>NC_134714.1:94169000-95407000 GCF_049634645.1 Pelodiscus sinensis | reverse complement strand
AGATTGGTGGTATGGGCCTCCTTTTGTGAAGGACCACCTCTCTGCTTTTATTGCTGTGAAACTGTACTGGTACACTGATTACTAATGGAAACTCTTCCAATTCTTTCTCTCTACTCCTTACAGAAATTGCCATTCCTTTTGGCACAGCATACATCATTACTGTGCACAGTAGTTGGCATAACATCATACATTAATCAATTCACCCACTAAATAAATACATTGCTTGATTTCTTTATACAGAGAATTTTATTTGTGAGACAATCAGATATTATTTGACTTATCATGCAAAATGGAAACTTGCATTTTTGTAGGAAATGTATCTGGGGCAAAAAGATGTTTGCATAATGACTTATTCATAAGATCTATTCATAGACCCATTCATTGAGTTTTTCTGAAAATAAAGTTCAATGTTTGTGGGTAAAGTAGCTTGATTCCCCACAGATGGTGGGGGTGAAGCTACCCAAGTGCAGATGAGAAATTATTCAAATGTAGGTCTGCTTTATTTTAGGGGAAAAAAGTATATGAAACATATGCTGAATATTTGTCTAGTGCCTTCAATCATGATTTTTGGCCTTATGGTAGGAATGGTCAGAGTTTAAAAATATGAACACTGAATTCAATTAAGGAAAGAAATGATTTCTTCATTATGAATGAGTGGATGAAAAAGAAATTAGTAAGCAAATTTCAAAAGTCATAAAATAGAAACTTCTTGCTTGACTTAAATCAAATGTATGTGAACAGGTCATTGAACTAAAAGCTGTGCAAAAATATACCTAGACTATATTCTGTTCTAAACAAAGCGCTTAATTCTTCTCCTACTTAACTCATTGGAGTTTTTGTCACTTCCTTTAATTACAGCTGGTGTAGGCCACATCATTTAAACATTCCTGAAAAAAATGCGGAAGAACGGCTCTTGCAAGATGGGTTTTTTGCGCAAAAAGGAGCTGGGTAGACAGTTCCTTTTTGCGCAAAAGCCTCTTGCACAAAAAGGGAGCCTCATTAATTATGCAAATATGGTGCGGTAGTATTCCATGCTTTGGCTCATTTGCATATTTCTTGTGCCATATGGGCGCAGTATAGGCATAGCCTTATAAGAGCGAAAGGCAAAATCTGCATCAATTGAATCTGATGGTGCATGGTTTCTCAAATGCAAACATAGGCTGAGTTCTTTAAAAGTGACTAGTGATACTAGGTGCTTATATTGTTGGGTGCCCAAATTAAGCTTCCTTAAAGGAGTATGCATTCTTGGCACTGTTTGAAAATACGTCATAGCCCAAGCATCCAAAATTGGGGGTTCAGAAATCACTAGCCACTAGCTTCAGAGGGGTAGCCGAGTTAGTCTGTAACAGGAAAAACTTAAAAAACAACAAATAGTCTAGTAGCACCTTAAAGACTAACAAAACACGCAGCTGGTATCATGAGCTTTTGTGGGCACAAACCCACTTCTTTCATCTGAAGAAGTGGGTTGTGCTCACAAAAGCTCATGATACCATCTATGTGTTTTGTTAGTCTTTAAGGTGCTGCTAGACTATTTGTTGTTTTTAAAGGTTTTCTAGCCACTTGGCTGCTAGCTATAGAGATTTTTATTGAAAAGTTGGGCATAAGGCTCTAAATATAAAACACAAATTCAATATAATTCAGAGTAATGGGTAAAACTCTGAAAGACCGACACCATTGATATAAACTAGGGAAGGGAAAAGTGGTAGAAGCAGAAGCTGCAGTATCAATCAACTGAATTCACCTGAGTTTGAATTACTCTTCTTTTTTTCAAGAAAAAATCGTGGAGTCCCCTCCTGCTTCAGAGGAATCCCTTTCTAGCCAAACCCCTGGCTTCGGGGGCCCTTTATATGACTCCAGCCCTTTTGCCTAGCATGAAGGCACTGCCATTGGAGGGAGGTAAGGATTTCATCCCTAGGATTAAAACTAATTTACATTTAATTGTTAATGATAGATCTTTCTGACTTTGCATTCAGTTGTTGGAAAAAGAAAAAAAGAAATTAGCTTCACTTTTCCTTTCACTACTTTTACTTGTTCTTATCCTTAATGCTGCAGGGTTCATGTTGCAAACATTTAAGGAAATGTTTAAGTACAAACAAAGATAGTCTTTGGCAGAACTATGTCTATGTTAGCTTTTGTAATACCTTACTTTCAAAAATAAACCTTACACTTTACAGTAGCTTATTACATTGCAGCACCTTTCCCTGTTTTAATCATGACAGTTACTGCTGGGTTTGAAAACAAAACTCATATTGTTCAACTTCAGAACTTCTTGGTTGAATGACATGAATTATGCACAGGGCAGGGAAAGCAGTGAGGTGAAATTAATGCACGCTGTGGTTCAGTTCAGTGATGAATGGTGGACATCTCACTTTCTGTATCAAGGGAGGACCAGAAAGATTGCATTCTTAAAGTTGTAATAAAAATGCTTGCATTAGTGTGTCATATTCCCTCCTTCCATAATGATTTTCACAAGAACAGAATCCAGAGAGTGCCATTTCTGTTCTTTATAAGGATAATTTAGGATTGTTAACACTATTTCTCTTAGTCGGTGCCTCCAGACTCTGCAATTTGTCTCTCAGGTTCGTGACTACTACACTTCACCAAATTTAATTTAAAATGATGGACCACATCACCATTCATTTACAAATGAGAACCTCAATAAACACAGGGAAAATAACTCAGAGAAATAGATGGTGTAATCATCCATGTAATCATCCATGTGCCATTCTCTTCAGGATGTCCATGTGCTTTTCTGCTATATCAGTCTATCAAATGAGACTACACTATTGAAACAAAGTACAAAAATAGTTTCATAGAGTACGATGTGATACGATTTTATATTAGGAAATACATTTTTTTATGACACACCTCAGGTTTTACAAGTCCAGAGTGGTCAGATCTTCAGCTGGTGCCAATTGAGCTGTGGTGATTTACAGCTGCTAAGAGCTGACCATTACAATTATATATGCCTACAGTTGACTTGTGCCAGCCAGAGGGTGAAGACTATAATAGTTCAGACCTCCCACATAAGAGTGTCTTGTGCTATGTCGAATTCCTCAGGCCTTAGTTCTTCCTCCTCATCCTCATCCCTTCTTGCAGGACATAAGTCACTCCCACAAAAGTCAATGAGACTCCTTATTATGAGATTGGAGAGCAAGGGAGTCACAGATTTTGGATCAAAGCTTGGTCTCATTTATACCAATGTAAATCCAAAGCAATTGCCTGGAGGTAAATGGAAGTAAATGGAGTTACTATGGATTTGCCCTGGTATAAGAGCCATCAGAAATAGAGTTGCTAGGTGTTCAGGGACATATTTCCTTTTGCTCAAGAGGTTTGATCTCCTGTTTGTTTGTTTTTCTGAACAACTTTGTTTTTTTTGCTCACCAATTTTTTTTTTTTGCTCACCAATTTTTTTCTCTTACCATGGTTGGGATTTTTTGTGAAAGTATCTGGAACCCTATTCAGAAACAGGCCTTTTAACTTCAACGTCACATGAGATAAGGGAAGCACTTTATAATTATCTTGTGACTAGTCAAAAATCTTGCTTCTTGTTATTACATTACAGATTCACGGGCAACAGCCTGCTAGAGTGGATCAATGGTCTTTTCCTATAACAAAAATTCTCAGCATAATACTAGAATATGGTGCATTGACTTTGAAAGACAAGTGGCAAGTTTTGCCATCTTAGTGACTAATGTTCTCTCCTAGCTCTACCAAAAGTGACAGTGTGCAATTTCTCAGCTACCTTCTTTGTAACATTGGAGGAGGGAGGGAGGAAAGTACATTTGCTAGAGTGAATCATTGCTCAATAATAAGAGCTGCAAAGGACACTGAATGAGCAGTAGTCAGTAGAGTTGCTGAGATTTAACTCATGATTTCTTCTGGATTCCCAACCCGGTTCAACTTCCCTTAGCCAAAAAAAGTTGTTGTGAGGGAAAATGGCTATTACATCCCTCTTTCTAGCCTTCCAGGTTGGTGCCTATCCCCAGAATGCTCATTTAGAATTTGGTAGTATGTTTTGGTTGGCTGGCCTCTAGGGAGCTCTGTGGAGCTTGTGCACTGTGACGGGGCGGACAGGCCCCGCACTGATGGGCAGGGGGTAGCCCAGGCCCAGCTGGCGGAGAAAGCCCCGCCTCTCCGGCCTTGCTGGGCATGCTCCCAGCAGAGGCTGGGTATAAAAGCAGAAGGAGCCCTGCAGTCGGGGAGGCCGCAGGATGAGGGAGTAGACCAGGCATGGCCAGTGTTGCTGCGGCAGCTGAGACCGGAGTCGCCACCCGTGCCGGACCCGGAGACAGAGCGAGCGGCCGCAGACCGCAGGGAGGCAGGAGTGTGCCGGCAGGTACCAACTTGGAGGCCAATGGGCCCCAGGGGAACCGGGTAGGAAGCAGCCCAGGGCAAAGGACTCAAAGCCTGGCTCGGCCTGTATCAGCCAGATTCCCTGCCGAGTGGGCAGGAGCCATAGGCCCTGCTTAAAGCGCCCTGGGCTGGGACCCAGTGGAGAGGGAGGGCCTGGGTCCCCCTACTACTCATTCCCCCTGCCGTGGATCATCAAACCCCAGGCCGGGAGAGGCTTCTCGGAGCGGCCAGGCCTCTAGTACCAGGCCTCTAGCCCTGGTAGAGGGACCTGGACTTTTTCATTGGGACTTTTGGGTACCGTATATAACCTGATAGAGGGACCTGGACTTTTTGCCTTTGGGACTTTGGGTACCGTATATACCCTGATAGAGGGACCTGGACTTTTGGGACTCTGGGTACTGTATAGACCTGGAGAGAGGGGCCTGGACCGGGACACGGGCCAGTAAAAGGGGGCCGTGACCCCCGTCAGGGGCATACCCCCTGACATGCACATTTTGTGATGTTGTGTTTTCTGTGGTGCTGGTGTGTAGTCAGTACAGATGTAATGTTTGGAAATTTTACTAGTGAGCACTACTGAGCATGTGTAAATGATAATTTTCAAAGGCTTAAAACTCAGCCAAATATTGGTTGTTGGAATCATGGAGTCAGCTAAAGTCATAACTGTGATTTTCACACTGTCCATGTGCCATTAGGACTAGATAGAATTTTTTACTAACATCATTCCTGAAAAAGACTGAACTGTTTTCAACAAAACTTTTTATTAAAATCAGCCAGAAGTATTATGGGAAATGTCCACTCAGTTGCTCATTATTTTGTCAAGTTTTAACCATCTAAGACAAAGATGAACAATAAGAGTCCCATGGGCCAGCTTTGGTTTACCAGGGTGAGCCTCTGGAGGACTGCCAGATGCTGTATTTACTTGCTCATCCTCAGGTATGGCCACCTGCAGCTCCCATTGGCTGCAGTTTGCCATTCCTTCGGAGCTGTGGGACTGGGCTATCACTTCCCACAACTCCTATTGATCAAGAAGAGCGAATTATGGCCAAAAGGAGCACCGAGCGACTGGACCGGCAGATGTGAGGCTAACCCTAGTTAACCATCCACGGGCTACTTAACCATCCACGGGGTACCAGTGGTGTGATTTCTAAAACACACTAATGTGTTGCACATTAATTGGTCCATGAATACCCTTCTGATGTCTACTAAAGATTCCTTGGAGCACTTTAATATAATGCTATTATTACATTAAAGTATACTAAAGCACACCAAAGACTCCACAATCAAGCTCCTTGACCATTGGACCATGAGAAATTTGGGTCTGAATTTTTGCATCTTGAATTCCATGCCCATCTCATGGTGCTGACAGGAGAACTGTGCTCCCTGATATATTGTGCATGGCTGCTTCTCTGATCCTTATTCCAAAAAGGCAGCACCTGTAGGCTGAACTGAAAACTACTCTTTCACCACAAATGACAGCCATTTCCTACAGCAATGTGATTTAAAAATGAATGCTCTGCTCCACTCAAAAGGATTTAGTTGAGTGGCACCCTTATTTAAAGACGGACTTTTCAGGGATCAAGTGATTGTTTTGTCTTTTTAAGGCCACTTCTAGAATTTTCAGCTATGATCAAACTCTGTGTAACTTTCTTGCTTCTGTGATCACTATGGATATGGCCAAGACTTGCTCCAGATAGAGAGATGTTTTCCTGCAACAGAAAAGTACAAACTATTACAAATGAGAGTGACACTGAAACAGGTTGAAAAATCAGTTATGGTAGTTTAAAAAAGAGATGGCTACATGTCTCTTCACATTGTCTCACAAACCTTGACAAGTGATACCAGATGAAATTTAAAAAATATATAGTACAGTAGCATTTTCTTTAAAGAAGTGATGAAGCAAGCAAACTGACTTTTAAATTTCTGAGTATGGGCAAATGTATGATTATATAATTCCATGATCTATACCAGTGTTTCTCAACCAATGGTACGAGTATCCTTAAGGGTACTCACGAGAAGTCTGAGGGAGTACATCAACCCAACTGGAATTTGGAGAAAACTGAATTTTTGTTTTAAGTTTTGCAGCGCTTTATTATTTTTGTACTTTTTACACCCAAAAATGTCATCACCCACCCAGCTACGATAAAGTTGTTTTAACAAATATGTTACTATGGTAGAAACATTTTTTGTGTGTCTGAAAACTGTAGGTACTGGGGGTATTTATATATTTTTAAAGGGGGCACTTATAATTTTTGTTTGTTAAAAGGTGTAGTTTATAAAAAAAAAAAAAAGGTTGAGACACTGATCTACACCACCCTCTTTCAAAAAAATATTCAGAGCAGTAAAACAGAAAGACTGCCCTTATATGACAGTTAAGGTAGATTGCTGAACCTTAAATCTGCTTTCTCATGCTTATAGGTTAGATGGTTTCTCTTTATATCATAAATTCAAATATATAATATATAATATATAATATAATACAAAATGGATTTTATACAACCATATAAAATATAGTTATTCTAATCTTGTGATGTAAAAAGCAGAATGTACTCTAATTTTCAGATTCCATTTGGACTATGTTCAGTGCTAACAGCTAAGAAAATGTGACGTGGAAAATGCCATGAGAAATTTGCTGTATATAATCAAACATAAGCCTGTTTGTTTATAATCTGACCCTCCCTCCCAACCCCCCGCCAATTTACGGAGGGGGGGGAACCTGACAATGACCCATTTATAAGCCGAATCCAGAGTGCAGAAATCCAGTCCCAGCTCCTCAGGGTCAGCCTCAGCAGGGAAGCTCTCAGCTGAGCTTTTTGCACTTCACACTTTAACAGGGAACTTTTAACACTTCACAAGCCAGGGGAAGCAATCCCTCCTCTCCCCCCACCCCTCCAAGGATTTGCTGGCAGCTAGGAAGCCTTAAAAACTCATTGTTAAAGTGTTAAGAGTTATCAGTGTTATCAAGATGGTTTATTAGATGATGAGCTTTCGTGGGCCAGACCCACTTCCTCAGATCAGAGGAAGTGGGTCTGGCCCACGAAAGCTCATCATCTAATAAACCATCTTGTTAATCTTTAAAGGGCTACATTGTCCTGCATTTTGCTTCAGCTACCCCAGACTAACAGGGCTACATTTCTATCAGTGTTATCAGTGAAGAATCTCTCAGTGGAGAGACTCCATGCTAGCAGCTAGCAAGTCCTAGCACGCTTTGCTTCCTGCAGCTGGGGAAGAACCCGTTCATAAGCCGACCCCCACTCTTCACAGCTGGAGCTTTTTCCAAAACAAGTTGGCTTATGAATGAGTATATACCGTCAATGTTTATGGCCTGATCCTGCAGTAGCGTAAACTGGCAGAGCTCTAAGTCCACCCCATTCTTTAATTAGTATAACATCTAACCTCTGCATTGAGATCAATCACTGAGTCATGAGAATAGTGATAGAAATGTAGCCGTGTTAGTCTGGGGTAGTTGAAGCAAAATGCAGGACAATGTAGCACTTTAAAGACTAACAAGATGGTTTATTAGAGATTCATGAGAGATTATTTGGAGAGGTACAGACTAGTGAAGGGAAGTTTTGGTAATTTATTGGCATGATCCTTGTCAGGAAGCAATAGTGAGTATGCACTCAGAAACATCCAAGAGCATACTGCTGTGAGGATTTGTCTGTAAAACGAGTATTGTCCATAAAGGGAGCAAGATGAATGGGGAGCAAGGAGTTTCCATGAAATATTGTCTAATGATTAGTATGCTGGACTCTGACTGAGGAGGTTTCAGTTCTGGGTTCTGCCATAGACTTTTCTTGCTAAGTCACTTCATCTCACTGTGCTTCAGTTCCCAGCTGTAAATGGGGAATAATAGTATGTCCTTATGTCACTGGGGCACTATGAAGAGACATTAATTAATGAGTGTCAGGCACTAGATCATGAGCGTGGTTATGATAGCTGAGTGAAAGGGAGCAGAAGCTCATAAAGTGTCACACTAGCCTATATCAACAAATGTTGATGGGAAAATTTGCAAAAGTGAGACAGCAAAAACCCTGCCAAAAAGCCTAATGATCTCATTCCAGGACTGTGTTAAGATCACACTTGGTAAACGAGAGTATGTCTACACTACAACATTAATTCGAACTAACTTAGTTCGAATTAGTTAATTCAAACTAAGCTTATTCGAACTAACGGACCCAGACTAAAAAACTAGTTCGAATTAGCGTTTTGCTAATTCGAACTAGCATGTCCACATTAAGTGGACCCTGAACCGGGGTTAAGGATGGCCGGAAGCAGTGCCGGCAGGGCATCAGAGAAGGACTTAGAGCGTGGAGATGCTGTCTCAGGCTAGCCGAGGGCTGTGCTTAAAGGGACCCGACCCCCACCCCGGACAGACAGTTCTCAGGGGTGCCCCACTTGCAAAGCAGTCCTGGCTTGGAGTGCCCGGACTACCCACACTGGGCACATCACACCACTCGGCCATCAGCCCAGCTGCACTTGCCGCAGGCTGCCATCTGGGGAGAGGGGGCAATTGGGGGGCTGCAGGAGAGCTTCCACCCCCAGAAGCCCGCGGAGCCAGCCCCGCCCTCCCCATCGGGGGCTCGTGCCCCATTCGTCCCTCACCTCCTTCCACTTACCCTTCCCCAGGCCCTCTTCTTGATGTACAAAATAAAGAAAACGTGTCTTCCAAGATGGAATCTGTCTTTATTGAACAAAACTGGGGGAGACTGGGAAAAGGAGGTGGGAGAGGGGAAGAGAGAGGCTGGGAGAGGGGAGGGCAACTACAATGATGAGGGGTTTGGAACAGGTCCCATATGAAGAGAGGCTAAAGAGACTGGGACTTTTCAGCTTAGAAAAGAGGAGACGGAGGGGGGACAGGATAGAGGTCTATAAAAGCAGGATTTGGGTGGAGAGGGTGCATACAGAAAAGTTCTTCATTAGTTCCCATAAAGAAGGACTAGAGGACACCAAAGGAAAGGAATGGGTAGCAGGCTTCAAACTAGTAACAGAAAGTTGTTCTTCAGAAAGCAAAGAGTCAACCTGTGGAACTCCTTGCTGCAGGAGGCTGTGAAGGATAGAACTACAACAGAGTTTAAAGGGAAGTGAGATCAAGACATGGAGGTTGGGTCCATGGAGTGGTATTAGCCAGGGGGTAGGAGTGGTGTTCCTGCCCAAGGTTTGTGGAAGGCTGGAGAGGGATGGCACGAGACAAATGGCTTGGTCACTGTCTTCGGTCCATCCCCTCCAGGGTCCCTAGGGTTGGCTGCTGTCGGCAGACAGGCTACAGGGCTAGATGGACCTTTGGTCTGACCCAGGACGGCCATTGTAAGCTCAGGGCTCAGGGTTGGGGGTCTCAGTGGACCCCCTTGATTCTCTTGCACACCTGCTCCTGGGTGGCCAGGCTGGCAGCTCTCCTGTCCTAGCCGGCCACTTTCCTGTGCCTAGTGCAGAGATCGTGGACAAGGTCCACGATGTCCGCACTAGCCCAGGCGGGTGCCCGCCTCTTGCGGTCCCAGGCAAGCTCCCGGGAGCCGCCAGCCTGGTCCCGGGAAGAGGGGGAGGGCTGGGGGGTATTGGGGGGAGGGGGGGCTCGATCCGTGCTAGGTGCAGGGTCTGCTGGCTGGGTGCTGGCAGGCTTGCACCTGGCACGGGCACCGTAGCCAGCCCGTGCCCCTTTAAGGGGTCCGGGAGGGGGGCAGACGAGTTTCCCTGGTGTTGGCCAGAGTGGCCACCGGGGAAAGCTGGGGAGGGCTAGCCTCCCACTAGTTCGAATTAAGGGGCTACACACCCCTTAATTCGAACTACTAAGTTCGAACTAGGCTTAATCCTCGTGGAATGAGGTTTACCTAGTTCGAACTAAGCGCTCCGTTAGTTTGAATTAAATTCGAACTAGCGGAGCGCTAGTGTAGCACCTATGAAAGTTAGTTCGAACTAACGTCTGTTAGTTCGAACTAACTCTGTAGTGTAGACATACCCCAAGATAGCTGGAGACTGAAAATCAATAAAAGAAAATGCATGTATTGGGAATTAGACCTGCTGGTGGACAAAATAATGAGGGAACAGGCTTTTTCTCCCCTCTCTTCCTTTAGAGGTTCTTAAAAAGTCTTCTGGAGAAGAACTGGCTGCTGGAGAGAGCTTCACCATCATGGCTGCCACCCTCATGTTCTCCTGGGACTTCAGATCTTCTTCCTCTTGATCCTGTGAGATGTCCAGATCAGACCAGGACAGAGAAGGATCCAGACATCATCACTTCTAGCAGGTCTCCATTTAGTGTGTTCTTTTCATTTCCCACCTTAGTTCTTCTTTTCCTAACTCTCTTTTTTCCTCCTATCTAATAAGAGTTTGGTTTTAGCTGGCCAAGACTGCACATTTTGTAACACTTCTGTAAGTGTGTGATCTGAGAAAGGTAGGTGCAGTGCACTAAAACAGTTCATGCAGGTACAAGTTTGCCAGGTCTTAGAGTGGCTGATCAGACTATGTGCTGAGATGTCCACCAGCAAAGTTGCAGGTGACAGTCAGCATCAGGAACACACTCTTGGTTCTCTCTTTGCTGTTCTTTTAGTTTCCTCCTTGTGCATGTTTGTCTTTGTTTATCTTCCAGGAAACAGGATCAGACGTTGATGACAACTCAACTAACTTCTTTTCCCTCCAAAAGGACAAATCATAACCGTCTTTAATACTATATAACAGTGTCAGACAAGATTTTTTCCCCCCCTACTAACAACTTTCCAGCTACTTGGAAAGAGAGCAATAGGCACTGTTAAAATGAAAACATGCCTGGTTGTTTTCTCTATCTTTAATAAGAAGTTAAACAGGATTTTTAATGGTGTGTTTGCCATGGTATCAAGAAGGCTGAGGGCTCCGAATATTAACCACCAAATCTTTTTAAAAGTCACCTGTTAGACAGTGACTGTGTTAACACCTTTAGTCCATATATTAACACAACAGCACTAGAGAGACACAAAACCAACACCCAGAACTTATGGAAGCAAACCGGACAAAGAAGGGGGCCAGAGCTACTGTTATTTCCCATGGGAGTAAAGCAAGGGTGTCATTTCTGTTTTACAAACATATCCAAATCATCTGCAAGCCTGGCATGGCTGCTACAGCAAGCATTTTTTCATAGCGTGCATATAATGGTAAATTAATGAGTCCTCAGTTATATGTTCTTTTCTGATAGCAAGCTTCAGATTTTGGCTGTCATATACTAAAGCTGAAAATACAATGTCCAAGACCAGCTAGAGATGGATCAATTCAGTACCTCTCCATGAATCAACGTGCAACAGTGAAATAATGATCTACAGAACAATGTATGGTTTAAGATGTGAAAGGTGTATTGAAAAAGAACAGTTTTGCTTGTACTGGAAAAGCAGTGAGGGTGTTGTACCAATAAAAGCAAGCAGGATCTTATGAGGGGGATAAGGCAAAAAGCCACATTTATTGTAAAAATAAAGAATAAAGAAAAGATAGAAGCAAACAACGTTGTTTAACTACTTAACCCTTATACATTCATCCATCCATTCATTCATTCAGGTTCTGTGTATTTGTTATAGTTACCAGCCTGGAAGTTGCTTGTGACAGAATACTGGCCAGGTATTCTGTACACAAGTGATGGTAGCGAAGTCCTGATCAGATGCGCATCTGAAGCTCCTGGTAGGCTGGCAGCAGAACCTTGGACTCTGATTCCATAGTTTTTTAGTCCAGTTCTTATAGGAATTTCTTCCTATGCCAGTCTATGGAAATTGCTGCATCATGCTGATGTCTCCAGGGTGGCTGCCAGGTGCTCGTCAGTGATCTCATCGGGTGGACCTCCAGTCTCCACTTGACACCTTTTGGTTGCACTGGCACCTGACGCCTTCTTCAGCCCTTTGTTGCTGCATTCTCAGGCTGGGTCCTCTCAAAACCATTCATTCATCATCCAAGCACTCTCTCTCTTACATACATTCCCTAATTCTGAGTTAGTTATAGTTACAATTGTCTTACTTTGTGATCGTTACAATGTATTGCTTTACAATGGTTTGAAGAGACCAGCTCAATTATGTAACAATGCCCTTAGTAAATTACAGGGCTTGGCTCCCAGAGCAGAGTACAATGTCAATTTCAAGCAGACCCTTGCACAAGCTTGGGCATGCTCTGGGACACGGGGGCGGGGGGGGGGGGGAACTATTTCTGGCTTCATAGTCCTAATATTATATTCCTAACAAGTTATATTCTGGAGGGGCAATAATTATAAATCTAGACATTTAACAATCTTAATAATAATAAATCTAAACACTTTAAGTTGTGGGGAACAAATTATGGGGAGTCACTTCCATTTGGGGGAATCACATTTTTAATACATTGATATGTTATCCCTACAAGGGAAATCTGAGTTGACATTTACAAGGCCAGGTGCGCAGCAGTTTGAGACTGTTCTCAGTCTAGAAAGAGGATGTTATGCTTACATCTCAGTGCATCCCGACAGTAGGATTTTGACGGAAGACATGCAGCCCCAGTTCAGATGCTTACAATTAGGAGACTATTGCTAGGTACCTTCAGTGAAGATGATAACTGCCTGCCACCTTCTGCAGCAACTGTTGATGGCTGAGCTAGCTCCATGCTTGTCAGAGAGCAGATACTAGAAGAAATAGCACAAGAGGAAACCATTGGTTGGGAAGACACTTCCTACGGTACCATATGTTGTGTAATCTTTCTGTGCCTGAACAGAAGCATTTACTTCCATGGTATGGTAGATGAGAAATATTGCATCTGCGGGGTTAAACAGAAAAGGTCTCCTACAACCTCTAACATTAATTACATATAGATTTCCTAGAATATACCACATCACATAGCTGAAGGCATGAATAAAATGTATTAAATCCCACAGTTTCTTGTCTAGTTTTCAAGAAGCAAATGAAAAAAGGGATGTGCCTGTTGTATTGATAAGCCAGAGTACAATTTATACTAATGAAGCTGAATCCCTAATTCCTCAAGGATACAGGAGGCCCCCGACTTGCAACCACCCAAGTTCTGACCCCCCGCACTTACAACTATTTTTGTAAGTGCAGAAGTGGCTGAAAACGCCTGACTTACGTCCTAGGCCCTGCATTTACAATGGCGCTTGGCTCCCCTGACTTGTGACGCTTCCCCAGGAACCGATCACCTCGCAAGTCGGGGGCCTCCTGTATAGGAAAAAAATGTCCCGTATACTGTGGTTGCATGCAACCTTTGAGCCTTCCCTCACTCTGGTTTTACATCTATGTTATACTGTCAGTTTCAATGGTGTTGCACTTGATTTACACCAGTGTGAGAAGAGACTCAATGAAACCAGTGAGGGGAGCAAACTTCAGAGTTCAGGGCCCTCCAGTGAGAATGCCCAGCTATTACCCCAGCTATTTAAATTTGTTAGTTCAGATGCCTCGGATAATCTCCGCATCTGAGGTGTTCTTTCTAGCGTTATTTCACAATAACTTAGTCCGCATTTACACAGCAGGCAGTTATTTTGAAAGAGTGTCAATACTGTCAAGCTGGAGGACTTTTTACTCCAACTCTTGTAACCCTCCTTGTACGAGGAGTAAGGGAAGTCAGAGGAAGAGTACTCTATTTCGAAATAAGTGCAGTGTAGACACCCTCAATTTCAAAATAAGCTATTTCAAAATAAGATACACAATTGACATAACTCAATTTGCATAGTTTATTTCAAGTTAAGCCCTGCTGTGTAGACACACCCTCATATAGCCTGTACCCAGGAAAGGGAGGACACATCACTTTATATAAGTGCTAAGCAATCTTATAAAGGGCTACAATAAAACATGGATATCAGCATTTCATGGGTGGAGTATGGGAATTAATTTATGAGGCTCCAGTTCAGCAAAACACTTAAGTATAGGCTCAGCTTGAAGCAGCCGAGTGATTCCATTTACTTCAGTGACTCAGGTGTGGTTCAGAGCATGCTGTTCAGAATGAGGGCCTGACTTCTTGAGCGGTGCTTTTGGAGACTAAAATATTTTTTGTTTGTAGATCATTTAAAATCCTTTTATTTGTGTGAAATACTTGACAAGACAATAGTGGAGCTACAAATTGGCTTACAACGGTGTTGAGTCTTCACAAAACTCATAGAGTAGATTACACCTGATGATACAGCCATGTGTAAGAGGCAATACATCGCTAGATGTCCAATGCTGTCTGGTGCTGCAAAGGGGAAGAGTATATTTAAGTTCTTTTTAAGGGGCACAGGATTCTTCCCACCACATATAAGATCACAATTTTCCTTACTCCCCACTCTCATTAATAATTTAGGGAGCATCTCTGTGGCATATTCTATGCCTAGAAGGAAGGGGACTACCTTATTCCTGTCTAACCTCACATCACAGCTATATTAGACCAAGCCACAATTGACAATAATTATTTAACACTTGTCGTCAAAGCCATTGAAACTACCCAAAAGTAAGGTACTACTCAGCATTCTCTCCTGAGTGTGTGGATCAGAAACTGGTCTTTCATGAACATCAACAAATTAACCCTCACACATTCCCATGATGTAAGCAGAAAAAATAAGAGATTTGCCTGAGGTTATAGGAGCCAGGACTTCTAGTGTTGAGACACCTTATAATAATCTATCAGTACCAAGTGCTTCAGCATTCTAAGGCATAGATCTGGTTTATGTTCCACAAATATACCCATTATATCAAATAGGAAGGAAAATAACCCTTTATGCAAACAGCTGCACTCAGTAAAGCCATTCACTGAGCAAACAAGAAAGCAAAGCCAAAGCTGAGCTATAGTACATGAAGCAGTAACACTTCTAATAATAGCTCGTAGTTAAATAAATGTATTTAATATCAAGAAGTCTGGATGTAATGATTCTTACTAGGTAATAAATGATCACTGACAGATAGAGCTATTCAACAAAGAAAGGGAAGCCTGTATATTATAGCACCTGGTGTTTTGAATTTTTCTGTCAGTGGCTCACAGAAGAGGGCTTGATATGACTATGCAGTAAAAAAAATACAATTCTAAACACATTATATTTTGCAGAGGCAGTACAGGTAAAGCCCTCAACAAAACCTGAAGTGTCTGCCAGCTGCCCATTGATTGAATTTGTTGTTACACATGGATATGTGACAGCAAGTGGACTTTCCTATTTCTTTTACAACATTTATTAAGTTTGTTTTTCATTTCCAAGGCTGATGGCATTAAGTTGGCTGTCACAGCTGTCTCTGCCTTTGCAGGAAGGACAGCCATAAGGTCTGTGCCTGTCTATGGAAAGGCTCTTCATTTTCCTGAAAGAAAATAATTTCTTTGGATTCTGCCTGTAAGATTATATTTTATGTGATTGTTTTTCTCTTGCTGTCCTTTTACACTCTTTACTTTGCAAGTACCAAATGAAACATCTTTGTAGTGGGTCTTTCGGAGGGATGTAAGTGCAACACTTAAGTGCCAAAATGACGGGCAATATAGAATACCCAAAGAGAGACAGCTCATTGCAGTGCCATTTGAAAAACACATTTAAAGTTATCTGGGAGAAAGATCTAACAGAAGGGGAGGAAATCCTGGATGGCTTGGAGAATACAGAGTCCTTCATGTGGAGGACTCTAGAATCAGAGAATCAGATAGGACTAGGGTTGGAAGAGTCTTCTCAAAGCAGGACCAGTCCCAACTAAATTACCCCAGACTGGACTGTGTCAAATCTGTCTTTAAAAACCTTGAAGGTTGAAGATTCCACTACCTCCCTACGTAACCCACTTTAGTGATTCACCACCCTCCTAGTGAAACAGGTTTTTTCCCTGATATCCACCACAACTTGAGACCACTGTTTCTTGTTCTGTCATCTGCCATCACTCAGAACAGCCTACCTTCATCCTCTTTGGAACTCACTTCAGGTAGTTGAAGGCTGCAATCAACTCCCCCCCTCATTCTTCTCTTCTGTGGACTACACAAGCTCAGTTCCCTCAGCCTCTCCTCATAAGTCATGTGCTCCAACTTCTCATACATTTTTTCCCTGTAAGTGAATTCTTTCCAATTTGTCCACATCCTTTCTGTAGTGTGTGTTGGGGGAGAGGGGAATCTTGATACAATACTCCAGATATGGACTCACCAGTGCCAAAAAGAGGGGAATAATCATTTCCCTCAATCTGCGGGCAATGCTCCTACTTATGTAGCCAAATATGCCACCAACCTTCTTGGCAACAAACACTCCCTATGGACTCCTAGCCAGCTGCTCTTTCACTGTAACCCTCAAGTCCTTTTCTGCAGAACTGCTGCTTACCCAGTTAGTCCCAGGCATGTAGCAGTGCATAGGAGTCTTCCTTCTTAAGCACTTGTCCTTGTTGCACCTCATCAAATTACTTTTGGCTCAATCCTCCAATTTTTCTGGGTCACTGGCCCTTATCCTTAGCTTCCAGCATATCTACCTTCCCTCTTTCCCCCGAGTTTTGCGTCATTCACAAACTTGCTAACGGTGCAGTCCACTCCATCATCTGTATCATGAAGAGCTGATCATAGAAGAGTTGGTTGGGAATTTTTCAATGACACTTTGTTTTTTGTTGGAAAATGCCAATTTGTCAAAATGGTTTCTCAAGTCCAAGGATGAATTTCTGTGGAAGAGGATAGAGTAAGGGGCGGACTCTGCAATAGCCCAATGGCGCTCAGCTGGAATTTGGGAGAGAAAGGTTATTATCTCTAGTTTAGGCAGAATACTGGTTTGATTCTGTCATTCCCACAGGTCATATGAGTACCTAATGATTCTGGAGTGGGATTTGTTGTAGAAAAATGAGGAACTGTTTCATTTTTGTCCCAATGCAGAAAAAAAACAAACACCAGAACCTAGATATTTTTCACAAAAATTGAATTCTTGTTTTCAAGCTAGCCCTAGTTCCAGTTCAAACCAACCCTCAGAATCTGAAGATGATCATTTCTCAAGCTCATTACAATCTAGTGGTTTATATGGAAATGAATTCTTGTCCAGAAGCCATTGTCATAACTGACATTGAGCATGGATCACAAGGATTGAACAGATATGGAGGTTGAATGGCCATTATCCTTAAAAGTGATTCTGCTAAGGTGAAGGTCCATTTGTAGCTGAAGTGGATAAACTTGTCCTGCCTCTGCCCACATGGGGCCTGATTCATTTCTGAATTACTCTGGTTTGATATTAGAGTAAGTCCACCCATTTCAAGGAAATTACATCAACACAAAACTGTAGTAAACAGGAGTTACTCAGCCCATTTTATGGGCAAAGAGAGAACTCAAATCTCTAAGGGTATGTCTACACTACCCTTCTAGTTCGAACTAGGAGGGTAATGTATGCATACCGCACTTGCTAATGAAGCCCGGGATTTGAATTTCCCGGGCTTCATTAGCATAAGCGGGGAGCCGCCATTTTTAAATCCCCGCTGCTTCGAACCCCGTGTAGCGCGGCTACACGGGGCTCGAACTAGGTAGTTCGGACTAGGGTGCCTATTCCGAACTACCGGTACACCTCGTTTCACGAGGAGTAACGGTAGTTCGGAATAGGACCCTAGTCCGAACTACCTAGTTCGAGCCCCGTGTAGCCGCGCTACACGGGGTTCGAAGCAGCGGGGATTTAAAAATGGCGGCTCCCCGCTTATGCTAATGAAGCCCGGGAAATTCAAATCCCGGGCTTCATTAGCAAGTGCGGTATGCATACATTACCCCGCTAGTTCGAACTAGCGGGGTAGTGTAGACATACCCTAACACAGTCAGCTTGGCACATTACAGAAGCAATTCATTTTCTTTTAAAAAAGAAAGAGAGCCTCTAGCATCATCCAAGGTTCAGTTCTAGGACCGGTTTTGTTCAATATCTTTATTGCACCCTCAGCAAGTTTGCAGATGACACAAAGCTAGGGGGAGATGTAGATACGCTTGAGGGCAGAGATAGGGTCCAGAGTGACTTAGACAAATTGGAGGATTGAGCCACAAGAAATCTGATGAGGTTCAACAAGGACAAGTGCAGAGTCCTGCACTTGGGATGGAAGAATCCCAAGCATTGTTACAGGCTGGGGACCAACCAGCTAAGTAGTAGTGCTGCAAAAAAGGACCTGAGGGTTACAGTGGATGAGAAGCTGGATATGAGTCAACAGTGTGCTCTTGTAGCCAAGGAGGCTAATGGCATATTAGGTTGCATATGCCAGCAGAGGAGCATTGCCAGCAGATCCAGAGATGTCATTATTCCCCTTTATTCAGCTCTGGTGAGACCACATCTGGAGTATTGTGTCCAGTTCTGGGCCCTCCACTACAAAAAGGATGTGGACACTTTGGAGAGGGTCCAGCGGAGGGCAACCAAAATGATTAGGGGGCTGGAGCATATGACCTATGAGGAAAGGCTGAGGGAATTGGGTCTGTTTATGCAGAAGCGAAGAGTAAGGGGGGATTTGATTGCAGCCTTCAACTTCCTGAAGGGAGGTTCCAAAGAGGATGGAGAAAGGCTGTTCTCAGTAGTGACAGATGGCAGAACAAGGAGCAATGGTCTCAAGTTGTGGTGGGAAAGGTCCAGATTGGATATTAGGAAAAACTATTTCACTAGGAGAGCAGTGAAGCACTGGAATGGGTTACCTAGGGAAGTAGTGGAGTCTCCATCCCTAGAGGTGTTTAAGTCTCGGCTTGACAAAGCCCTGACTGGGTTTATTTAGTCAGGATTGGTCCTGCCTAGAGCAGGGGGCTGGACTTGATGACCTTCTGAGGTCTCTTCCAGCTCCATGGTTCTATGATTCTTTGATTCCAAAGATTTTTTTTCTTCTCCATCAATCTCCTTAAATTTCTTTTTGTTCATCACACTATTGCAGTAATGCTTAATACAGATGAGACATTACTAACCAAGACCTTCAGGCAAAGAGTTTTTGAATTATTTTCTTAGGTTCTGAATCCTTCCTATGACCCACTGGGCTGTGGGAACCCAGGTGTGTCAGATATTTCAATAACGGTCTCTCCGTAAAGTAGGCAAATCTAAAACCACAGACAATATGACAGTAGCTAGTATGTCCCTAGGGCAGTGAGCTCTATCAATTAACTGGGCTCTCTGTTGAATGAAAAATGTAGCCATTTTCCTACTGCAGATGGCTTGAATAGCTACAATGATATTAATAATCATCTGGCACGATGAGGATATTTTAAAAGCGTGTTTTAAATCCTGCCCAAATGAGGGCTGCATTATCCTCTCACATATGCTAGTTTTACATGAGTTGCTGTTCTATTTACTTCAGTGGAATAGCTCACAGTGGCTGAGTACAACCAGTGACATGTATTTATTTATACGGGGGGCTAGATACACAAAGTGATTTAGATACCAAAGTATAATCTTAGGTGGCCAAGTTCCAAATGTAGAATTAACTCCACTGCTGCCTAACCCTCTCAGTTGATAAATTTTTGCTGATGCACATGTGTAAAGTCACATAAGTCCTGAGCACCTTGGCACCTGAGCCCTTGCAGGATTCCTAAACTAGGTAGCCCTTGTCTATTCATAGGGCTATATTCAGTAAGCATTGTCAGAATAAGCCTAACCTACACAAAAAATGGCTAAAGAGGGGATAGTAACTTTCCCCACCTCTCTTATCCAGTAGCCCAATGGTTGGGGGCACATACCCAGGATGTGGGAGACATTGATTCAACTCCTCATTCTGCCTGAATTGCAGCAGGGACTCAAACCCAAATATCCTAGCGCCCTGACCACTGTATAGAATACCAGTATGGGTACCTGCCATCTCTACTTTTGAACCTGTTCCACTTTTTATGCATAGATCCTGGATAAGGGACTGGAACCCAGGTCTGCATCCTAACCACTAGGTTCTAGGATCACTCCCATTCTCACACTTTTTTCCCCCCTCTAGCATAACTCTTCCCATGCTTATGTAGAGCCAATGGACCCTGTTCACCAACAGGCGAGAATGAACCTGGGACCTTAGGGGCTAAAGCCACGTGCTTCTACAGCATGAGCTAAAAGCCAAGCAGTCCTTAGCTAAAGTTGTAGAGCAGACTTAGAATCATAGAGTTGGAAGAGACTTCAGGAGGACATTGAGTTCAATCCCCTGCTCAAAGCAGGACCAATCCCAACTAAATAATCCAAGCCAGGCTTTATCAAGATGGGACTTAAAAACCTCTAGGGATTGAGATTCTTCCACCTCCCTAGGTGACCCATTCCAGTGCTTCACCACCCTCCTAGTGAAATAATTTGTCCTAATATCCAACCTAGACCTCCCCCGCTGTAACTTGAGACAATTGCTCCTTGTTCTGTCATCTGTCATCATTGAGAACAGCCTCTCTCCATCCTCTCTGGAACCCCCGTCAGGAAGTTAAAGGCTACTATCAAATCCCCTGCCTTTTTTTCTGTAGATTGAATAAGCCCAAATCCCTCAGCCTCTCCTTGTAAGTCATGCGCCAGCCCCCTAATAATTTTTGTTTCCTTTCACTGAATTCTTTACAGTTTGTCCACATCTTTTCTATAATGGGGGCCCAAGAACTGGACTGAGTACTCCAGATGTGGCCTCACCAGTGCTGATTAAAGGGGAATAATCACTTCTCTAGATCTGTGGCAGTGCTCCTACTAATGCACCCTAATATGCAATTAACTGGACTCATATCCAGCCTCTCATCCACTGTAATCCCCAAGTCCTTTTCTGTTAATCTTCTACTTAGCCAGTCGGTCCCCAGCCTGTAACAATGCTTGGGATTCTTCCATCCCAAATACAGGACTCTGCACTTGTCTTTGTTGAACCTCATTAGATTTCTTTTGGCCCAAACCTCTAATCTGTCTAGGTCACTTTGGACAATACCCCTACCTTCCAGTGTATCTACCTCTCCCATTAGTTTAGTGTCATCTATGAATTTACTGAGGGTACAATCCATCCCCTCATCCAGGTCATTAATAAAGATGTTGAATAAAACTGGCCCCAGAAATGACTCTTGGGGTACCCTGCTTGATACTGACCGCCAACCAGACATTGAGCTATTGATCACTGTCCATTGAGCCTGATCATTAGCCAGCTTTCTATCCACCTTACAGTCCATTTATCCAATCCCTACTTCTTGTCTCTTTCTCAGTGGTCTCAGTGCCTCTGAGGCTGTCTAGACTGCAGGCTTCTTTCAGAAGAAGGTTTTCCGGAAGAGATCTTCCAAAAGAGCTTCTTCCGAAAGAGCGTGTCTACACAGTAAGGCTGTGTCTACACTGGGCCACTTATTCCGGAAAATCAGCCGCTTTTCCGGAATAAGCTGTGAGCTGTCTACACTGGCCCTTGAATTTCCGGAAAAGCAACAACGCTCTACTGTACAAAATCAGCTGCTATTCCGGAAAAACTATTCTGCTCCCGCTCGGGCATAAGTCCTTATTCCGGAACACTGTTCCGGAAAAGGGCCAGTGTAGACAGCCCAGTAGTCTTTTCCGGAAAAGCGCGTCTACATTGGCCACAGACGCTTTTCCGGAAAAAGGGCTTTTCCGGAAAAGCAGCCTGCCAATGTAGATGCTCCTTTTCCGGAAAAACTGAAAACGGAATAGTATTCCATTTTAAGCAGTTCCGGAAATTCATCCCAGTGTAGACACAGCCTAAAAGTGCATCGAAAAATTATCTGCTTTTTTGAAAGATAGGATCCACACTGAATGGACACTATCCCATATGTAAGCTGTGATTACTATGGATGGAATGGTCACCTGGGCACCTGTGCTTTTTCCTCTTTCCTCTTCTTTTGAAAGAACTTTCAGAAAAAGGCTTCTTCCTCATAGAAAGAGGTTTACCAATGTCAGAAAACCCTCTCTGTTTTTTCAATTTTTTGTCGAAAGAATTCAATTACAGCATGGACATAAGTTAATTGTGTTTGGAAAAGTGGTCATTTTTCAAAAAAACCTCTGCGGTATAGACATAGCCTGGATTACACTTATAAGTAGAAACCAAGGTTCCTAACTGAGGGTGTGTCTAAACTACATGGCTCCATTGATGGAGCCATGTAGATTAGGCTGATCAGCAAAAGGAAATGAAGCCGCGATTTAAATAATCGCAGCTTCATTTAAATTTAAATGGCTGCCGCGCTGAGCTGACAAACAGCTAATCAGCTGTTTGTCGGCTCAGCATGCTAGTCTGGACGCTCCCGTGCTGACCTGAAAGCCCTTTATCGACCTCCCCGTTATGCCTCGTAGGATGAGGTTTACCGGAGAGGTCGATAAAGTGCTTTCATGTCAGCGTGGGAGCGTCCAGACTATCGCGCTGAGCCGACAAACAGCTGACCAGCTGTTTGTCGGCTCAGCGCAGCAGCCATTTAAATTTAAATGAAGCCGCGATTATTTAAATCGCGACTTCATTTCCCTTTGCCAAACAAACAAATCTACATGGCTCCTTCGACGGAGCCATGTAGTTTAGACATACCCTCATGGTTGAGAATTGTGCGCAGAAGCAGGTGAATAAACTCAGGTAGTGTCACACTAATTATATTCTCTTTTTGTTGACTGTGACCTATTTTTGTACAGTGTACAATGAAAAATAATATAAAACCAAAACCAATAGCAATTTGTGATACTAAATGAAAGCACTTACTTTATATGTATCAATACTTTGTCCACTGTATTTCGTTCTAGTTTATTGAGAATATTGATTCAACTTTCTAGAAGAGCCAAGGAAACAAGAGTATTGCTAGTTAATCTAACTATTTGGCTTTGGAAGCTACTTTAATTTTACCCATTTGCTAAAGGCTCAAACTCAGGTTAAAGTAATAAAAGTGATTGGACAGCACTCTGGATAACATGGGAACAATGTAAGGATTAATTATCAGTTTCCTTTCTATCTATTCAAATACTTAGGTGTCGTGTTTCTTCTTGCCTGCTTAGTACCAAAATATTTGCTACATGAGTGGAGGAGAAAAGACTGTTCATTATAATGTTGGCACCCTACGTTCCTGAATTCAGAAACACAGTGTAGGAACAAAATGTTGGTAGATAGCAAGAAAGATTTTTAACAACATAATATTGATTCCAATTTTGTAATTGGCTTCACTGCAATGCTAATTATAATGAAAAGGAAATGGGTTATTGTTTTAGTTGCTGTTTCCCCTTTTTACCTATCTGAAGTCTATAAAGTGGACAAAAGTGATGAATAGTACAAACATCCAGTAAGTAAGGTTAGAGTCAAGGCTCAAATTGGCATTGCAATAAAGCCACTCAAACCAGCTAGCTAGCTGTTCCTTTAGCATATAAGGGTATGTCTACACTACAAAGTTAATTCGAACTAATGGACGTTAGTTAGAATTAACTTTGATAGGCGCTACACTAGCGCTCCGCTAGTTCGAACTTAATTCGAACTAGCGGAGCGCTTAGTTCGAACTAGGTAAACCTCATTGTACGAGGACTAAGCCTAGTTCGAACTTACTAGTTCGAATTAAGGGGTGTGTAGCCCCTTAATTCGAACTAGTGGGCGGCTAGCCCTCCCCAGCTTTCCCTGGTGGCCACTTTGGCCAACACCAGGGAAACTCTTCTGCCCTCCTCCCGGCCCCGGAGCCCTTAAAGGGGCATGGGCTGGCTACGGTGCCCATGCCAGGTGCAAGCCTGCTAGGACCCAGCCAGCAGACCCTGCACCTGGCACGGCTCAAGCCCGCCACCCGCTGCCACCCAGCCCCCCGCCTCTTCCCGGGACCAGGCTGGCAGCTCCCGGGAGCTTTCCCAGGACCTCAAGAGGCGGGCACCCGCCTGGTCCAGTGCAGACATCGTGGACCTCGTCCACGACCTCCGCATTAGGCACAGGAAAGCAGCCATCTAGGGCAGGAGAGCTGCCAGCCTGGCCACCCAGGAGCAGGTTTGCATGAAAAGCAAGGTGGTCCACTGAGACCCCTGACCCTGAGCCCTGAGCTTACAATGGCCGTACTGGGTCAGACCAAAGGTCCATCTAGCCCAGTAGCCTGTCTGCCGACAGCGGCCAAACCTAGGGACCCTGGAGGGGATGGACCAAAGACAGTGACCAAGCCATTTGTCTTGTGTCATCCCTCTCCAGCCTTCCACAAACTTTGGGCAGGGACACCACTCCTACTCCCTGGCTAATACCACTCCATGGACCCAACCTCCATGAAATGATCTCACTTCTCTTTAAACTCTGTTCTAGTTTTAGCCTTCACAGCCTCCTGCAGCAAGGAGTTCCACAGGTTGACTCTTTGCTTTCTGAAGAACAACTTTCTGTTACTAGTTTGAAACCTGCTACCCATTCTTTTCCTTTGGTGTCCTCTAGTCCTTCTGTTATGGGAACTAATGAAGAACTTTTCTGTATGCACCCTCTCCACCCCACTCATGCTTTTATAGACCTCTATCATATCCTCCCTCCGTCTCCTTTTCTCTAAGCTGAAAAGTCCCAGTCTCTTTAGCCTCTCTTCATATGGGACCTGTTCCAAACCCCTCATCATTGTAGTTGCCCTCCCCTCTCCCACCCTCTCTCTTCCCCTCTCCCACCTCCTTTTCCCAGTCTCCTCCAGTTTTGTTCAATAAAGAGAGATTCTATTTTTGAACACAATTGTCCTTTATTTTGTACATCAGGAAGGGGGGGCTAGAGAAGGGTAAGTGGAAGGAGGTGAGGGAGGAATGGGGTACGAGCCTCCGATGGGGAAGACTGGGCTGGCTCTGCGGGCTTCTGGGGGTGGAACCTCTCCTGCAGCCCCCCAATTGCCTCCTCTCCCCAGATGGCAGCAAGTGCAGCCAGTCTGATGGCCGAGTGCTGTGATGTGCCCAGTGTGGGTACTCCGGGCACTCCAAGCCAGGACTGCTTTGCAAGCGGGGCACTCCGAGAACTGTCTGTCCGGGGTGGGGGTCAGGTCCCTTTAAGCACAGCCCTCTTCTAGCCTGAGACAGCAGCTCCACGCTCTTAGTCCTTATCTGATGTCCTGCCGGCACTGCTTCCGGCCATCCTTAACCCCGGTTCAGGGTTCACTCTGTGTGGACATGCTAGTTCGAATTAGCAAAACGCTAATTCGAACTAGTTTTTTAGTCTGGATGCGTTAGTTCGAATTAGCTTAGTTCGAATTAACTAATTCGAACTAAGTGAGTTCGAATTAGCGCTGTCGTGTAGACATACCCTAAGAATGTACTTTGTAGCATATAGTCAACTCTGCCCCTACTGCAGAGGATTTATTGGGAATTTGATGGGGCAATCAGCGCTACACTCTAAGGGTATGTCTAAACTACAAAGTTAATTCGAACTAACAGCTGTTAGTTCGAATTAACTTTCATAGCGTCTATACATACAAACCGCTAGTTCGAACTTAATTCGAAGTAGCGGAGCACTTAATTCGAACTAGGTAAACCTCATTCTACGAGGACTAATGCCTAGTTCAAATTAACTAGTTCGAATTAAGGGCAGTGTAGCCACTTAATTCAAACTAGTGGGAGGCTAGCCCTTCCCAGCTTACCCTGGTGGTCACTCTGGGCACAACCAGGGAAACTCTTCTGCCCCCCTCCCAGCCCAGGAGTCCTTAAAGGGCCACGGTCTGGCTACGGGCCTTGTGCCAGTTGCAAGCCTGCCGGCACCCAGCCAGCAGACCCTGCACCTGGCACGGGATGAGCCAGCCACCCACTGCCACCCAGCCCTCCGCCTCTTCCCAGGACCAGGCTGGCAGCTCCCAGGATCCTGCCCAGGGTCGCAAGAGGCGAGCACCCGCCTGGTTTAGTGTGGAGATCGTGGACCTCATCGAGGTTTGGGGGGAGGCCTCCAATGTCCATGATCTCCACACTAGCCACAGCAATGCGGCCGTCTACAGCCACATGGCTGACAGCCTGTCCACCAGAGGCCACATGCGGACCCAGGAGCAGGTCCGCTGTAAAATTAAGGACCTGCGGCAGTCCTACTCCAGGGCCTCCCAGTCAGGGGCCGACCCGGAGGCATGCCCTCACTTCGAGGCCCAGGACCGCATCCTGGGGGCTCAGGCAGTGCATGTCCCCCGGGAGGTGATCGACCCCGGGGCAGAAGGACCCGTCCTGGACACAGAGGAGGAGGATGCAGAGAGCTAGGAGCCTGCATGGAGCCTGCCCAGGACCCAGGACCCCCGAGGCACCCCACAGAGTACATCGACTGTGTTGTCCAAGACCGGGGAGGGCTCCACATGTGAGTGCCATCATGCTCCCCTTATGTGTATGGGAGGCGTGGGGGCAGAGGGAGCCCAGGGACCGTGTGCCTGGGCCTTGCCCTCCATGGAGCGGCAGCTGGGTTTCATGCAGGGGCCCTGGGCCATTCCCCACATGCTGACCTCGCCTCGCAGAGGGGGGTTGTGTTTCACCCACCGTGTCCTCAGGGAGAACTGACCACTGCTCTTGTTTCACCACAGCCACCCGCACCCAGGCCAGCAGGCGCACCCGGAACCTGGAGGACTACCACCGGTGGCACCTGCAGCAACTGGAACAGCAGCTCCGCATCCAGGAGCACTGGGTCTGGGAGGATCTGCGGCTGCGGCAGCGGAGCTTGGAGGTGCTGGAGGAGCAGAGCCATGCCCTCAAAGGTCACCTCCAGACCCTGGTGGACAGGTTCCTGCCTCCTCCTGCTCCAGCCCCTGTGGCTGCCTCAGCTCTCACTCCTCCTCCAACCCCTGCTCCCCCTCCTGCTTCCTCTACATCCCCCGTCCCTCCTGCCCCACCCTCCACACCCACTCTCCCCGCCGCCCCCGCACCTGCAGTGCTGCAAGATGGGAGAACCAGCAGGACCCCTAACCCTGAGCTTTCCCTTCCCTTCCTCCTCTTCCACCCGCTTCCAGCTCCCTCCTCCCAGGTTTCCCCCTCCCCTCTCCCACCCTCACTCCTCCCTCCCCCACCTCAGTTATGTACAATAAAGAGAAATTTTTGTTGGCAAAACAGGTGTCTTTATTTTACATTAGGAAGAGGGTTATGGAGGGGAAAGGGAAAGGAGATGAGGGTGGAAGAAGGCCTTTTGGGGCATGCAGGGAGAGTTTAGTGCTCCTCCTCCACCTGGAAGCTCTCCCTCAGGGCTTCCCGGATCCGGACAGCCCCCCGCTGGGCCTCCCAGATGGCGGCACTGCGGGGCTGCCTGTACTGGCCAGCCCTGCTCTCAGCCTCAGCCATCCAGGCTGCCAGGAAAGCCTTCCCCTTCCACTCACATAAATTCTGCGGCACACAACATGCTGCCATCATGGGAGGGATATTGTGCTCAGTGAGGTCGAGGCGGGTGAGGAGGCACCTAAATTGTGCTATCAATCGTCCAAAGGCCCCCTCGACCACAATGCAGGCCTGGTGAGCCTGGCATTGAAGGCCTGCCGGGAGGGGTTGAGGTGCCCCGTGTATGGCTTCATGAGCCAGGGCTGTAGGTGGTAGGCCAAATCCCCCACCAGGCAGATGGGCATATCCACGTCCCCAACCCTGATGTGGCGGTCAGGGAAGAAGGTCCCAGCCTGCAGCCTCTGGCACACAGAGGAGTTCCGGAACACCCTTGCGTCGTGTGCCTTGCCGGACCAGCCCACATTAATGTCCATGAACTAGCCCCAGTGGTCACACACGGCCTGCAGGAGGATGGAGAAGTACCCCTTGTGGTTGATGTACTGGGAGGCCTGGTGTTCCAGGGCACGGATGGGGATGTGCGTCCCGTCAATGGCCCCCCCCGCAGTTGGGGAAGCCGAGGGCGCTGAACCCTCAGATGACGGCGTCCGGGTCAGCAAGGCAGACCACCCTGAGGAGCAGCACCCGGTTGATGGCCTTGACCACCTGCAGAGAGACACAGCAAACCACGAATCACTGGGGCGCCCGGGTGGCTGGGAGTGTTCGTTCCCTGGCAGTGCCCCGCGCCCCACTCCCGGAAGCAACCCCCATGGGTGGCATGTAGTACGATCGGGACAGACCGAACCCTCCAGTGAGGGGCACTTTCACCTCCTCTCCCCACACCGTTTTCCCTGGGGCAGCCCATCCCCTCCTTGCAGCCGGCGAGTGCCGGCAGGTGCCGTACCTGCATGAGCACTTCTCCTACGGTGGATCTCCCCACGCCGAACTGCTTCCTGATGGATCAGTAGCTGTCCGGCATGGAGAGCTTCCACAGGGCAATGGCCTTATGCTTCTGGAGGGGGATGGTGGGCCTCATGCGAGTGTCCCGTCGCCGCAGAGCAGGGGTGAGCCACTCGCAGAGCTCCAGGAAGGTGTCCTTCTTCATCCTGAAGTTTTGGGTCCACTGTTGGTCTCCCCAGCGCTTCAGGTCAATGCGGTCCCACCAGTCGCTGCTGGTGTCCAGATGCCAGATGCGGCGGGGCACACTGGCATCTGGGCGCTGCTGCCACTCCTCCATAACCCCCAGGGAGGCCAGGGGGAGAGGCAGGGGGCTGACGTGCACCAGATGGTGCAAGGCAGCCTCCACTCATTGCTGGCAGGCTTGCAGCAGCAAGTCCAAAAACTGGAGCAGCATGCCCAGGTTGAGCTCTGGCTCCATGGTGCCAACTGTGGCGGCGTCCTCAATGGGAAATACTGACACAGATAGGCGCAGAGAAAAACGCTTAGCTGTCCCTCGGCGAGGTAGGCAAGCAAGTGGAAAAGCTGAGAACCAGCTGTCGAGGGGGGGTCCCTTTAAGCAAGAGCCTCAGATAGCCTCAGACAGCAGCCACACAAAACAACTACTGACCTGATGCCCTGCCGGAACCGGTTTCAGCTACCCTTAAATGCGACCCAGCATCCAATCAGTGTGAATCTGGGCTGAATTTGGCTCAAGCTGGCTACTAACTAATAAGTACCACAATTGTCCTCTGTTGTTTTAACATAAGTCAGGAGTACCTGAGGACTGTGGAGGGAACTGTAGATGCATAAGGAAAGTTAGCAGATAAGGCCCCTTGGATTTCAAAGAGAGTTAGATGCCCAGATCCCTCTGGCTTTCAGTGGGAGGTGGGTGTCATTTGTGCCTTTGAACATCCCCCCTGAAAGTATACACAAATCTTCCTCTGCTCACCCCTGAAGTTGTTTGGTGTTACCTTATCTTGTCCTAATTTCAGTTCAGGAGAAGCATGGCCTATTTGCTTTTGATGACTGAATTATTTTGGTTGAACTGAAACATGGTCACCTGAGGATGTTTCTTTCCCTACTGAAGCATGCTTTCACAGTTATGGGCTGTGTCTACATTGGCACCCTTTTCCGGAAAAGGGATGCTAATGAGACAAGTCGGAATTGTAAATGCCGCGGGGGATTTAAATATCCCCCGCGGCATTTGCATGAACATGGCTGCCGCTTTTTTCCGGCTCAGGGCTTTGCTGGAGAAAAGCGCCAGTCTAGACGCGATCTTTCGGAAAATAAAGCCTTTTCTGGAAGATCCCTTATTCCTGAATTTAAGAGACAAGCAAAGGATTTATTATACACCAGCTGATGGAGTGACACGCAGGGATTACCCTGGTGAACACTGGTTAATTAACACAATACAATAGGTTATATAGTCAGCAGGTGGACGGAGGAAAAATGATTTGATAGGTCTAGCAGCAAGACGAAATGAGCACATAAGCCAATAGAACTACTAAAGATTACATAATATCTCCGCCCATTGCAAAGTAACAGCTCATTAATTAATATACAGGTGGTTATTGTTCAAATGCCAAAACATGTCAGCAAAACAGTAATAACATTTTAGTCTGCATAGATGATGATGTTTCTATAGCAGGCGAATGTGGCCTTGAGTTGGTGCAGTGCTTGGTTCTCAGGCTTATTATCTAGGAGTGAAGCAAGACAGTTTAAGCAAATTTTATGAATGTTATCTTAAGCAAAATGTGTTACGTTACCAACTGGGACCTTGTCCGAGTGTTTTAGAACATGGTTGCTATGGTGCCTAGGGTCTTTTACTGCCTGCATCTCTTATCCTGACTGTGGTGTTCCCAGGCTTAATCCCAGGATGGAGTCATGCTGTTTAGAGGCCTACTAGCACATTTAGGGCTGCCTCAGTTTACCCTACAGCACTTAACTCCAGATGGCAGAGTTTTCAATGCCACTAACATGATTCATTCACCTTTAGAAAAACTATTTCTTCCAATCCATATATACACCTTATTTTCTTACGAAAAATTACTTCCACCTTTTATTTTCATACATGGATATTATATTCATTTTTCGCTTCTATTCTTTTCACTGGCACTAACTGCTTACTTCCATATTTTATAGCTTAACATTTATAATTCAGAAACTCCCCAAAAATCTGCCTTCTAAAGTGTAGTGTACACAGGAATTGGGCAGTAACGCTTTCAATAGTGAATGAGCCCTCTAGTGGCTCTGACTGTGTTCTATGTTTCTGTAGCTACCAGAACCCTGTCAAAGCTTCAGGATATATATGTAGCTAAGCCTTGTATGTTGAATATATTTAATACATATGGTTATTTAGCACTTACTTTCCTTATGTAATTCCCACATACGTTATGGAGATACAATCGGTGACCAAGCTGGGATACGACTTGCTTCTGGTATATCACACAGAGTTAATTTTAATCCCAAGGTCTAACATATATTACACAGCCTCTCTGTACCTTGTAGAGAATGGGTGATGCAGAGTGGAGCATCATTACAAATTTCCTCCAGTGATGGAGAAACCTATAAGAACCCTAGAGCACTATATAGAGCCCCATGGTAATTATTCTAAATTACATCAGGGTTGGGATTGGGTCTGAGACTTCTTCATAAGAACATAAGAACAGCCATACTGGGTCAGACCAAAGGTCCATCTAGCCCAGTATCCTGTCTTCTGACAGTGGCCAATTCCAGATGCCTCAGAGAGAGCGAACAGAAACTGGTAATCATCAAGTGATCCCTCTCCTGTGATCCATTTCCAGCCCTGACAAACAAAGGCTAGGCATACCATTCTTACCCATTTTAGCTAATAAGTATCAATGTACCTAACCTCCATGAATTTATCTAGTACTTTCTTGAACCCTGTGAAAGTCCTGATCTTCACTACATCCTCTGGCAAGGAGTTCCACAGGTAGACTGTGCTCTGCATGAAGAAAAATTTCCTTTTGTTTGTTTTAAACCTGCCACCTATTAGTTTCATTTAGTGTCCCCTAGTTCTTATGTTATGGGAACAAGTAAATAACTTTTCCTTTACTGTAATTGCCAGGATCACCTCTAGAGCCCTTTTAATATATTGGCATCACATTATCTCCTTGTCAAGTAGAGCTTTGGTGCAGGAGAGGCTGGAGCTCATTTTGCTTAGTGATTGGTCCTGATCTTTTAAAATCCAGTCTTCAATTTTCAGCATTTAAAATATTTGGTGTTTGATTGTTTTTTTATTGTATTGATCATTTCTTGAGTTGTATAACTATAGTCCCTAGGAAAAAAATCACTGACCAGCTGGAACTGAAGATTTTAGTTGTTTTGGACATCTAACCATCAGTGTTCTTTTTCTTTTAATTTCCTAGTTGTAAACTGGAGACTCTCCTGACATGGATGTTTCCTTGAGCAATTCTTTTTAATTGTGGTACATTGTATTGTACATATAAACATCTAAATTGTATCTTCAGTATTTATAGTATATTCTATGTATATTAGATCTGATAAATCCTGTGGATTATGATGATTATCTGAGCTGGGAAAAAGGAAAAGGTGATGTTGCATTTTGACCACATGATCCATGTCCATATGTACCAGTAATTCAACATGAAAGGAGACACATGTAGTTGTCTGGGTTTTAATACATTTCTTAGATTGTGCATGATCATGATCTCAATGAATTATCTGCTAAAAAACATGTTCTTATACAATGGTGCTCTATTAAACCTGCTGGTTCTGTATTCTGTCATTCAGTATTTTTCCACCCTGCTTTTTCTTCATCCAGTTACAGTAAATTTGTAGAATGCAGTATGTTCACCTATTTCTCTCTTCAAGAGATAGTTTAATCCATGAGGCGCATGATATGGATCATGTCTAATGACTCCTTTCCCATTAGAGAGGTGTTTATAATCTAGAGGTGCTGAACTGGATTCAATCAACATTGTCAGGTGGCAGGAATCTATACTATTAATCATCTGAAACAACCAATCTTTTATTAAATCACAACTATCTTTAAGCTATTTGTCCCACTGTTCAGAATGGCCCACAACTTTGAGTGCTCATTCTAGGATAGACTGTCAGAAAACAAGGGGAGATACCCCAAACTGGGGGGTTGCTTTATTATTAGATTTTACCAAGCTAGGAATAAATTTGAATGCCTGAACCAGTTTTAACAGTGAGTCAAGTCCATCTCTCCCTCCAGACAAATTGGATTTGTGATAAAAGGTTATTAAAACCAAATATTACAGCACATCAAGTTTCTCCCTGTACCAGGAGACTCATCATTTACCACAGATCGATTGATACTCCAGCTGGCAGTCAATTCCATGGTAAACAAACTATACAAATTATTATCTAAGAAAAAAGAATGAAGGTTATTGAGAGATTAAAGTAGGTAAAATATAACAACAGATCTAAGTTTGTATGTCTAAAATTATAGCAGATATGTAGTAATCTTTAAGTTTCCAAAAAAGTCTTTTCAGGGTTGCTTAAGAACAACTCTGAGGATCTCTGTGGTCTTGTTCAGTCATTCTGCTCTGATAGAATCCAAACTATCCAGAGATCACGGATTTTCCTTTGAATCAATGCTTATAGCTTTTTCTCTCTATAAAAATCTGAGAAATGCTTTTAATCATCCAGGATGTGTCTACACAGCAAAGTTATTTCGGAATAATGCCCGTTATTCCAAAATAACTATGCAAGTATCTACACAGAAATTCTGCTATTTTGAATTAATTTTGAAATAATGGCTGGCTTATTCTGTCTTCTGGAAACCTCATTCTATCAATGTCTAGACTATATCCCTCTTTCAAAAGAGAGATGTAAATTAGACATATCAAGATTGCAAATGAATCTGGGATTTGAATTTCCCATGCTTCAATTGCATAATCGTGTCATGGCGTTCTTTTGAAAAACGCTATTTTGATAGTGAAACCGCAGTCGAGATGCAATTCTTTCTAAAAGAAAATCTTTTTTCAAAAGTACTTAATGAAGAGTACAGGATCTTTTGAAAAAAGCTTTTCTTTTCAAAAGAACTGCATCTAGACCACAGTTTCACTTTCGAAATAGCGTTTTTTGAAAGAACGCTGTGACACAATTATGCAAATGAAGTGTGGGAAATTCAATTCCCAGCTTCATTTGCAATTTTGATATGTCTAATTTACATCCCTGTATCGAAAGAGGGATGTAGTTTAGACATACCCTCTATGAAGAATAACGCCTCTTTCAAAATAGCAATTTCAAAATAAAGTGTATGTAGACGCTTCACTTCCGCTATTTCTAAATAGCCCCTCACAAGGGCATTCTAAGTTATTCCTCCTGGGGCTCAAAATCGAGATAGCATGCTTGCATTAGGGAAGCCTGCCTCAAACTAACTTTGAGGTTTCCCTGCAGAATAGCTTATTAGGAAATAACTGTGCAGTATAGATGTAGCCCCAGTGGCCAGTTGTTTTGAATTAGTTTTCCATTTACAGGGATATACATAATGTTAATGCCTGCCATTCTAATATAATAGGAATATTTTTTTTAATTCCTAGAGTGTTGATAATTTATAAATTAACCATAACTTTTCAGGAAAAGACCTCCAGACATATATACTCTACAACTGGGAAGTGTGTTTCCCAGCATCAGTTTACAGATTCATCTTAGCTCAGCTTGAACAAGCATCCATAAATGGCAGCATGGAGAAGTGTCTGAGTCCAGTCCCCTCTGATTTCCTGAGTCCAAACTTGGGTGGGTAGCTTAAGTCAGAGCCACTGACTTAATACCCACAAGGCTATTTTTAGTTCACTAGCTCGAGCTGAGCTAAATTAATTTTGTCTATCTGCTCTGGGAATCTCACCTCCCAGATGCTGCCTAGAAATACTTTAAGTATTAGAGAAAATCAATGCAATGACATGGACCAAAAATTCAAACTATTCATTGCAAACAATTTACAATATGAATTTAGAGTATTTTTTATCTTTGTTTATTGCTTATTATCAGATAATTATTACAAAATTGTTCAACGATATTGTCAATTAAAACATTTTGTTAGCATATGTTTTCGTAGAGCCATTGATCATTTCATATCAATATGTCATCATTTGAACATTATGTTCAGTTTTGGTCACCTTGTTTCACCCAGTAAAACAGAAAAATCCACAGAATGGTGGAGAAAAAGATCAATGGCCTGGAAAGTCTTCAAAATGAAGAGGCTTTAAAAATTAGAAATATATACCTTAGGCTATGTCTAAACTGCAGGCTTCTTTTGGAAGAACCTTTTTTTGGAAGAGATCTTCTGCAAAATCTTGTTTCGGAAGACAGCATCCACACACAAAAGTGCATTGAAAAAATGATCTGCTTTTTTGAAAGAGAGCGTCCACAGTGAATGGACGCTCTCACGCATTTAAGCTGTGATTACTATGCTCTTAGTCAAATTTCTGTGCTTTTTCCTCTTCCTTCTTTTTCCGAAAGAACTCCCTCTTCCCCATCCACACACGCCTTTTTCTGAATGAGCTTTTTCAGAAAAAGGCTTTTTCCTTGTAGAAAGAGGATTACCAACGCAGGGAAAATCCCTCTGTTTTTTCGATTTACTTTTGGAAGAATGCGATTACAGTGTGGACATAACTCAGGTTTTGTCAGAAAAATGGCTATATTTCTGACAAAATGATGTAGTGTAGAGATACCCTTAGGCTGTGTCTAGACTGGCAAGTTTTTCCGCAAAAGCAGCTGCTTTTCCAAAAATACTTGCCAGCTGTCTACACTGGCCTCTTGAATTTCCGCAAGAACACTGACTTCCTACTGTCTGAAATCAGTGCTTCTTGCGAAAATGCTATGTTGCTCCCGTTCGGGCAAAAGTCTTTTTGCGCAAAGCTTTTGCGCAAGAGGGCCAGTGTAGACAGCTCAGATTTGTTTTGCGCAAAAAAGCCCCGATCGTGAAAATGGCAATCAGGGCTTTTTTGCGCAAAAGCACGTCTAGATTGGCACGGACGCTTTTCTGCAAAAAGTGCTTTTGCGGAAAAGTGTCCGTGCCAATATAGATGCTCTTTTCCGCAAATGCTTTTAACGGAAAACTTTTCCGTTAAAAGCATTTGTTGAAAAGCATGCCAGTCTAGACATGGCCTTAGAGAGAAGATAATTCAGAAGTGACACAATAGAAGAATTTAAAAGAATCAAACAGCTGCTATTTATCATAATAAAAGAGCAAGAAACACCTAATAAAACTAAACAGATTTGACTAAGAAGTTTGACTAAGAAAAGGAAATATTTTTATACAATGGATAATTAGTCTGTGGAATTTATAGAGTACAATAAATTATCAAAGGAAAAAATTTCATATCCAAAGCGTTGTCCACCATATGGCCACCTAACAAGTACACACTTGATTTTCAGAGGTGCTGAATTTTAACAACTCGCACTGAAGTCAACAAGGGATTCAGATGCTTAGCATCTTCAAAAGTCAGGACAATTGTTTAGGTGATTTAATTTGTATTCTGGGCCTAACTCAGCCCTCATGTTTCAGCGAATCAGCTCACGACTGACTGCTTGGATTGGGAAAGAATATTCTCACTTAGGCATGGTAGTAAGTATTGTTGTTATAGGATTTAATGCATGACTATGTAGCATCTACAGCCATGGTCTAAAAAGAATACCAGATTAAACAGAGAGCTCTTATTTTCCACTGTTCCCATTTTTCAATAATTCATTATGTAATTATGAATTAGTATGTTTCATGAAACAAATGACACAAGTTTTGTCTGTTACCTGAGATCCAGAGGGACAAATGTATTCCTGGAAGCAGATATAACCAAAATACACTGACACATATTTTTTATTTTAGTATTTTTAGACAATCGTTTTTTTTTATTACAATCACAAGACAAAATGCTAAGACTGCTGATAGATACAGAAATATTGGCCTTTAACTCACACGTGACTAGAAAGCACAATATATTATATCTTTGTACTTTCCTAATTAAAGTACAGGAAAAATAAAGCCAGTTTTTCCGTACCCAGCTTTTTCTTTTAAACCAAAATAAATGACACCTACTTTTTGCTGTTATTTGTGGACAGAATTATATGTGTATATATATATAATTGATCTCCTGGTACAATCTCCTGGTATGATTTTCAGCCAAAATTATTGAATTGCAAGAATTTAATATTATTGCTCTATAAAGATCCTATAGGTGTTTGTCTTTGTCTGTGGGATTGGAGCTAATCTGGTTGAATATCAGGGCTTGGCTGTATACGATAGATTGAGAAATGTGTCTGGGATGGAAGCTGGAGGCATGAAGGTAAGTATAATAGTTGTTGCGTTTCTAGTATAGGGTGGCGGAAATTTGTCCATAATTTAATTGTACCATAGTGTCCAGGAAGTGGATTTCCCACATGGACTGGTCCATGCTGGGGTTGATGGTGTGGTGGAAGTTGTTGAAATCCATGTGAAATTCTTCAAGAGTCTCTTTCCCTTGGGTCTATATGATGAAGATGTCACCGATGTAGTGTAAGTAAAGTAACAGTGTGAGTGGACGAGAGCTGAGGAAACGTTTTTCGAGGTCAGCCAGAAAGATGTTAGCATATTGTTGTGCCATGCAGGTGCCCATGGCTGTACTGCTGACTTGAAATATGCTGCCAGTGTTGCCCTTGAAACATGGATCAAGGAGTCTTGTCAATACACAAAGCCAGATTCTCCATTACACTTGTGCCTCTCCATTCAGTAGGCCTTATCTAAGAGGAGAATCCAGCTCATAATCTGTCAGTTTTGTAACACTGTATTGATTCTAGATTGTGAACAGAACGTTGAGACTTTTTTTTATACTGCAGCAATGTCTTCAGAAGCTTCCCAGACACTGGTTGTTTTCTGCAGCATTCGATAAAGGTATTTGATAAATAGCAGCACATTAGCACCAGGCATTTCCTAAGTGGCATTTTCCAGAAAGAAGGTATTGTTCACTGACTTAGTAACCAGACTCCAGTGAGTGCAGACCTGAGGACAGCAGCTGCCTCTGTTGCTCCTCGCTTAACTGCACCCTATTTTATTTTAAAACTAATCTAAAATATTAAACATAGTATAGAATGTGAATTTCTTCAGAGCTGAAACCTTTCAAAGGAGATGGAGTTTGGCAAAATGTTTTCTTTCCAGGATTTTATCATTAATGCATCAGTGCGTTTAGAATTGTTTCAGGAATCTTTTATACGTGCCAAACAGTCACAGCAAAGAATGAGTACAGAAAATGTGGCAATTTCTGGGAAAGATGCCCTGCTGTAAGTTAACTAGGATAATTATTAAAGTGTATTTTCTCCCTCAAAATGTGTTCCATTAATGGAACATAAAACTGCATTTGATGTGCATATTTCCTTCTTCCCCATAAATAAATCACACCAAAAGTGTTCTGTATAGTTAAAGTTTGAGGTTTCCTTTCAAGTAGCCAGAGGTGGTTTCAGTAGTGCAGACTTCCATTTATATTAAGCAAAGGACTGTCCAGAAGAAGGAACATTTGTAATCATCATTTTTACATCCACTTGCAATACATTTTCTTTTATTGCAGAATGTTCACAATTTGAGTCAACAATTTATCCTCGGTGGGCAAGTGCTCATGGCAAATTTTGACCAGGTCATAACAATCTTCTTGTCATGTCTTGTCTTTTCTGAATCTAGATGAGACTTTGTTATATCACTTTATGATACATTTCAGTATGTTTATCCCTTCAAAAGCATGTGCTTTCTCTGGGGGGGCGTGGTCTTGAGTGCTCTACACTTCACCTCTGCTTATAAACAGAGTTATTCAAGACAGTTGGGTCTAGACCGAGGCTTAGTTTAAACCTCTACACATAAGGTAGCATCTAGCTGTGCCTTTTAAGGGAAACCTGGGTGAGTAATTTTGATTCAGAGATTCTCAGGGCCTCCTTGACAGCCCTCTTGCTTCTAGGGGAGGAGTTCTGATGACGCTCTTGTTCTGTTTGTTCAGTTTTTGGTGGAGGGAGAGTTGTTATCTAGCAAGCAAATATATTTTCCCTTAAAAAGTATTATCTCTTGAAAGCTTTGGATAAAAATCAACATGTTTGCAACATTTAAAAGGAGCTTAATATATATATTAAAAATCCACTTGATACAGTGCTTGGAACTTCTAGCCGGTGTAGTGTCCTCAACACCTTTGAAAGTCAGTGGAGCAAAAAAGCACCCTGTAACTCTCATAAAAGTCTCAGAGGGGTAGCCGTGTTAGTCTGTAACTTAAATGAAACAACAAGTAGTCCTGTAGCAACAAGTGGTCCTTAAATAAAACCAGAGGCGTAAGCAAGGGTGTTATGTGCCTGGAGGCAAAGGCAAAATTTGCGCCCCTACCACCACTGTGGTGAATGGCTGAGCCCGAACCTGGGAGGAGGGGGGGTTGTACCTCGTCATCTCCTGCCCCCTCTAGTTTGGGGCTGGGCCCCAGCATACACTAACCCACTGGCAGAAATGGAGGAGGGTCGGGCTGGGGGTGGAGAGGTGAGGAGGAGGCTCCAGCTGGTGGCGGCAGGCGGAGGAGAAGCAGGCGAGCTGAGAGATGACAGGAGGAGTGGAGGGGGACTAAATTGGTGCCCCCCTTGCACGGCACTCGGAGGCAACTGCCCCCTCTCCTCACCCTCTCACTACACCACTGAATAAAACAAGTGGTCCTTAGAGATGAACAAAAAATATATATACAGGTACTCCAAAAACTGGTACTCTCTGGTCCAGCAACATCCGTCATCCAGCAGGACCATGGATGCTCCTGGATCAGAAAGGCTTAAGGGCAGGAGGGCTAACTGGCTGGGGCAACAGGGTCAGCAGCCTGGCTGAGGGCAGCAGTAGCACAAGACAGAAGCCAGTGCCCCATGGAAGCCTCCAGTAGCCAGCAGCAGCATGGGGTCAGGACAGAGTCCCCCAGCAGCACAGATCAGTGCAGGGTTGGAGCCCCATGCCAGCCCCAGAATCTCACAGCAGCCCCCAGGAGCTTGGGGTTGAAATGGAGCCCCATGGCAGCGTGGGACCTGAGTCTTCTGACAGCTTCCTGGTGTGTGTGACCAGAATCAGAGCCCTGCTCAGTAGTTCCCTGAGGCCGGGGCACCACAGCAATCCCCAGAGCATGGGGCTGGAGTCAAACCCCACAGCAACATGGGGCTGGATCCCCAGAGCAGCCCATTGAGCACAGGACCAGGGCTGGAGCCCTGCAGAAGCCCTCTAGAGCATGGGGCTGGGGGCAGAGTCCCACAGCTGTCCTCGAATGCACAGGGCTGGAGCCCCGAAGCAGGAGTCAGAGCCTCTACTGCCCAGGGAACCAGCAGCAGCTGGGCAAGCAGCCCAGCCAGGTTGGGTGGGAGGGGGAGCTGAGGCAGAGTCCCTGCTGGGGCAGGCTTGGGAGCCAGTGATGGGAGATCTCCTTGGTCTTGCAAATTCTCTCGCTCAGGACATCAGGTCCTAACGGTGCCAGACCAAGAAGGTCCAACATGAGTTTTCATGGGCACTTCCGATAGCTGAAGAAGTGGGTTGTGCCCAAGAAAGCGCATGACGCTATATATATACTTTTTGTTAGTCTCTACGGTGCTACAGGACCACTCATTTTTCCGTAACACTCATAAGCACTAATGGTCAGCTCTTTGGCTCTAGCTTAAGTATGCTGGTGTTTCTATTCATCACGTGGTAATCAGATAGGTGTGGCCATCTTTAACCCTTGCTTAAATTATAATGGTCTTTTTGCTGACAATGAAAATGAAAATTACATTGACACTTCTAAATAGATACTCTGTTAATCAGCACAATAGAGTATCCTATTCAATATTATACTGGGTCAGATTCTGATATACTTAACTTCTCATGCTGCGAAGCATCTTGCTCCAAAAATATTTCCATTACTTCAGCAGGATTACTCGAGTATTGAAAGTTAGGCACATGCTGAAGTACCTTGCTGAATCAAGAACTATCAGATGCATTTTAGCTGCAGAAACATTGGCCAGATTTCCAACCTATTGAACACGTTCCATTCAGAATGTACTCTCTTGAACGAGTAGTGCTAAGTAGGGTCCTGCAGTGGGACTGTGATATAAATCACTAGAATGATGTGTTTTAAAGTTCTAAAAGCAGAGGTCACATGGTTTAAAAAATTCCAGATTATTTAAAAAAAACTTTTTAGTATAATCATTGAAAAATCCTGCATGTTTTTAGGCAAAACTGTGGTGCAAAGTGTTTTGACGTTCTGTGTGATAAACACATCACAGCAGTTTGTCATCAATAGAATTTTAGCAATGGAAAGCAAGATTTTCTTTTTTTATAAATATTTTAATATGTAAATTTGTGTGAGGGATAGAAAGAGATTTGATGTCTATATATAACAGAAATTAAAGTAGCTTTATTTTATTAATGCTAAAATTGTGTCTGAAATTCTATTTGTACATATTTGATATTAATTAACTGTTGAACATGGAAGAAGTTGTCTCTCTTGCAGAATCTAAGGTTCTTGTAGGTGGGAGTGGGATAAAGATGCAAGAAACAAAGCTGGAGTGGGTAAGATTGAGAGTGGGTATTGCAGAGTGGGACTGGAGTGGAACTAAAAAAATAGCCCACCCAGGGCTCCAGTGCTAAGTGATATAATAAATATTAGGAAGCAAGGATTGTGGCAGTTTCATTGCAAACTGTTTGGCTTTACTGAAATAAAACTGCGTGTTGATATCACTGGTTGTGAATGTTAATACACAAAGGTTGGACTCCTCTCTCTGGAACAGCATTAATATTAGCTTACTTCTTTTCTGACTGAGGGAAACAATTCACAAGACAACTTTATCATAGAATCATAGAACACTAGCACTGAAAGGGACCACAAGAGGTTATTGAGTCCAGTCCCCTGCCCTCATGGCAGGACCAAGCATCAAGACCATCCCTGATAGATGTCTATCTAACCTGCTCTTAAATATCTCCAGTGATGGAGATTCCACAACCCCCCTAGGCAATTTATTCCAGCATTAAACTTTCTCAAAACTTTTCTGAACCTTCTCTATAATCAGAAAATCGGAGGCTTACTTCAAACATGCTGCAAAAAAGGAGCGGGGCATTTTCGTGGACCACAAGTTGAATATGAGTCAATGGTGTGATGCTGTTATGGAAACAGCAAATGCCATACAGGGACATATTAACGGGATGTCAAATGTTAGACATAGGTAGTATCTGTTGTGCTCTACTCAGCATTGCTGTGAACACAGATGGAGTACTGTGTCCAGTTCTGAACACCACACTTAAGAAAGATGTGGACAAATTGGAGAAAGTCCAGAGGAGGTTGTAATAAGAAGTTTAGAAGGTATGACCTATGGGGAAAGGTTTAAAAAACTGGACATATATATTCTCACGAAGAGAAGATTGACAGTCTTGAAATATGTAAAAGGCTGTTGCAAAGAGGATGGTGATCAATTGTTCTCTGAGTCCACTGAGGGTAGCTAAAGAAGTAATCAGCCTGGCTTATAGCAAGAGAGAATTAAATTATATAGTAGGAACAAACTTTCTAACTATAAGGAGCAGAAAGCCCTGCAACAGACTACTTTCACTAGTGGGTTTTAATAACAGGAATGGTCTAGGTATTAACCCTGCTTCAATCCTAAGGGATGTATTAAATGACTTCCTGAGGCCCTTTCCAGTGCTGCATTTCCTGTCATTCTATTATTTTCTACCTCATAGGCATGTTGTGAGGCTAAATGCATCAAAAACTTTGAGGCACTGAGATGCTATGATAATACAAGCTATTAACAAATGTAAAATACGTAGAGTTTCTGAATTCAATCTGTTTATCTTCTCAAAAAGAAGAGATAGGCCCAATTAATCTCAGAAGTAGTCCAGGGCATCAGGGGATGGACACCTCTGCATATCTGTTCCTGTCCAGAGAAGTTCTACATTACAAGCTCCTGCTCCAATGTGTAGCTCTCAGATCTAGTTCTTTGGCATCAGCTCTGCCCTCTGTGTATGGAAGGCCCTCACTGCAAGTCAGCTCTGCCCCATTGCCACTGATCAGTGTGCTGCGAAGCCAGTTCCACACCATCACCAGTCCAGTTAGACCTCACTGGAAAGTGAATACTGCACTGGCATCACTCGCTTGGTCAGGCCTCACTCTGATGTCAGCTTTGAGTGGCTGTTACCAGTGGTTCAGCCCAGCCCAGTCCAGTTCCACAGAATTACTCTACACAGTTCAGGATTGCCAGGTGGGGGAGCTCAAAACACAATAGAATTATCTAGAATCTTCTAAACATAGCCCCCCTTTTTAGTGATTTCTTATAACGAAGTGCACAAGGTTTATATGGTATGAGTAAAATGGCTGCATGACTAAGGGTACGTCTAGACTACATGCCTCTGTCGCCAGAGGCATGTAGATTAGGCTACCAGGCATAGGAAAATGAAGTGGCGATTTAAATAATCGCCGCTTCATTTAAATTTACATGGCTGCCGCGCTGAGCCGACAAACAGCTGATCAGCTGTTTGTTGGCTCAGCGTGGTAGTCTGGATGTGCGGGGTCGACATCAAAGGCATTTGTCGACCACCCAGGTAAACCTCATCCCAGGAGGCATGGGATGCCTTTGATGTCGACCCCCGCGCGTCCAGTCTACCGCGCTGAGCCAACAAACAGCTGATTAGCTGTTTGTCGGCTCAGCGCGGCAGCCATGTAAATTTAAATGACATGGTGATTATTTAAATCACCGCTTCATTTTCCTATGCCTGGTAGCCTAATCTACATGCCTCTGGCGACAGAGGCATGTAGTCTAGACGTACCCTAAATTGTTCATGCCCTGATCTTCACACTTTTCATTTTATTTTTTGAAAGATATTATTCTATGGACATTTTAATCTAATATATAATCAGGGTGTTTGGTAGATGCCACTGATACATAATTTGAACATTAACTATTTCCTAATATGTTTTGTTTATTAATTATGCTATCATTGGTTTTTAGTAATGGTTGTATTGTTGTTCTGTATACTACAATACTTAATGTGGTATGTGAATTATGCAGACAACAATGTAAAAAACAAAACAACCAAATAATTCTAGACCTGAAAGATGAGGATCTATCTGATCATTGAGGTTGAGGGGAAAGATTTCCATAGACTGCAATGGATTTTGAACCATACTTCATGTGGGGAAACTTACACAATGCCTACTTTTGCTGTGAGCAGCTCAAGCTGTTGCTATAAATCTTCTTAAGTAACATCTACTTAAAAAGCAGGAATCATATAAAATTATTGGGAAACATCTTCTCCTCTTGTTACCTGTCATCCAAGTACTTTGCATGTAGGTTGGCATTGGGAGAATTTAACATCTATTAATATTATGTTGGATTACTCCTTGATGTGATGCAAAGATTTGTGTGTTCTATTAATCCTCAGAGCTATGATGGAGGAAGTTTTAAGTCCTAGTAGGGCCACCCAAGTCAGACAGGTGAAAGGACAGGGACCATATGAAAAGCATATCCTGGCCCCAAAGATGGGGGATGAACAACCTATCTTCATTGTAAAAACATAAGGTAGCTATTTCAGAAAACAGCAGAACAGATGAAGTGGAAAAGCTTGTTTATAGCCTATTCAGATTCACAGTCTTAGTTAACATTTAACCAGTTTAACGCTCCAAAGAATTCAATTAAAAAAAACCCCTTGCAAGCCATTCATAATCCATTTGGCATCTGAGTTTCTTTTTAAGTTTCTTTCATGATTTTTGAAGCAGCAGTTTAAGATATGATAATTTCCTTGTTCAACAACAATATAATTGACAGAGGTCAGCATAAGTTGTCAGTTCCACTTCCAGTTGCCTTGTGTCAAACCTTTCTGATTATTGTAGGCAAGTCCAGTCTAGTGTGGAAAATTCACACACCACATTCTGACTGGTAGAAAATTGGAACCAGTCCTAGTGCAGTTATTTATTTTAATATTTTGGTGTTTTGATACACACCGACTGAAATTTGCACTTGAAAGGCTGCTGACTTTTAATATTGTGACACATACATTACCATTTATTTTTACGGTTTCTCCAGCTAAATTTAGGTAGACAGTTTTAGGTCATGAAGTGTAGAGAAACGTGTCAAATACCTAAACAGGAAAAAAAATGTAAAATGAATATGAAATGGATACATTGATGTGGATCACATTTAAAACATGGATAGTTCAATGTGGCTCACATTGAGAAATTTAATCAAAATAGATTCTTCTGTTCCTTTTTTCTTCTCCTTGGAAAGTCACACATCAATTTCCTTAACACATCCCCAAATTTCACACATACTTTCATGGAACTATGAGGAGGTTCCTCTAGCTAATGGATAGTCAAGTGCCAGTCAGTTTTATCTTGTTAGTCTGATCAAAGTTTCCAGCCGGCAATCAATATTGTATTGTGGCAGATGTCATCCAAAATAAGTTGCCTCTTTGTTTTTTATGTGATTTTTTAAAACTACTGCAGAAGTCTTGTCAGTTAGATTGAAATGTCATGTGAAGGGAGCTAATTCTATTTTTAGTAGAAGTTCAGAAGTCAGGGCTAGCAACAGACGTCACTAGGCCCTGGGCTATGAAGGAGGTGGAGGCAGATTCCAGGGTCCTGCAAGGGGTGGGGTCTTGGGCTCTGGCTGCCACTGCTGCTTTAGTAGGGGCACTGGCAGGGAGCCTCAGGCCCCAGGGCAACTGCCCCCTTTAACTGCCCCCTCCATCAGCGGCCCTGTCAGAAGTGGTGTTATTGAGGAGCTGGATTTGAGGTCCATCTCTCATTAGATATTTGCCATGCTACCACTATGTGGTAAAATATGCCATTAGAGCCACTTGATATATCTTGGATAGCAATATTCAGTTCTCCCTCTTGTCTTTCTGAATGGCCCACATTTAGGGAGTCAAAATTACTGATCAGCCATGACATCAAGACATTTTTTCCCCCTATGGAGAACATATCTATTACATACTTAGCACTCATTCTTAGTATCCCACTTCTGTGGTGATCTATGAGAATAAGGGAAATTGGAATAGAATAGTATAAACTGGATCTGAAAGGAATAGACTGAAAATAAAGACAGTATTAAAACAAACATTAAAAAGAAACTAGCTTGTGGAACAAAAAAGACAATGAAGCTACATCAATTTAGCCCAAGTAAGGTTCTGACTTACAAAATCTGTACTGAAGATTGAAGCAGGGAAGATTTCTCCTTTAATATCAACTGAGATCTATTTGTTACAAACACTTTCTTGAGAAGTTCAATAAAATATATGTTAAGCACAATATTTCGTGCAAACCAGGATACTAGATATTCATTTCTCCCTTCATGTTTCACGTTTTCACATTATTCTTAAATTGTTATATTTCAGTCTATTAGCATCCTATACATATTACAGAATATACGTCTGTGCACATGTGTATATACATGTAAGATCTGTCTATTTAGAGCCAAGAACATGATAGAATATTTCAATAGTTTTTAATACTAAAATATGACCCGAAAAGACCTTCAAATCATTTGTAAAAATGTCAAGAACCAAAGATGAAAAAAAAAGGTTGATGTAAACACGTCTTGGAAAGGCCATTTGGCTTTTTACAGGAAAACACCATTTGTTTTTATATTGTGTAAAGGACTAGGGAAAGGGCAAGGAAGGTATTTTCTAAAGATGAATTTGTGATGATAGCAGACGGGGTCATGCTAGAGTGTCATCAGGTCAATTAATATTGATCAGGATCTGAAATTCATGGGCCAAAGGCCATCTATACGCTGGCGCATATTCGCAATCTGGCCCAGGAGACCCAGTGGTCCAAAGGGGGAAGAGAGGACAGGGCAGGCGGGATCATGGTGGAAAGGGGCATGGCTCCTCTGGGCCACCTGGTCTCTTGGGCCAGATTGTAAATATGCTGTAGCCCGGGGGTAGGGTTGGGGGTGGGGAAGGGACCTAAGGCTTGCCTGGATCTGGACCCCGAGATCAGCACTGGGGAGCCCCTACTAGCACTCCAGACTCCCTGCTATACCCTGCCTGGGTCTGGAGTTTACAAAATCTACTAGCCTGGGCCTGACTGATTTTTCTGTGGGTCAGTGGCCCCGGACTCATAAAAGGTTTTCCACTCCTGCTCTAGCCCATGAATGACCTGCGGGTCATGAATTTGAGATCCCTGGCATAGATCAAAGTAGTGATTAGCTGTATAACAGCGTACTGTGCCTTTAAACTTCATGAAAACTAATAGGATGTAATTTGCATAGTTTTCACTTATCTGTTCCCGTGAAAAAGTAATAGCAAAGATTTACATTGTGTATACCCTTGTAACTATATAACACTTCATACAAATCTTGTGAAATACTAGTGAAGAGTTTAAGGCCTTTAACAGAAAAGGCTAATTTCAAAACAAGTGACCATTATGTATAATGATTGAAAGTTAAAAGACTAAGTGCAGTCCTCCCTCACCATCATCAAAGGAAAAGCCTACATGGGCTTTCAGCTTGTTTTTATGTGAAGAAACTATAAACATGCATTCAAAGAAAGACCCTTTATCTCTGAACTGTTTGGGCTCTAAGGGTATATGTACACTATGGCAGTGGTCCCCAACCTTTAGAGGCGCCCGGGGGGAGGGGCCACTCACGTGCCGGGTGCCCGGGGGCAGGGCTACGCATCCTGGGGCATGCCAGGAGCGGGGATGCCCTTGCACCCGGCGCTGGCACGTGCCCCAGGGCCGGGGCCGCCCGAGCGCCTTGTGCCGTGGGCCCGGGGCTGGTGCCGCCGCCCGAGCGCTGCGCACCAGGCGCCGGTGAGTGTCGCGCGCCTGAGGCCGGCGCCTCCAGTGCGCCGTGCGCCAGGGGCAGGGCCGGCCCAGGTTGTCAGTGGGCGCACACAAATGCCCCGGTGGCATAGCTATGGCAGGCACCATGTTGGGTACCACTGCACTATGGGATAAAGTCAAATTAAGATACGCAACTTCAGCTACATTAATTGCGAAGCTGAAGTCAAAGTACCTTGACTCAACTTTTGGCGCTGACCACACTGCGGGAAGTTGAAGGAAGCACACTCTCCCTTCAACTTCCCTTACTCCTCATGGAAGCACGACTACTGGGATCAACCGGAGTGCCCCTCTCACGGTATGTCTACACTACAATGCTATTTCGGGATACTAGAGGTATCCCAAAATAGCTATCCAGCAGCTTTTGAACGCATCCACTATTGTGAAATATAGCAGACATGCTATTTTGACATCCCTGTAAACCTCATTGTACGAGGGATAAGGGATGTCTCGAAGTAGTGATTTATTTTGAAATTTGGTGCTGTGTAGACACGCCAAATTTCAAAATAGCCCATTTTGATAAAGAATTTAAATAAGATACACAATTTGCATAGCCAAATTGTGTATCTTTTATCAAGCTAAGGGTGCATTGAAGTTGCACCCTCAGTTCAAATTAGCAGTCTTAACTACACCCGCTAATTCAAACCCTGGAATATCGACAGCGGCAACTTTGATCGTCTTTGTAGTGTAGACATACCGTTACAGAGAAGTGTGAAAGATGCAAAGGGAGATCTTCAGAGAAAGTGTGGGTACCGTGAAAAGACTTTTGGAAAGATGCTGGTTTACTACATCACTGTCACCATTTGGATTTCCAAACTGTGGTTCATCTGTTTATGTATTTACCTGCTTTAACCTCTCAATAATTTTCAGTCTCTTTTCTTAGCTAATAAATCTTTAGTTAGTTTACTATAAAATTGGCAGACAACATTATCTTTGGTGTAAGATCTAGAGTGCCAGTTGGTCTGAGGTAAATGACTGGTCTCTTGACACTATGGGAAACATGATGTGGTGTGATTTTTAGTTTAAATTATCACAATGTTTAATTTGTCTGGTTGACAAGATAGGCTGGAGAGTCTAAGGAGACTATCTGACTATGGTAAGGCCATTACAGTGATTCAGAAGTTCACATCTGTTACTCGTTTTGTGAAATCTAATTACAGAAAATACCACTAGTTTGGTATACTTGTCTTGTATTCTGACACTCACTCCTGAAATAGGCACTCACTCTTGTGTGCCACTCTAGATAGTGTGACAGAGAGTTTCTGGGATTTCTTTCAGGTTTTGAGTTACAGGAATCCCCTCCCCCTACAGACTCTAAGCAGAGGCTCTCTGCTCCCCCCTTCAATACCAGTCCTCTTCCATATCCATGATAGGTTAGATCAAATCTCTTTCTTTTGAAAGAGAGACTAACCATAGATTCGGCAGGAGTAGTATTTCTTGACAAAGTAATTATGGTGAGACTGAAATATTATAATCTTTTCCTCCCTAACACTGGCAGATTTTTAGATCCCTGATTGTTGGGTTATCAGCTTAGAAAGCACAGTTAAGTCAATGGGTTTTAAAAGTTTGTTTCTAAAAATTAGCATAGAAGGCCCAGAAATTCCAGTGCTGGCAATCCACTTCGGGTACGTCTAGACTACAGGCTTTTGTTGACGGAGGCTTTGTCGACAGATACTGTCAACAAAGCTTCTGTTGACAAAGTGCGTCTAGACTACATCCAGTACTGTCGACAAAGCAAGCAACTTTGTCGACATGAGAGTGTAGACGCAAAGGACAGTGTAGATGCAATAATGCCTTCTGTCAACAGAACTCTGTCAACAAAAGGCATTATTCCTCGTAGAATGAGGTTTACCACCATTGACAGAACTCGGCAGTAGTGTAGACGCAGGTATAGTTTTGTCGACAAAAGTCCACTTTTGTCAACAAAACCCTGTAGTCTAGACATACCCTTCCAGTGCAAAGAAATGCCACATTCAAATTCTTAAAGTGACCAAGTTGAGTTATGGCAGGAAAATTGTGTAAAGATATAATGTGTGTGGGGGGGTTGCTTATTCTAGTAAATTATAGCTCTAATTTAAATATATCCCCTCCTTACTGTACGCTGGGCGGCAGATCTTCACATTATTTATACTTTAAATGTGATGGATTTAAAATTAACAGTTTATATAACCCTAAACTTTGTAGTCAATGGCACTTATTCACTTCTCCTATAGTTGGAACTGTCTGTTTGTGGCCCTCTGCTGTTCAATTAAAACATTGCTATTTTCTTTCTTGTGCAGTAAAGACTAAACATTGTGGCTGTGTCTAGACTGGCCAGTTTTTCCAGAAAATCAGCCACTTTTTCAGAAAAACTTGCCAGCTGTCTACACTGGTCACTTGAATTTCCGCAAAAGCACTGACTTCCTACTGTACGAAATCAGTGCTTTTTGTGGAAATACTATGCTGCTCCCGTTCGGGAAAAAGTCCTTTTGCGCAAAACTTTTGTGCAAAAGGGCCAGTGTAGACAGCTCAGCTTTGTTTTGAGCAAAAAAGCCTCGATCGTGAAAATGGCGTTCGGGACTTTTTTGCAGAAAAGCGCGTCTAGATTGGCGCAGACGCTTTTCTGCAAAAAGTGCTTTTGCGCAAAAGCGTCCATGCCAGTCTAGATGCTCTGTTCTGAAAATGCTTTTAACGAAAAACTTTTGCGTTAAAAGAATTTGTGGAAAATCATGCAAGTCTAGACGTAGCCTGTGTGATTGGAAAAGACCATTTGACAATCTAGCAGTTATTTTGAAGGCAAAATAAGTCTTGTTCAAGTTGATGTTGCATTTGAAAAAAGAAGCATATCAGAACGTGTCCTGCTTTGGCTTTTAATATTTGATGTGCTAATAAATAAGCACAACTAGGACATAGCTGGTATCACAGAGACCTGGTGGAATAATACACACAATTGGAATATTGTTATAGAAGGATACAGCTTGCTCAGGAAGGATAGGCAGGGAAAAAAGGGAGTAGGTGTTACCTTATTTATTTAAAATGTATACCCTTGCACTGAGGTTGAGATGGACATAAAAGACAGACTTGTTGACTCTCTGGGTTAGGTTAAAAGGGGTAAAAAACAAGGGTGATGTCATGCTAGGGGTCTACTACAGACCGCCTACCTAGGCAGAAGAGGTGGGTGAGCCTTTCTCTAAACAACTAAAAAAATCACCCAAAGCACAGGATTTGGTAGTAATGGGAGCCTTAAGCTATCCAGACATATGCTGGAAACTAACACGGCTGGGCACAGATTATTCAATAAATTCTTGGACTGCATTGGAGACCATTTTTTATTTCATAAGGTTGAGAAAGTTACTAGAGGGGAAGCTATTGTAGATATGATTTTAACAAATAAGAAGGAACAGGTTGAAAATTTGAAAGCGGAAAGCAGCTTTGGATGGAAGTGATCATGAAATCTATGAAGGAATGGTAGAAGGGAGAACAGCAAAATAGAGACAATGGATTTCAAGAAGGCAGATTTTAGTAAACTCGGAGAGCTTGTAGGTAAGTTCCCATGGGAAGCAAGACTAAGAGGAAAAATAACTGAAGGGAGTTGGCAGTGTTTCAAAGGAGCATTATTAAGGGCCTAAAAGCAAACTATTCCACTACATAGAAAAGATAGAAAGTATGGCAAGAGACCATGCTGGCTTAATCAGGAGATCTTACATGATCTGAAAATAAAAAAGGAGTTGTATAAAAAGTGGACACTAGGTCAAATTACAAAGAATGAATATAAGCAAATAACGCAAGTATGCAGAGGCAAGATTAGAAAGGCAAAGGCACAAAATGAGCTCAACCTAGCTAGAGACATAAAGGGTAACAATAAAACATTCTATAAATATATTAGAAGCAAGAGGAAGACCAAGGACAGGTTAGGCCCATTGCTCAGTGAATTAGGAGAGACAATAACAGGAAATCTGGAAATTGCAGAGGTGCTTAATGACTTCTTTGTTTTGGTTTTTGTCAAGAAGTTTGATGGTGACAGGATGCCTAAGTGGCCTTTTGTCGACAAAACTATGCCTGCGTCTACACTACCATTGCGTTCTGTTGACAGTAAGTCGACAGAATACAGCAGTTTTGTTGACAAAGGTAAACCTCGTTTTACAAGGAAGAACACCTTTGTCGACAGAGATCTGTCACAGACACAGAGAGCCAGTTCTGTCAACAAAAAAGGCCTCCAGGAAGAAGCCCTGGTGGACAGTCTAACCTTTACAGGTATAGCACCTCTGTGGATCCTGGCTGCAGCTTCTTAAAGGCACAGGCACCCAGACAGGCCTTGCTGTCCAGCAGCTAGCCAGAGCACCCGTGCCAGCCATGATAGCCATGTCCCAGCCTCAAGGCCCCCCTGGCCCTTCTCAGGACAGAGATGAGGACCCACCCATGGGCACCAAAAGGAGGGCACCAGTCTGGTCAGGGCCAGAAATAAAAAACCTCCTGGAGCTCTGGTCCCAAGAAGAAGTCCTGCAAGCCCTGCAAACACGCCACAGGAATGCGGACATTTATGAGTGCCTGGCCCAGGGACCAAAGGGCATCACCCCTGCACCATGGCACACGTCAGAGCCAAGGTAAAGGAGCTGAGGCAGGGATATGCCAGGGCCTGGGACCAGAGCTCCTGCTCTGGGGCAGCCCCCGAGACCTGCCCTTACTACGAGGAGTTGGAGCAGATCCTGGGCAGTGGAGAAGCCCAGACTCCACTACATGTGGTGGAGTCCGGGTTACCACACCACATCGTGGACCGACCCCTCCTGAGAGAGGAAGGCCAGGCAGGAGAGGTAGGAAAGCTGCACCAGAAGGAGGAGGAAGAGGAGGCATCGGGGACCCAGACCCCAGAGGCCTTCCAGGCATCCATGGACATCGGGGAGGGAACATCTGGTGAGTCCTTTGAGGGGTCACCACACATGGGCTGGTCGGCAGTTGGGGGGCCAACTAGCCCCATTGCCACTGTAGGGCCCCAGTGAGGCTTTCAGGCCCCTGCTCAACTCACATGTGGTGTCACATGTAACACCCCTGAGTCTCTTGTCCAAAGGAGAGCCCCTGACAGCCATGGCATGCAGTAGGGGTGCACACAGACAGTGATTGTCTCTTCCTCTTTTCCTCCACAGCTGAACCCTCTACCCAACAGGGGAGCACCACATCTGTGCCACCACCATCCCGGACCTGGGGTACCCACAGGCACTGGCGTATGTACATGGACCTACTGAGGGAGCATGTTGTAGCCCTGCAGGATCTCAACAGGAGCCTCCAGCAGTGGACGCAGGCAGAGGCCGAGTGGTGCACCAGGCTGCTGGACGAGCTGGTCCAGCAGCGCACTACCATCTGTGCCACAATGAAGGAGCTCTGCACCTTGCCTGCCCCTGTCACGGGCACCGCTCCTCCTGCACGCCAGGCCCCTGCTTCCTCATCCTCCCTTCCATTCCAGTCCCCCTTTCCCTCTTAGTCCCCCTTCTCCCCAGCCCCCCAACCCCTCCTTCCCCCCCAGGCCTGCCTGCTCCCGAGTCCGCAGAGGCCCAACAGCTGCCTCCCCCTCCTGCCCAGGCCAGGACTAGGTCTCGCTCCACCCGATCCCAAGGCCGTGGCGATGCCAGGATACAGGAAGGTGGCAGGACCCTGTGATCAGGGAAGCAGTGGCCTACTTGAGCCTCCCTCCCCCCTCCAGGTTTTCAGTCCCCATCCCTCCTCCAAGTTTTCAGTCCCCTACCATCCCAGTTAAAGGTCATTTCAGTTATATGCTAAAATCTTTATTTTTGAGTGAAATATTTACCTTTACACATTCGAACAGTACACAGAGGATTTTTTTTAAACAGTTAGCACATTTTCTTTACTGATAGCATTTCTAATAAAAAAAACTAATGTCTATGTACAAAGAAAACCGGGTGTGTATGTATTCTTTATGGGAAGAGGGTGAGGGTAGTGGAGGGACAGGTAGGGGTGGGCCAGGCCAACCCCCGCATGGGAGAGGCCCTGGGGAGAGTCAGTGCACTCCTTCTGAGAATCTCTCCCTCAAGGCCTCTCGGATTTGGACACCTGGTGAGCCTGGAGGATGGCAGCCGTCCAGGGCTGTTGAAATGGCCTGTCCTTGCCATCAGCACATGTCCCCCACCCTGGCAGGAAGGCCTCCCCTTTCCTCTCCACCAGGTTATGGAGGGTGCAACATGCAGCCACCACCTCTGGGATGTTGTGTTCACCCATCTCCAGCCATGTGAGGAGACAACGGAACCTCTCTTTCAAACTGCCAAAGGTGCATTTCACCTTCCTCGCATCCAGGTGGCCAGTGTAGGGCTTCATGAGCCACGGCATCAAAGGGTAAGCTGCATTGGCCACTCTGCACACCGGCATCTGCACGTCCCTGAGTGCAAGGTGCCACAGGGGGAAAAATATTCCTGCTTGCAGCCTGTGGTACAGGTAGGAGTTCCAGAATATGTAGGCATCATGTGCCCGCCCCGACCACCCGACACAAATGTGTCCCCGGTGGTTGACCTGGGCCTGCAGCACCATTGAATAGTAGCCCTTCCGGTTTATAAATTGGGCTGCTCGATGGGGCGGTGCATGGATTGTGATGTGTGTCCAATCGAAAGCTCCTCTGCAGTTCGGGAATCCAAGGGCGGCAAACCCAGCAATGATGTTGTCCAGGTCCCTGAAACAGATGAGCCTCTTCAGCAGCTCCACATTGATGGCCCTCACCACCTGCAGCATGAGACAAATAGACAGACAGAAACCAGGGAGTTAGACAGGTTACCCAAGCACTTGGGAGGAGAACCCTTGCCCCCCCCAACCCACCCCTCCCCTTGTCAGGACATCCCCCTCCCCCACATCAGTGCACAGGTGGCCGAAGAGCGGCCTCCAAGTGCCACTCCATTCCCCACTCCCTTTTGCCCTTACCTGGCAGTCCCCCTTTCTCAACCTTCCCACTCAGCAGGGCCTGTCCCCCAACAGTGACTTACCTCCATCAAAACGGCCCCGACGGTAGACCTTCCCATGCCAAACTAGTGTCCCATGGAGCGGTAGCTGTTGGGGGTGGCCAGCTTCCATAGGGTGATTGCAACCCACTTCTGGAGGGGGATGGCTGGCCGCAGGTGGGTGTCCTGGTGTTCCAGAGCAGGGGTGAACCAGGCACACAGCTCCAGGAATGTGGCCTTCTGCATCTGGAAGTTGCGGAGCCAGTGGTCATCATCCCAGAGCTGCATGACAGGCCAGTCCCACCAGTCCGAACTCGTCTTGTGCCTCCAAATCTGCCTGTCCCCAGAAAAGTTTGGGGGCAAGGGCAGAGCTCCTGCATCCAGAAGGGGGTGTCCTTAGTGCAGTCCGGGTCCATATGGGGCAGGAGATTCATGACAGTGTCATGCAGATGCAGCAGAAGCTGCAGTATGGCAGCGTGGGGCCATCACCTGCCCAGGGGCATCTCAGGCTCCATGGCCAAATAAAAGATGAAAAGCAGAAAAAAACCTAGAAAATAAACTACTGTGGTGTCCGAGGAAGCAGGGCAATCAGAGCAAGCACTGCAGCAGCTTTGATTTCCCTCTAGGAGATAGGCAAGCCAGAAACAGGAGCAGAGCAATGGCTGTCCAGAGGGATCCCTTTAAGCACACATCTCTGCAAAGGGCAGGCACCTGGAAATAAAGGCTGCCCCCATGCCCTGCCAGAAGCACTTCCAGGTGCCTTCTTTTGTTGACAGAGCGTCCGGCAGCCTGGACACTCTTTTTCGAAAAAGCAGATTGGTTTTTTGATCCACATAATGTAATCTCGATGCTCTTTTTCAACAGAGGCTTTGTCGAAAGATACTGTCGACAAAGCCTCTGTCAAAAAAGGCGCGCAGTCTAGACGTAGACTAACATAGTAGTGAAAATGCGATAGGTTTACAAGTTAAAATAAAAAAAGAACATGTTAAAAATTACTTAGAAAAATTAGATGTCTTCAAGTCACCAGGGCCTGATGAAATGCATCTTAGAATACTCAAGGAGTTAATAGAGGAGGTATCTGAGCCTTTAGCTATCATCTTTGAAAAATCATGGAAGTTGGAAGAGATTCCAGAAGACTGGAAAAGGGCAAATAGTGTGCCCATCTGTAAAAAGGGAAATAAGAACAACCCAGGAAACTACAGACTAGTCAATTGAACTCCGGCGCCAGGGAAGATAAGTAATTAAGGAATTCATCTGAAAAGATCTGGAAGATAATAAGGCGACAGGTAACAGCTAACATGGGGATGTATAAAGAATAAATCATGCAGACCAATCTGATGGCCTTCCTTGATAGGATAATAAGTCTTGTGGATAAGGGAGAATCAGTTGACATGGTATACCTAGACTTTAGTGAAGCATTTGAGACGGTCGCATATCAATAAACTACCTAGGTGGGATTACTGTAAAGTGGGATTACAAGATAGGTGGGATTACTGTAAAGTGGGTCCATAACTGGCTGGATAACCGTACTCAGGGAATAGTTATTAATAGTTCACAGTCATGCTGGAAGGGCATAACAAGAGGGTTTCCACAGGGGTCTGTTTTGGACCAGTTCTATCAATATCTTCATCAACAATTTAGATATTGACATAGAGAGTACACTTATTAAATTTGCAGATGATACCAAACTGGGAGGAGTTGCAACTGCTTTGGAGGATAACATCATAACCAGAGAAATGGTCTGAGGTAAATAGGATGAAGTTTAATAGGGACAAATGCAAAGTAGTCCACTTAAAAAGGAACAATCCGTTTCACACATACAGAATGGGAAGCAACAGCGTAGACTGGCCAAATTTCAGAAAAGGCTCTTCCAAAAAAACATAGATGGAAGATAGATCGGTGTAGTCTAGAGATAGCCTTAAAGACTAACAAAACATGCAGATGGTATCATGAGCTTTCGTGGGTACAACCCACTTCTTCAGATGAATGGAGTATTAAAAATTCAGATCCAGGAATAAATAGGGAAAGGGGAGAGGGAGAGGAAGGGGGGAAATAGTGAATTGGGGTGTGCCTAGACTACATGGCTCCATTGACAGAGCCATATAGATTAGGCAGGACGGCAAAGGGAAATGATGCTGGGATTTAAATAATCACTGCTTCATTTAAATCAAAATGGCACTGCGCTGTGCCGATCAGCTGATTGTCGGCATAGTGCGCAGTCTTGATGGGGATCTGCCGACCCCAGAACCGTTCATCGGCAGATCCTTTATGCCTCGTCGAGGCTTACAGGATCTGCTGACGAACAGTTCTGGGGTCGGCAGATCCCCGTCTAGACTGCTGCGCTGCACCAGCAATCAGCTGATCAGCATAGCGCGGTGGCCATTTTTATTTAAATGAAGCGGCGATTATTTAAATCGCCGCTTCATTTCCCTTTTTCGAGTAAACTAATCTACATGGCTCTGTGGATGGAGACATGTAGTTTAGATGTATCCTTAGAGTGCTCAAGTTACAAGAAGCTGATAGAGAAGGTGCAAATTGTTCTTAAGTACCCATTGTTTAGTTGGTTAAGTCATTAGGATGCGGAAGGTAGTGTGCTAGCCAGGTCATGTCTTTATTCACAGCTTTTTGATGGCTCTCAAACTTGTAAATGAAATTAAGCTTCAAAGTTTCCCTTTGTCTTTGGCTTGTGGAATTAGCCTGAAACACCATGGTGACTTGGAGATCCATTAATGCAGTAGTCTCCAACCAACCGTTTTAAGCATGAGGTCACTTTTTGAATTTAAGTGCAATCTAGGATCTACCTCAGACCCAAATACACTTGCCCAGCCTCCTTGTTGCCTCTTCTCAGAGGCCCTGGCCCTGCTTACTCTGTCTTCCCTCTTTCTCCCATCCTCCCTCCCTTTCACCAGGCAGGAGCAGAGAGCAGGGAGCCTGAGGCAGGGAGTTGAGGTACAGGATGGGGTTCAGGGTATGGGCTCTGTAAGGGAGTTTGGGTAGAAGGGGCTCAGAGCTAGGACAGAGGCATGGGGTACAGGAGGGGTTTCATGACTGGGGAAGGTGTTCAGGATGCAGGCTCCAGCTGTGCACTGCTTACCTCAGGTGGCTCCTGGGTGGTGGTGCAGTGGGGCTAAGGCAGGCTCATCCCTGTCTTGGCACTGAACTACTCTCAAAAACAACCAGTAAACTCCATCCAGCCCAAGCCCTGTGCCCCTCCATCCATTCTGTGGAGATAGAATATGGGGTGGGAGGACACCTGGACATCAGCGCCCTTCCTCTCCCTTCCCTGCCCTGCACAGCAAGCAGGAGACTCCTAAGGGTGGGGGGCAGCCCCAAGACAAAGGCAGTAGGTGCGCAGCAGTGGGGGAAGGGCAGCTGAAGTGTTGTGCTTAATGGCCTCTTGGCCATACCAGTCAGGATCACCAGTCAGAGGCCCCAAGATCTATCAGTAGATCCTGATCTACTGGTTGGTGACCACTGCATTAATGAGTGCCCGGGCAGGTTAAAGTGTTCTCCCACAGGTTTCTGTGTTGCCTCTTTGGATATCTGATTTGTGTCCATTAATTCTTTCTTGTAGCGACTGTCTAGTTTGGCCAATATACATGGCAGAGGGGCATTGCTGGTATTTGATGGCATAGATCACATTAGTGGATGTGCAGCTAAATGAGCCCCTGGTGTAATGGCTGATGTGGTTGGGTCCAGTGACGAAATTGCTTGTGTTCCTCATTCCTTTCAAAACCATGCTCCTTGTTTAAGACTCTCATTGGACTTGAATAATAGAATTAACAAATTTTAAAAAGGCCGATACATTCATCTAGTACATCCTTTGGTAGCTCATGGATTGCTTCCTAAAATATGTTTTCTAATTTGGGATCAACTGATCTGCCATTGCAAGAAGAGGCTGTGAGATTTCACAGGGTATGTCTACACTACAAAGTTAGTTCGAACTAACAGACGTTAGTTCGAACTAACTTTAATAGGTGCTACACTAGCGCTCCGCTAGTTCGAATTTGAATCGAACTAGCGGAGCGCTTAGTTCGAACTAGGTAAACCTCATTTTACGAGGACTAACGCCTAGTTCGAACTAGCTAGTTCGAACTAAGGGCTGTGTAGCCCTTTAGTTCGAACTAGTGGGAGGCTAGCCCTCCCCAGGTTTCCCTGGTGGCCACTCTGGCCAACACCAGGGAAACTCTATGCCCCCCTCCCGGCCCCGGACCCCTTAAAGGGGCACGGGCTGGCTACGGTGCCCGTGCCAGGTGCAAGCCTGCCAGCACCCAGCTAGCAGACCCTGCACCTGGCACGGCACAGAGCCACCCACCCGATGCCCCCCAGCCCACCCCCTCTTGCCGGGACCAGGCTGGCGGCTCCCGGGAGCTTGCCCTGGACCGCAAGAGGCGGGCACCTTCCTGGGCTAGTGCGGACATCGTGGACCTCGTCCACGAGCTCCGCACTAGGCACAGGAAAGTGGCCGTCTAGGGCAGGAGAGCTGCCAGCCTGGCCACCAAGGACCAGGTGTGCATGAAAATCAAGGGGGTCCACTGAGACCCCCGACACTGAGCCCTGAGCTTACAATGGCCGTACTGGGTCAGACCAAAGGTCCATCTAGCCCAGTAGCCTGTCTGCCAACAGCGGCCAACCCTAGGGACCCTGGAGGGGATGGACCGAAGACAATGACCAAGCCATTTGTCTCGTGCCATCCCTCTCCAGCCTTCCACAAACTTTGGGCAGGGACACCACTCCTACCCTCTGGCTAATAGGACTCCATGGACCCAACCTCCATGACTTGATCTCACTTCCCTTTAAACTCTGTTCTAGTTGTAGCCTTCACAGCCTCCTGCAGCAAGGAGTTCCACAGGTTAACTATTTGCTTTGTCAAGAAGAACAACTTTCTCTTACTAGTTTCAAGCCTGCTACCCATTCCTTTCCTTTGGTGTCCTCTAGTCCTTCTTTATGGGAACTCAGGAAGAACTTTTCTGAATGCACCCTCTCCACCCAACCCCTGCTTTTAGAGACCTCTATCCTGTCCCCCCTCCGTCTCCTCTTTTCTAAGCTGAACAGTCCCAGTCTCTGTAGCCTTTCTTCATCTGGGACCTGTTCCCAACCCCTGATCATGTTAGTTGCCCTCCCTTCTCCCAGCCTTTCTCTTCCCCTCTCCCACCTCCTTTTCCCAGTCTCCCCCAGTTTTTTTCAATAAAGACAGAGTCAATGTTGGAAGAAACGTTATCTTTATTTTGTACATCAATAAGAAGGGGGGCTAGGGAGAGGTAAGTGGAAGGAGGTGAGGGAGGAATGGGGTACGAGCCCCCGATGGGGAGGACTGGGCTGGCTCTGTGGGCTTCTGGGGGTGGAAGCTCTCCTGCAGCCCCCCAATTGCTCCCTCTCCCCAGATGGCAGCCTGCGGCAAGTGCAGCCGGGCTGATGGCCGAGTGGTGTGATGTGCCCAGTGTGGGCACTCAGGGCACTCCAAGCCAGAACTTCTTTGCAAGTGGGGCACCCCTTAGAACTGTGTGTCCGGGGTGGGGGTCGGGACCCTTTAAGCGCAGCCCTCGGCTAGCCTGAGACAGCATCTCCACGCTCTAAGTCCTCCTCTGATGCCCTGCCGGCACTGCTTCCGGCCATCCTTAAGCCCTGTTCAGAGTCCACTCAATGTGGACTTGCTAGTTCGAACTAGCAAAACGCTAGTTCGAACTAGTTTTTAGTTCTAGACGCGTTAGTTCGAACTAGCTTAGTTCGAATTAACTAATTCGAACTAAGTTAGTTCGAACTAGCGCTGTAGTGTAGACATACCCACAGTTACTAAACTCAAAGCCTTTTCTATATAAACTCTTAAAGCCAAAACTGTTACTTAAACCTAATCTAACTGATCTCAAAATTGTCACCTTGGCCGATCTCTAGTTTCTAGCTTCACGCAGAGGAAGAGTAAGTTGATCATTCTCCTGCTTAATACTACATCATGTTTCAAAAAAGGGCTTTAGGAAGGAAAGAATAGTAGTTTTATTTGCCAGGTGCCATTTGTTGAAAGCAAATAATTTAGTCTCTTTTTTCCCTTTGTAGTTCTTTGTAGAGCAATTAAATGTGGTACCAAGGATAAATCAAATGTGATTTTTATGTGGTTACTAAGCCAATTTTAAAGATTGGTGTAATGGGTTCTGGAAATTGAACATTAAACGTTCATTCTGTGTATTTGTAGAGATTCCTTCTGCATTTGTGCTAGGTATTTTCACTTCTGTTTTGGTTAATTTAATGAAATATTCAGAAAGTCTCAATTAACTGTTATTCAATTAGATGTTAAGCTTTCATGTAACTATTGTAATTACTGTTCAATGTGTATTAAATGGATTTTCCACAGTCATAAACAGTTTCCCACTAGCAATTGCCGTTTTGAATATATTTCAATCTAAAATTGTGAGAAGATTCCATGTGCCAAAATATTTCTGCTGTTGTGTGGTGCTTATGAGAAGAGGAGACACTGGGTGTCTGAATTAAGGCATGGAATGACTAATTTTTTTCAAAAAAGGACTTTAGTGTAGTAGATGTGAGGCAGGAGATCCAGCCAGAAAGTAGGCCCTAGGGTTTTCTCCTGATAAAGGAGTCCTGGCAATAGGCCAGGAGAGATTTGCGAAGCCATAAGCCTACGGTGAGCTTTGACAAAAGGGCAGAACCTCAGGGAAGCAACCCAGTAATTGAGTTGTCTGAAGAAAGAGACATGAACACACAGAGAGCCTTGAGGAAGTCAGACAGGAACTATTCTGCCAGGGATGTAACCTGAAAAGATCTCTAAAGAATCCGGGAAGGGGTGAAGATTGTGTGGAGGAAGGGTTAGGGTTAGAGTCAGGTCAAAGCAGGAATTAGTTCAGGAGATCAGCAAGCAGCTGGTGGAAGCAGACTTCAGCTACTTGCCACAGGGTCCTGTGGGTGAGGGCCTGAGCTCCCAAGTGTCTGCTGAGGAAGACAGCACAAAAGCCCACGGTGAAAAAGGGGTGTAAGGATTCATGTGCCCACAACTGGAGTGAAGACCCGGCATATGTCATTGGTCCTTGGAATATTGTTTCATAGAACTGTTACCCAAGGGTGAGATTGAACCTGACCTGACTGGAAGGCTGAATCATGAGAGAAACCACATCGCCATAGGGTGGGAACAGCTGTTGGATGGGGCGCCAGGGAAGACTCCAATATGCCAGGCTCATTCATGAGGTAAGCTCTGCTTCTATAGGGGAGAAAGGCAGGGGAATTACACTTGGAAACACATATAGTAGAGAAGCTATCTATTTTGGCAAATTAAGTCTCTTTTTCATCTTTAGCTTTAAGATATTGCAGATCTTTTAAAAAGAAAATATTCCTCAGCTTTGAATTTTTGCCTTTTATTTCTGATGCTTAAATAGCAAACATCTCATTTCACCAGTTTTTAAACACAATTAATAGCATGAAACATTTAGGTTCCACATATTTGACCTATTAATAAGAAATTTCAGAAGAAAACACCGAGAATAAACTTTATTATAGATACTGAAAAGAAAGGTTAGTGTGTGTCTGGAAATGCAGTTGGTAGAAAATAGTCTCCCAAGTTACTCTGTTCTCTTCAGTTTTGTAAGATTCAAAACATAATCAGCTTGAAATCAAATTGATCACTCTTTATTTTGGAGCATTCAGTGTGTAGTCAGTTTCTTCACCCCTTACTCCCAAATAAAGGTCAGGGTGATAATACAATTCATGAAGAGTCCATACATACAGATCTTGATATGTAATTAAGGACTTTCGTCAGCAGCTTCTTTGCTGAAAAGACCCATTAGCAGAGAGACAACAAAACTCTTATATTTTTTAAAAGGGATTGAAAGTTTGGATATATTGCTTCAAAGCCTAGTCTACACTACAGCTGATGGTCGAATTAAGATATGCAACTTGGTTAATTACATAGCTGGAGTCGGTGTATCTTAAATCGAGTGTCCGAACTGCCCATACAATGGGAATTCGACAGAAGCAAATGCTCCCATCATCTTCCCTTACTCCTTGTGAGGAGCAGGAATATCAGCACCAGAGCACCCTCTGAGTTCGATTTAGTGGGTCTTCACTAGACCCGCTAAATTGAACTCTGGAAGATCGACTGTGGTAGCGCTGATCTGCTGCATAGTGTAGACATGACTCAAGAGAGTGCTACCTCAGAAAATAGTAGTTCTTGAAATTAGAATAAGTTGTTAATTTCTCTTAAATAAATTTTAAACTAGCATCAATGTTTCTAGAGATAAGCATTAGCTATGTCTAGACTACACTTCTCTGTTGACGGAGAGATGTAGAGTAGGCACATCGAAATTGCAAATGAAGCAGGGATTTAAATATCCTGTGATTCATTAGCATAAGCATGGCCGTTGCTTTTTTCCAAAACGCAGCTTTTTTTTAAAAAAAACAGCAGTCTAGATGAGGATCTATCGAAAATAAACCTCATTTTTTGAGGAATATAGGCTCTGTCGAAAAAGGGTTTATTTTTGAAAGATTCAAATTTAGACTGCAGAGGTTTTTTCCCAAAAAAGCTCCATTTCGAAAAAAAGCAGCTAAATAACTGTATCCAGGGTTTTTTAGTTAGGTTGGAGAATCTTGGCTAATTCTTCTCCTTAAACTATCTGAACCAGCACTCTGAATGTTTAGTGCTAGACTGTGCCTTTTAAGCACAAGACTGCACTGGGAGCAGAGAAAAATCACCCCAGGAATGCTCTCTGGATATCGTTTCCCTGTGCACGTGCCCACCGCTGTAACATTTAGCATCCTGTATTCTACTTTAGGGATGGTGAGCCCCACTGTGGAGTCCAAGTACTCTGATTGGCTGTGTCTACACTGGGCCACTTATTCCGGAAAATCAGCCTCTTTTCCGGAATGAGCTGTGAGCTGTCTACACTGGCCCTTGAATTTCCGGAAAAGCAACGACGCTCTACTGTACAAAATCAGCCGCTATTCCAGAAAAACTATTCTGCTCCTGCTCAGGCATAAGTCCTTATTCCGGAACACTGTTCCAGAAAAGGGCCAGTGTAGACAGCCCAGTAGTCTTTTCCGGAAAAAAGCCCCGATCGCGAAAATGGCTATCGGGGCTCTTTTCCGGAAAAGCGCGTCTACATTGGCCACAGACGCTTTTCTGGAAAAGCAGCCTGCCAATGTAGACGCTCCTTTTCCAGAAAAACTGAAAACGGAATAGTATTCTGTTTTAAGCATTTCCGGAAATTCATGCCAGTGTAGACACAGCCACTATGTATGTAGGCCTGTTAGGAGAGGGGGTGGGACAGTTCCAGGTGTGTCTGGGATAAGACTGTATGTGCCCTCCATCCACTTGCTCAAGAACAAGCTACAGTCTGTCCTTGAGAAACTTATGTGTGTGTCTCCATTCGTTTTTATGTGTTAATATGATTTGCACTGTCATTTGCTACTAATGGGCCATTTTTACGAAGGCCTCATTCCAGTGACTTCCAGCACAATTTTGGACTGATGTTATTTCAAAATGCTTCAAAATGGGTCCAATACTTTTTTGAGACCTATGTATGGCTTCCAACTGTCGGCTATTCTGTAGATAAGGGTAAATTCTACACGTGGTTGCATGCACGAGATGTCCATTAATTTCAGTGACCTTCCCTTCCTTCCCTGGAATTTGGCCCTAAATCAGTGGGTGTATCTTTAGCTCCTGTTACTGTAACAACAGTTGTTAGATTTTCCCAATGTTCGATATTCAGAGTACAGTAATTTGCTCGTAAGTCATTACTGGAACCAAACTCATAAAATGGTTAATTGGCAGCACTGACTTGTGGTTAGTAGTAAAGAGAAAATACCAAACAGACAATTCATTTCAATTGACTAGAGGTCATTACAACATCTGCCTTCCTTACCTCCCTGCCTTCATGCAAATACAAAGCACTCTGGTATTGCAAGAATCTTTCATGCATATCATATGAGCCGAGTTCTAATAAGCTGCAGCGTCATATTTCACATGATACTATGTTAAATTGCTGTCCCCTTGCAGCTTAATCAGAATTTCTCTGAAACGTGTCGCATAAATGCCAGTGTGGTTGTTGTCATGGAACAGAATGGATAACAAACAAGTGCAAGTCCTCTGTTGGCACTGTTGTTTGATGAGACTATTAACGCAGAGAGACTTTGGAATAAGCTACATACAACACTCTTTATCTGTGACATCCCTTGTGTGGCACAACTCCATTCATTTATTTTAGCGCCACAGTCTGTTGGATGCTTCAGAGGGAATGGTTTTAACCTGGATTCTCTCCTACCCCATAATATACCTAAGTGTAACTAAGAGGCTTTTCTCCTTTTACTCTGAAGCATGACGGCCAATAGGTATTTGGGCAAGATGATTAATTTAGCCTTTGTTCTGTTTACAAATTATCCACCAACTGGCTTGGATTTTTAAGTGTGTTCATATGAAATTATATAGATCTATTACCTCCGATGTGAAATATTTGCCACAACAGTCACAGTGTGTCCTCACTACTCACAATTGGCTATGCTGTGATTGGTCACCTAAGTCATATTGTATTAATATTATCAGTAGTATTAGCATTGCAGTAGAACTCAGAGACCAAGGTCTTTTATAGCATTTTCTTTAGATAATTCCATATGTGAGGTCTTTCATTTTTTAAAGAAAGTGGGAAAGGAACTCAAATTCTTCTCGGCATTTGGTGTTCTGCTGCTTTTACTCAGAATCTCCAACTTCTCCTTCCATTTTCAAAGTATTTATTCACCTCTGCCAGATGGGGGAGAGGCAGAGACTGAAAGTGGAGTTCAGAATTTCTGTGTTTTGTGCCCCCAGGTTCCTGGGACTAGCCCTCTCTCATGTGCAGTGGTCATTGACTCATTTGTGAATTTTAATGACTCCTATTTATTCACTTAGACAAATTGGAGGATTGGGCCACTAGAAATCTCATGAGATTCAACAAAGACAAGTGTAGAGTCCTGCACTTGGGACGGAAGAATCCCAAGCATAGTTACAGGCTGGGGACCAACCAGTTAAGTAGTAGTTCTGCAGAAAAGGACCTGGGGGTTACAGTGGATGAGAAGCTAGATATGAGTCAACAGTGTGCCCTTGTAGCCAAGAAGGCTAATGGCATATTAGGATGCATTAAGAGGAGCATTGCCAGCAGATCCAGAGATGTCATTATTCCCCTTTATTCGGCTTTGGTGAGGCCACATCTGGAGTACTGTGTCCAGTTCTGGGCCCCCCACTACAAAAAGGATGCGGACGCATTGGAGAGGGTCCAGCGGAGGGCAACCAAAATGATTAGGGGTCTGGAGCATATGACCTACGAGGAGAGGCTGAGGGACTTGGGTCTGTTTAGTCTGCAGAAGCGAAGAGTGAGGGGGGACTTGATAGCAGCCTTCAACTTCCTGAAGGGAGGTTCCAAAGAGGATGGAGAGAGGCTGTTCTCAGTAGTAACAGATGGCAGAACAAGGAGCAATGGTCTCAAGTTGTGGTGGGAGAGGTCCAGATTGGATATTAGGAAAAACTATTTTACTAGGAGGGTAGTGAAGTATTGGAATGGGTTACCTAGGGAAGTAGTGGAGTCTCCATCCCTAGAGGTGTTTAAGTCTCGGCTTGACAAAGCCCTGGCCGGGTTGATTTAGATGGGATTGGTCCTGCCTAGAGCGGAGGGCTGGACTTGACGACCTTCTGAGGTCTCTTCCAGTTCTATGATTCTATGAGAAGGGGATGGTTGGATGAAATAACATGATCTTGGTAACTAATTGACCATTCATTATAGGGAACTTTCTGGGTGTCTGGCTGGTGAGTCTTGCCCACATGCTCAGGGTTTAGCTGATCGCCATATTTGGGGTCAGGAAGGAATTTTCCTCCAGGGTAGATTGGCAGAGGCCCTGGAGGTTTTTCGCCTTCCTCTGTAGCATTGGGCACAGATCACAGCTGAAGGACTCTCTGCATGTTGGGGCCTTCAAAGTATTTGAAGGCTTCAATATCTGAGACATAGGTGAGAGGATTATTCTAAGAGGGGTGGGTGAGATTCTGTGGCCTGCACTGTGCAGGGGGTCAGACTAGATGATCATAATGGTCCCTTCTGACCTTAAAGTCTATGAGTCTATGAGTCTATTTCCCTCAAAGACATCTATTGGATTGTGGTGCTCAATAAGGCCCGACTAAGACTGGGAAATGTTAATGAAGCAGCATGCAGCTGTAGTAGAAAAGCCATTGTACTTGCTTCAATGGGTCAAAGCTGTATTGGTGATATTTGGGATCTGTGTGACTTAGGAGCCTGGATGGGTTACACCAGAAAGCTTCCGATTCATTGGGTGAAAAGGCAGTGCAATCCGTGGGTTCTGTTTAGTAGGTATCTGTTGCAGGACTGGCCTTACCATGAGGCGAACTGAGGCAGTCGCCTCAGGTGCCAGACTGTGTGTATGTGTGGGGGGGGGCATCACTAGGACCCAGAGTGTAGAAAATTGTGTCTGCTGCTGGTGCATATGTATTCTCTCTGCAGTACCATGAGCGGAGTAGAACAGGAAGAAGGCAGAAGTGAGACCTTTCAAAGTTTTGGCCCAAGCGAAGAGGCACGGGGGCATCATTTGAGCTCCTCTCCTCAGGTGCCAAAATGTTGTGGGCTGGCCCTGATCTGCTGAGTGTTGCACTGTGGTTGTTACATGAATGCTGAAGCTAGATAAAAAACACGAGCATCTCCCTGGAAGATTGTAACACAACACTTTCTTTCTTAGAATTCTGAATAATACATAACAATCCCAAAACAGGAGGCCAGGCTGCTCCCTCAGGCTGTCTACACTACAAGCTAGGGGTTTGATTCTCAGCTCACGTACACATACTCTCACTAGCTTGATAAAACCTTCCACCATGATAAATAGTAGTATAGGATGGGCAGCAATGGCACAGCTTAGCTATGCAGAGCACAAACCACCCTAAACTCTCTGAGTACTTATTTGGCATACCTAAGCCATGCTGCCACTGTTGGTGTGACCACAGCTACAATATTATTTATGCTCAAGCTAGCGCTCATCGACCTACTGCGAGTATGTGTATGCAAGCTGGGGAATTGCACATCCAGCTTGCAGTGAGAATGTAGCCTAAAAATAAAGGCGCTTCTCAAACCCCTTGACTCTAGGCTGTCTGTTGAACTGACTGTTTCTGGGCCCTGATCACATGCCTCCCGGCAGAATCACATAGCTCAGAAAAGCCACTGAGAATTTAAAGTGATGTTGTTTTCATTACACAACATTTTCCCTAACAGTTGGAAACGTCTGACATTAGAAAACATGGGGATCTTTGTTAGTTGCACTTTAATGAAAGAGGAGACACCCCTATAAACTCAGGAACACTCCTAAGCAAGTGCTACTACAAATTATAAATCATTAATCATTGCACATAGCATTAACTATTCATGGTGGCAAGAAAGACTCCAGCTAAGCAAGACAGAGCAAACACAGCTACCTACAACTGACCAAGTGCCTGTATCACTCTTTACTTTGAGTGCAAACTTCTCTTGCTGGCTTTTTAATTTTTGTTATTATTAAGAAAAGAGAAATAATACTTCACTTTGCACCTTTGATCTGAGTATTTTAAGGTTACTTATAAGCATAGAAATTGCCACACTGACCACAGATTAAAGGGCCTCTTTTTCCATAGCTCTGTTCCAATAGCCTGTCTCTGCTGGTACTTAACACCAGATGCTTTCAGAGGAAGTTATAAGAACTCTACAGTATGCAGATTTGTGATAAACTGCTCCCCCCCCCCCCCACGCTGGGTATTACTCTTATCCTATTCTTTCACAGATTGGCGTGTACTGTGAGGGGTTAAACATTAAAGGCCCGCCCTCCAGGCCGTTATTACTAATATAGCCATTTTTACAAATGGGTGATCTGAGGAGAAGGAAGAAAAACCGAGGGACAGATTGTGACCCCTTCCATTCACATTGGTAGGTAGTGACTGGGGCCACTTGTGTGAGTTACTGCTCACGAGTGAGAGTAAGCTAGCCACTGCTTGCACTCGTGCAAAGTTAGGAGCAGTGTCCAAAGCACTCAAACTCAAGAACTTCTCTCAGGCTCCATTAACATTGAGAGAAGCATGTTTTGTTTATGGATGCAAGTTGCACCTGCGTGAAATTGGAATCCTTATTAGGGATCAACAAAGTAAACTGTCGGTGAAACACTTGAATTTCTATCTCCCTCGATAATACTAGCATTCAGGTAGTTAGTGCCAGAAGGATTCAGAATTGCAGGTGTGGTTTGCAGACATAAAAAAAAAAGATTGTTTGGTGCAAGTTAAACCTTAAAGAGCAGCTTCAGGAAACAGTGCATCCTCCACACCCCACCTGGTTAATTAATTTGGGGGAAGACCTATATTCTTGAGAAATATTAAAATTCAGCGGTACACACTTTTGATGACATGGTTGGATTTGCACTGAGGAAGGGGGCTTAGTTCTCAACTGTACTGAAGCAGAGGTTCGTTTTTACCACCTTCAAACCTCTTTTTGGCGAGGCACACTGGCTCCCAGCACCAATTAGAGCAATTCCTGGAGCCAGTAGGTCAGTGAGGATCCCTAGAGCATACTAGGGAGGAACCCATCCTCCCATCATTCCTTCTCTGCTGAAAGCCTAGAGCCAGCTTTACACCCCTGAGGATTTCCCTGTACTAGGGGAAATTTCAACTGCTGCCTTGGGGCAGCTTTGAAGTCACTTTGCACCTCTCTGCTGGTACATGGTCACTAACGTTGGGCATGGTGTGGCTCACGATGTATAAATGAATGGAAATTTGTGCATAACTAGATGTTGAAAACATTTTTGATAGAGTTTGAAAAGCTTCACACTTAGTATGCAGGTAGTGTTTGGTGGCAGGAATGACTGATGTAGTTGCCATTTTGTCCCGCTCTCACCCTATTTAATTTCCACTCAGACTGTCTGGACTAATATAATGCCTTGAGAATAGTTTAAGACAAGGTAGTTAATTAGAGCATGTCTTCTTTGGGAAAAAAATAGAACTGGGTAACAAGACTTCTTCCTGGTCCTTTAATGCAAGCAAAGGTACATTACAGTGATTTTGACTGAATTACCAGGAGTGTAAAAAGGTCCTTTGGAAAACAAGAGATTCAAATATCAAGCTACAGCTAGAGCTGTAGTAAAGTAGGACACCCTTTAAAAATGGCAAATAAGGATGAACGATTGTAGAACATTAGAAGTAATGCTGAAAAAAATATAAGGGTTAAATTAAAATGTCTGCCAAGTGACGAGACAGAAACAAGATGCATGCTTACACTGTGGATTATATATTACACAGCATAAATCTACTATATATTTTAGAAAGTTTGTCTTTCTGTTTGATCAAGAACTCTTAAACGGTAAGAGCTAGGATCCTAGGATCACCAAATTCAGGATTCAGCTTCCTTTTATCATAAATTAAAGCAAGGGGTTTGGATGTGCAAAGATATCAGGATTTGCCTGGAATGGGATTGCTTGTCCATAAAACCAAATAGAAAAGAGACAGGATCACCTAGCAAGCACAGTCCTCAAAATTGGTATAACTGAGTGAATATAGAAAGAGACTGAATCAACATGAGACAGAAAAATAGGATAAACCTGGAATAGGACTGCTACTGAATAAACTTTACAGAAAAAAACATAAAATGGAACAATTTGAAGTAGTGCTGTTTTGGCACAGCCAAATCAATGTGTAAGGTCTGAAAACTGTTATTGAAAACCAAACTGATTATAGTCCTTTTTTGTTAAAGCATAGTGAGTGATAGCAGTTTATAGGGATGAAAAAACAAAATACATTTGATGGAATTCCCACCTTCTAGACCCGAACAATGCTGGATATTTCTGTTAGTAACATTATAAATCCCGGATCACAGTGCAAAAGAGAATGAAAGAAAAATGATTCTTTTAAAAATACTTTTTTTTGTAATTCATTATTGGCTTTAGATTTCTGACTCGTCTCCTCTGTGCCCATACGAGGCAGTCTGTTGATAGCTCAGAACAGTTTGTAGTGTACTGTCATGACTAGTCCCATTTTTCAAAGGATGCTTATATGAGCATAGTCACAGATATTGCTGCAAAACATGTGCGTGTAGGAGATAATCATTTCCCACATCTCATGCACATTTTTCACTGCTCTGAGTAGAAGCAGAGTGCTTTCAGCAGACCACACGGGGACACAGAAGGTAAACCAGCAATTTTCCTGAAAATTTTGAGGCAATTTCATCACATGGCTATGCACTTTTGCTTCCTTATTTCAATCATTTCTATAGGAGATTGTTTTTTCAAAGTAATTTCTCATTACTTGTGTCAGATATAAGAATGAATTAATAGTGAGAAGAGTATTCTGCATCTTTGGAGGTTTTCACTGATGTTGGCTGCTGCCTTCCCGTTTATTTTTTGAAGCATTTCCAGTTTGCTATAGCTGTTAATTTTATCATGGGATGCTCTTACATTTAATTTCTCCTGGTGAATTATGTAGAATTCCACAGTGAATCAAAGCCTTCTGGGACTACAATATTTGAGTTTTATCTCCAGCAATAAAACTAGATGAAAAATACTCAGACATATATTCTCTCTCTAGATATGAAAAAAACTTTTTCCTGCAGGACAACAGCATGACATAATCATGTCACGCTGCATCCTGGCTGCCTCCTCCCTGCCCTTTCCCAAGTGCTTGGCTGCCCTGCGAGGTCTGCGAGGCCTCAGAGCGACCCCCCCCCCCGCTGGTGGCCGGGGATGGGGACTTTGGAGCCTGTCTCAGCATGCCCTCCCTGCCCCCCCCCCCCCGGTGGCTAGGGGGAGAGAGTTGGGCCTGCCACAGCCAGGAGAGATGGGGTTAGGCTTAGGTTGTGGCTGAGGAGTGGGGAGGGGGAGAGAGAAAGGGCCCAGGCTGGTGTGGCCAGAGGGGATGGGGGAGAGAAAGGGATCCGGGGGCTTGACTGGGAACCAGGGGGCAGGGAGGGAAAAAGGGCCTGTGGTGGTGGGGGTGGGGAGAGGAGAAAGGGCCTGGGCTGGCACAGCCAGGGGAAGAGAAGGGGCCCAGGATGGTGCAGCTGGGGGCAGAGAGGGGAGTGAGAAAGGGCCCAGGCTACAGTGGGGGAGCAGATGATAGGAGAAGGGACCTGGGCTGGCACGGTGGGCGGGGGGAGAGGAGAAGGGGCCTGGGCTGGTGTGATGGGGGGGAGGGGCAGAGGAGAAGGGGTCTCCACTGGTGCAGCTGGGGGCAGGGGGAGGAAGAAGGGACCTGGCCTGGCACAGCCGCAGACTGTCCCTCCCCGGTGGCTGAGGGGAGAGCTGGGGTTGTCTATGCCCTGCGAGAGGGGGATTGGCGAGTGTAGTGAGCAGAGGGTGCAGCCCCTTGCTCTCATTGTAGAAAATACTTTTATGATCCCCTCTGGGCTAGCTCTGCCTTTCTTTTGGGGTCCTTATGTTTTCAGTGAATGAGACATAATGCCCAAGCTTTAGCACAGGCCTAGGCAACTACAAACTTTTTATGTAGGCTTTTCTATGGCACTGCTCGGTGAGACACACAAGTATTAAAGAATGTATCCAAACAACATCCTTATGTGGTGGGGAAGTAGGGTCACCCCAAGGTTACACATAGAAAACTGAGGCACAGTGTTTAATTTACCTGCCCAAGTCGGTGGAGCTGGAATTAGAATGCAAATCTTTTTAGCTCAGTATCTGACTCACTAAAGCTTCATTCCCTTATTAATGATTTACTTTATGCCCCCACCATATTATTTTACCCTAAATGACAACATTTTATTTTGTACCCATTTAATACCATTTGATAGCAATGTAATGATAGTAGGCTGAATATCTGCAGGGCTTTAAACCATTAATCTTATGTATCAAGTCTTACTCCCATTTAAGCAGGTATTTTTATAACTGGAGATGCGTAAACTGAGGGATAAGGAGGTTAAATGATTTGTCGGAGGCCACAGAGAAGTAGGGTAACAAAACTGAAAATAGAAATCATAGGTCCTAACTCTGAGACCTCTGTTTGAACTATTAGGAAACCCTCCCAACCAGACCAGATATCAGTTATCTGACCTATCTACCTATCCAGGGTAACCCAGAAATACCTGGCTGAGTGAAAGATGTTTCTTGGTTATTATTTTTGGGGAACTACCATCCTTAGAAGTGCCATATCCCGTCAGCATTCTTGGGTCTGATTCTCATCTAATTCCTATGGAATCACTCATGAGTCCACTGGAAATCAGTGGAGTTACACTAGAACCAGGACCTTGGAGTTCATTGTTGATTGAAGGCTCAGATTTTAAGATTTTCTCAACCCCTCCTGTCTAATCACAGATAACAATCACTAATTACAAAACTCCTAGTAGATATCTAAGTACTGTTATCCCTATTTACTGACTAGGAAATCTGGTAGTCATTTAAACACCACTCCAAGCCTATAGAGAGAATCCATGTCAGAGCTGGGATCTAAACTTTGGAGACTTTGGGCTTGCATACATGGAGGCTACGTCTACACTGGCATGATTTTCTGCAAATGCTTTTAACGGAAACGTTTTCTCTTAAAAGCATTTGTGGAAAAGAGCATCTAGATTAGCATGGATGCTTTTCCATAAAAGCACTTTTTGCGGAAAAGCGTCCATGCCAATCTAGACGTGCTTTTCCGCAAAAAAGCCCCTATTGCCATTTTCGCGATCGGGGCTTTTTTGCGGAAAACAAATCTGAGCTGTCTACACTGGCCCTTTTGCGCAAAAGTTTTGCACAAAAGAACTTTTGCCCGAACGGGAGCAGCATAGTATTTCCGCAAGAAGTACTGATTTCTTACATGAGATTGTCAGTGTTCTTGCGGAAATTCAAGCGGCCAGTGTAGACAGCTGGCAAGTTTTCCCGCAAAAGCAGGTGCTTTTGTGGAAAAACTTGCCAGTCTAGACACAGCCGGAGAGTTTAATTTACAGCTTTTCATTTACAACATTGTTCCTGTGAGTCAGGTAACAATGGGCAAATGGAACAGTGTGCTGCCTGCAGTGTATGCACATGGCACCACTTGGCTGTGAACTAGAGGCACGACGTTCTCATAGGTATCCTTTGCTGTTTTACTTCACTGCTGAGCTGTGTACTATGGGAACTATCAAGGAGCTGACCCTTAGCTGGGGCTCTGCCATAGCCATAGTTTCCTGTCCCTGGGCCCCTGAAAGGAACTGCATTCCTTGGTAACGACACTGTTCTCAACAGCAGTTTCATTAGCTTTCTCTTCATTTCTTCCCAGAGCCCAACTACACCTCACTTTTTGGTAGCTCACGGAAGTGCTCCTCAGGCCCCACAGGTTGCTGCTGGGAACTGTGCTCCAAATCCCATGCCTGTATCAAGTTCAGAGCAATTGGCTTGTCCCAATCCCACAGTGGGAGGGAAACAGAAAAGACTGGGCTCTCCTCAGCTCACTAGCAGCCTCGCTGCTCCTAGGCAGACTTCCCACCATTTCCACAGCCAGTTTTACCTTTTGAAACTGCCTTTCTCCAGGCAGAGCGTGTTTTGCAGGTGTGTCTAATTGACATTGCTTGAGTACTGGAATCCTCATTAGCCTTTTGGACAGTGGGTGAGTATGTTCAAGTGCAGTACATAATGGAAGCCAAGGGAGCTCAAAACATCCCATGATTCATTTATCTCCACCCTTTACTTCCTTTTGCAGAGGCTAGCAGCATTTTTGAATCACTATCCATTGGCATGGGTTCAGCCATGCTCCGAGGCACTATTCTGGCAATCTCCAATCTGCAGAGGCTGCTAGGGCTCTATTTCAGCTCACAAAGCCTGACGAATCCTGTTTGGGTGTTTTCCTGCTGCACTGCAAAGATGATGTAGCAGCTGCAGCAGCTGCTCCAGCAGCAGGAGACTCTTCAGTGGTGGTGGAATGACAGGGACGAGAAATAAGAGGAGTACACTGAGTAACTGCTAGTAGTGGACCATTTCTTGGAGAGCTTCACAGTGCGTAGCTTGATTTTAGGGCACAAGAAGCCAGTGCAGACTGGCAGGAAAGGACTGTTCTGCAGATCTGGGAGGACAAGCAATGGGCAGAGATTTACAGTATGGGGAAAGCTACTTTTTTTTTTAAAGGTATTTGCTGAACTGCCCCAAGAGATGCAGCAGTAGCATACTGATATGTGGCGCACCATGCCTGTGGAGAGCTGGGTTGCCATTTTCATCTGGAAGCTGGCCATGCCTTAATGCTATCAGACTACAGCCAACCAATTTAGCATGGGGAGACAGAAGGTTGGGGCCATTTTCATGTAAGTGTGAGGGGCCATGAAAAAGGCACTGTTGCACTGAGTTTTAAGGGCTCAGAACGCATAAAACAGGAAGAGGGATTGCTCCAAGACTTGTTGACCAACATGGAAGTTTGAGAGATATAAATGCTCCGTGTTCTGGAAGGTTCCACGATGCTAGGAACTTTCAGAACTCCTCTGTGCTTTAAATTAATGGCGCAAGGACTCTCTGCCCCCAGGAACATCCTGGACATTAGTAGTGTGGACGTTGCTCTAGTTGTCCTGGGAGACCCATCTTGTCCTCTACTTTCTTGGAGAATGAAGCCGTTCACAGGACATAACCAGTGCCCCAGCAGGGTGCCTTTGTCTCTCTCAGAGGTGCTATTTGTGGAACAGATTGGAAGCAGCAGAAAATAAATTCTGCAATAGACTAGCAGCAAGTTCTATTTTGCAGCTAACGGGCAGGAGACCAAGGTGTAGAGGCTTGCTCAGTCCTTTAAGCAGCCAGCAAGGCCTCCCTACAAAAAGCAAAGACCCAGGCCAGTATCATCAAGATCTCCCATTGCTCTTACTTAGAGTTTCAGGTCTGAAATTGGTCAGCTCTACATGTGGGTGTTAACCCATGGCGGGGAGTGGTGGTAGTTGTTTGTACAGTTCAGTGTTTAGAGGTAATGAACACACCATGTGTTGGCAATTCCTAATGAACCTCATGTCTTTGCCCACATCTGTGTGTAAAATGTTAGGAATTAGTACAGAATTAACAATTTTCTGTGTAAAATGAACCATGTAAAGTGTTTTTATTATTAAACCATGTTAATTAACAAACATAAATGAATCTTCACCTGAAACAAGGCTTTTAATTATTTGTAATATGTTGTTTCATAATCGATTATCTAGCTACAAAGGAAACTTGTATTAAACCAGCAGGGAAACAAAACAGTTAAGTGCAAGACTGCAGTGCTGGGCACAATCCAGGCAGTGTGGGCGCTTCAAGTCACAGTATACTTTACATCTCCCTCTTCTGATTTGTGGGGCTTCTGAGGTAGAGTGCTGAAGCTCAAAAGTACCGAAAGAAATAGAGGGATGAAAAGAACTGGGTTCTAGGTACCACTATTCTAAGTGCCCTCAGCTGGGATCTGGAAGGGACTGGTCTGCAGAGAGGGGAGGAAGGGCACAGCATGGAAGAGTTGTTGTTCCTAGCAGTATATACTGTCCTGGGACTGCATAATGTGGCTGGGTGGTGGTTTACAGTACTGCATTGCCTGCTGCCCGAACAGGCACACGAGAGGCAGCAGGGTATTTTGGCTTTGTGTTGCCTCTGCATCTCTTTGTCTTTTTCCATATTGTCTTTGGCTGTGACAGGCTTCCCCTGGCAAATGTCAGGCTGTCCTTTGCCACTGCAGTAATCTCCCTGGAAAGCCGCTCTCAGATTTCCTCTCGGCCCTCGGATGCTGCCTTCACTTCACCGCGTTTTCATTTTTCTTTGGGATGCTGTAAAGGTATTTGTAGACGTTCTAGCCTGGGTTTTCTGTTTTCCTCCCCTCAGGTTTGCCAGATGCTCAGCTATTAATAAGGGCTCTGTCCATGAAGGTCTGGCCCAGTCCATATGCCATAGCTACATGGGTATTAAAATAAATGGTAATCAGTTATTACTCATAGTATTGTTTTTATATGTATTGCTGGCTTTGCCTCACATGGATTCTTCCCAGTCTTGGATTAACCTTGGAGATGGTAAGTGATGTATGCATTGGGATTTTTGTCTGTGCAGTGTATGCAGTTTGGCTTGGCTCTGGTGCCTCGGATGCTAGCAGAGAAGGAGTCTGGATTTTTTCTCCTGGTTTCTGCATGGGTTTGGAAAGCCTATCTGGCTTTGTTGTGGCACGTTGCACTGGAAAGTGTGGTAAGGCCTCACCCTTGCCAAACTTTGCTCTTCTCCCCTTAGCGAGAAGGGCTTCAGGCAAAGCACCCCCTTGTCTGTTATGTAGGGGTAATGAGACTTCCCCTCAGAAGCAGGCTAGCCGGCTAGTCTGTCCCTGGGGTGAGAGAAGGAAGTCCAGCCTCTCCTCCTGGAGCTCCTTTCTTCCCACCTATCTCTTGTAAATATGAGCATATCCATATACCACTCTACCTAATAGGGAAGGCTTTTAACAGGTCTCCAGCAGGCCAAAAGTGGAGTCAGGTGGCCCTATTTAGTCCAAGCTGGCCCAGGCTCAGCTGATCCCTAATCTGCCCGAGACAGCTGCTTGTCAGTTGCTCATAATTGGCCCATTCCTTGTTAACAAGGGAGTTGGCTTTCTTCCTCTCTCCTAGGGCTACCTTTCTTTCACTTTGTTGCAGGCTGTCTGAACTGACTTTGTCACAAAAAGGCTTCTGTAGGATCAGAGAGGGCAGTGGGGTTAATCAAGGGATAAGATGGATAGCAACCGGCTATATATCTCCAGACTGTCCTGACTCTAAATGAAGTTAAAGTAAGGTGAGTAACTAGAAGGCAGAGCACAGACCAGTGTGATACATAGTGAAGTTATTTACTAAAGTGTCCCCCTCCCCGCACCCTCCCTCAAAAATGCTACAGGAGAGGAAGGGAGCAATGCCCAGGAAAGTAACTGTGCAGCTGCCCTTCACAATCTCTGAACAAAAATTGAGCAATTTCTCGGTCTTAGATTTTTGTTTTATCTCCCCTGCAGACATGGTAAAAGTGCAGAGAAAAATAGCTAGGGTTCTGCAATGATTGCCTGAAGCATTCACTGTTCCCAGGCTTTCTCAATATAAGACTGTAAAAAGCTGGTAAGAGCTTTACTATCCCCACAGCAAAGGTTTTTTTTCCCCCATGGTAAGAATGCATGTTCCAGGGCATTTATATCACAGAACAGAGTTGTACTCTGTGAGAACACCACTCAAATGCCTTTTCCTGTGAGCACTGTCTCTCTAATCACTGCATTTTGCACAATTACATATTTCTGTGATTTGAATCTGCTGCAAGTGGAGGGCTTGGCTAGAGATACCACCAGCCATTATGAGCTGGCAAACAGAATGTGGGGGGTAGGATGGGGAAAGGTAAAAGGGAAATAGGTATTTGGGTATGTGCCCTCCATAGCATTTGGGACTTTACCATTCTGGGCTTTTACTTTCTCCATGTAGCTGCAATTTTGGACACGTGTGCAGGGATGAGTGGGGTGAAAAGACAATATGAGGGAGGAAGGCAGGAGTCTCTGTCTTGGAAAGGCTTTAAGTTCGTATCTGCCTACAATGGTTGCCACCAAAGGACACCAGAACAAAAGCAAGCATGGCAGTATAGTGTAGTAATAAATTAGAAGTTTAATTGTAAACTCCTAACAAAGTAATAGGATAACTTATATGCTGAGTGTTCCTCCACAGGTTCAGCCTCTTAAGCCCTGGTCTGGTTTGCCACCTGGGAACTGGGCTTGGTTGCTGCATGGCAAGAATACAACTCACCCACCATGCTGATGTCAGGGTGCTGAGTTCTTAACACATCTTGGCATTTTGAGTACTGTATCTCTTTGCTGAGCTCCTTAGGCTCATTCCCCATAGAGGCTTGCTGATGATCCCCAGGAGATGGGGCAGAAAGTAGCCAGCAGGCTTCACAACCTGCCTGGGTTGGGTGGTCATGTAATTATGTAAAATCATGTTGAGTGCTTCACAAAATAGGCAAGTGACATGTGTCCTGCTATATTGTTTTTTCCTCTGATCGTTCATTTTAATGTAGGCTCTTCTGGGCTGCTGGATCTTTACCCAGCACTGTTCAGAGTCTTGGTTGTGGCCCCTCACAGATATCTACTTAGCTGCTAGATCTTTATTCTGGTGACTGGCCACAAAGAGTGTTTTACACTGATGCTTCTCCCCAGATGATTATGAGATCCAGGATTGTGGCATGGCTCCAAACTTGTGGCATGTGGTAAAGCCTCGAGTTATTATTGCAGCTACTTGGATAAACTGGAATTCAGAAGTGAATGCACAAAATATGGCTATGCACCTGTTTAGCAATGGCAATGGAAGAACACCCACTGAGTTAATATAATCCCAGAGCAGGGGAGGGAAACAAGTAAACAAAAAAGTTAGTAATGGTCACCTGCAAATCACTGTAGGATAGCCATTGGAAGATTGCCAAAGTAATTTGCAGCAAAACTATGTATGCAAATGACAGACTGGACTAACTTGCTTCGCAGCAAAGTTAATTCACATGGAAATAGGAGTCCACAGCTAATGATAAATATGGTGTCAGTCCACTATGATGACTATGGCATGTGTAGACAAGATTTTTAAAACTGGACAAAGAAAAAAGCTCTAAATTAATCCCTCATCACTACCACCAATTGTAGAAAAGTCCTTTCAGTCTCAGTCTTGGGTGTCTACCATTGAAGTCTGTTTTTCTCAGCAACATAGTAAAATTAATTCATACAGAAATTAAAGAATTTATTGTAAAAGGACAAGTATGCTGCATTGTTGCTTCTCTTTTGCACTCACTTACCTTTCTGAATCTGATCACTGACTTATCAGGAGGTTACTAAATGTAGATAAATGTAGACTGCAAATTTTTCCTCAAAAAAAAAAAAAATCAGATTCCTCCACCTTAGAATCCACTAAGGGTGTATCTTAAGGGTGCTCATGAAATAGCCGTGCAGTGTAAATGTACCCTACAGGAAAAGGAAAGAATATGGGAAGGCAGAATCCTGCCTTACAACATAAACCATGACAACGGTTTTCTGTAGAGGTCGAAGCATGTTGCACCATTCCAAAGGCTGATAGAACATATGCATTCCCACTGTGGTCTGGGAACATAAGGATTGATGGCAAGCCATTGCTGATCAGACCCAAAATAACCCTTTACAAGGAAAACTATGCTGTTACTTTTGCCTTTCTATTGATTTCTTATTAATGGATGGGATCTCTCTCTCTCTCTCTCTAAAGAGCTTCAAGTGTTAGGAAAGCTAGAGAGATGTTATCCATTTTCTAATTATTGGGAATTTTATAGGGCCTACCACCTCATTTATTATAGTTTCACCAAGAAGCCCCAACCAACATGGGAATCCTAATGTGCCACTGCATATACTATAAACAGTCCTTCCACCAAGAGCTTCTGACTGATAAAGGTGGAGATGAAAAGGTTTACATGATGTTCATGTCAGATCTGGTACCATCACCTCGCTCTCTCGCCTTCTAGCATAGTGCCCTATCCACTGAACCACATTGCCTCATAGTCTAAGAGTGTTTGGAAAGTATTACAAATAGGCTGCACTGGTATCCCACGCCTGTTACACTCTCTCCATTTCTAAAGTTTGTAAGTTTCCACTTAAGTAGGGTATTTAGGAACACAGTCTGTGCTACATCTCTCTTTATCTGCGACATAGGCCACAGGTCAGGCAAATAGACCATGGACTTAATCCACCATCCATTACTGTCACAAGAAAGACTTTAATGTACATTGGATCGATTCTTTATGGAATCAGAGAGCTTGTTCTGAATGTTACCTTCCAAATTTGCAGCTCTTTTAACGGTGTATCTTATACTTCTTTATTATTTTCTAGTGGATCATTACAGGGTTACAGTTTTCAGAAGATCTCCATGTGGTACAGATTAGATTTTGACGATGACACTGACTAATGAGCCCAATGAGTGAACAGTTGCACACATTCCAGCCTACTACAGTTTCTGGCATACATTGGATTTAGCATCAGTTTTATTATCTATTTTTATGTTAAATAAAATATCTTTTAATTGAACTCCTGACATGTTATTACAATGTATTAATTTCTCATTTACACCATCTATCCTCTTCAGACAGAGATCTTGCTACAAACCCACTCATTACAATGTGGGGCCACAGACAGAAAAATGAGGATAAGTGATGCCAATGGTAAGGTTAATGGTCACATTCTGAGGCCTGGCTGATCTGTACTCAGTGCAGAAGCTGAGGAATTGCAGAGGATAGTCCAGTCCTGGCTGCTCTAACTAAAACCTGGCTGTCAATCGCTCCAAAGGGCCACTTCAGCAGCTGGAGATCAGCTGGATGGACTTGTACCAATTTACCTAGCCACATCCTTGGCACTGAGGCCTGGAAGTAAAGTGTTAGGCTACGTCTAGACTGGCATGATTTTCCGCAAATGCTTTTAACGGAAACGTTTTCCATTAGAAGCATTTGCGAATAAGAGCATCTAGATTGGCACGGATGCTTTTTGCACTTTTTGCGGAAAAGCGTCCGTGCCAATCTAGACACGCTTTTGCGCAAAAAAGCCCCAATTGCCATTTTCACGATTGGGGCTTTTTTGCTCAAAACAAGTCTGAGCTGTCTACACTGGCCCTTTTGCGCAAAAGGACTTTTGCCCGAACGGGAGCAGCAGAGTATTTCCGCAAGAAGCACTGATTTCTTACATGAGATCATCAGTGTTCTTGTGGAAATTCAAGCAGCCAGTGTAGACAGCTGGCAAGTTTTTTCCGCAGAAGCAGCTGCTTTTGTGGAAAAACTTGCCAGTCTAGACACAGCCTTAGAGTCTTCGAGGTGGGGAGGCAGAAGAGGTTGAAGGGGACTTACACCGGCGCTGAATTCTCTTAGGTAGAGAGAATCCTCCACTTTCTAAAACTTCCAGGTTTACAGACTTTGATGTCAGCAAGTTAGCACAAAGCAACTGTATTATGGCTGTTAATCTGGGATTGATACCTTCTTTGGGTGTCACCTCACATATAGCATCAGATGTATATCCTTCATACCTAGAAGCAGTCCCTCTAGTTCAGGCATATTAGTGGGGCCATGCAACTTGAGGGAAGGTTGCTTCCAATGATATATTGGCTTTAGACATAAGTGGAAGACAAGTCTGAAATTCCAGTATGTGTCATGAGCACATATTCATAAATAAAATGGCATATGATTTAAATATTTATGTTAAAAGGGTTTTTTTAGGTGTAATTCATAAAAATATCTACATTTACAGTGACTAAAAAAAGATAGTGAGGAGAACTATATTAGAGGTTCTAAAGAAGCTGTGGACGGTTGCTGAGAACTGGGAAGCAAATCAAAGCTGTAGACCAATGTGGGAGGAATACAAATGGTAGGAATACATAATTTTAAATAATCTTTACATAGCTGAAGGTTATTTCTAGCAAGCAAGGAGAATGCTGCTGGCAGTGGTATGTTCAAAGCCAACGAAAACAGTAAAAGATGGCACTTAAGTGTCCATTACTATTAAAATGATCTCATGTACTGTACACCTCTTTGCCAGCTCCTCAATGATTCATGAAGTACATTTTCAGTTTTTAACAGTGGTTCATAACTTTGACTTCCTTTTTATGCCAGTAAATGTCAGCACTTTGTCAGGTGTCTAGTTAACTGACTCATTGAAAATACTATCGCTATCACATTCAAAGAGCTAGTTGGAACTTTGCTGCTTTCCCTAGTTACATTTTTTTAAAAGAAAATATACAAAATTCCACATGTTTTATTAAATTGAATTACTTTCTATTATTTTCAAGTGGGCAAGCCATTTATTATTTAACTGCTGTACTGTCAACTTTCTCTCATTAATAAAGGGCTGTGAAAAAAAATAATGAGTATATGAAAATAATTACTTGAAATAAAGACCTCCTAAACATGAGCTCTTTCTTGTAAGCTACTGCAGATCTATCCAGTTATATATTAGAGCTGCTTGATATTTTTGTGTGGAAACCGTTTTGTTTCCAAAATTGTGTTCAGGAAACTCAGTTTAACAAATTTCCTGTCTCAAAAAAAAAAGTTAGATACAAAGTTTTGAAAACGTCAGCTGATATTTCCGAATTAAGTTTATTTTTTGTTTGAAATTACTTATTATTTAGGAATTTAATTTATACTAAAAAAATGTGTGGAGGAGATCAAAATAGAAGTTGCTTCTTGAAATCATTAACATTATTTTTTCATTTTGCTTGCTAGTTTGTGGACATTTTTTCAGATTTTAACTTTTCATCCCCATTTGAGTTAGAAATTTTTGAAATCTCAAATTCCCAATCAATGGAAAACCTGTTTCTAGCCAGAGCTACCAAGTATTGATTTGTGTTCTCTGGTCAAGACAATGGGGAAAACATTTTAAAACGTGACCACTAAGTGTGGATGCCTGTGTTTTTAAGGCTTTACTTGAATCCCCAACTTCTCCATCAGGGGGAAACTCTCCATCAATAGATGAAATTGGGGGGGCAGGATCTGGGCCAGAAAAGCCACAGTGCGTGGTACTCACTATGAAATGGAATCCATCTTGAATTATCTCTCATGCATCTCAGCTGTCCTTATGCTGAAAGAACACCTCAAAGGGAATGGAATAATGGCTAGAAATTTTAAAGAAATCTTGATATGATTTCAATAACAAGTAATACTATAGCTAACTAACATAATGTATCCTCATACATAGACTCATAGATCTCAATAGACTGAAACCCTGTCACTGTAAGATCTTCCAGTATTATTGTTGTTATGGCAGAATATGAGGGGAAATCAAGTACCACAAATAGGAATCTGTAGTATGATTAGGAACAAGGGTATGAGCAGATAAAAATTGAGATTTGCTGTAATGCATTATGAACAACAACTGAAGTAACAGGAAATTAGCCAACAGCAAAGCACATACAAGAGAGGCTATGTTTCCTGCGCTGCTCATTCTTAAAATTAGGTATTCCTAGGAAAGGATAGATAATGTGGATTATTTTATTTTGAAAGTCCTGTTTCCTATTTAATTGAGAACAGATCACTGGCCATTTGCCAACCAAGCTGAAACATTAAAAGGGAACTATGTCAGATATGTCCTTTACATATTTCTTAGTGGGTTAAATATTTCCTTATGGGTGTAGATTTCTTTTATTTAGACTATAAATAGTTGCGCATGACAAGTAATAACTAATGTGCCTGGAAGGAGATATATCAACACACTTATTCATAATCTGTTAGTTACCACTAGGCTTTCAAAGACATGCACCATTTACAAGAGAGTGGTAGCTTTCCCAAGTGTTTTTTTCAATGACATGAAGAGACTAGCTGGGTACAATTAATTCCTGAGATATGGAACAGATCAAGTGAGGACTCGTTGTTAGAAGCCTTTTTTATTCCAATTCCAGGTGAAGATCTGAATATTGCAGTTTAGACAACACCCACTTAAGGTTAAAGAAAGGTAAATATTACATGTTAACAACTACAAAGCCCCAAATCATTTAAAAAGATCGGAGCAGCAGGCCTCTCTTTCAACCTGGTCTATTTTCAGATACTAGATCATATACTGTATGAATGGCATTGAGTTTCCTACAGTATTACTATGTGTAGCCTTACAACTGAAAATGGAAATGAAAATATTTTGCCAATTTTGTTAGGCATGGTCACTAAGTACTAAGCAAGTGTATGGATCAATAGTCATTTAAAACTGAAAGAACAAAGAGCTTTGCTCATTACAAGGTTTCTGTTTGCACTCTGGTCAGCATAACAGTGATATTGCATAGCGATTTTAAGAAGGACTTCAAAGCACTTTTCAAATCATAGAATCATAGAACCATAGAGCTGGAAAAGACCTCAGAAGGTCATCAAGTCCAGCCCCCTGCTCTAGGCAGGACCAATTCCAACTAAATCAACCCAGCCAGGGCTTTGTCAAGCCGAGACTTAAACCCCTCTAGGGATGGAGATTCCACTACTTCCCTAGGTAACCCATTCCAGTGCTTCACCACTCTCCTAGTGAAATAGTTTTTCCTAATATCCAACCTGGACCTCTCGCACCACAACTTGAGACCATTGCTCCTTGTTCTGCCATCTGTCACCACTGAGAACAGCCTTTCTCCATCCTCTTTGGAATCTCCCTTCAGGAAGTTGAAGGAAGCTATCAAATCCCCCCTCACTCTTTGCTTCTGCAGACTAAACAGACCCAACTCCCTCAGCCTCTCCTCATAGGTCGTATGGTCCAGCCCCCTAATCATTTTGGTTGCCCTTCGCTGGACCCTCTCCAATGCGTCCACATCCTTTTTGTAGTGGGGGGTCCAGAACTGGACACAATACTCCAGATGTGGCCTCACCAGAGCCGAATAAAGGGGAATAATGACATCTCTGGATCTGCTGGCAATGCTCCTCTTAATGCAACCTAATATGTCATTAGTCTTCTTGGCTACAAGGGCACACTGTTGACTCATATCCAGCTTCTCATCCACTGTAACCCCCAGGTCCTTTTCTGCAGAACTACTACTTAGCTGGTTGGTCCCCAGCCTGTAACAATGCTTGGGATTCTTCCGTCCCAAGTGCAGGACTCTGCACTTGTCCTTGTTGAACCTCATCAGATTTCTTGTGGCCCAATCCTCCAATTTGTCTAAGTCACTCTGGACCCTATCTCTGCCCTCAAGCGTATCTACCTCTCCCCCTAACTTCGTGTCATCTACAAACTTGCTGATGGTACAATCCATCCCCTCATTAATAAAGATATTACACAAAACCAGTCCTAGTACCATACCTTGGGGGCACTCTGCTAGAAACCGACCGTCATCCTGACATCGAGCCATTGATCACTACCTGCTGGGTCCGGCCTTCTAGCCAGGTTTCTATCCATCTTACTGTCCATTTATCCACTCCACATTCCCTTAGCTTGCTGGCAAGAATATTGTCGGAGACCGTATCAAAAGCCTTGCTAAAGTCAAGGTATATCACATCCACTGACTTACCCATGTCCACAGAGCCAGTTACCTCATCATAGATACTAATCAGATTGGTCAGGCACGACTTGCCCTTTGTGAATCCATGCTGACTATTCCTAATCACTTTCCTCTCTTCCAGGTGTCTCAAAATAGATTCCTTAAGGATCCCTTCCATGATTTTTCCAGGAACCGAGGTAAGACTGACTGGCCTATAGTTCCCTGGATCATCCTTCTTCTCTTTTTTGAAGACTAATTTTGAGGCTTCCCTGCAGTGGATGTGCTATTTTGAAATAAACTATTCCGGAATAGCTTATTCTGAAATAACTGTGCAGTGTAGATATAGCCCAGGTGATCTCCCAGACTGCCCTGCTCCCTGCGGACCTCATCCATAGGATGGTTGAGGCAGCCTCTGTGGATTCCCCCAAAGTGTGGGCTTTGGGGTGGCTGCTCCAAACCATCCTACAGACAGGATAGCTCTGCCTATGATTCTATGAAAAGCTGGACCCAAAAAGGCAATTGTGGAAATTTTGCAATGAGCTATATGTACATGTAGTGTACTTAGAGCATGTACCCAATTTAGATTTAAACTCCCAAATTATCCATGTGTAATGAGAAAAATCACCACTATTCTTTTAATCATTTGTTGCCAGCACAAGTGTTTAGAATGCACAGCCTAATATCACAATGTCCTTCCTTCTTCAGCTGACTTGATCCATTTGCTGTGTGCCCAGAATTAGTTTCCACTTTTTCATTGGCTTAGTGAAGGATATGACAGGAGACAAAATTCTGTTTGCCTTATCAAGTGATTCTGCTCATGAATAACAGTTGTGGATGATGAATATCAGAAAGCTTCAAAAATTGATAGTATGATTATATGAAACATGGAGAAATGAAATTGTCATGCTGTCTGGAGTGGCTTATCACTGTGAGTGCCTACCCTGAGGCACACGGCCAAAAGCAGAACAGACTCCAAACTGGTGGTATGTTCTATAATGAGATTTTACCAACCCCGTACCAAAACTCTAAACACTTTTATATATTTTCCAGCATTTGTAAGTGTTCACTGTGGTTGAGGCCCTGGAAAGAGCTGACATCTGGTCTGTTGCCATCACAGTAATTATTTAAATTCTACTTAGTTTTATTTTTATTACTACTGTAATCCATTTGTTCACAGTGAGCAAATGTCTCCTAAGGATTTATGAAACTCAAGTTATACCTTCGTGAATATGGCAGGGTTTGTACCTCAACATATTCAGCTGGCATGAAATCAAGACCCTTCCTTATATTCTAACATGAATTTAGTGCTCTCAAATCCTTGAACAAAAAACATATAGGTTCCCTACTCTGCATTTCCATAATTTAGGTAATTGAAGGCCAACTTGCAAAGCTGTAGAATGTAATATATGCACATCCAGCTACTCCACAATAAAACAGTTTTATTGAATTGACACAGTGAGAAAATACCCTAAACACTGGGGCTATGTCTACACTGGCATGATTTTGCACAAATACTTTTAATGCAAGAGTTTTTGAGCAAGAGAGCGTCTACACTGGCATGTGCTTTTGTGCAAGAGATGTGCTTTTGCGCAAAAGTATCCATGCCAGTGTAGACACTCTCTTGCGCAAGAAAGCTCCGATGGCCATTTTAGCCACTGGGCTTTCTTGCGCAAGAAATTAACGTTGGCTGTGTACACTGGCCCCTTGCGGCCGCTTTTGCGCAAAGTCTTGCCAATGTAGACACAGCCTGGTTTTATAATTAAAATCCACATAATCTACTAACTGTGGTACAACATGCTGCAAAACCCACATGTTCCACATTTTGGTAATCCTGTGTCCTGGATCAGTAGGTTTGAAGGTTGGAGAGAAATGAAGACAGTTTCTGCCCAAAACAGCTTACGATCTGAGGCCACATCTACACTTACATGGAAGTTCGAATAAAGATATGCAACTCCAGCTATGTTAATTGCATAGCTGGAGTCGAGGTACCTTAATTCAAACTTTGGTACCATCTCCACAGCGGGAGGTTGACTAGAAAAACTTAAAAAACAAAAATAGTCTTGCAACACCTTAGAGACAAACAAAACATGCAGATGGCATCATGAGCTTTCATGGGCACAACCCACTTCTTCAGATGAATGGAATTATTAAATGTCCAGTTTCTAAATAAATAGGGATGCATGCGGGTGGAAGAAAGAAAAAAAGGTAAATTAAAAAAAAAGGGAAGAAATAGTCAGTTTCCATGCTATATGTATGAAGCTGATAGAGAAGGTGCTAATTTTTCTTAAGTACTCATTGATTGGTTTATGTCGTTAGGATGTGGAATATAGTAGGCCATCCAACTAATGTCTGTATTCATCCTTCTGTGATAGGAATCAAACCTGTAAATCAGAGGGGTAGCCGTGTTAGTCTGAAACTGCAAAAGCAGTGAGGAGTCCTGTGGCACCTTATAGACTAACCAAAGTGTTGGAGAGTAAGCTTTCATGGGCAAAGACCCATTTCGTCAGATGTATGTAGTGGACTTCCTAGTCCGAACTACCTAGTCCGTGCTGCGTGTAGCCGCGCGGCACGGAGTCCGCACTAGCGGACATTTAAAAATGGCGGCGCCCGGATTTATGCAAATGAAGCCCAGGAAATTCAAATCCCGGGCTTCATTTGCAACTCCGTATGACTACATTAACCACCCTAGTTCGAACTAGGGTGGTAGTGTAGACATACGCTAAGGTGCCACAGGACTCCTCACCGCTTTTGCAAACCTGTAAATGAATTTAAGTTCTAAGGCATCTCTGTGGAGTTGGCATGTGGAATTGGCCTGAAACAAAACAGTGACTTTGAGATCCATTAATGAGTGCCTGGCAAGTTAAAATGTTCCCCAACAGGTTTCTGTGTGTTGCCTTTTTGTATATCAGATTTGTGTCCATTAATTCTTTCTTGTAGACACCGTCTAGTTTGGCTAATATACATGGCAGAGGGGCATTGCTGGCATTTGATGGCTGTGAATTTAAGACAACATCTGGTTTGTACAATTTACATGAAACAACAAGCTGTAGATGATTTTTATAAATAAAATAATTTGAAAGACGGTTGTTGTGCAGAATAGTAAATATTTGCTGTGGTAATCCAAACATTAAAACAGATTGCCAGAATCATTTGAGATGAACCTATTAGTCACTGAATTTGTTCTCGAAACAGTTAATGAACTACCGTAAATTTGCGAGTATAATGCGCACCTATGTATAAAGCGCACCCTGACTTTAGAATCTTAGCATAATGAAAAAAACTGAACTCCTATGTACAATGCTCACCCCATTGTACAGGAGGTAACCTGTTTCTGAAGTCTAGAATGTCTTGGTCTCTACTAAACTGGAACACAACATTTGATTATCATTAAACCAGATCTGAAGCTACAGGGAAATGTGTGTGCAGCCCGGGGAGCCGGCGGCGGAGTTTGAAACCTGCCCCGCGCCCTCCCGGACAGCTGCCCGGGTGCTGTGGGTGGCAACACGGCTTGCTCCGCTGTGCTAGGAACCAGGAGCTGACCCACCAGCACCAAGCCCAGCCTCACCCACTTCCCGGAGGCATCCCTGGGCTGCAGGAGAGCGGGAGGGAGGGACGTGTCGCTCCTACCTGCAGGCTTGCACAGGAAACGCACGCGCAGTGGACAGCTGCCCATGTGCCATGACGAGTTTGCCTCTGCCGCGGGGACCCCCAGGTACAGCCTGAAGGAGCACCAGGCAGTCAGCGAGCCAGGGTGCTGCAGCCTGGCAGCGCCGCCGGCTTCTCACCTTGTCCAGGAGCCTGGCGGGGCGGCGGCCTCCAAGCTGTGCTGCAGTGGGAAAGTTTCTGTGTGGAGGGGAGGGAGAGTTTAAAACTTTTAAAAAATTGCTCCTATGTATAATGTGCACCCCGGCTTTGAGCCTAAAAAATCGGAGGGAAAAAAGTGTGTATTATACTAGCAATTTTACGGTAAGACCAATTTCTCATCCTTTTTGACATGGTACAAGGGAAATGTCAAAGAAAAGTGCATATTGCTGTGTTGGTTACATGCTCTTTTTCTTAATACTGCAGCAGGAAATCTGCAGTGTTTTTTCTTAGCAGCTATTCCTATGGCTAGCCAGCAGACAATGACATGAGAGAATAGTTTGAGAAAGAATAAAACCTAAGTCACAAATCATATCATTTTTATATGTAGAGGAATGGGCCTTATGTATTTGCTCCCAATTATTTTCACTCATTTTACTCACAATCATTTCTTCTCTGTCTCTTTGGAATAATATTTTAACTGTTGGGATTCCAACAAATGTTTTTTTTTCTTTTCATTAGCATTGCCTTAGCCCCACCTCACAACTAAAGAAGGGGTGGTAAGTAAGGGAGCCTCCTTCCAGGAGATGCCTCAGGAGGTTTTATGATTCAATTACACCTGTATTTCTCTACCGCTCCCCTCTTTTTCTAGGGTAGGTAACTTATTGCAGCCCTTGAAAAGGAGAGTTTTGCTTCCCTCAAGGAGGCCAAACACTCTGCTTACAGGGGCTACTTTCTCACAAGGGACAGTATCTAGAAACCAGTTCTGATTCAAAATCTGAGGAGAGCAAGCATGGACGTAAGACCTTCCTCTCCTATGGCTGAGTAAGACAAGTGCACAATCAACTCTTTAAACATTTTGTGAATGGTATCTTATTGGAGTCAAAAGCAGGCAGAGCTTAGGCTGTGGATGAGTGTGGAAGAATACTGTCACTTATTTTTTCCACTTTGCTCTGTTTCACATATACAGCTAAATCATCTCTCCATATACTTACAATGAATTTCTCAGATTTATCTGCAGGTTACCATTCTTTTACCTAGAAAAATTAACATTAATAGATTATACAGTTTTCCTGAAAAAAAAACCCTAGCTATTTTCTTCAAGAAAGCTATTTACTTGCATGCCATGACTTTGTACTTTAGCTAATAATTCCAGAGGAGGAATGTTCATAAAAGCCTTTTGAATAGCTATGTACTATAGATAATATTAATTGCATTTCCCTTGTCTACTATGAAAATTATCTTGGAATAACTCCAGCATGTTAGTTTGTACAGGACTTTATTTTCATAAATCTATCTTGGCTGTCTCTAAGCAAATACTGCTTTCTAACATATTCAGTCACCAGATTACACAAAACCGACTCAAATTATTTTCTTTGTCACTGATATTTGTCATTTGCTCCCTGTATTTACTGTTTATTTTTCATAACAGCCTTGGGTTAAACCCTCCACTGTTGTAAATTAGCTCTGGTTTACCGAAGTCAATGGAGTGGTTCTCATTAATACCTGATGAACATTTGGCCCCTTGTGTTTTGTTGTTTTCTCAGGTATCTAAAGTGTCAGAAATATGGATGAAAACGAGTCACTGAAGCAATAATTTCAACACTGTCCTCTAATGTCTGTTAATCACATTGTCATGATTTGCTACCTTAACTCCCTTAAAATGATGTTGTTAGAGTTGGGATTAATAATTTTTGGCCCAAAGAATTCTAGGATCCTAACCAAAACCTTCTCCTTCCACTCCCTCTTTATTCCTTGCAGGTGCTAGGTATCTGAAATACTGCTATCTTTCTGGAAACCAAATGAGGTTAGAGAGTAGCGGGTGCGATGCTGTATCGCCACACAATACCTGTCATGAGCTGGGTTCTTTTTGTCTCATTAATGATAGTACAGGTTGAACCTCCTAAATCTGGGACTCTCTGGTCTGGCAACATCCGTGGTCTGACAGGATCATGGATATTGCTGTATCAGAGAGTCCTGGCGCCCAGGTATGCAAGCCAGTTGGGAGTCCAGTGGCAGGAGAGTCCCACTATTGTGACTGGCAAGCCCCGTCCCAGAGAGCCACAGGTGAGCAGGGCACAGCAGGTCAGCTGCGGAGCCCTGACCCAGAGTGGGAGCAGCAGGGCAGCTGTGGAGTCCTGTCCACAGAATGCCGCAGCTGGGCATGGCAGCAGCCAGGCAGCCATGGAGCTCCGACCCTGTGGGGCGGCCACGGAGCCCAGACCCCAGAAAGCCCCAGCTGGAGCCCCGGCCCTAGAAAACCCTAGACAGGCGGGACAGAAAGGGGGCCATGGTGGCTGGGAAGCTCCGTCCCTAGAGAGCCCCAGTCAGCTGGTAGATGTGGGCCACAGCCAAGCTCCAAGCCCTGTAGCAGCAGAGCTGGAGCAGAGCCAGCAGGAGGGAGGGGCAGAGTCCTGGGAGGCCGGTGACAGGGGACCTCCCCTGATCCAAAATATTCCCTGATTCGAAACTGGTCAGGCCCCAATGGTGCTGGGCCAGGGATGTCCAACCTGTAGTCTCTAACAGGGTCCTGTGATGCATGTGTCATATATAAAGGAGCTGCTTGTGGCTCTCACCCCCTGAGAATTAGGGTTGCTTATGACTTTTTCTGTGACACACTATAGCAGAGGCCAGGGAGGGGAGAGATAAAAGGAGTAGTAGTAATGGCTGCTTGGGTTGTCCAAGATAAGGTCTTTGGAGAGCTTAGGAGAAGGTTTTTAGCAAGTTCAGCAAAAAGGAATGGGTTCTGTTTGAGCTGGAAAGCACGTGGAACTGCTTCTGGCTCTTTGTCTGTGGGCTATGGGAAAAGCCTCCCCCCCCCCCAAAAAAAAGCATGTTTGATCTCTGGGACTGAAGGGAAGTGGGAGGAAAATGCTTATCATCACTGGGAGGAGTTTGAAAGGACTGTTAGACCGGAAATGGGTCCGAAGCCTCATCTGTGCAAATGGCTTTTCTTTTTCCTAGGCTGAGGCTCCCCATATTTTCTTGAAGCAAAGAGGAAGGATTTAGCCCAATGTAGGGAACACTCTTAACCTGGGAATTAAGGAAGACTTATCCTATGAAAATGAGGTAGTTTGGTTTAGCTGGACTCTTTGGCTTGCCCCTCAAAAGAAGGCTCTTGTTTGGTGCAGAAGACTAAATCACCTGACTGTTCGGCCGAATGGAAGAAGATTGGGGACTATGACAGAGCTACAAAGCATGCCCGCAATCTAATGCTGGGATAAGGTAAATGAGTTTATTAAAACAGCTCTCTATAGCCACACACAGGAAAATCAGTTGGACAGTACTAGTAACTACTCTAGCTTCAAGGAAGGGGTTTTCTCTAAACATGGCCCTTCTTCAAGCCTACTCAATTTCCATTTTTTTACAGAATAAAGCTTAATATTTAAAGAATTTAAATGTATTTTCTGAATATTCCTAAATCTTTTTTCATGTTATTAGTCACTTGTCTTTCTCATCAATCATTCACACAACTCCCTGTGCATTCCACCGAAACTCAGTTCTAATCACTATCCAAAGACTTCTGAATCAACTGTTGTCATCAGCTGATGTGTCATTCATCACAGACAACAATCATTCATCAGGTGCACTGAGGAGGGGAAAACCAATGCAGATTCAGTCCCAAGGCTGATATTTCCAGAAGGGAGTAATTTAGAATGAAGAGACAGTAATAACTAAATCCATCTTTCATGAACTGATCCTTTCCCCTCTTCTGCTTCCCATATGTTCTTACAGCTTTTTGTTAGTTACACAATTGTGTTAAAACTCTGTAAACTCATCTTGATGGTGATGGAGGACTTGGAGAACAGCCTGTAACTCATATTTCTTGGCAAAACAATAGTGACTTGGGTTTAACAAAAAGTCTGACTGAAACTAGATATTAGTTAAGCAACTTGGTCTGTGAAATGCAGTCTCTGACGTAGGTATTGGAAAGATAACTATTACTCGTTGGGTGTGTCTAGACTACAGGGTTTTTTTTAAAAAAAGTGGCCTCAGGGATACTTGCGCAAGAGGGCCAGTGTAGACAGGCACCTTAATTTTTTGTGCAAGAAAGCAAATTCAAGCGGCCAGTATAAACAACTGGCAAGTTTTTGCGCAAAATCTTACCAGTCTAGACGCACTCAGGGATTTCAGGCAAAAGAAATAATGTGACATGTCCATCGTCCCATAGGAAATCTGTGAGACAAGGTGGGGGAGATTTTATGTTTCACTGAAACAGCTTCTACAGGCGAAAGACAAGCTGTCGAGCTTCACAAAGCTATTCTTCAGGTAAAATCCACATTAATTTCATTTTTAAAGGTACATACTCATCATTAGTGTACTCATGACTCATACTCTATTTGAAATCCTTTTAAATACAGTTTTCCATTTATGTCCTTGGCAGGTGGGAAGAACAATTTCTCGTTAAGAGTTTTGTTTTTTTTTTAATAATGCTGCTCTGATTTATGGCAAAATAATGCAGCTAATCACTTGAGCACTTGTAGTGATTGTAAACAATGATGCCACAACAGACAATCATTTAAAAGCTTTCCAAAGTGCGGTTTCAATCCCAAGACCTCTTGTGGGTAGCAATCTTATTTCAGGTTTCCTGCGGCAATGTGGCATTGACAGAGATTATCAATGTGAGTCAATCACTGGCAGAGGGATACATGAGGCCAGATGCAGTTTCATCTGTAAGTGGATTAAAACCCTCCAGACTGACATAAGCCTTTAGAAGAAATGCCCAATTTTTCCTCCCCTGTAAAGTTGCAAAGGAAGAGAATTCTCACATTTGACACTGAGGTAGACAGATATGGATTTTCAATGGAAAACAGACCCATCTATCTACCAAAACTCTTATATGGCAGCTACCTCCTTAGTGTCTGCTGAAACTGGCTTAGTAGAAATAGAATATTTCTAACAGTAGTTTCTCAGAGTAGAGTTATACATCAACAAAACACCAGGGCTGTGTCTACACTGGGCCACTTATTCCGGAAAATCAGCCGCTTTTCCGGAATAAGCTGCGAGCTGTCTACACTGGCCCTTTAATTTCTGGAAAAGCAACGATGCTCTACTGTACCAAATCAGCTGCTATTCCAGAAAAACTATTCTGCTCCCGCTCGGGCATAAGTCCTTATTCCGGAACACTGTTCCGGAAAAGGGCCAGAGTAGACAGCCTAGTAGTCTTTTCCGGAAAAAAGCCCCGATCGTGAAAATGGCGATTGGGGCTCTTTTCCGGAAAAGCGCGTCTACATTGGCCACAGACGCTTTTCCGGAAAAGCAGCCTGCCAATGTAGACGCTCCTTTTCCGGAAAAACTGAAAACGGAATAGTATTCCGTTTTAAGCAATTCCGGAAATTCATGCCAGTGTAGACACAGCACAGTGGTGTCCCATGCCACTGCACGGAATTAGCACTGCATTCTCTTGTGGATAAACACTGGAGTCTAATAGGCAGTTATGTCATGATTTGACGATTATCCAGAATTGCCAGCCCTAAGCACTGCAAAACCATGAATCATGGCCCCCAAAGATCTCAGATTATTTAGTTCAAAATTCATTTTGGGATTGGGTTCTTTATATTTACCTTCCAGATTCTAGGCCTTTAAACTACATTTGCTTTATGTTTTCCAGATTTCCTCTGCAAATGCATGAGCTAGAAACTTAGCCTTTGTAAAATGTTGGGATTTTCAGGCACTCTTTTGGCTGCAGCAGCTCAGGCTTTAAGCAAAAAACTGAATATTGCATGACTCATGATTTTATCCTCTGTGCTAGCAACAGAAAATCACCACATTTAAAAAGTATATTTCCTAGAACGGTATAAATCATAAAGAAAGTTGTTCCTGGTAGGTACCTCAAAGTATCTCAGAGCTTCCCAAGCATAGGGCATGATAGGTCAAAGTTCTTTTTCACTTTAGTTTTAGCAGGCTTTGTTCATGTTTCTATACTGTACATACTCTGTGATCCAATCAGGCGCTGAGGCAATAAGGAGGGGAAAACACACACATCACAAAAAAACTTCAAACAAGGCTAACACCACTGCTAATTCATCTCCTGCATGGTTCTTTGGCTTTTCCTCTTAAGTTCACTGGCCATAGTCCAAACATACTTACCAAATTTCTGTGTCTGGATCAATCTGCATGTACAGACATGCCTCCCTAATCCAAGGCAGCAACCCCACTTTCTAAAATAGTTACTTAATATAATGTTGGGAGACTGACTACTTTCAGAGGCTATAGAGCCCTTTCACATAGGCTACATCTAGACTGCAAGCATCTTTCTGGGCATGGATGCTTTTGCGCAAAAGCACTTTTTGCGCAAAAGCATCCGTGCCAATCTAGACGCTCTTTTGCGGAAATACTTTTAACAGAAAAACTTTTCCGTTAAAAGTGTTTCCGCCAAATCATGCCAGTCTAGATGCAGCCCCTGTGTTTAAAAGAGTGATAATACCACTTCCTTTGTCATCTCTAAGGTGAGGTATCTCTGCTCTGTACATGTAGCATCCATCTCAAATGCAGTCTCCAGGTATAATGGCTATTTCTGTATCATTGTGTTGATATTACAGCCATTAGATATACTTCCAAGGGAAACTCCCCCACTATCAGGGTTTAATGCTTTTACAGTGTGATTCCAGGATCTCATTTTACTTTGGACTTCTCATCCAGACAGAATTCTACCCCTGCCTGCTTCTCTGTCATTGTATTGGACATCTCACTATCGGCTCAGTCTCCAGCATATCTAAAACTGAACTCCTCACTTTGTACTCCATTCCCAATGCCACTATCCTTCCCACCACAGAGCTATGCAGCCTTACTGTAACGTTTGGACTCTCTCCTTTTATACTTACTGCCTCCATCACAAAATCTTGCCTGTTTCAGCTCCACATCTCTCTCTCTCTCTCTCTCTCTCTCTCACACACACACAGAGTCGTCTACCTTCGATATTGCTGCCTTAATATCTTAATTTTCTGATCTTCCCCTCCACTTCCAATCCATTCTACTCTCTTGCAAATTCGACTGTACTTTGTTTGACACTGACCGTATAGAATCTCCTTCCAGCTTATCTAGCTAATATATGTTTCAAGCTCTTTAGTCCTCTAACTAAAAATCCTCCATAAATTGCTTCCATTCCAGCTCTGTGCTCTCACTTTCTCTTGTTTCCCCTACAAGCCCTTTGCTTCATCCAAGCTGCTTTCCTGGAATAGCCCTTTGGCTAGAAAACCTCCATGCTAAAAGTAGCCATGCAGACAATGTTTGTAAGTTATGGCTGAAGGCAATAGCTTGAGTTCTAAACTCTTCACCTCTTCCTCCCTTGCTTCAGAACCCGAGAACCAGCCTGCCCTGCAACATCGTTGTGGCTATCTTCAGTGCTGTAGCAGAAGCCCAATTCTGTTGACCTGAGCCCAGAGGCTTGCTGTTTTACACTGTATAGAAACACACACACACACAAACACACACACACAAATCAAACCAGATTTTGCAGTTCTATAATATTGTTGCTTTGTGGGTGTGATGGACTGGGCCGGGTCTGGGCACAGCCGAGGGCGTCTGCTCAGGGTGAATTGCTCAAATTTGGGGCTCCTTACAGTCCCCAGACTGGAGACCTTCCCAAATAGGCCACAAACCAGTCCCACCGATCACTTCAGCTGCCTGCCTGGCCAGCCTCAAGCCTCACGAACAAAACCCCTCCGACACTCCAGCTATATCCATGCCCCAAAAAGCCCCGGGCCTAGCACGGGTGAGGGGTTTTATAACCCACTCTCACCTACCCCGAATGGGTTCTTCCAGTCCCAAGAAACCAGCCACAGATCCTAGGTCAATTTACCCTCTGGATCTTACCCACAAGATTACGCTGAGCCAATCCTTTAGAATCTAAACTCTAAAGATTTATTACTACAAGAAAGAAAAGCATGAGAGTAAGGTTGTTAAAGTATCATACATTACATGCATCGAATCTCCCAGTTCTTGATGCAGGCTTGCAGCAGAGATGTTATAGTTGCTGGCTTAAAAGTCTTTGGTGTACATCCTATGTCAGGATGGGTCCACAGTTCTTTCCGGCTCCTCGATCCCTGCACTGCACTCTTGCCTCTGGGATGAAGAGCTGAGCCGAGCACAAAATGGAGAAAGCCACATCACCCCTATATACTTCATTCCTCGTCTCTTCTTGGCTGCAGCAGGTCACCTGGCCAGTGGCCTATCCCTATGTTCCCTGCTAGTAGCCCTTAGGTATCAGTCACCATTCTTGAGGGGTGTCCTTGCCCCATGGAGGGCTATTGTTCCATGGAGACTTGCTCATTAGCATGTCCATAGGCTGAGCTTCTTTGCCCATTGCTCAGCCACATACAGAGAAGCATTCAGTATCCACACAGACTACATGCTTATAACTTCACACACAGATATTAGACAATTACATGAATAGCATATATAGAATCAGTATAAGATAAGCTTTCATTTGACACCTCACATAGCCCCCTTTGTACCAACTTTTGGGGCAAACAGCCCCCCCCCCCATGGGTGCAGCAGTGATCTGGCTGTTCCCTTTAAAATCCGGTAACGTGACAGTGGTCTTGGGCAATTCATTTATTTTTCATGTGCCTCAATATCCCCATCTGTAAATGGATAAACTAAAGTAGCTCATTAGTGTATTGTGAGGGGAAGTTAACATAAGAATTCTGCAATTATTGGATGGAAGATTCTGCAGTTTGTGAACATTAAATAGTGTGAATATTAGAATTTTACGTAGACAAGTCTTGAGGGCTATACTTTAGCCCACTTGCTGTGCTCACTCTCTGTATGGTTATTAAACTCTAACCCATGATTCACCCCTTAATAAACCTGAAACACAGGATTATTGTTGCAGATGGTTCATTTTCATCATACTTGTTCTATTTTATGTAGCAGAATCACAGGTTGTTACCATGGGTTGTCAAAGGTGTCAGCATTAAAATACCCTGCTTGTGAGTGGACTCCTGAGTTGCTTGTCTCCACTGTTTTCAAACCAGAAGGGTTGGCTGAAAAGGGAGCAAACAGAATGTTGTTCAGCCAAGGGCACGTCTGCACGGTAGTGCTAAAACCAAAATACGCTACATAACTTGAGCTATGTCAGTTGCATAGTTTAAGTCAAAATAGCTTATTTTGGCTTTTGGTGCTGTTACATAGCAGGAAGCAGTTGCATAACGAGGGATGGGTGATGGGGATAGTCGCCCCTGGGCTCCACATGGGGGGGGGGGAGCAATTTAGTTCCCCTCTGCTCCTCCTGTCATCCCTCGACTCACTTGCTCCTCTTCCGCCCACCTCCGCCGGCTGGAGCCTCCTTCCGGCCTCTCCGCCCCCAGCCTGGCCCTCCTCCATCTCTGCCGGTTGGTTAGTGCTTGTAGGGACCGAGCCCCAAACTGGAGGGGGCTGGAGAATGTGCGATCAAGCTCTCCCCTCTCCCAGGTTTGGGCTCAGCCATGTGCCAGGTTCGGGGTACCCGCTGCACAGCGACGGCAGGAGGAAGCACAAATTTTGCCTTTGCTCCTAGGCACATAGCAGCCTTGCTATGCCTCTGGCAGGAAGTCCAAGAAAAAGCACTCTTCCTCTGCCTTCCCATATGCCACATAAAATGAAGGTTATAGGAGTTGGAGTAAGAAGTCCTCCAGCTCAACATTATTTCATCATTATGTTGAAATAATTGTGTGACGGGATACGGGGTGTGGTCACAGACGACTCCTCAGGTGCCCTTGGGGTGCTGACATGGCCACTGCCACTCGCCTTCCCACTCTCTGGGGCTCCTCACCACCTGGTCCTGCTGGGCCCTCTGGTCTCCCCCAGCCAAGACCCCGAGCTGAGGTCCCTGCCCTCACCAAGAAGCAGTACAGACACCAAACATCTTCAGGTCCAAAGAGAGTGAAGTTTAGGTCCCAGCCTCCTGGGATATCACTCCCCAGATGGGCTCAAACTCCAAAGAATTAGGTAAGCACCTTTAACAATGAAAGGGGGAATGTGTACGCTGGTCGCCCTCCTCTCCACCCCCAGTTAACAATCGCTTACATCGAGTTTGATAGAAAATAAAAATGGTTTTATTAAGTACAAGCAGTAGTATTTAAGTAGTAATAAGTGAAAACAGGCAAAGCAAAGCAGGGTACAAATCAAAAGAAACTAAACCACTACGCTAATTCTACACTGAAACCTCAGTACAAACTTAATCAAACTCACCCTAAAACCACTTTTCCTGCTGCCCCTCCAAACCAGGGCTCTCTTCCACACTCTGGGGTCCCTAGCCCCTTCCTTCAGGTGCAGCCCAGCCAAGAGACCGTGACCTCTGCTCTTCTATTCTTTTTGTTAAGGAGTTGAGGCCACTCCCTACCAACCACTGCTCAGACTTAAGGACAAAAGATTGTTTAACAGTGGCTCATCTAGAAGTTGCAGGTAACACCCTCCATGTCTCTCATTCACACATTTGAAACTCACAAAGTATTCTCCACTCCGTGTGTCTAATTTTACACATACAAATGATACATATAGATGCTTCCCGAGCTCCCATCGAGCAGTCGTAAAGACGGTCCCCGAGTTACAAACGCGACCCACGCTTACGAACAGCGTGTTTGCGTGTAACTCAATAGGGCCCGAGTTACCAACAGTTCGAGTTACGGACCAAGCGTTGGTCCGTAACTTGTTCGTAACTCGGAGAGTGGCTGTACAACAGAGTAAGATAAACAGAACCAGCAGATCATGACATGAAGATCGATGGGTTATATGAAATAATTCACTCAAACCACCTTTGAGTTATGTATATTCATGTCCATGAGTCCATTTCATAAAGCATGGGAGGGGAGGTCCATCACAAATTGTTTAGAATAACATCAGTTATTCCAAAATAAGGCTAAGTCTAGACTGCAAGCCTCTTTCGAAAGAGGCTTTTTTGAAAGATACTTTCGAAAAAGCCTCTTTCGAAAAAGAGTGTCTAGATTGCAACCAGTACTTTCAAAAAAGCAAGCCGCTTTTTCGAAAGAGAGCACCCAGGCAGTCTGGATGCTCTCTTTCAAAAAAGCACAGTTTGCATTACATAGCACCTTTTTTCGAAAGAGCACTTTTGAAAAAAGGCGTTATTCCTTGTGAAATGAGGAGTACCACCTTCGAAAGAAAAGCCGCATTCTTTCGATTTAATTTCGAAAGAACGCAGCTATAGTCTAGACGCAGGTGAAGTATTTTCGAAAAAAGGCTACTTTTTTGGAAAAAAACCTGCAGTCTAGACACAGCCTAACACTGCTGTGTAGATGTACCCCAACAGTGCTTTGAAAGTGCAATAGTTCAGTGGCTGGGTAGAGGGGAAAACTTTGGCTCCTCTATGTCTACACTGTAGCATTTTGTCGGCAGAGGAAATGCAAATGAAGCGCTCATTAGCATTTCTTGTGCACTCATTTGCATAGTCTCTTCCAATCCGTTTTGCGGAAGAGGTTTTTGCAGAAAAATCGCTGTGTAGATGGGGCCATTTTGTGCAAAAAAACCCCTTTTGCACAAGATTCCCTATCCCTCAAAAAAGGAGGTATACAGGTTCGTGTGCAAAAGGATTTTTTTGCGCAAAATGGCCCCGTCTACACTGCGTTTTTTTCTGCAAAAACCTCTTCTGCAAAACGGATCGGAAGAGACTATACAAATGTGAGCACGAGAAATGCTAATGAGCGCTTCATTTGCCTTTCCTCTACCAACAAAATGCTACAGTGTAGACATAGCTGAGTGTCTGTGGTTACTATGCACAAGGTTCATCATGTCTTACAATAACCTAGTGAGTTGATTGAATGATTTCATCATTTGTTGATCCCTACTTCATGTTCAGGATTTATTCAGCCTCCAGTGCAGCCTTGATTTAATCCTCATATTGTGCCCTCGATTGGTTTAGGGAAATTATATTAATTTAGCCAGTGATGTGTGTGTTCTATTAATAAAATCTATAAGAATTACATGAAATTGGCTTCTTTTGAAATAGCAACAAGGCTAAACAACTTAAAAGGCAGAGAGGAGACACTGAATGCTGTCCCTGAATTTATTACCCCTATTACGCCTTTTCTCTCATTAACATTTTATGAGCAAGGCAGTTGATTTTTGTAAGCCCTGTGAGCTAATTTGTAAAATCATGAACTTCGGAAAAGTTCTAAGGTGGGAGAGTACCATGTGGTCTCAACCATTTTTAAACATCCAGAATGGAGGCCTGAAGTAGTGTACTTTTTCATTCTGTCCTCTGACTAATCATAAGAAATAATCCCTGGGCCTGTGGTTTTATCCAGCAATCATGGGGAGCCTTATCCTTCATTCATAATAATAGTAGCATTTGTCAATTTAATCTCGCCACTGTTTGCAACAATAATCTCTTGTATAAACAAACAGAAGACGAGCAATTTATTCTATGTCCCCTTTGAATATGCTACAGATTGATTTACTCACTCAAAAGGGCGAGAAAAGGTCTATTTGATTTTACTAGTTTCTTATGGAGCAAATACCTGAACAAATTTAAAAGTAAATTATCTGCTACCATGTCATGGTTCGTTCTTATTCTTTTGTACAGGTTGGGTGGGTAGCAATGATTAAAAATTTTATATATAGATAGCCAGCAAGTTGCTGCAGCTGTGACCTAATGAATGTCCTCCAGGCTCCTGGCAAAAGAATGAAGGGGGACACTCACATCCGATGTGCTCCATTATTTGTGCCTGCAACCACAGTCAGATACAGGTATTTGCCTCTTTTTCCATTCAAAAAGGGTTTGTCCACATCTCCCATGAGATGTCCTGGTGCATTCAATCTGCACCGGTCTTTCTAACATACATCAAATCCTGGTGATTCCTTGGCAGGGTCAATGATGAGCTGTTTGGTTTGAGTGGTTGAAGCACTCCATGTGGCTCTCCACTGAGTTGAAGCATCCACATTGCATAGAAGGGTCTTGATATGGTTCCATAGAGGGTTGCAGAATTTTAAGATGGTCTTTGTCAGGGTCTTCAGGTCAGCGTGCAATGGTACTCTCATTTTTGTAGTGACATAGTGGTGTGTGTGGTGACTGGATGTGTGATAGGATGGAGAGCCAGTAATCTGGATTCAATTCCAGCATTCCTGACACTATCCATGGTATTACTGGGTATCAAGGAATTTAGAGTGACTGTTGTGAGACCACACTGGTGCATTGCATTCAGCCGTAAAATGTGCAAAGCAATTGTTGCAGTTCATAGGGTCCGTGGATTGGCGCTCTCTGATGTTTCAACCAGTCTCCTAATAAGTTCTCTGTGTGCTGACTTTAAGTCAATGGGGGATGGTGCAAGTGCCAACACAAAATTTATTTTGCATTAAATTAATATTATGAGATCTGAAAAAGAGAAAATGCTCAATATAGAAAAATGAGACAGACAGTAGAGATTAAAAATGTTGAAACCTCTTAAAAGTGTTAGATAAACTGAGGTAAGATTTAGATCAAGATCTCTGCCCTTGATCCCTAGCAATTATATCAGGGATTAATTTGGCTCCTCCATTTTAGTAGGATTAGCTAGATTTCTGAAATTCATAATGCTCAGCCCTAATTACTGTCACAAATATTGCTGTGTTTTAATTAGGAGCAATAACTCTCTATTTAAAGTGGAGAAGTGAGCTAAGATCTCCCTCAGTGAAGAGGGAGAAACAATAATAGGAAACTTGAAAATGGCAGAGGGGCTTAATGGCTTCTTTGTTTCGATTTTTGTAAAGAAGTCTGGTGATGATGGGATGCCTAACATAGGCCGTGTCCAGACTCAGGGGTTTTTTCGGGAAAAGTAGCCTTTTCCCGAAAAAACTTCCCCTGCGTCCAGACTCAAGCCGCGTTCTTTCGAAATTATTTCGAAAGAACGCGGCTTTTCTTTCGATGGCGGTAAACCTCATTTCACGAGGAAGAACGCCTTCTTTCGAAAGTTCCTCTTTCGAAAGAAGCCTGCAGTCTAGACATAGCCATAGTGAATGCTAGTGGAAATGGAGTAGGTTTAGAAGATAAAATAAAAAAAGAAGTTAAAAATTACTTAGAAAAGTTAGATGTCTGTAAGTCACCAGGGCCTGCTGAAATGCATCATAGAATACTCAAGGAGCTGATAGAGGAGGTATCTGAGCCTTTAGCTATCATCTTTGAAAAATCATGGAAGACAGGAGAGACTCCAAAAGACTGAAAAAGGGCAAATATAGTGTCCAACATTAAAAAGGGGAATAATAACAACCCAGGAAACAACTTCTGTGCCAAGAAAGATAATGGAGCAAGTAATTAAGGAATTCATCTCCAAACATCTGGAAGATAATAAGGTTATAGGTAACAGCCAGGATGGATTTGAAAAGAATAAATCATGTGAAACCAATCTGATAGCTTTCTTTGATACAATAACAAATCTTGTGGATAAGGGACAAGCAATGGGCATGGTATACCTAGACTTTAGTAAGGCATTTGATAGTCTCACATGATCTTCTTATCAATAAATTAGGCAAATACAACTTAGATGGGGCTTCTATAAGGTGGGTGCATAACTGGCTGGATAACCATTCTCAGAGAGTAGTTATTAATGGTTCACAATCCTGCTAGCGGGCATAACAAGTGGGGTTTCACAGGGGTCCGTTTTGGGACCGGTTCTGTTTAATATCTTCATCAACGATTTAGCTACACTTAAGAGTACACTTATTAAGTTTGCAGATGATATCAAGCTGGGAGGGGCTGCAACTGCTTTGGAGAACAGGGTCATAATTCAAAATGATCTGGACAAACTGGAGAAATGGTCTGAAGTAAATAGGATGAAGTTTAATAAGGACAAATGCAAAGTACTCCACTTAAGAAGGAACAATCCATTTCACACATACAGAATGGGAAGTGACTGTCTAGGAAGGAGTCCTACAGAAAGGGATCTTGGGGTCATAGTGGACCACATGCTAAGTATGAGTCAATAGTGTGACGCTGTTGCAAAAAAAGCAATCATCATTCTGGGATGCATTAACAGGAATGTTGTCAGCAAGACACAAGAAGTCATTCTTCTGCTCTACTCTGTGCTAATTAGGCCTCAATTGGAGTATTGTGTTCAGTTTTGGGCACCACATTTCAAGAAAGATGTGGAGAAATTGGAAAGGGTCCAGAGAAGAGCAACAAGAATGATTAAAGGTCTAGAGAACATGATCTATGAGGGAAGACTGAAAGAACTGGGCTTGTTTAGTTTCGAAAGGAGAAGTCTGAGAGGTGCCAAGTATCTAAAAGGGTGTCACAAGGAGGAGGGAGAAAAATTGTTCTCCTTGGGCTCTGATGACAGGACAAGAAACAATGGTCTTAAACTGCAGTAAGGGAGGTTTAGGTTGGACAATAGGAAAAGCTTCCTGCTTGTCAGGATGGTTAAACACTGGAATAAATTGCTGAGGGAGGTTGTGGAATTTCCATCTCTGGAGATATTTAAAAGCAGATTTGATAGACTCCTGTCAGGGATGATCGAGATCAGTATTTCTCAAACTTTTTGGGCTCCGGAGCCCTTAACATGCGTAAAAATTTATGCGGCGCCCCAGCGGTCCACTGATTATATGTGTTGTACCTATTGATGTTTCCAGTTTGTCAACCTTGCTGAGCCCCTAGAGATGTTTCGTGGAGCCCTGGGGTTCCCCGGAGCACAGTTTGAGAAACACTTATCTAGATCGTGATTGGTCCTGCCCTGAGGGCAGGGAACTGGATTCGATGACCTCTCAAGGTCCCTTCCAGTTCTAGTATTCTATGATTTTGTGAATCTGAGATCTAATGATGGGAGGGCCACATTCAGAAAAAAAATGTCTTTGTGATTATGAGGACTAGTGATTTTACTGCTCTTAAAGTCTTCAGAAATTGGAGAAGCACTAGATAAGCTTTTGTCCATGTACCACCAAGTGTCAGTTTGCCCTGTCTGATGACACTATGAAAATATAGGTGATCTCATGACTGTGGTGGAAAATGTTGTTTCTGTCTCTAAATATTGCCCTATTATGAGATATTAATCTTTCTGCAAATAGAATTCTTAATACATAGAAATGTACATAAATGCCAGAGTTGACTGGTGCTAATGTAACCCATGCACTTAATAGGGAGCGATCCCTTTAAGAGACCCCTGTGGGGAGAGGTAGCAGTGAGTTGAGCGTTACTGTTGCTGGGCAGATTTAGCCTCCACCCAGACGCTTCTGGAGGTGGGTTCAATAGTTGGGGTCAGACTTCATGAGCAAGCACGCGGGGCAGATCCTTTTCTAAGGCTTCTGTGAGTTGGAGGAAGCTAAGCTAGGAGCAGAGAACTGACTGCTGCTCCTCACTCTGCAGCACTTAGCAGCAGGTAGTGGTGGTGTTAACCTTCTACTGGGGATCACAGGCAATGCTACTTAGAAACCTTCTACTGGGGATCACAGGCAATGCTACTTAGATCTAGGAGAACCTGGGAGGGGAAATAACTTCTGTGGCAATTGTTTGCTTTAAATGCTGTTTTGATTTTAGTCAGACTGTTCTAGTTCACTTTCTCAGTCCATGTGATTTTTCCAGCTCCTCTGTAAATGTAGAAATGGGGAAAAGGGTCATTGCTATTTTGTTGTTCTCAGGTTTTTTGTATTTTCTTGTAATAGGGTTTCTTTAAGTCTGTTCATCTGTGAACTGACTAGTTAAATCAGTGAGCTGCCTGCCTAGCAGTGACCATAGCAGAGGAAGAATCTGCCCGGACTCCAGCCGACGATTCCCTACAAGCAAGTAAAATGCAGGACTATGTAGCACTTTAAAGACTAACAAGATGGTTTATTAGATTATGAGCTTTCGTGGGCCAGACCCACTTCCTCAGATCAAATAGTGGAAGAAAATTGTCACAACCATATATACCAAAGGATACAATTAAAAAAAAAATGAACACATATGAAAAGGTCAAATCACATTTCAGAACAGAAGGTGGAAGCGGGGGGGGGGGGGGGGAGGGAGATAAATGTCTGTGAGCTAATGGTATTAGAGGTGATAATTGGGGAAGCTATCTTTGTAATGTGTAACGTAGTTGGGGTCTTTGTTCAATGCCCCCAGAGAGTGTCGAATTTTAGCATGAATGACAGTTCAGAGGATTCCCTTTCAAGTGCAGATGTAAAAGGTCTTTGTAGCAGAATGCAGGTAGTTAAGTCGTTGAGACAGTGTCCTTTCTGGTTGAAATGGCAAGAAATTGTTTTTTCTTTGTGATCCTGTCTGATATCTGTTTTGTGGGCATTAATCCTTTGGCGAAGTGTCTGAGACGTTTGTCCAATGTACATAGCAGACGGACACTTTCGGCAGATGATAGCATAAATTATATTTCTGGATGCGCAGAAATATGTGTTCTTGATCTTATAAATCACTTGGTTAGGTCCAATAATGGTATCAGCAGAATGAATATGTGGACAAAGCTGGCAACTGGTTTGTTGCAAGGGAAGGTACCAGGGTTGGTATTAGTGTGGTATGTCCTGTGGTTGTTGGTAAGAATCATCTTGAGGTTAGGTGGTTGTCTATAGGAGACTATGGGTCTGTCTCCCAGAGCCTCTTGGGACATATTCCTGCGCATCCAGAACTATAATTTATGCTATCATGTGCCGAAAGTGTCCATCTGCTCTGTACATTGGACAAACGTCTCAGACACTTCGCCAAAGGATTAATGTTCACAAAACAGATATCAGACAGGATCACAAAGAAAAAACAAAGATAGCTTCCCCAATTATCACCTCTGGTACCATTAACTCACAGACATTTACCTTTCCTCACCTGTAATACCATTAGCTTACAGACATCTACCTTCCCCCTCCCCCCCGCCCCGCATCCCTCCTCTGTTCTGAAATGTGATTTGACTTTTTCATATGTGTTCAATTTTTTTTAATTGTATCCTTTGGTATATATGGTTGTGACTATTTTCTTCCACTACTTGATCTGAGGAAGTGGGTCTGGCCCATGAAAGCTCATCATCTAATAAACCATCTTGTTAGTCTTTAAAGTGCTACATAGTCCTGCATTTTGCTTCAGCTACACCAGACTCACACAGCTACATTTCTATTACTATTCTACAAGCAAGTAGAGAGAGAGAGAGAGAGACGTCAGACTCAGCACATGGTGAAGAGTTGATATCAGAGACACACACTGAGACTTTGGTGAACTAAATCTAAGCTCTTGGAATCTCTCGGTCTTTTCCTACTATGTTTTTGTGGACTGAACTGTTCACAGTTCACTTTTAGTTTTCTCTTTACTTATGTTTAGTGTAATTATAAACATTATTTGTGGATTGCAAAATAGTTGTGTTGTGTTGTAAGAATTAGAATATTTGTAACTTTATACAAGTTTTATAACGTTATTTAATTTAAATTCATTATGTTAGTTTCTTTTGGAACTTGAATGTAGGGAGGCTAACACTGGACAATCCTTGCTGAAATTCCTAACAGACTAAACTCTGGGTCTCCAGTACTGCAGTGGAAGTGAGGGTTTCTTCAGACACTGGAGAAGGGCAGTGATGTCTGGCCCACTCAAGGTTACACTTACACGATATAAAATGGGAGAGCCACCATTGCTGCTCCTGTACCCAAGAGACCAGTGGGACTGCCTGTCCGTATGTCTTTAGGAGCACACCGTCATGTTAAGAACTAAAATGAGGCAACAGGAGTACAGCTGCTCTCTACATCTGCTCCTAGAGCCCTACCTTTCCCTGAGGCAAAATCCCTTCTCAAGCTCCCTCTGGGGGTGGTATATCTAAGAATCCCTCTCAAACTCAGTCCTGTAACTGTAAGTCACAATTTATATCTCGTATAAATGCTGAAGTGTGTGTGGTGAGAGGTGGGGCTAGAAGAAAGAGTTAATTCTAATAGTTTGACAGACTCAAGCTTGTATGGGTCAAGCTGTTTAAAGCTTGTTGCATTTTACTAGGGCAGCTGGGTCTTGTGATGAAATCTGTAGATACAGGGAAATGAACAGAAGAGTGTCTCTTTGCCCATGGTAGGTAGTTTATGATATGTCCTCAAATCCCATATTGATTCCATCAGCAAAACCTCTTTTAACTAGAACTGTGTACACTGAATTAAGATGACCCCTAAACTGTGTTCTTTCTCTTTTTACTAACTTCATCTTTTTTAGGGTGTCCTCTTACCACAACTTTCAGATTCAGATTTATTGCTGGCCATATGAATGTTAATCTGAGTTTCCTGTGTTTTCATCCTGTTGTCCTTTTCTTAACCCTTTTCCCTTGAATAATTTTGCAGATTGCGTCCGACTCCAACTCAATGCCTTCAAAATCCCCACTTTTTATATTAGAGCTAAAAATAAAACATCTTAAAAAAGAAAGAGATTGGATGAAAATTCACACTTCAATTGTACCCTTTTTTAAATCAGTATTACATGTGATTATTCCATTTGTTTTGATAACTCTGCAGATTAAATGTAATGCATAAAACCCATGAATAGGTTAAAACAGTCCTGTGTGAGCTGCATAAAATAAAAAATGATGTTCTATTTTAGAACTAGGCTTCCCAGCTGGGATTACCACCTGCCCTATTATAATCTCCACAATGCTAAACACTTTTTTATCACTAGAAAGAAATAAACTGTGTTCATGGAACCTATCAGAAACTCAACACAGCATATTATGATTTCGATTTAGCTCTATAATCAGTGGAATATCACTATTACTGCATGAATCATAATCTAAGTGTTTATTGCTCCTTCTGGCATGTGGACAGGATAAGACTCTTATCTCAAAGATCTTAAAATCTAAGGAGAAGCTTCTCTGCTCTGCTTCCTCTGTGTTGTTCAAGCAGTGAAAAAGGGAGCAGAGATTAGTTGCATCCTCTTGGATGGGACTGCCTGCTCTTGTTGTCCTTGTAGTGTGTTAGACATGTAAAGACTTATGCCCAGATGAAATAACCTAAAATAGATCAATAAAAATAGTTGTAAGTAGGGCTTCTGAGCAATTAAAAATTAATCATTGTTATTCGTGCAATTAATTGCCATGTTAAACAATAATAAAATACCATTTATTTAAATATGTTGAATGTCTTCTACATTTTCAAATACACTGATTTCATTTACAACACAGAATATAAAATGTACTAAGCTCAGTTTATAGTTTTGATTGCAAATATTTGCATGGTAAAAAAACCAAAGAAATAGTAGTACTTCTCCCATTGCAAGTACTGTAGTGTAATCTCTTTAGCATGGAATTTGAATTTTCATATATAGAATTATGGAGAAAAAACAAAACCTTCATTCAAAAATAAAATAATGTAAAATGTTAGAGCCTACAAGTTTGCTCAATCCTATTCTTGTTCAGCCAGTCGTTCAAACAAATAAATGTGTTTACATTTAGGGGAGATAATGCTGCCTGTTTCTTATTTACAATTTCACCTGAAAGCGAGAACTGATCTGCACATGCCATTGTTATAGCTGGAATCAAGGTATTTAGATACCAGATATGCTAAATATTCATATGCCTCTTTATGCTTCGGCCACCATTCCAGAAGACAGGTTTTCATATGGATAACTGGTTCTGCTTGATAACAATCCAAAGTACAGCAAACAGATGTATGTTCCTTAGTCAGATGCCATCAGCAGAAGGTTGATTTTTCATTTCTGGTCATTCTGGTTCTATTGTTTCCACGATGGAATGTTACCCTTTTAAAACTTCTGAAAGCATGCTCCACACCTAGTCCCTCACATATTTTGGAAGGCACTTCAGATTTTTACACTTTGGGTCAAGTGTTGTAGATATTTTTAGAAATCTTACATTGGAACCCTCTTTATGTTTTGTCAACTCTGCAATGAAAGTGTTCTTAAAATAAAAATGTGCTGCATTATTATCCAAGACTTCTATAACATGAAATATATAGCAGAATGGGGGGTAAACCAACAGGCCATGTATAGTTGCCCCCCAAGGAGTTCAGTTACAAATTTAATTAATGCATTTTTAATAAGTGTCATTAGCATGGAAGCATGTCAGCTACAAAAGTACCACATGAATGTCTGTTCCCACTTTTAAGTGGCATTGTAAATAAGAAGAGAGCTGCATTATGTCCCGTAAATATAAACAAACTTGTTTGCCTGAATGATTGACTGAATAAGAAGTAGGACTGAGTGGATTTGTGGGCTTGAAATTTTTATATTGTTTTGTTTTTTGAGTGCAAGATATGTAATAAAAGAAATTTACATTTACAAGGAACACTAGAGCATGCACTAGTGTACTTGCATGAGGTGAATTGAAAACTAATACTTATCATTTTTACAGCTCAAGTATTTGTAATCAAAATACATATAGTGATGCATTCTGTGATGCACAGAATTTTGTATTCTGGATTATAAATGAAATCAGTATATTTTAAAATGTAGAAAAAATCCAAAAAGTGCAATTTTAACTGTTTTACTGCTTAAGTGTGATTAAAACATGATTAATTGCAATTTATTAAGTTTTGAGTTAATTGCAGGTGTTAACTGCAATTGATTGATAGTCATAGTTGTAAGAAATGTATGCAGAAATCCGTGGCTATAGTTTACACTACTGCTTGCTTCAAGAAACATGAAAAGCAAGGGGGATTAGCTCCTGCAGGGCTTTTCTGAAACTCAGAAGGACTATTCAGTATTCATTAATACGAGAAGAGTAATTTCTGCGAACTACTTATATTTACAATGGCAGATTTTTTATCCACTTTATAAAGAGTGTGTTTCTTCCACATTTCCTGATATCCAGCAGGATTCTTTTCTGTCTATCTGATAGAATATTGTGAAGGGAAGGAAAATGAAGGGAAGGGGAACAATTGTTTCACTTTGGAAAGTTTCCCAATCAATTTTTGAGGTAGTTAGTACAAAACACACCTAAGAGTGATTCACTGTCGGATGTATGCTTTGTTTTAGTCAGTTTTTTCACTGGAACAGTTTTCTAACTAAACAATTTTTTTCTTAATTTTTTAACATTTTTTTCTACCAGACACATTATTTATTTAATTTATTTATTAGTCAACATGCCCAGTGCTCCAAAAGAGAAATACCTGGTTTTGGAGAAGCGCTGCAGTGTCTCATGGGAGTTTGTAATTTGCTCTCATAGAATACTTGAACTGGAAGGGACCTTGAGAGATCATTAAAACCAGTCCTCTGCCCTCATGGCAGGACCAAGGACCATCTAGAACATCCTTGAGAGATGTCTGTCTAACCTGATCTTAAATACAGGCAGTCCCCGGGTTACGTACAAGATAGGGACTGTAGGTTTGTTCTTAAGTTGAATCTGTATGTAAGTCGGAACTGGCATCCAGATTCAGACACTGCTGAAACTGACCGCCAGTTCTGACTTACATACAGAATCAACTTAAGAACCCCAGGCGTCCCCAAGTCAGCTGTTGCTGAAACTGATCAGCAGCTGATTCCAGGAAGCCCGGGGCAGAGCAACTCTGCCTGGGGCTTCCTGTAGTCAGCGCTGGTCAGTTTCAGCAGAAGCTGACTTGGGGAAGCCTGGGGCAGAGCAGCTGGGGTGCTGCTGGGTTGCTCCAGTAGCGCTGCTCCTCAGCACTACTGGAGCAACCCAGCAGCACCCCATCTGCTCTGCCCCAGGTGTCCTGATTCAGCCGCTGCTGAAACTGACCAGCAGGGGCTGAATCAGGACCTGGGGCAGAGCAGCTGGGGTGCTGCCGGGTTGGTCCAGTAGTGCCCAGAGCGGGCGCTGCAGGACCAATCGGCAGCGCCCCAGCTGCTCTGCCCCAGAGTCCAAAACAAAAGCCTGGTCTGCTGGGGGGGGGGAAGCACACTAGCTGCGCTCCCCCCCCCCCCAGCAGACCAGGGACACGGGAAGCAGAGCCGCAGCGGCAGCAGGGTGCCGCGCCTCTGAGGCTTTGCTCTGGCAAAGCCTCAGAGGCGAGGGACCCCGCCGCGGCTGCGGCTTCAGTCCGGGAGCCTGTGGTCTGCTGGGGACGGTCCCCAGCAGACCACAGGCTCCCGGACTGAAGCCGCAGCCGCGGGGGGGTCCCGCGCCTCTGAGGCTTTGCCAGAGCAAAGCCTCAGAGGCGCGGGGAACCGCCGCTGCTGCCGCTTCAATCTGGGTGCCTGTGGTCTGCTGGGGACGGTCCCCAGCAGACCACAGGCACCCAGACTGAAGCGGCAGCAGTGGCGGTTCCCCGCGCCTCTGAGGCTTTGCTCTGGCAAAGCCTCAGAAGCGCGGGAACCCGCCCGGTGCCCCTGGTCTGCTGGAGATGGTCTCCAGCAGACCAGGGGCACCGGAGCAGCTTACGAACGGGGCTTTCTCGCCCCGACTTCCGGGGTGAGAAAGCCCCGTTCGTAAGTGCGGATCCGACATAAGTCGGATCCGCGTAAGTCGGGGACTGCCTGTATCTCCAGTGATGGAGATTCCATAACCTCTCTAGGCAATTTATTCCAGTGTTTAACCCCCTGGCAGTTAGGATGCTTTTCCTAATGTCCAACCTAAACCTCCCTTGCTGCAGTTTAATCCCATTGCTTCTTGCCTTATTCATCAGAGACCAAGGAAAACAATTATCTCCACTCCTTCCTGTGACTCCCTTTTAGATACCTGAAAACCGCTATCATGTCCCCTTTCAGTCTTTTCTTTTCCAAACTAAACATGCCCAATTAATTCAGCTTTCCCTCATAGCTCATGTGTTTTCTAGACCTTTAATCATTTTTGTTGCTCTTCTCTGGACCTTCTACAATTTCTCCACATCTTTCTAGAAACGTGGTGCCCAGAACTGGATACAATACTCCATTTGATGACTAATCAGTACAGAACAGAGCAGAAGAATGACTTCTCATGTCTTGCTGACAACACTCCTGTTAATGCATCCCAGAATCATCGTTGCTTTTTTTGCAGCAGTGTCACACTGTTGATTCATATTTAGCTTGTGGTCCACTATGACCCCTAGATCTCGTTCTGCAGTACTCCCTCCTAGGCAGTCGCTTCCCATTCTGTATGTGTGAAATAGTTTCTTCCTAAGTGGAATACTTTGCATTTGTCTTATTAAACTTCATCCTTTTTACCGCAGACCATTTCTCCAGTTTGTCCAGATCATTTTGAAATATGACGTATCCTCCAAAGCACTTACAACCTCTTCCAGCTTGGTATCATCTGCAAACCTAATAAACATACTCTCTATGCCATTATCTAAATTGTCGATGAAGATATTGAACAGAACTGGTCCCAAAACAGACCTCTGCGGAACACCATTTGATATGCCCTTCCACCAGGAATGTGAACCGTTCATAACTACTCTCTGAGGGTATGTCTACACTACAAAGTTAATTCGAGCTAACAGACGTTAGTTCGAATTAACTTTGATAGGCGCTACACATGCGAACCGCTAGTTCGAACTTAATTCAAACTAGCGGAGCGCTTAATTCGAACTAGGTAGACCTCATTCCATGAGGACTAACGCCTAGTTCGAATCAACTAGTTCGAATTAAGGGCTGTGTAGCCACTTAATTCGAACTAGTGGGAGGCTAGCCCTCCCCAGCTTTCCCTGGTGGCCACTCTGGGCACCACCAGGGAAACTCTTCTGCCCCTCTCCCGGCCCCGGAGCCCTTAAAGGGGCATAGGCTGGCTACGGTGCCCATGCCAGGTGCAAGCCTGCTAGGACCCAGCCAGCAGACCCTGCACCTGGCACGGCTCAAGCCGGCCACCCACTGCCACCCAGCCCCCCGCCTCTTCCCGGGACCAGGCTGGCAGCTCCCGGGGAGCCTGCCCAGGTCCACAAGAGGCGGGCACCCGCCTGGTCTAGTGCAGACATCATGGACCTCATCCACGACCTCCGCACTAGGCACAGGAAAGTGGCCATCTAGGGCAGGATAGCTGCCAGCCTGGACACCCAGGAGCAGGTTTGCATGAAAATCAAGGTGGTCCAGTGAGACTCCCACCCTGAGCCCTGAACTTAGATCGGCCGTACTGGGTCAGACCAAAGGTCCATCTAGCCCAATAGCCTGTCTGTCAACAGCGGCCAACACTAGTATCCTGGAGGGGATGGACCAAAGACAATGACCAAGCCATTTGTCTCGAGCCATCCATCTCCAGCCTTCTACAAACAGAGTCCAGGGACACCATTTCTACCCCCTGGCTAATACCACTCCATGGACCCAACCTCCATGACTTTATCTCACTTCTCTTTAAACTCTGTTCTAGTTCTAGCCTTCACAGCCTCCTGCAACAAGGAGTTCCACAGGTTGACTATTTGCTTTGTGAAGAAGAACTTTCTGTTTTTAGTTTGAAGCCTGCTACCCATTCATTTCCTTTGGTGTCCTTTAGTCCTTCTATTATGGGAACTAATGAAGAACTTTTCTTTATGCACCCTCTTCACACCACTCATGCTTTTATAGACCTCTATCATATTCCCCCTCAGTCTCCTCTTTTCTAAGCTGAAAAGTCACAGTCTCTTTAGCCTCTCTTCATATGGGACCTGTTCCAAACCCCTGATCATTTTAGTTGCCCTCCCCTCTCCCACCCTCTCTCTTCCCCTCTCCCACCTCCTTTTCCCAGTCTCCCCGAGTTTTGTTCAATAAAGAGAGTTTCTATTTTTGAACACATGTGTCCTTTTTTTTGTACATCAGGAAGGGGGGCTAGGGAGGGGTAAGTGGAAGGAGGTGAGGGAGGAATGGGGTACGAGCCCCCGATGGGGAGGACTGGGTTGGCTCTGCGGGCTCCTCGGGGTGGAAGCTCTCCTGCAGCCCCCCGATTGACCCTCCGCCCCTGGATGGCAGCCTGCGGCGAGTGCAGCCGGGCTGATGGCCGAGTGCTGTGATGTGCCGAGTGTGGGCATTCAGGGCACTTCAAGCCAGGACTGCTTTGCAAGCGGGGAACCCCTGAGAACTGTCTGTCCGGGGTGGGGGTTGGGTCCCTTTAAGCACAGCCCTCGGCTAGCCTGAGACAGCAGCTCCATGCTCTAAGTCCTAATCTGATGCCCTGCCGGCACTGCTTCTGGCCATCCTTAACCTCGGTTCAGGGACAACTCAGTGTGGACATGCTAGTTCGAATTAGCAAAATGCTAATTCGAACTAGTTTTTAAGTCTAGATGTGCTCATTCGAATTAGCTTAGTTCGAATTAACTAATTCGAACTAAGTTAGTTTGAATTAGTGCTGTAGTGTAGACATACCCTGAGAGTGGTTATCCAGCTAGTTGTGCACCCACTTTATAGTAGCCCCACCTAAGTTGTATGTGCCTAGTTTATTGATAAGCAGGTCGTGCAAGATCATATCAAATGCTTTACTAACATCTAGGTATACCACATCCACCGCTTCTCTCTTATCCACAAGACTTGTTATCCTATCAAAGAAAGCTACCAAATTGGTTTGACATGATTTGTTTTTTACAAATCCATGCTGGCTATTACCTATCTCCTTATCTTCCAGATGGAGATTAATTCCTTAATTACCTGCTCCAGTATCTTTCCTCACACAGAAGTTAAATTGACTAGTCTCTAGTTTCCCGGGTTGTTCTTATTTTGCTTTTCATGCATCACAGCGAGGCTCTCCCTTAAATTCACTTTCCAAGAGGGAGTCCTCCATTTATCAAACTTCCAGATAGTTTGCTAACTTTGGGGTACAAACTTTTAACTCAGTCAAGGCTCATTCAAAATTCCTCAAAGAGTCACTGAAAGGATCATTTATTACATTTGACTAAAATTTGGGGTTGGCTATAAAACCCAGCGCCAGATGAATTTCAGTTTTCATTATAAAATGTTTTGCACAACTCTTAGGAACCTATTACACTAATATGCCCTGTTCTGGACTCTAATACACAGTCTTATTTCTCACAGACAGCAGAGATGGACCAGAATACTTGAGCAGAGAACTGAGATGGAGCTGTTCCAATACCCAAAATGTTAAGATATAGGATTTTATTTTACTTAGTATTGTGTGAGAGAGACATAAGCAGTAAAGTTCAAATTTGGATTCAAACATGCCACAAAACTTCAGGAATATTAAGGTCTAAAGTTGGTTTGTTTATTTATGTATTTATGAATTTATTTATTTATTCATACATACATACCTACATGTAGGAGCTCCAGTCAGATACCTGGACACCAATGTGTGCTGTGCAAATTAAGGCTATGTCTAGACTATGTTCTATTTTCGAAAGAGGATATGCAAATTCCAAAAACCACTCTTCCTTAGAAAATGAGGTTTACGCGTTTTTTTCGAAAAAGGGTTCCTCCCCCCAAAATGCGTTCAGACTACTTTCACTTTAAGTGAGATCGGAAGGAGATATGCAAATTCTGGTGGAATTTGCATATCCTCGTTCAAAAATAGAACATAGTTTAGACATATCCATAGAGAAATAGCCTTACATCCTGTCATAGCCTCACATGCTAGAGTGTTTGTTGCTTCCTGTGTCCATGCATTTAAGGGATCAGTAAGTAAACGTGCCTAGTATTTCAGTTTTCATACCCCGTTGCACCTAGATCTGCCTAACACTTTGAATAAACCTTGGTTATTAGTTTTAACATTCTATTATAGGAGATCAGTGTTCCATACGCATTTTTTTTTATTATTCTATTACAAATAAAAGGAAAGCCATCAAAGCTGGGTTGGTTCTATTATTGCTGTGCTGCAGCAGTTTGTTCTGCAAGTGCCACAGGGGCATTCATCTTACTTCAGCTGCAGTGGATGTGTGGGGAAATAAACCATGAACAACAAGTAGAAGAAAATTACACTATGATGTGGCTTGCAAAAAAAAAAAAAAAAAAATCCCCACTTCTACAAAGGTAGAGAGCCTGTGTAGGTCTGGTGGTGTTCTGCGTCATGAATCTTCAAAGCATGGTAGCTTCTGGCAGAGATTTAAACAGAAATTGTCTATTTGAAGTAATGAAAAGGCCTATGCATAGATTTCAGAGAGAAGAAAACAACCCAGTGAGAAGGCCCCAAATGACTTTTGCAGTCAGGTCCAGCCGAGGGCAACAACTAGTAAATATTGCTGTTTCGAGTAAGGACCCGTGAGTTCTAAAACTCATGCTGAAATCCAAGGCTGAGTTTCTCTTGCTTTTCATGTGGCTCACGGGTTCCTAAATATACACTGTCTCAAAACAAGTGAAGAAACATAAATCAGTTTCAAATAATCTGCTGGCACCCCTGGTGCTATGTTAGAATATTCATAAACAGACTAATATGCAATTATGCAGTTAAATAAGAAAAGAGGATCATAAAACGTTGTGGGATCAAGCTTTATTCAAATAAGTATAAATATGGGAATCTTTTAAAACTTATGTTAGACGCAGATCCTCCAGGGTGTTAACGCATCTGAAAGACAGTTTATGATCATCGTGAGACTTTCCCTTCAGTATAAGCCTAACTTCAGATGACATAGGGATGCTAGAGTTTATCTCATAGCCCTCCCCCCTCAAAACCCCCCAAACTAGAGCCAGAATGCCATGCATAGCCAAGAGGTCTCTCTGTACTCTGAAGATCCCCAGGTGTAGCATCAGCCCTTTAGGGCCCATGGCAGATGGTGCAGTTCAAAAGGGCCCTCGGGATTGTGCTGCTTCGGGAATGAGTAGGTATAGTTGCCCAAGGAGAACAGAGGTGTCTGAAAACCAGCATCGCACACCCTCTCTGTGGCGGGTTTTGAGGGTGCGAGCTCCGCACCCCACCACTCCCCCGCATCCTGGGATGGGGCCGGCGGAGTGGAGGTGGGGTTCCGCGAACCCACCGCCTCTGGGAGTCTAGTTGGCCCTGGATTCGGGGTCTGTAAGTGTGCGGGGGGCCAGGTGCGATCACCCCTTGCCCTGTATGGGCCAAGGGGGTTCGGCGGACCCGGCCTGGTGCCTTCCCGGGTGGCCCCTGGCCGGGGCCCGGCCGGGGCTCTTGAGCCGTCCCTCTTGTCTCAGTCTCTCTCTCTCTCATTCTCTCTCGGGGAGGGGTAGTGTGCCAGGCTATTACAGACTCGGGGACCTACTCCGAGGTAGGGTGTGTGGGGAGTGGGGGACCTGGGCCCGCCCTCACCACCGGGTCCCAGCCCAAGGCCCTAAGTGGGGTGGGTGCTTTAAAGCGATCCCCCCACGGCAGGCGGGGCAGCCGCCTGAAACTCGCCTGCCCACAGGGGCCAGAACGGTCCAGCCTCGGCCTCCTTTCACTCCCCCTCCGCCGGCCCCCCTGGCCGGTGCAACGTCGAATCACTCACCCCGTCGCAGACGCCGTGCCCGTCCCAAGGCAAGCCGCCAGCTGCCTGCGTCGTCCTTCTTCGTCACCCGGAGGGCTGAGGGCTTGGTGTTCAGGGAAACCAGGATGGCTGCCCTCTCGTTCTCCCCCTCCTGAGCGTCTCCTCACCCGGGTTATAGTCGCGGGCGAGTGACGTCTGGGGCATCAGCCCCGCCTCCTCCGGGGCTCTCTGATCCGGCCCCGGCCGGGGCACGCCTGAGGCTCCGCCCCGGGACGCGAATCACGGCGCCCTGATCGGGCGTCTTTCCACGGCCCGGGACTTCCCCCGCTTCCCCTGGCGCGCGCCCGCCCCCGCTTCCTAGCGCGGCGGGGCCGGCAATGCAGCGCCGGGCGGCTTCCTGGCGCTTGCAGCAGCTGCTTCCTGCTCAGGGAGGGGGATCCTTCCCCCGCCCCTAGTGCAGACCCCGCTGGGTCTGTCACACTCTCCTTGACCACAGCTAAGGATCAGGCCTTAGTACCATTTGACAAATCTAAAAGCAGCTAACAACACTTTTATCAAAATGAACACTGGGGGTGGGGAGGGGAGGAGAATGCACTTGTACGATATCCTGGGTGGGGGTGTTTTTCAGTGCAGAAACAGTGGAAGAAGCCTTATTGGCTTTCAGACTTTCTCGAGTAATTTATACAGCTGGAATTGCCTGCCTCACATGCTAACAGATGTTGTTGCATGTGTTTATCGTTCAGGTTCCGTCAACAGACGGCATCCGACTAAATTACTGATTTTCAAAGTGTGGAAATAAATACTCTACGGCATGAAAGACGTTTTTGATCTGTTTAGTGGTAACCCATCAGTATGGTGTGTTGAAGAAACACACTGGCTCCTGTGGCATAATGTAGCTGTTATTTATGTATTACAGGCATAGCTCCACTCTATGCTTCATTGCTGCTGTAGGTGCGGAAACGTGGTACATCGGGAGTCTATTAATTCCATTGTATAAAGGTAGCACTGGGGCAGGATTTGCTTCTAGCAATACCGTCAGTACCTAAGCCCCCATCCTGCACACTGTCATCTAACTAAACTTCCATTTGCTTCAGTTGGAGAATGTCCTTTGCGGAGTTCAGGATTGCTCTCTAGAAGGAAGGCCTACCTAATGTGCCTAACAATGCTCCTATCTCCCCAGCCAGCATTGTCTTCAGTCTGTTGGGCCTGGATGGATTTATGTCCCTCCTGTACATATGCTGGTGTGGGCAGCAAATGCTAAGTAAGGGTGATGTTGCTCCTTCCTGTGCCCGTAATAAGATCTGCTTAATAGCATATTAACCCTGGAGCTTCCCTGCATTCACAAGATAGCTGCTTGACCTTCCGTTTGCTCCCTCGTACTTCCATCCCAATGGAGCTCAGGTATGTAAGGACAGGGATTCACTTGAAAGGGCTTTGCTTTGCTCCACATTTAGTGCAACGGGATGAGTTAAAAGCAGAGTCAAACTGTCCTTGGTGACCCCAGTGCATCTCCAAGCCAATGGGATGGCTAAAGATGGAGTCTTGGTCATGTTGACATGGACTTGAACTGGGAGTTTCACACCAGTGTAACTCCCTTGACATCAGTGAGATTCACACCAAACTATATCTTGAGTCAAAATTAGGTTCCATGTCTCCCTTTGGTGTGTATAACACAAAGCATATTGTCGGTAGTTAATGCTTCTGAAATTATAAACCAATATCTCTCCATAGGCACAATGGGCATAAACCCCAAGGTTCTATTCCCATCTCAGCTCTGGTCAGTTCAGCTTCCAAAGCTGCTAAACCAAGACCTTCCATAGGGGTGACAGGAGGAAGAATTTTGAAAAGAGAGAGAACAAAATTGCTTCTGACTTTTTTGAAGAGTTCCCTTTCCCCTTCTCCCCTATTAATTTTTGTTCTCAGCAGCACCCTTAAGACATTTTTCAATCTCCAAAATTAATGAAAATTGTGAGAGACAAAATATAGGTTGGATTTTTGTTTCCTAACTATGGTGTGTCTAGACTACTGAGTTTTGTCGACAAAAGTGGACTTTTGTCGACAAAACTATACCTGCGTCTACACTACCGCCGAGTTCTGTCGACATAACGTCGACAGAACTCAGCAGTTTTGTCGACGCTGGTAAACCTCATTTTACGAGGCATAACACCTTCTGTCGACAGAGTCCTGTCGACAGAAGGTGTTATTGCCTGTAGGGTTGCGTCTAGACTACAGGGTTTTGTCGACAAAGCAGCTTGCTTTGTCGACAGAACTTAATGTGTCTAGACGCTCTATGTCGACAGAAGTTTTGTCGACAGTATCTGTCGACAAAACTTCCGTCGACAAAACCCTGTAGTCTAGACGTACCCTACAAGTAGCATCAGCTTCTTCTCAAAGTTTGTTTCAGGTTTCTGTTAAGAATTGATGTCTTAACTCAGACAATTAAAACTTACTAATGACTATTACATATTTTACATTTTCTTAAAGCACCTCTCCCCCTATAACATTTTACAAAGGTAGAACCTGGTCCTGCATTGGCATCTGCTAGTACAGTTTCTTGCATCTCTGTGGATGCCTATTGACTTCTATGGGACTTTGCATGCTATCAAAAATATCATCTTTAGAGGATTCTCATACAGGAATAGAGCTTAAATACATCCAATACTAAATGAATTGTAGCCATCATTGGAGGGGACCAAGCAAATGATCCAGAGCAAACTATGGAGAGCAACAAAATATCAGCTAACAGTACAACAGACCTGTCAGTTAAACATAGAGTTCAACTCCACATAAGAGACTATCTGTTCAGTGGAGAATGGCTCCATATGATACACTACAAGTTTCTCGGTTATAGCAAACATGGATCCAAAAGTTATTTTATGCTTAAAAGCTTGAAAACCAATTAAATATTTATTCACCAGTAGCGGTTAGGAGTGTTTGATTAAAATAGCTACCAGGAGAAGATATATAAAGGTATTTTAATGACTCTTTGAAATAGTTTTACACTTTTTTTTCAGGCCCATAAAACGTAACCACTTCTCTGTCTTTTCTAGTGTTAAATACCAGTCCCAATCCAATTTCCTGTACAGTGTTGAGTTGTATTAGCGAGAGACAGAGACAGAGGGAGAGAGACAGAGGAAGTGTTCACGAGTCAATTTTACTGTCCTGAGAAAATGTGCTGGCACAAGATGTTGGATTTTTAAAAGCTTATATTCTCCTGGAATACACTCACAAGGAGATATAATGAGCTTCTTGTAGTGCATTCTTATTTATTATCTTGTAAAAATTCCTTTTCTTTTTTGCAATGAAAAATCTGTTCATGATTCTCTTAGGGCACACTACATTTAAATGTGAAAGTTGCAGTTCATAGGAGATACAAATAATGCAAGCTCAAGATCGTGCTATGATACAGATAATCATAACAAATTGGGCACCATCTTATGCTAAAATCTAGCCAATTTTCTCTTGCTCACAATAATTAGCTGGCAAGATAGTATCTACAATGGTATGGCCCGCAAACTGTGTGTTCATTCATTGGGGCAGTGCTAGTACAACGAGGATTTTGCATTTAAATCTCATCTTTAGCCTCGTTTATTATTGTGCATGCATGGAGTAGTTTGTTATTAAGCATGCCCTATGCCAGCCTGCCATTTCAGTGATGGAACACGCTGCTATGGGTAGTAGCAATGCCAGTTTCTACAACATCCCTTGGTCCCCACTCATGTGCCTGAAACTCAAATGAAGGGACTGTCTCTCCTAGAGTTGAATACAGCAATTCTGCTTCTTTTGCCACTTGATTTCTTTGCTGAGACTGCCCACAGGAGGGAGGCAAATTTGTACCAATGGTGATAGTTGTCTTCAATGCTGCCCAACATCTCCAGGCTACTGTCCCAGCCATATACAACACCTCTTTTGGGGTATGTCTACACTACAGCACTAATTTGAACTAACTTAATTCGAATTAGTTAATTCGAACTAAGCTAATTCGAACTAGTGCATCTAGACCTAAAAACTAGTTCAAATTAGCGTTTTGTTCATTTGAACTAGCATGTCCACATTGAGTGGACCCTGAACCGAGGTTAAGGATGGCCGGAAGCAGTGCCGGCAGGGCATCAGATTAGGACTTAGAATGTGGAGCTGCTGTCTCAGGCTAGCCGAGGGCTGTGCTTAAAGGGACCCGACTCCCACCCCGGACAGACAGTTCTCAGGGGTTCCCTGCTCGCTTGTCTAACTCAATGAGGGACAGTAAAGCAGTCCTGGCTTGGAGTGCCCTGAATGCCCACACTCAGCACATCACAGCACTCGGCCATCAGCCTGGCTGCACTTGCCGCAGGCTGCCATCCGGGGGCGGGGGGTCAATCGGGGGGTTGCAAGAGAGCTTCCACCCTGAGGACCCCCCAGAGCCACCCCAGTCCTCCCCATCGGGGGCTCATACCACATTCCTCCCTCACCTCCTTCCACTTACCCCTCCCCAGCCCCCCTTCCTGATGTACAAAATAAAGGACACGTTTGTTCAAAAATAGAAACTCTCTTTATTGAACAAAACTCGGAGAGACTGGGAAAAGGAGGTGGGAGAGGGGAAGAGAGAGGGTGGGAGAGGGGAGGGCAACTAAAATGATCAGGGGTTTGGAACAGGTCCCATATGAAGAGAGGCTAAAGAGACTGGGACTTCTCAGCTTAGAAAAGAGGAGACTGAGGAGGGACATGATAGAGGTCTATAAAAGCATGTGGTGTGGAGAGGGTGCATAAAGAAAGTTCTTCATTAGTTCCCATAATAGAAGGACTAGAGGACACCAAATGAAATGAATGGGTAGCAGGCTTCAAACTAAACTAATAACAGAAAGTTGTTCTTCACAAAGCAAAGAGTCAACCTGTGGAACTCCTTGCTGCAGGAGGCTGTGAAGGCTAGAACTAGAACAGAGTTTAAAGAGAAGATAGATAAATTCATGGAGGCTGGGTCCATGGAGTGGTATTAGGCAGGGGATAGAAATGGTGTCCCTGGCCTCTGTTTATGGAAGGCTGGAGATGGATGGCATGAGACAAATGGCTTGGTCATTGTCTTTGGTCCATCCCTTCCAGGGTAGCTGGTGTTGGCCGCTGTCGGAAGACAGGCTACTGGGCTAGATGGACCTTTGGTCTGACCCAGTATGGCCGATCTAAGCTCAGGGCTCAGGGTCGGGGGGTCTCACTGGACCACCTTGATTTTCATGCAAACCTGCTCCTGGGTGGCCAGGCTGGCAGCTATCCTGCCCTAGACGGCCACTTTCCTGTGCCTAGTGCAGAGGTCGTGGATGAGGTCCACGATGTCTGCACTAGACCAGGCGGGCGCCCGCCTCTTGCAGCCCAAGGCAGGCTCCTGGGAGCCGCCAGCCTGGTCCCGGGAAGAGGAGGAGGGCTGGGTGGCAGTGGGTGGCTGGTTCGTGCTGTGCCAGGTGCAGGGTCTGCTGGCTGGGTGCTGGCAGGCTTGCACCTGGCACGGGCACCGTAGCCGGACCGTGCCCCTTTAAGGGCTCCGGGGCCGGGAGGGGGGCAGACGAGTTTCCCTGGTGGTGCCCAGAGTGGCCACCAGGGAAAGCTGGGGAGAGCTAGCCTCCCACTAGTTCGAATTAAGTGGCTACACAACCCTTAATTCGAACAAATTAATTCGAACTAGGTGTTAGTCCTCGCAGAATGAGGTTTACCTAGTTCGAATTAAGTTCGAACTAGGGGTTCGCGTGTGTAGCGCCTATCAAAGTTAATTCGAACTAACGTCTGTTCAAATTAACATTGTAGTGTGGACATACTCTTGGGGAGTTACTAAAGCACTTGTAAATTCTATTTTTTTGGACAGATAACTTAGCAATTAGCTAGCAGGAGCCCTATGTCAAATTCCATTATAAAAGAAAGAACATTAAATAAATAAATGTTAGACCCACTCAGCTCTAATATTAACATATTCAAACATCTTGTGGCAAGTCACTTAAGAGACCCGGGCTAGCTTTAAAATTGGAATATATAGTCTTACTTTGTTACTAACTCTGTGGGAAGAGAGAGACACAGAGAAAGAGAGACAATCAGGACTCCTGGGCTCTACTTCAGCTCTGGGAGGGAAGTAGGGTCTAGTGGGCAGATACATTTGGGCTCTATGTAAGAACATCAGAATGGCCATACTGGGTTAGATTAATGATCCATCTACCCCAGTATCCTACCTTCCAACAGTGGCAAATGCCAGGTGCAACAGAAGAGGCAATCATCAGATGATCCATTCCCTGTTATCCATTCCAGCTTCTGGCAAAGTAGCCATTGATGGACCTATTTTGTTCTTGTTGGCACCCCACTATAGTTTGCTACCATCGTCTAGCAAAGAGTTCTGCAGGTTGACCATGAAGAAATAATTTCTTTTGTGTTTTAAATCTGTTGCCTATATTTCAGTGGGTGATATTCTTGTGTTAGTGAAGGAGTAAATAACATTTCCTTGTCCACACCATTCATGATTTTCGAGACTTTTACCATATTCCCCCACCCTTTAGTCATTTCCAGGATGAAAAGTCCCAGTATTGTTAATCTCTCCTCAAATGGAAGCTATTCCTTATACCTAATCATTTCTGTTACCCTTTCTGTACCTTTTCCAAATCCAGTATCTTTTTTAGATGAGATGACCAGATATGCATGCAGTATTCAAGATGTGGGCATACCATGACTTGAGTCAGTATGATATTTTCTATCATAGACCAGCTCTGCACTTACCCCAAGATGAACACTCTGGAGTTCAATTTAGTAAGTCTAGTAAGAACCCACTAAATTGATAGCTGATGGCACTCCCATCAACCCTGGTATTCGACGGGGTCATGAAGAGAGCGGGAAGTCAATAGGAGAGTTTCTCCCATTCACCTCCTGCAGTGGGGAAGCCGCAGAAATTTGACTGAAGGTACGTCAACTCCAGCTACACTATTCTCATATCTTTGGTTGATTTTCTCACATAGTGCAGACCTTATTATCTATTCCTTTCATAGGGTATGTCTATACTACAAGCCTCTTTCGAAAGAGAGCATCTAGATTACAGCCAGTACTTTTGGGTATGTCTACACTACAGCGTTATTTTGAAATATCTTATTTCAAAATAGTTATTTTGAAATAACGTGTCTAGACACAAAATGCATTTTGAAATAGTGTGTCCACACTGATAGGACGCTGAATCGCATTTAAGGCCGGCCAGAACTGGTTCTGGTAGGGCATCAGTCAGGGTTACCTTGTGTGGGTGCTGCTTGAGGCTATCTGAGGCCTGTACTTAAAGGGACCCCCCCAGACAGCCGGTTCTAAGGTTTCCCTGCTTGCTTACCTACCGTGCTGAGGGACAGCAAAGCATTTTTTTCTTTGCGTGCCCTCACTCAGGACACCACAGCACTCTGCAGCATGGAGCCAGAGCCACCCCTGGGCACTCTGGTGCTTCTCCTGGACCTGTTGCTGCGAGCCTGGCAGCACATTCTGCAGGCAGTAACTGTCTCCCTAGTGTGCCCCACTGGGGTCTTTTGCCTCATTCCTCCCTCACATCCTTTCATTTTCCCCTCCTTAACCCCCTTCCTGCTGTACAATAAAAGACACGTGTTCATTACAAAAAAGCCTCTTTGTTGAACAAAACTGGGGTGGAGGGGAATGAAACTGAGGTGAGACTGGGGAAAAAAGGTGGGAGAAGGGAGGGCGGGAGAGGGGAGGGGGAAACCTGGGAGGGGGGAGCTGGCAAGGGGAGGCAAGGGAGAGGAGAAGCTTCAGGGCTCAGGATTGGAGGTCTCACCAGCCCAACTGTCTCCCAGCACCGTAGGTGGGGAGGCCTCAGCGTTCCTGGGGGTGTGGAAAGGGTGGGGAGGAAGAAACAGGAGGGGGAGAAGGAGTGGGAGGAGGAGCAGTAGCTGGGGAGGCAGCAGGGGCTGGAGCTGCAGGAGGCAGCAAGCTCTGTCCGAGGGTCAATGACCACCTCGGAGGCACGGACCAATCTGCCCCCCAGGATGGGGTCTACGGCATCAAAATAGGGGTAGGGGTCTGGGTCTGCCCCGATTGGCAGCTGTCCCCTCTGGCCCTGGGATACACCTGCCGCAGCTCCTTTATTTTCAGGCGAACCTGCTCCTGGGTTCACATGTGGCCTTTGATGGCCAGGCTGGCAGCTATCTGCCTGTAGATGGTTGCGTTCCTCCATTTAGTGCAGAGATCATGGATGTTGGAGTCATTCCCCCAAACCTGAATTAGGTTCATAATCTCCACACTGGACCAGGCAGGCACCCGCCTTTTCCAGCCCCTGGCAAGATCCTGGGAGCTGGCAGACTGGTCCTGGGGAGCAGTGGAGGGCTGGCTGGCACTGGCTGCCTGGCTCATGCTGGGGCCACTGGGTCAGGTGCAGTGACTGCTGGCTGTGGGCTGTCAAGCTTGGAGCTGGCACAGGCACTATGGGCAGAGTCTGCCCCTTTCAGGGCTCCGGAGAGGGGAGGAGGGAGAGGAGTTTTCTTGGTTATAGCCAGAGTGGCCACCAGGGCACCCTGGGAAGGGCTGGAGGCCCCCTATTTCAAAATAAGTGTCTACACAACGCTTATTTCGAAATAGCAATTTTGAAATTGGTGCTATTCCTCGTGGAATGAGGTTTGCCAGTTTTGAAATAAGCCCTCCACTATTTTGATTTAATTTTGAAATAGCGGTTTGGCTGTGTAGATGCTCGTAAAGTTATTTTGAAATAACTTTGCTGTGTAGACATACCCTTTGAAAAAGCGAGCCACTTTTTTGAAAGAGAGGCACCCAGTCAGTCTGGATGCTCTCTTTTGAGAAAGCATAGTTCGTGTTCAATCATGCCTTTTTTCAAAAGAGCACTTTCGAAAAAAGGCATTATTCCTCATAAAATGAGGTTTTCCATGATCAAAAGAACTGCTACATTCTTTCAATTTACTTTCAAAAGAACGCGGCAGCAGTCTAGACACGGGAAGTTTTTTTGAAAAAAAGCCACTTTTTCGAAAAAAACAAAAACAAAACAAAAAACCCTGGGCTACGTCTACACTGGCCCCTTTTCCGGAAGGGGCATGTAAATTTCACCAGTCGTCGTAGGGAAATCCGCGGGGGATTTAAATATCCCCCGCGGCATTTAAATAAAAATGTCCGCCGCTTTTTTCCGGCTTTTAAAAAAGCCGGAAAAGAGCGTCTACACTGGCCCCGATCCTCCGGAAAAAGTGCCCTTTTCCAGAGGGTCTTATTCCTACTTCAAAGTAAGAATAAGACCCTCCGGAAAAGGGCACTTTTTCCGGAGGATCGGGGCCGGTGTAGATGCTCTTTTCCGGCTTTTTTAAAAGCCGGAAAAAAGCGGCGGACATTTTTCTTTAAATGCGGCGGGGGATATTTAAATCCCCCGCGGATTTCCCTACGACGACTGGTGAAATTTACATGCCCCTTCCGGAAAAGGGGCCAGTGTAGACGAGCCCCTGTAGTATAGACACACCCATAATGATTACCAGGATTCTGTTAGCTTTTTAGATTGCCACTGCACATTGAGCAGATGTTTTCAGGGAACTATTCAAAATGATTTCAAGAACTCTCTCTCTCTGAGTGATAACAGCTATTATAGACCCTATCATTTTGTATGTATAGTTGGGATTATATTTTTCTATGTGCATTACTTTAAATTTATGAAAACTGTCCTTGTGTTGCCTGATCACTTAGTTTTGCGAGATCCCGTTGTAATGCTTTGCAATTAGGTTTGTACTTGACTACTTTGAGTAATTTTGTATCAGTGGCAAATTTTGCCACCTCACTTCCAAGATCATTTATGAATAAGTTGAAGAACACAGGTTCAAGTGCAGACCGCTGAAGCACATCACTGTTCCCCCGCTTTTAATTGGAGTACCTGGCAATGTTTTCATTATCATGAATGCCTTTTTTATCATAATCACCCTGCCTCCCTCTGTTAATAAACTCCTGGCCCAAAAGCAAAGCTGGAAGCAGCACAAGGTCTGTTGCACTTAAGAGCTGCCTCTGTAGCTAGAGCACGTGCTTTTAAGTATGAAATCCGGGGGTTCAGACTTCAGGGAGAAGGATTACAAACCCTCTAGCATTCCCCAAATGGCACCTTTGTACTGTACCTCTGTCAGGAGTCTGCTTTGTCTCCTCCGCTCCTCCTTTAAATGAATACACTTCACTTAAAAATTATTTGCTTACAAAATCAGGCATAAAATACAAAAGTGTCATAGCAACTATTATTGAAAAATTGCTTACTTTCTCATTTTAAACCATGTCATTATAAAATAAATCAGTCAAAATATAAATATTGTACTTAGACAGATAGGTATCTCATATAGAGGAGTATTTACATGTCATTTGTATGAAACTTTAGTTTGTATTAATTTTGCTAGTGCTTTTAATGTAGCTGCTTGAAAATTAGGCAAATATCCAGATGAGTTGATGTATCCTTGGAAGACCTCTGCATACCCCCAGAGGTACATGCACCTGTGGTTGAGAACCACTGGTTTTCATGATGTGAATGCCTGCCTAACAGTAATAAGACTTGGAGACCCAGCAGCTATCTATCCGGAGCAGTTTGTAGCCAGCACAAGCTCTGAGGTGGGATTTAAAATACATAATCTAGAAGTAAAAGGCTGCATGCCCAATGTTATAAATCACAATCTTTTCTTCCTACTTTTTTCACTATTATTTTTTTTGTCTGATTCTCTTGCCTAGTAACTCAAGCAGACCATATCATAGTTGTCACATCATTATTTTCAAAGTTGTTTGAACTATTGGTAAACCATTATTCAAGTACCACTGAATAACAGTCCTTTAATTTTGGGACCTTAATGTGTTTTGCCAACATTAAATGTCACAACACCCTCTATGAATTAGGTTTTAATGTAAGGCAGATGGGTAAACTGGGGTGTAAATAGATTTGTCAAAATTCAGTATCTGAGCCAGACAGATTCCTGGACTTCTGCCTCCCTTTCCTCTAATCATTACACCATACAAGGAAAAACATATTTTTTCCTGCTTCATGACCCCCAAAGTCCTTGTATTTTGAATGTGTGTGTGCGGTAGGGAATAGGAGGGGGAGTAAGTTCCAGCTAGCAAATATTAAGGGATACATTGGTGTCCATTCCTAGCATAAGTACAGTACCGCTAAGCATGGATTGATTGAAACACTTGGTTGGAAGTGGAATATTTTGGTTGAGATATTTGTCATCCTATTTGCAGTGTAATGCTGCAATAGAAACTTTGTCAAAATTTCTGTCCTGCTCGTTTTGAAGTTAATGGGAATCATGCCAGTCTTCAATAAGGGCCTGAAGGAGGCCACCTTGCTGCAAATATAAATATGATACAACAGATAGTTTGTCCTTGGTTTTGGCTGGTAATACCATGTATGCAATCTGCTATTCCAGATAGTGGTCTACTTACTGTTCCTGGAAAAACCCTAAAAAAGAAGAATTGAAAAATACAGCTTTAAAAAAAAATCTTTAAGAGCATGGAAAAACCATAACCTGTACATTTTTATCTCTCTTTTTAAGAGCCTGTATTCTAGCAACTAACTCTAGTGCATGTGGTTTAGCTTTCATCCTCTGTGTCCAAACAATTGCAATAGATGACGATGATGAATTGTCAGGGTCAGCTTTTTAAAGGCTCCTCTCCTTTGTACACATCATGTATGTGTGCATGCACTTCTTTGCAGACAGATAGAAATTCACTGCTAGCCTGCCCAGCGATAGTGACTGAGAAGGCTGATGACGATCCATTGATTTATTGTGGACACATATAAAGGTACCCTCAGATCCTCTGCTGTCACATTAGTGCTGATATTCTTAGCTACTTGGTGGCTTCTTCACATGAAAAGTGCATGAATACTTCCTATTTCCCTAGACTTCCTCAGTTTAATTTGCCTCTGAAATGTCAGGATGACTGAGCAGAATAAATGGCATAAATTATTGCTATCTATCTATATCTATTAGTTCTTTGGGCTCCTAATGGAGCATAGGGCTCCACAGTCATTCTCCATCTCTTGCAATCCTTAGCGATAGTCTTGATTTGATCCCATGTTAAGCCAGCTGCTTTTACTTCATCCAGGCAGCTTTGTCACCATGTTTGTTTGGGACATCCCCTTTTCCTCTTTCCCTTTGGATTCCATTCTGACGCTTGCCTCATGATACATTCCTCACAGTCCTTTTGCAGAATGTGGCCTGCCCATCGCCATTTTCTTTTCTTAATCTGGACCGCCATTGATTTCTGATTTGTTTTGGTCCACAAGGTTTAATTTGGCACTCTATCGTACCACTTTAGCTGGAGAATGTGTCTAAGGCATTTATTGACAAATGTCTGAATTCTCTTAGTGTTGCTCTGGACAATGCACCACACCTCCGAGCTATACAGCAGCACTGATTTCACATTGGAAGTAAAAATACATAGTTTAGTTCTTGTTGAAATGGCTCTTGTACCCCAGACTGGTCATAGTATGGCAAAAGCTTATTGTGCCTTTCATATTCTTGCACTGATGTCCTCTTCAGTTCCCCCATTCTTCCTTATAACACTCCCCAAGAATACAAACTCACCTACCTCTTACACTGCTTTTCCTTCAGCTGTAATTTCACCTTCCTGTCTGTTGTTAATGCGCATCAACTTGGTCTTATCTTGACTAATCTTGAGGCCCACTCACTCAGCTGTTTCCTGTAGGACATCCGTCTTCTCCTGCATATGCTCTAATTTGTCTGCAAGTAGGGCTAAGTCATCTGCAAACTCTAGATCTTCAAGTTTCCTAGTTTGAGTCCATTGGAGTCCCCTTCCTGAGTCAGCACATGCTGTTTTTGTGATCAAGTCTAGGACAATCAGGAAGAGTAATGGAGAAAGAAAGCAGCCTTGGCGTATACCTGTTATGACCTGGAATTTTTCTGACAATTTTCCATCATGGATGACTTGGCATGAGTATGCTTCATACAGTTTCTTGATGATGGTAATCAGTTTCCCTGGAACTCCGCAATGTCGCATGATGGTTGAGATGGACTACCTGTCCACACTATGGAAGGCTTTCATAAAGTCTATGAAGTTGATATAGAGAGGTGCTTGCCATTCAATGCATTGTTCTATGATGATCCGAAGTTGCACTAGTAACCAAAGATAAATTCTCCTAGAGGGCTGAGTTGTGAGGTTGTTTTTCTCGACTCGAGGAACTATAGTTTGTCAACAGACTCTGTCAAGGCCAAATTCTGACCCCTGAATAGTATCTTATTCCACTAGGAGTACAGTGTTTTCACTTTTCATGATTTTAAAGCCAGTCTCCTGATGTTATAGTGCCTGAGTCATGATTTTTGTATGTCTGAGGTTGGCACTACAGCTTTCATTATGGGTAAGGTTATCGGAGTCTGACCCAGCTACAGCCAAGGTACTCCCCAGTAGATACAAACATTAAATATAGTTGTTGCAGGGTGAGGTCTAGCACAAGCCATGCTGCAATGTGGTACCACAGTCATGATGACATCAGGTTGCTTCTCATACAAACTTGAGCATTTGGAGTGTTTCAAATGACTCTGCCTCTTTTGGGACTCTGGTATATTAACCAATAACAGAAAAAATATATAGTTCCTTTGGCCCTTCTCAGGTAAAACCATTCCTCCACTGGTCATAAGAAATCATCATTCACCAAAGACCTTACACTTGAAGATCCCATTCCTGAGGACTCTGGTACCTCACATGGCATTTACTAAAGAGTGGTCCCATTTAATTAAAGAGACTAAGCAGTATACCCAGTAGTGTTGCAGGCTAAGTAGCATTTTCATACATAAAGAATAGAATTCACATTTTCCAACATAAGACTATTTTCAGTTGTTTATAACTTGCCAAACCCCTTGCATGGAAAAATTCCAAAGAGGGTTGTCTGCCTCAGGCAGAACTTTTCTGGAAAACTTCAGCCAAAATTATTCTTTTCTGAGAATGAGGATAGAAAAAAACCTGTTTTTCCCGTCTTAAAAGTTGAGTCGACCTTCTCTGCAAAACTCTAGTGCAAATGTTTTTTGGAGCAGGGACTTGATATTTGATGTGGGTGGCCTTTGCGTCCAGAATGTGCCTTTTTCCTCCTCATAAAAATCTGCCCAAATTTAGCCAAGTTATAAGTCTGTTTTAAAATAGCATGTCCATACTACAGAGAAGCCTCAGAATTAGTCCAAGGCAGGCTCCCTTAATGTGGATGTGCTATCTTGACTTAGAGCCCCAGGAACCACCGGGGAGAAATTACTTCGAATGACTCTAGGAAGTAGTTATTTCAAAATAACAGCAGCTGAGCATTTATAGTACCGCTATTTTGAAATAAAAGCAATTTCGAAACAGGCGTTATTCCTTGTAAATTCAGGGGTTAGTATTTCGAAATAACAAGCCCATTATTTTGAAATAATGGTCTTGTTGTGTGTATGCTCACCTTCTTATTTTGAAATAAGGAGAGTTATTTCGAAATAACTCTGTAGTGTAGACATGCCGAAACTGTGCTTCTGATCCCAGCACTGGTTATCAAGAAGCGTGCTCCCCCAAAATACTCACATAGCCCCCTTATTGCATTCCAGTTTCCTGGCTCCCAGTTAGCAGACGGGTCCAGTTCAATCGAGAAGTTATTTTAAAATTGCTTGTCAGGTCAATATTAGATTGGATCTTACCCAAAATACCAGGCTGTTAGCCACTCTTCTATCACTGAAAATTAAAGGTTTACTATAAAGGAAAAAAGAATAGGAAGAGAATTGTCAGATGGTAAAGCAGTCACATGCATACAAAGACTTCATCAGGTTCTTAGCAGTACAGGTGAGTTAGATGGCTTGAAAGTTCCCGTGGAACTCATTCACAACTTGGGTGGGTCATTCTGTTTTTTGTTTAGAGCTTTGGTTTGAAGAAAAGTTCCTCCAGAGGTATGTAGCAGGAATGAAGACAAGATGATGCAGTTGCCATTTATATTCCTCTAGCCATGTAACTTACTCTTCCTTTGTTCGAAACACAAGCTGTCCAGCACACAGCATGGAAAAACCTTAGAGTTCTGTCCGTAGGCATACATGGCTTGCTGATTCATCAGGTAAGCTCCCTTCAGTGGTTCACTGTGCTTTTGATGTTTCTTGGTGGGCCATCAAGCACTTCTAGTGCTGATGCCACTGTCTGGGCTTGTCACCCAGAAACACAGCACAAGTTTTGAAATATATATATATTCTATATATCTATAACTCATAATACAAAGGAAATATAAAATTTCAACAAGGTTATCATATTTGGCAAATCATAACATTTCCACAGATACCTTACTGGTCAGGTTTCTTGCAGTTTGACAATATTGTTATTTAGAATATCATGAAGCCTCTCCCTGGGGTACATCTACACTACGGGTTTTTTTTTTGAAAGCAGATATGCAAATTCAGTGCTAATTTGCATATCGTCTTCTGATCGCTTTTTTGAAAGTGCGTTTTGCAAAAGTGAAAGTAGTTTGGACACTTTTTTTGGAAAAAAAACCCTTTTTCGAAAAAACCCGCTCTTCCGAAAAAAAGGAGGTTTACGCGTTTTTTTGAAAAAGTTTTTTTTCTGAAAAAACCCATCCAGACTACTTTCATTTTCGAAAAACCCACTTTTGAAAAAGCGATCAGAAGAAGATATGCAAATTAGCGCTGGATTTTCATAGCTCCTTTCAAAAAAACCTGTAGGCTAGACGTGCCCCCACTATCTATACAGTGTCACAGGTGGGACTGAAGGATAGAGGAGCTAGAAATGGGAGTTGAGGTAAGTTGGCAGGCTGGTACTAGCTAAGCAATGGGACTGTGAGAATGAGCCAGAGGCTGGGAAGAGAGAGGCCTAGCACAGGTTAGAGGGGATGAGACAGAAGCCCACATGCCCAGGGTTCAGCTGATCGCCATATTCGGGGTCAGGAAGGAATTTTCCTCCAGGGTAGATTGGCTGAGGCCCTGGAGGTATTTCACCTTCCTCTGTAGCATCATTTAAGGACTTCAATATCTGAGAGATAGGTGAGAGGATTATTCCAGCAGTGGGTGGGTGAGATTCTGTGGCCTGCATTGTGCAGGGGGTCAGACTAGATAATCATAATGGTCCCTTCTGACCTTAAAGTCTGTGAATCTGTGAGAAGAGGTCACCGTTTTTGTGAATGAGTAGAAAAGTCGGTGCCCACTCTACATTCTAGAGCCTGGAATGGGACCAAAGAATTCCGAGTCTCTCATTCCTCTGCGGTCAGCAAATAGATCTGTCAGTATGATGCCAAATGACAGAATGTCTGGAATGGAGGGTGTTTCAGTTTGCTTTTTTAAAAACTTCGGAAACTACACACAATTGCATTAAAAACATCCAAGTTCAAAAATAAAGCATTTGAAACTTAGGAAATGCCAGAATTAAGAAAGAGTGTCTGTGCAAATTTAATTTAGCTCCTTTATACATATACATTATGATACAGCCTTTGATTATGAGACAATAAGCTACTTTTACACAGGACCCATATCATACTGAATGCTTGAGATGGACCAGTTATGTAGTTCTGGATACTGTTGTCTATAGAATGAATTTCTACTATTTACTGGAATGCTGAAATAAAAGTACTCTTTGTGTACGTCTACACTGCACAGCTACACTTCTGTAACTACCCCACATCTACACAAGCCATCCATTATTTTGGAATATTTTTAAAATAACAAATGTGTTATTTTGCCATACCTGTAAACCTTGTTGCATGCGAGAGAAGAGATGGCTCTAAGGCTACATCTAGAATACATCCCTTTGTCAGCAGAGGGATGTAAATTAAGCCTTTGAAAGTGAAAATGAAGCTGGGATTTAAATATCCCGTGCTTCATTTGCATAATCACGTAATGATGCTCTTTCGAAAAAGCGCTATTTTGAAATTGAAACTGCAGTCTAGACGCGGTTCTTTCAGAAACAGGGTGCTTTTTCGAAAGATCCTGTAAACCTAGAGGCTACGTCTACACTGTCCCCTTTTTCGGAAGGGGCATGCTAATTTTGAAAGTGAGAATAGGGAAATCCGTGGGGGATTTAAATATCTCCCGCGGATTTAAATAAACATGTCTGCCACTTTTTTTCCGGCTTGGGGAAAAGCCGGAAAAAAAGCGTCTAGACTGGCCCGATCCTCCGGAATAAAGCCCTATTCCGGAGGAGCTCTTATTCCTACTTTGAAGTAGGAACAGCGCTTTTGTGCTGTTGCTTCTCCTTCATACCTTAGAAAGATGAGATAAGGAATTCCCTTAAACTCAAGGGAGATCCAATCCAAGGACTTGTGAAGAAAAGGGAAATACCACAGCCCTTGTATGGAAAACTTGCCTCAAATATTACTGAGATTTGTTATTTCCCCTACAGAGCAGGCTCCGAAAACAAGGAGCAAATAGAGCCTGGATCAACTCTGATCTCACACTGGTGTAAATAATCAGCATACCTCCAGTTGAACTCCAGGGAACTGCAGAGAGTCTGAGGATAGATTGAGGGTAGATTCCTTTGTGCCTTTCCCTTCATCCTGGTAATGTGTATTGAAATAGTTTGAACCCAGCAGAAATCTGAGAGCATTCTGACTGATTAATTCAGGGGAGGGAAATGGAAATATAAAGAATACTACTTCCTTATTAACCTACCTGAAAGCAGAAAAGGGCAAGTGACTAGAGTCCCCAAAAATGTAACACCTAAGTTTTGGCTCTGTCATCAAATGTCTATGGTTAAGAAGGCTACATACTGAATTGATGCAAACTTTTGGAGGGATTTAACTTTCCAGGCAGGTGAAATGTGCAGACAACACAATTATTCATTCAATAAGGATGTGAGTATTGATAGGATCTTGGTATTTGCCCTTTCCTAAAAGGTGGAAAAGAGGCATGCTCAGAAACATCTCAGGCCCTACCAACGTATCTAGAACTATTTTTGCTACTGTACTGATTCTTCGTACTAGTGTGTGTCATACACACAGTGCCTCTCAAAATAGATTCTATTCAATAGATTTACCCAGTCTATTATCACATATATATAGATAAAGGGAGAGTGCCCGTAACCACCTGTCGCAAGAGAGTACATACATTTTGCTCAATGACAGCAGGCAGTTTATAATACAATGGTGACCTCTAATATCCTCAGCTACCAAATGAAGGAATTGATAGCTTTTGCATGGTTTCACCTAAGGAAGGGGGAGGAGGTCAGCTGCACGTCTCTTGCCTCTCCTTCCTGTAGCATCATGAAACTGCAGCAGCTCGAACCTATTCACTGGTAACTGACAGAACCCTCACCTCACCATTCAGGTTTTCTCAGGAAGTTGTGGAACAAAGTGTGCCTTGTCTGTGCCGACACACAACCTTTAGGCTTGTTGTATCCTGCAGAGAAGTAGCTTTCCTTCCAATTTATCAACCATGTGACTCTCTTGGGTTGTTGTTAGGGGTTCGCCCCTGTCCGGAGTTAGCCCCCTCTTTGGGTTTGACCGTCTCTCCAGTCTTTGCAACCCCCCCTGGTCGCCTCAGCGTCCATTAGTCCTGTGCTAACCTCTGGGTTGCTTGATGAGTCCTTGTGTCCACCAGGAGGGAAGGGAGACCTGGACCCTCCCTCTTTCCAGGTCCCAGCCCAGGACCCTAAGAACAGGTGTAACCTACATCCTGCTCGGCTGTGGGGGGGAGGGGGAAATGCTGCAACTCACCAACCCACGGGTCCTCCTCAATCTCATCCTGGGCTTCTTCCTTCCCTCAGGCCATCCTCCGTCCTGGCCACTCTGGTCACCTGGTGCCTCACTGGGCTTGGCGTCTCGGGGTCCTGCAGCTTCTCCATCCTCTGGTCCCAGCTTGTCTGCCTCGCGGGTTCCTGCCGCTGACCCGACTCCTGCCTTCCTCCTCCTCGAGGGCGAGCGCCCTCCTTTTAAAAACTGGCGCCCTCTTCCCGGGACACCAGCGCATGCGCTCCCCGGCCCCCTGTTGTGTCGGCCAGGGGAATCCCCACACCTGCGCAGGCAGTGGCAGCCGAACAGGCTCGGCAGAGCTGCTTGCCCGCTGTGGCGCCAGGGCCAAGCGCCGCTAGGGTGTGGGGTGAGGGGCTTAACCTTTCAGCCTTGGCCACCCCGTCACAGATGTCTTTACTAGAGTGAATCCCTGACCTCTTATTCCTCAGGATTGGAAGGTAAAGAGGCTGAATATTGCAGAGCCTTTTACATATGTCTCTATCCTGAGTTAGTTTCCTCTTTGTTTCCATCATGCCATCAAATAACAGCATTTTTAGAGTTTTCTGGAATAGTTCTCCCACTCCTCCCGCCCATTCTAAACATTCTTAATAGGCTGTTTCATTGCATGTGTCATCAGTAATTTGTCATCAGTTACAGAGTATTGCCTAAAACTATTTTGTTTTTCAGTGACATGTCTTAAGAGTAAGTTCAAAGCACATGGAAATCATTGGTATCCTTTGTCAGAAATCCAAGGGAGCGCTGATCTCATTCAGCATCTTTTGCTAACATGCATATGAAATATGGCTCTTTATTAAAACAATTTAATTTTCGATCGACCATCTGAGTAATAATGGTATGCATTATGGATCTGTTTGTATCCATATAAGGTTTTTTGAGAGTTCTCTGCACCATGGAAAGAGTACAAAACAAGTCATTTCTGTTATTTAAAAAGGCTGCGGAGAATATTTGGAAAAAAAAATCAATTTGCCCAATTAAAAATGACTTTTCCTTATTTGCTCTTTTTGTGTGTTCTTTTTCTTGATAGGTTAGCAGTGATTTTACGTGCAGGAATGCCTCAGAAATATGTCATGCTAAGTGAAAATTTGGGAGATGTACGTTTTTGGTGAGTAGTAACAATTCCATTACGATTTAAGTATCTAATGAAAACCAACATGTTCCAGATTTCAGATTTTTGTGTGTGAGTTGCTAATGAGCCATATAGTCACAGTAATGACTTCAACGGGGCTATTTGTTCCACTTGCAGGATCTAGCATCAATCTTGCATATGATACAACAGGGGGTGTCTCAGGTGTCCTGATCTGAAGCCCTCTCCATCCCTCCTTCTCCACCCTCCTCCCAAATCAAATGAAAAGACACTGATTCCGGTAGCCTTTGGATCAAACTTTGATGAGAAAGAAAATGCTAAGTGACCTGTATACAGTTTATCTGCAAAAAATAATGTGCTCAGTTGCAGATAAAAGCAATATTTGACATGCCTTAATTTTGCTAAAGCAATTTTGTGTCCCGAAGCAACTAGGCCATTGCCAAACTTTCAGGCTACGTCTAGACTGGCCACAAATTCCGGAAAAGGGATGTAAATCAGGTAAGTCAGCATAGGGAAATCCACGGGGGATTTAAATATCCCCCGCGGATTTAAATACACATGTCCACCGCTTTTTTTCCGGCTTGGGGAAAAGCGTCTAGACTGGCGCGATCCTCCGGAATAAAGCCCTACCTGAAAGTAGGAATAAGAGATCCTCCGGAAAAGGGCTTTATTCCGGAGGATTGCGCCAGTCTAGACGCTTTTTTTCCAGCTTTTCCCCAAGCCGGAAAAAATGCGGCGGACATGTTTATTTAAATCCGCGGGGGATATTTAAATCCCCCGCGGATTTCCCTATGCTGACTTACCTGATTTGCATCCCTTTTCCGGAATTCGTGGCCAGTCTAGATGTAGCCTCATTGTTTTCATAATTTTACAATGGCACAAAATTAATGTTATTAACAATCTATTTAGGCAAGCAGTTTCTCTGGCAAGGCCTTTGTGGCATTGTAGTCACATATGAACAAATTAGCATGTTCAATTAGCATTCATCTGAAAGTTGAACTGCATACTAGGTAATCCCTTTGAGACCTTATTTCCCAAGGCAAGGAGTATGTATTTTAATGCTGAGCTTAACTTAAGTGGAAATGCTATTAGTTCTACTACATGGATGGTAACAACGCTTCATGTTAACTTTGCTACTAGGAAGGATCACAGTGAATCTGAAATGCTTCCAGTTGCAGATATACAATCTGTTCAACACGTAGTGTTCTTATCTGTTTATTTTTCAGATAATAGGTGCACACACCATATATTTATGAATGATCTACACTGGAAGAGAGAAGGGGGTTAACTACCATATTTGTAATGTTCAAAACCAGCAATAGCAGAAACATCATGTCTTCATCGGGGGGGGGGGGGGGGTGACACATTTCATAAAGGATAAACACACTTGTTTCACTTTTTACTGACCTTTCTAAAACAATAATGTGGCCATACAACAGATTTACACAAAAAATGTAAGTATAAGATCTACAGTAAGTATATTAATCTCGCTTCAACAGCTCTAGTGATAGAGGGTACATGATTAATTATGCTTAAACAAGAAATAAAATATTAACAGGATCATCACTTTAGCTGGCTGAGGTTGGAGGGATATCAGAGGTTCATTATGCCAGTGACCATTCTTGAAAGCATTCTGCCTGAGTAGCTTAGAGTAGCATCTTTGTGACTCCTGCAGTTCCTTTCTAATGGTGAAATAAAGCTCCCACAGCAGGTGCAAAACTAAGGCAAGGTCATTGCTTTACCCTTTTTGAAGTGTTTGGTATAGATGGAGATGCTAACCCCTATTCAATCCTCTTGTGCTTGGATCAAAAAGCCCTTCACTATAGTTGCCCCCTCTGCAGGTATGTAAGTGTGTAGAGGGCTCCTTCTACCCTGCCCCCCTCATCTTGTACACATACTCAAGGGCAGTCAAACTCTGGTTTTCAAATATGGAAAGAAGGCAGTGGTTTGCCTGCATTGCTGTCTATGCTGATCTCATCCATTATGTGTTTGGAAACAGAAAACTCATCCAAAACAGTTTTCCAGAATCAGATCAGGTCATTCTAAACTGATTACAAACCTAGTTTCCCTGCAGTGCCATCTTTGTACAAGTATTTCTATTTGCGGGCATAATGAACTGTTGATCTGAAGATGAAGTTGCCCAGCTGTCAGATACCATTTCATCCATCTGCATGCACAAACACAATTATGTACAATGGATTATGATATGAGGGACTTACTTTGTTTTGTTTGTGGAAAAGGTAAAGAATGTTATTAACTTTGTTTGTCCTAGAGTACTGCTAGTCCCCAGGGAATCCTCTCTCAGAACAAATTGTTGGTGTTCAATGTAGATGGCTTAGATGAAAGCTGTACTTTGTGACAATCATTCTATTTAAAACATGGAAAGTAGTTCTCATGAATATGCAGCGGGAATGATAATTTGGCTGGATAATTTCAATTACATACAAATTGCATTACATTTATTCATACCAGGCCAAATCCTGGAAGTCTGTGCAGAGCTAGAACAGCTGTGCTGTAGTCAGCTGTCCTCTGAGGTAGTTTCCACAGTTTCTGCACCCTAATTCAATGCACTGCCTCTAACTCCAATTAGTGTGATTGTACAAAATGGGCTTCTGTGCGCCATTGTGCTGTTAATGAAATATACCCCCTTACAAGGCCTCTCTAAATTCTGTTCACTTGTTCTGCAACTGGGTGGGGTGGGCACAAAGCAGAATTTGCCCCATAAATTCTATGCATTCTGTAATCTTTTTTGAATTGTAAAAAAAAATCAGTAGTAATATATGCCAGTGTTTTCAATGGCTATTTACTAAGGTGCTTATGCTTTGCTCAGGAGTTAAATATACATGTATGCACAATGAGCTCTGAGGGATTACTAATAACCTCGGATTCTTGAGCAGGTTTTTTTTATAATCCCATAGATTCCTAGAATTTAAAGGCAAAAGATGAACCATTTGATCCTCTATTCTGACTTTCTTTATATCATAGGCTATTAAACCGCACCCAGTTAGAAAAGGTGGCATTGCATATTGGTTAACAATAGGATAGACCAACATAAAATAGGTCTCTTCTATTTCATTCTGTCAACAAGGAAGAAATTGATTTGATGTACTTACTTAGAGATATAAGTAGCAATGGGGTTTTAAAATATTTATCAACTTATTTTATAAATTTTCCCAAGTTTCATTTTTTTGAACTAAAATGTATTGAAAAGGTGTGACATTATAGATTGAAACTTGCCGTTTATGTTACATTTGTCACAAAAATGAGGCAACAGAATTTTGTGGGTTTTTTTAAGCTTTATAAAAACCCTAAAAACAGTGACTCTATTTTGTGCTTCTATGATTTTTTTGTGACTGTAATTTTATTTACTCATCACTTTAGGTACCTGCTCTGTTCCCCCCCCCCCTTGTATTTTAGCCAGTTTCTACGAAAAGACAATAAGTCAAAGTTCTATGTGCAATAGTTACCCCCAACAATATCTAAAAAGACTTGGATCCTACATTGTGATCTGTTAGGATGCGACCCCTGCACCTATGCAATGCCATGTGGAAACCTACTAGGTTCCACTGCAGAGCTCAATCTTTGGAACTGTAGCTAGATAGCAGCGAAAATACCAGAAAGGTCTTCAACTTCGGAAAAGCTGGTGGAATTAATTTGGGTTCATCAAAGTGAATGTTATATAAGGAGCATGTAAGAATGAGCACCAATATTTCAAACTTGGGTGAGTCAAGCCAGCCCATTAAATCCATATTTAGGCATTTAAATAAAGTGTTTTGACTTTTTTTTAGATGTGTAGAGCAGCCACCTGTCCTCCTGAAGTCAATGAGAATTATGCATTTTCAGCACCTATGAAAATTAGAATTCGTAAGGTACCTAAATATGGGTTCAAATTGCAACAGATGGAGTCCACAGATTTATTTATCATGTATATTACAATCCGCATTAGTCTATAACTTAAGGCCGTTTTTATGTATATTACAGTCACATTTTCTCAGGGGGTACATCTACACTACAACGTTAATTCGACCTAACTTAGTTCGAATTAGTTAATTCGAACTAAGCTAATTCGAACTAACGGATCCAGACTAAAAAACTAGTTTGAATTAGCGTTTTGCTAATTCAAACTAGCATGTCCACATTAAGTGGACCCTGAACCAGGCTTAAGGATGGCCGGAAGCAGTGCCGGCAGGGCATCAGAGGAGGACTTAGAGCGTGGACATGCTGTCTCAGGCTAGCCGAGGGCTGTGCTTAAAGGGTCAGACAGTTCTCAGGGGTGCCCCGCTTGCAAAGCAGTCCTGGCTTGGATTGCCCGGAGTACCCACACTGGGCACATCACAGCACTTGGCCATCAGACCGGCTGCACTTGCCGCAGGCTGCCATCTGGGGAGAAGGGGCAATTGGGGGGCTGCAGGAGAGCTTCCACCCCAAAAGCCCGCAAAACCAGCCCAGTCCTCCCCATCAGGGGCACATACCCCAATCTTCCCTCACCTCCTTCCACTTACCCCTCTCCAGCCCCTCTTCTTGATGTACAAAATAAAGGACAATTGTGTTCAAAAATGGAATCTGTCTTTATTGAACAAAACTGGGGGAGACTGGGAAAAGGAGGTGGGAGAGTGGAAGAGAGAGGCTGGGAGAGGGGAGGGCAACTAAAATGATCAGGGGTTGGGAACAGGTCCCATATGAAGAGAGGCTAAAGAGACTGGGACTTTTCAGCTTAGAAAAGAGGAGACGGAGGGGGGACAGGATAGAGGTCTCTAAAAGCAGGAGTTGGGTGGAGAGGGTGCTTCAAGAAAAGTTCTTCATTACTTCCCATAAAGAAGGACTAGAGGACACCAAAGGAAAGGAATGGGTAGTAGGCTTCAAACTAGTAACAGAAAGTTGTTCTTCAGAAAGCAAAGAGTCAACCTGTGGAACTCCTTGCTGCAGGAGGCTGTGAAGGCTAGAACTAGAACAGAGTTTAAAGGGATGTGAGATCAAGTCATGGAGGTTTGGTCCATGGAGTGCTATTAGCCAGGGGATAGGAGTGGTGTCCCTGCCCAAAGTTTGTGGAAGGCTGAAGAGGGATGGCACGAGACAAATGGCTTGGTCACTGTCTTCGGTCCATCCCCTCCAGGGTTCCTAGGGTTGGCCGCTGTCGGCAGACAGGCTACTGGGCTAGATGGACCTTTGGTCTGACCCAGGACGGCCATTGTAAGCTCAGGGCTCAGGGTCGGGGGTCTCAGTGGACCCCCTTGATTTTCATGCACACCTGCTCCTGGGTGGCCAGGCTGGCAGCTCTCCTGCCCTAGCTGGCGACTTTCCTGTGCCTAGTGCGGAGGTCGTGGACGAGGTCCACGATGTCCGCACTAGCGCAGGCGGGTGCCCGCCTCTTGTGGTCCTGGGCAAGCTCCCGGGAGCCGCCAGCCTGGTCCCGGGAAGAGGGGGAGGGCTCGGGGGCATCAGGTGGGTGGCTCGATCAGTGCCAGGTGCAGGGTCTGCTGGCTGGGTGCTGGCAGGCTTGCACCTGGCACGGGCACCGTAGCCAGCCCGTGCCCCTTTAAGGGGTCCGGGGCCGGGAGGGGGGCAGTAAAGTTTCCCTGGTGTTGGCCAGAGTGGCCACCAGGGAAACCTGGGGAGGGCTAGCCTCCCACTAGTTCGAATTAAGGGTCTACATAGCCCTTAATTCGAACTAGTAAGTTCGAACTAGGCTTAATCCTCGTGGAATGAGGATTACCTAGTTCGAAGTAAGCGCTCCGTTAGTTCGAATTAAATTCGAACTAACAGAGCGCTAGTGTAGCGCCTATGAAAGTTAGTTCGAACTAGCGTCCGTTAGTTCGAACTAACTTTGTAGTGTAGACATACCCAGGGTTCTATTGTGCTAGTCAACGCACAAACAAAAGAATGAAAATTGTCATCTTTAACACAACTAACTGAAGCATATTGGTAAGCCACATAGTAGGCATCAACAATCTTTAGGAAAATAGGAAAAACTTAAAAAACATCAAATAGTCTAGTAGCACCTTAAAGATTAACAAAACATATAGATGGTACCATGAGCTTTCCTGGGCACAACCCACTTTTACAGATGATAGGAGTGTTAGAAGTTCAGATCCAAGAATAAATAAGGGAAGGGAGGGAGGGGAGGGTGGCAGAGGAAAAAACAGAGATAAAAAAGGGAGAGGAAGAAAAAAAAGAGACAGTGAGTAGATAAGCTTCAGAGGGGGAGCAGAGTTAGTCTTAATAGGAAAAACTAAAGAAACAACAAATAGTCTAGTAGCACCTTAAAGATTAAATAGTTACAAGTCTTTAGTTTTTCCTGTTACAGACTAACTCAGCTACCTCTCTGAAGCTTATCTACTCACTCTCTCTCTTTTTTTCTTCCCCCCCATTTTTCTCCTTTTTTTTCTTTTTTCCTTCTCCCTCTCACCCCCGCCTCCTTCCCTTATTTATTCTTCAATCTGGACTCCTGACACTCCTGTCATCTGAAGAAGTGGGTTGTGCCCATGAAAGCTCATGATACCATCTACATGTTTTGTTAGTCTTTAATGTGCTACTAGACTATTAGTTGTTTTTAAAGTTTTTCCCTGTTACAGGCTAGGGGTACGGCTACACTGCCACTTTTTTTCCTCCCAAAAAAGCTACGCAAAATGCACTTTGCATTTTGCGTAGATTTGTTCAGTTCTTTTGTCGGAAGAGGCTTTTCTAACATTTGGCCCATCTAGACTGGGCCAAATGTCGGAAAAAAACCCTCTTTCAAAAGCCCCCTTATTCCTCGTGGAACAAGGAATACAGGGGCTTCTGAAAGAGCACGTTTGCTCTTCTGCAAAAAAAGCAGAAGAGAAAATGCATTCCCTGGACATGGAACAGTTCTTCCAAGATACCTGAGGTATCCTGGAAACACTGTGTAGTGTAGCCATACCCTAACTTGGCCACCCTCTGAAGCTTTAGGAAAATAGTCACTGAGTCTCTTTGAATGCTATTTTGCATATCTGTTCTTTTATCAAGCCCAGTAACATAAGGGTGTGCTTTTGTAACTGTTCAGGATGGTATAACATGAACCTCTGTATAAATCTTTAAGCTACAGCTTGCCAGGGCTTTTTAAGTTATACTCCCCAAATCGACTTCCAAGGTGCTCAACCAGCCGTAAGCTTTGTTCACAGGTGGGCATAAAGCTAGAAATGCAAAACCCTTGCAGCTTTGCTAAATGTATCCTGGTTCCAACTATATTATCAGTGAAAACATTTCAACAGGTACTTGTCCTGATATGCTTTTTCCTCCAGTCAGTCAGTCTGGGATTTCCTCTTAGCTCTAAAGTAACTTTTGTGTGGGGACTCAAAACAGATTGTTTCTTGGATGGTGGTCCATTTAGAGTTTATGGAAGATATGGCTATTCAGCTTTCTCCCTGCCTCCCCTCTCCTACATTGTGTTTCAGAGCCTTTCAAAAACACCAAAAGGAAATACAAATGTCTAAATTACACTCCCCCACAAGCACCCCTCTCCAAGCAAAATAGTTCATAATACAATTCCTGAACACTCTGTAATAAAAACTGATTGCAAATGAGCCCGAATAAAATATTTAAAATACCCAACTGTTTCCTGTAGAATTCTTTAGCAATCTCTTATTATGAAACCTTCAGTTGTTTTTGGATTAGTCCCTTATCATCCAGATTAAGTTTAAAGACATATACGTCATCCAGGATGCATTTAATGATTGCTGAATCAACTAAAGAAACAAATTTATATTCATAATGGGACTATAAAAAGAGCAAATTTATATTAATAATGGACCTATAGAAAGATGTCACATTTTTCCGGCAACTTATACAATGTAGTATGGAGCTAATTCTTCAGTTGTCTGGCAACGTACAGAGTCATTTGTAACAGTGCAAAGTGCACCTAAAGTGCAAATCAGATACACTTAGTTGCATTTTATGCTCACTTTCAATATTTAGGAAACAGAACTCTCACAAGGGTGTCAGGAGAATCCATTTAAAGGCACAGAGATATACCTTTTTATGTAGGGAAAAACTGAAGCTGCCTGTGTATTTGCTGAAAGGCATGTCCACAAATACTTAGCTTCCCCAAAATATGAGGGTATCCTGTGACTTATAACTAGGACAGACTTTTGGGTTACAGCCCCAGTTATTTACTTGGAAAGGAGCACTGTATCTCTGTTTTTATGACCCATGGGAACTTTAAGCTGCATTCTGCCATTGTTGTATGTTTACTGTTACCAAAAAAACCTCAGGACCCTATCTCCCCATTAGCGAGAGAGAATAAACAGTTCTCTGAAAATTTAAGTGCTGGCAGATATGTAAGCTCTTATTACTCTCACTATATTTAAAACACAGTGACACAAACTTGATTACATATAATGCTCTTTCCCCCAGCCAAAGATTAAATCAATAGCACTTTTATTTTCAGTCTCACAAAACCTCTGCCAGTTCATTCACAGCATCTTCATCTGCTTCATAACAACAACCGACAAATCAAATGGCAAGTGGCAAACGATTGGGATTTAACAATATTTGGGGAGTTTCTGATTTCCTTCTACTAAATGTAACTTACACATGAATGCGAGCAGCAATATTTTTTCTTTTAAGCATAGGGTAGTAACAAGGTGTCTGGTTCATGCTGCATGACTTTGCCTGGGGGAGCCTATGTGTGTGGAAACATTATTTGTATCTTACAGTTTTGAACTGGTTTTATCAGAGGAAAAACACACGTTCTAATAAGCCGATGAGAGACTGGTGCTTGTTTCAGTGTTGGGCCAGATCCTCAACTGATGTAACCTAACATAGCTCCACTGACTTCATGTGAACTTCTCCTGTTTACACCAGCTCAGGGTTTGACTCTTCGTTCTTTAGGATCCCCTTTTCAGACTGCAATTTTGTGATCACTGCCTATTGCCAAAATTGTCTCATTGTCTTCCAATATTTTCCCCCATTTGTCTTTCCATCTGTTATTTCTTGTACAGTACTTAAATTGCAGCCTTTTCAGGCAGAGACCATCTTCTGGTTCTGTGTTTATACCACCCCTAGCATAATCTGGTTCCTAGGCAGCACAGCACTACAAATACGACTACTTGTCATTTGTTTTAATTCTTTGATATAAACTCATTGTGGGTTCTAGAAGGACTGCAAGAAATAGCTAGAGAGTTTGACAATAGAAATTCCCCTTTGTGGTTATTCTGTTAGGGTATGTCGAACAAGGGAGGCTAATGAGGGCGACCAAAATTGCAAATGAAGCACGTGATTTAAATATATTCCACACTTCATTAGCATGTTCCTGGCCGGTTGCCGTTTTGAAAATTGACTAGCCCGGAAGAACTTCCCCCGTCTACACATGGCAGAGAAGGGAAATTCCGAAATAAACCCCTTACTTCGAATTACCAGTTAAACCTCATGTAATGGACATTAAGTCAAAGTATATCACATCCACCCACTTCCCTATATCCACAGAGCCAGTTACCTCATCATAGAAGCTAATCAGGTTGGTCAGGAGTGACTTGCCCTTGGTGACTCTATGTTGACTATTCCTGATCACTTTCTCCTCTTCCAAGTGCTTCAAAATGGATTCCTTGAGGATCCCCTCCATGATTTTTCCAGGGACTGAAAAATCTTCCTCCTTGTCGCCCTCTGTCACCCCACTCTCTTGCAAGTTGGTGCCAGGTATGTCTTGGGCTGAACCATGGCAGGGTTGCTGCCTACCTACCCCATCCAGAATGACATCCTCTTTTCATAGAAGCAGCAGGTGTGAGGTGCTGCCCCAGAGTATCCACTCTGCTACTTGGCTTTCTGATAAGACTGCCTGAGTGCCTTGATCTTGAGCCTGCACTGATCAAGTGAGCCTAGTGTGGTCTTTGGTCATCAGACTGGGGATGATCCTACTGTGCATATTCCTTTTCTTGATGCAGGGGTCATAGAATATGGACTCCGCTCCCCACACCTCGATGAGGTCCAGGATCTCCCATGCACTCTAGGCTGGAGCTCTTCTGAGGGCCTGGGCAGTGGAGACCGTTAGAGCAGAAGTGCTCACAGCTGTTTCAGTGTCTGAGGGAATATTGAGGGCACCCATGTTGCAGTGTGCTGCACACACATGGCTTGCAAAGCTGGCCAAGTGGGACAGGCCCTTTTCAAGTTCCTGGGACTTTTAGAGCTCAGCGGGAGAGCAGTCAAGCCTCACGGTGTGGCCAGAGCAGCAATAGTGGACAGCTACGGGAGGCCTGGCAGAGGCCAATGGAGTCAGATTTATGACAATGTAGCATCGACCCTAGCATAATTTTGGACACTAGCACAATTTTGCATGAGCATTACTCCTCGTGAAAAGTGGGACTACAAGAGTCGTATTCTGATGCCCCTTAGGTCGGAACAACAGGCTTGGTAATGTGGACTCATTGCTTAGATAAGCGTCCATGGGGGGCTAATTTTGGGGTAAAGCCCTAGTGTGGACCAAGCTTTTATGTATGTCTTTGGCATAATAATCAGCAGAGAAGAAAATATCAATGATTATATTTTCTGCTTACTTATATTTTAATATCCCCCCCCCCCCCACACACACACATACATGTTTGAAGGATCTGTTACTATAACCAGGAAGTCCATTAATAACAAATGCCAAGTTTTTTCTTCTTCATGTTTTAAAATTTTGTAAGCTTTATATGCAAAATTATCTTTCCTCTGGTTCATCAGGCATAACTCATAAGGATCCCTCAGGGAGTTGTATGCTTGGCCTGTCATTCTGGTGAATATAGGAAAATACCAGAGGAAAGTTAGCAGAAATGACTGCTCTTGTGCATGGCATGTTTTTTTTGTTTTTGTTTTTTTTTTTGCCTAATTTATAATGCTAACAATCTAATGAGATTAACTATCAAAATCCAATGATGACAAATCTGAATATTATTTTTTCTTTTAGTGAGACAGAGGGGAAAGTTTGTTATTTACATATTTTCCCATCACCCCATCAGGTTACACTAATAAGCATAATTTCTGGCAAATGGGAGGTCAATTCTGGAGCAGATTTGTCTCCTTAAATTAATTCCTGTATTCATGTTTCATAAGGTTTTATTTATCTTAACTCTTGGATGACCTTCATCAGCTGTCACTGTCAACTAGAGAACACCACTCTTGACAATTGCTGTCAGTTCCAAAGAGTTGTAAATCCTCATGTCCTAGCTTGTAGCACTGGGAAACCCAACATCTCTGGGCTGTTGAGTGCATCAAGGAATAAAGGAAAAACACACACAGAAAACACAGCTTTATCCTGAAAATAATTTGCCCTACTTACTATAAAAATATTAAATCTGCCTCATATTTCAAATAGATGAGAATTACATTTGGATGGAGTTCAATGAGAGAAAAGTCTATATGTCTTAGCTTGATTTCAGTTTCTGTATAGAGTAATTAGAAGCGAAGTTACGTAGGGTATGTCTACACTACAAAGTTAATTCGAACTAACAGCCATTAGTTTGAATTAACTTTAATAGTGGCCATACATGCAAACCTCTATTTTGCATTTAATTAGAAATAGTGGAGCGCTTAATTTGAACTAGGTAAACCTCATTCTACGAGGAGTAACGCCTAGTTCGAATTAAGTAGTTCAAATTAAGGGCTGTGTAGCCACTTAATTTGAATTAGCTGGAGGCTAGCCATTCTCAGGTTGCCCTGGTGGCCACTCTGGGCCAAACCAGGAAAACTCTTCCGCCCCCCTCCCAGCCCCGGAGTCTTTAAAGGGGCACGGTCTGCCCACAGTGCTTGTGCCAGTTGCAAGCCTGCCAGCATCCAGCCAGCAGACCCTGCACCTGGCACGAGATGATCCAGCCACCCGCTGCCACCCAGCCCTCCACCTCTTCCCAGAACCAGGCTGGCGGCTCCTAGGAGCCTACCCGGAGCCGCAAGAGGCAAGCACCCACCTGGTTTAGTGAGGCGACCGTGGACCTCATCGAGGTATGAGAGGCCTCCAATGCCCACAATCTCTGCACTAGGCACAGGAACGTGGCTGTCTACAGCTGTATGGCTGCCAGCCTGACCACCAGAGGCCACATGCACAGCCAGGAGCACCTGCGGCTACTGGAGCAGCAGCTCCACACCCAGGAGCACTAGGTCCACGAGGACCTGTGGCTGCGGCAGCGGAGCTTGCAGGCACTGGAGGATCAGGGCCGTGCCCTCTGAGGTCACCTCCAGACCCTAGTAGACAGGTTCCTGCCTCCTCCTGCTCCAGCCCCTGCGACCGCCCCAGCTCTCACTCCTCCTCCCACCCTTGCTCACCCTCCCGCTTCCTCCGCACCCCCTGTTCCTCCTTCCCCACCTTCCACACCCACTGCCCCACAATGCCCCCGCACCTGCAGTGCTGTGAGATGGAAGAGCTAGCAGGACCCTGAATCCTGAGCTTTCCCTTCCTCCCCTTCCTCCCCCTTCCAGCTCCTTCCTCCCAGGTTTCCCCCTCCTCTCTCCCACCCTCTCTCCTGCCCTCTCCTGCCTCCTTTCCCCCATCTCTCCAGAGTTTCATTCCCCCTCCCCAGTTGTGTTAAATAAAGAGAGTTTCTATTTTTGAAAATATGTGTCTTTTATTTGACATCAGGAAGGGGTGGCTAGGGTAAGTGGAAGGACGAGAGGTAGGAATGGGGCACAAGCCCCCAGTAGGGCATACCGGGGAGACTGTTAGCGCTCCTCAGGGTGGAAGCTCTCCCGCAGGGCCCCCTGGATCCTGACAGCCCCTCGATGGTCCTCCCGGATGGCAGCCTGCAGCCTGGCTACCAGCAACATGTCCATGACATGCAGCAGAGTCCCCGGGGACAGGTCTGGTTCCATGTTGCACAGTGCCGTGGTGCCCTGAGTGAGGGCAAACAGAGCACTCCGAGACACAAATGCTTTGCTGTCCCTCAGCGAGGTAGACCAGCAAGCAGAGAAACCTGAGAACTGTCTGTCCGAGATGGGGGGGTCATGTCCCTTTAAGCCCTCGGCTAGCCTGAGGCAGCAGCCCCACACACTTAAGTCTGACCCTGATGCCCTGCCGGCACTGGTTCCGGCCAGCCTTATCTTTGATTCAGGGTCCACTCAATGCGGGCGTGCTATTTCGAATTAGCAAACTGCTAATTCAAATTAGTTTTTAGGTCTAGATGCACTAATTCAAATTATCTTATTTCGAATTAACTAATTCGAATTAAGTTAGTTCGAATTAGCGCTGCAGTGTAGACATACCCGTAGGGATTATTGGTGACCAATGGAAGTCCCTTTTAATAACAGAGGTATGAATTTCTGTTTGCTCTGTTAGGCTTTTAGAAACAATAGACGAAATTGGCTAATCTGTGCCAGTGCTGTTGTAAGATTATTTGAAATTAAGCACTTTAAAGCAGCAGTGTCACATAAAAGTGGGTTTAATAAGTAGCTAGTTGATTCTCTAGCTCACAATTTTTGGCTTTTGCATATGAAAATAGTGGAGAGGGGGAAACACTGTTATTATGTAAGACTTTTTCAGGAAATATCAACTGAAGGCCTTAATAATTAGATCATTTTGTCATGTTATGTAAATTATTTAACCCAATAGTCACTACAAGACAGTATAAATACCCAGTCTCTGGGAATTTGGCCAAGAAGCCTATGGTTTGAAGAATCTGCACAGAATTTGACTATGGAAATGAGAATACTAGTAAAACATCTGCCCAATTTAGAAATTCCTGGGCAAACCTGATTTAAGATTACACAGTCCTCAGTTTGATTCTGTTGGTTTTAGATCAGAACTGGAGACAAATATAGGATGTTCAGCAACACTTTATGTGTTAAAGCTGGCCTTGTTTCAGCACTTGAGTATATGCCTAAATTTAGCATGTGAGTTGTCCCCCTGAGTTAAGCACACATGTAAATCTGTTGGTGAATTGGGGGCAGATTTAATGAATTCTGTGGTCTTGGCTTCCAGTATTTGCTTCCACTTCTGGTCTAAAAACAACCACCATGTATGATCTATGATTATATAGATTCGTTAATACATAAATTAAAGTGAGGCACAGTCTTCAGTGCTTTGTTAAGTGCTTGTATGCCGGGGCCTCTTGCTAAGAATGGGAGTGGCTCCCAGGAAAACCCAAACAGGCGAATGTACTTGGAAGCCACATACTCACTAATGCAGCTTGCTTCCTGTCTTTGATCAACTAGCTAGTTCAGGGTGTGTGTAGGGGAGGGAAGAGGGATTTACACAGCCTTTCCCTTTACTTCTCCCTCCGTCCCTTATAGCTTGTAATCGTGGGTCAGCAGAGAAAGGCTGAAATTCTGGCTGCTGTTTATACTACAATGCTTGTTCTCTGCACCCCACCCTCTGTTCTCTGCTCCCCACCTCTTCTTTTGTGCATAAGGGTCAATAACAAGCTGGCTAAACATTCCCTCCTATTCAAAATCTATTGTAAGAAGGGATGGGGAAAATAAGCAAATATTTCTGTGGATTTGAAAGATGCAGAAAACATGAGATGACATTACAGAAGGGTTTGTGTGACCCCTGAACTGTGCTGTAAACATTGCTGGAAGGAAGCAGCAGGGAATTTAAGCTTCTGGACACTCCCAGAAGTAAAGTTTGACAGTCAGTGTCACTGCTTGGAACAGTAGCAAGAGGTGCCCTGAGATCTGCTCATAGTAAGGACTAGTGGATGAGGCTTTTTTTAAACAACTAACAATATCATCCAAAGCCAAGATTTGGTGGTGAATGGGGACTTCAGCTATCCAGATATATGTTGGGAAAATAACACAGCGGGGCACAGACTATCCAATAAGTTCTTGGACTACATTGGAGACAACTTTTTATTTCAGAAGGTTGAAAAAGCTACCTGGGGGAAGCTGTTCTCGATTTGATCATAACAAGTAGGAAGGAACTGGTTGAGAATTTGAAAGTGGAAGGCAGCTTGGGTGAAAGTGATCATGAAATCATAGAGTTCACAATTCTAAGGAAGGGTAGAAGGGAGAACAGCAAAATTTCAGGAAGGTGGATTTTTGTAAGCTCAGAGAGCTGATAGGTAAGGTCCAATGGGAATCAAGACTGAGGGGAAAAACAGCTGAGGAGAGTTAGCAGTTTTTCAAAGGGACATTAATAAGGGCCCAAAAGCAAGCTATTCTGCTGTGTTGGAAAGATAGAAAATATGGCAAAAGACCACCCTGACTCAACCCCGAGATCTTGCATGATCTAAAAATAAAAAAGGAGTCATATAAAAAATGGAAAGTAGGACAAATTACGAAGGATGAATATAGGCAAACAACACAGGAATGCAGGGGCAAGATTAGAAAGGCAAAGGCACAAAAGGAAACAAGAAGACTTTTTATAAATACATTAGAAGCAAGAGGAAGACCAAGGACAGGGTAGGCCCACTGCTCAGTGAGGAGGGAGAAACAGTAACAGGAAACTTGGAAATGGCAGAGATGCCTAATGACTTCTTTGTTTTGGTCTTCACCGAGAAGTCTGAAGGAATGCCTAACATAGTGAATGCTAGTGGGAAAGGGGTAGGTTTAGAAGATAAAATAAAAAAGAACTAGTTAAAAATCACCTAGAAAAGTTAAATGCCTGCACGTCACTAGGGCTTGATGAAATGCATCCTAGAATACTCAAGGAGCTGATAGAGGAGGTATCTGAGCCTCTAGCTATCATCTTTGGAAAATCATGGGAGACATGAGAGATTCCAGAAGACTGGAAAAGGGCAAATATAGTGCCCATTTATAAAAAGAGAAATAAGAACAACCCAGGAAACTACAGACTAGTTAGTTTAACTTCTGTGCCAGGGAAGATAATGGAGCAAGTAATTAAGGAAATCATCTGTAAACACTTGGAAGGTGGCAAGATGATAGGGAACAGCCAGCATGGATTTGTAAAGAACAAATCATGTCAAACCAATCTGATAGCTTTCTGATAGTATAACGAGTCTCGTGCATAAAGGAGAAGCGGTAGATGTGGTATACCTAGACTTTATTAAGGCGTATGATACGGTCTCGCATGATATTCTTATCAATAAACTAGGCAAATACAATTTAGATGGGGATACTATAAGGTGGGAACATAACTGGCTGGATAACCATACTCAGGGTATGTCTACACTACCCCGCTAATTCGAACTAGCAGGGTAATGTAGGCATACCGCACTTGCAAATGAAGCCTGGGATTTGAATTTCCCGGGCTTCATTTGCATAAGCAGGGAGTTGCCATTTTTAAAACCCCGCTGGTTCGAACCCCGTGCAGCGCGGCTACACAGGGCACGAACTAGGTAGTTCGAACTAGGCTTCCTAGTTCGAACTACCGTTACTCCTCGTGAAATGACACTTTAACATGAGAATCATGAATTTTCCTGAACTTGTGTTGTGATAGAATTTTATTTATATTCATTATTTTCTTAAGCAAACTTATTTCAAGACAAAAGGGAAGGGTTTTTAAAAGAAGCTTCTTCTAAATTTCACCGAAAGCAGCAAAAGGGTACAGAAATCCAAAACCATAACATTTGATTTTGCATACATGCAAAAATATACGTGACTGGTGAAGAGGAATATATTGGCAGGGCAAAACACCCACCTGACTCGGTGTCAGTAGATTCACACGTTTTCAGCGATGCTTAAACGTTTTTAGGGTATACACACATTTGAGGTTAGAAAGCAAGCTGTTTTGCTTTTAATTCACACTGTTGAACTAATTTTCATTGTTTAGCTGAAAATACAGCAACCTTTGTGCTAGGGAGATTATCAACTATTTTTGTTCTAGTTGTTCATGATATATTTTCCTTAATAGTGAAATAACTGAGGAATTAGCAGACTTTTAAAGGCAATTCTGTACTAATGAAGACTGAAATTCAGAGTGAGACTCTGGTTGAAATCACTAACTGAAGTTTTACTATAGATTTATCCCCAAGGTTGTACTTATCTGCCTGTATCAGGACCTACAGTCCATTTTATAAAACCTGCAATAGATCCACAGGTCTGAATAATAAAGAATCAGTTCCACAAACAAAACCATAATGCTAAAATTTCTGACCACCTGTGATTGGGCGGACAAAGCCCGACCTCCCCTTTCAGCACCCTGACCAGCAGCAGGAGCAGTTGAGAGGTCCTCCAAGCAGGGTAGAAGGGCAGCCTTCACTGCAGTCAATCAGGATGCAGCAGGCTGCTATATAAGGAGCTGCTAGCTAAGGCCTGTCAGTTCCTTCCTAGAGCTCAGCCCAGGCAGATCTCTGTGCTGACTGGGGAACACTAGAACCTTGGACAGCTCCGAGTGGGAGCTGGACCCTTGTAAGTGAGCGGAGCTAGATCCTGCAACTAAAGGCTAGTTAGCGACAACTATGCAGAATCCTGGACAAGGGGAATTCAACAACAAGGCCTTAGAAAAGGGCTGGATGAAATGGCATCCCGGGGAAGTGGCCTATGGACATGACCACAATTACAGACTTTGAAACTTGGCAGGTAACTGCTATGTATAGGGTAGCAGGTGGGCCTGAGTGCCCCCCAACTCCCTGCAAACCACACCCGAGTGAGGGGAAGGTAAAAGAAGAGGCCTGAACCCTGGCCATGGACTGGGCATTGACTGGCTCATAGCCAGTCTAGTAAAATATTGTGAGACCCCCTTCAGCCACCAAGGGGCGCTCGCATACTGAACCTATTACACCACCCTATGCAATCAGAAGGCAATCAGAAGACAATATACTACCCTAAATCCACAGGTGCATCTCTCTGATGTTGATAGGAGATCTTTGAACAGATATTACCCAGTCAACTGACTTAGACCTCTAAGAGCAAATATGGACTCACTTGTAATCATTCATACAAATTAGTAAAAGAGTATTTAATGTTTGTGGTCTATATCAATGAAACAATCTTAAAAATAGACTTTAACCTTAAAATATATTTTTTTCCAGGAAAGCTGTGTACTCATTAAAACAGGGCAATAAATATAAATGACTAATATAACACATGCTTGTGATTGTAAAGCAGCGAGGGTTGCTGCACACAGAGTATACCTGATATGCCCACAAAACAAGGATATGTAAAATACAAGCCACATTAAAGTATGTACCCTCTTCTTTTTTCATCCTTATCATTATTACCACCATAGCATACCACAGCTGACCACCTATAATTCTCTTTCCCCCTTCTGCCTAAACTTATTTACTAGATTGTAATAGTAGCTGTGGATATTTGGAGTAATAGTTGGCTGTGCTGGAAAATGTTAGTTTAATAAAGGAGTATTTGCAGAAGGACCAGTAAAAGAGTAATGAAAGGTTGGCATTCCTAGGAGGACAGAGGTAATGTTTGTATGTGGCCTGTGCTTGTGATAGCAGAAAAGTGCGTGCCTGTGTAAAGGAAAGAGAAGAGCATATCTACTATTGGGTAGCTTAACTTTTCATCTCCTTCCCATTGTGGATTGTGAGATGAGGGTTTCCACCTCCCGTGCACACCCACGACTCCTAACAATAGTTTCACAACAGTTTTCGGTGCTAATTTCTTATGGTATTTATATTTAATTGAGGGTAAAGTTTGGATCTAGTGGGGGTTGAGTATCTGTCTGTGATAGAAGTGCAACTGCTGACAGGGAACATTTTATCTGTCAGTCATTGCATTTAAGTTGTCATGTGTCAGACTTGAGAGTGCTCAGCCTCCATCAATAAAGATTAGGTGCACAGCGCATAAACATTCAGTTGCAGTAGGAATAACAGCAAAAGATAACCAACTTCAGTATTTGAAAAACAGCAATCTAACATTGCTCCCGACTGAGTCAGCAGCTACCTCTCTGCTATGTTTTATGTAGATAAATGAAGAATAGAAATGCCAAGGAAAAATGTCAGCCAGAGCCAAACTCAAGAGATAGCCCATTACAAATTTGAGGCAAGATTAAACAAAAAACTACAGAGACAATGTAAAGTATACAAAATGTAACCCCGTGTGACATAACTGGCCAGCTACTTCTAGAAAAAAAACAAGAATTTAAGCCCCATTTTACAGTGTTTCACTATGGATGTGGATAAATCTCTGTAACATTTCCATATAACCATGTATCATTGTCATATAATTTTTATTAAGAGAAACTTTGTAAATCCTTTTATATATATCTTTGTGTGAAGCCTTCTTATAGAATCCTTTGTATTAAGAGAAACCTTGTATCCAGACTTTTCCATAGAAACTTTGTATTAAACCCTTTATGTTCTAGGCCTTAGGAATAGGAAAATGTCTTTCAAGGGATAGAATAGATCTCTCCCCTTTCCTTGACTGTCCTGTTGAAATGAATGAGGTGTGAATGGAGAAGCCTTGAAAGGTGAGCACCTCCAGCAGCAGTTGCAAGGGTAGAGAGGGTCTGAGAGCCAGATCCAAAAACAATAAGGCTTGTGAAGTGAGCTCATTGAAAAAAAGATTGGACATAGAGATGGCCTTGGGAGTGAAGCAACAAGTGCCTGAAGGACCCTCTTTGAAGCAGCATTAAAAAAGGTATCACAGGAATTTTACTGCATATGTAAATGATTACTAACTGGCTGCATGAGAGGGATAAATATGAGGCATCTTGCGGAGGGACCCCGGGTTTTTGTCTTGTCAACATCGGAGCATCAATCTGGATTGGCAGAAGCCTGGCTCCACCTCTCCTCCATCTAACTCACCTGGCCAATGTAGATAGGGGGAGCAACTATTGGTAACAACAAGACGGAGTGTGCTTGTGTGTGTGAGAGTGCATGAGTGTAATGTATCATATGCAGATGATAAAATATTGATTGATCTATGTGTGCTCAATAAATGTGGCATGTTGCCTTAGCCCCCTGAAAAAGATCCCGTGTGCTTCCTTTAAGCACAACATGGAGACGCTACTAGGCACCATCTTAGGAAACCATGGATGAGAGGAACTATCAGTAAACCATTGAGCTAATTTATGGTAAATCCAAATGACTTAAGGGAAAGCTCTAAATATAAAAGCCCCTAGAAGATTCAAGAGTCTAATCCATCTAGCATGAGGCAAGGTAACAGGAATTTACTAAATTATAAACCAGCTCTACCATCATTTCCTGTGTGGCCTTGTGTGACAACTTAGGTCAAATTTTTTCAAATGTGGGTGACTAAAGCTATCCATCAAAATATTTTAGGTGCTTTTAGTTAATTGTGGCTTAGTTTTAAGAAGGGTGGACATTAGCAGCACCTACTGAAATGATGAGAGGTGTAGATGCTTGGCACTCCTGAAGGTCATGCCATTTTTCTTGGGGTGCTTAAATATGAATTAGAAGGGAGATTTTGTAGTGTGTCAGCTCACCCCCAAAAAAGCCCTGGAAAAGTCAGAGCTAGATAAACCAGAAGTCTTCACCACCATAGCCAACATCTTTCCCCTTTCTTAATACCACATACTATTTTCAGACAGGCTAGACACTGATATCAACATACAATTTCTTCACAGCATTTTTTAGATGTCTCCACATGCAATTCCTCCCTTATTACCCAGAGAAACAGAGGCTAGGGACACCATTTCTACCCATCCTGGGTAAGAGCCATTGACGGACCTAACCTCCATGAATCTATCTAGCTCTTTTTTGAACCTTGTTAAAGTCCTAGCCTTCACCACATCCTCTGGCAAGGAGTTCCACAGGTTGACTGTGCGCTGAGTGAAGAAAAACTTCCTTTTGTTTGTTTTAAACCCGCTGCCTATTAATTTCATTTGGTGAAACGTTTCCTTGTTCACTTTTTCCATACCAGTCATGATTTTATATACCTCTATCATATCCCCCGTTAGTCTCCTCTTTTCTAAGTTGAAAAGTCCAAGTCTTTTTAATCTCTCTTCATATGGGACCCGTTCCAAACTCCTCATCATTTTTGTTGCCCTTTTCTGAACCTTTTCCAATGCCAATATATCTTTTTTGAGATGAAGTGACCATATCTGTATGAAGTATTCAAGATGTGGGTGTACCATGGTTTTATATAGAGGCTTTTATATATAGTTCTTCCAATGACATTACTTCTGACTTCCACCAGTATAACAGCTTGATACTGCTCAGACTGATGTGAAGGAGAGTTTTGCTATTAACTTTCATTGGGATAGGACTGTGTCATAAACAAGATGAAAATTGGCTTTGTGTCATTTCTAAAATGGGGAAGGCAACATTTCCTGACCTTGCCGTAGCCCTGCACAAATTAATTCAATAACATTTGTACAGCATGTTTGAAAATGGAAAGCCCTATCCAAGTGCCAAGTACTATTTTAATAACAGTAACCTGCAGGGGTAGCAGCTGAAAGTAATTGGTTATTTTGATCTCTTTGATCTACACAAGCTACTCATATTATTTTGATGCCTTACCACAAAATGCAGGTATCACTCACAATAGCTCCCTTCACTTGAAAGGAGCCTAAATGGTATTTGGGATAAGTAATGTATAATCCCATAAAAGCTTGCTCATCTCACTCCTTACACAACACACTTACAAATGTGTTGGGGTACAAAATGGAGTTACAGAATCCTAGAACTGGCAAGGACATTGAGGGCATGTCTATACTAGGAAATTATTTCACAATAACAGGCTGTTACAGGAGACCCCTGACTTCTAACCGCCCGAGTTATGATCCCTCACACTTACAAACATTTTTGGAAGTGCGGAATGGTCTGAAACCCCCCAGTTTACATCTTCGTATACAGCGCACGGCGCCTATCGTAAAGAGGGTTCGAGTTAAGACACTCCCGACTTGCGATGCTTCCCCAGGAACCAATTGTGTCACCAGTTGGGAGCCACATCTATGTCAAAATAATATGCTTGGTAGTGAGTGTGGATACTCTGTTTATTATTTCAAAATAAGGGCAGGGAGAGATATTTCAAAATAACTCCCTAGTGTGGACCAGGGCTGAGAGGTCATCTGGTCCAAGTCTCTGCACTCAAGGCAGGACTAAGTATTATCTTGACTATACCTGACAGGCATTTGTCTAACCTGGTCAGAGTCCTCAATTTTCCCCCGCAATTTATTCCAGTCAGGTCCACCAATAGCAATTCTGGTCCCAGGGCAGAAATCAATGTCCCCTCCTAGCCCAAGGAAACCACCAGCATCTCCCTGCACCATCCTGACAGAAGAGCTCTGGGCCATTCCAGCCCTATACCCCATGTGCTGGGATGAGACATAAGGCAGCTGCACTTCACCATTCTGGCCCTCCCTTCCCCAGACCCAACCTTCTGGCACTGGGGAAAGTTTCAGCAGTATTTCTTGATTCAAACATTTTGATATGTCCCATGCAGATTCTGGGGTTCAACATTAAGTCCAGGAACCTCCATGGCAAATATCAAAAGCATTTTGAATCAAGAACAGCTAGTGCTGCAGTCCCAGCCCTTTGAAATTGCTGTGTTCCTGGGCAATTGCCCTTTTTACCCCTCCTTCTCCATCAGCGGGCCTGATTCCAGTACTTAACCAACCAGAAGTTAGGAAGTATATCCAAATAGCAAATCTAACCTGCCTTTGATGAAATTTAAGCCCATTGCTTCTTGTCCTATCATTAGAGATTAAGGAGAACAATTTTTCTGCCTCTCCTTCTAGCAATTTTTTATAGTTCTGGAAAACTGTTACTATGCTCCCTCTCGGGATATGTCTACACTACAGAGAAGATCAAAGCTGTTGCTGTCAATCTTCCAGGTTCAAATGAGCCGGTCTAGTGAAGATACGCTAATTCAAATTGAGAGGGACACTCTGGTCAATGCTGATAGTCCTGCTTCCATGAGGAGTAAGGGAAGTTAAAGGGAGAGTGTGCTCCTTTCGACTTCCTACAGTGTGGACAGCGCCAAAAGTCGAGTTAAAGTACTTTGACTTCAGCTATGTAATAAACATAGCTGAAGTTGTGTATGTTAATTTGACCTTATCCCATAGTACAGATATGCCCTCCGTCTTCTCTTCTCCTGACCTAACAAACCATTTCCCCACCCTTCCCTCATAGATCATGTTTTCTAGACCCTTACTCATGTTTCTGTTCTTCTCTGAACTTTCTCCTGGTTGTCCACATCTTTCCTGAAATGTGGCACCCACCACTGGGCTCCATACTCCATCTAAGGCCTAGTTAGTAGGGTGTAGAATGGAAGAATTATTTCTTGTATCTTGCTTACAACATTCCTGCTGATGTATCCCAGAGTGATGTTTGTTTTCAGATGCAGTTGGATTCATTTTTAACTTGTGATCCACATTTGTCATTATCAGATTTCATTCTATTTATTTCAAATCATTTCTCCAGTTTGTCGAGACCATTTTGAATTTTAATCCTATCCTTCAAAACACATGCAACCTCTCCTAGCTTGGGATCATCCACAAATTTTATCTGCTTATATTTTCATTTTTAAAAATCATACGAAATGACTTGGTAATAAATATTGGGCAAAGTGCATAGTATCTTAATGTACTTATCATGTTTACAGTTTGGAAAGACAGTCACTAAAATCAGGGACATTGGATAAGCCTAGAGGAACAGTTACCACATTCTGACCTTTGAGTAACAAAAGTAGCTTATTTTATCTAATCGTCTCATTCGTGTACAGGAATTTGGGTAGAACTTGTCAATGGATGGCTGGATTCTGCTAGTAAGTCTCCGCCAAGGGCCATCTTTCATAAGCATAAGCTGGAGCACACTTACAGAGTCCTTATCTGCATACTGATTTTTAGTTTATATATTTACATTCCAGCTTTAGCAACAGTGTATTCTACTCAGCTATAGAACAGCTTCACACTAGACAGATCTGACATGGCTTGGGTTGCAAGCCTGAATGATAGCTGCCTTATGGCCCAGAGACCAGCTGGTAATGTTCTATAGTGGCAGCGAGTAATTCCTTTATCTCTGGATAGAGCAAAGTGAGACTGGAAATGTTATTGGGATTATTTCAGGGTAGTGGTGATGAGGCCAAACTTCAGAATTCAGATCCATGTTCCAAGCCCTCTTCTCCCCAGTATTCAGAGCCTTGTATCTGAGGTTGAGCTTTAAATTAAGCTTTAAACCAAATAAGTCAGTTATCAGAGCTGGTTCCTGATGCATTTTTAGATAGGATTTGATCCTCCTTTCATTCCTACCAGTATAAATGCAAATTAACAAAACATTGGTTATACCATCAGGCACCTTTCCTCGTGTTTCTGCCGCAGCCTACCGTCAAGAGGCATCCCTGTTTGATCAATCCACCCACTACAGCTGATCAGAAGATGGGAAGGAAAGGGTTTCATGGAAAACATAATGGACTTTCTCTCTCTCTTTCTTTTTGGACAAAAGTTTCAAAAGATAGAGCTGGCCTGAAGCATTTTTTTGGTGGAAGGAGGGAGCTTTTTCAATTCTGACAGACTGTGTTTTTGGTGGAGACCAGAGCTTCTCACTCCGCAGGGTATGGAGGTGGGGCACCCCAGAGAGTAGATAGGGGAGCTCAGTCCAACAAGGACATTATCAAGGGAATCTCTGTGACCCAGACTGTCACAGTGGCCAACAGGAAGACTGACTTGGGAGCCTTCAGTGCTGAAGAGGGCTTGTATTGTGGAGCAGCCAGAGATGTCTGACAGACGGAAAAAGGCCAGGACTTAAAGCAGCCCAGATGTAACAATAGAGTAGATCAGACTCTCGCCCTCCTTATTGGTATGGATAAAATTAATTCAGATGACTGTCCAAATGTTTTTGGTATACAGTCTCAACCTGGAGAAACACTCAGTTGAAATAGTAACCTTCACTAAGTTTCTGACCAGTTGCTGTAACTAACATAGAGCAACATGAGTAAGGGGTAAGGATGACACAGGCAGGAGTCACTTGGAGGGGGCAGTCACAGAGCCAGTGCGCTCCCCTGTGTCCCTCCCCAGCAGGTGCTATTGTTCAGTGATGACTGCAGAGACATAACCCATGGGCTACATCTTCACTGTAGGCTTTTTGCACAAGAACTGTTTTGCACAAGAATTCTTGCGCAAAAGGTCTTGCACAAGAGTGCATCTACACTGCCATGTGCTTTTGCACAAGAGCATCCATGGCAGTGTGGATGCTTTCTTGCACAAGAAAGCTCTGATGGCCATTTTAACCATAGGGGTTTCTTGAGCAAGAAACCGCTGTTTTCCGTCCACACTGTCTTCTTGCACAGGACCTCTTGTGCTAGAGGGCTTATTCCTTGTGGGGAGAGGAATAACTCTCGTGCAAGAAGCCCTCTTTTCCAAAGCTGTAGTGTAAATTTACTTGCACAAGAACATGCGTGCAGTGTAGATGCTCCACAAGTTTTTGCGCAAGAATGGCCATTCTTGTGCAAAAAGCCTGCGGAGTAGACATAGCCATGGTATACATTTCCAGATAGGTGTAACTTGCACTGAGTTAGCATTTATTTGGCTTGTAAAACATGAAGCATATAGCAAGAAAAGCAACTAACAAACTGTATGGCATGCTGATTGCTTTAATGTATACCTTCCCCACTCTCTCTATGATTAGATTAGTCATGTTGAGTGTATTTTATTCCACAGCTGTTCTTGTGCAAGAAGCCTGTGGTGTAGACATAGCCAAAGCGTTTACAAAGATGTCAGTGAAAATATTGAACATTATTTTTACTATCTTATAAATCCTCGCTGAGTAAAGTGGTGTGACAGAAGTTTTGCCACTTCACCAGATCTATATGGGATAGGTTATTGCATGATGTCCTTCCCTGCCTCTCTCCCCAGCTTACAATTTGGTTGCAAAGCAGTGCCACAGAAGATAATGTCACAACTTTTTAAAGTGGCACTCGTTAACCATACTATATAACGAAATAAGTCTCAGAGGTGGACGGGTTAGACTCTATCTGCAAAAACAAAGATTCCTTTGTTTGGGCATAAGCTTTAGTGGATAAACCCCACTTCCTCAATACATTGGAGTGGAGATTACAGAAGCAGGTGGAAGTAGCTGCTGAGAGCAAGCCACCTCGGGTATGTCTACACTACCCTCCTAATTCGAACTAGGAAGGTAATGTAGGCATACCGCACTTGCAAATGAAGCCCGGGATTTGAATTTCCCGGGCTTCATTTGCATGAAGCTGGCCGGTGCCATTTTTAAATGCCGGCAGTTCGAACCCCGTGCCACGCGGCTACACACGGCACAGAGTAGCTAGTTTGGATTAGGCTTCCTGAGGAGTACAGCTAGTTCGGATTAGGAAGCCTAATCTGAACTAGCTACTCCGTGCCGCGTGTAGCCACGCGGCACGGGGTTCGAACTGCCGGCATTTAAAAATGGTGCCGGCCGGCTTCATGCAAATGAAGCCCGGGAAATTCAAATCCTGGGCTTCATTTGCAAGTGCGGTATGCCTACATTACCCTCCTAGTTCGAATTAGGAGGGTAGTGTAGACATACCCCTCCACTCTGTCTGAATAGGCCTTGTTAACACTGGTCCAACACTTGATAAGTAATTCCTTTCTTTTGATATGCTAGTGCACATATATATCCTCGCCTCTGTAATTACCACTCCAATGCATCTGACAAAGTGGATGCTTTATGCCCAGACAAATTGGTTAGTCTTTAAGGCGCCACAGGACTCCTGGTTGTTTTTGCATATAATTAAATGTTAGACAATTTGTGCGCATCACTGTGTAGGATATCAGGGTTCAGTGCTTTATCCTAGTTTTTTGCTTGAGGGATGTAGAAGGTGTGAGGCTGGTAACAAAGTAGGAGATAGACTGCTTCACATAAACATTCCAATGTTATGAACTAGGAGACAAGAATCTCTTCCCAGTACTTATTGCACACCAGCTCTGCTGGTTAACCCAAGGCAACTGTCATTTGGTTTTCTTAGTCAGATGTTTGGTCAATGGACATGAAGACTTGTTTTATCCATTTTTAAATTAATGTCATGAGAGCTGAAGCTTTCTAAAATGATTCCATGCAGCAAATCGCAGCAGATAGAAATGGATACTGCAATGTTACTTCAGCAACTATTTCATCTCAAATATTTCCTGTGCAGACATATCCTCCGAGGAAAATGATAATATAAGAAAATTGTCATGCACTTTTACAGGAAGCTAATGAAAATGACAGCATCCTGCAAAGCAATGGAGCATTTTCACATGACTGCGTAATTTTGGATGGTAATATTACAATAAAATAGGGAAAAATTGTCTTGCCAAATGATATTGTGTAATTCTAATAGTCAAGCTTTGTCAGTGTTCTATGCAACTTAATTTTTTTGTCAACTCTACCCTGTATATGTCGGGGATTTTTAAAATTTCTTTTTAAAATAGAAGGGTCATAGTCTGTTTCCAACAAAATCAACCTATATACCTGTGATGGAGTGGCACTTGCCTCTTGCGAGTGCCCCCGATGGCCGAGTGTGTGTGTCTGCACTCCCTGTTATTTAAAAGCCTCTTTGGGAGCTCTGCCCTCTAAGTGTGTGCAAAGTACACAAACTGTATGCAATGTACACAAACCATTCTAGTGTACACATCTACCAGGGGTCCAACTCAGTGCCCTCTGTATGTTCCTCTGTTTGGCACAGTGTGGTGCCCCCAGGGTTTTCCCTCCTGGAGGCAGCATCCTTGCTCTTTCTCAGAGTCCCAACATAGTGCAGCAGTATCCAGTAAGTGCTACATATGGAGTTATCCACAGTACTGCTAGTCAGTTACCTTGTGGTCTCCAGAAGCACTGACAGATTCTGATCCTGTTGCTCTTTTTATAGGGCTCACTTGGCCCCTGATTGGCTGCTTCTCCTATAGCCACTCTAGCCTGCTTGGAGGACTTCTCTATAGGTTTTTCTGGGATGGGATACAGCAAGTCCAAAAGCGTCCAAAAGGGGGCTTCAATGCCTAGTCCACCCCATTCTCGTGAGGTTACTAAAAATGCTTTGCACTGCTATATCCCACCGGTAGGCTTGGGAAGATTAGATTTTTACTGATAAATGTTGCTAAACATTTCATTGTACACACAAAGTCATGGAAAAATACTGTCATCACTAGTAATCTAAATTTACAGATACACAAAGTAAGAAAAATACTGCTTGAAAACTTAGTTTTGTTTATAGATGTTTACTGTGCATGTTTTGATGTGGTGTTGACAATTTGTTTTTTAACAGTTTGTTTATTTGGATTACTAGAACTTAACTGCAATGTAGTTCAGAAAAAGGAAGTGTTTAAAAAAAATCCTAGGAATTATGACATAAAAATTGCCATATTAGGCCAGACCTAGTGGGCCATCTAGTCCTGAAGGGATGCTAGCCGCGGGCATACTAATGGATAGATTCCAATACCAAAATGGACCTTTGTGATCATCTAATCTGGCCTCCGATATAACACAGACCATAGAACTTCCCCAAAATAATTCCTAGAGGAGATCTTTAAGAATAAAACATCCAGTCTCGATTTAAAAGTGAACAGTGATAGAAAATCCACCATGACCCTAGGTCAGTTGTTCTAGTGGTAAATTACTCTGTTAAAAATTTGTCTGAATTTGTCTAGCTTCAACTTCAAGCCATCAGATTGTGTCACACCTTTTCTCTGCTAGCCTCAAGAGCCATTCCTAAATGTTTAGGAATGTATCTATATAATATATAGATACTTATATAGACCACAGTTAAGTCACACTTTAACCTAGCTATTAAAGGCTCCAGGGCAGAACAGTCAGTGGCTCCCCTAGAACTGGAGGGCTGAGGTTTATGACAGTCCTTTTTATCCTATTGATAACACATAAGAAAACCAACTATACAAAACTTTTTTTTTCTGTTGCAGCACCAGTATTAAACAAATTGTAAGTCTAAATGGAAGTTGTACAATTTGTTAGTTTGAATTATATATTTAAATTAAATAAATACATTAAACATTTAAAGAACCACATATTACAAAAACAAATCAACCTAAAGTATCAAGTAAACTAATTAAACAGGTAATTGTGATTCATGTGTAATCTAAAGACAAGAAAAAAACCTGATATGCAAGATGTAACTGAATATGACCAACAAAGTTAGAAAATACAATACAGTACTTGGCTGCTGTTGCTGGGGGGAAATCAACACCCAGGCTGCATCGAGACTGGCATGATTTTGCAGAAATACTTTTAACGGAAAAGTTTTTCCATTAAAAATATTTCTGCAAAAGTGTGTCTAGATTGACACGGATCAAAAAGTGCTTTTGCGCAAAAGCATCCATGGCCAGTCTAGATGAGATTTTGCGCAAGAAATCCCCGATCGCCATTTTAGGCATCGGGGCTTTTTTGCACAAAACAATTCTTCCCTGTCTACACTGGCCCTCTTGCGCAAGTATTCTTGCACAAGAGGGCTTTTTCCAGAGCGGGAGCTTGAAAGTATTTGCGCAAGAAGCACTGATTTTGTACATTACAAAGTCAGTGTTCTTGCGCAAATTCAAGCGGCCATTGTAGACAGCTGGCAAGTTTTTGCGCAAAAGCAAGTGCTTTTGCGCAAAATCTTGCCAGTCTAGACACACCCCCAGAGTAATGAGGGGATGACAAGCATGGTGTACCACATCTACCAGGAGATCTCCGAGCAGGCAGCCGGCAGCGAAGGCAGAGGGAGACCTGTGCCTCATTCCTTCAGCCAGTGCTAGTGGCAGCGAAGGCAGTGGGGGGTAGCCTGGACCGCCTCTCAGTAAGCTTTGGGTGGCATGATGGGTGACTGAACTTGTTTGGCAAGGAGTTGCAGCCCGGAGGAGGAAATCTGGCATCACAAAGTAAGCTTGTTCCTCTTTAAAGTCTCCCTGTACTTAGCCCTGCAGCTGAAGAATAGCATGGCAGGCACAGCAGCTCCTGAACAGCCAGAGGAGGCAGCAAGCTCCCTGCTTCCCATGCTGCTGTTGCTGACACTTTGCAGACTGTCAGACCAGTAGGCTGCAGCCACGCTCTGGCAAACGGTGACTGTCACAGTGAGGGAGGGTGCTATAGACAGAGCAGCAGCAGAAACCAGGGTTTTTTTCTTAACTTTTATTGAAAAAAAAATACGTATCTTCCCATCCACCATTGCCCTTCTAAATTGCAAGGCCCCTGGGCAATTGCCCCTGTTGCCTCCCATCCCTATTGGTGGGCCTGCTCTCCTCTGAACTTACTCCCATTTACCTACATCTGTCTTGAGTTGTGTCCAGTAGTGGTGCCAACAGTATTCCTGCAGTGGTTGCACCAATCCCAAATACTGAGGTAAAAGATCTCTACTCCTCCTTAAGATTGCCTGCAGCATGTTCAGTGTGGTCTCTCTTGGGCATCCACCAACCCAGCAACTTCTTCTGTTCCTGAATCTCTCTCAAACCATCTCCCCTACAGCCTCCAAAGAGCTAGTCCACACTAAAGATGTAAAATCCCATTTAATTGGTTAAATGGGCAAACACGGTGCTGGCACTGCCTTTAACCGTTTAACTGATTAAAAGGGGTCATGGGGCAAAACTCACTGCTGTGGTGCCTCCTTCTGGTAGCTCTGAGGAGTTATGCCTTGTGATGGACTGGGCCGCCCTGGGCACAGCTGAGGGCGTCCGCTCAGGGCGAATTGCTCAAATTCAGGGCTCCTTACAGCCCCCAGACTGGTGACCTATCCAAACAGGCCACAAGCCAGTCCCACAGAGCACTTCAGCAGCCTGCCAGAAGCCTCACGAGCAAAACCCCTCCAGCACCCCAGCAATATCCGTGCTCCAGATGACCCAGGGCCTCATACACAGGTGGAGGGTCTTAGAACCCAATCCCTCCTACCCCGAACAAGTTTTGTCCGGTTCCAAGAAACAAGCCACAGATCCCAAGTCAATTTACCCTCCGGATCTTACCCACAAATCACGCTGGGCCAATCCTTTAGCATCTAACATCTAAAGGTTTATTGCTACCAGAAAGAAAAGCATGAGAGTAAGGTTGTTAAAGGATAATACTTTACATGCATCGAATCTCCCAGTTCTCGATGCACGCTCTAGCAGGGATGTTATAGCTGCTGGCTTGGAAGTCCTTAGTTTCACATCCTAGGTTAGGATGGGTCCACAGTTCTTTCCGGCTCTTCTATCCCTGCACTGCTGCCTCTGGGATGAAGTGCTGAGCTGAGTACTAAGATGGAGCCAGCCACATGGCATCTTTATACATCCTTCCTGGTCTCTTCTTGGCTGCAGCAGGTCACCTGGCCAGCGGCCTATCCCTGTGTTCCCTGCTGGTAGCCCTTAGGTGTCTGTCACCATTCCCGAGGTGTGTCCTTGGCCGATTGAGTGCTATTGTCCCACAGGGCCTCGCTAATGAGCATGTCCATAGGCCGGGCTCTGCCCAATGCTCAACCACATTCAGAGAGACTTCTAGCCTCCATACAGATTACAGATTCCTAACGCCACACACAGACATTATACAGATATATGAAGAGCAGATACAGAATCAGAAGAAAGTAAGCTTTTGTTTGACCCCTCACATGGCCCCCTTTGTACCACTTTTGGGGTGAACACCCCCCCATGGGTGCAGCAGTGACCCAGCTGTTCCCCTCACAATCCAATAACGTGACAGTCCTTTCACCAGCAGGGTGCCTCAGTCAGGCTGGTGTCTCCCCCACACACGCGCCACACTCTTGTTCCAAACCCACGTCACATCCCGACCATGGCGTTCTCTTCAGGATACTGCTCTCCGGCAGTGCCCTCTCCAATGGTCTCTTCTCCCCCTTCTAAGGGTTTATCAACAGCCCTGTGTCTCTGCCGCTACTGTGGCCTCGCAGCCTAGCCCCTCAGGGGCAAGCCACAGTCTTTCTGGGCCACACCCTCTTCCCAGCAGAGTATCAACACTTTTGCCTTTCACCCGCCACTATGGCCAACTGTGGCCCCAAAGTCTAGCCTCTTACCTCAGAGGCAATTTGCAATATGAACTTCGTGGAAATGTGTGGTGCAAGGGGAGAGGGGGGACCCAGGCCCGCCCCCTACTCTGGGTCCTGACCCAGGGACCCTCTGGCGACAGCCTGCCCTACTCTACTCCACTTTGCTGCCTTTAATTCCCTGGGCCACTTGCCCTGTGATTCTTTGCACACTCCTGGCCTTGTAGCAAGGCCAGCAGCCTGGCAGGTATCAGGCTGCTCTATCAGTGGTGCCTTCTCTGGGAACCAGGTACTGTACCTTCCCTGGACAGGGCCTAACTCTCCCTCTCTCTGCTGGGCAGCTCCTCATATACAGGGCTGCCTGAACAAGTTACACCCTGATTGGCTCCTTAAAAGCTCCTCTCCAATTGTCCAGGGCTCTGCACAGACTCCTTCCAGCCTGCTTTAACCCCTTCCAGCTAGTGTGGGCCATTCACCCCATCACAGTCATGTTACATGAAACTAAGTTCTGGATACGGGCATTTGCTGTGTTGGTCCCAAGAAGAGTTCTGTGTAAACTTGAAAGCTCGTCTCTTTTATTAACAGAGACTGGTCCACCTGTTCCCATCAGTGTGATAGGTTAAAACAGAAAAGTACATACACACATTTGCATCTGAATGCCCCTGAATTTGTACTCGGAAGTAACTGCATGTAAAAATAAATCATGCAGTTTCCTTATCTCTGGGTAGTGAGGCTTGCACAAGCAAACGGAGCATAGGTAGAAGGTTTGATGCACTCCACAATAATGATATAAATCTGGATGAAACAAAATTAAAATTAGGCCTAAAATGTGTGTGATGTGTTTGAAAGTGTGACTTTGAATGATAAGAATAAGTATACTGTACATTTCCACTGAAATTTAGACAAGCAAACACTTCATAAGATTTTTTGGTTTTATTTTATGCAATATATGCACTACTTAGATTCTCTTTCCCCAGCCATCATATTTATGTGGCTACTTTGTCAGAAACTTCCATTTTCCATAGATAATTCACAAGGTTGAATTTGAATTGACTATAGAACTGCATAATTCATAATGCTTGAGATAATACATTTTAAAGATTGCCAATAGAAGCCACTGTATCGTAATTGTATTAATTGTGTTTTCTGCAGAGCATAGTCTTACTAGGAGTCGAGCATCTTCCACATTGCAGACATGCTTAATATTATCTATATTTCAATCTGTCCATGAAAAAAAATGATCAAAAAACCAAAAGAGCTCCTAATGCTGCATAACATATTTTGTTTGCTGTGTAACTGTACAGCAGATATTTGTTTAGTTAATATCGCAAAGAATACAAATTGATAAAAATGAAATGTAACAAAACAAGCTACTGGTTATTAATATTCTTTATTTGATTTACAGACTGTAACATTCATTAACTGCACAAAGTAAAAGGTTACTGCTGTCAAGACTAGTAAGCAGAAAAATGAGGTCCACTTGTTGAATTTTGAATTGAAGACGAGTGTGTGAATAAGACATACATTTAATCTTTTTTCTATTGTTCCTGCTTAATCTTTTTTGTATGCAAGCAGCAAAGCGAAATTTATAAGAGTCTTGCTGTTCAAATGCTTCAGAGAGCAGGGGGCTTAGAAATTTCACTTTGCTGTCTGCATACAAAAGCAGAGCAGGCAGGCAAAGTGATGAAAAGCATGTGCATGACTTGAGCACACCGGCAGGATGATCACATTCAAATGTGATCAGGCAATAAATGAACACTCTGGGTTATTTTGTGAAAGCATAAGTGCAGTGGCATTTTAGAAGAATATTGGCTTATCTATTTCAGCAAGCTACCAGCACATTTCTTCGTTTTAAAAAGAGTTAAAGGTTATTATCAAGGGACGTACAGATCACACCATTACTAGTCTGATCTGAACCCAATGGCCGTGGAAATTTGAGCATATCCACACCTGTTATGCACTAACATCTGTCTGAAGTGGTGACAAGTTTCACATGCAAAACCTATTTGTCCATTCATAGAGGTAAGGCTCATTATCTTCCTTCCCTGCCTTTCTCACATTTTATTCTATGCTTGTCATTCATCATGGTATCTGAGGATTGTACCAACTGTACCACTTTTCAAGAGGGTAAGGAAAAAAAATCTTTTAGACCGGATTAATTGAAATGCATGACATTTTTATGCTTGGTTTTTTTTTTCAAGTCCAACTGAAATTTAGCAAAAAACCACCCCTGCTTTCATCCTTCCCAAGTCATCAGGGTACAGAAAAGAGACAATTATTTGAAATCAGACAGTTGGCAAAATAGTACCTTTCTACCTAAATTGTTGATGGAAAACTTTTGATAATCTCTAACTGTGTTTAGGATGTTTGATATGAAGGTGGTTCCTCAAGTAATCAGAGCCAGTCCAGCTGAAGATATTTAATGTCCAATAGGGCCTGTGGAGCCAAATGGAGAGACCAGACATCCAGGGTGATGGACTCCCAGGCATCCAGGCTGTCAGACTTTGGCCGATCATGTGCCCTTTCGAAAGTGAAAGTAAAGTCTAGCCGTGGCTCTGCCGACAGCTTTCTCAGCAGATTCTGTATTCCTGGGTGTGTATAGAGCACGGGTTTTTTTTAAAAAAAGTGGCCTTTTTTTGAAAAAACTTTACCTACATCTAGACTACCGCCTCATTCTATCTATAGTAAATCGAAAGAACGCGGCAGTTTTGTTGACGGCAGTAAACCTCATTCTACGAGGAATAACGCCTTTTTTCGAAAGTCATCTTTTGAAAAAAGGCGCTATTGAATGAAAACAGGGCTTTTTCGAAAGAGAGTGTCTAGATTCTCTTTCGAAAAAGCGAGTCACTTTTTCGAAAAATCTTCTTGTTGTCTAGATGCTCTTTTTCAAAAGAGGCTTTTTTGAAAGATACTTCTGAAAAAGCCTCTTTCGAAAGAGGCTTCCAGTCTAGACGTAGCCCCTCAAAAAATTAGGAGTACAGAACCTGCCAAAAAAGCTCCCCGCTGTTGGAAGAATAGCGGCTAGACTTTACTTTCACTTTCAAAAGGGTGCTTGATCAGCACAGCGCCCAAACATGAGTATGCAAATGAAGCCCAGGATATTTAAATCCCGGGCTCATTTTCACTTTTGAAGTGCTTGATTTGCATCCCTCTGTTGGCACACACACAGCCTGTGTGAGTGTGTGTGTGTGTGTGTGTGTGTGAGGGAAAGGGTTCTCTGACACCCTCCCCAAAATATTCATGGCAAAGCTATCTGCCCACACAGTTAAAATTCCTGAGTGACCTTGGAGGCACCTAAGTTGTATTCAATTACATGTGTCTACGTGTCTATTTGGAAGCCACTATTATTTTATAAAAGAGCTCAATTGTTTTTACTGTCTTAAGTGAAGGTTGGGGTTACACCCATCAGCTCTAAAGGCATTTTGCCCAGATCAAAACAAATGGCCACTAGATGAATAGGTTGAAGGTGTGCCCCATAGTCCAGTGTGCTTCAAGAGCAGTCCTAAGAACTACAAGTTGTGGAGTACAAACTGTGGCATGGGAGAACTTCCCGGTTCCTGCCAGGATGTGCCCTCTTCCCCCAGCAGGGTCTCAACACTGAATTAGCTGGGAGCACGTAGGCTGCAAGCAAGAGAGGAGGCTGCTGAACTGTAATCCTGTTCTGTGTTCTTTACAGAATAAAGCCTGTTCCTGGAGACCACCTAAACAAACACGTGCTTGGCAATAAAAAACAACAACAAAATAAAAACAACTCCTAAACCCTCTCCCCCAAATAACCTGGTGTTGATCGTGTGAGTTGTTTTAGACTGTGATTGCTGAAACTGAACATGATAAAACAAATCAAAGAGTAAATTCAGCCTAGTTGCATCACATGGTGCTAATCAAACTGTTTCCCATCCCAAACTGTATCCAGAATGCTTGCAGAAGTAGGGATGGGTGAGGATGAGTCTCCGATGAGGATGAGTTTCCATTGGCCTGGAAGGTTGATCCATGGCCAACGATAGCTGCAATCATCCGTATCTGCAGAGGCACAAGTAAATATCGTGGTGGCTTCCTGCCAGGAGCTAACCCTGGTGAACTGCTGCCATTTTATTGCCCATCCCAGTGATAAACTTAAAATCCATTTGAGGTGGAGGCGCAAACAAGTTTTTGGATCATTTCATGACAACATTGCAGAGTTAATACCGTGTAAAAGAAATTGCTCGGCTCCTCCCCCAAACTTCCAATCAGTTTACAGTTTAACACTGAGGTAAGGAAGGTGGGACTGTGATTTTTTTTGTGGAGGGTAAATTAAGGAATGAACACCAATTGCATTTGAACCTTTGCTGTTCCCTGTTGTGAGAAGTAAATGTAGGGTGGACGATTCCAGAGGGAAGTACAGCTGTGTGTGAGCAATGCTGATACATGCTGCAGTAGCTTCCCTTGTATGAGAAGAGAAAACAATTTTCCTGGCAGACCCACAGGAGTCATCAGTTCAGTTGCTGCTGTTTCCATGGAAAGAATGTCTTCCATTTACTGTGAGTCTGCATAGCATGGTGTGCAATGATTGTGTGATCTGTCATGTCACGGCAGCCGGAAAGATGATCGTAACCCACATAACCTCAGCGCTAGAATGAGCCAGGTCAGGAAAATCAGATTCAGTTGTGGCTGTAACAAACATTTCAGCAGTTTCTTCTGAAATAACTTCTGAATCTAAATGAGCACCATTGAACCAGGCGGTTGACATAGATCATGTTTACATTAGGGGGCTTCAGCAGCATAGCTCAGCACAAACCAATAATAAAGATGTAGCTTACAGCAACTGAAGGCATTTTTTCCATTGCTATAAGAATGTCCCAGCCCCCGAGTGATGGTAGCTAGGTCAGCAAGCAGTATTTCATCATTTTTGCTGAAGCTACACTGGTGGTTACGTTGGCAGAGCTAGAATGCTCAAGTGTGTGCCTATTTCATGTCCCTGGCTGTGTCTAGACTGCATCCCTCTGCCGACAGAGGGATACAAATCAAGCACTTCGGAAGTGCAAATGAGCCCGGGATTTAAATATCCCTGGCTTCATTTGCATACTCACATTCCGACGCTGTGCCGATCAGGCTCAGTGTCGAAAGTGAAAGTAAAGTGTAGCTGCGGTTCTGCCTCATTTCTGCCGACAGCGGAGGCTTTTCCGGCAGATCCTGTACTGAGGAGTACAGTTTACGCTTTACTTTCACTTTCGATACAGCCTGATCGGCACAGCTTCGGAACGTGAGTATGCAAATGAAGCCCGGGATATTTAAATCCCGGGCTCATTTGCACTTCCAAAGTGCTTGATTTGCATCCCTCTGTCGGCAGAGGGATGTAGTCTAGACATAGCCCCTGAGTGCTATAGTTATATCGACCTAAATTTTAAGTATAGCCCAAAGCCTTAGAATAATAGCAGCCCGGTGATATTCACATGTGTGCCTATCTGTTGAAAACATGGCCTGTGTGTGTTCCTTTTCAGCACACAAGTTTCTGCATCCTATGGCTTGTTTAATTAGAGCTCCAGTATGAGAGTCTTGATTTGGGACCTAAACTTGTCCTTTCCAGCCCAGGCAGCAAGGGACTGGGAGATGCGACAAAGTTTGCTCCCTCCCTACGGCCGCGAATGACCTCTTGCCAAGCTGACTTGCAACAACCATTGGTCAGCCTAAGGCCACCTAAAAAAAAAAAAAGTCTAAGACAATTGCATCAGTGCTGCATGCTTCATAAGGTAAAACTGGCATTTTTATCCCACAGGAAATGACAAGTTTTAGACATTTTGTTTTGTCTCTAGGGCTACGTCTAGACTGCAAGCCTCTTTCGAAAGAGGCTTTTTCGAAAGATACTTTTGAAAAAGCCTCTTTCGAAAAAGAGCATTTAGAATGAAAGCAGTTCTTTCAAAAAAGCAAGCCGCTTTTTCGAAAGAAAGCACCCAGGCAGTCTGGATGCTCTCTTTCGAAAAAGCCCTGTTTGCATTCAAGAACGCCTTTTTTCGAAAGAGCACTTTCGAAAAAAGGCGTTCTTCCTCGTGAAATGAGGTTTTCCACCATCGAAAGAAAAGCCGCGTTCTTTCGATTTAATTTCGAAAGAACACGGCTGTAGTCTAGACGCAGGAGAAGTTTTTTCGAAAAAACCCTTGAGTCTGGACTGGAGGGAGAAAAAGCTATAATTAATATTTTTGTGAGGAAATATTTCACGTAAGCTGTATGGAAGCAATTTAGGGTTGAATTGATTGTTTCAACTTTAATATTTACACTAGTCAAAATTATAGTTGAAACAAAGCATCTTAACTGTCTAAAAATGAAACTTTGGATAATTCTGGGATAATTTATGTCCCAGTGACATCAGCATCTTATGATAGGAAAATGTTCAGTTGGAAATGTTACATCCAGCTCTAGTAACAAAAGTAAAGAGGACGAAGGCATTCTAGGGCTTCAGAGAACCCCCGCTTTCCCACAGCACACTGCACAACAAGCTGTCCAGCTGTAGTCCCTACTCTCACATAGCACAAGGAACTGAACTGCAATAGTCCCTTGGGCTATGTCTAGACTGCAAGCCTCTTTCGAAAGAGAGCGTCTAGACTGCATGTTGAACTTTCGAAAAAGCGGCTTGCTTTTTCAAAAGAAAGCATCCAGTGAGTCTGGATGCTCTCTTTCGAAGAAGCCCTATTTACATTGAAGAACGCCTTCTTTCGAAAGAGGAACTTTCGAAAGAAGGCGTTCTTCCTCGTGAAATGAGGTTTACCGCCATCGAAAGAAAAGCCGCGTTCTTTCGATTTAATTTCGAAAGAACGCGGCTTGAGTCTGGACGCAGGGGAAGTTTTTTCGGAAAAAGGCTACTTTTCCCGAAAAAACCCCTGAGTCTGGACACAGCTTTGGGGACTTCTTTCTGTTGTAGGCTGGAAAAGGAGCAGAGGTCCCCCTAGTGGTGGTGGGGGGACACATAGGATCATGTGGCCCATGAAGTTTGCTGCTTGATTTTTGCTGAGCATGCTCAGATGAACTAATGGTGTTCAGTAACACGAGTTGAAACTGCCTCCCTGATGCTGTTTCCCCACTACCGGCATGTACTGAGCGTCATTGTAAGGGAGTGTGCCTGAATGAAGTATGATCTCTTGTCATCTTCCCTGGAGTGCAGTTTGGTCCTACATACAATCTGTCCCTCTATATTTTTTTGGCCTTTAAAGTTGCTACCTGCTCATTAATATCCAGGCATGATTACAATAAAAACAACCAACCCTGCACATCAACTACTACCGAGAGAAAAAAAAACCCACCATGATCCAGAATTCACCCCCCTGCAAATGACTCCCCTCCCAGAATAAGCTTGTACTAGAACAAAGACTTTACACTCAAGGTCCAGATTTTGTTGGATCAATGAAGGAATGAATTTCAGGGGCAAGAGCTCTCTTATGAGAATGAACTGGTCTCCAAGTTAACAAACCATGTTAAGCATTGTCATTTGAGAGATCCAAACTAAATTCCAATGCCTCGTTAAACCATAAAGTCGCGGATAGCTAAGTTGCACAAGATATAAACCATAACAGGTTTCAGACATCAAAACAGAGCTCGTGAATTGCAGTAATAACCTCTGCAGTCTCTGCAGCTCAAGAATATTGAAATTTGTACAGGTTGAATCTCTGTGGTCCAGGATTCTCTGGTCGGGCAATGCTGAGGAGAGGAGCCAGCAGGGCAGCAGGCACCCCACTCTCTCCCAGATCTCCTTTGGTCCAGCAAATTCCCTTGTCCAGGCTACGTCTAGACTATGGGGAAAAACTCCACTGCGTCAAGGGAACGCGTCTGCTCTTCCACTTTTTTTGCAGAAGAGAAGACATGCTCTTTTGGAAGCCCTGTCTTCCTCTTTTCACGAGGAAAGAAGGGCTCTTCCAAAAGAGGAGGAGTTTCTGAAATTTGGCCCAGTGTAGACGGGCCAAATTTCAGAAAAGCCTCTTTCGAAAAAACTGTAGGGAAAAGATATGCAACTATCGGAAAAAGCCGAATGTCTAGATCATTGTAGTCTGAGGATACCAGACCAGGGAGGTCCAACTTGTAGAAGAAATGCTGATAATTAAATGGGCCATGCATCTGCAGGAGTTGAAATTTTTGAATGGTGTTTTGCTGTCACCACAATTGCAGTTTGTAACGAGTCATCCATTTTGAAAGTGACTATGGTATAGATAACTGTGGCAAGGTCCATGTGAGAAAGAAGTGACAGAGACATACCCCTGGCCTTACTGTCAGCTGGAAACCCAGAAGCAACCAAGGATCCAAAAGAACATGAACACAATAGTGTAATTACCTCTGTAATTCTTCCAATTGATTTTCCCCAGTCTTATCAATATTATATCACTCTTCCTTCATCCCGCAAACTGTCAAAGCCCCAGGCTTGGATAGACACTCTGATGCAATAGTGCACACCTCAACAGAAACTGAAAATGGTCACAGCTGAAAAAGGGTAATTGATTTTCTAGGATGGGTTATTTTTGCATTTTCCATTTAAGAAATATCTGTGAGGTGTTTATTTCTGCCTTACTTGGTTATATTTATATACAATTGTTAATCTATCTATTGATTTCATAAATCAAACAGAATTCCAGGTAGTTATGAAAGGCTGTGAGGGTGCACTGATAAGGGTCTGAAACTGAAATATATACTGGCAGTAAAATTGCTACATCAGAGAAGTTGTAAAGATAAAAAGAAATAAAAATAGAACAAAGGATGCCTTTTCATGGATGATAATGCAGTTAAAAAAAGTTTGACATAAAACTCTATCACACTGAAAGCCAAAAACACATGAAAAAGGATTTAATGCTTTATTATTTGACAAATATTTAACAAAGCATTTCATTTCTTGATGACAGTGTTATTACAACTTTCTTACCAAGGGAATTTTCCCCTCTTCCTAGATGCTAGGCTTTGAAATGTGTCAGTATGTTGAGGGGCTTGAGTTCATAAACACAGATGGGTTTTTCCTTCCCAGGGCTTCTTCCTTCACTTCAGGGGATAAAATTGTCATAGTACTGACCAGCTCGTGTTCTGTGCACGTAGCTACATTCTTGCAACTCACAATATAAAGAAGGGCTCTGGAGCATCCGTTTCTGGCATTTACTCTCTTGACTGTCGCTTGATACTGTATATAATCAAGACCTATTACTGAAAAATAGTTTTACAAAGGCAGATTTTAAAACAGTATTCAGGGCCTGATTTTGCCAGCCTTACTCTCTGAAGAGTATTTTCCTTCTGCAAGCCGTCCACCTATTTTCAATGGAGAGCAAGGTGTTACTCAAGGTGTTACTCATCTCAATGTCCTCCTTTAAAAATCACCCTTTAAAAGGTGGTTCTCAAAACTGTGGGTCAGGACCCCAAAGTAAGTCATGACCCTGTTTCAATGGGGCCAGTGGGGCCTGAAGACCAAGACCCACTGCCTGGAGCCAAAGCCTCCAGTTTCTGCCCTGTATAGTGAGACTTGGGTTAGAAACCTCCCATATGGGGCAGTAGGACTTGATGTGGTTTGGGCCTCAGTCCCCACTCCTGGGGTCATATACTAATTTTTGTTGTCACAAAGGGCTTGCTATATAATGCAGTTTGAGAACCCTTGAGGAATACCCCTCTACTGTGACTTGTAGGCAGTGGGTGTGATGAGCATGCTGCATATCATGCTGACTAGTCTTGTCACATTGGTTTTGGGTTGTTATTTGTTGTTCTCCACCATCCATTGGCTTGTGTCTCATACATAGATGGTAAGGTCTTCCCATCTTTTTGATCTCTGTTTATGCAGGGCCTAGCACATCGAAGCCCTGGACTATGACTAGAAAATCAGACCTTGTCTACACAAGAAATTACAAAAACTAACTTAAATATTTTATTGTGTAGATTTTATTTAAACTTGTGAAGCCCCCACTAGGTGGACACTTATTTTGGTTTAATTTAAACCACTTCCTAATTGACTGAAGCCAAAGAAACACACACAAAAATTAAGCCCAAATAAGAACGTTCACAAGGAGGTTTATAGTCATTTAACTAAATTTTGCACAATGGACACTACCGTCTCATGTAAACAAGACATCAGACCCACTGAATTTTCCCTAGCCATTTACTGAATGTGTGCAGTATGGACTCCTGGACAAATTCCTACTGTTGAATTCTAAAAAACAACTGAAGTTTTTCAATTTAAAGGTGTCTGATTATTAAATTAATATATTTCCTGTTAAGATTCCAGTACTTAATAATATATACATTATTTTCATTTTTTACAATCCCAATCTTGTATTATCAAACCATTAAACTAAACTAAAACATGTGATGTTTGTGATTTAAAAAAAAAAGAAAAATATAGAGAAAAATGAGTATTTCCAGACCTTTGTAAATCTCATGTTACCTTGCAGAAAATGTTCCAAAATGAATTTGACACTTTTGGATTTCGTGAGTATGAGAAAATTATAGAGCACATAAAATAAAGAGTGCAAAATTCTCTCTTTAAATGTTAATTACACTTCTAGTAATTACTCTTGTATTATATTATTTTTAGCCTAATCTAGGCTCTCTTAGTCATGGGTTTTAGTCACTCCAACTGGAATGACTAATAAAATTGGAAAACAAAGATATGTCTTAGAGAAATTTAAAATAATGGAAATAGGTAAGGAAGGTCTAATAAAAAATCTCTGTGTAAATCATAACTTTTGTCATTCCCATCTCCCAAACAAATGTGGAACCAGGAAGGAACATAAAAATATATTTCAAGCATTTTGCTTGTATATTGTACCCCTTTCCCTCACCCATCAGTAATTTGTATGGCTTTGGTGTTTTTGAAGGTTGTATGTGTTTTTAGGCTCCTATCCTGAAAAAAACGTGTGAGTAGTTTTGCTCACAGGAAAAATTCTACTTATCTAAGCAAAGTTATTTATACACATAAATGTTTGAGTTTGGTTGGAGACATTGCAAGCTCTTTAGGGAAGGGACTATATACAGGGCAGATCCTCAGGTGGTATAAAGTATCATCTTTTCAGTGAAATCAGTGGAAGTATGTTACAATATACCAGCTGAAGATCTGCTTCCTGATCTAAAATGTTTATACAGTACTTAGCACATTTTGATGGTGGTGTAATTACATAAGAACATAAGAAGGGCCATACTGGGTCAGGCCAACGGTCCATCCAGCCCAGTATCCTGTCTGCCAACAGTGGCCAATACCAGATGCCCCAGAGGTAATCCTCACCTGATCCTTATCCTGTCACCCACCTCCAGAGAAACAGAGGCTAGGGACACCATTCCTACCCATCTTGGCTAATAGCCATTGATGGACTTAACCTCCATGAATGTATCTAACTCTTTTTTGAACCTTGTTGAGGTACTACTAATTGTCCTACATAATTGTTCAAAACTGGCCAGCACAGGATAACATCAAGCAGTTACAGAACAGCTAGTGCTAAGCTAATCTAGACAGGTTCTTGCACCATGCTCACCTCCTTGGTATCTGAACTCCTCTGTACTGAATGCCCTGTGGGATGTTTAATGGCTACAAGTAGTAAGGGCTGAACCAGGTTTGAAAATTATCAAAGTGAAATGAAATACAAAAGGAAAGTCCCTCATTTCCTTCCTCTCCCAAGTATCTGATCAGGAACCCTGCCTGACATGTCATCTGATAGATAGACACACCAATAGCACATTGCCCCATGTTATCAAACAGGAGTGTTGGTTCAGTATTCACATGGAGGGAAAAGCGCCTTCCACTAAGTAGTAAACCTTTTCTGCAACACGTAAGTGTTCCTTGGAGGTCGCCCATACCAAACTGACTATTGTGCTTTAACCAACCTGTGATATCTTCAGGTCAGAAACAGGGTAAGAGAATCACTACTATCTCTTTAAACAATTAGTTCTTATCAATGTTTTCAACTATATTATTTGTGTAACAGTAGCATGAGCCTCCTCTGTCTCTTTTGAAAAGCCTTCCCAGAGAAGATTGAGGGACTTGCCCAAGAAAATCTACATCACAGCTACCACATTTCCTGAATCCCACTCATATGCCTTCACCATAAGGACGTCCTTTCTCGCTAATGATGATATTGTCCTCTCTTTGTATGGCATTTGGAATCTATTGTTGAAAAGCATCATGCACATCTTGGGTGGTATTATTGCTACTAATAATAAGATAGAGTAATATACAAATCAGAGTATTGCTCCAATAACTGATACTTCAGAAGAAGAAAAGTCTTCTCACATAGTAAAACAAACCAATTACATGACTGTACAGAGGAGGAAATTATTTCCTCACCTGGCAGATGATTTTAAGCCCCAGGGTGTGAGAGTGGATTACACTCTTAATTTAGCATGCACAACTGAAGATATCACAGATGGCCATCAAATTATTTAACCTGTTAATAGTCTAGCTACAGGAAGACTCCTTCATCCTGAGCTGTGTCAATTTCTACATCTTCATTGCATGCAATGTAAACTAATTTACGTTATTTATTTAAATGTTGTGGTCATTAATTTCATTGGGAAATTCATTCATTTCCTTCTCTGGTTCAATGATTTTTCTTTTTTCCCCTGCAGTTAGTCAATTAACTGCTCGTTTAAAAATATTATGTTTTTATAAGGCGAGCTGATTATTTAAAATACCTTTCGTTTTAAATAAAAGTAGTATAAAATATTATTTACAACAGTATTTTGAGAGGTAGACACAGCAGCAAGAGAAATGAATGCATCTTCTGCCGCCTTCTGGTATTTTAAAGAATAGCAATGACATACATTCTAATTCAAATTCGAGCTCCAACATGGCTATGTTTTTATTGTGTTTAATCTGCTAACTCAACATGGGAGTATCTCCACAGCAGCGTTATTTTGGAATAACGGCCATTATTTCAAAATAACAATGCGAGCGTCTACACAGCAACTCCATTATTTTGAAATAAATTTGAAATAATGGATGGCTTATTCCAACTTCTGTAAACCTCATTTCATGAGGAATAGTGCCTATTCTGAAATAGCTGTTATAGAATAGCATTAGTGTGGATGCTCCCCTGATGCTATTTAGAAGTAGCTCCTCCACAGGATCATTCAAAGTAATTACTCCCCAGTGCTTCCTAGGGCTCCAAATCAAGGTAGCAGGTCCACATATGGGGAGCCTGCCTCGGACTAATTTTGAGGCTTCTCTGTAGTGTAGACTCACTATTTCCAAATAAGCTATTTTGGAGTATTACTAAGCATGTAGTGTAGATGTACCCTAAGTTTTGCTTGTCAGAAAAAATAAAAAGCTATGGAATTCAGATTTCATGTCATCACTTAAAATACGATTAGAATACCAATGCAGAATAAACTGAATTATGTAACCCCCTCCCTCAAGGGATGGGATGAATTTCTGAAAACACCATTAGGTTAGATCCAACATTTTTTCCTCATTTGAAGATACTTCTGGCGGCATATTAGATTACTTATAGACATTAGTTAAGGGTTATACGATCAGGTCATATAATTGCAAATACGTTTTCTGTAAATAATCTGCACCCATTGGTCTTGTATTTTACCATAATTTCCTGTTGATATTTGAGCTATTCTGAAATTCTATTAAAGAATAGCTCATACCATTTTATTTTCTCATCATAACATTTACAGAGCTATAGGTTTGGATTTCCCATGCTTTGAACTAAAAATATACAACTAACTTGTTAATATAGGTTTTGTAAGTCTGATCCTATCATTCACTGCCTGTGTGGTGTAGCAGGCGTCAAATGATGCACATTAGAATTTTGGGCTTCTTAAGGTGAATATATATGAAAATATATGATCGTCATAACATATTTTACTAGCTTGAATAGTTAAACCTTTCCTCACTAATGTTTTATTTTCCATTATTTTATAAATACACATTATGGCCACGAGGGAAATCAAATAGTCACAAAAGAAAAAAGATTAGACAAATTAATAAGAATAGTATTTGCAATTACTCTAAGTAAAGTAACAATTTCAAGATTTAGAAGTAATTTTTAGGGCATAATCAATACCCTTTTCAGGATTAAAACACTTTCCTTTCCTGCACCCTATAGTTCTGGCCCTCCTATCTTCTACCTTCCTGCCCCTAAATGTACATGACATTGCACAACTGAGCAGATGATATGGCTGGTTCCTGATGGTCCAGAATTGATGGACCTTTGCTCTGCTCTAGTGTGGCAATTGCTTTCTCCTTGCAAAAAAACAAAACAAAACAAAACAAAAACACAGCAATGAACAAATTTTGGAAGGGACTAATGCATCCCTGTAGGTGAACTGCATTTGTTTTGCAAAACGTTGAATGTTCCAAGAAGTTAAACATGCATAGATGTGGTATTGAATTTAGTCCCCTGCACTTATATAAGTGAGCAAACAAGGAGATGATTTGTGCACGGGCATCTCTGTAAGGCAGCTCCTTTGGCTGGAGAGTGCAAAGACTATTTTGATGGGGCATTCCCTGTGACGGCGTGTTGGGTAGCCCCTTGACCCTGCACCCCCATCCGTAGCCAGTCATGACTCTCAGTCAGGCCGTAGAATAGAAGGTTTATTTGCATCTCAGAGATACAGTGCAGCATAGGTTCGACGTTGCCACAGGAGCCAGAATAGACAGACTTAGGGTACGTCTACACTACAGCGTTAATTTGAGTTAACTTCATTCGAAATAGTTAATTTGAATTAAGCTAATTCGAATTCATTCATCTACACACAAAACCTATTTCAAAATAGCGTTTTGCTATTTCAAAATAGCGCGTCCACACTGAGTGGACCCTGAACTGAAGTTAAGGCTGGCCGGAACCAGTGCCGGCAGGGCATCAGGTAAGGACTTAGGGTATGTCTACACTAGCTCATTAATTCAAGCTAGGTAGGCAAATCAGGCAACCGGAGTTGCAAATGAAGCCCAGGATTTAAATATCCCGGGCTTTATTTGCATGTTCCCACCCGGCCGCCATTTTTAAATCCCCCTTAGTTCGAACGAACTGCCTGCGGCTACACGGTTTAAAGTTAATCCGAACTAAGTCCTTAGTTCAGATTAACTGTTACACCTCATTCCACAAATGCATTCTGAATGACCAGTTTCAAATACTTAGGAGGCTGTTACATGGGCTAATGGAGACTTTCCTTTAGCTGTGCAGCGCTGTGACACATAGTTGAACATTTCCACCCCCCTCCAGCAGAAGTACACACGTACTAACCAGTTCACCACACTCTGCTAAGATTCACTTCAACAAAGCAGGTTAAAAGCATTGTCAATGCCCAAAGGACCTGAACTTTACAGAGTAAAACAATGTTAACCCATTCTTTCTAATTTACTCCACTTCCATTGCACTGTGTGTGCAAATGAAATCTGTGGGCATAGTCAGTTCCCAGTGTATTGCTCCCTAGATGCAGCACCATTTTTAAATTTAAAAGAATATTTATTCCATCTGTCTTCTTTTCTTTGTTACTAGCCAGAGTTAAACGATTTTGTAGCTAGTGCAGTGCACGGGAAATTAGATTATTAACAGGGCAGCGTACCTGCAGTAGTCCCCCTTCCCCATACCCAAATGCACCCTCACAGTAGCCCTCACCATGAGAGAACTTTCACACCATGAACTGCTCTTTCATTAACTTTTTAAACCCTACTGACTTTGAGAAATCTCTGCAAGGAGTTGTAAATGATGAATGAAATGAAACATTTCTTCTCCCTCCGTGGAAGAGAACAGGCAGTACTGGGCCATTTGAATTGTGCTATTTACTTGAACAGAAAGAAAAAGCCAGGCAAGCTGATCCTGCTTAGTATTCTGAGGCAAACAGAGAGAAGAAATCCATCATAGTAAAGGTTCCTCGTGTATTTTCTTCTCTTTCCATCAGGCAGGCAGCTTTCAGTTAAAGGCAGAATCCCCTCCAAACTCTTCCTCACACCTGGCCACAACAAATTGTTCATAAACAATGCTCATAGAAAATGATATTTTCTGCTTGATAATAAATTTTGTAGAGATATATTGACTTGCAGCCCTTAGATAACACTTTCACTGATTTCAACAAAGAAGGTTAAGGTATGTTGCAGGATCAGGTATGTTGCATGTTCCCAGTTAGTCTTTTCTATTGGAACCCAGGCCAAAATTTGCCTTATGGCAGGGGGTAAAAATAATTTAACATTTCTTACGGGTCCTGTCCTTTTGCAACATGGATCCCTGCCAGCTCTTTAAATAGTTACCTCTTGGCTTTTGCCACAGCTCACCCACCTCCTGCCTGAGCTGTGCACCAGGGTGCACCTGCTTACTTTCACTTTACAGTAACTAAAATAGCTGCAACCATAGCTTAAAAATCATAGTCACAATTTTTGATCCATATAAGTAGTGGGACTTGAGTCCACAGAATAGATTCAACAACCTTGTTGTAAGTTTCTTCCTTTAGCTCCTACAGCAGGGGTGGGGAACCTTTTTTGGGTCGGGAGCCACTGATCCACAGAAAAATCAATCAAGGGCTGCACACAAGTGAGAAACAAAAACCCCACCCCTCACCAGCATATTTTGGGCCCTTTAGCGGTGCTCCTTGAAAGCTGTACACTTGTGCGGCCACTCACGAGAGATGGAGAGATACAGATGCTACCCAGCTGAGGAGCAGAATGCCACAGTTAGGTGTTTTGTTTCTATTGGTGGTGCACATTCACACATGCCTTGGTGTACATAAAAATGTATTCCGCACATGGATTGAAAACAATCTGCGCTTGGATGGAAAAGATTAAAGGAAACATTGCCCATCAGTGTGAATAAGTGAGAGAGAGTTTATGAAATGTTTGTTTCATTCCTATTGAAACAATAACATGGCTAAACAGTCAGCCTTCCCAAATCTCCTTTGAATGTGCTGATGAATTTTCTCGGTATTTGTCATGACCCAAAAGCATTGTATTATTTGTGTTGGTTATGTAATACTTCTAAGAATCAACACCAACATATCTGAAAGTAAGAAATGCAGATTAAGGGCTTGACTCTGCCGCCCTTAAGACAGCATGTGAGGAAGTGTAATACTCACAGAGCCTGGTCTTCTGGGGGCAGAATAAAACCTGAGACTTCTGGGGCATAGAGCATGAGCCTCTAGCACATAAGCTAAAAGCTGGTTAGTAGCTGAGACTGTATAGCAGACTCATTAGTCTCTTTTTTAAATGGCCTCAGTGCCTGTTGGGAGTATTGACAGTTACGACAGGGCAGCACACCCAGAAGGTTTGTGGGTTACTTAAGCACTGCAGGATTGAACCCAAAAACTCCTACTTTTAGGGAAATTACATGGTATAATAGTAAATGACCTGCGTAAGAATCCAGACTTTAAAACTTTCCAGCCTCATACTTCTTTCATTCTTTACAATTGTTCTGGTTCCTCAGTGGTGCCTGTAAACTGGGAAAAGTGTGTATATCTATAATTATAGCACCTGGGAGTCTCAGTCATAGGCCAGAGTCCCATTGTTTGTATAGGGACAAGCACACAGAACGAAATGATGGTTCCTGTCCCAAATATCCTATGAATTTTGCCCTTTAGGCCTGGACTACTCTAGGACTTTACATCGACCATAGCCACACATGTCGATTTTCTAAGTGATGCATCCACATTACCAAGCCATTTGAGTCATCCTTAGGGGCCACTGAAGTTGGTTTCTGTACTCCTGCTTTTCTCCAGGAGTAATGCTATTCCCAACCTTGCACAGTCAAAGTTATGTTAGTGTAGACAGAGCATTGCCAGAAATTGGATGCTACTGGCTTCTAGGAGGCCTCCCACAGCTTCCTGCTCTGACTGCTCCGGCCAGAACTTCTGACTCTACTGCTCTTCTGCTGAGCTCAAAAAGCCCCAGGAACAATAGAATGGCTTGTCCCACATGGCCAGTGTTGTGAGCCAATAGCACACCATAGTACATGAGGAGATGAGTTCCGACAACAATCTTTCGAACACTGCAACAACTGCAAGTACTTCTGTTCCCACAGGCTCCAGTTCCCAGGAGAATAAAAGAGCACAAGCTGGGAGTGTCCAGGAAATCTTGGACCTCATTGAGGTATGGGGAGATGAAGTCATCCTGCCCAAGCTCAGAACCAGCAAGCAGAACGCTGACACATGCAGCAGGATCGCACCCTGCCTGGTGGCTAGAAGCTATTCCAGGGGCGCCCGGCAGTGCAGAGTAAATATCAAAAATTCAGGGTGGCTGAGGGGCATGAGGAGGAGTAGAATGAGGAAGAGGAGACTAGCCAGCTGCCAATGTTTAATTGCCAAGAGTTCATTATGCTGCATGAGCCAGTCCCCCCTCCCAGAATGTCTCTCAAGCCATTGACAACCCCAGGATGGGCACTTCTGTTTAGTTCACAAACTTTGTCTAACTACAAAGGGGTTCATGTAACAGGGTGTGAGGTGCAGCGTGCTCTCTCTCTGCTGACTCAGCATGAGGAGCATTGAACAGCTTGTTTACATGTCTGCAGGTGGAGCGGGAGTCTTGTCAGTACAGCTCCATGGAGCTCTCACATAGGAACTTTTTGAGCCTTCTCACAAGGATTCTGGGGAGCTAGCCTTATACCGTCCTCCATGGTAGGACACTTTCCCTTGCCAAGCCACCAGTAAGTTGTCTGGTGTCATTGAACCACAAAGCAGTGTAGCATAAGGCCCAGGTTTATGGCCACATTCAGTCAGCATCTGCTCCCAACCACTTGCTGTGATTTGGAGAAGACTGATATCTTGAATGGCAACATGGAGGAAGGAGGAGAGGAACCCTATTAGCACTCTTCCTGGGAGACCTGACATGACACATGCCAGACACAGTGGGAAGCAAGGGTGCCATTTAATGGGAAGCTGGGAGGGATCAGTGGCCTCCCCTCAGGTTTGAACCCCTTGATTTCATACTTGAGGTCTGCTTAAAAAACTGCATGTCCTGGCTCCAGGGAAGTTCTTAATGCAACAGAGTTTGAGCTACTTGCAGCTTTGCCTTTGGGGCAGGAAGTTTGTTATAAAGAAGAAGGAGGCAGGTGATTAAGAATAACAAAAGACTGGTATTTCAAGTAATTGAAGGTCTATTAAATCATCATGAAAACATTGCTGGGTATTCCACTTAAAAGATAGGGGGGAAAGAGAAGGAATGAGTGTTGTGCTGCAAGGATTTTCATTTGGACCTGTACTATTAAACTTATAAATGTTCTTGAAAAGGGGGTAAATAAACAGTGAGGTGGCAAAATTTGCAGATACTACAAAATTACTCAAAATAGTTGAGTCCAAAGATGACTGCAAAGAGTTACAAAGGGATCTTACAAAACTGCATGATTGGATAACTCAAGGGCAGATTGAATTCACTGTTAATAAATGCAAGTAATGCAAATTGAAAAAAATATAATCCCAGCTATACATACAAAAATGATGGGGTCTAAAATAGCTGTTACCACTATTGGATCATTTTGGATAGTTGACTGAAAACATCTGCTCAATGTGCAGTGGCAGTCTAAAAGCTTAAAAGCTAACAGAATATTGGGCATCATTAGGAAAGGAATAAACAATAAGACAAAATACAATATATTGCCTCTATATAAAATCATTGTATGCCCACATCTTGAATACTGCATGCAGATTTGGTCAACCCATCTGAAAAAGATATATTGGATTTGGAAAAGGTACAGAACAAGCAACAGAAGTGATTAGGGGTAAGGAACAACTCCCATATGAGGAGAGATTTACAAGACTGGGATTTTTCAGTTTGGAAAAGAAATGACTAAAGGGTGGGGGGATATGTTAGATGGCTAGAAAATCATGAACGGTGTGGAAAAATAGAATAAGGAAATGTTATTTACTGCTTCACTAACATAACATAAGAAACTGACCCAATGAAATTTAGAGGCAGCAGATTTAAAGCAAACAAAATACATTATTTCTTCACGCTCAACCTGTGGAACTGTTTGCTAGGAGATTGTGGAAAGGCCCAAACTATAAGAGGGTTCCAATAAGAACAAAATAATTTCAAGGAGATTAGGTCCATCAATGGTTACTAGCCAGAATGGGCAGGGATGCTGTCCCTAGCTTCTCTTTGCTAGAAGCTGGGAATGGGACAATGGGGGTACGGCTACACTACATGCCTCTGTCGGCAGAGGAATGTAGATTTGTTTGTTCAGCAAAGGTAAATGAAGCCGCGATTTAAATGATCGTGGCTTCATTTACATAGCTGCCGCGCTGAGCCGACAAACAGCTGATCAGCTGTTTGTCGGCTCGCCGCTAGTCTGTACGTTCCCCCTGTCAACATCAAAGCCCTTTGTCGGCAGCCCCGGTAAACCTCATTCCACGAGGAATAATGGGGCTGCCGACAAAGGGCTTTGATGTCGACAGGGGGAACGTCCAGACTAGCGGCGAGCCGACAAACAGCTGATCAGCTGTTTGTCGGCTCAGCGTGGCAGCCATGTAAATGTAAATGAAGCCGCGATCATTTAAATCGCGGCTTCATTTGCCTTTGCTGATCTGTCTAATCTACATGCCTCTGCCAACAGAGGCATGTAGTCTAGACACAGCCTGGGGGTGGGTCATTTGATGAATGCGTCTTCTGTTTCTGCCTTCCGAAGCACCTGGCATTGGCCTCAGTTGGACGACAGGCTACTGGGCTAGATGGACCATTGTTCTGACCCAGTATGACCATTATGATCTTACACAGAGCCCAAATGTATCTGCCCCCTGCTGTAACCCACCAGACTCCTCTCCACTTCCAGAGCTGAGATAGAGCCAAAGAATCCTGATAGTCTCAGTCTCCCTTTCTCTCCATCTCTCTCTCGCTCTCTCTGCTTCCTACCCCCTGCAAAGTTAGTAACAAAGTAAGAATATACATTACAATGTTAAGGCTAAGCAGTGTCCCTTAAGTGACTTGCCTCCAGATATTAGAACATGTTAATATTAGAACTGAGGGTATGTCATACTAACAGACGTTAGTTCGAACTAACATTAACAGGCGCTAGGTTCGAACTAGGAAAACCTCATTTTACGAGGATTAAGCCTAGTTCGAACTAGCTAGTTCGAAATAAGGGGTGTGTAGCCCCTTAATTCGAACTAGTGGGAGGCTAGCCCTCCCCAGGTTTCCCTGGTGGCCACTCTGGCCAACACCAGGAAAACTCTACTGCCCCCCTCCTGACCCCGGACCCCTTAAAGGGGCACGGGCTGGCTACGGTGCCCGTGCCAGGTGCAAGCCTGCCAGCACCCAGCCAGCAGACCCTGCACCTGGCACGGATCGAGCCACCCACCCGATGCTCCCCAGCCCTCCTCCTTTTCCTGGGACCAGGCTGGCGGCTCCCGGGAGCTTGCCCGGGACCGCAAGAGGCGGGCACCTGCCTGAGCTAGTGCAGACATCGTGGACCTCGTCCACAATCTCCATACTAGGCACAGGAAAGTCGCCGGCTAGGGCAGGAGAGCTGCCAGCCTGGCCACCCAGGAGCAGGTGTGCAAGATAATCAAGGGGGTCCACTGAGACCCCCGACCCTGAGCCCTAAGCATACAATGGCCGTCCTGGGTCAGACCAAGGGTCCATCTAGCCCAGTAGCCTGTCTGCCGACAGCGGCCAACCCTAGGGACCTTGGAGGGGATGGACCGAAGACAGTGACCAAGCCATTTGTCTCGTACCATCCCTCTCCAGCCTTCCACAAACCTTGGGCAGGGACACCACTCCTACCCCCTGGCTAATACCACTCCATGGACCCAACCTCCATGACTTGATCTCACTTCTCTTTAAACTCTGTTCTAGTTCTAGCCTTCAGAGCCTCCTGCAGCAAGGAGTTCCACAGGTTGACTCTTTGCTTTGTGAAGAACAACTTTCTGTTAATAGTTTGAAGACTGCTACCCATTCCTTTCCTTTGGTATCCTCTAGTCCTTCTCTATGGGAACTAATGAAGAACTTTTCTGTATTCATCCTCTCCACCCAACTCCTGCTTTTAGAGACCTCTATCCTGTCCTCCCTCCGTCTCCTCTTTTCTAAGCTGAAAAGTCCCAGTCTCTTTAGCCTCTCTTCATATGGGACCTGTTCCCAACCCCTGATCATTTTAGTTGCCCTCCCTCTCCCACCCTCTCTCTTCCCCTCTCCCACCTCCTTTTCCCAGTCTCCCCCAATTTTTTGTTCAATAAAGACAGATTCCATTTTTGAACACAATTGTCCTTTATTTTGTACATCAAGAAGAGGCGCTAGGGAAGAGTAAGTGGAAAGAGGTGAGGGAGGAATGGGGCACGAGTCCCCGATGGGGAGGACTGGGCTGGCTCTGCGGGCTTCTGGGGGTGGAAGCTCTACTGCAGCCCCCCAATTGCCTCCTCTCCCCAGATGGCAGCCTGCGGCAAGTGCAGCCAGGCTGAGGGCCGAGTGCTGTGATGTGCCCAGTGTGGGTACTTCGGGCAATCCAAGCCAGGACTGGTTTGCAAGTGGGGAACCCCTGAGAACTGTCTGTCCGGGGTGGGGTTCGGGACCCTTTAAGCACAGCCCTCGGCTAGCCTGAGACAGCATCTCCACGCTCTAAGTCCTCCTCTGATGCCCTGCCGGCACTGCTTCCGGCCATCCTTGACCCCGGTTCAGGGTCCACTTAATGTGGACATGCTAGTTCGAATTAGCAAAACGCTAATTCGAACTAGTTTTTTAGTCTGGATCCGTTAGTTCGAATTATCTTAGTTCGAATTAACTAATTCGAACTAAGTTAGTTTGAATTAACATTGTAGTGTAGACGTACCCTGAGTGGGTTTGATATTTATTTCATATTCTTTCTTTCATATAAGAATTAGATACAGTGTCCTTGATAGCTAATTGCTAAATTATCTATTAAAAAAAAGGAAAGTTTTCCATTGTCTTAATAGCCCTAAAAAGAGGTGATATGTGTATGTGGGAAGGGGGAATGGGATCGGTCCCCCCATTTTGCTATTTGGTTTGTATGCTCGGTAACACTGCTGAAGCTGCTTTCCTCAATCTGGCCACGCCCATACTGTCACTCTTTCCCCGAATCATGGTAGGCACAGGTCGCCCCTCCACCAAAATCTGAAATGGCACCCTGACTAGCCTTCCTCCACCAGCCCTGCGGCTTCTACCCCCTCAAGGACATGGGTGGGGGCTCAAGGACATGGGTGAGGTGGGGGGGGGGGGGAAATCAAGGCAAGCCAGAGCCTCCAGGCCCTTTGGAGGCAGGAGGTTGTCCCACTCTCATTCCTGAGTCCTCTCCCCACTTCCTGTTCCCAGTTCTGTCCTTTCCCTATTGTTTTCCCCTAATAAATACTCATGTTCATTGAAGAACGGACTCTTTATTACTTGAATGCAGGGGTGGAGTGGGGTGGGGTGGGGTAAGGTGGGGGATTAAAGGAAAACACAGGAAATGCAGGGGCAGGTTGTGTGGAGTCACAGGGAAGAGCCTCAAAAGAGGACTTACATAAAACTATCCTTCTACGCATCTCTGAATCGCACTGCCCCTTGCTGTGCTCTCCTTATGGCACTGGTGTTCAACTGCTCAACCCCTTGGGCTAGGTGCTGTGCCTCAGCCCCCCCTTCCTGCCAGAAAAGTTTCCCCTTTGTTCTCACACAGGTTATGGAGCACACAACAGGCCAAAACCAGAAAGGGAATGTTTCATTTTCTCAGATCCAGGTGGGTCAGGATATGCCTAAACTTCTCCTTTACATGTTCAAATGCACATTCCACCACCATTCTGCACCTGTTCAGCCTGTAGTTGAACTCCTCCTTGCTGAGGTTCAGACTGCTCGTGTAGGGTTTCATGAGCCATGAAAGCAAGGGGTAGGATGTGTCACCCAGGATCACTATATGCATGTCCACCTCTCTGACTTTGATTGTCTACTTGGGGAAAAAGGTGCCAGCATGCATCTTTCAGGAGTTACAAAAAATGTGGGCATCATGACCCTTTCCAAGCCCTCCCATATTGATGTCAGTGAAGTGGCCCTTGTGATCCATCAGTGCCTGCAGTACCATGGAGAAGTGCAGTTGATATATTCTGCGGCACAGTGTTCAGGGGCCAGGGTGGGGATGTACGTTCCATCTATGGCACCACTGCAGTTGGAGAAGCCCATGGCGGCAAAGCCCTCCATGATGTTGTCCATGTTCCCCAGAATCATAGCCCTTCGCAGCAGCAGGGTTGTTGTTGGTGGCCTTGGCTATTTGTATGAGAAGATCATTGACTGTCAATTGACCCTACCTCAAACTGATTCCCCACTGACCAGTAGCTGTCCCTACTCATGAGCATGACTATGGGTATGTCTACACTACAAAGTTAATTCAAACTAACAGACGTTAGTTCGAATTAACTTTGATAGGTGCTACACTAGCGCTCTGCTAGTTCGAACTTAATTCGAACTAGCGGAGCGCTTAATTCAAACTAGGTAAACCTCATTTTACGAGGACTAACACCTAGTTCGAATTAGCTAGTTCGAATTAAGGGCTGTGTAGGCACTTAATTCGAGCTAGTGGGAGGCTAGCCCTCCCCAGCTTTCCCTGGTGGCCACTCTGGGCACCACCAGGGAAACTCATCTGCCCCCCTCCCGGCCCCGGAGCCCTTAAAGGGGCACGGGCTGGCTATGAGACCCGTGCCAGGTGCAAGCCTGCCAGCACCTAGCCAGCAGACCCTGCACCTGGCACGGCTCGAGCCAGCCACCCGCTGCCACCCAGCCCTCCGCCTCTTCCCGGGACCAGTCTGGAAGCCTGCCCGAGTCCACAAGAGGCAGGCGCCCGCCTGGTCTAGTGCGGAGTTCATGGACCTCATCCACGACCTCCGCACTAGGCACAGGAAAGTGGCCGTCGAGGGCAGGATAGCCGCCAGCCTGGCCACCCAGGAGCAGGTGTGCATGAAAATCAAGGTGGTCCAGTGAGACCCCCGACCCTGAGCCCTGAGCTTAGAATGGCCATACTGGGTCAGACCAAAGGTCCATCTAGCCCAGTAGCCTGTCTGTCAACAGCAGCCAACATTAGGGACCCTGGAGGGGATGGACCGAAAACAATGACCAAGCCATTTGTCTTGTGCCATCCCTCTCCAGCCTTCCACAAGCCTTGGGCAGGGACACCACTCCTACCCCCTGGCTAATAGCACTCCAGGGACCCAACCTCCATGACTTTATCTAACTTCTCTTTAAACTCTGTTATAGTTCTAGCCTTCACAACCTCCTGCAGCAAGGAGTTCCACAGGTTGACTATTTGCTTTGTGAAGAAGAACTTTCTGTTACTAGTTTGAAGCCTGCTACCCATTTGGTGTCCTCTAGTCCTTCTATTATGGGAACTAATGAAGAACTTTTCTTTATGCACCCTCTCCACACCACTCATGCTTTTATAGACCTCTATCATATCCCCCCTCAGTCTCCTCTTTTCTAAGCTGAGAAGTCCCAGTCTCTTTAGCCTCTCTTCATATGGGACCTGTTCCAAACCCTTGATCATTTTAGTTGCCCTCCCTTCTCCCACCCTCTCTCTTCCCCTCTCCCACCTCCTTTTCCCAGTCTTCCCGGGTTTTGTTCAATAAAGAGAGTTTCTATTTTTGAACACACGTGTCCTTTATTTTGTACATCAGGAAGGGGGGCTAGAGAGGGGTAAGTGGAAGGAGGTGAGGGAGGAATGGGGTACGAGCCCCCGATGGGGAGGACTGGGGTGGCTCTGTGGGCTTCTCGGGGTGGAAGCTCTCCTGAAGCCCCTTGATTGACCCCCCCTCCGGATGGCAGCCTGCGGCAAGTGCAGCTGGGCTGATGGCCGAATGCTGTGATGTGCCGAGTGTGGGCACTCAGGGCACTCCAAACCAGGACTGCTTTGCAAGCGAGGAACCCCTGAGAACTGTCTGTCCGGGGTGGGGGTCGGGTCCCTTTAAGCACAACCCTCAGCTAGCCTGAGGCAGCAGCTCCACTCTCTGAGTCCTAATCTGATGCCCTGCCGGCACTGCTTCTGGCCATCCTTAACCTCAATTCAAGGTCCACTCAGTGTGGACATGCTAGTTCGAATTAGCAAAACGCTAATTCGAACTAATTTTTAAGTCTAGATGCACTAGTTTGAATTAGCTTAGTTCGAATTAGTGCTGAAGTGTAGACAACCCTATGCTTTCCTGCACACCGGGCTCCATGCTAGCAGTGCTCTGGCACCAAAAGGTACAATCACACTGCATTCCCTTTATCTCACATGAGGGGGGAAGGACTAGAGGGATGCCTTATGGAATGTAGCCAACATGAGCTCCTCTAATCAACCTCAGCAGAGTTTTGGACCCAGCGGGCACCAGAATCATAGCTCAGAGTGCAAAGCTACCCATGGTGCCTCACTCTCTGAGTTGACAGTAGGCTCCCTAATGGGGACACGCTACTTCGGACAACATTTTATTTTTCCCCATAGTGAGCGGGACACAGGTCTTTGACTGCTCAAAATCAGGTGCGCAGAAATTGACCACAGTAGATGTGCCCTTACTGACTAATATGTAAAAACCCCAAAGATCTCATACTAAAAACAATAATCTTTTAAATTCCTTGATGTTTAAACTACCTGATATTACATCTCTCTCATTCATATTTTAACTCCTCATTCAAGGGGTCATTTATACAGGTCTGCCTTTTTTGCACATTGTGAATCTCTTTTAAAAAATGAAGCATCATAATCAAAGCCATTTTGTATCTTTACTCTCCAATAAAACATTCCTTAAATTAGAATTGAAGCCCAAATACAGCAACTGTTCTCACTACAGTGTCAGCTGCAAACAAATATATTTGTAACATAGTTCCTGTCTAGTCTTCCATCTAGAGGTCTGTTTCATCAAATGGAATTTCAAGTAAAATTCTCCTCTCATTACATGGGTCCATTGAACTGAGGTAAGTGACTGTTTTTCTCTTCATTTCTATTACATTTCCTTCTGGTTCTCATAACACAACAATTCATGAAATATAGGTGCCTTCTAATAGTACATCAAATGTCATGACTGGCATTTCACTCAAGTAGGCTTCTTTTGTTTTTCTCTCACTAAGAGTGTGTCTAGACTACTGAGTTTTGTCGACAAAAGTGGACTTTTGTCGACAAAACTATACCTGCGTCTACACTACCGCTGAGTTCTGTCGACATAATGTCGACAGAACTCAGCAGTTTTGTCGACGCTGGTAAACCTCATTTTACGAGGCATAACACCTTCTGTCGACAGAATTCTGTCGACAGAAGGTGTTATTGCCTGTAGGGTTGCGTCTAGACTACAGGGTTTTGTCGACAAAGCAGCTTGCTTTGTCGACAGAACTGAATGTGTCTAGACGCTCTGTGTCGACAGTTTTGTCGACAGTATCTGTCGACAAAACTTCTGTCGACAAAACCCCGTAGTCTAGACATACCCTAAGAGGGAAATTCTGACAAAAATGTGGATTTCTCCCTGTTGTGCTTTATAAATGAAGGCGAAGTCAATTAATTGAGCCTTGCATTTGAAATTGAAAGTAGAGAAGTTTGTGGTGGCTTTCTCCACAGCCTTGCAATAGCCATTAAAACAGCTCTGTCTCCTCCCTAGACAAATTTATCTCTTGTGTTACAATTGCATTGTGCCAGAGGACCATTGTTGCCAACAATTATGAGACACTTAAAGAGATAAAGTTAAATCATTACATTTAGCATTGCAGAACTTAAGACCTATGATATCAATACTGTCTTATTTATACTACCGCTGAACGGGGTATTATAGCTATGCCAAATCCACCTGTTTCATTTAATATAAATTTCATATTCCTGAACTGTTAGGTTTAATGCATGTCCCTGAAAACTCTGTCAGGTTCATTTGGAGCTTTGGATTCACATTGACCCCAAACTCCAAGAAACATTTTCCCTGCCATGTCTTTCACCCCTCAGCTAATCCAGAACACCCTGAGATTTTTGTGGGTGGGGTGGGTTTGTCCTGGTAATGCTGGGAAGGCCTCTGAAAGCCTGGATTTCATTATGCAAAAATAAATAAAAATCTGAGGACTCATCCTTTCCCTTCTCCAGTCCTAGGAGGCCTTGAATACTCATATCTAACACTCCACCGCATTATTCTGTCTCATTGCTAAAGTGTTCACTCCAGCTTCTATCCACCTTAACGATATTCTTCAATCACTTTTTATTTAAACCCTTCCTCAGAGAAAGTCTTTGAATTCTGGTATTTGACTAAATGAGTGCTTGGAAATTATATTAGATTTATCCCAGATAATTGGCTGCCAGACAGACACTGTAAATGCAACACTAGACCAATAGGAATTTTCAGAGTGCTTCTGGATGGTAGTTCAGATCCAAGCAGTTAGGGTGCGCCTACACAGCAAAGATATTTTGGAATAACAACCTTTATTCCAAAATAATTACGTGAGCATCAACACAGCAATTCCATTATTTCAAAATAGTGGACAGCTTATTCTTTCTATGAAGAATAAACCTCATTCTATAAAGAATAATGTCTATTCTGAAATAGCTGTTTCAAAATAAGGTGTATGTAGACACTCAACTTCTGCTATTTCAAAATAGCCCATTACCAGGCCCATTCTAAGTTATTCTTCCCGAGGCTCTAAATTGAGACAGCTTGTCTACATTACGGAACCCTACCTCAGACTAATTTTGTTGCTTCCCCGCAGTGTAGATGTGCTATTTTGAAATAAGCTATTTTGGAATAACTATTCCAGGGTATGTCTACACTACCCCGCTAGTTCGAACTAGCGGGGTAATGTAGGCATACCGCAATTGCAAATGAAGCCCGGGATTTGAATTTCCCGGGCTTCATTTGCATAAGCGGGGCGCCGCCATTTTTAAATCCCCGCTGGTTCGAACCCCGTGCCGTGCGGCTACACACGGCACGGACTAGGTAGTTCGAACTAGGCTTCCTACCGACCAGGCGCCACCCACTTGAATGCTGATTTCTTTTCACGAATAGGGGAACAAACATCGCCCCGGGGCCAGCCTCCCCAAAGTGGGGAGGTGTGTGATGGTCCTGGCAGGGTCTGCACTGGCTGCAGGAGGGAGGCTCCCCCCCCGCCCAGGGAAGCAGCGGCCGCGGGAGGGAGTGGCGCTGAATATGACCGGCGGGGACTCAGGCACCGGGCAGCGCGGGCGAACGCGCACCGCAGAAGGCGGGGGTGGGGCCAAGCCACAGAGCAGCATCCGGCCAGGGCGCCACGGCTCATCCAGAGGGGCGGAGTCCAGCGGGTACCTCAAGGGAGGCGCGGTAAGGAAGACGCCGGGGGGGCGGGGTTAAAGCCCCTGACATCACTCCCCGGGGACTTTAAAGGCGGCAGCCAGATGCCTAGAGGAGGGAAAGCTAGGCAGAGTCCACCCTGGCCTCCAGAGGTGCCAAGCCGCCGGGCCCCCGCACCAACAGGAAGGACAGCGTCGGCAGCTGGAGGGCCGCGTTGGGACGGACCCGGCACCTCCAACGGGGTGAGTGACCTAGGACTCGCTCGGCTGGGGGACTGGAAGCAGCCCGGGGCAGGGCCATTCTGGCGCCCGTGGGCAGACGAGTTTAGGGCACCGGCCCCGTCTGCCGTGGAGGGCTGCCCTTAGGCGCCGCACTCTACTTAGGGCCCCAGGCTGGGACCCGGAGGAGAGGGTGGGCTCGGGTCCCCCACTCCCTTCGCACCCAATCCCGAAGCAAACCCACCCCCCTGAAACCACAAAACCCACGCGCCAAGGGCACGGCAAGGTCAGGGTCGCCGCCCAGCCCTGCGGACGCATGCCCTGTAAGGGCGAGACCAGGGCAGAGACCCCAGGGCCCGTGTTCGGGTCGGACCCCTCCCAGCCACCTGGGAAAGGGGCGGGACGTGCTAGTGGGTCCGCTGAACCCCCCCCCCCCGTCCCCCGCTGCTTAGTGCGGGAGGGTGATCGCACCCAGCTCTCGCACCACATACAGACCCGAATAGGGACGATTAGGACGGACTTGAGGCGGAGGGTTCGCGGATCCCCCCTTCTCCCCGGGTCGGGGGGGGAGGGGAGCGGTGCTCGCACCCGGGACCCCGCCACACTGAAGCCTAATTTTTTCTTTAATTATATCTCCTCCCAAATATGTCCAGGCAGGACTTCTCTAAGTCTACATCTACACTGCACAGTTATTTTGGAATAAGCTATCTGGGGGTATGTCTATACTACCCTCCTATTTCGAAATTGGAGGGTAATGTAGGCATACCTCAATTGCAAATGAAGCCCGGGATTTGAATTTCCCGGGCTTCATTTGCATAAGCGGGGCGCCGCCATTTTTAAATCCCCGCTGGTTCGAACCCCGTGTCGCGCGGCTACACGCGGCACAAACTAGGTAGTTCGAACTAGGCTTCCTAGTTCGAACTACCTAGTTTGTGCCACGTGTAGCCGCGCGGCACGGGGTTCGAACCAGCAGGGATTTAAAAATGGCGGCGCCCCGCTTATGCAAATGAAGCCCGGGAAATTCAAATCCCGGGCTTCATTTGCAATTGCGGTATGCCTACATTACCCCGCTAGTTCGAACTAGCGGGGTAGTGTAGACATACCCTGGAATAGTTATTCCAAAATAGCTTATTTCAAAATAGCACATCTACACTGCGGGGAAGCAACAAAATTAGTCTGAGGTAGGGTTCCGTAATGTAGACAAGCTGTCTCAATTTAGAGCCTCGGGAAGAATAACTTAGAATGGGCCTGGTAATGGGCTATTTTGAAATAGCAGAAGTTGAGTGTCTACATACACCTTATTTCGAAATAGCTATTTCAGAATAGGCATTATTCTTTATAGAATGAGGTTTATTCTTCATAGAAAGAATAAGCTGTCCACTATTTTGAAATAATGGAATTGCTGTGTTGATGCTCACGTAATTATTTTGGAATAAAGGTTGTTATTCCAAAATATCTTTGCTGTGTAGGCGCATCCTAACTGCTTGGATCTGAACTACCATCCAGACCTTCATATCAATCAACTAGGCATATACAACCTAGATGGGGCTTCTATAAGGTGGGTGCATAACTGGCTGGATAACCACTCAGAGAGTGGTTATTAATGGTTCACAATCCTGCTGGAAGCACATAAGAAGTGGGGTTCCACAGGGCTCTGTTTTGGGGACGGTTCTGTTCAATATTGTCATCAACCATTTAAATATTGGCATAGAGAGTACGCTTATTAAGTTTGCAGATGATACCAAGCTGGGAGGGGTTGCAACTGCTTTGGTGGATAGGGTAAAAATTCAAAATGATCTGGATAAACTTGAGAAATGGTCTGAGGTAAATAGGATGAAATTTAATAAGGACAAATGTAAAGTGCTCCACTTAGGAAGGAACAATCAGTCTCACTCATACAGAATGGAAAGCGACTGTCTAGGAAGGAGTACTGCAGAAAGAGATCTAGGGGTCATAGTGGACCCCAAACTAAATGTGAGTCAACAGTGTGACACTATTGCAAAAAAAAACCAAAACCCAACATGATTCTGGGATTCATTAACGGGAGTGTTGTGAGCAAGACACGAGAAGTCATTCTTCCGCTCTACTCTGCAATGATTAGGCCTCAACTGTAGCTTTGTCTCTAGTTCTGGGCACCACATTTCAAGAAAGAAGTGGAGAAATTGGAGAAGGTCCAGAGAAGAGCAACAAGAATGATTAAAGGTCTAGAAAACACAACTGACGAGGGGATGCTGAAAGAACTGGGCTTGTTTAGTTTAGAAAAGAGAAGACTGAGAGGGGGACATGATAGCAGTTTTCAAGTATTTAAAAGAGTATTACAAAGAGGAGGGAGAAAAATTGTTCTCCTTGGCCTCTGATGATAGGACAAGAAGCAATGGTCTTAAATTGCAGCGAGAGAGGCTTAGGTTGGACAGTAGAAAAAACTTCCTAAAGGTATGTCTACACTTGCACCCTAGTTCAAACTAGGGATGCAAATGCAGGTATTCAAAATAGTCAATGAAGTGGGGATTTAAATATCCCACGCTTCATTAGCATGATCTCACCAGCGCATTACTCGGAATGCCAGCTGTTTTGAAAGTGAAAGTGCGCGCCAGGATGCGTTAGTTCAAACCAACCCCTTTGGTTAGAACTAATGTTACTCCTCCTCATTCTTCACTTTTGAAACAGCTGGCATTTGGAGTAACACGCCGGTGAGATCATGCTAATGAAGCGCAGGATATTTAAATCCCCACTTCATTGACTATTTTGAATACCTGCATTTGCATCCGTAGTTCGAACTAGGGTGCAAGTGTAGACATAATCTAACTGTCAGGGTGGTTAAACACTGGAATAAATTGCCTAGGGAGGTTGTGGAATCTCCATCTCTGGAGATATTTAAGAGCAGATTAGATAGACATCTATTAGGCTATGTCTACACTGTGTTCTTTTTCCCGAAAGAGACACAAATTATGAACTGAAATTTGCATACCTTTTTCAGCTTTTTTTTTTCATAAGACTTTTTCTGACATTTGGCCCATCTACACAGGGCCAAATGTGGGAAAAACCTCCTCTTTCAGAATATCCCTTATTCCTCATAAAATGAGAAATACAGAGCTTCCAAAACAACGTGCCTGCTCTTTTGAAAACTGGTCCGAAAAGCAAATGTGTTCCCTGGACATGGCAGAGCTTTTCTGGGATACCTCTGGTATCTCGGAAGAACTCTGTAGTGTAGACATAGCCTCAGAGATGGTCTAGATGGTACTGGATCATGCTATGAGGGCACTTGATGATCTCTTGAGGTCCCTTCCACGTCTAATGTTCTATAATTCTATGAAAAGGGCATGGAGCTTCAGGCTGCCACTACTACCATGGCATCAGCCAAAGCCCTGGCCCCTTTAAATCACCACTAGAGCCTATGTAGTGCAGTCTGGGTGATGCTGAGGCTTGGCTGCCTTAGCCCTGCTCCTTCCTTATCCTCTCCCTTGCCAGGCCCCTACCCTAGTCTGTCAGCCCCAGTGTTAACTCTGCAGGTCCCACTAATGCCAATCATAACCCTAGGCCCTAGGCTGCTGCTAATGACAACCCTAAGTCTGGCCTTGCAGCCCCTGCCTACTTTAACCTGAACCCTCTCTCCGTTCAGGTTAAAGTAGGCAGGGGCTGCAAGGCCAGAGTTAGGGTCCGTTGCTGGGCTCAGTCGTGGTCTCTGCTGGCCCCACTCCTAAGCCTACCTCAGTAGCCTCTCACACCTCAAATCTTAACCTTAGCTGATTGAGCCTCTGTGCCCTGCTCATTCTAGTCCTGAAACCGTGCTTCTGTCAATTCCTAATCTAACCTGGGCATGTTTTTGGCTCTATGCCTAATCCTAGTCCCAAACCTAATCTGATTCCTAAACTCCTGAAAACTCCATTCGTAATCCCTGTCTCAGGAAGCCAACATGAGTTTGCTGTGCACTAAATCATGAGCACACACACACACGTGCATGCATACATTGTCTACAGTCCTGAGGTCTGCCAGGGCATGTCTACACTAGGAAATTATTTTGAGAGAATTTATTTTGAAATAATACCTCCCAAAATAACTGTTTTGAAATAGCAAGTTCATACTTCAGGGAAGCCTCCAAATTAGTCCAAGGCAGGCTCCATTAATGGTGATGTACTATCTTGACTTAGAGCCCCAAGAAGCACTGAGGAGTAATTCTTCAAAGTATTTCAAAATAGCAGCAGTGGAGCATCCACACTTCTGAATTTCAAAATAACTATTTCAAAATAAGTGTTATTCCTCATGGAAAGCAGGAGTTATTAATTTGAAATAACCAGCCTATTATTTCAAAATGACAGGCTTGGTAGTGTGGACGCTCTACTAGTTATTTCGAAATAAGGGTCAGGGCCCACAGAGCTCTTTCTTGTCACTACTCAATTTTTAGAATCTAACACCCTCTAGAAATACTTTGCTTTGAAATTTATTTGAGAGTAATCTGGGAGTTTTAGACAGATCCATTAAAAGGCTGTGTGATACCTGGAGCTGAATTACCAGGTATTCATGACTGGAGTCATGAATTACCATCTAGTATATACCTACTGAACATTATGAAGTAGGACATAAGTCCTCAGGGGCACGTCTACACATGAGCGCTTAACTTGAAATAAGTGTGAAAATTGTGCTACATCAATTGCATACCTTATTTCGAAATAGCTTATTTTGCAACTGGACGTCTACACAGCACTTGTTTCAAAATAGACTTCCATTACTTCCTCTGACTTCCCTTACTCCTCGTACAATGAGGGTTACCGGAGTTGGAGTAAGAAGTCCTCCAGCTTGCCTGTATTTCGAGACTATTTTGAAATAACTGCCTGCTGTGTAGACGTGGACTAAGTTATTTTGAACTAACGCTAGTTTTTCCAAATAATGTTGCCGTGTAGACATACCCCAAGACAGCAGAATTGTCTTGTTTGTAGAGCAGAGGACTCTGAGGTAGCTTGTTAGCTCTGGCCCTACTTTTGACACAGTGTGACGTGGGGAGTTCACTAAACCTCTCTTTGCCACCTCTGTAAAACAACAATGATAATACTTATCCCTCTCATGGGACATTTGTGAGAATTAATACAAAGCAAAAAGCTTTGGTAATAGAATGGCTTAGTTAGTGCTTGGGATGCCCTCTAGTGGCTCAGATCTGCAACTTAACAGGCTGCTCCAGTGCTTTCTCACAGGTTCCTGTTTCAACTAAAACTGTAACAACTTTGTGGTCTTGATGTTTAAAGCCCAAGGTTCGATCCCCTGATCACAGTTTCCAGCCCCAGTTTTTACACTGTGACATTGTCATTTGATGATACAAATGCAGATTATTATCTAAAACCACTTGTTATGCAGAGTTAACCTGTCAAATCTACCATTTTTCATAACCCACATGTGACCATTGTTGCAAGCTGGTTGCTTCATCTCCTGGCTAAAATTCTACCCCTAGTAAAGTCCCATGCCATCCCATTTACATAAATGGAATTGCATGAACTTGGGAGCAAAATGCAACCCCATGAATTTACTTGACTTCCTATAAATAGTCATTTTGTACACATGACTAAAGGTATGGGTCATAACTTTGCAGATTTTCATTTGCAAAATGTCATTAACCTCTTGCTTGCCTACACAGCACATTCAGTCTCACTGTGGGCAAATTCTCCACTCAAGGTCCAGCTACACTTCCAGGTCACAGAGCAGGGGCAGCACAGCAATTGCTGCTACAGCCCTCAGGCTCCTAATGCATCCCATTAGTATTGCATCTTCAGGACTTGCTGGAAGAGCCATGATGAAAAATGGATGCTAAAACCAGGGACCCAATTTCAGGGTAGAAGGTCCATGAGGCTCCCCTTGGTAAAGAGTGAAGGCACAGGGCCTAGCATTCATGCTGTACCTGACCAGGGAGACTGTATGAAAAGGCATAAAACACACTGTGGATCTGTGACACTCGTGGAACGAGGTGTACCGGTAGTTCGAACTAGGAAGCCTAGTCCGAACTACCTAGTTCGAGCCCCGTGTAGCCGCGCTGCACGGGGTTCGAACCAGCGGGGTTTTAAAAATGGCGGCTCCCCGCTTATGCAAATGAAGCCCGGGAAATTCAAATCCCGGGCTTCATTTGCAAGTGCAGTATGCCTACATTACCCCGCTAGTTCAAACTAGCGGGGTAGTGTAGACATACCCTTGGTTTTAACAGGAATTTAATTCTACAAAGCAAAAAGTTCAGATGTATTTAAATACAAGTGTGTATCAAGTTTCCAATGAAGCAGATATGGGCAGGGCCGGCCCGAGCCATTCGTGTGCCCCGGGGCCCAGGAGCGTGGTGCTTCCCTCAGGCACCCGGCACATGTGTGGCCCCGCCCATGGGCGCCCGGCGCATTCGTGGTGCCACCCCGGTGCACGGAGCATGCACGGTGCCGCCCCCACTTGGCCTGGCAGCCCTGCGTGGCGCCCCCTACAATGCCCCGTTCCACGGGGAGAAATGGTAGTTCGAACTAGGAAGCCTAGTTCAAACTACCTAGTTCGTGCCCCGTGTAGCCACACTGCACGGGGTTCGAACTAGCGGGGTTTTAAAAATGGCGGCTCCCCACTTATGCAAATGAAGCCCGGGAAATTCAAATCCCGGGCTTCATTTGCAAGTGCGGTATGCCTACATTACCCCGCTAGTTCGAACTAGCGGGGTAGTGTAGACATACCTTCTTAGACTCTGCATCCACTCCAACGCCCCACCCCCCGGCCAGTATGCTATCAGCATCCAACCCCCCTGCACCTGCTTTTCCCCCTTTTCCCAGGTCACAGGCCCCTCCCAGGTCCTGCACCCCCTGCTATGCCCCTCCCCAGGCCAAAATCTTCTCCTGTACGCATATCCCCTCCCAGACCCTGCACCCAAAGCCTGTGCACCAGATCACAACCCTCTCCTTCACCCAAATGCCCTTTCAGACCCCACACCCTCTCCTGCAACCCAGTCCACTACCCTAAGCTCCCTTCTATACCCAACCTTGATCCCAGACCCCTCACTCCCTCCATGAAAGTGTTGCCCTTGACCACTTACCAAAACCTTGGAGTGGCTCCCATTAAAAATGATTGCCCACCCCTGTCTTACAGCCTTAAAATTAAGAGTTGCTCTATTGAGTTACATTGACATCCTGGGCTAGATATCCTAGAAGTGAAATTTATGAACTCTGAGAAGTGTCTGTGGAGAAATAAGCAGGATTATGTGACCATGGGCAAAGGGTCTAAGGAAGAAAACTACACTATATTGTATTAATGTACAAGTGTTATTGGCCAAATTCTGCCACACTTATGCATGTTAAGTAATACATTAGTCAGTGGGACTTCTTGTGAAGAACCATATTACTCAGTGTGCATGAGGGTAGCCTTAGATGCATATGCAAAAAGAGGCATGTGTCAACTGATGTGCTACCATAACTTTAATATTTTGATGTTTGTGATGGAATCATACCTCATTTTTTGATAGAACATATATTTCCTACATATTCATATTATGTAGCTCATGGTCTCGAAAATGCCAGCATTTTAAGATACAGATTCATTTTCAGGCTCTTTTTTATTTAGAATGTATTTACATAACATTTCAGCCTATTGCTGATAGCTGCTCTTTAGATTTTGGAACTGCGCAGGCCTGGTGCAGAAATCATGCTTTTTAACTGTCAACTTGGATAGTTTTTAAACTGACTCATTTAAACATTTTGAATTACTTGAACACTGATTTGATGCTTTACATAGTGGCTACATCTACACTGGCATGATTTTCCGAAAATGCTTTTAACGGAAAAGTTTTCCGTTAAAAGCATTTTCGGAAAAGCACGTCTAGATTGGCAGGATGCTTTTCCGCAAAAACACTTTTTGCGGAAAAGCATCCGTGACCAATCTAGATGCAAAATCCCCGATCGCCATTTTCGCGATCGGGGCTTTTTTGAGGAAAACACTACTGTGCTGTCTACACTGGCCCTTTTGCACAAAAGTCTTTCGGAAAAAGACTTTTGCCCGAACAGGAGCAGCATAGTATTTCCGGAAAAGCACTGGCGATCTTACATGAGATCGTCAGTGCTTTTCCGGAAATTCAAGCAGCCAGTGTAAACAACTGGCAAGTTTTTCTGCAAAAGCAGATGATTTTGCGGAAAAACTTGCCAGTCTAGAGACAGCCACTATGCTTCAAAAAATAAACCCTTCTAGTCTCATCTGTTCCTCAGCTGATGTTTAGAAAGATATAGCGGGCCCACAGCAGTACACCACCAAATATACTTGTGCTTGCCCCTCTTTTTCCTCTCTTTTTCTCCTCTCTGCACATGCCTCCCTGGGGAACCTTACATTTCAGGGTTGTGGTTGCCTTTGCTGGTACCCAGGCTTTTTTACAACCTGAGTGTGCCTGTGAGCTCCCCATCTCCAGTGTGTGTGAGTGAAACTTAGGATGCAAAATACTCCTGGCTTTTAACAAAACAGTGCAATGCAAAATGCTGTCCAATGTACAAAGTAAGCAAACCAGCCAACTCCCAACCTCTTATTTTATCTCTCATCCCTTTCCCATTTTAGTAACTTGAAATATCTTTGTATCGATAGTAGGGAGACAATTTCAAATGGAAATAGCATTTTCAAGTTGACAATGTCCTAGTAAGTTAAGAGCTTGACAGATTTTTTTCCTGTGATCTTTCTCCCCCCACATGATGGCAGTATATGTTAACCTACAGTTAGAGAAAGTTAAAACAAAACAAAACAAAACAAAACAAAACAAAACAAAACATGTATCCTCCAACAGTAGAGTTCTGTTAAAAAGTTTTCTCTAAAACTTCAAGGATGCCATGAGAAGCCTCTAAAAGGAATTATGACCACTTGTGAATGGAGACAGATGCCAACATTCCTATTATATAGGCTCACAACACTTAACAGGCGGTAAAGAAACGCTTCAGACAGAAACCACATGTAATTAATCCTGAATCGGTTCAGAGTAGTGCTGTGTTTATAAATAGAAATGGTCAGTAGAGCTCTGTCGGTCATACTTGGCTTAATCATTTGGAGTCAATAAAGTCATTGAAGTACAATTATGCTCTCTGGCAGAAATTTTACATGGCATTCTAAGGCTGCATGAGTAACTCCATGCTAATTGTTTCATCTGTGGTGAGAGTATGGCAGGTTCAAACAGACAGAGCATTCAAAACTAAGATACAAAACTAAGCTTTCAGGGTGCAGGCCATAGGCGTGCGCAGCATGTTTCATTAGGTTGTGCACCTAAAGAATTTTTTAAAAATGTACTTTGACCCCCATTAGCCACACCCCTGACCCTGTTAGCCACGCCTCTGACCCCCATTGGCCACACCTCTGGAGGTAACACTCTCTGGGCAAGATGGACACATGACCAAAAGGTGTCATGTGATTCCCCCCCCCCCAGGATTTTTCCCACTATCCTCTTGCCAATAGGGATTAGTTTGCCCTCCCCCCCAAACTCCCCTCATGCAACTACCCCAATGTGTGTGACATTAACTCGGGGTGGAGAGGCTGTGGGAAGTGTTCCCTCTAAAAGTTTCCTCCGATGAGCAGAATGAATTTTGTGTTGTGCACCAGTACTGAGTTCATGTGGCTTGTTTGGATATGTCACTGTGGCACCCAATTTATTAATAAATATCTCATAAACCTCTACCTTTTCCCTCTGCTGCCATGTTTCCTCCCCTTGCTCCATCAGCTCCCCTGGTGCCTGCCCCCCAACCCCTCACCCTGCTCTGCTGTCCTGACTCCTGCCCTTCTCACTGCCCTCAGTTTTCCTGAGACCTGTCCCCCTCCACCAGCCCTTCTCTCCCCCCTGTGCCTACTCCTCCAGTAGCCCCACTCTGATCATGTGAGCTACCCCTCTTCATCCCCTCTCCTAACACCTCCCTATACACCTGCTCTGCCTCTCTCCTCTGGTGCTGGTCCCTCCCCTGCAGGTGTCTTTCCTTCTGCTTCACCTCCAGAATCCCCTGGCACCTGCACCTTCCCTTACCCCTGCACTCTCCTGGTACCTCCTCCTTCCCTCACTGCCCCTTCCCCCTTTTTTCCTGATGCCCATCCCCTCACCACCCTCTGCCCCCATTCCCCTCATGCCCCTGTGCCCTCACACATGCCTTGCTCCATCCCTGCCTTCCTCATGCCCACACCTTCTTTCAAGCCTTCTCCCAGCACCTTCCCTTCTCCCCTCTTGCCCCCAAAGCCTTTACCCTCTCCTCTCCCAGCATCACCCTGTTCCCCCTCCCACTGACACCTCCCCTCCTGCCCTTTTCCTCATTATCTCCACTTGGCCCCCTGGCACTTGCCTCTCCTCTATCCTGTCCCTCAGCGCTTCCCCCTTTCTTCTCCTGACCTGTCCCCTCCCTTCAGCACAATCCCCTTCCTCTCCCACCCCTTCCTATTATTTTTCTCCCTCCCATACCCTCCCCTTCCTTACCTTCGGCATCTGCCTTCCAATTCATGGGGCTATAGTGAGATCTGGCCCAAGCTACAGGCGAGCCAGGCCCTAGCTGGGGCACCCCCGGGGCACTGCACAGTACTGCCAGGCTGGGCAGGGGCATCCCCGGGGTGCCTCAGGGGGGCCGTGCGATGCTGCCAGGCCGGGCAGGGGCGTCCCCAGGGTGCCGTGTGGTGCTGCCGGGTTGGGGGCAGGGGCATCCCCAGGGTGCCTCAGGGAGCGCCGTGAGTGCTGCTGGGCCAGGGGGAGGTGCCTCAGGGGGGCCACGCGGTGCTCCCGGGCCGGACAGGGGTGTCCCCGGGTGCATAAGGGGTGGTGCTGCAGGGCCCGGAGCGCAAAAGTGGCTCGGGCCAGCCGTCATTTGTAGTAGGGCCTCAGCTGCTTGTGGAGCTGGGCCTCACAGTTTGAAATTCCCAGGACATGACATCACACCATGGCCAGGTGTCTCCCCTCTCACCTGTTGCGCAGCATTTCAGCACACCGCATATGTGCTCTCTCTGCCCCACAGTGCCCCATAGATGGCCGTGGGGAATTTAAAGTGAGGGTTTGCAGTGCCCCGTCACAAATTCCTCTCCTCCTCCAGCAGCCACTAGCTGGCCCGAGACATTAGGGTGTGCCTAGGCACACCCGGCACACCCTGTGAGCAAGCCTGTGGTGCAGGCGTTACTTCAGAAACACTAGGTTGAGGACAAGGTCTTCTGAAACTGTCTGAGTCCTCACATATTTGCAAATTGAATCAAGGGAATACAGAGTGGGAAAGAAAAGGAAAGATCTTCAGCAGATAATGGCTGTAATGTTAATGAACAGCTGTAGTACTCAGCTTTGTTACGCACACAAACAAGTCCCATTGTTCTATTTTTAATTATAAAGGTGCATGCTTGATGCATCCACACTTCTTACAATCTCTTATATGTCTTTTACTTTTTTTAAACTTCAAGTTTACTAATTCCATCATGAGGAAAAGGCAGCTGATGAGGGGGGAGGGGAGGGATTTAGAGGTGTTAATAGGCCACTTCACCTTCCCTCAAAATATGTGTTAACTATTTATGCTGAACAGTCTGCTATACCTTACATTAAGCAGTGACACTCTGTACATTTCCTGTACCCAAAGAACTCGGTGTGAGCTCCAAAGCTTGTCGCTCTGCCAAACAGAAATATTTCCAATAAAAGATATTACCTCACCCACCTGGTCTGGAGATCCTGGGATCAACAGCTACACTAACAGTGCATACAACTATGAGAATATGGTGATTTTGATTACATTCCAATGGAAGCTAGGCAGGGGTCGAAATTTGCCTGCCAGGCAAACTTCCATCATAAATCTGCTTGGTTTCCTGCCACCTCCCTGGCCGGATGCCTTGGTAGTCTGCCTGGGACTCTGTGGTGAAACCCAGGCTTCTGGAGTATCCAGCTCCGGAGCAGACTGTTAGGCTGATTGTCTCACAGCTACATTTCCTTGAGCTGCCCAGCTCTCTGCCAGGGCTCTGGGTAGTTCAGGGAGCCTCAGGAACATTTTAAAAAATAGAAACAAAGTGTTGGTTTGGCACTTCTGAAACCAAACTTCAGAATTCCCATTATGAGGAAAATATCATCTTTAGTTCCCTGTCACAATGACGATCATAGATTCATAGAACACTAGAACTGGAAGGGACCTTGAGAAGTCATCAAGTCCAGTCCCCTGCCCTCATGGCAGGACCAAGCATCATCATTCTAGATCATCCCTGATAGATGTCTATTCAACCTGCTATTCAATATCTCCAGTGATGGAGATTCCACAGCCTCTCTAGGCAATTTATTCCAGTATTTATTCACCCTGACAGTTAGGAAGTACTTTTGTAATGTTGGAATTGCCCACAGAATAGGAATTTGTATCTGGCCAGGCCTATTAGTTTTCTTTGGGGACAGCAATTCATCTCACAGAATTCCAAATGATCTGTTGTCACTCGAGAAAGAGATTGTGGAGTCATTGTGGATAGTTCTCTGAAAGCATCCACTCAGACTACGTCAAGACTATGGGGTTTTTGCAGGATACTGGAGGTATCCCGCAAAAATCCTGCCATGTCCAAGGAACACTTTTGCTCTTCTACTTTTTTTTCCAACAAAAATGATTAGGCATATGGAACAGCTTCTATATGAGGAGAGATTAAAAGGACTGGGACTTTCAAGTTGGAAAAGAGACGACTGAGGGGGATATGATAGAGCTCTATAACATCCCAACTAGTATGCTGAAAGTGAATAAAGAAGTATACTTCTTCTCATAACACAAGAACGAGGGGGGTCACCAAGGCCATGTCAACACTAAAAGACAATTACAAATTAACTAAATTTGACTTCTGGACTCCTGATATTACATATTCGAGTTCTGTGTCCTCACTATGGGGAAGAATTGAATGAAGTCCAAGGCAGGCACCACTAATGTGGATGTGCTACCTCAAACATAAAGCCCCAAGAAGCACTCTGGAGAGCTGTGGTAGGCCTCCTGAAGGCCAATTATTTTGAATTAGCGGCACTGGAGTGTCCACACTAATGTTATTGAAGACTTACAAGTTTGGAATGAGTGTTATTCCTCATGAAAAGCAGGATCACAGAGTTCGAATTCTATGGTCCCTAATTCTAGAATAACGTGCTTGGTAGTGTGAACGCACTGCTTACAAATCTGAAATGGGAGATTTGTATGATTATTTTGGACTAAGATCCTAGTGTAGCCCAGGCCCATATAAAATTACTAGCCAGCAAATTGAAAATAAACAAGAGGAAATATTTCTTCACACAATGCACAGTTAACCTATGGAACTCTTTGTCGGAGGATATTGTGAAGGCTAAAACTATACCCAAGTTCAAAAAAGAACTAGATAAGTTCTTGGAGTATAGGTCCATCAGTGGATATTAGCCAAGATGGGCAGGGATGCAAAACCATGCTCTTTTCCAGAAGTTGGGAATTGACAACAGGGGGAGGATCATTGATAATTATGGCTGTGTCTAGACTACATGCCTCCGTCGACGGAGGCATGTAGATTAGCCAGATCGGCAGAGGGAAATGAAGCCGCGATTAAAATAATCGCGGCTTCATTTAAATTTAAATGGCTGCCCCGCTCTGCCGATCAGCTGTTTGTCGGCAGATCGGGGCAGTCTGGACGTGCTGCGCCGACAAAGAAGCCTTTCTTGATCGGCACAGGTAAACCTGGTTTCACGAGGCATACCGGTGCCAATCAAGAAAGGCTTCTTTGTCGGCGCGGCTCGTCCAGACTGCCCCGATCTGCTGACAAACAGCTGATCGGCAGAGCGGGGCAGCCATTTAAATTTAAATGAAGCCGCGATTATTTTAATCGCGGCTTCATTTCCCTCTGCCGATCTGGCTAATCTACATGCCTCCGTCGACGGAGGCATGTAGTTTAGACGTACCCTATGTGTTCTGTTCATTCCCTCAGGAGCACCTGGCATTGACCACTGTCTGAAGGTTAGTTTCGATGGACCATAGGTTCAGCCCAGTATGATCATTGTTTGGTTATGGTTAGCAGTCTGTATAGCCCTCTTCTTTCTTAATCTTACTACTCCTTAAGGGTATGTCTACACTACCCCTCTAGTTCGAACTAGCAGGGTAATGTAGGCATACCACACTTGCAAATGAAGACCGGGATTTGAATTTCCCGGGCTTCATTTGCATAAGCGGGGCGCCGCCATTTTTAAAACACCGCTCGTTCGAACCCCGTGCAGCGCGGCTACATGGGGCACGAACTAGGTAGTTCGAACTAGGCTTCCTAGTTCGAACTACCGTTACTCCTCATTCCACGAGGAGTAACGGTAGTTCGAACTAGGAAGCCTAGTCCGAACTACCTAGTTCGTGCCCCGTGTAGCCGTGCTGCACGGGGTTCAAACGAGCGGGGTTTTAAAAATGGCGGCACCCCGCTTATGAAAATGAAGCCCGGGAAATTCAAATCCCGGCTTCATTTGCAAGTGCGGTATGCCTACATTACCCTCCTAGTTCGAACTAGGAGGGTAGTGTAGACATACCCCAAGATAGGACCAATTAATCTTAGAAGCCTCACATGGTTGAGTGTCTGCCTTGACTGAAAATGACTAATGGCCAATAATGAGGATAAGGTAAGTATGGAAGGGGGGGCACAGAACAGAGAGCAGATTCCCCAGACCTAGTCATGAGAAGGCATCCCCGTGGTGAATGTACTCCAGAACACTCCTAGTTAGAACTGTTTGTACCCTGCTAGATACCTCCTCTCCTTCCCACTTGTTAGCTCCCTCCAGAGAGAGGTGAACTGATCATGGTCTTGCACTGAGCCTGTATTTGATACCATTGTCTAGAGCAGGGATGAGGAACCTCCGGCCTGCGGGCTGCATCCGGGCAGCACTGGAGAAAGGCCCTGCAATCCAGGCAGCACTGAGAGCTGGCTGCTCTCAGCCCTGCCTCTTCCACCTGAGGCTCCTCCCCTTTTGGGGCCTGGTATGGCTGTCAGATCTACTGGCCTCCACTGGAGTATTCTGGTCAGTTCTGGGGGCCACATATGAGGAAAGATGTGGACATACCAGAGAAAGTGCAGAGAAGAGCTACAAAGATGAGTAAAGCTCTAGAAAACACAATGTATGAGGGAAAATTGAAAAAATGGGTTTCTTTAGTCTGTAGAAGACTGAAAGGAGGCCTGGTAATAGCTTTCAAATGCATACAAGGTTGTTACAAGGAGAAGGGAAGTAAATTGTTCTCCTTAACCTCTGAAGATAGGACAGGAAACAATGGCTGTGTTTAGATTGCATCCCTTTTCCATAAAAGGGATGCAAATTAGACACATCCCAATTGCAAATGAAGCGGGGATTTAAATCCCCCCCGCTTCATTTGCATAAAAATGGCTGCCGTTTTTTTCCGGCTCGGAGCTTTGCCAGAAAATAGCGCCAGTCTAGACGCGGATCTTTCAGAAAATAAAGCCTTTTCTGAAAGATTCCTTATTCCATAGGCTTTATTTTCCAAAAGATCTGCGTCTAGACTGGCGCTTTTTCCCGGCAAAGCTCCGAGCTGGAAAAAAACGGCAGCCATTTTTATGCAAATGAAGCGGGGGGGATTTAAATCCCCACTTCATTTGCAATTGCGATGTGTCTAATTTGCATCCCTTTTACAGAAAAGGGATGCAGTCTAGACATAGCCAATGGGTTTTAATTGCAGCAAGAGTCATTAGGTTGGATTTAGTTGGGGGTAGTACTGGAATGAATTGCCTTGGGAAGCTGTGGAATCTCTGTCATTGGAGATTTTTAAGAGCAGGTTAGACAAACACCTGACAGGGATTATCTAGATAATCCTTAGTCTTGCTGTGAGTGCCGGGGACTGGATTAGATAAACTCTTGTGGTGCTTCCAGTTCTATGATTTCATGACATGGTTACGGGTCACTGCACGACAATGGGACATATCGCTTTCTAACTCTAGCCCGCATTTTAAAATCCGGTGAAATCGGTTAGAATCAAGCAGTAAGCTGACTAACAATTATTGGAGATTAGCTTGGTCTTCTCCCATTTACTGGTGGGCGTATTCTTGCCCACTGCCACAGTTAGTGTGAGAGGCCATGTTCTAGAATCCCTTTTGGGTTGCTTTGTATAGATCATTCTTAAACTGGCTTAGTGAGATTCTTACTGCATTGGGAAATTTTCCAGGGGTACAGAAGTGCCAAAATGACTCACAGATCATTCTTTCCATGTGCACCTGTGTGGAGGAGGTGCGCTTGGAGAAAAAAGAAAACTGTTGGTAAGTTATCATTGCTTATGAGTAATCCTGGGCTGCTGGAACAGCCCTGAGTTGACCATTGGCAGTTGGACTAGGTTAGAGAGTGTTTAGGGCTTCTCTAGCAGGGCTGTCCCTGGGAAGGCAGGGTCTGGGACAATCACTCCCTCAATCCCAGGCTCTAGCTCCAACCCACCTCTTCCCACCCTTGCCCCATTGCACCCTTTCCTCAGAGCCCCCTTCCCCAAGTGACATGACTCGGAGGATCACCAGAGAGTTGGGCACAGGACAGTAGCAGGTGCAAAGTCTCCCAACACTCACTACTGTGGCAGAAGCCATGGGAAGTGGAGTAACCCAGCAATCTGCTCCACTCCACCATCCATCTCCCAGACAGGTTGCTCCTTTCTACCCCCATATAACCCCCCAGGCTGCGCTGGGCCCCACAAATGAGGTTGGTGCTAAGCTCAATATTGGAGACCATCCCATCCATAGAATGGTTGAGGCTCTGTCGTATGCTGGTGACCAAATCAGAGGAAAATTGGCTGTAGAATCAAAGGATTCCTTCATGCTCAGTGCTCACTAGGACTTTAACAGGGTTCAAAAAATAGCTAGATAGATTAATGGAGGTTAGGTCCATCAATGGCTATTAGCCAGGATGGGTAGGAATGGCATCCCTAGCCTCCGTTTTTCTGGAAATGGGTGACAGGGGAGGGATCATGTGATGGTTACCTGTCATGTTCACTCCTTCTGGGGCATTTGGCATTGGCCACTGCCAGAAGACAGGATCCTGGGCTAGATGGACCTTTGGTCTGACCCAGTATTGCTGTTCTTATGTTCACTGACCCTTGGTATTCTGAGTGCACAGAACAAGGACTGATTAGGCTAAGGAGAACATACGATCCTCTCACTCCTAGGCTGTGTCTAGACTGGTCAGTTTTTCCGGAAAATCAGCCGCTTTTCCGGAAAAACTTGCCAGCTGTCTACACTGGCCGCTTGAATTTCCGCAAAAGCACTGACTTCCTACTGTAAGAAATCAGTGCTTTTTGCGGAAATACTATGCTGCTCCTGTTCGGGAAAAAGTCCCTTTTGCACAAAACTTTTGCGCAAAAGGGCCAGTGTAGACAGCTCAGATTTGTTTTGCGCAAAAAAGCCCCGATCACGAAAATCGCAATTGGGGCTTTTTTGCGCAAAAGCGCATCTAGATTAGCCACGGCCGCTTTTCCTCAAAAAGTGCTTTTGCGGAAAAGCGTCCGTGCCAATCTAGATGCTCTTTTCCGAAAATGCTCTTAACGGAAAACTTTTCCGTTAAAAGCATTTGCGGAAAATCATGCCAGTCTAGACGTAGCCCTAGAGTTAATTCTGCCAGGGTGGAGTGAGGCACGTTGAAGAGTGTTAACAAGCTTTTACTGTTACATGAACTGCTCCTTTCTTGGGAATACAATATACGACTTCAAGCTCCAAGGGCTGTCAACATGCTACATTTTACACAAGCACATCTTTAACTTGAAACCAAAGTTTTTAGTCCCACCTATTTATCAGTGACTTTGCACAATTATTCAACATGAGTTTTGTTCCATCTCGGTGTTAATTTCCTTTATCTCTTGGATACTTTCAGAGAATGTCCTATTTACAGTATGTCCTATTCCACAAAGCTGTTATGTACACTGAATTCAGCATGCATCACCAAATATCAATAATGGATCTATAAAGCTTAGTCACCTAATAAAACTGTGGTGCATGTGTCACAAGAGAAAGGTTAATCAGCTCTCAGCTAAGGACTGCTTTAGGACAGTTCAGCCAGTCAGAGTAGGTTTTGATGTCATAATGGGCTGAATTCTCAGCTGAAGGAGGCAGGATCTTCACACCATCTTTTAATTCCACTTATGCTCGGGGCTGAAATGGCCCTGGCATAATTTAATTATGCTGGCTGAAGCACTTCTACAAAGAATGCTCCATCAATCGGAGCTCTCAGCCCCCTGCCCTGCCATGGCCTGGATTCAGGGAGCAGCTTTGAATGCAGCCAAATATGGTAGATTTAGAATGACATACTGAACTGCCCATTTAGGGTTACTATCTCGCCAATGTATACGTTGTTAGAGTTTCAATGCTTTTGAAAATCTGTCTGAACTGTAATTCTCTTGTTTAACAAGACGGTCTGACAGTGCTACCTTTATTCCATTGATAATTCCACCTAATTCAAGAGAATTAGCTGCTAGGTTTTAGTTACTGGGAGTAAGGCCCTGAAATAAGCTTTGAATAGAATAGAATCAGGCCTTGAAAAAACTTTGTCCCAAAACAATAATATCCATGTTGAATATTTTGGCAATGCTGTATCCTAAAAGCATATTTACTTTAAGATGAAGTGAATCTGTCCTCACTGGTATAGTGAGTTGCTGTATAAAGCAAGCATACTACACAAATGAAATATAATTGTCCATAAATTAATTACCCTATGACTGAGTGGAATAATAGGGTCTTTGCCAAACACTTTGAGTCTCTGCTTTCTTGGACCCATTTTCTTTTCTTAATTTAAAAATAATCTGAATCAGAGTAATGTGCCATGTTCATTTTAGGCTTAAATAAATACCAGTAAAAACAGAAGTTCTTTGAAATTTTCCTGCTGTAAATCACCCCTTGGGATGGAGATATTCTTGTGGAGTATTTGCAAGGCAGTCCCCCAATTGAATACCATCCCTGTGACAATTATGCTCCTTAGTTAGCTAAACATAGGAGAAGATGAAAATGAACTTGTATCAATGTAATGGGTGAAGCTTCTGGTATATGTTCTCTACTTCTGAAGTGTGCTGTTTATGTCCAGTCTCAGGCATTTAGGACTATCTTACTAGGACAGAATCTCTCTTCTCTCTTTGCAGCTCTGACTCCTTTCTAATTTCTCCAGATAAACATAGTTTAGTGTTCAGGTGTCTTTTATTTAAAGTTACATGTCTGGCTTTTATCATCTCTTAAACTGAAGCGAGAAACCTTATGTAGTCTGTGTTAAATAGAAGATGGAAAGCTTCTTTGGTAAATCAAGTAAAATAAGTATTGCTGACTCTGCAGACATTTATCCCCCCCCCCCCCGCCTCCCCCCCCCCAAATATTGTGACATTAGGTCTAGAGTTGGAGAGCTCTGGTGGTAATGCAAGGAGCAACTGTTATGGATCTTCCATTAAAGCCAGGGTGACCAAGAGCTCTGCCATTAAAAGCCACCCCCAGCAGGAAGGGAAACTTGAAGGGTGGAGGGAGTGAAAATGCACAAGCCCTGCAGCCATGTTGAAACATAAAAATGTAGTACAATTGTGTATGTGGAGGGAACAACACTCCTTCCAGCAATGAAGACAGAAGACGATGGTGGTGGTGATCAAAAAGTGGACCTTGCTCAGGTCAGCAGCAAAGTTTGGATTCTGACCTTTTCCGACAGTGTAATTCTATTTCCTCCAGTAGAGACATCCTGATCCTCATTAGTGCGAGATGAGATTATAGAAAACCTCAGCAGATTCTTCTGTCAGAGGCAATCCGTGTGTAGTTTACATGCTACATGTTTTTTCTGCCCTTAATCTTTTGCTATCCTAGGCAATTTAGGTAACTAAATGGTGGCAATCATGTTGACCATTCTTTCCTTTGCCAGATCATCCTTGTCCTAAAGTGCTAACACGATCTGTTATAAACCATTCAGATATGATCAAGAGTAAGTAGGAGTTTACAAAGGCTGGCATTGATTTTGGTGCTTAACTATTGCTCCTGGTGGGTGGAAAATCAATTGTATTAAACACCACTATGTGTTTACAATTTTGTTAAACTGGAAAAAAATATAAAGAGAGAAACCGTTCTGTATCTAGCTAGGCCAAATGTGAAATGTATAATATCCAAAACCAATTTCTGAGCTCCATTCAATTAACTAACCATTCTAACAAGAATATAGCACTAATGAAAATGCAGTATATCATCACTGCAACAAGACACTGTGTTATAAAGCAAAGGCGTTGTACATCGCACTGAATACAGGAGGGGGAGAGTTCTTAGTATATAAGTTTCTTGACCCCCAGTTTACAAACTACAGACACAGCAGGTGTAAAATATCTACATTAAAATGAGGCCCAAAGTTTTCATACTAGTATGAATCTATAATAAGTTTAAAGTCAATGCAGATTTGCTGTTTATACCAGTGGAGGATATGGTACAATAAGAGAACTGCTTTGGAATAAAACACCTGTGAGTAATCTGAAACAACTGGCCAAACTCCATTTCCCCATTCCAAGTGTGAGTGGCCCCAGTGGACTCCATTGAACTGTTCTCATTATACACCTTGTAACCAAGGGCGTGATTTGGGGCACAATATGTACAAACAAATCTTTTGAACTATAGAAAAAGTTAGCACTGTGGTGGTACCCTGGAGCTACAGCAGTTGTTTGCCTACGGGGAGATGAGCATGTAAAAAACGTATTCTTCCTCATAAGCTAGCACTGCATGAGAAATTGTTCACTGAATTATACTTCTGACAGTGTTTTGGTTTCACTGTGAAATACTCCCACACTCTATTTCTATAGCAATGTCTGTCTTCCAGATCGGCAGCAAAGTAACCAAAGAAGAATTTTCTTCTCCAGTTATTCCTGCCCAATGAGATGGGACAGGATATGTACATCAGGTTCTTCTTTTTCTGATCTGCAGATGGCACTAGAGTCAGTGACAGGGCAAGTTACAAATTCTGCAAGGAGACTTGAGCAAAGAAAATATATATTAGGCTTTTTCTCATCCCATCGTTCAATGAAGATGTTTCTGTAAGAGCCTATGTTTCAATATGAAGAGGTTCCTTGGGAGATTTCTCCATTGAAAACTGTCTGACTGAGAGCAGTATGACGTTTGGTCCAAGACTGAAATTCCCAGCTTTTCCAGATTCCCTGTTTTCTCTCAGGCAAAACACTATTTCTCTGTACTTCAGTTCCCCTGGCTCACCAAAGAAGAATAATTGGTGCGCTGTAATTAATGGCTGAGATTACTTAAGTACAATACAATTGACTTAAATGGAAACACATGTAAATTTTCGGCATCCAATCAGAAAACAGAAACCTCATGTGGCAGATGACTAGTCAAATAGACACTGATTACTTGATAGAATATTCTGAATCGTTCCTGAGCAATCAGGAGGTCAGTCATGAAGTAAATAGTGAAGGTTGTCCCTGGACAAGCAAGGTGAAAGTCACCCCTCTGACCAGTCAACACCTACGCTCCTGGTAAGACCTATTATGAAATGTTAAGAAGTCTTAGGTGCCTATACTCAGAGCTGAATTTCATCCTCAAGAGCTAAATTTACAGAATAATTTATTCATACAGATCTACCTTTACATTAAAATGTACAAAAATCTACTTTCCAGTACAGGTTGTAGTGGACATGGAACCAGATCCTGAGGTTGTATAAACGAATGTAACTCTGTTGATTTCCATAGACCATCTGAGGATCTGGCCATCGGTATTTGTTTTGCCTTGTTGATGTAATTCTTCATTTTAAATAATTATTCATCAGTCAAACACCTCTCTAGTTTATAGGCTTGTACAAGCATGGCTATTTTACAAAGTTCTCATGTGTGTGTGAAGAGACCTGACACGCTCCTGACCTTGGGGCTGGACCCAGCAGGATGCTCTCCCTTCACACACCCCCTCTGCACAGAGGCAGGGGACATCTCCCCCCCGCCCCGGTCACACTATACACAGTACAGTGGCATAGGAGCAGTCTTGGGGCAGCTCCCACTCCTGGGGAGAGCCAGACATCCTGACCCCGACCTCTGTGCAAGCACATCAGCTCTGACGGTGCAGGGCACGGTTGCCCTCATGTCGCGGGCGGGGGAGGGCTGGGCATCATCCACTGTGTCCCCAGGGAGAACTGACCACTTCTATTCTTTCTCTACAACTGCACCAGCTGCTCGTGCAGGGCAAACCACCCTGCCTGGGACATGCTCCTGCACCCACGGCCTGCTCCGGACCACCAGCATGCAGCAGGAGTACCAGGACCAGCACCTCGGGGCCCTGCAAGCCTGGATGCTGGAGGACCTGCAGCTCCACCAGGAGCAGCTTGCTGAGGACCGAGCCATGAACTGTAACCTGCAGGCCCTGCTGCAGAGCATGCTGCCCTGGGCTGGTCCTGTGCCTGCTGCCCCCCCAACTACTGTTCCTCCTCCCACTCCTGTTCTCCCTCCCACCTCTTCCTCCTCAGCCTCCACACCCTCCTCCTCAATGTCCAGAACCCCACCTCCAAGACAGGACTGCTTTGCTGTCCCTCATCGAGGTAGACAAACAAGCGGGGAACCCTGAGAACTGTCTGTCCAGGGTGGGGGTAGGGTCCCTTTAAGCACGGAGCTCAGTTAGCCTCAGGCAGCAGCCCCACACACTAAGTCCTAACCTGATGGCCTGCCGGCACTGGTTCCAGCCATCCTTAACATTGGTTCAGGGTCCACTCAGTGTGGATGTGCTATTTCGAAATAGTTTTTGTGTATAGATGCGTTCTTTCAAATTAGCTTAATTTGAATAAACTATTTCAAATTAAGTTAATTTGAATAGCACTGTAGTGTAGACATACCCTATCAGAAACCAATGACAATCAGATCTGGACTTTCCTTCATGGATCTGGTGAAAGATTTCATAAAGGGTCAAATACAGGCTCGGCTTACGGCAAGGCTCCCTTTTTCTCCTTTGTTGTAGTTACTTGCATTTTAGTGGTAGGGCAGTAGGTAGTAGTAAGGAAGGGGAAGTGTGCACCACAGAGCTGCTAGGTACCTTCTACACAGGAGGGTAAGGGAAGTGCCAGTCATGGTTTCCTCCACAATGTTCAGCCTAGTATCGTTGTGCCAGAATACACGCTGGAAGGGGTAAGGAACAGTGCTAAGATTCTCTTCCCCAGCACAGTGGAGGAACCAGGAAATACTTTGTGACTAAGTCACTTCTACTCTGCCCCCAGGTGCAGCACAACAGCTTGCTGAGAGCAATTCATAATCTAGAGCAAAAGTATGAATAGCACATAAATCTGCTTACTAAGATATATAGCCTAATTTTCACCTGCCTTGTGGCCTGTGTAGCCACTGACCCTGTGGAGTGCTGGATGCTGCCAAACAAGCTCTGAGTCTGTGGAAACGAAGGTGATTCGCCCCTTTGTTTAAAGCTTATGTAGGGTGAGTAATGCTATGGAGGACAAAGTTCTGTGCAAGCTGCACATGTCTGGGACAAAAATGTTCTAGAGAATGGAATTATCTGGGAATTCTTTCAAATAGTTTCCTTCATTAGGGCAGGTCTACATGTATTAACTAAAGATATGTTTCATTAGACTTGTATACTATAGTGTCCTGGCTCTAAATAAATATTGTGAAACTTGTTTATCTGTTTATATTACTTTGTACTAGGGGAAAGGAGAATATCCGGCTTCCCATTCAGTTAAAACTTTTTAAATCTGTCAAATGGAAACAACTTTATTTTTTGGGAAGTATTTTGATCTTCTTAGGTAGCTCAGTTACTCATTGTATCTTGTATAAAATTATTTCTTCTTACCTGTTTTGAATTTGCTGACTTTCAGTTTCATTGAATATCCTCTTGCTACTTTTTTTTATAAGATAGGGAGTACGTGGGCTCCAGATCCATCTTCTCAGTTCTGAGTGTTTTATATAATTTTGTCCTATATTTATCTTGCTAGAATTATTTTGTCTAGAGAGTAATGGATTATTTTCATTCTCTTCATATGAGAGCTTTTCCACGCTACTAGTCGTTCTCACTGCTTGTCTGAAAACCCTCTGATTCTGCACTATGCTTGTCAAAAGAAGTACTGAACAGTGTTCAAATGAAGGCAACCCATTGACTGAAGAATGGCATATACTATGTTCATCTCTTTCCTTATGCATCCTATCATTGTTGGTTTGTAGCTGCAGGTTGAGCAGAAGTCTTCATAGAAATGTTTACAGTGACGATCTGAACTTTTTCCTTAGTCGATACAGTTCATTTAAACATTGATAAAATGAGTAGTTCCGGCCTGTATTCATTTATCAACATTGAATTGCACCTGCCTTGCCCGTTCACCTACATGGTTAAATCATTTTGAAGTTACTAAGGGTATGTCTACACGCAACACTATTTCGAAATACTTAGCGCTATTCCGAAATAACATAGTACACCTCTACACAGAAAGCAGTTATTTCGAAATAGTGTCAAAATACTGTCAAGCTGCAGGATTTCTTATTTGAGTCCTCTAACTCTCATTGTAGGAGGAGTAAGGGAAGTCAGAGGAAGAGTGCTCTATTTCGAAATAAGTGCTGTATAGACGCTCTCTATTTCAAAATAAGATATTTTGAAATAAAAGACGCAATTGACGTAGTTCAATTTGCGTAGCTTATTTCGAGTTAAGCCCTGCAGTGTAGACGCACCCGTCATCATTGGACTTGTCTTACTTGAATAATTTCATGTTGTCCATAATTTCTGACATCTCACTGCTGAATCTGCAAGACCAGTTAATATATTAACCACTGGTCCTACCCCAAATTGTTGTGGAACTTTTGTGCATTGTCATGATGATTTAGGTTTATTCCCATTCTTTTCTGTTGTAGCCAGTTTTTGACCTGTGTCACTGAGTGGCCCTGCCTTAACTCCACTGCTCCATTCCTGGGGCAGCTGTTTGGCCATTCCCAGGGTGGATCCCAGCCAGCCAGGCAGATGCAGTAGGAGGTGTAGGATGAACCCAGCTGATAGCCAGTCCAGCTGTCAAGAAAAGTTACAAGGGCAGACATCACAGGAGAGACTTAATGTGAAGCCTAGCCCTAATCTCTTAGTATGTCTACACATCAAAATTATTTCCAAATAACAGCTGTTATTTCAAAATAACTTTCCTAGCATCTACACAAGCCAACCACTATTTTGAAATTAATTCGAAATAGAGGAGGGCTTACGAAATTGGTAAATCTCATTCCATGAGGAATAGCACCAAATTCGAAATTGCTATTTTGAAATAAGCACTGTGTAGATGCTTATTTTGAAATAGGGGGCCTCCAGCCCTTCCCAGGATGCCCTGCTGGCCGCCCTGGCCACAAGGTAACTTCTGACCTGATGCACTACCGGAACCAGTTCTGGCTGGCCTTAAATGAAATTCAGTGTCCAGTGTGGATGTGCTATTTCAAAATAGCAAAAAGCTATTTCGAAATACATTTTGTATGTAGACACGTTATTTCAAAATAAGATAATAATAATAATAATAATATTTCAAAATAACTATTTCAAAATTAGATATTTCGAAATAATACTGTAGTGTAGATATACCCTTAGCGTAAACTGAAGGTCGCAGTTCAGACAATGACTATGTGTTTCATGCAAAGCCTCATTTTTTGCTTTAAATGGGGCACTTTACAGCAGGTGCCCAGATGTCTCAGGGGAGCATTGGGACACACTTAGACTGTGTCTGCATTGGCAAGATTTTGCGCAAAAGCAGCTGCTTTTGCGCAAAAGCTTGCCACCTGTCTACACTGGTGGGGAGTTCTTGCACAAGAACACTGACGTTCTAATGTATGAAATCAGTGCTTCTTGTGCAAGAACTATGATGCTCCAGCTCAGGAATAAGCCCTTTTGCCAGTGTAGACAGGCAACATGAATTTCTTGTGCAAGAAAGCCCGATGGCTAACATGGCCATTGGAGCTTTCTTGCACAAGAGAGCGTCTACACTGGCATGGATGCTTTTGCGCAAAAGCACATCTCTTGTGCAAAAGCACATGCCAGTGTAGACGCTCTCTTGTGCAAATACTTTAACGCAAAAACTCTTGCGTTAAAAGTATTTGTGCAAAATCTTCCCAATGTAGACGTAGCCCCTGTGTGGAGGCAGGCAGGCATGGTAAGGGGCCAGCCAGGCCATGTACCTGTAGGTGGGTGATGGCAGAAGGTGGCTTTCCACTGTGTCCACCACACACGCGGCTTCTTGGGACAGTGCAACTTTCCCAGCGAGGATAGGAACCTGAGCATGGGAAGGTGAGGAAATTGCCTTCCTGCTGTGTCCAGCACTCACCAAGTCCAGCACTAATGGCTTGCCCAAGAGAGCGCTTCTTTCCTTGCCTGCAGAAAGGGAGGGTTGGGGCATGTGTGAGCAGCACATGCAGCCTGCCAGAGACTGTGCTAATAGATTCTCCCACTCCCCCTCCTGGCAGGTTGCCATGTCTTCTCTGCATCCTGTGCTTGATCAGAAGCGAATGCTGATTGAATGTGGTCATGAACGAGGGCCTTATGCTGCACTGATGTGCGGTTCCATGACACCAGACTACTTATCAGTGGCTTGGAGTGGGAAGTTTTCTTAGCGTGGAAGACAGACTGTGCAGGGGGGTGCTAAATTTGGGGTAACGTCCTAGTGTAGACCAGCTTTATTTATTTGCTCAGTATCTTCTGCATTCAGCACCTCTTGGGAAGGAAAATATGTTCACTTGTGGGACCACAGGTATTTCTGCCCTTTGTGTGTCTTCTTTCCAAATCCTGATTTACATCTTCCCTCCTGTGCCTGTCTTCTTCATTGTTTCCTAAAGCAACTCCTAATTCCCATCTTATCATAGGCTTGACTCCTACTCCATTTCTGTCTGCCAGGATGGACAACATGGAATGTAATGTACCCTCCCCACCCTGTGTCTTAACCTGAGCCTGGATGTGATCTGAATGCTTCATAAAACATGTTACAGTACTAATCTGTAATCATTGTATGATAAGTTTTAAGGGGACAGACATTAGTGGGAAGAAATACGTGGGGCATAATTTCAATCAGATTCACTGTATATCCCCAAACATCAACCAGAAAAACCCAATCCATTGATTTCCCTTTTAGTTCTCTAAGAAAAGTAATGACTTGTTCAGACACTATTTCAATAGCATCAGTTGGAGGGTTGTGGGATTAAAGAGAATATTTAAGTAGAAATGTTATGTCACAAGAGGGGGCTTAGAGTGGAGTAGGGAATCCTGATTTTGAAAACTATTAATTACACAGCAAGAATGTATTAAGAAGGTAACTGCAACAGCTAAATGAGAGCTGTAGTAAAGTGAATAAACATATGGTAGGGTGAAAGGATAAGTGGCTGAAGAGAAGCCAAGGTACTTCATGAAATGAAAACACGTATACACTAATAACCTCACTTCTGCTGGAATGCTATATGGCATAATTAGGTTATGAAAGACCAAGAAGGTGAAGCATATTTATCTATTAATGGAACATTACTTTAATTTCTTATGCCTAGTTAGCCTCACAATTAAGTGTTACAAGCTATTAGGAAACTCTAAGATTAAAATTATTCTTTTTAAAGAGCAAAAATATGATTTAAGCTACTACGATTGCTACCAACAGAAAATGGGCAGAAGACACAGAGAATCCTCTGATATGACCTTACCAGTCCTATCAAGAGCTACAAGTTCTGGTAGAAGAGACCCTGCTTGTTTAAACATTGGGGTTAATCCTTGTTTTTCGGGGAGAAGAATATGGGTGAACGTTGAGGGGAACATCAATTTTAATTCCCTCACCCCAAACTCTGATCCCTTTCTATGGGATGATCTGGCCCTTTCAAAACAGGTTTTCAAGAAAAATAATGAAAGTAGTGACCCTATGACCATTTTTGTAAGATTAACCGAGTTCCAATAGAACACATAGTTTTTAGTGAGTTTTCCTTTCTGAGGAAGAAGGCTGAGTGACAAGAGAAGATTCCTGAAGATCCTAGAAATATTGCCATAAAAATTTAAGTTTACATGGCAATACTCAGATGACACTGGAATATGTAGGTGGCTTGTTGTATCATAGCTAAAATAATGAGCCAAAAACCTGGCTCTCCTGACTCTAAATCTTTCACAATAATGACTAGATCATATGGCTTCCTCTGGGATCATGTTTTGTATTTGTTTAGGCCTTAAGTAAGATAACGGGACCATTTATCCTATGTATCAGTGAGACTAGTTGTAAAATATAGGCTTCATTTCAGGAAATGAGTTCTCTGGTGAAAAGTTTGCCAATGTCGCCTACTGACTGGAATTGGTGGTAGATGGTTAGCATATAACAGCAATCAATATGATGTCCTGGGAAAAAACGTGCAGTGTTTTTAATTAGGTGACTCATGAGTAGCTATATAAAACTCCTAAGGCTTATCTAGACTTTTATATTCACCTGATACAGACCTTCACACTGCTTAACATGTTTGCTTTGCACTGATCTCTGAAAGCATGGTCTGAATGCAGCTGACGTTAACTAAGTGGTTATCACACATTCTTATGAGTAACTAAGGGTACATTTACACAGCAGGGCAAAAGTCTAATTAGGCTATGTCAATTGCATAGATAAAGTCAAAATAGTTTAACACGACTTCTGGTGCTGTCTATGCAGCAGGAAGTTGAAGGAAGGACACTCTTCCTTCCACTTCCCTTTCTCCTCGTGAAATGAGGGTTACAGGAGTCAGAGTAAGAAGTCCTCCAGCTCAACATTATTTTGAAATAAAACTTGTAATGTAGGGCTACATCTAGACTGGCATGATTTTCCGCAAATGATTTTAACGGAAAAGTTTTCCATCAAAAGCATTTGTGGAAAAGAGTGTCTAGATTGGCACGGACGCTTTTCCGCAAAAGCACTTTTTGCGGAAATCGTCCGTGCCAACCTAGACGCACTTTTCCGCAAAAAAGCCTGGATCGCCATTTTCACAATCGGGGCTTTTTTGTGCAAAACAAATCTGAGCTGTATACACTGGCCCTTTTGCGCAAAAGTTTTGCGCAAAAGGTCTTTTGCCCGAATGGGAGCAGCATAGTATTTCCGCAAGAAACACTGATTTCAGACAGTAGGAAGTCAGTGTTCTTCTGGAAATTCAAGTGGCCAGTGTAGACAGCTGGCAAGTTTTTCCGCAAAAGCAACTGCTTTTACGAAAAAACTTGCCAGTCTAGACACAGCCTAGATGTGCACTATGTTATTTCAGAATAACGTCAGTTATTCTGAAATAAGGCTGCTATGTAGACGTACCCTCAATGGGGATGTTTGCAGAATATTGGCTTATTTAGAAAGTCATGAATCTTGAAATAATGGAGCATCCTCGTCCTCTTAGAAAATCTATACAACACCTTCAGAAGACAAGCCTGGAAGTTTAAATAAGTAGACACAAAACCCCATGGAATTAACAGACACACTCATTAAAACAATTTGTACCACACTCTACTGCCTGGTAATCCTTACTTGTCCACTTCATTTCAAATAGTACAAGTTGGGACAGTTAAGCACAGGAGTTTCATACATGCTGTAAGAGACTTAGTGGTGAACATGCTGGGTACCTTTCCCAGATTTCAAGAAGAGCTCTCTGAAGCTCAGAAGTTGACCCAATAAAAGATATTACCTTACCAACCGTGTCTCTCATATCCTCCTCATGGTTTGATACATTGACAATTATTTTCTCTCCTATCCAGAAAGAAGAATGGTGGAGGAGGAAGGGGAATGAAGAGGTGAACACAGCCCCTGAAAATTGAGGGGACAATGGAGCAACCTGCTATGATGGAAAGGGAAATGGGAGAATAAGAAAGCACACAACCCCTGGCATGTGGGTAGAATACAGGACCTTAGTATGGAGGGAAGAGGGGAGGGTACTCCCCCAGCTCCATTGTATCTCCTCTAAACACATAGCTGAGTAGGAGAGCCCAGCACCTTACTGTACTCTGAGTTCCAACTCAGGGTCCCCAAACAATGCAACTTTCCTCTTCACTTTTCTCTGGGACTCTTCCTATGTTGTTTGTTTCCTCCTTGATCTTCCACAGGCCTATTTAGCCAAGCCCATAGTAAGTTCCATTTCTAGTCCCTATTATATGGTCACCGTCAAAGCCCCTATTGAGTTTCCTTGGCCTGCCATCTGACTTAAAGACTTCTTCCCAACAGGGCCTGTCTTTGTCAGTCAATAGAAAATCTTCCAGCTGCATCTTTCAGCAGAACAGGTTCCCTCATACCCTCTGCCAGTCTGCCTTTCAGTCATCTGTTCTCATTCGTTCAACCCCATAACTCAGGTAGAGAACCAGACACTGGTTGGAGTTAGTACTTGAACTCCTTAATACAGGGCATCTCAAACTCCTGGCCTGTGGGCCATTCCCAACTGGAGCAATTGTGCAATCAGGCCCGGGAGTCATTGGTGAGGGAATGTCCATTACTGTTCCTCAAGCCCTGCCTCTTTCTGCCACCACCCTCTTCCCTGTGACATGGCTTCCCTGTCTCCCAGTGACATGGCTTCTGGAATTACTGTGGGTGGGGAGGCTTGGATCAGAGGTCCTGGAGTTTGACACCTCTCCCTAGAAAGCTGATGCTCATCATGTGGTAGTGTCTTCTCTTTAAAGTGACTAAAAAACAGACCTGTGTGTTGGATAGTCTTTCACGTGACAACATGGAAATGTAATTGCTGGAAGTGTAACTGTTGTCAGTGAAACCCCAGCTAAGTAACCTTGACTTGTTCACAGGGACCAGCACTGCTAATGGATTTGATAATGAGAGTTTTAATGAACAGTATGAGGGGAAAGTGTAACAAAAATATAACACTTGGTTTATGTTACCCACTCGGATGCATAGAACATAAACCTGGGGCTTCTGGACTATTCTATGGGGAAAATACAGCTATTTGAACGGATGCAGCAAGTAACCTGCAAAAATAATTTAGTCCACCAGGTGCTAAGCACTTCCTGAAAGAAGTGCTGAATGCTCTTTGTTCTGGTAGTGTTCAGGGAGCAGTGGAGGGTGCGTATTTCTTGCAGGACCAGCCATTTAATTCCCACACTTGAATCCTAGAAATTTTGAACCTGAATGGTTTGCATCAAAACATAGAAATTTGCTCTCTTTGCTCTGATTAAAAAAAAAAGTCTAAATACCTCAGCAAACAGTTCCCTCAGGCTTAATTAGCACCAGGAAAACAACTGCCATTCATGTCTAATGAAGCCCTCCCAAAAACATGCAAACAAAACCTTTGTCATTCCATGCAATCATGCATATTTTCTCTCCCTCTTGCCAATATATGCAGCTAGATACACACAGAGAAAGTATGCTGTATTTTCTGAGATTAGTCATTATGAAAATGCTCTTATATATTTTACCAGTGAGGGGCTAAATTTTTTGTCTGCCTGAAATCTATGTATTTTTCTGTTTCAAACATTTCTATGGCAAATGTTTCTCCAGGTTGCTCTCTTGATCTATAGTGGTAATTTAATCAAGCTTTTAGTCAATAATATTTGAACCGTTAAACATAAAATAGCCAAGATCCAACTTTTTTCAACTGACAAAGTACCCATTTAAAAAAAAAGTTAAATAAAGTTTTATTTAGGGCATAAGACATCTCATTAAAAGATATGGGGGTCTGGAGATGTGTGGAAAGAAGATCACGTGAAAATCATTCAAACAAAAGTTGGGAATGTTACACAGTTTTGCCTGCTAAGATAGTTACCGAACTATCCAACAAATCAGTTACATTGTCCTTCATCAATTTTTAATACCGCCTCTGGCTGCAAAGCTCTGCCAGCATACAGATGAAGATGTCTGGACGTATCAGTATGCAAAGTCATAAGTTCCCATTCTGCAGCAGTTGGCCAAAGTTAAGGTTCCAGAACAATTTACAGAATCTGAAAATTATGTCAAACTTGTTTCCCCTCTAGTCTTTGGTATAATCTGCCTGTCATGGGGTCCACTCACTGCTGTGGTGCCTCCTGCTGCTACCTCTAGGGAATTAGTCCTTTCTCAGCAGGGCATCCCCTTTTGGCAGTGTCTCACCCATCTGTGGGCCATGCTCATGTTCCAGACCCGTGTCGCTCCTGAACATGGCATGCCCTTCTGGACACTACCCTCCACTCCAATGGTCTCTCATCCCCCTTTTTGGAGTTATCAGCAGTCCTTCATCTAGTTCCTGTCACCATGGCCTACAGTAGCCTCAGTGTAGCACCTCACTTCAGGGACAAGCCACAAGTCCTTCCAGGCCACCCAGTAATGGTGGTTAGACATGGTGCAAGAGAATGGGGGGGACCCAGGCCTGCCCACTACTCTGGGTCCTGACCCAGGGACCCTCTGGTGACAGCCTTGTCCTGTCCTCTTCTACTCCTCTCTGCTGCCTTTAGTTCCTTGGGCAACTTCCCTGTGATGCTCTGGACCCTCTTGGCCCTTGTAGCAAGGCCAGCAGCCTGGCAGGTATCAGGCTGAAGCCTCCCTCTCTAGCTCCCCTGAGCCTGCTCAGCACTATTCTAGCAAAGGTGCCTTCTCTGGGAACCAGAGAACTAGGTCCTGCACACTCCCTGGTCAGGCCTAACTCTCTCTACTGGACAGCTTCTTATATATAGGACCTGCCTCAGCAAACTGCCCCCTGATTGTCTCCTTAAAAGGTCTTCTAGGACGGGCCAGGGCTCTGTACAGGCTGCCTCTAGCCTGCCATCCAGCCAGTGTGGGGCCGTTGCCACACTGAACTACTCCCTACATATATTCACTCAAGAACCTAGCACTAGCTGCACTTCCATAATATTCACACGTCCTCTCTGGTTGGTTGTTATTTTATATTTTTAAAACTGTCTTAGGGCCAAATTCTCTGTTGGGTAGCTACAACAGAAAAGAATTTGTCCCACATTAATTTTGTAGGCTTTAGTTTTTGTTGAAAATGATTGAAAAATGAAAGCAGGAGAGAAGCTTCTTCATTAATTATAAGACTGTTTTCAAATCCCAGTTAAAGGGATTAGTGATATGTCACTACTGTTACCTAGATTTATGACTTTGAGGCAAAACACCATAACACATTACTTTAATCCCTAAAACTGAATTACTAGACGAGAGTACAAGAAGACCGGAGTTGCTGAAACTTTGCAAATTTGCAGTAGGCAGTCAAACACAGGAAGTGGTGATACTGATAGATATGGAGATATGTCAAAGAACCAAAGAATTCTGAGCTCTTCAGAACAACTCTACCAGAGCATAAAACACCTCCATTTTGACAATGCACTCTTAGGGAAATCGCATCAGTGTAATCACAATAGACTACTTTAACTTGATTCATTCTGGATTAGAGAGTTCTCTATAGATACTCTCAGATGTGTCTTAAAAACATTGATTAAATCAAGTTCTTTTCAAAGCCTGCTCTAAGACTGGCTTTCGATCAGACTCAATAACAAGCATTGTATAACCTGAGTACCTTAAACAAATGAGTTTTGCAGAACTCAATGTAGCACTTGTTTTGACATAATTTTTAAAATAATAAGGGATGTTAGTTTATACTTTCGTAACCAACACACGATTCACAATGAAGAGGAAAGTGCAGTGGTCTTCTATAAAATAATTCTTGAAATTCTTCAGATTGCTTTTTTATTGTAATCTTTTATGCTTGTAGCTATGGTCTAACAATGCTACAAAATAGCAGCTGCAATAGGAGTGGTTTGCTAGGGAGATCCAGGAGGATGGTACTCACTGACTTGAATGAACTTCAGTGGAAGCTGGATGGGATGCTACATGTGAAGGGATTCCTAGTCAGTCACATTTCAGCTGTAAAACTTCCATTGACATCCATTGGTCTGACCAATTAGGGATTGATCCAAGTCCTTGGAAGGCAGTGAAAAAACTCCCTGTGATTTTGATAGGCTTTAAATCAGGACCTGAGGCAGCAGCAGTAGATAATATTTTAGCTTTCCAAAAGGACATTTCTTTTCAGCTCTGCAGATGGACCATACATCACTGTGCTTTTGGAAGGCTAAATTTGACACACATAAGCTACCCGTTAAATTGGAGCCATCACTTAACAGGATTTCTGCTTTTTTTTTTTCGGAAGGTGTTACTATTAGCTAGCTGAATGCCAGTGGCAAGTGTTTATCTGAACTAATATATCTGAGGAATATGATGAATGACAGACTGCATTTCAGCATAGTGACAGTAATGACAACAATTTCAAATGGGTACGAAAGCAGCTCAGGGGACTCTTGACATTTCGGAAACCTGTGGACTAGGTTGCTCATATTGTATTGGGTTGTTAGAAGTCTCCACATATTGCCCTTTCAATTTTCTCCAAACAGATACCAATGCACAAGACAGTATTTTGCCAACAGTCGTGAGGCTGTTTGAAAATTCCTTTTCTTTCCTGAGATGCCTCCGATGATTGGTAATATGAAGCTCCAGGATACATGTCTCCAAATGCAAATGTAACCCTTTGACCAGCAATCCTCCCCTCTGTATGTTTTCTCAAAGGATAACATGGAACGACAGCCTCTTATGAGCATCTTCTATATCAGTTGCTCGCTTTTGAGATACTAAGGGAAAAATATTTCCAACAAATTCATCTTTAGGGAGCTGCTTTTATAAACACTGTACACGTGATTTGTTTTTTATAAACATGAAAATAGTCAAGAGGCATACCTATACCCCTTGTGCAAGCTTTTATTCCTCAAATGTGCGACAGGTAAAACACCACAAAAGTGGGCAATAAAAACAAAACTGAACCAAATCCCGTGGCTGATGGGTCATAACAAATAGCCTGACTCACAGATCTTCTAGTACTGCTAAGCCCAGAAACTCCTGACATTCTAGGGACGTTCCTGAAGACTGCAAAATTGTATTTGCATTTACAGCCCCCGTGTGAAACATTGGTGTTAGGAAGCCCAGAATTTGACCTTTAAACAGACAACAGAAAAATACCATTGAGTTTATTGTTATTTATTTGTATTACCACAGTCCTAGGCATCTTGGTCATAGACTTTGACCCCATTGTGTTAGGTGCTGCACATAAATATGTAAGAAAAAGATGATCTGTGCCCCTAAGTATAAAGAAAGAGACAACAGATGGAGACAAACAGAAGATGACATGAGATCTCATTTTGTTTAGCCAATAACCAATATTTATTCACATCGTGGTGGGGGGGAGGGGAAAGGGACTGGCTGGGGGGGCAGGGACTGGCTGGGAGGAAGAGGAGGGCCGGGAGAAAGAGGGGATGGGAAGCAGCTCTGGGGGGGAGGGGGCCAGCTGCGCTGCTCCCGCCCCGGAACCCCGCTCCTCCCCCCCGGGCCAACCATGCTACCCCCGACCCTCTCCCCCTCCCCGGGCCAACCGCACTGCTCCCTCTGTCCCTCCTTCCATCCCTCCATCCCCACAGCCAGCCGCACTGCCCCCAATCCTGGCCCCCCAGACCTCCCTGGGTCCAGCTGCACTGCCCCCTCCGTCCCTTCCTCCATCCCCGGGGCCAGCTGCGCTGCCCCTGACCCCGGCCCCTCCCTGACCCTGGGCCAGCCGCACTGCAACCAATCCCCTGCCCAGGGCACACCCCACGCCTTCCCACCCAGGGTTTAAACTCACCTCGCTTGATGGGGCAGTGAGGTGATGTCGCTGCATCCCTGCCGCCTCTTTCCGTGGGTTTCCTAAGACCCGTCGGTTTTGGCGGCGCCCCCTTTGAAACATTAGGGTGTGCCTGGGCACACCCAGCACACCCTGTGTGCACACCTATGAACTGTTTGGTGTAGTGAAAGAAGTGTGGAACACGATCAAAAGTCTTGTTCTGCTAACAGAGCTGCAATTCATTAATTGAACCCAGAGCTATTTCTCCCTATGTTCATGTAAGGTAACCAGGCAGCATTCTCATATTACAAGGATGCAGTTTCAACTGGCTGATTAGGGCATGGATTCATTGGTGTCTTTAAAGCTGCTAGCATTTCCTTGCTTGTCTAAATACTCTCATTACCAAAGAAAAGCTAGCAGATAAGGGCACATGTTAATCATTTACAAATCAATGGCATCATTCCAGCAGTTTGGGTATGAATTTAGCCCATCCTAGTCAAAACCAAGTAATTCAGCTAGGTCTTTCTGAGAAGGTGAAATAATTTAACAGAGATATTTCATTTTGTTCCTCTCTGGCTACATCTAGACTACAAGCCTCTTTTGAAAGAAAGCATCTAGACTACAAGCAGATTTTTCGAAAAAGCGAGCCACTTTTTTGAAAGAGAGTCTAGGCGCTCTCTTTTAAAAAAGCACAGTTTGCATTCAATAGTGCCTTTTTTCGAAAGAATACTTTAGAAAAAAAGACGTTATTCCTCGTAAAATGAGGTTTACACTGATCGAAAAAACTGCTGCATTCTTTTGATTTACTTTCGAAAGAACGCAGCTGCAGTCTAGATGCAGATGAAGTTTTTTCGAAGAAAGGCTACTTTTTTGAAAAAAACAACCTGTAGTGTAGACACCCTCTCTCTCTCTCTCTTTTTCTTTCTCTCTCCCTCCTATTTTCTGCTTAACTTTTTAAAAACAATTGCATCAATGAAAAGTCACAATTGCTAAAGATTAGTGGGAGCCTACATGCCACTTCTAAAAATCCACTAATCAGCTTTGAAGCCTGCAGTCTTATCCAATATTTGGATCTTAAATGATTGCCTGCCCAGTAATATTGGTGGGACTAGCCTGAGAATTGAGCATTACTATCATTCTTTTCTAACAAGATTGTGCTTCTCAGTAGTGACGGATGACAGAACAAGGAGTAATGGTCTAAAGTTGCAGTGGGGGAGGTCTAGGTTGGATATTAGGAAAAACTACTGGAGGCCTCCAACATGTGACCGCCTGAGTTCTAATCCCCTGAACTTACAACATTTTTGTAAGTGCGGAAGGGGCCGGAAACCCCCGACTTACGTCCTCGACCTGCAATTCTGATAGGTGCACAGTATCTATCATAAATGAGGGATTGAGTTACTACACCCCCGGCTTGCAACACTTCCACAGGAACGGATTGCATCACAAGTCGGGAGTCTCCTGTATTTCACTAGGAGGGTGGTGAAGCACTGGAATGGGTTACCAAGGGAGGTGGTAGAATCTCCATCCCCATAGGTTTTTAAGGTCCAGATTGACAAAGCCCATGCTGGGATGAGTTAGTTAGAGTTGGTCTCTTTCAACCCTATGATTCTATGGTTTCAAGGCATATGATGCTTTGTCCTCAAGAAGGCTTTTACTTGGGAGGGCAATGGAAGTTTAATACTTAGTGGAATATTTCAAGAATGAAAATCAATTGCTGGCAAACTCATGTCCTTGATTTCTAACAAAATTATTACGTTAGCCAATCTGTTCTTTTTACCGGCAGCTTTCTGACTTTGTGTAGTAGGTGTCTTGCTTCCTCATATGAGTCTACTTTTAACTACAAAAGAGGTCAATTGAAGAAAATGAAGGAGTACCTGTTCAAGCGAAATAGTTGCCTTATAATTCTGCCTCTTCTTCAAACCATACTGAACCAGAATCTACCTTCAAGTTTGTATTAGTTTGCATGAGACTCTTCCTTGTTCAGCCCAGACCTCTTGCTTTGCGACTCACCCTTCCCAACTGCTATAAATCCTGATTTCACTTCTGTTTCAGTAGTCCTTACTCCCACCTCTTCTCTATTCATTCATAATGAATGAATGTATATTAATATCTAGATCTTATACAGTGCTTTTCAATGGATCTTGAAGTGCTCAAATGAGGTCAAAATCATTACCCCCATTTTAGAGATGGGGAAATCGAGGCACAGAGCATTGAACTGACTTGCCCGAGACCAAGAAGCAACCAAGTTGAAAACCAAAACTGCATCTTCTGAGTCCTTGTCCAGTGTTCCATCCACTAAGCTACACTGCCTCCTTCAGGACCATCGCCTTGATAATGGAAATGTTTGTTGTGTTCAGGAAGAAAAAGAAGTGGAATTTGCCAGTGGAACATGATTTATGCCAGTGGGTAGCATTTGCATAAGCATGACCTTCTATTTTTAAGTTTGAGTTGAATCAAATGTTGCCTATTTTAAATTTAGAAAGGGTAAAATCGTAACAGACTCATTAAAGGGCAGCTGGCAAAAGTTGGTAATGTCAGGAGTGAATTGCGTCTTCTCTACTATTTCCTTTCTTTAAATAGTTATCCACTGTTTTGAACTAGAATTCTTAAAGAACTGATTTTTATGTTATCATTGTCCCCACATTGATAAGGGGGAGTAGGTCACAGAGAGGGACATAAAAATCCAAGATCATTGTGCAGTAGACATTTGAAATTAGTGATTCACAGCACCAACACATAAGGGCTTGCTTTACCCCTGAAATCATTTTAGTGTGCTCTATGTGCAAATTGCAAACCCCTAAAGAGTTAAAAGTGTTTGTTTCACAGGAAATTGGAAGAAATTTATGTGCGCAAGTGAAACCGAAAGGTCGAATGTGTGACTCATATCTATTGACAGATGGAATGAGCATAACATAAGCAGACAGTGACTAGAAAACAAGCAGGTTGTGTGAAAGTATTTTTAGAGACTAATTTCTACCCAGCTGTGTCATCTATGAATGGAAGAAGTTTATGAAAGTTACCTAGAAGATACCTAATTTCTACCAAGTAAAAATTAATGGTGCCCACTTAAGCCAAATCAGTATTTCATAACTTAATTCCATGTTCACACCAATATTTTAACAAGAGTTTCACCTGAAATAAAAATGTAGGAAAATATAATTTAAAGAGAACAAAAGATCACTTTAATTTCTTCAAACTCCCTGTTGTTTCACCTTTTCCCTATTAAATCTCACTTAATTGGTCTTCTTCCCTGTCTCTGACTCAGCTTAAAATATCAGACTGGATATAATTTGTTTATAAGTATTAGAAAAGTACTTACATTGGAAAAATGAAGATATAGAGATACTGCTGCCTTGTATGTGCACATACAAGGTAATAGCGTGCCCAGTACGAGTAATTTATTAGTTTATTTGGTAATAGTTGCCTATTAAAATTGTCAAATGTGCTGTGCAAAACTCTGTCTTCATAGACTCATAAGACTGGAAGGGACCTTGAGAGGTCATCTAGTCCAGTCCCCTGCATTCACAAGAGGAATAATACAGGATGAAATTCTCTAGTCCAGTTACCTTGGGACCTGACCAATACTATGCCAGGGTATGTCTACACTTGCTCCCTAGTTCAAACTAGGTATGCAAATGTAGGCGACCAAAATTGCTAATGAAGCGGGGATTTAAATATCCCACGCTTCAGTAGCATGATCTCACTGGCACGTTACTCCACTCAACAGCTGTTTCGAAAGTGAAAGTACACTCCGGGACTTCATTTTTTGAGAAGTAATGTAGTTTGAACCAAGGGGTTTGGTTCAAATTAATGTGTCCCGGTGCACTTTCACTTTCGAAACAGCTGTTGAGCGGAGTAACGTGCCGGCGAGATCATGCTAATGAAGTGCGGGATATTTAAATCCCCACTTCATTAGCAATTTCGGTTGCCTGCATTTGCATCCCTAGTTCAAACTAGGGAGCAAGGGTAGACGTACCCCCAGAGAATTTGCTGGACTGCGGGAGGTCAATATTGGCTAGCAGCATTACCAGCACTTCCACTGTTTACTGGGGTCTTTAAACTTGTTTAGGGGTAAATTAGAGCTAAATAATAGCACAGAACACTGAGAGCCAGGATTGGTGGTTATAAACAAACTTTATGGGACTGACATCCATTTCAACTACAATCATGTCAGACCACAGATGTTGCCAGACCAAAAAGTGCCAGACTAGAGAGGTTCAACCTGTATTATCTAGACCATCCTTAACTGGAGTTTGTCTCAGCTGCTTTTAAAAATCTCCAATGATGGAAACTTCACCATCTCCATAGGTAATTTATTCCAGTGCTTAACCACCTTGACATGAAGGTTTTGCTAATATCCAACCTAAACTTACCTTATGGCAATTTAAGCCCATTGCTTCTTGTCCTATCCGCAGATGTTAAGGAGAATTTGTTCTTTCTTCTCCTTCTAGCAAACTTTTATGAACTTGAAAACTGTTGTCATGTGACCTCTCAGTCTTCTCTTCTCCAGACTAAACAAACTCAATGTTTTCAATCTTCCCTCATAGGACATGTTTTCTAGACCTTTAATTATCTCAGCTGGACTTTCTCCAATTTTTGCATTTCCTTCCTGGAATGTGGCTCCCAGACTGGACACAATACACCAACTGAGGCCAGTTGTGTGCTTGGGCTTCATAGCAATTTCAATGGGAGCTTTAGATGCATAATAGAGGGAAGAACTTAGCTTTTAGTGCCACAAAATGTGTATGGTATCTGCCCTATATTCCACTGTACAATGAATTCTCATTCCAAGGCACTGAACCTGAAATTCTAGCAACAAGAATTAAACTTATTTTATTGTCATGAAATACCCTTAACACCCATCCCTCTTGCTCATCCACCAGCACACACAACTATAGGATTGTATCTGAAATGTCTAACTGATGTAAAAATTGGTATTTGTTGTTACAATAGTTATTTTCAAAGACTTTTTTGGGGTATATTCTCCACTCCCCAGGCCTTGCTCCTAAGATATTGTCCAGGCAACTGGGTTCTGAACTACCTTCTTCTCCCTATATATGTGAGTTTCTGTGGCTCATTTTCTGTAGGCCACAGTTGCTGTGCTTCATTTCAGCCATTACTGCTCACCAGGCATCTCCTCTCACCTTTTGTTCTCCCCAGTGATCTGGCTACAAACTGAGTACCAGCTTGGACTCCAAAACACCTGGTTATCTGGTTCCATGGAATGGTGCGAGGAGCATGAGTACAATCTGGTAAACTCACTTGAGGGGAAAGATGAGAAGGAAAATAGCTAGGATGGTAACAAAGTATTGTGTGTTGAGCAGTAATAAAATCCTAACTTTCATGTATTTGTTACATAACATGGTGTTATCGGGGAGGTTATCGATGTACAAAACATGGGTACATGGGTACAAAACATCAATAACCTCCCCCATAACACCATCCTGGCCACCATGGATATAGAAGCTCTATACACCAACATCCCACATGAAGACGGATTACGAGCAATTAGAAACAATATCCCAGAGGACACCACTGCCAATCTGATAGCAGACCTATGTAACTTTGTTCTCACCCACAATTATTTCCAGTTTGAGAACAACTTATACCTCCAGATCAACGGCACAGCCATGGGTACACTCATGGCCCCACAGTATGCTAATATCTTTATGGCTGACCTAGAACAATGTTTCCTCAACTCCCGTCCCCTTTTACCCCTTCTCTACTTATGCTACATAGATGACATCTTTATGATCTGGACGCATGGCCAAGAAACACTGGAGACATTCCACAGAGATTTTAACAACCTATACCCCACCATCAATCTCAGCTTGGACCATTCTACACGAGAGATCCATTTCCTGGACACCACAGTACAAATTAGCAATTGAAAATTAGACATCACTCTCTACAGAAAACCCACTGACTCATACAGTTACCTACATGCTTCCAGCTCCCATCCAGAACACACCATATGATCCATCATCTATAGCCAAGCCCTTCGATACAACCGCATCTGCTCTAATCCCACTGACAGAGACCAGAAACTTCAGGATCTCTACCAAGCATTTATAAACCTCAACTACCCACCCGGAGAAATAAAAAAGCAAATTGAAAGAGCCAGTCAAATACCTAGAAACTATCTACTTCAGGACAGACCCACGAAAACCAACAATAGAACACCCCTTGACATCACCTACAGCCCCCAGCTTAAACCTGTCCAACACATTATCAATAAACTACAGCCTATACTGGAACAGGATACTAAACTAAAAGAGGCTCTGGGAGACAGACCCATATTCTCCTATAGACAACCACCTAACCTCAAGATGATTCTTACTAACAACCACAGGACATACTACACTAATACCAACCATGGTACCTTCCCTTGCAACAAACCCCGTTGCCAGCTTTGTCCACTTATTCACTCTGCTGATACCATTATTGGACCTAACCAAGTGAGTTATAAGATCAAGAACACATATTCCTGCGCATCCAGAAATATAATTTATGCTATCATGTGCCGAAAGTGTCCGTCTGCTATGTACATTGGACAAACGTCTCAGACACTTCGCCAAAGGATCAGTGCCCACAAAACAGATATTAGACAGGATCACAAAGAGAAAACAGTTTCTTGCCATTTCAACCAGAAAGGACATTGTCTCAATGACTTGATTACCTGCATCCTGCTTCAAAGGCCTTTTAAGACTACACTTGAAAGAGAATCCTCTGAACTGTCATTCATGCTTAAATTTGACACTTTACATCTAAGTTTGAATAAAGACTTTAATTATCTTACCCATTACAAAGATAGCTTCCCCAATTATCACCTCTAATATCATTAGCTCACAGACATTTACCTCCTCCGCATCTGTATTTTGTTTCAGATACAACAGACTAACATGGCTACATTTCTATCACTATTATGTGATATAGTATTTCAGGAATAGTTAAGACAAAGAAATCTTGCTAACCTGGTGGCACTTAAGTGTCCAGACAAGATATTTGATTTTAAGTCATTGTTTCTTGTGGTGCAAATTCACAATAATGGTTTGTGATTAACAAGACAATTGCGAGAATGTTGTGTAAGCAGGGACTGAACTACTGGTGCTATCAGCCAACTAAAAGGAGAGAGCTGCCCTGGGGATGGGTGTGCTCACTCAAATTGTTTAGCTCTGCAAGATAATTAACTGTTAACTGTTGATATGTAAACACAGCTTATGCCAAGTTTGGTAAGGAATCCGAGGTGCGGTTATGTAAATCCAATTCAGCCAGGGCTGATGAAGGATCAGTTGCTGGAATGGAATGTAATATTGTAACTAATTTGGGCTGTTGTGGGGGTCACAAATCATGCTACCCCTAAATGTGGGAACTGTAAAATATGACACCAGTGCTTGCAGGAGAGACACCATCATTGTAAGAGGTCTCAGAGGAACAAGCCTCCCCCTTCCAGAGTTGAGTATAATGAGTTTGGGGGGAAGGGCTTGAGCCAGCCTCCTTTATGCCTGCCAGCTGCGACCTGTAAGACTGGTTCAATCTACTTCTTTTCCCCTTGTTTTAAGGATAGACCTAAAGCAGACTCCATCAGGAGTCTTCTTGCTATTCCAGTGAAAGCTGGAATCTTTTGCCAGCCTAGATGATGGCTAAAGAGTTGAAATCTTTAAGAGTTGAAGTCACTGGTTTGGCTTGGAGCCAGACCCATTGCGGCCAGTGGAGTGGCTGGCGGGAACGACCAGTGGGCAGCTGGTAGGAGTGGCGGCAAGCAGCCAGTGGAACGGCTGGTGGGAATGACCGTTGGGCAGCCAGTAGGAGCAGCAGCAGGTGGTCAGCAGAGCAGCTGGAGGAAGTGACTGGCGCCTGCCAGTAGGAACGGCTGCCGGCAGAACAAGAAGACTACAGGAGCAGCACAAAGGTGGTATGGCCTCAGGCTCAATGAGTGGAGTCACCAGGATGATGTGTCAGGGTGTGCACTGACTGGACAGAGCTGTAAGTGGGGCATTTGAAGTGAGGTACGGAGAAAGCTGGGTAAGTGAATGGAACCCTCACCTTGTTGGACTAGTGAGCCTGAGAGGCAAAAGACATTGCTCAATCCATTTGAGCTGGGACGGTTACTCGTGGGAGGTTATGAACTCTGTTTGTGGTATTTTCCCAAGTTAATACCATGTGACTTCTCTCTCTCTTTCATTAAAAGTTTCTTTTCTACACTCAGACTCGGTGCTTGCGAGTGGGGAAGCATTGCCTCTCAGAGGCACCCAGGATGTGTGAATTTCCCAGGCTACTGGGTGGGGGCTTGAGCCTATTCTGTGAGATGGACCCCTAGATTTTGAACCCAGCACTGGCTGCTGCTGGCACTACCCAGCAGAAGGGCTACAGTTGTTTACAGTCTTCGATTTCAAAATTAAGGAATATCCGATGCAGGTCACCAATGTGTGTGTGTGTGAGTTAAAGCTATATAATAATGCACACTCAGATGCTCTTTAATTTTATTGCTTTGTACATTGTTAAATGATCCAACGTTACAACAGTTGGGCACAGACATTTGGAAGAATCCTGAAATGTTTTGATTTTCTTGTTCAGACAGTTATTAGTAGAACTGACATAAAGTGTTACCCAGAGGATAAAGGCAATTTAAGGAAATAGAAATCCAAAGGTGACCTCTGTATCAGGGTAGCCCCAGTTTCAGAGGATGCAGGCACCCATTTCTTGTATCTATCACCAGTGTGCTGGAGTAATCCCTCAGTGCACCCTCCTAGTGTGATATGGAAATAATAAAGAAGAATACTCTAGGTAAGTTAACAAATGTATTAAGGGATTAAAATGATAATAATGGGAAAAATGGGGAATTCAAATGAGACTCAAACAATAGCACAAACAGTAGTAAGCATCTTTAACCAACAATAACAATAACTATATAACAGTGCAGGGATTTCATTAAAAAGGCAGGAAGCCTAGTTCCAGACACCCACTTTGACCAGGAAGAAAGCAAGAAATGATAGAAAAGAACCCAAAGAAATAATCCCCTTTTACATTTGGAGGCAGCAATAGTGGTCCAGCCAAGACCTGGGACCTTCTACCCTCGAGCTAGTTTGAAGCTCTCAGTGAGGAACTCCATAAAGATCCTAGTGGAGAACATCTATGGTGGTGGATCACTGATGGTATATCTTCCCCTTCCCTCGTCACAGCCACTATGGTGGTCTGATGCTGACAGGAGCACAGATGGAAAAGACCACCCCTCCCGTAGCTGTGCAGGTCCTTAAATCCTTTCTGTGACGTGAGACTCTGAGGTGATAGAATGTTCTGTGTGGGTAGGGAAAACTCGTTCTGGCTGGTGAGAGCCAGCACCACTCAGAATCCTCTGCTGCTGACGGGCATTCTGACCAAAATGGAGTCCTTAGATCAAAAAGTTCACTGCCTCCATTTTGAATGGTTTTTACATTAACTCCTTTCGTCTCAACAAAAATATGTACAATTCAAATGACAGATTATTACAAACCCTCTTGTTCTACTAATTTAATCCAGACTAAGGTGTCTTGGCACCACATTCATTAGTAATTGACATGAAACTGTGCTTTACTCCCGCTCTCTGATTATCACATCTTGACCATTTTTTTTTACACCTTTAAAGAAAAATGTGCCTTCCTAATGCCAAGCGATTAAGTCCGATTTTAATGATTGCAAATGGTGCTATTCCTGGCTAGCAGAATTCATTAATGTGAAAATATTTTGGCATAAATCTTGCTGCTTTTACTAATGCAAGTAATCCACTGCCTTCAGTTGGAGAATGTGCATGAAACAGGTGAAGAGGATTTAGCTCTTCTTCCACAAGTGTTCTTCTTTACTACCCATCATTCTTACTTATTTTCAATCATGGTCCTTCTTGTACTAAAGAAGATTCTCCACCTCCACACCAGTATTAATGCAAAATTGATGCTTTTTCAGCTTTACTTGAAACAACTGTAAGAGAAATATATTGCTTCATGCTAGAAAGAGAAACTCAGATCTTGAAACTGCTGTACAAGTAAAATCTTATCTTTAATAAACGGAGAAGCTGGTAGCTTACTATAAATGTGGTGAACAATTAAAAACTCCTATGCTCCCACTCTAATAGTATCTTCAAAGACAATGTTCCCTCAGACTTCAACGGTGGCATGACATACTACAACTGCAGGCACAGGCAGTTGTGTATTTCCATTGATGCCATTTGATTACTGGTTATTCACAACTGTATATCTTGACCAATGTTTATATGGATTTATCACATTCTAACTTTTTGCTTGTATTACTCACACTGGACTGTGCATTTTTCTTGTTTTACATTTGATTTCAATGGGAGTAGGTCTTTGAGGTGCTGGGACTGAGCATCTTACTGTTTACTCATCAAGACAAAACAGAAAAACCTACGTCTTCATACTACTTTCACCTTTAAGCATCCCAAAGAACTAAAATCCTTAGTTGGTGGTAAATGTGTTTGCTCCATTTACATCAGCTGATGATTTGGCCATTGCCTATAACTAAAGATATTTAGATTTAAAAAGTGGAGACTTTAGAGGAGTAAAATGTAGAATCCAAGTAGAAATATGGTCAAGTCATTAGGAATTAACATACTAACATTTGCAGATGAGTGCCAATGGACCTTCAATGATGCCAAGAGAGAACTAGTTGAATCTACACTATCAGGTGAAGTATTTCTAGTAGAGACAAGGAAGAATTAATGCTATTGTACAGGTCACTTTAAAGACCTCACCTGGAATATTGTACGTAATTTTGGTCACCCAGGCTATATCTAGACTGCAGGCTTCTTTTCAAAGAAGCTTTTTTCGGAACAGATCTTCCAAAAAAACTTCTTCCAAAAGAGAGCGTCCACACTGCCAAAGCACATCGAAAAAGCGATCTGCTTTTTTGAAAGATAGCATCCACACTGAATGGACGCTATCTCGCATTTAAGTTGTGATTACTATGAATGGAGTAGCCACCAGGGCACCTGAGCTTTTTCCTCTTTCCTCTTCTTTCGAAAGAACTCTCTTCCACATCCACACACTCCTTTTTCCAAAAGTGCTCTTTTGGAAAAAAGCTTTTTCCTCATAGAAAGAGGATTAGCAATGTGGGAAAAAACCCTCTATTCTTTCAATTTACTTTCGGAAGAACAGGATTGCAGTATGAACATAACTCAGGTTTTGTCCGAAAAATGGCAATTTTTTCTGACAAAACTCTGTAGCGTAGACATACCCCCAGATTCTAGGAAGATTATTTCAAAATATGGACAGGTGTAGAGAAGAGCTGTTGTCTCAATCAATGAAATGTAGAGCCTATTTGAGGAAATGAAAATAGGCTAATAAGGAATAAAATTGCTCATTGCAAATACATTGGGGAAGGAAAAGAGCTACTTAAGATAAAGGACAATATGGCACAAAAACAAATGGCTTCTGTTCCCACAGCCTCCACTTCCCAGAGTCACAGAAGATCTCCAGCCTGGAGTGCATGGGAGATCCTGGACCTCATTGAGGTGCGGGGTAGAGGAGTCCATCTTCCATGACCTCTGCACTAAGAAACAAAATGCCGACATCTACAACAGGATCACTGCCAGTTGCATGGCCAAAGGCCATACCAGTACCCTCAAGCAGTGCAGGCTCAGAATCAAGGAGCTCAGGCAGTTCTATCAGAAGGCCAAGGAGCAGAGTAAACACTCTGGGGTGGCACCTCATACTTGCTACTAAAATGACCAGCTGGATGCCATTGGATTAGGGGCACCATGGTCATTGAGTCCACCCAAGATACACCTAGTGTCAACCTGCAGGAGGGCAGGGTGGCAGAGGGCCATGAGGTGGAGGAGGAAGAAGAAGAGGAGACTAGCCAGGTGACAATGCCTGAGAGCCAGGAGCTGCTCCTCACATTGGAGCTATTTCTCCCTCCTAGGACATCTCTCAGGCTATCGATGACTCTGGGGAGGGCATTTCTGATGAGTTCTCTAACTTTCTGTAACTGCAAAGGGGTCAGGCAACAGGCTCTGAGGGGCAGCATGCTTTCAGTCTGGCACACTCAGCTCCATGAAGCTATAACACAAGAACCCCTTGATCCTTCTCACAAGGTTCCTGGAGAGGCCTGCCTTAGTCTGTCCTCTGCGGAAAGACACCTTCCCACACCAATCCACCAGTAAGTAGTCTGTGAGAGGGAGGGAGTAGAGAAGTGCCTTCTGGGACACAGCTGAGAGGAGCCCTTATAAGTACCCACTGTTGCTTTTTGGACCCTGTGGACACTGAAAGCATAGGCTGGCCTGCCAGGCTCCCCATGGTACCTCTTTGCTCTGAGTCTGAGGTAGGCTCCATCAATGTGCATGCACTACCTTGGAAAACATTCAAATCTAGCCTGTAGTGGGCACATGGCTCCTTACTTTCTCAACATCAGGTGCCCAGAACTCAGTCATAGTAGATTCATGCTATCTCATAGTGTAGGCAAGCCCCTAGGGATGCACTACTTTGAACAACGTAGAATTCTTGCACACAGTGGGGCCATGGACCTTAGACTTTACAAAATCGGGTGGTAAGAAATTGACCTTAATAAATTTGATCTTTTAGACATGTCCTAACATGGCTTCATGTTTGAATTTCAAAAATTCTGTAAAATTTCCTGTTTGCTTTAGATTGTATGTCCCTCTTCTCTGAAAAGCCTGGAAAGTCAGTTCCCAACACAGATATCAATGATATTCAAATCCATCCCACAAGCCATCCCCCAACAAGATTCTCAACATGTGCAAATCCATGTGGACCACTGGTGGCAATGGAGCTACCCTAATTTACACCTACTGAAGGTTTGTCTGTGCCTTTCAGGGGCTGACTTTGATCCTGTTGAAGTTAATGACAAAAGCACTGCATACTTGGCCTTTTGATCAGAAACTCCCATGGACATGACTGCTGTGCATGCAAATAGATTTTCATCTTCACAATAGATTTTTTTATTACTGTTGAGTATTTCTTAATCTGCTGTAAAACTTTGTAGGGGAATCCTAGATTACCTCAGTTTTCCCCTTTCATTTTAAAGTGATTTTCTACCATGAAAACAGAGATTAGAATTTGGGAACCAATTAAATAAGTTTAACTTGGGTTCATGAAGGCGTATATAACAGTGGTGACAATGCTTAAATTACGACAACAGTTAGAAAGGAAAGCTGAGTATTTAATAGAGGATTTTTAATTTTACAGTTTCAAATCTGATACGTTTTGCTGCAAAGATACCAAATTCCTGCTCTAGCATTGCAAGCTCATTGAAACACCAAATAGCAATATCATACCTAATTTTTTTTAATAGGACTCTTTCTATTAATTACTCTTACAATGAATTTTGTCTGCAGTAAACCAAGAGTCCTTGAAGACATCACAATGAGAGTATTATTACACAAGTAATGAGTTGCTCGACCACATTCCTCCGGGAATTGTTAGACTGCTAGAGTGCTTATGAATGGGAAAAAAAGCCCAAGTTAGCTGGAAGGCTTTACAGAGAAATGTATAGAAGTGGTGATTGATAAATGGCATGATTAGATGTTGTTTAACCAAGTTGTAACCTTGCAAATAGTTATGTACATAAATACCGCTGCTAGTTAAAGTGTTTTCCAATGCGGAAGTAGAAAAGAAACCCTGCCTGATGCAAGGCCCTTCCACTTACTTCACAGAGATCACCGTGCAAGTGGAAATAATGATGAGCATGGACACATGCCAGCTATGCTGAAGCCTTGTCCATACCTGGTTTATTTATTTATATGTTGACTGAGCCTCACTAGCTGTTGGCGTAGGAGTAGCACTGCATGCTCAGCTCGTAATATTCCTTTTTAACCGTGGCTGCTGCTGTAGCTTTCAGTGACAATACATTGGATTGTTTTGGTTAGCTGTAAAGAGAGCAGTATTCTGGAAGAAATTCTCAGCCCCACTCCCATATAACGTCTGAGCAATAGGGTTTTATGCAGCTTATCTGCGGGGGTTTGATGAGACAATGTTCAACCCCACCATGTTGTAGAGTCAAGCCAGAAGGTTGGCCTCCATTTTCTTTACCTGCTGCTGCTATTCCATCATGTGCATGAGAATAAGAGCTACTAGACCTCAGCTCCCCAGAGCTGGGGTGGGGAGGACAGTCATCCTGGGGTTCTATGGAAAGATTGGCCCTCACTGCAGCATGCTTCTCTGGACCAGTATGTTCAGAAAGCTGACATGCAGCCCACCTTCCTGATCTTCAGAGGGTCCCTGTGCTTCCTCAACTCCTCCTGTATTTCCCCCTATTGACACCCATATGTGCAGGGCTCAGTGCTGTGGCTTTTATTCTGTTCTGGTTCTTAGACTTTGTCCATCACCATGGTAGCTGAGTCTGAGGCCTGGCGGACTTGCCAGAGCCCTCTGCCAGCACATAAATTTAATCCATTTTTGAACATATCAGGAACATTGTGTCCTCTGAATATGTAGTTAATACTCCCCAAAAGAAAAACACCCCTCCCTCTTTCTAGTGGTAGCACCCTGGTCATAGAAATGCCAAAGATGCGATGTGAAAATTGAAAATGCAGAGGCAGAATGAAACAAATTAAAAATAATAGCAAAGTGATCTTTCTGCTAGTTACTCATAGCTCACTCAATAAAAATCTCCCTTGGTTTAATTTACCTGAAGCTGTTGGAGAGAATTTCACCTGCTACAATAGTCTATGACAGAAACTAGGTGCCATGCTGTTGGATTTGGTTCCAATTTGCAGCAGGGTTAGTATTGAACATATAGAATAGTTCCCTCATTTTAAATATGACCTTTCCCAGTGTTGCACAGTATCATGATATAGGCCATGTGCCAGATGGAGATAACAGTACATATTTTGTGTATAGCTCTCATATATGTATAACACATTGGCTAGTCATGGAATGAGAGGATGATTATAGTGGAATGCAAAACATACTAAGGAAAGGCTAATGAAATGGGACATTTCATGTGAGTAAAGGTTGAAAGCTTGCCATAGTATTTTTAGGTTAAAAAAAATCATAGTTTCAGAGAACATCCTCTAATGTACTGGCTAAAATCTCAATTCCTGATGTTGAACCTATTTCCCTTGGGCTATATTGTTACATTACCATCTGCCCTGAGTAAGGGAGGGCACATAATTGCTTCATCCTGAGATCACATAGAGAATGAATTATGTCTCAGAGTCCATGGGATGAGGGTGGAGAAGTTATTTCACTAGTTTCTGTAAAGCAGATCAGTTCCCAAAGTGCACCCAGACACTTACTCTGGATAGTGAATTGGAGAATGGAGCCGAGGGTCTACTCCCTTCTCTTCCCACCTGCCATACACAGATATCTTGATGGTACTTTTATTGTCATAGCTGTTCCACCTCCATTATAGTGGGGGAAAAATTAATAGGCAATAGTTTTAAAACTAGATCCAGAGCCAGTGTTGATTTTCATAACCAGCTACAACAGAAGTAAAAATTAGCTAGTTTGAAAATGTCCTGATGGAGTTGCATGAAGCTTTAAGCAAGTGCCTCTCTAAGGGTACGTCTACACTACAGCGCTAATTCGAACTAACTTAGTTCGAATTAGTTAATTCGAACTAAGCTAATTCGAACTAACGCGTCTAGAACTAAAAACTAGTTCGAATTAGCGTTTTGCTAATTCGAACTAGCATGTCCACATTAAGTGGACCCTGAACCGGGCTTAAGGATGGCCGGAAGCAGTGCCGGCAGGGCATCAGAGGAGGACTTAGAGCGTGGAGATGCTGTCTCAGGCTAGCCGAGGGCTGTGCTTAAAGGGACCCGACCCCCCACCCCGGACAGACAGTTCTCAGGGGTTCCCTGCTTGCAAACCAGTCCTGGCTTGGAGTGCCCAGAGTGCCCACACTGGACACATCACAGCACTCGGTCATCAGACCGGCTGCACTGGCCACAGGCTGCCATCTGGAGAGAGGGGGCAATTGGGGGGCTGCAGGAGAGATTCCACCCCCAGAAGCCCGCAGAGCCAGCCCACTCCTCCCCATCGGGGGATCGTGCCCCATTCCTCCCTCACCTCCTTCCACTTACCCTTCCCTAGCCCCTTTTCTTGATGTACAAAATAAAGGACAATTGTGTTCAAAAATGGAATCTGTCTTTATTGAACAAAACTGGGGGAGACTGGGAAAAGGAGGTGGGAGAGGGGAAGAGAGAGGCTGGGAGAGGGGAGGGCAACTACAATGATCAGGGGTTGGGAACAGGTCCCATATAAAGAGAGGCTAAAGAGACTGGGACTTTTCAGCTTAGAAAAGAGGAAACAGAGGGGGGACAGGATAGAGGTCTCTAAAAGTAGGAGTTGGGTGGAGAGGGTGCATACAGAAAAGTTCTTCATTAGTTCCCATAAAGAAGGACTAGAGGACACCAAAGGAAAGGAATGGGTAGCAGGCTTCAAACTAGTAACAGAAAGTTCTTCTTCACAAAGCAAAGAGTCAACCTGTGGAACTCCTTGCTGCAGGAGGCTGTGAAGGCTAGAACTAGAACAGAGTTTAAAGGGAAGTGAGATCAAGTCATGGAGGTTGGGTCCATGGAATGCTATTAGCCAGGGGGTAGGAGTGGTTTGTGGAAGGCTGGAGAGGGATGGCACAAGACAAATGGCTTGGTCACTGTCTTCGGTCCATCACCTCCAGGGTCCCTAGGGTTGGCCGCTGTCAGCAGACAGGCTACTGGGCTAGATGGACCTTTGGTCTGACCCAGGACGGCCATTGTAAGCTCAGGGCTCAGGGTCGGGGGTCTCAGTGGACCCCCTTGATTCTCTTGCACACCTGCTCCTGGGTGGCCAGGCTGGCAGCTCTCCTGCCCTAGACAGCCACTTTTCTGTCCACGAGGTCCACGATCTCCGCACTAGCCCAGGCGGGTGCCCGCCTCTTGCGGTCCCGGGCAAGCTCCCGGGAGCCACCAGCCTGGTCCCGGGAAGAGGGGGAGGGCTGGGGGGCATCGGGTGGCTGGCTCGAGCCGTGCCAGGTTCAGGGTCTGCTGGCTGGGTGCTGGCAGGCTTGCACCTGGCACGGGCACTGTAGCCAGTCCGTGCCCCTTTAAGGGGTCCGGAGCCGGGAGGAGGGCAATAGAGTTTCCCTGGTGTGGGCCAGAGTGGCCACCAGGGAAACCTGGGGAGGGCTAGCCTCCCATTAGTTTGAATTAAGGGGCTACACACCCCTTAATTCGAACTAGCTAGTTCGAACTAGGCTTAATCCTCGTAAAATGAGGTTTTCCTAGTTCAAACTAAGCGCTCCGCTAGTTCGAATTAAGTTCGAACTAGCGGAGCGCTAGTGTAGCGCCTATGAAAGTTAGTTTGAACTAACGTCCGTTAGTTCGAACTAACTCTGTAGTGTAGACATACCCAAAGTGAGAAGAGCATGGGGGTGTATGTAAAACTAAAATGCCGGAGAAACTTAACAGTGAGCACTTCATTTTGTAGCTGAAACTGTGTATGAAACAAACAAGAAGTGACAGCAGAAAATGACTGTAAATGCAAACATCAATGTGCTTAATGATCCAGCAAAGCAGGTTCAGGTCTGGCTGCTAGTGGGTAAATTGCCTTGGTAGTTGACCTGGTTATAATAATAATAATAATAATAAGTACTGTACTTGTAAGTGCTTTCATTTTCAGTGTACTGTACCAACATTCACTAATTAAGTCTCCCAATGTCCCATAAGGTAATTGGGTAAGTTATATTAGCTACATTTTACATATTTAGAAAGCGAGAGAAATTACGTGACTTCCCAAGGACGTTGGTGGCAAAGCCAAGAATTAGAACTCCAAATTCTGTTCTTGGCTTATTCTCCTGGACTTTACAAAGCTATAGAGAGACTTTGAAAGGCACATTAGTTACATGAGGAACAATGCATATGTATATATATATATGTATTTATACATATATGCAAATATTTTCTGTGGAAACTGATCATAAGGCAGCTGGGCATTATAGGGACAAACGGGCCCAGCAGTTCTTAGATAGGCAAGGAAAGCAATTAGACTTGTATAGCAGCTGCTCCAATAATGCTTGAGCTTTACTTCTGCCTATCACCTAACCACACCTATAGAGTTCTCTCCCTCTTTCACTCCCTCCCCACTGCCCACAGCATGCACTCGAACTGTGCCAGTATTTCTGCAATGCATTCTAAATCCAGAACTGTGGGACTCAGGCTTGTGAACTCAATATTTTGAATCCTACATGAATGTCCACACTCCATTGTAAACCTGGGTTTACAGTTGCTGGGCCTGGGTCTCTCAACCATTCTAATGCCTCCATACTGCATCACATAGACCTGAATTAGCATGAACTGTGTTCACAGTACAAAATGCAAAGGGTTTGGACCAGAATCCCAACAGTACTCTAGCTGCGACCCACTCCACTAGCAGTGCCCTAGGACCTGGGTCGTAAGTGCTTGCTGACCTGAGTCAGCCTGATTTGTGTGTGAACAGAAGGGAGGTTTGAAAGCAAACCTGAAACAGAGCATAGGCTTAGTGTGGAGTGTAAACATTCCATACCGGCAGGGGCAGCCTGTCCATATAGGTGAACTAGGCAGTCACCTAGGGTGCCAAGTTAAATGGGGTACCAAATGGTGGCACAATATCATTGAGGGGTTTGGAAGTGCGGGCTCTGATTGCATGGTTCGCCTAGAGTGCCAGTTGCTGACAGCTAGTCTAGGGCCGCCCCTGCATATGGGTTTATCTACATTACAATTATATGGCCCTTGGAGCTTGGGCTACGTGGCAGTTTAATTCCTAAGTAGATGTTTAGGTTCAGGCTGAAGCTTTGGGATCCTTTTGCCTCAGAGGGTTTTATTAATTATTATTATTATTATTATTATTATTATTGTTGTTGTTGTTGTTGTTGTTGTTGTTGTTGTTGTTGTTTTAAGTGGACGTGCCAGCTAACTGATGTATATCTACTTGGAAAAAATACAAAAGTTGATCATTCTTTTAGATAAATACTGCCTCTTTGCAGTGGCAAATTTAAGAACTTTGAAATACGTGTTATCATCAGTAACAGTGATTATTTAAGGAGTTTAGATTTGAGAGGCCCATGAGTGTTAGTTTTAAAAAAAAGGAAAGAATTTGCTTTGTAGTGTGGCGATGGTATACTGTTTAATAAAAAGGGGCAATCCTCTGAGTCTGAAGCTGGCTGACTTGAAAAAAAGCATAACTGTTTACAGTAATAAGGGCAAATGAACACCAGAGGAAACACTCCTGCGTCTTAATCAATGATCAGCACTTGAACATAAGTCAAAGATTGTCTAAAATTGCTCCAAATGAGGAATAACTGACGTCAAGAGCTTGCTTGATTTCTTACTGACTTCACACTCCAGTTGCCTTGAGTGACAAAGTAATAATGGATTCTGTTCCTTACAAGATAGAGGGGTTTTATTTGCATTCTCAACTAATTTATATATAGGAGAGGCAAAAATGTTCTGTAGCCCAGAACTACCATACATGGCCAATCTACACAGTGTTACTTAATGACAACAATGAAGAATAATCCTGTGTTGTTCATGTGAATGTGCACTAGTGATACCTGTCATTATACAAGAGACCCAGCAGTAAATAATATTGTGACTAGTTAATGGAATAAAGAAGATATGGGGCTAGATTCTCTACTGCTTTATGGCCTCTTTGAGCTGGTAAGACGTAAAATCTGGGGGTATGTCTACACTACCCCCCTAGTTCGAACTAGGGGGGTAATGTATGCATACCGAACTTGCTAATGAAGCCCGGGATTTGAATTTCCCGGGCTTCATTAGCATAAAGCCGGCGCCGCCATTTTTAAAAGCCGGCTAGTGCGAACCCCGTGCCGCGCGGCTACACGCGGCACGGACTAGATAGTTCGGATTAGGCTTCTAATCCGAACTATCTGTACGTTCCACGAGGCATACAGATAGTTCGGAATGGCTTGCTAGTTCGAACTATCTAGCCCGTGCCGCGTGTAGCTGCGCAGCACGGGGTTCGAACAAGCCGGCATTTAAAAATGGCGCCGGCCGGCTTATGCAAATGAAACCCGGGAAATTCAAATCCCGGGCTTCATTTGCAATTGTGGTATGACTACATTACCCTCCTATTTCGAATTAGGAGGGTAGTGTAGACATACCCAAAAAGAGCATATTTTTGTCCCATATATTACACGAATGTATTCTAACGGTGTCCAGTCATTGTAGCAGGAGATTGAAAGTTGGAAGAGTTGGATTCTGCTTCCCTCCTTCCATTGACACAGATTCATTGTACAGGATTGCACACAAATCACTTAACCTCTCTATGCCTCAATGTTCCAGTCTGTTCCTGCAGTCCCTGTCACATTCACCATGCACCTTTCAGCTTCTGTGTTGACTGAGGTAGGCATCAGACAGATGACAATAAACTCAATCACTACACAAATGTGATACAAACCTTGAGAACCATACATCTTGGGTACTGAATATGGCAGGAGACTGGCACAACAAAGAGCATGTTCATTCATCAAGGCAGGCTTATTAAGATTGCCTGGGCCCCCTTAGCTTTGGCATTTCCTAGCTGTTGAGTTCTTTACTTTGTCTTAATAACATTATTTCTGTCCATTTAATTTTGTAAATGACTTGGTGTAGTCTTAATATTTTTTTTTATGTTTCCATTGTGTAAAAATGTCTATGTTCAAGTTTTTAAATGTCTCTGTGCGTGAGATGTTCACCCTGGTTAATTATCTCATTATACACATAACCCAAAACATGATATTTGGATGTATAAAAAATAGGCAAGTAAAGCAGGAGTGTTTGCGTGCGTGTGTGTGTGGGGGGGTGATATTACTTTTATGTGTAGCTAATATTATTAATATTACTAATGTGAGATATTACTAATGTGAGACTAACGTTGGACTATTGGGTCTCAGTTTGGTGTCCATACTTTTAAAAGAAAAACTGCAGAGGATTAAAGGAAAAGCTACAAGAAACTTTGGACTGGAAAATATACCTTACAAAGTCCAAAAGAGTTAAATCTATAAAGTTTATCAAATAGAAGGTTGAAGCACCAGAAGAAACATCCCTGAAGCTTAATCAATTGTCAGTATTTGAACATGTCAAAGATTGTTTAAAATGTGACCATGTATCTACACAGAGAAGATACCTGATATTATACAGCTCTTAATTCAGGAAAGGTTAGTGGCCTGTGTAATGTAGGAAAGCAAACTCGAATCAATGAATATAGCAGAAAAAGGTTTGACAGGATTCAGGACAGAAACATTCAAACAGGAAATTAGATAACATTTTGAGTAGTAGATGATAAATTCCAAACGCTTAATTAAGTGATAAATTCTCCACTGCCTCGTGTCTGTCACATTGGATTCTAGAGTCAGGAATTACTGGATACATTTCTATGAACTGGGTTTATGATCACACTAGGTTAAAGCAAATGTCCCTTTTGATCTTAATATCTATAAATATGTCCATTGAAATCAGTGAAAATGACTTCAATGGCCTTGGTACACTCTGTACCATACTGGATATCCAGTCATGAAGTTGCCTTTCTTGCATTCTGTGCATTTCTTGCAATTCTTTAAAGGATTTCTTCAGTTTTATCTTACCATAGATTTCTTCTTTTCTCCACCAATTCTCTGCCCACTCACTACAGAGGGCTATGCAGGATTTCCCTTTGATTTACATAGGAAGCTTCCATAGAATTGAGCACTAACTCATTACCCTGCTCCTGCTAAGCTATGGTGCGTCTACACAGCACTGTTATTTCAAGAAAACTAGAGTTATTTTGAAATAACAATGTGAGAGTCTACACAGCCATTCCATTATTTTGAAATAATTTCAAAATAACGGATGGCTTATTCCGAAATCTGTAAACCTCATGGTACGAGGAATAACTACTATTCTGGAATAGCTATTTTGAAATAAGGTATATGTAGATGCTCCATTGCTGCTATTTTGAAATAGCCCCTCACCTGGGCCATCCTAAGTTATTCCTCCCCAGTGCTTCCTGGAGCTCTAAATCGAGATAGCACATCCACATTAGGGAACCCTGCCTCAGACTAATTTTGAAGCTTCCCTGCAGTGTAGATGTTCTATTTCAAAATAAGATATTTCAGATTAACTATTCCGGAATAGCTTACTTCAAAATAGCCGTGCAGTATAGATGTACCCTTAGGCTACGTCTAGACTGGCATGATTTTCCGCAAATGCTTTTAATGGAAAAGTTTTCCATTAAAAGCATTTTCAGAACAGAGCGTCTAGATTGGCACGGACGCTTTTCCGCAAAAGCACTTTTTGCGGAAAAGCGTCCATGCCAATCTAGACACGCTTTTCCGCAAAAAAGCCCCGATCGCCATTTTCGCGATCGGGGCTTTTTTGCGGAAAACAAATCTGAGCTGGCTACACTGGCCCTTTTGCGCAAAAGTTTTGCACAAAAGAACTTTTGCCCGAATGGGAGCAGCATAGTATTTCCGCAAGAACACTGACAATCTTACATGAGATCGTCAGTGCTTTTGCAGAAATTCAAGCGGCCAGTGTAGACAGCTGGCAAGTTTTTCCGGAAAAGCATCTGATTTTCCGGAAAAACTGGCCAGTCTAGACACAGCCTTAGTGTGTAAAAAAGTACTTGCCATGTGTGTGACCAAGAAAAATGTTTTAGGCTCGGATTACCAAGGTATTTAAGCATGTGTATAACTTTAAATTTAAGAATGGCCATATTGAAACACCTGCATTGTACAGTCATTTTGTATGCCAATTCCATCCCCTGGAATTATATTAAGTTTAGGACAGAATATAACTTTTAAACTATGCTTGGAGGAAAGGAGAAGGAGAATTCATTCTATATATAAACTATATAAAATAAAACCCACTATTTTATTTAAGGGGCTAATTCAACTACACGGTGAAAAAGTGTTGGGAAATTTTGGTTCATTACAGAACTTCACCTGAAAAAATTATCTCTCAACTTCACAATAAATGTCTCCCCCAATGGAATATTGAGTAGCAACATACTCAACCAGTAGAAACATGTGATGTCACTGACTGAACATACTTTAAGGGCAAAATATTGTAACCAAGCACTTGCTTAGCAAAATTCCACAAAAAATATGGGCTAAAGTTTGTATGGATCTTTTTATTCTTCTGGCCCTTTATTAGTTCAGATTGGTTTGACTTAAAAGCAACATCTGTCACATGGGAACAGAATGTTTATTGTAGAGCAATAAACTTAGTGTAGTGTAGTGCAATAAATTTAGTGTGGTTTAGTCTATTATATGTGCATGAAGTGTCTTGTAAAGAAGAAGGTTCCTGATCATTGCTCCAAATCATTTATTCTCTCCCCTTACATGTGGAAACAACAAAAATAAGATAAATGTGGACTGAAAGTATCCAGTATGTCTGAAAGAAGGGAGATGCATATAAAGGTATTATCCCCCCAAAATCTGCATCAGCCCCTCATCTGACTCGAAAGCTTAACAGTTCAACAAGGGAGTGGAAGAGGATACGCCCAAATGCCACTTACATTCTATGGCAGGGGTGGCCAACCTGTGGCTCTAGAGCCGCACGCGGCTCTTTGCTCAAAGAAATCTGGCTCTTGCTAGTTTGGAGCCGTGTGCCTGGACTGCTCACGGCCGCTCTGTGCACGCACCGTAGAGGCTGGAGGGAGAACTACATGTCTGAAGCTGTGGTTCCGGTGAGACCCAAGCATTGGGTTGCGGGGTGGGGGAGTGCCTGGCTCTGGGGGAGGAGTGGGTGCATTGGGTTAGACCAGGGAGACTGGGGGTACCTGGATCTGGGGGAGGGGAGTGTGTGTTGGGTTAGAGCGGGGAAGCTGGGGGTGTCTGGCTCTGGGGGAGGGGTGGGTGCATTGGGTTAGAGCAGGTGGGAGGGGGGAGAGCTGGGAATGCCTGGCTCTGGGAAAGGGGGAGGGTATTGGGTTAGAGTGAGGGATATATATATATATAAAATAAATGTATAATATGTGGCTCTTTGCATTCTATCCACAGCTATTTTGGCTCTTAGTTTCTAACTAGTTGGCCACCCCTGCTCTATGGCATTGTGCCATGTGGATGTGTAGGAAGAGGGCATTGAAAGTGGAGAGTTAACAGCTGCTGGAGTCCATATGACATGACAGTTCATGTAGTGAGTTTCACAATAGAGCGGGGGTATGATTCAACTGTAGTCAACATGAAACTTTCAATTAAGCTTCAGGACACGTGCAGACTCTGACTCTGTAGTTCACAGACCAATTAAAAACTGTGGGAGCTACGGTTGCTACACATGCTCAGCAAAGTCCTAGCCTTGGTTCAGAATTCATGGGGGGTAATTGAGCTTTAGATGGAGCTGAGAACAACACATTTACCATCTCTTGCTCCTGTAGCTTCAGGGATTTGTCACCAATTCCCTACCTATAAAATGGCATTGAAGTCCTTTGAGTCCAAGCCCCATACTCATTGTTCAGGGAGTGAGTTCCTCTTTTATCACAATGGGACAATTGGTTAGGAATTCTGCAATATGAAACTTCCCAATTTTCTAGTCCTCTCCATGATTTTTTCTTGTGTCAGAGGTGACTGCTTGTTTCACTGAGAGGAAAAAATAGGTCATTTTTAGAGGCTTGTTACTCTTACCATTGTCACCAGTTTTAGGAATATATGCAAACCTATTCCCAAAGTGCTAAACATAAATTAATATAACCTCCATAATCCAGGAACTGGACAATTTGAGTAGCTTTCTTCTGTCTTTTCATTGCTGAGTTGAAAGAGAGCATTACTGGAAATAATAACATTCAGGCTTCTGAAAATTGCTAAATGAATAAACACCTGAACAAAAATAACATAGAGGATTTACAGTCTGATTAATTTTCCTCTCCCTGTTTTAGAGAACTGTTGTCACTAGGGTCTATAGCAAGAATTGGAGATAAGAGATAAGAGCAGACTAATTGCAGCTGCAATTCCTGCCAACTGGAAATTCTCAGCAAATGGTCTGTGTTGATGCACTTACATGGATTGACTCAGACTTGCAAGTTATGGTAGGTTTAACCTATTTGTCCTTTGTATCTCTGTCAGACTATAGCCTAATCTGGTGCTTAGTTCTTCAAAAGCTTTAAGCTCTTCTAAACTAACCACCTCCCAGATCACCAGATTATTGTGGACCTATTAAGGTTCTTAAATGTGATTTTAATGATTATTTGAGAGGTGAACATTAATTGTGTGTATTTCTTGGGATAGAAAGAGTGCAATAGTCAATGTTTTCTATTAGAAATGCCCAGCTACACATAGTATTTCACTTGTGTAATTCTACCTCAAGGGCTCAGTATAATTAGAGAAAATCTGCACTATATCAGTAATAAAGTAACTATATATATAGGCATGTACTTTTGTTCTTATATGATAATCGGAACGTCAGATGCTAAGTACCAGGCAACTCCCTTGAATTCAGTGGGACTTACTAGTGTTTAGCAGTTGTGAATCAATCCCTTCATGTTTCAATCCCTTTTAACCTTAATCATACACTTTCATGGAAAAATTGCTTGGGAGAAGAAATGAGCAACATTCCTCCAGCGAGTCTTGTTCAAAGTGTGCCTAGGTCCCTTTGACATGAACAAGCATCTTCCTGTGTCCCAGGGGCTCTACAGAAAACTGGAGCCACCTACATAAAGGCACTGTGCATCTCCGTCTCTCTGTGACCCTTGCCCACACCTCTGTTATCCCCTCAAAGGCAGCTAGAGCTTCCAGCTCCCCATATTTTTCCTGCAAGAAGCCCCCATCCTGACAGAAGGCTTCACACCATGAAGAGGGGCCATGCAGAAATTAATGTAGACTGGGGCCTCATTCACTGTCCTGCTGATATCCAGTGGGGCTTTGAAACGGATGAAGCACATCACAGCAACTTTACCGCCGGCTGTCCTTACTCAGCCCTTATGTCTTGGTAGGATCGAAGGCTGGGGTGGATAGTCCTGCAGAAAGGTCTAACTGTGTGTGAATATCAGGGACAAATGGAGCCCTTATTTCCTTCTCCCCCTTGAAGCAATAAGATATAATTTTAATAATTGCGTGAAAACAATGGCAAAGGCTCTCTGTGTGTTTAATGTAAAACAGCATGGTATACTCAGCTTGGGTGATACAGGAAATATATTGTAATTATCTTTAGTTATAGCAAGGATAGAAAGCCTAATCCTGCTTTTAATAAAGTTGATGAGAACAGACCTGAGACCATAGTTATAAATTAATCACACAGAATATGTGGTTAATTAGAAATGTGAATCAAACAATAGGATTGTGAAGTTCCATGTATATTTTATCTCAGTGATTACAGATACAATCTACTCTATTCCCTAGTCAGAAGATTTAAAACAAATTTTTTTTTACACTGCCAGCTTGTAAACTGCTTAGGAGCTGAAACTATAGCTTCTTATATCATTGCAATGACCACAGGTGGATGACTTCATAATTGTACACTCCCCTGGAAACTCTGGTATATGCCACACTTGGAAGCAGAGTTTGACTTTGACAAACAAGGAGTGATTCAGTGTGGTAGCTCTTATGCGTCATATAAAGTATCGGTGTAAGTGCCGTGTGTGTGTGTGTGCGTGTGTGTGTGTGTGTGTATGTGCGTATGCCAATGTTTTTTTGTGAGGGAGAGAGATCCCTATGTTTTGGGGAGTAGCCCCAAAACAATCCAAACCTCAATCTTCAAATTTTAATTTATATATCTAGGACAGTGGCGTTCCCAATATTGAGAGCCATGTATAATAAATCATTTCTTTTCAGTCACTGCTGTATTACCCATTTTACAGATGGGGGATAGAAGCACATAAAGGAAGAGGAGCCCAAATTTTGAAAGGTGCTTAGCAGCCAGGAGCACTTCGAAGGCTAGATTTTCAAAAGTTATCCCAAAGTGATGAGTTCTTTTGAAAATCTGCTTCTAAGTGACTTGCCCAAGGTCTTACAGCAAGTCTGTAATAGAACTGGGAACTGAACCCAAGTCTCTTGCGTTGTACTTCAGTGCCTTCACAGCATATCATTCTTCCTCCTTCTCACTTCCAGCCATCATAAAAACCCGAGTAAAATATTCAAGGATTTATTGTGGTTTACAATCACACACCACATCTACCATTAGTCTTACCCCTGTGGTAGAGGTGGTTGAAAGATCAGACTGCTCCCTTAGGGTACGACTAGACTGGTGGAGCACAATTTGCAGAGCTTTTTCTGCCAAATGACTGTAGTCTAGACCTAGCCTTAGAGGAAAAATGCCTAAGGAACGACTCAGGGCTTATAATTATGCCCAGCTCCTGGGGAAGGGTTCTGGGACAGAAGGGTTCTTGGCTGAGATCCTCAAATATATTTACATGCCTAACAGGAGCTATATTCCTCCGAGGATGTGGGCCTTTGTGATATATCCTCACCATTGCATAGGCTCTTAATCATAATATGACTCAAAGTATTTCAACATATATGCTGAAATGAATTATTAGGGATGAAATCCTGGCTCTGTTGAACTCAATGACAAAACTCCCATTAATACTGTAGCTAGGATTTCACCTTAAGAGTTGTATACATAGAGATGTAGCTCAAATAGCAAGCAAATCAACATATTCAGATGGACTGGGTTATTTGTCCTGATTTATTTTGGGAGGGCTTGGGGGGGAGAGTGTGTGTGTGAAAAGGGGATTGAACCAGCAGCCTAAAATAGGAATCTTCTTCCTTGTTATTGGAGACATTTCCTCCTTTTCAGCTCACTTTTTACATCTTAAAATAAAAACTGTAGCTTCTGAACTGCTTACATGAGTGACCTCTCTTTAATACTGCAGAATAAAAAAGTTAGGTAGACTTAGTTTGTGCCCTAGCCAAATAATATACGCACACAGCAAAACAGGTTTATTAACAATCTGTCTTACACTGTATGCTTGTGTTTGTTTTTAATAGCAAAGATGGTATAATCTTACAAGCTGACTGGGAGAAGTAACGGGATCCCTTCTGAATAAACAACATTAGAAATATATTTCTTCTTTTATATACTTTTTGTACTTAGGTAAGGGGATTTAATTTAATCAAAACCTTAGAGATTAAATAATTAAACCTGTAGACAACCACAATTTTTTATTGCTAATTAGTCATAGTGAGGTGCCATTTTCATAGGACGCACAGTCCCTAAATTTAGCTGTGGAATATTACATTGATCACACAAGAAAGCCTTCCTTGATTCTCTGGGGATATGTTGGACGTCAGTATGTACGTTTTGGCTCAGACCACCTTTCACCCATTAAAGGGGGTGCTACTAGATTCTTATCTTTGCTGCACATAGCAACCTAATGTGATTTACCATCCTTAACCCTTCAGAATCTTAGCAAGATGATTCACTTGTTCAGCTTCCTTGTGGGCATGCTTTGTATTATTTCTGAAATCTTTGTAATAAAAGTGCTGCATCTTGTCTGTGATTGCCTCTGTCAGTCTTTTAATGCATGGTACATATATTTAAATATTCAACAACATCTGAAACCATTAGGTTATAATTCTAAAATGTTGCCTATCTCCTGTGACACCTCAGATGATTTTCTTGAAATGAATTGCAGCATATGTAAATGAATCTCCAACTCCTGATAAAATGAAGTTATGTAGCTAGCATATACAGAAGGTTTGACAATTTAAGTTTGCAAGCCCTAGTGAATCAAATCTAAAGCATTATGCAGAACAGCTCTTTTTATTTCCATTTTGCTTTTTGTTGCTAATCAAGATTATATTTATAAGATTGCTTTGCTGCAAATACATATTATATAGGTTCATAACATCCAGAAGTCTTTGGATTTTAATTTATCTGCATGTTTTGAATAATTGGTCAAATGCTGTTCAGAATTCAGAAACACAGTGGGACTGATTTTTGAAGCTACTCACTTACTATGATTGTACATGCAAACCTGATAACTGTGCAAGGCAAATGGTAAGAATTGGATTTTTATATATGCAATTACCCAATTTGTGCATGTATTCATATTGTGAAGTCATACAATTGCACATGGTTATTTGTTAAAAAGAAGCTTGAAATTGCATTTTTTAAAAGCTCCATCTATTTTACTCCATTCCATGGATTAAACATAAATCAACCAGGCAAACAGTGGAACAAAAGCTTGTTAAGGTTTTGAACATAACTGCCAAATACTGACCCTAAGATTGGATGAAAAAATTACCTAAATTAGCAACCTCTCCTGTACTCCTATGCTTTCCACTAGCAACAGAAAACAATTAAAACTTAGACTTTCATGAGGATCTGTAATTTTCTTTTCACCTGTATTTGCTGATTAAGAAGGGAATTACTGGGAGCTGAAGTGCTGGATACCTCATAAAAAAGCTAATTTTCATATTTCACTTGTTCTGAGATTTTTAGCATGATTTTTCTGACTCAAGGAGATGAGATGTGGATAAAAACCTAAACTTCTAGACATTTGTCTGAACTGATACTTTGAGGCTCGTTACTCCCTGCTTTAAACTCACTTCCCCACTGTTGTCTCAGAAAACACATACATCACATCAGTGCTATTTACTGACAGAAAATTAAAAGGAGGAACATGATGATGTAAATGAGAAATATTTATCTTTCCACCCATTTACTGTATTTATGTCCTTGTACTTCAGAAACCATTGAAGACTGCCCAGCAATCTTGCTAGGTATTTGTTTTTTCTGTACCATCTGACTTAGCTGGGCTGGGTTGCTAGTTACAATTTCTCACTCCTTGGGCTTCAAAAGGCAAGGAGTGGTGCAGATAGCATTAAGGATCAGAATGTCTACTGTTGAGCAGTAACCATTATGTCTGAACTGGGAAGAGGAAGAGAGAGAGTGAATGATCCACATATTACAGATGCTAGTTGTATTGTTTACTGTACTGCCAGATGGCATGAAGATACCACAGTGTTGGGCATAATATAAGAACCTAAATAGTATAGCATAGAATCTAGACGCAGACCATATGCACTCAGAATGGAGTTCTCACTTGGAGGTATATTCCAGTTGCGGTGAAGCTAGCAATTTAAAAAGTCAGAGAAACAGGCTCTCGGAAAAGACCCACCCCATGTGCTTGCTCATGTAGACTTGGCTGAGGCTAAATTTCTCTGGTTTGTAATTATGTGTGTGTGTTCAATTTCTTACACATTCTGTACACAAAAATGATAGTTTGTTAATGCTCTTCTTCGTACTCTAGATGCCACTCGACAAAAGGAAGTAAATATAATTATCCTCAGAGGAAACTGATGTGCAGAAACAGGGGTGAAGGAGGAATAACAGGTAGTTTGAAATAGGGCTTTATTTTGAACACCTGTTTCACTGCCATGTGTAGATGTGGGCTGGTATTCCGGGCTTGTACATTTCAAAAAATGGCGCCCGGTCGGGAAGATGCAAATCAAGCGCAGGATATTTAAATCCCAGGCTTGATTTGCAATTCTGAATGCCTACATTTGCAGCCCTATTCCAAAATCGGCTGCAAGTGTAGACATACCCTAAGAAACTTAAATGATTACATCTTAATTTTAAAAGAGGCTTAAATTTGGAAATCTAAATCCCATTGACTTCCAATGAGACATGGTCCGAGATCCTTAAATGGGATCTTTAAAGGGGACTACAGTTCAATGGAGTTAGTCATCTACATGCCTTTAACAATCTGGGACCAAATGCCTAAGTCACTTTTGAAAATGGGACTTTAGCTATCTAAATTCGTCGCAACACTAAGTGGAGTATTGATTAGGATTTGTGACCTTTCTTGTGTTTTTCCAAAATAATGTATGTATGACTATAAATAGATAGCACTGGTGCATTTTACAAGCTAAAACTAATCTGAGTGGATCAGATTTGCATTGGGTAATAGCAACAGTTCAATCAATTTGTAATGTAATTGCTCACACACTAAGGGTATGTCTACACTACAAAGTTAGTTCGAACTAACAGACGTTAGTTCGAACTAACTTTCATAGGCGCTACACTAGCGCTCCGTTAGTTCAAATTTAATTCGAACTAACGGAGCGCTTAGTTCAAACTAGGTAATCCTCATTCCACGAGGATTAAGCCTAGTTCGAATTTACTAGTTCGAATTAAGGGCTGTGTAGACCCTTAATTCGAACTAGTGGGAGGCTAGCCCTCCCCAGGTTTCCCTGGTGGCCACTCTGGCCAGCACCAGGGAAACTCATAGACTCATAGACTTTAAGGTCAGAAGGGACCATTATGATCATCTAGTCTGACCCCCTGCACAGTGCAGGCCACAAAATCTCACCCACCCCTCCTAGAATAATCCTCTCACCTATATCTCAGATATTGAAGCCTTTGAAGACCCCAAGATGCAGAGAATCCTCTAGCTGTGATCTGTACCCCATGCTACAGAGGAAGGCGAGAAACCTCCAGGGCCTTCCTCGTCTGCCCCCCTCCCGGCCCCAGACCCCTTAAAGGGGCACGGGTTGGCTACGGTGCCCGTGCCAGGTGCAAGCCTGCCAGCACCCAGCCAGCAGACCCTGCACCTGGCACGGCTCGAGCCAGCCACCCGATGCCCCCCAGCCCTCCCCCTCTTCCCGGGACCAGGCTGGCGGCTCCTGGGAGCTTGCACGGGACCGCAAGAGGCGGGCACCCGCCTGGGCTAGTGCGGACATCGTGGACCTCGTCCACGATCTCCGCACTAGGCACAGGAAAGTGGCCGGCTACGGCAGGATAGCTGCCAGCCTGGCCACCCAGGAGCAGGTGTGCAAGAAAATCAAGGGGGTACACTGAGACCCCCGACCCTGAGCCCTGAGCTTACAATGGCCGTCCTGGGTCAGACCAAAGGTTCATCTAGCCCAATAGCCTGTCTGCCGATGGCAGACTACCCTAGGGACCCTGGAGGGGATGGACCGAAGACAGTGACCAAGCCATTTGTCTCGTGCCATCCCTCTCCAGCCTTCCACAAACCTTGGGCAGGGACACCACTCCTACCCCCTGGCTAATAGCACTCCATGGACCCAACCTCCATGACTTGATCTCACTTCCCTTTAAACTCTGTTCTAGTTGTAGCCTTCACAGCCTCCTGCAGCAAGGAGTTCCACAGGTTGACTCTTTGCTTTGTGAAGAAGAACTTTCTGTTACTAGTTTGAAGCCTGCTACCCATTCCTTTCCTTTGGTGTCTTCTAGTCCTTCTATTATGGGAACTAATGAAGAACTTTTCTGTATGCACCCTCCCCACCCAATTCTTGCTTTTAAAGACCTCTATCCTGTCCCCCCTCCGTCTCCTCTTTTCTAAGCTGAAAAGTCCCAGTCTCTTTAGCCTCTCTTCATATGGGCCCTGTTCCCAACCCCTGATCATTTTAGTTGCCCTCCCCTCTCCTAGCCTCTCTTTTCCCCTCTCCCACCTCCTTTTCCCAGTCTCCCCCAGTTTTGTTCAATAAAGACAGATTCCATTTTGGAAGACACGTTATCTTTATTTTTTACATCAAGAAGAGGGGCTAGGGAAGGATAAGTGGAAGGAGGTGAGGGAGGAATGGGGCACGAGCCCCCGATGGGGAGGACTGGGCTGGCTCTGTGGGCTTCTGGGGGTGGAAGCTCTCCTGCAGCGCCCCAATTGCCCCCTCTCCACAGATGGAAGCCTGTGGCAAGTGCAGCCAGGCTGATGGCCGAGTGGTGTGATGTGCCCAGTGTGGGTAGTCCGGGCAATCCAAGCCAGGGCTGCTTTGCAAGCGGGGCACCCCTGAGAACTGTCTGTCCGGGGTGGGGGTCGGGACCCTTTAAGTACAGCCCTCGGCTAGCCTGAGACAGCATCTCCACACTCTAAGTCCTCCTCTGATGCCCTGCCGGCACTGCTTCCGGCCATCCTTGACCCCGGTTCAGGGTCCACTTAATGTGGACATGCTAGTTCGAATTAGCAAAACGCTAATTCGAACTAGTTTTTTAGTCTGGATCCGTTAGTTCGAATTAGCTTAGTTCAAATTAAGTTAGTTAGTGTAGACATACCCTAAGGTACTCCTCAATGGGCATGAGCGTGGCAAAATCCACACTTTAATTATTAGATATGGTTTTATGTGAGAGCAACTGTTTGGAGTAAAATTTAGCCATCTGCAGCTGGACAGCCTAATTGGTTTGTTGATTAAATAGATTTATTGACACAAAGAATACATGTATTCATTGGGCATTACTGCAAAGGCTGACCCAGCCATTCTATAGTTTTCAGTCTACAGTTTGTTGGAAATGGTCACATTATGCACCTGCTTAAATTCTTGGCAGCAAAATAACACCTTAATTTCTTTTATAGTAAGACTTTTTCACTCTGTAGAGTGACAGGTAAGACAGATGTTTCGAAGAGTGAAAGAATTTCTAGCTGTTCCATATTGGGTTGGGTCTGTATTCATATTCAGAGGCATTTGTCAAGAAGAGCTTTAGACGGTGAAGGCTCCACAGAATTCTAACTGTGGTAATGATGGAAGTTGTAATGTTAGAGAAGTGTGGGTATGCAACTCCCCTCTTCTCATTGGGTATGTCCATGACACCTACAGAGACAAGGATGAACATATTTCAAACTCCCCTTTAAAAACAATAAAGCATTCTCTTTCAACATTTTCAGCAGAGAAGGGCTGTTCTTGCATGCAGTGTTCGAGCATAACAGGTTTGACTCATCGATGGATGACACATCAAGCATAGGGAATTTGAAAAGGTGCTGCTTAACCTCACTAAAAAACATTATAGTTCTCAGAACAGGAAAGAAGGAAAATTGCTTTCTGATCCTTGACAATACTATGCTCATAAAGGATAATAAATGTTTTCATAAAACATCTTTCATTGGATAAAAAGTTCTGGTTAAAACTGACAGTGTTCTGTAAAGGAATATTCAGGACTGTCTGAAAATAATTTTGTACTACCAGGAAAAGGATACAAGGGAAAAGATCAGAAGAAGGAATCTATAAATGAAATTTGTCAGAGGACTTTTTCTAATTGTTTCTCTTGAAGAAACTTCAAGTCCTAATTCTGACCTGAAGAAGAGCTCTGTGCAAGCTTAAAATCATTTCTGTCTCTCACCAATAGAAGATATTCAATACAAGGTATTTCTTTACCCACCTAAAGTCAGGGGACCAACATAGCTACAAAAAAACCACCCCAAAACCCAACACTGCATACAACTAGCTAATGGCTGTCACTTGTCCACCTTTAACCTGTGCTAGACTGCTTCAGTGGTCTCTACCTGGAGCTGCCATTAAACAGCCCCCTAGAAGCTTTGGTTGGTACAGAATGCAGTTGCTCTCTTATGGCGAGAGACAGAGCCCCTGCCAACTGCTCTCTACACCCTGCAATAGTTACCATTTCATTTCCAGATGAAATGCTAGATGTTGAATACCTTCTATAAACACCATGAAAAAGCACCCAAGTTTTCTAAGAAGTTCCTTCTTCTCTGACATTCTGCTCCACCTGCATTAACTAAGTGTTTCTAGTGTGAAGCTCATTACAGTTGGCGAAATGACTTTTTCAATGGTGGGCTCTTGCCGTTGGAAATCTTTTATTTATTATTTCAATAGCAGAAGTACCCAGCAGCCTCAGCACGTCTGCTGCTATTGTCAGTTACTCCAGATTTATGCTTGATTAACAGAGGTCTGAATTTGGCTCCAGTTTCTTTATAAAGGTATTATGGGCTCATGGGAAAGTACTGTTTATTCTATAGAAGTCTTTTCCCTATCGGCTGGTATTCATTTTTTAAAAGGCAAGAAAGTTCACAAAGCAATCCTGCCTGGAAACCATGATTAGATTTTAATGTAATGCAGCAAAAAGCCAGCAACCCCACACTACATGGTTTCCACATGACAAGATGACTTTTTAATCATGCTGTAGCTGTAAGGAGGAATCTTCATCTTAATGTCGCATTTCCTTGTGGTTGTCAAAACATGACTGTTATGTAAAATATTTTATTATGATTAATGGTTATTAATTTGTTTTGGAAATATGCAATTTTCCAATGCAGTTCATAAATGACACTGTTCTATCTGCTTTTTAACCAGCTTGCTGTGGTCATTGGCTATCTCTTGACATCCTGGATTATATAGTGTTATCTTTTAAAAAATTACCATTGGCATAGACTGTGTGAAGTACTGAAAGGACATCTGAAGGCAAATTTAACTGCCTTAAGGAAAAGTGCCATGGTGATATCATCAATATATCACAAAGAGAAAGGAGGTAAGGCATCTTCACAAAGCTGCCTTAATTTTGATTAAGAGCAGAAATGACCAAAGAGCTTTACTTCTTTAATAAAAAAGGGGTGAAACCTGACTAAATACTAGTAACCTGCCATTTAATTGTTACTGGTTTCAGTGCACTTAAACCAGAGACAAATTTGGACCCATGTTTCATATCTTTGGATCACAGCATGTTTGAAAAAGAAAATACAATGTTATTTTGGGTGGCTTGTTTATGATTGTTGGGAGTAAAGTGATTCCATGCTCATGGGTGATGTTTGTGTGGAAATCTGGCATGATGCAGGTCCCCCTTCAAGTTGAACTGATCGGGAACAGAATGCCACTCCATGTTCATTAGGGTCCAATACTTTGATTAATTCAGTAACATGGAATACACATCAGGGCTGTGTCTAGACTGGCAAGTTCTTCTGCAAAATCATCTGCTTTTGAGGAAAAACTTGCCAGCTGTCTACACTGGCCGCTTGAATTTCCGGAAAAGCACTGACGATCTCATGTAAGATTGTCAGTGCTTTTCCAGAAATTCTATGCTGCTCCCGTTCGGGCAAAAGTCTTTTTCTGAAAGACTTTTGTGCAAAAGGGCCAGTGTAGACAGCACAGTAGTGTTTTCCGCAAAAAAGCCACGATCGCAAAAATGGCGATCGGGGCTTTTTTGCGGAAAAGCGTGTCTAGATTGGCCACGGACGCTGTTCCGCAAAAAGTGCTTTTGCGGAAAAGCATCCTGCCAATCTAGATGCACTTTTCCAAAAATGCTTTTAACGGAAAAGTTTTCCGTTAAAAGCATTTTCGGAAAATCATGCCAGTGTAGACATAGCCCAGCTGTGCAGTGGGTTCTAGCATACAGGGCAGGTGGCTAGTGCTGAAGCGGAAAATGAAATATTTACCCCAATGAGAATATTCCAGGTATTGGGAATGTAGATCTATAGTATTTTTGTTCTATGTTGCTAGTTCAGTTCAGGCATAAGCAGACAGCAATTGAAATTAGTTACTATCTCATGCCTGTGCAGTAGCCCTTGTGTGAAAGCTCCCGGAGGAAAGATGTTCACATCAGGAAAACCACTAGTTCATTTGGACTAATCGGCGTCTTCTTGGCAGTCTTCTTCCCACCTATGGATCCTCACAGAGACCATGTATAGGGGATTCTACAGAGTATGAGGAAGAGGGTAGCGGGCTGTGAAAGAAGCACTCTTCCCATTCCTCTAGAAGGCTTCTTTCTCAAATTGGGTTCTAAACTTCCTGATATAAGGGATGTACCTCCTTATAAGTTTGTTTAGTACCTATGACAACTTGGTCTAGTCCTGACTGCAGAGTCCAGGTGCCACCATAATCTGCTACTTCTAATAATAATGGGAGACTGGCCTTTTGACAATAAACTCTTCCTTGGACAGACCAGAGTTTTAACTGTCTTGAAGGCACCATTCCTACTCTCCCTTCTAAATTTGTAGCAACAGTAGATGCTAGTGATAATCTTATAACAGTGCTCATGGCTCAATATACCACCAGTAAAATATTGCTTACAGCAATGCTTGGAAAAGTAAAAGAAGCAGATCAGTCATTCTCATAGTTGGTTAAATGCTAAGAATGTGTGAATAGCTTCTGATATCTCTCCTCAAGGAGAGGCTCAGTAATACTTCAGATCCGCACATGGCTTTGGGTTAGTTACTGACAAAATAAAAGATATAACAGATTGCTGCTACATGTTCAAGGCTCTTGCTACACCTCAAGTACTCACTTTTGGAAATGAAGAGATAGCCTCAGGCTAATTTGTTTGACAACTTCGTGTTAAAAATCCTGAAACTGTGTCAGCCAGCATGGTAGAAATTGTGTATCAGCTTGATATTGATTTTTCCTTAGGTGACCTACATTTTTGAAGAGAATAATTCATAGACAACATCAGAATTGGCAGGATTTTTAGTTATGAATAATTTATCTGGCTCATTTAGCCATTTTCCCCTCTCTCCCACTCTCCCCCCCCCCCTTGTTCTTCCCTGTAGAAGAATAATCGGTGAGTAATACCAGTTGAAAAATAGTGGAACAAAATTTTCAAAAATATTTTGCAATTTTTGGAACAATTTTTTTATCAAACTTAAATTTACAAAAAATATTACACTACCCTTATAAAACATTTTGTTGTAATTTTCATTGTCACCTCTTTTTGTTTAAGAAACAAAACATAAGGCATGTGCTGTGTACCTGGCTGAATTAAAAAACTTGGATATAGTAGTACAATATGTCCTACATCCAAAGAAGACCACTGAGTCTCTTTCCCCAGCAGCATTTGGTCCAGTAGAAAATATTACCTTATCCATGTGGTCTTTCTCATGGAATAGCTTTTTATGGAATAGGATAAATCCTGCTACATTTTCACCTGCCCCTGTTGAATGAGAAGTTTTCTGTGCTCTGTGGCTGATTGTTAATATCAGTTGAGTTTCATTTCTTAATTTTTCAAAAACTGAGCTAAATACAGCATATAAGAGCATCCACTTGGGAGAGCTCTTTGATTTAGTGAAGACTGGCAGCATTAAAAAAGGCTTGGAAGTGTCTGCATTTTCTTCACACCTGCTGAGCAAACTGACAAAACATTAAGCATCACAAGTGTTACCGCTATTTGTTTACGATGAAATACTAGGTTTTGCTGAAAGTGTAAAAAATAGCAATAGAGATATATCACATGGTGCAGCCAAAAGAGCACATGGAAAATTTACAGAACATTTAAACACAACAGAAAATAGCTAGGAGAGGATTTGTCAGCCAGCTACTAACATCTACATTTGCAGACATCTTTCTCCACTTACATCCACATTTCCACCCATCCCAAAAATATGAGGATTTTGAACATCTCTACCAAGATGCAATGTTGTGGTGCTAATCCAATATTTTTAGGAAATTCTTGAATTGACAAAACCAGAGAAATCCTCATGAGAAAGTCTTCTGTAGTATCTAGCACTGTCTGGTTCCAGATGGGCAGGAAATAATGACTTGTAAGTATGCCACTTAATGCAGGAATCATAGGAAAAGCAAATACTCCTCTTATTTTGCTCATCACTACATGAGAGTAATATATAAATAGCAATGGAAGACTTTATGGGTGCTTCAGATTAAATATGACTTCTTTTCTAAAACCCCGTTTTATTTCATGTAGAAGCACCTATCTATGAATCTATGTGGTCCAATTAGTACCTGTGCAACTCAAAATCTCAACGTATTCTCAGAGCAAACCTGGTGAGACAGGGGAGTGTGTTATACCCAATTTAGAGATGGAGGATCTATCTCCGTATTGCAGTAAGGGACTCGCCTAAAGTAATTCTGAAAGTCTGTGACCATGCAGGGAATGGAATCTAAGACCCAGCTGGACCCTCGTTCCTCTTTTAGACTCTACCCCCACAAGGACTGAGGCCCCACTGTGTTAGGCACTGTACATACATATAATGAAAAAATAGTCCCAGTGCGTGGTCATAAGCTTGCATGGGAATCGTAGATGCTTAGCAGCTGGGAAATCTAGGCCATATTTAATTCGGGGCCTACAAATAGATTTTGATGCCTAATTTTAGGTACCAATGTTTGAAAATTGTAAATGTTAAGTAAATAAGGTGGTAAAAAGAACACTCACCTTTGTCCTGAAACATGTATTATTCCATGACTATACCATGCAGTGTCAGTAATGACATTCTCATGCTGGGTTTAGTAATGTAAATGGACAAGGGTAACCCAGATAAAATGAAAAATCCCCCTCAACCATTAATCAAAACCCAAATTAAACTGAACCAGTTTGGAAAGGAAGAGATAGATTTCCTACATCGCCAGTATTTCTTAATATTTATATTTATATTTGTACCCTGATGTTTTTGCCAGTGAAGAGCAGGAGAATGTGAGAGGCTGTGTTTTGCAGTATTTCGGGCCAAATCTGAAGCAATAGATACTGGAAATATTGCAAGAAGAGTTTTTTCCCAAGAATACTAGTCCAGAGTTCATACAGCTGTTCATGTGTATATCAGAATTGAACTTTCAAACTTTTTGTTTTGCAAATGTAGTATCTGTGAAAAATACCAGAGCGCGCTGATTAGGCATATTTTTCTTAAAATGTTCTGTCATTTTCGTTCCACTGGTTCAGGAAGAACAATGTTTCATTTATTCAAAATTTTCCCAAAAAGTGCAATTTTTCATTTCCAATTTCCAATTTTCAATTTATTTCATTTTTCATGCCTACTCCTTTCTTCTTCTTAAGGTATTTGTACATGAATGCAAGAAGCTTTGGAAAAAAGCAGGAAGAATTGGAAGTCCTGGCACAGTCAAAGAACTATGATTTGACTGGAATAACATAGACTTGGTGGCATGACTCATATGACTGGCATACTGGCATGGAAAAGTATAACATTAAGGGGGAAAGACCCTGGCTATATTTTAAAGAAGCATTACTGAAGGTACAGGAACAAACCATCCCAATGTTCAGTAAGAACAGCAAATATGGTAGGGAGACCAGCTTGGCTTAACAATGAAATCTTTGGTGAGCTTAAACACAAAAAGGAAGCTCAGAAGAAGTAGAAATTGGACAGATGACTAGAGAAGAGTATAAAGATATAGCTCGAGCATGCAGGGGTGTAATCAGGAAGGACAAAGCACAGTTGGAATTGCAGCTAGCAAGGGATGTAAAAGAAAAAAAGAAAAGTTTCTACAGACATGTTAGCAATAAGTAAGGGTACGTCTACACTACAGCGCTAATTCGAACTAACTTAGTTCGAATTAGTTAATTCAAACTAAGCTAATTCAAACTAATGCGTCTAGAACTAAAAACTAGTTCGAATTAGCGTTTTGCTAATTCGAACTAGCGCGTCCACATTAAGTGGACCCTGAACCAGGCTTAAGGATGGCCGGAAGCAGTGCCGGCAGGGCATCAGAGGAGGACTTAGAGCGTGGAGATGCTGTCTCAGGCTAGCCGAGGGCTGCACTTAAAGGGTCCCGACCCCCACTCCGGACAGACAGTTCTCAGGGGTGCCCCGCTTGCAAAGCAGTCCTGGCTTGGATTGCCCGGAGTACCCACACTGGGCACATCACACCACTTGGCCATCAGCCCGGCTGCACTTGCCGCAGGCTGCCATCTGGGGAGAGGGGGCAATTGGGGGGCTGCAGGAGAGTTTCCACCCCCAGAAGCCCACAGAGCCAGCCCAGTCCTCCCCATCGGGGGCGCGTACCCCATTCCTCCCTCATCTCCTTCCACTTACCCTTCCCTAGCCCCCTTTCCTGATGTACAAAATAAAGATAACGTGTGGACAAAACTAGAAACTCTATTTATTGAACAAAACTCGGGGAAACTGGGAAAAGGAGGTGGGAGAGCAAAACGCTAATTCGAACTAGTTTTTAGTTCTAGACGCATTAGTTCGAATTAGCGCTGTAGTGTAGACATACCCTGAGGGAGGTAACTCACGTTATTTCAAAATAACTAGGTAAGCATCTATACAAAATAACAGTCATCTTATTCTGAATTCTGTAACCCGCATTTTACAAGGAATAACGCCTTTTTCGAAATAGCTATTTTGAAATAGAGTTTGTGTAGATGGGGCAACTGAGGTTATTTAGAAAAAAGTGGCCTCCAGGGCTTCTCTCAGCTGCACGGGTGGCCACTCTGTCCATACTCATCAGAACTCTATAGTTCCCCTTTCCCTGCAGCCCTTAAAGCCTGAGCCTCATGGGAACCAGTTTGTGGCATGACGTGAGCGCTGCTAGCACCGTGCCACACAGCAGTGCCCAGCTCTGACTTCCCTGCTGCCATGGCAGACCCCAGAATGCCATCTGAGCCCCCCACAGCTGCCAGCACAGCTGCAGGCAGCTCCCAAGCCACTCCTGGGCATGGAGGAGGCAGGCCCCATGCTAGACTAGTGCAGAGATTCTGGATCTCACTGATATCTGGGGAGACGAGGAAAACCTCCAGGATCACCACATCAAGTGCAGGAATGTCCACATCTATGGCTGGATGCCAGCAGCTTGGGCCAGAGGGACCACATGCACACCCAGGATCAGGCAGGCCTATACCAAGTTCAGAGATCTTAGCTCCTGCTCAGGGGCAGCACCCAAGACCTGCCCCTATTTCAACCAGCTCCCACGCATCCTGGGAAGGGCGGGTCAGTCCCTTTCCCCCCTCTTGATGTTGACTTTGGGCAGGAGATGGCAGGCTTGTGGCCGAGGAGGAGGAGGAGGAGGAACGGGACACTGACACCAGGATGCTTGCCAGCCATGAGCTCAGCCTGTCCCTGGACCTGGTACTGCCCTCCCAGGATGTTGCACAGGGATTGGATAAAGCTGGGGAAGGCCCATGAGGTGAGCTCCATTACTTTCCCTAGACACACATGGGCGGAGCTGGTGGGCAGTGAGGGGCTGCTGCGTGCTCCTTGCTCGGCCTTCTCGGCCTGAGGATCATGCAAGTGGGTGCATGTGGCGTGCCAGTCCAGAGCAGACAGCACAATGAGGCTGCCTCAGAGGACCCAAGTACTCTTGCTCACGGGTTTCTGAAGAGGCCTGCCTTACTCTCAACTCCATGGTGGGACACCCTCCCATCACAAGCCAGCACTAAGGAGGGTGGGGTCAAGGACTCACACACACAGCAGTGCCGCACACGGCACATTGCCAGGCCTGCCCTTTTGGGGCAGTATGTGCTCCCAGGAAAGCACAGCGAGGCGGAGGACACCAAGCCCCTGCAAGGGGAGCCTGCTGGGAGGGGAGGAAGTGGAGGGGTCCCTAGTAGCACCCTTCTCGTCAAGCAGCGTCTGCCACTCATACACGCCTCCCACAACATCCTCCCCACCTCTCCTCCAGTGGACAGGGATAGGAATCCTCTCCCTGTGGGGCATTGCCACTGTCAGAACCAGTGTGTGCATGACACAGAGGGAAGCTGAGCTGCTCTATTGCTCCCTCCCACCGGAAGCTTGGCTAGCACCTTCCCATGCCTGCTGGATCCCAGGATGTAGGGGCTCCCCCTGGGGACATCTGTGCCCCTGCAGGAAGGGGCCCGCTGTGTCGGCCACAAATGGCCTTGCTCGAAGCACATCACCATCATCTGAGCCAAGACCTTTCAGTGTCAGCTCAGAGATGAGGGCTGGCTTCATGCACCCTGTCTCCTGGGATGACTGTCTTCTCTCTGTTCTTCACAGCTAGACCAGCTGCGAGTGAGCTGCCCGCAATACCTCCCATGCCAGCCTCCTGACCCTGTGGGAGCTGCGCCACAGACAAGCCTGTGAGGATCTGGAGCGGGCACGTCACCTGCCTCTGAGGCCTCTAGCAGTGGAGCAGCAAGAACAGTGGTGGGAAGTGGACCAGGAGCTGCGCCACACTACCTGGCAGGAGCTGGCACAAGAGACCCAAAGCATGAGCGCAGCATACACTGCCACCATTGACTGAGGGTCACTGCCATTTAACAGTCAAGTATGAGAGGATGGATAGCACCCTCCACAAATTCACTGATATGTAGATATGCTGGAGGGTAGGGATAGGGTCCAGAATGACTTAGACAAATTGGAGGATTGGGCCAAAAGAAATCTGATGAGATTCAACATGGACAAGTGCAGAGTCCTGCACTTGGGATGGAAGAATCCCAAGCATTGTTACAGGCTGGAGACCAACTGGTGAAGCAGCAGTTCAGCAGAAAAGGACCTGGGGATTATAGTGGATGAGAAGCTGGATATGAGTCAACGGTGTTCCCAGTGTAGCCAGGAAGGATAACGGCATATTGGGGTGTATTAATAGGAGCATTACCAGCAGATCCAGGGAAATGATTATTCCCCTTGATTTGGCACCGGTGAGGCCACATCTGGGGTACTGCGTCTAATTCTGCCTCCTCCCACCCTCCCCATTACAGAAAGGACGTGGATGCATTGGAGAAAATCACAACAAAAATGAGTAAGAAGCTGGAACACTCCCTTATGAAGAGAGGCTGATGGATTTGGGCTTATATAGTCTACAGAACAGAAGAGTGAGGAGGGATTTGATAGCAGTCTTCAATTTTCTGAGGAGTGTTCCAAAGAGGATGGAGAGGAGCTGTTCTCAGTGGTGACAGATGAAAGCAATGGTCTCAAGTTGCAGTGGGGGAGGTCTAGGTTGGATATTAGGAAAAACTATTTCACTAGGAGGGTGGTGAAGCACTGGAATGGGTTACCCAGGGAAGTGGTGGAATCTCCATCCCTGAGATTTTTAGGTCCCAACTTGACAAATCCAAATTGGCTGGGATGATTTAGTTGGGATTGGTCCTGCTTTTATCAGGAGGTCGGACTCAATGACCTCCTGAGGTCTCTTCCAACCCTATGATTCTATGGTTCTTTCTCCCCAATTTTTTTCCAACTTTCCCTCTTTTGATCATAGATTGGAGAAAAAAGAATTCCAATGCCTAATTTACTGAAAAAAGTTTGTTTTTCCTATTCTACTTGGTTGAAAAGCAAACATTGTTAAAAGAAATTTCCAATCTTTTAAAAATGTTTATTTTTCTTTGAAATATTTTAACCATATCTAGGGCTAGGCTAGGAAAAGGATGTCATCTGGCCATATAACTGATCTGGGGTAAGGGACAGCAGGGCAAGCTTCCCCCAGGGCATCTGTAAAGGCCACCTAAAGAAGTGTGAGTCAAAAGACTCTCCAAGTCCACACCTGTTCATGTTGTGGTATTTTCTCTGTGTCAACCAGGACGCATAATACAGCTGTGACTTTTGACTTGAGGTCTTTTAGTTAAAGAAGACTGAAAACCGCCAAATTAATTTTTTAGAAGCAATTGAATGTCTATCAGGCTGTATCCAGTTTCAATAAGACCAAAGCTGAAATTCAACCGATGACATAAAGGGTACGACTAGACTACAGGCTAACGTCAAATCTGTCGACAAAACTTATGTCGACATAGAGCATCCAGACTACATTGCTTTGTCGACAAAGCGATCAGCTTTGTTGACATAAGAGCATCCAGACTGCAGGACGCTCTGTCGACAGAAGGAGGCACCCGGAAGTGCTTCTGAAAGGTCACAAGGGCAGCCATAAAGCCCTGGCACTGCTGCATGCTCTCTGCAGAGACGCGTGCTTAAAGGGATACTCCTGGAGAGCCGTTGCTCTGCTCCTGCTTCTAGCTTGCCAACCTTGACAAGGAAAGCAAAGCTGCTGCAGTTTTCCTGGCTCTGGTTGCCTTGCTTTGTCGGACACCACAGCTGTGTATTATCTGGTTTGTTTGTTTGTTTGTTTGTTTGTTTGTTTGTTTGCTTCTGTGTGTGTGTGCTTGTTTGTTTGCTTGGGTTTAGACTTTTGGGGTTTTTTTGTTTGTTTGTATTTTTGTTCTTGTGTGCGTTTGTTTTGGTCTTTTGTTTGTGTGTTATTTTGGCTTCTTTGGGCATGGAGCCTGAGCTGCCCCTGGGCAGGCGATGGCCCCACACCATGCTGCTGGAAGCTCTGATTCATGCTCAGGAGAGCATGCTGACCTTTGCAGAAGAGCTGGATCCCGAGGCCAGCTTTGAGCCGCTTGCTCAGGACCCAGCTGCAGCCCTGCTGCCCTTGCCCCCCAACTTTTTCCTGGAGAGGCGGGTTTGGAGGCTGGACACCAGTTTGGACTGGTGGGACCGGCTAGTGCTGCAGCAGTGGGACGACGATCAGTGGCTCAGAAACTTCCAGATGCGGAAGGCCACCTTCCGGGAGCTCTGTACCTGGCTCGCCCCTGCCCTGCAACACCAGGACACCCACTTGCGGCCTGCCATCCCTGTGGAGAAGCATGTCGCCATTGCACTCTGGAAGCTGGCCACCCCCGACAGCTACCGCTGTGTGAGGCATCAGTTTGGTGTGGGGAAGTCTACCGTTGGGGCCATCTTGATAGAGGTAAGTCACTCTCGGGGGCAGTCAGTCCAGGGGGCAGTCAGGACCAGGCACAGGGAATTGGGGATAGGGTGGCACAGGCAGAAGCCCTCTCAGCCTCCCCCTGCCATGGTGCAGGGCCAGGGAAGGGATTGTCTGGGGGACAAAGAGGGGAGCACTTCTCATCAGGTGAGCCAATCCCTCTAAAGTCCTGTGCTGTGTGTTTCTATTTCTCCCATTCTGCAGGTGGTGTCGGCCATCAATGTGGAGCTGCTCCACAGGACCATTCGCCTCGGAGACCTGCAGACCATCCTGGCCGGATTTGCGGGGCTGGGGTTCCCAAACTGCGGTGGAGCACTGGACGGGACCCACATCCCTATCTGTGCCCCGCCCCATCGAGCGGCACAGTACATCAATAGGAAGGGCTACTTCTCTATGGTGCTGCAGGCTCTGGTCGACCACAGAGGACAGTTCACAGATGTTTGTGTCGGGTGGTCAGGCCGTGCACACGATGCCCGTGTGTTCAGGAACTCATACCTGTACCGCAGGCTTCAGACTGGGGCATTCTTCCCGGAGAGGAACCTGGCTGTCGGGGATGTGAAGATGCCTACGTGCATTGTGGCCGATGCGGCCTATCCCCTTATGCCCTGGCTCATGAAGCCCTACACCGGCCACCTGGACGCGAGCAGGGAACTGTTCAACTCCCGCCTGAATAGGGCTCGCTACCAGGTGGAGTGCGCCTTCAGCCATTTGAAGGGCAGGTTTAGGTGCCTGCTGACGCGGCTGGACATGGGGGAACACAACATCCCTGCATGGAGGACACAGACGGAGAAGGAGGGGAGGCAGTTTGGGCAGCCCCGGACAGCTGCCACCTGGCATGGTGCGGCCTGGCCCAGGCAGTGTGCAGGCCACCGTCATACCCCTCCGCCCCCATGCATCCCCCATGACTGAGCAACACGGATGAGTGTTGGGCCACGGTCGGGGTTCCCACTGAGTGCTGAGAGGCCTGCAGCTGTGAGGCTGTCCCAGCATCTCCAGCCCATGCCTGCATGTGGCATCCCTGCCTGCAGGAACAAGCGGTGCCTAGCAGCCGTGTGGATGTAGGGGGGTAGCACGGTCCTCCCTGAGGGCAGCCATGGGTGTGCCCTCTCCCTCCCCCCAGCCCTTGCCCAGCATGACATGTTAGAGCACTGCACCATCCCCTTTGCTCCCGCCTGCCCTGCCCTGCCCTGTGTGTGTTGGACCCTCACAGCACTCACCTGATTTTCCCTCCCTGGGGTCCAAGGTGGTCTGGGAGGCCTCCTTTGTCTCGAGGCCTGGCTCCTGGGTGCTCTGGGTGCCGTCCTCCTCGTCTTCCTCCTCCTGGAGCTCCTGGTCCCCCAGCAGGTGTTCCAGCTGCTGTACAACCGGGGTCTCGAGCCCAGACTCCACCAGTCTCTCAGGAGGCAGAGGATCCCCTGCCCCCAGGATCCTGTCCAGGTCCTTGTAGTACTCACAGGAGTACGGCTTTTCCCCAGAGCGGGAGCTCTGCTCATGGGCCCGGATATACCCCTGCCTCAGCTCCTTAACTTTCGCTCTAACCTGCTCCAGTGTGCGGGGATGGTGGCCTTGTTTGGCCAGCTCTTCTGCCATTCGGGCACAGATGTCGGCATTCCGCCTCTTGGTGGAGTGTATGGCATAGAGGGACTCCTCCTCAGCCCAGAGGCCCAGGAGGGCTTTTATCTCCGGCCCTGACCAGGAGGGTGCCTGGCGCTTCGAGCCCCGGGGTTCCCGGGGGGATGATTCTCTGGAAGGGCTAGAGGGGTTTGGGGGGGGGCTGGTCCCTCTGACATAGCTCACCCACAATTGAGCAGTACAGTTCTGATCTGCTCTGGAGCTTGCTTGCTGCCAGAGTGCTGCTTCTGGGTGCCTGTGCCTTTTAAAGATGGCTACGGGCAGGAACAATAGAGATGCAAGCTGTGGCAGGAGTGTCCACCAGGGGTTCTCCCTGGAGGCCTTTTATGTTGACATCACTTTTCCCCTGCGTCCACACTGCTGTTTTGTCGACAGAACTACGTCAACAAAGGAGTTATTCCTTGTAGAATGAGGTATACATATGTCAACAAAACTTAGTGGTAGTGTGGACGCAGGTATAGTTTTGTCGACAAAAGTCCACTTTTGTCGACAAAACCCTGTAGTCTAGACACACCCAAAGTGATTCTATATACCATTATCACTTTACTACATTGGTCAGTCTTTCTGCATCTGACTTGACTGATGTTTCTATATTAACAATACCACTTAAATGCCATGGTCCATCATTTTTTTGGTGATGGTATTTGTAGCCATGTTGGTCCCAGAATATGAGAATTGGCAAATGAAATTTAATGTGGATAAATGTAAAGTAATGCACATTGGAAAAAAAATAACCCCAATTATACATATAATATGATGGGGGCTAATTTAGCTACAACTAATCAGGAAAGAGATCTTGGCGTTATCATGGATAATTCTCTGAAGATGTCCACACAGTGTGCAGCGGCAGTCAAAAAAGCAAACAGGATGTTAGGAATCATTAAAAAAGGGATAGAGAATAAGATAGATAATATCTTATTGCCCATATATAAATCCAGGGTACACCCACATCTTGAACACTTCATGCAGATGTGGACTCCTCATCTCAAAAAAGATCCACTGGCATTAGAAAAGGTTCAGAGAAGGGCAAATAAAATGATTAGAGGTTTGGAACGGGTCCCATATGAGGAGAGATTAAAGAGACTAGGATTTTTCATTTTAGAAAAGAGGAGACTAAGGGGGGATATGATAGAGGTAAATAAAATCATGAGTGGTGAGGAGAAAGTGAATAAGGAAAAGTTATTTACTTGTTCCCATAATACAAGAACTAGGGGTCACCAAATGAAACTCATGGGCAGCAGGTTTAAAACAAATAAAAGGAAATTCTTCTTCACACAGGGCATAGTCAATCTGTGGAACTCCTTGCCTGAGGAGGTTGTGAAGGCTAGGACTATAACAGGGTTTAAAAGAGAACTCGATAAATTCATGGAGGTTAAGTCCATAAATGTCTATTAGCCAGTATGGGTAAGGAATGGTGTCCCTAGCTTCTGTTTGTCAGAGGGTGGAGATGGATGGCAGAAGAGAGATCGCTTGATCAGTACCTGTTCAGTTCACTCCCTCTGGGACACCTGGCATTGGCCACTGTCGGCAGACAGGATACTGGGCTAGATGGACCTTTGGTCTGACCCAGTATGGCCATTCTTATGTTCTTATGAGAGAGACAAGAGAGGTGAGGTAATATGCTTGATTGGACAGACATTTGTTGGTACAAGGTACAAGCTTTTGAGCCACACAGAGCTCTCAAAGCAGAGAAGATGAAGAGCTGTGCATAGCTTGAAAGCTTGAACATTTCAATTTCAGAAGTTGGTCCAACAAAAGATACTACCTCACCAACCTTGTCTCATATTTATTCAAGGAATTTTTCCTTTTTACTCGTCATGCTGTATTCAAAGACAAATTTACCACTGAAACCTGGCTTAGTGTAGATGGGAATTTAGACGCTTGAGAATACAGCTGATTCATATTTAAATGACAGGGTAATTTAACATCCACCCCCAGAGGATGTCAAATGGCAATAAAATGTATGGATTAACGCAGTTCAGTCCTTTAGTTGCAAAAAAAGAGATGTTATAACGCTCATTGATTTTTGTCCATCTGACTTCTGATGAAATACGGAGACACTTGTAAGAAATGCTAAAGAAGGAAAAACCCCAGAAATAAGTATATAATAAGATGCTATGTCACTGAGTAGAGTGTAAAAGGAAAATTTTCCTTACAGAGATAAGGTAATAATTTTAGCTGTCACAGCTATAAAATGTTTCTGTGTCTGTGTAGGCACAGGGCTTAAAGTAAGCAAAAGAAAGTAAAAATATGTACTCTTGTGATAGATGTTTGCATTTGTGTTGTTTGGAAAATATAACTATGGCAGAAGATATATACAGTGCAGTAGCTGGCTTACCGCCTACATATTGAATCCACGTCTTTTGTGGACTTTTCCAGATTTGTTGCAAAGTTGCTTTGTTTAATGAGAAGGAAATCCCATATTTAATTTGCTTCTGTCTACAGATCAATAAGTTGATATTCTTTCTGATACCGAGTACACCTCCCACACTCTCAGACCTAACTTACTTGTATTGTAATAAAACAGAAAAATTTGAAAGCATAAGAGTGAATTTTCAAACATGGATATATGAAAGACATTATTAACCACCTGTCTGGTAATGTATAGGAACATTGGTAATGAAGGTGAAATTGGACTCATTGGATTTTTTTCACATCAGAGAGTTCTGTTTTCTCTCCCAAAAGCAAACTAAGCCACCCACATTCTTCCCATATTTTCATTCTGCTTTACCATCCAACTCTGAAAACTGAGAAAGTTTACGTAACTTCAAGTGTTTGCTGCAGAGGTGCAAATGTAATAGTTGCCTTTTGTTCCAAGTTTCTCATGGGAATGCTTTAAAATATTTTACTATGGTAGGTAAACATTTCAATACAAGAAAAGAGAAGCATTTAATAAGATTAAATTAAAGTATTAATTGTGTTATTATCTTGAGTTAGAGGTATACATTACAGACATTAAACAGCTCATTATAGTACAGTATGTGAAGTTAAGCCTCACTGAAATAATGGGAGATTTGCCATTGACTTTAATGGGTCCATATTATGTATGAAGTGGCTGGATTGCTTATTTGTCTGTTGAATGTGTATTTCCAGATCTAAAACCAAATGGAGGATTTGTTTTTCTGCAAGCATATATTTATCACTCATATTTTGGCTCAGTATTTTTAAGCTATCTCCCTTAACTACCACTTTTGACTGCAATTATCTAGTCAAAATTAAGTCAATAAGAAAAAAGGTAACAAATAGGGGTAGTCAGAATTTCAGAAGTGTCCTTCCACCTCTAGGTCACACATTTTAAGTACCTCTGTAGCCCTTCTTATTGTGCTAACACTTCATAATTTTTAATTATTTAATCTCCATAGCCATCCCTCCCTCCAAGGTTACACAGAAAGAGCAAGGAACTAAATCCAGCTCTCCTCAGTCCCAGCAAGTACACTCACTATTGCATCATTTGTCCTCTTGTATGTAAATATGTCACAATTCCAATGCCTCTCTATCCTGGGATAATGTGTTTGCCGGCTTTGCTCAAAAGGGAGCTGTTCTATATTATTGCCTGAGTGAGGTGCCACATTTGCAGAACATTCCACATTTACAGAACTCTTTTCTTCCTTGGAGTATAAAGTCTAAGATCAGGAATTATGTACCATTTTTATGAGTTGATCACATTATAAGAATTAAGAAATAATTGGCTGTGGCTGGATGTGTGTCTTCAGTTCTACCACATTTCATTCTATCCAGGTAACTTGAAATTAATGTATCACCTCATAAAACCATAGACTACTAGAGCTGGAAGGGACCTCAAGATGTCATCAAGTCCAGTCCCCTGCATTCAAGGCACAATTAAGCACCATCTAGATCATCTCTGACAGACATTTTTCTATCCTTCTCCTAAATGTTTCCATGGAAGGAGATTCCAAAACCTATCTAGGTAATTTATTCCAGTGCTTAACCACTGTGGAAGAAAACCAGACTTCACTCTGCGTTTGTAAGCAACAAGTAGCCAGAGGCAGTTTATTTGAGCAATATTGACAGTTAGAAAGTTTTTCCTGATGTCCAACTTAAACCTTCCTTGCTGCAATTTAAGCCCATTGCTTCTTGTCTGATCATCAGGGGCCAAGGAGAATAATTTTTCTCCCTCTTCCTTTTGGCACCCTTTTAGGTACTTAGAAGCTGCTATCTTGTCCTGTCTCTTTATCAGTCTTCTCTTTTCAAAACTAAACTTTCAGTCTTCCCGCATAGGTCATACTTTCTAGACCTTTAATCATGTTTTGCTCTTTCCTGGTCCTTCTCCAGTTTCTCCACTTCTTGACTGAAATGTGGTGCCCAGAACAATACTACAGTTGAAGCCTAATAAGTGCAGAGTAGAGCGGAAGAATGACTTCTCATGTCTTGGTTACAACACTCCTTTGTAACGCATCCCAGAATGATGTTTGCTTTCTTTTGCAACAGTGTCACACTGTTGACCCATATTTAGCTTGTGGTCCACTATGATTCCATGATCCTTTTCTGCAATACAGTCACTTCACAATTTGAATGTACCTCTCTAAGGGCGTATCTAGACTACGCCGAATGGTCGAAAGAGGATATGCAAATTCAGTGGGAATTTGCATATCTTCTTCTGATCACACTTTCAAAAGCAGAGCTTTCGAAAGTGAAAGTAAATAAGATGAAGCTTTTTTGGCAAACCTCCCCCTTTGTTGAAAAGCCGCGTAAACCTCCTTTTTTAAGGAAGAACAGCTTTTCGATGAAGGGAGCGAGTCGCCGAAAAAGCTGCATCTTCATTACTTTCACTTTTGAAAGCTCCACTTTTGAAAGTGCAATCGGAAGAAGATATGCAAATTCCCGTGGAATTTGCATATCCTCTTTTGACCGTTTGGTGTAGTCTAGATACGCCCTTGTTGAAGTTCTTTGCATTGTCCTTCTTGATATTCGTCCTGTGTCCCTCAGACCACTTTTCCAGTTTGTCCAGCTAATTTTGAATTATAACCCTATCCTCCACAGCACTTGCAACCCCTCCCAGCTAGTTATCATCCACAAACTCTATAACAATACTTTCTATTCCACTATTTAAATCGTTAATGAATAATCAGTCCCAAACCAGATATCTGTGGAACCATTCCACCATTCCAGACTGATAACTACTCTCTGAGAATGGTTATCCAAACAGTTATGTACCCACCTTATAGTAGTCCCATCTAGGTTGTATTTCTATAAGTTAATCATGCAAGACTGTATCAAATACTTTACTAAAGTCTAGGCGCACCATGTTTACCACTTTCCCCTCATCCACAAGGCTTGCTTTCATAATAAACAAAGCTATTAGGTTCCTTTGACATGATTTGTTCTTTACAAAACCATTCTGGCTGTTGTTTAACACCTTATTATCTTCCAGATGTTTGCAGATGGATTCCTTAATTATTTGCTCCATTATCTTTCCTGGAACCGAAGGTAAGCTGATTGGCCTATGGTTTCCTGGGTTGTCCTTATTTTCCTTTTTATATATAGGTGCTATATTTACCCTTTCCAGTCTTTGGAATCTTGTCCGCCTTCCATGACTTTTCAAAGTGATAGTTAATGGCTCAGATACCTCTTCAATCAGCTCCTTGAGCATTCGAGGGTGCATTTCATCAGGTAAGTTGAAGACATCTAACTTTTCTAAGTAGTTTTAACTCATTTTCCTATTTAAACTTCTGAACCTACCTCCTTTTCTCCAGCATTCATTGTTTTAGGCACCCAATCACCACCAACATTCTTGGTGAAAATCAAAATAGAAATATTGTTAAGTAGCTCTGCCATTTCCACATTTTCTGATTTTCCTTATTCAATAAGAGGTAGCCCTATCCTGTTCTTAGTCTTCCTCTTGCTTCTAATATATTTTGTAGAATGTTTTCTTGTTACCCTTTATGTCATTAGCTAGATTGAGCTTGCTTTGTGCCTTTGCCTTTCTAATTTTACCCTGACATACCTGTATTATTTGTTTTGGATTCATTCTTTGTATTTTGACCCAATTTCCACTTTTTGTAAGACTCCTTTTTGATTTTTAGATTATTCAAGATTTCCTGATTAAGCCAGATGGTCTCTTACCATGCTTCCCTTTTTTTCTACACAGTGGAATAATGTGCTCTTGCGCTCTTAATAACATCCCTTTGAAAAACTGCCAATTGTCCTAAATTGTTTATCCTCTTAGTCTTGTTTCCCATGGGACCTCGCCTACCAGCTCCCATAGGCTATGTCTACATTGCAGCCTCCTTGTGCAAGAAGCTTTTTGCGGAAGAGATCTTCTGCAAAACCGTCTTGAGCAATAGGGCCTTCACACTGCAAAAGCACATCGAAAAAGTGATCCGCTATTTCAAGAGAGAGCATCCAGACTGCATGGATGCTGTCTCGAAAGGAAACTCTGATTGCTATGCACAGACCAGCCACCAGGGCACCTGTGCTTTTTTTGATTGCCTCTTTTTGCGCAACCCCCCCCCCCCGCTCCCAATCCACACACATCTTTTTGCACAAGAACTCTTGCACAAAACCCCTCTGTTCTTCCATTTTACTTGCGCAAAAATGTGCTTGAGGTGTGGACGCGCCACAAGTTTTTGCGCAAAAACTCTGTAGTGTAGACTTAGCCTGAGTCTGCTAAAGTCTGCCTTCCTGAAATCCACTGTCTTTATTTTGCTGTTATCCCTCTACCATTCTTTAGAATCATGAAGTCTATGATTTCATGATCACTCTCACCCAAGCTGCCTTCCACTTTCAAATTCTGAACCGGTTCCTCCCAGTCTGTATCCAAATTCTCTCCTCCCTTCCTCGATAGGTGAACCTATCCCTGATTAGCAGTCCTTCCTGGAACAGCATCCCATGGTCCAGGAAGCCACAACTCTCCTAGTGACACCATCTTCACAGTGAGGTTCACCCCCAGAATGCACCTGTCTCTTCCTGGGCCCCTACCTCTGACTGGAGGGATTGAAGAGAACACCACCTGTGCCTCAAACTCTCTTACCCCTACTCCCAGACTCCTGTAGTCACTTTTGATCTGTTCAAGGTCACACCTTGCAGTATCATTAGTGCCCACATGGATGAGTAGTATGGGGTAGTATTCAGCAGACTGGATGATCCTCAATAATCTTTCCATATTGTCTCAGCTATGGGCCCCTAGCAGGTAGTATACCTCCTAGGATGTCATGTCAGGGCAACAGATTTCTCTCAGAAGATAATCTCCACCACCACTACCCTACATTTCATCCTGGCAGACGTCTCAGCATTGGGGTACATGGCTTCTCCTCTGCAAGGGGTGAGTCCTCATCTCTCAAATCCAGGGCAGCATAATGGTACTCCAGTGGGTGGGTTAGGAGCAGTGGTGCAGCACTGCCTGCTGCTAGAAGGAACCAGGTGCCAGTGTCCTCCATTTACTGATGTGTCAACACACACTGGCTGATAATATTTTAAACTCAAAGGAAATATGGGAGACAGAGGCTAAGCACGAATATGATGATGCTTAACATGGGTAATTGTTTTTTATGTTTATACGTGCAGTCTATATGTTCCTTTAGTCACTGCCAAAGGTTTTATTTTTTCCCTTTGAAATGTATATCTGTCTATCCAAATACAATTAGTTCCAGAAGTTACATCTAGGGAGATGTGTTTCATGTGATCCAATTTAATTACTCAGTGAGTTGTTTTATTTTCAAGCTAATCTTACACAAGTCTTTGGAATAATCATAGAATCATAGAACACTAGAACTGGAAGGGACATCGAGAAGGAACTGGAACTGGAAGGGGCCACCCTCACAGCCGGACCAAACACCATCTAGACCATCCTTGATAGGTGTCTATCCAACCTGCTCTTAAATATCTCCAGTGATGGAAACTCCGCTACCTCCCTGGGCAATATATTCCAGTGTTTAACTACCCTGACAGTTAGGAAGTTTTTCCTAATGTCCAACCTAAACCTCCCTTCCTGCAATTTAAGTCCATTGCTTCTTGTACTATGGAACAGTCATGCACTGTTCTTGAGCAGCATGGAACAGTTCTTCACTATCAGGGCCATGACTACATGACATAAAGGGTACGTCTACACATTAGTCCGAAGTAACATAGTCCGCATCTACACTACAAGCAGTTATTTTGATATAATGTCAAAATAATGTCAAGCTGGAGAACGTCTTACTCCAACTCTTGTAACATTCATTTCATGAAAAGTAAGGGAAGTTGAAGGAAGAGTGTTCTGCCTTCGACTTCCTGCTGTATAGACAACACCAAAAGCCGAAATAAGCTATTTCAGCGTAAGCTACGCAATTGACATAGCTCAAGTTGCGTTGCTTATTTCGGCTTTAGCCCTGCTGTGTAGACGTGCCCAAAGGGCCTGTCTCTCCTTAATATTCTCTACTATGAGTAATTCACCTGCACTTGTGAGCTTGTTGCAGCTCTTTGGCATTATGGTTCTTGAAAATGCTGCAACAATTAATTGAGGAAGTGTATTAAGAAGCATTGCTGTAGTGTTATACTGTGGCCCTGCATGACCGTATTGGAAAATGCATCGGATTGCTCTATTGGTTCCCTGGGCTGTCGAAGTGAATAAAAAAACCATCCTGCCTGGCAAGGACCTCCAATATTAGCACACATTTAGGTAAGGTAAGTGAGAAGGAAACTGAGAGCCGTCTGAGGGCTTGTCTACATGAAGAACAATTCTTCCAAATTAATTAATTAAAGGTGAGAATTTGAAGTGGATTAGACAAACCGCATTAAACCTGTGTGGATGTTCTTATTCAGAATAAGTGGCCTGTTAATGAGAATATTTTGCATTTAACCTTTTTAAAAATATCATTTCCATGTCTGCCTGTCGAAACATTAGTCTGTCCCTCTTTCTTTTGCCTCTCCCCATCATGTCCACCAGTTATTCCTGAAATTACAGTCTCATCCCTCATAATGCAAATATCTGTATTGTTCAAAGATCAAAGAAAAGGAAAAGAATAAGGGCAAAAGTGGAAAATGTAGGTGACATAAATCTGACCTACAGGCATTTCACTCATCAGTGTTGCAGAAAGCCCATCACTCAACAATGAATTGTTTATGGTCAGTAGCAGAGGGACAATAGGCTGTCACCATGTGGTGGGCGGCTGCTGGTGTTTTTGAAACAGCTGCTCTAGGGCACCAGTGGCAGAATGCGCAGTGGTGGGACAAGCAGTGGCAGGTGGAGAGGGAGAGAAAGGACCACGCTGGAAGAGGCTGGATCCTGTCCGCAGGGTTAATCTCTGGTGGGCCCCCACCACTATGTTTACCTGCTTCTCCACAGGTATTGAAAGACTGCAGCTCTTGTGGGCTGCGAAATTGCTGTTTGCGGCTGATGCAAGTGGTGGGAATTAGCAAAGATTGGGATGCTGCTTCCTGCTGCTCGCATTGGCCACAAATGGCAATTTGCGACCAATGAGAGCTGCGATTGTCCAATACCTGTGAAGGTGCAAATAAAGAGAGCGGTGGCAGCCCACCAGGGACTAACCCTGGCAAACCACCACCATTTTATTGCCCACCCCTACACTAGACCTAACCACTTATAGAGTTTTAGTCTCACGATTGGCTGAGTCACTTGGGACAAGAACAACCAGAAATGCAACTCTGTCTTGCTTGCTTTTATGACTCACTTCTCAGTGCTCTCCCTCAGTTGGTGTTGATACATCAAATTCATTTTTAGAAGTACATTGGAATGATTGTTGATCTTCTATTCAGGCCTTTTCAATGAAAGAAAATTAAGGAGAGAGATGCAAAATATATGTGAACCCAAAATATAACTGGAAAATGTCTGATTTTCAGTGCATTCCATTTTAATTATTATGTTTTTCTTTTCCCACATGTCTAGTTCTGTGAATATAACAGTTAGACATTGAAATACAGTTTTACTGGTCTCCATTTTACTTCTATCTAGGGAGCTTTGACCTGTAAACATTTTTGTGAATGGTTAGCTGTGATCCAAAAAAATAAACTGAGGGTTATGTTAGATGAAATCTGTTCCTTGTCTCTCTTGTAGCATTACTGACTGACAGGGGTCACTGGGCAGGCCGAAGATTAGATCATGAGGAAACAGACAAAGTGGAACAATGGACAGAATAGAAAAAGCAAAGAAAAAGGAAATCTTCTGTTGGGGTTTGCCTGATTCCATGGCTAAGGCCTTCATTGTCAAAAGAATTCCCAGTGGTAGGCATTGCACCATATCTGTTGTAATAACTGCCTAATGCAGAAAACTCTTTGCCACTTTCTGGAACTTTTCAGTTTCTCCTCTCCTTTGGACAACTTTCAAAATGTTTGCTGGAGATATACACTGCCCTGAAAGTCTGCCCTTCTCTGATACCTCCTTTCCCATCACACATTGTTGTGAGTGTGTGTCTGTGTGTTGTTTCTGGTGCAATAAAAGCGAAACACTTGAATGGTAACTCATCCTTATTTGCTTCCAGCAAATTGAGAGCAGGCGCTACAAATACATACATAGCCAGTTTATTCATTTGCTCACGGGTGGTGGGTGGGTGCCCAGTTGGTGAAGGCAAGTCCCAGCCCCATCTTGTCTGCCGGAGGCCCCATCCCTTCTGCACTTCCCCTCCCCCCCCCCTTGGAGTCAAGCACAATCCCCACAGCAGCTGCCAGCTCCCACCCCAGGTTACTGCCCGCAGACCCTGAATATCCCCTGTCCTCGCAGGTGGTGAGGGGCCACCCTCCCCAGACATTTGGAGCGCCTGGGAGTCAGAGACCATGGCAGCCATGCTGCAGTCTGATCTTCCTTGGCCAGCCAGAGGGCCAAACAGCCAGAGACCCAGCTTTGCCAGTCAGAGCACTGAGCAGCTGTAATGTGGCATCAGCTTTCCTGGAAGCAGGGCAGCTGTGCCAGAGCCCCATAGTCAGGCAATTGTGCTGAGGCCCCAGCCCTTCTGGGAAGCCAGGGAGCCAGACAGCCATGCTACAGCCCCAGCCTACCCAACGGACATTACCTGACACCCATGCATTTGCTTACTGGAATGTGAAGCCCCCAAAGTCACTATTGTTTCCTAGGAAAGTTACATGGACTGTAACATTGCAGCACCAGTCACAGAGACAGTCATTACTGGTTCTCATTTTCAAAGAGTTATCTCAAAGCCTCCCTGATTTGAATTGTCCTGTGGGTATCTGGCTGTTCAAAATTAGCAGACAAGCAGTCTGCCTCAACACTCAACCCCTGAGGAAACCTTTCACCCTTAGTTTCACAGAGATTATGCAGCATACGACACACACCTATAACTATGGGAATATTATCTTCCTTCGGGTATAACCTGCCATAAAGCATGCCTTTATTTTCCTTTAGGACTAACCTGTCATCGGCAAGTTTTGTATCTTCCAAGGGCACATTCCACTACTCAGCCTGTTGTTGAACTGTTCCTTCCACGGAAAACCTGGACAGCAGTAAGGTTTCATGAGTCATGGCTGTAAGCGGTACATTGTAACTTTCTATGCAGACTGGGTTCCTGAAGATGTTCGCATTAAGCACCTTTCCAGATCACTGCAAATTGGTCTCAGTGAATTGCCTATGGCGATCGTCCAGAAATGCCTGCAATACCATGAGAAAAATACCTTTTCCTAATGATGTATTCCATTGCAAGGTAGTCTAGTGCCAAAACTGCAATATATGTGCCATCTATTGTCACTCCACAGTTAGGGAAACCCATTTCTGCAAAGCCATCCACTATTTCATGTGCATTTCCTGGAGACATGATCCTCTGTAGCAAGAGAGGATTAATTGCCCTGCACACTTGCATTAATGTGGTCCCAATGATTAACTTCTGACTTCAAACTGGTCCACATCCAACTGATTGGAGTCTGCAGTCACCAGCTTCCACACTCTGATTGCTAGGCACTTCTGTAGGACAGGTCTCATCCAGGTGTCCTTGCACTGCAGTGCTGAGGCGAGTGGCACACACATAGCTCCAGCAGGGTGTCTTTCCACATATCAGTGTTCGGCAGTCATGGCTCATCAACCCACACCAGCATGATGATGTGCTCCCTCCATTCAGTGCTTTGGTTCCTGAATCCAAAAGTGATAATCCACCCTCTGCAGCTGTTCTGTAAATGCCGAAAGAAATCTAACGTGGCTTCTATCTATATCACACTGCATGTTAGGAACTGGGGAGTCTTCAGTTAGGAACGTCAGAATCAATTGTTCTGCCATCCACAATGTCTTCATGGCACATCTCAGAGCAGAGAAGAGCCGAATAGGATCAATCCCTTCTGACAAAGATCCCAGGATACACTGCAAATGAAAGCCATTGAGAAGCATCTGCACAAGAAAACCAGTAGCCCAAGAAATGCTGGGACTGAAAGCAGCGCATCATGGGTCATTGAGCCTAGTCTTGAGATGCACCACAATCTGCTTTGACTTCCCACAAGACATAGTGGTGAAGGTGTTGAGCTGAACAACTCCGCTCACATTGTCGATGCTTGTGCCTCAGTTGTGGACACACTCTGTCAACAGAAGGAGCAAGTGTGAACATGCAATGCTGATTTTTATGACAGAACTTTTGAAGTGATGACAAAACGTGGTAATATAGACAAGGCTTTTGTTTGAGGTGAGCATACAATAAAGAGGTAGCTCTTCTAGGACTTAGCCTCTTATACGACTTTCCCACCATTTATCTGTTTCTGTGATATCCTGGGTAGTTCACATGTATTGCTTTCCTGAAACCTGTTTTGAAAGCCATAATTTTCTACTAGGAAGAGAGACTTTAATTTTCCCAGTACAACACATCATAGGAATCCTGTTTGCAGAGGCTACTGAAAACATCCTGTGAAGCAGCAAGTCCTGATTTTACGATGGCCTTTTTCCAAATGGTACCACTGATCGTTTGAATTGTCTTTATCCTCAAAAGATTCCTATCCCCACAATGCCCTCAACTGGGAGGGAAGGTCAGCAGTTTACCCCTGTGGACTTCCTGCCACTGGGTCCTTCTGCCACTGCAGCCAATATAGCCTCTCCATCGCTGGTCTACTTGTTGCTTTTGTTGCAATCTAATATTCATTCCCAAATTGATCAGGTCAGGCCAGGATTTTCAATCTTTTGGGTCTTGAATGACATGTCAGGCCATATTTATGTTTATATAGCTATTTTGGCCACTAGAAATGGACCTGGACTTCAGGATTCAGATGAGATAAACTGATCCCATGCAGACAGATTCACTTCCACTTCAGAAAATGTTGTATAATTAATCTATGATTGCTCAGCAACTAAATTAACCACAAAATGCATCCTTATTACCTGCTTCTAGACAGAAGATGGGACTAGTATCCACTGTGAAAGCATCAGAAATGGTGCCTTTTCCCAGAATATAATTTGGTATTCTCCAACTTCTAAAATGTGTTATACAAAGGGGCAAAACTCTCAGTCCCTTCCTTGGTGTTACACAGATCTATCTGAGGCCATTATAGTTAAGCTGTTCCTTAATATACTGGTATATATATTGTATATGTGTGTTTTTGCAAACTTTTGATTTGGGGTTTTGTTTATTTCATATAGTTAATCAGTTAAAGTCTATCTCCCATCTTTATGGCATCAATCGCTGTAACATCTGAATGTCTTTCATAAAATTTGTAGCATTTTAGGATCCATTCCTCATGCCAGTGAAGTCCTCTATCGCCAGGCGAAGCTCCCCCTCCTTCAAGTGCTGAAGCATGTGGGTAAGGGTACGTCTACACTGCAAGTTTCTTTTGAAATAAGCTTTTCTGGAAGATATCTTCCAGAATTGCTTATTTCAAAATAGAGCATCTGCACTACAGGGAAGCCTCAGAATTTGTCCGAGGCAGGCTCCCCTAACATGGACATGCTATCTTGATTTAGAGCCCCAAGAGTTACTAGGGAGGAACAACTTTAGAGTGGCCCTGGTGAGGAGTTATATTGACATAGCAGCAGTGGAGCTTCCACACATACCCTCTTCCGAAAGTGCTTTTTCGGAAGAGGTGTTATTCCTTGTGGAATGCATGAGGCTTAGCAATGTTGAAAAAAAGCCCTCCGTTATTTCCATTTTCTTTCAAATTAACGCAATTGCTGTGTGGACACTAGTATTGTTTTTCCGGAACATTGGCCATTATTCCTGAAAAACGGTGCAGTGTAGACACACCCTGAGTTTAAGCACAAAACTAGTACTGTTGTCGTCATTGGTACTACTGAGCTTCTGAAAGTTATGCATCTGCTTCAAGTGCTTACCTAGATTGGTGCCCACATCCTTAGTAAAAACCACAGAAGCTTGTATAGGGGAGACTTTTAAAAAAGGAATAAGTGTCTGTCTTACAAACTAATGCTACTGTACAATTGTTTTCAAATAAACTCAGATAAACTTTACTGTGAGGGTGGAAAGCAATGCAAGTGAGAAAGTTAGTGCAGAATCAAATACACAATCCCAGACAAGACCACAGCCACAGCTTAGAATCAATTATGCTGGCTAGTTACTTAGATTTACGCCCACAGTTGGCAGTGTGGGTACAAACTTACAGGAATGGTTTGTGCTTACAGAAAAGTAGTTGTTCCTTTAGAACTTGGTCCATAAACTATCCTGTATATAATACACAAACAAAAGAGAAACCCATGTGAAATACTATTTCAATAATACAACTAGTAATGTGTAAATACTCCTCTAATATAAATTATTATGGAGCTCATGAAAAAAATGTATCAGACTCACAGCAATCTGTTTTGAAATATGTTTGCACTGTGCTTTATACTCTACAGGGAATTGCTACCTGTAATTAAAATTGCCCGGCACTATTATTGTACCCTGTTTTCTGTTGTTTATAACTAAGATAGAGATGGCAATTTCCTGCAATATACTAGACAAACTTTATTGAATTAAGTGTCAGTAACTTAGGAGCTCATTGTATTAAACATGCAAATATTTATGTATTATTGTGGGATTGTACATAGCTTGTTTAGGAGACATGACTGATATCAGTTTTGGGAAATTATATGACATTCATGGGACTTTTATAAACAATGGGCTTAGACAGGAATGAACTATTAGTCTCTAGGAAATACTTGGGAGGATGTGAATACACAGACCTGAGCTCGTGAAGGCTGCCCTGGCAGGAGAATGTTGTTTACAAATTACCTATTCCCAGGCTCAACAGCATTAAAGAGTAACTCAGATTGTGAGTGTGCTGGTTCAGAATCAAGTGATTATTAACTTATATCCACAGAAAAAGCCAACTGGTGGGCTTGAAGGACTGCTTAAAAGCCAGAGCCCAAGATTAGAGTTGGAGAGCTCTCTTATAAAATATTTAACATGTTCACAGAGTCTTATTTTTTTAAGATGTTTTATCCATAACGTTTTTGCTTTAAGAATAAATGTGCTTGCTCAGGAAGAGCAGAATGGTAGCTCAGTTACACCGTTTATCTTCTTGGAGGGAAAAAGCACAGCAAGTGGGCTTAGGCAGGCTGACTTTGTCAGGGAATTCTCAGGTCATGTCTACACTAAGGCTACATCTAAACTAAACCTCTCTGTCGGTAGAGGGATGTAAATTAGATGTATCGAAAGTGCAAATGAAGCCGGGATTTAAATATCCCGTGCTTCATTTGAATAATGGCGGCCACCGCTTTTTTTCGAAACAGGGCTTTTTGGGAAAAAAAGGCAGTTTAGACAGGGCATTTTCAACAGAAATGCCCCATTTTGAAAGATCCTGTATGCCTCATTTTCCTACGTCTAGACTACAAGCCTCTTTTGAAAGAGAGTGTCCAGACTGCAACCACTTCCTTCAAAAAAGTGAGCCGCTTTTTTGAAAGAGAGCACCCAGGCAGTCTGGATGCTTTCTTTCGAAAAAGCCCTGTTTGCATTCAAGAATGCCTTTTTTTGAAAGAGCACTTTCCCAATCCCAAGTATGACTTCCAGCTCCTTGTAGAACTGGCAGGTTGTGGGTGCAGCACCAGAGCAGTGGCTTGCCCCTGGCTCTTTGTGTTAGGAGTTCTGCAGTTCCTTCACCCTGAACTGCAATGCATCCCAGTCATGGCCTTTTTCGGTCTTGCATCTTAATACCTTCTTGTAGGTATCGTAATTCCTATGGCTGGAATGCATCTGGGATTGGATGGTCTCCTTTTCCCAAATGCTGATGAAGTCCAGTATCTCGGCATTGCTCCAACTAGGGGATCACCTGGTGTGTGGAGCAGGCATGGTTACCCAGAAAGATGTGCTGAGAGCACTCTACACATTGCCAAGCAAAGAGGAAGAGGAAGAGGACTTTCAAAATTCCCAAGGAATGTGAAGGATGGGTCTGAGTGTTGGTCAACTGAAAGTAGGGAAGTAGAGTTCAAAGTGAAGACCAGAGAGCCGAGAAGAGACATTGTGGAACAGATATCAGAGGTCAGTCACAGCTCTGCAATATACTAGAGTATCTACACTGGCACAATGTGTAGAAAGTCCATGCTTCTCAGGCTACGTCTAGACTGCGGGCTTCTTTCGGAAGAACCTTTTTTTGGAAGAGATCTTCTGAAAAAACGTCTTTAAAAAGAGATCATCCACACTGCCAAAGTGCATCAAAAAAGCAATCTGCTTTTTTGAAGATAGCGCCCACACTGCATGGACACTATCTCACATTTAAGTCGTGATTGCTATGGACGGAGTGGCCACCAGACCACCTGTGCTTTTCCTCTTTCCTCTTCTTTCGAAAGAACTCCCTCTTCCCCATCCACACACGCCTTTTTCTGAAAGAGCTCTTTCGGAAAAAGGCTTCTTCCTCGTAGAAAGAGTTTTACCAATGTCAGGAAAACCCCTGTGTTCTTTCAATTTTTTTCAAAAGAACACAATTGCAGTGTGGACGTAAGTGAAGTTTTTTCAGAAAACCGTCTGTTTTTCCAAAAATACTCTGTACTGTAGACATAGCCTCACTGAGGTGTTTGCACAGCAACTGTGGAGTTGGTGCACTGTTAAGTGCTTTGCCAGTGTGGCCATATAGGGTGTGTCTAGACTACATGCCTCCTTCGACGGAGGCATGTAGATTAGCCAGATCGGAAGAGGGAAATGAAGCCGCGATTAAAATAATCGCGGCTTCATTTAAATTTAAATGGCTGCCCCGATCTGCCGATCAGCTGTTTGTCGGCAGATCGGGGGAGTCTGGACGCGATGCCCCGACAAAGAAGCCTTTCTTCATCGACACAGGTAAGCCTGGTTTCACGAGGCTTACCTGTGTCGATGAAGAAAGGCTTCTTTGTCGGGGCATCGCGTCCAGACTCCCCCGATCTGCCGACAAACAGCTGATCGGCAGATCGGGGCAGCCATTTAAATTTAAATGAAGCCGCGATTATTTTAATCGCGGCTTCATTTCCCTCTTCCGATCTGGCTAATCTACATGCCTCCGTCGAAGGAGGCATGTAGTCTAGACACACCCATAGGGAGTTATAGTGCCGGGAGCTGACTGATTTTGCTGTAACTTGCTAGTGTAGAGAAGGCCTTGGAAATGTTGGGTTTTATTTCTCTGTTCTTCAATTCTTCAACTTTACAAAGAAAATAACAATATAACCCAACCACAAAAGTAGGGAAGATAAATTCATTAATGTTTGTGAAGACTTCAACTGCTAGGATGAGAGTGCCACAGAACTGCTGATGAGGAAATCAGTAATGGCTGCATTCAATGCAGGATGCACAGTAAATAAGAACTAGCATCCCTTGCTGAATGAAAAGGATAAAAATGAAACAGCAGATATGCACCATTCACAGTCTGAAAAAGGAGTCTTGTCGAAATATATTAGGCTGTAATTAAAGACTATGTCATACTGTATATAAAGAAGGGGGCAAATTAAAGTTGTTCAAATAAGCTTTTTCTGGAATTTATTAACTGTTGAGTGCTTGACTTTGCAATTTTTCCTATAACTTTTTCATTTTTTAAAAGATATATACAGAAGTAAACATAACCAAACATACAGAAAGTTCTCCTTATATATTATCAATTTTCTACTTAACTTTATCTATACTTGAAACATTTAATTCTATGTATTAAATATAAATGGTTAAAATATAAATCAATTATTTGCATGACAAATTTACAATTTTAATAAAAATCCAAATATTGAAAGAAAAATATTAAGATAAAGAATCTAAGCAAACTGAGTGTTGGTCAACTGAGAATAGGGCAGTAGAGTATAGGATAGAAAACGGAGGGAAGAAAGCGAATGGAGAGGAGAGGGAGATGTGATGGGACCATGAATTTAAAGAATTATTCGAGTACTTCCAGGAAAGCACTCCATATCTCTGAAATGTTTCTTGAGTAGTTCTGTTATAGTAAACATTTTTTTCCATAGTGGCCAAGCTTATGATATGTATGTCCAGTGTTCCAGTTATTTCTTGCTTTTTGGATTTCCATTTTTGTACTACTAGTCTTTCAGTCACCAGCTGATTCAAAGCTTTTCATATTTATTAAATTTCCCCTTAACATCCATTTGGTTTAAAATTACATGCTTTTTTTGGAACACAATTTTATTGGACAGGAAAAGATTAACTTTGCTATTAAATTCTGCACCAAACAAACAAGTATAGAAGCAGAGCATATTAATACCAGCTCACTCACAGGGCCAACATTTGCCTGATTTGGGGCACCTGTTGTGTGCCTTTCCTATCTTTCAGTGTCATTTTTTACGTAATACTGCAAAAATGCTATGAATTAAATCATCTCAAGCCCACTTTCATCCACTTTTACCTGGTCTGTATTTGGACCATTGTTTATATTCAAATATCTCTGGCTCTATGGGTAAGTCTATACTGCAAGCTTCTTTTGGAATAAGCTTTTCCGGAAGATATCTTCCAGAATAGCTTATTTTGAAATAGAGTATCCACGCTACAGGGAAGCCTCAAAATTAGTCTGAGGCAGGCTACTCTAATGTGGAAGCTCGATTTAGAGCCCCACGAGGCACTGGGGAGGAATAACTTTAGAATGGCCCTGGGGAGGAGCTATTTCGACATAAGAGCAATGCAGAGTCCACACACACCCTCTTCCAAAAAAGCTTTTTCAGAAGAGGCCTTATTAAGGAATGAGGTTTACCAATGTTGCAAAAAGCCCTCCATTATTTCAATTTTCTTTCAAAATAATGCAATTGCTGTGTAGACGCTAGTATCAATGTAGATGCACCCTATGATATCCTTTGAAATGTTAGATAGTTGAATAGCATTTGACATGAATGAGGGGCTTGGACTGACTCATTTTAATCTTGCATATACTGTTGACATACTGACAAGCTTTGGGCAAGTGATATCACTTCTGCCTCTATGCTCCTATCTGTAAAATGGGGATAATAATGCACAGTAGCTCACAGAGTAGCTATGAGGATTAATTAGTTAATGCCTTTGAATGTGCTTTAAAGACATAATGTGCCCTATATTTCATCAAATCAGTTCAGCATTGTAGATCTCTGCTGTCACTAAGGGTGTGTCTAGACTACATGCCTCCTTCGACGGAGGCATGTAGATTAGCCAGATCGGAAGAGGGAAATGAAGCCGCGATTAAAATAATCGCGGCTTCATTTAAATTTAAATGGCTGCCCCGATCTGCCGATCAGCTGTTTGTCGGCAGATCGGGGCAGTCTGGACGCGATGCGCCGACAAAGAAGCCTTTCTTCATCGGCACAGGTAAGCCTCGTGAAACCAGGTTTACCTGTGCCGATGAAGAAAGGCTTCTTTGTCGGCGCGTCGCGTCCAGACTGCCCCGATCTGCCGACAAACAGCTGATCGGCAGATCGGGGCAGCCATTTAAATTTAAATGAAGCCGCGATTATTTTAATCGCGGCTTCATTTCCCTCTTCCGATCTGGCTAATCTACATGCCTCCGTCGAAGGAGGCATGTAGTCTAGACACACCCTAATATATAGATGTAGTGTGCTTTTTTGCAGTATTATTTGCGAAAATGCACAAATACCATGGTATACTCAGCACATGTCCAATTTTTAATGGCACCTACCATATGTAACAGTACAGCATGAAATCATAGACGCAAAACATCTGTAGCATTAGTATTATCCAGTTTATCACCCTTCAAATGGTATTTTGAAACACGTATATTTCTGTACAAAAGATTGTCATTATATTTGCTTTTATTTTAGTGTTATGGCAGAATGTGTCTTTTGAAAACATACAACCAGACATTCTCATTTATAGATTAGTTCACGAACTCTGTAAACTCATGTCATTTGTGTTTGTAAAATTTCCTATCTGGTAGATGTGGAGACATCATAATAAATTAGCACTAAAATACTTCTATTTCTAGTATCCACAAAGAATCATTATGGATCATAAATTTCTCTGGGAGAAAATGAAGTAAAGTCCAGATAACTTAACAGTAGGTAAGACTCCTGCCTACTAGTTAATTTCTCAATTTGGCTACTAGGGATCATATTCTTGTACTGAGAGATACAGAAAATAATCTGATATTCACAGGCGTGTCAACAAATGTAATTTTTCTCTGGAAAAGACAGGACAATAAATTGCAAACAGTTGTATGACTCCAGTGGGAAATTTAAACACCCACTAGGGAAGGAAGGTGCTTCTCAAGTTCATGAAAGGAAGGGAATAGAGGAGTGAGACCATTTTCCTAATATTGACCTTGAGTTGCCTTTTGGATTAAGGTGTGGGTGTTTGATTTTTTTTTAATACTCTGAAAACTATGAGCATTTGTGTGCTGACCTGAACAAACGTGTGGAAAAAAGCTTGGTGCTGAAAAGTATTATGGCAAAGTTTGGTTTGTGAAATGTCAGCGTGGGTGGATTTGAGATGATTGAAGTGAAGTAAGTGGCTTATGAATATTTCATTAGGATATGCTTGCCCCAACTCCTTAACATTTGAGAGAGTCATTTATAAATGGGATGACTGGTTAATTTTTGAACTGGGTTCTGTGAGGTAGAAAAGGGTCACTTTAAATGCTTGGACGCCCAGTAATTTGTATTTTGAAAATACTTAGTCCAAAGAAACAAGAACAGCTCTTACTAATTGCTTCTCTTACCACTAAATCAGGGGTATGACTCCCACTGTTTTTAGTCACAGGAGCTCTTTTACATGCCTTAGGGGACACAATAATTAAGACCAAGCACAATGATCACAGTTATTAATTAGGGCTACTTAATTATTAAAGAGAAAAGAAAATATCGATCAAAACAACACAAAAAAGAGCACAAATGATAAGCTGGTGACTTCCGTTCTGATTTTTTCTGCATGCCTCTCTGTGGAGCCCTTTAGCAGAGATTATGCCTCCGAAAATGGACCCAATTTTGGTGGGATTATTTCCCTAGGTAAATTAAGACCAAAATACATTGTTTCCCAAAATTATTGCATACCTAGACTCAGTATCTTATTAGATACATAATATTGGTTATATTTGGTGAACTAATTTGTTTAAGGTGGATCTGGTATTAATAAACAGATATTAATAAACAGATTATAATTGGGGAAAGTGAGCAATCTTAACTGAATAGTATTAAATAAAAATAACTATTTAAATCCTTTACTTGGAAGAAGCCATTTAAGGAGCGATTTTAAAATAGGCCAATTATGAACGGTAAGAATTCTAAATCCAATTAAATCCCAGTAGTTCTGCATTACCCAATTCTGAGCCCCTGTTTTCTCTGCAGGAATACATGCTCTAAGCATCTGGTGATTAAAAGGACAAATGGTTAGTATTTCAAGTAATATCAACATTTTCATACCCCAATAAAATCATGAGAGGAATTTAAATCTGATCCCTTGGGTAGTCTCTTTGTTAATTTTTTCTCACCAATCTCTGCAGAAGTTTTAGGGAGCTTTTTCCAGGGTTGGTTTCTTGTTAAGTTTTCTGTTTTTCTTATCTGTGGCAGATTTCTTGTTGAGATGGACAGGATAAGTCACTGAGTGCTTGCTGTGTTAAGTAGGATAGCAGAAGGGGGTTAAGTGAATGATAGGTCTTCACTTCAGAGGGTTATTTCTAAAGACTCTTCTCCTTCCTATTTCCATTTAATTATATGAAAACAAAATGCTCCCAGGCTTATTTAGACTTAAAGTTGGTTTATGTCACTCTCATATTGGCTCCATGCCTTTGGGGTTGGTTAAGATGACATCTTTGTCCCCTGAATATGTAGTCTGCATAATGAATATGCATAATTTCTTTAATTGCCTTTGTTCTTGTGGTGGGAAAATCCCATATAGCCTTTACAATTAAAATCTAATTTGTATTCAACTCATTGTCTGAGATAATCCCACCATATCCTTAGAGTTCAACGGAAATGAAATTCTGTTTCAGAAAGTCCAAACATTTCTGTTCCTGATATAAATGTTTTGAATTCTCAAAATAACTGTTAGAAAATCTTTAGCTGAAGTTGTTGATTCTTCATGACACTTTTTGGAATGATAATTTTTCTGGTCTTGCAGAGTAGGATGCGAGTTGCTAGAAATTAATCAATAATATAAATATTCTAACATAAATGGCAATTTATATTGGAAATTAGTTTAGCAAGGTCATTAGATTTCATGTTTGTATGTAAAGCATTTTACTATTTATATAGCAATACTATTAGGAGCTATGTATGTAGCTAGCATATCTTCAAGTGTGAATTTCACAAAGGTGTTTGCCATGGCAACATTTAAGAAATAAACAGATTACACATTTTTTCCTGGCGTTTTAAAAAACATTGGATTTTTCTTTTGGGGACAGGCAGATACAAAAGTTAATATTGTGCACTTATAGCCTAGATTTATTGTTCTACTAACACACCCTTAATTCCTAATTTCAGTTAGAATTCTTCCTACAATATGTTTTACATTGTGTTACAGGTAACAATGTTATCTTTTTGATGTTTGCTTGCTTGCAGACAGATAAGAAACATTCTAAAAATCTTTATATTATCCTGAACATTGTATAACACATATCTAATCACATACAAATACCATGGATCTTTAAGCATCTTAATACCTATGAAAAAGTTATAATAACTTTATTACTATGTTTACATCCATATGGAAGTCTGTCCACCTCACAGCTCTAAGACATGTCCTGTTGTTGTAGCACAACAAATTACCCAAAGAGTGAATGTTCCTTTTCGCTCATCAAGATCTTTATATAGTATTTCTCTCATTAGTTTTCTGATTAGAATCATCTTTGGAATGGGATTAGAACCAAGACAGTGTAGCGTTGGCAGGTTGAGGCAGAGGTATACTATTCATCTCTTTGTGAACTGGAATTGCATTACCAAAGCTGCTGTTATAGGAAATCAAGATATAGCAAACCACTAACACTACTAAATCAAATACATTTGCATTCCTAGAAACATTTATTTTAAAAAATTCGGTAAGAAAAAACACAGAAAAGGCTTCCCAGGGAGCAAAATGGAGAAATGCCTGGAGAAAATGGCAGCATTGACAGCTCTGTTATCTAGCATAGCGTACACCAAAACAGATTGCAGCTTCTGATCTGCATTTCCCTGATGCTATATTCACAGCTATAAGGGTTGCTATTAAGAAGTTGATATTCACTAACAGTTATTGCATCTTTAAAAGCTTCAGAGGAGTATCTGAGTTAGTCTGTAACAGGAAAAACTTAAAAAACAACATATAGTCTAGTAGCACTTTAAAGACTAATAAAAGATGTAGATGGTATCATGAGCTTTCGTGGGCACAGCCCACTTCTTCAGATGACTGGAGCACTGGATGTCCAGAACCCTAATTCTTCCCTCATTCATTTTGGACATCCAACACTCTGGTCCAACACTACGGTCATCTGAAGAAGTGGTCTGGGCCCACAAAAGCTCATGATACTATCTACATATTTTGTTAGTTTTTAAAGTGCCACCAGACTATTTGTTGTTTTTTCAAATTATTTCATATTAATTTCAGCGCTACCATCAGTATTACTCAGGACGTCAGACTCGATGATCCAATTGTTCCTTCTGACCTTAAAATATATGAATAGTTTCAAGGGGAATCAAAAAGTGAACTGTGGGATATATGTTGGCAAATACTGGAGTTTTAATACTGGACTCTATCCTTTCCATTGTCCATGGCTAGCCAGGAAGTAGCAACCATTACTCTTATTGTCTAGACTACAAGCCATTATCAAAAGAGGCTTTTTCTAAAAGAGACCATCTAGACAGCCACAAAACTTTCGAAAAAGCAATCCGCTTTTTTGTAAGAGCACACCCAGGCAATCTGGATGCTCCCTTTCGAAAAAGCCCTGTTTGCGTTCAAGAACGCCTTTTTTCGAAAGAGCTATTTCAAAAAAGGCGTTCTTCCTTGTAAAATGAGGTTTACCGCTGTAAAAAAAAACCACCGCGTTCTTTCGATTTAATTTTGAAAGAATGCGATGGCAGTCTAGACGCAGCTGAAGTTCCTTTGAAAAAAGCATCAGATGTGAACATCACAATAGTTTTCTACGCTTTGGTCATCTCCAAGCTAGACTGCCGTACTTAGACCTAACTGTGAAGTGGATCTGGAAGTTACAGTTAAGAAAGAACCTATCTATCAAGCTTGTGAATGGCCTCACTCTGTATTCTCAAGTTTCTTCACTGGTTTCCATGAAGGCCTTTAAAGCGTTAAGTGGTCAGGGATTTTACTGCCTGAGAAAGTGCCTCTCATGCTATATCCTGTGAAGGCGGTTAAGATTGGCTAGGAATCAATTTCTGAGGGGTTGAACTCCCAGGGCCTGGCAAGAGGGGATTCTCACTTTAAAGCCGCCACTTCTGGAATTATGCCCTTGTTGTCTTTTAGTCTGCACTTATTTTTTAATCAGAGTTCATGCTTGGTGACCTTCTAGAAGGCAAGCTACTGTCTGACATGTACACAGTATAGACAACAACCCTCAATCGCCAGGAGAAGCAGAGAAATGTTTGAGTTTCAATCCTAACAGCTAAGGGACCCTATTGATTTTAAATGCAAGGCCAACCAACAAGTTTTGCACTAGTATAGACATCATAAGGAAGAGTGTCAATTTAAAGTAAAGTTGAGGCATCTGGGAGAGACATCCATGATAGTGACTAACTCTTCAGTTATAACAGAGAACGAAATATCTCTGTCAGCTCTGCATCACTATGCAAATACGCCCTTCAGTAGAAACCAAAAATACTTGCTCTTTTAGTGAGTAACACTCTGAAACAGAACTTTGATCTCCTTTTTGGCAACTTCTTTCATGATTTTGGCATCTGTTACTTCCGAGAAGATGGATAGAGATGTATGTGTTTTTTAAAAATGTCATTCATCCTGTATATGGCGCACCAACGTGCCATTTATTTACAATTTATTACATGTTGAATCTATTAAAGGTTTTTAATTATATTGTTTTAAATGCTTCAAATGATTATATTGAGTGATAAATATTCAGGTATAAGATTTATGTCACAAATTAGTAAATCATTAGTTTACTAAAGAAAGAGAACCACAGTTTAAAGAAAGGGGAGTCGGGATCCAACAGTGCAGATGATTTTAGATCTTTTACATTATTTTAAGTGAATGTAATGCTGATGAGAGAGAAGACAGGAGCTGATGATGGAAATTGAAGCAGTTTGTTTCCAAAAGAAGGCTAACAAAGGCAGTGGAAATATTGCTGAGCAAATCTGCTGACTGTGGAGTTCAACTCTCATATGAAAGGAGGTGAAAATGGTTTTCTCGAGTGTGCCCAAAGGAAGAATCATTCAAAATATTTTTTTAAATATTGGTGATAAAAGCATTCCCATATAACGACGGGGCAGAGAGTGTTGCAATATAAGTCTCAAAGGGGTAATGGTGTTAGTCTGCAACTTTATAAACGATGAGCAGTACTTGTTGTTTTGAAATCTAAGTTTTATGTTTGCAAGGCTGACTCCCTAGAAGTACAGTTTCAGATCACAAAAGGGCTGGCTAAGCCCTTTACATTCTGAAGTTGACAAATTGAATATCATAAATTTTACTCTGTGGGGATCTTTTGATTGAGACCTTATAAAGGAGGCCACCTTGTCTGCTCTGCATATATGTTAGAGGTCCTAAATTTCTAAAAGTAGTAATTTTGCTGAGGTTTTCTTGGCCAAAATGTTTCCCCTCTCCCAGAATAGCCAGGGTCTCTGGCTGGAGCAAAGGAATAGGAAGTTTCGTTGGGTGGAAAGACAATCCAATCAATTCTTCTACTGCTCCTATGTCCTTCCTTCCTGGTTAATTCACCCCTCTCCAGTTCCACAATTGACCTCACGTTGTGCAGTTTCTTTCCCACAACCACAGCAAATATGCAGAGAGTGGGTATAGTGATGGGGGTGGAATCTTCATCATAGTATTAAAAGCCTAATAGATAATGCAGGAATACCAAACACTTTTCAGCTGCAGTGTCAGTTCGATCAGCCAAAACAACCTTCTTTCTAGTTGCAAAGGCCTGTCAATAACCGATATGACTCTGCGTTAGAGATAGAGGGTGGCTAGCACCCAGGTTAGCGTGTTGAGTATGCCTGTTGTACAATTCTCTCTATGTATGCTAGCAGGAGCGGGGGAGGAAATACTGGTAAAGAGTCTGATTTAATGCTAATTGACATATACAAAATCAAAGATGTTCTCCAGCTACTGTAGATACAACTAATTGTGTTTGGTAGGTGATCTATCTGGAGTATGTGCAGTACCATGTATCAGTTGTGGTAAGTGGGCAAGTAATAAGTATTTTTACACAGAGCATGGTGCTTTACAGGAAAAAGGTGTATTCAGTGGAAAGGTCCCACTCTACAGGTGACCAAGGCCGGCCCACAAATTTTGGCACCTGAAGTGGGGAGCTTAAATGAGGTCCCCATGCCCCCTCGCTTGGGACAAAACTTTGAAAGGTCTCAATTCTGCCTTCTTCCTGTTCTACTCCTCTCATGGCACTCCACCATCTCTGTGCATCCAGAGAAAAGAGAATACATATGCACCAGCAGCAGACACAATTTTCTACAGTCTGGGTCCTAGTGGCGCCTTCCCTCTCTCCCCCCACAGTCTGGTACCTGAGGCAGCCGCCTCAGTTCACCTCATGGTAAGGCCAGTCCTGCAGGTGGCTGTGCAGTGTGTGGGAATGGGAGACGAGGGAGATAAGATCCTCACAGAATTAGACAAAACACATGAATGACGAACGCATGAAACGGGTTTAAACTGCAGGCCTCAACTTTATTAATTAATTATACCTTGGGAAGGGACAAAATACTGCCTGTCTCTGCTCTCATATACCAGTTATTCCCAGGAAGGTAACAAGAGCTTTATTCATGAACCAAAGAATAACTTGGTCTGCTCCATGGACTTCGCTCTGTTACGAAGTCTTTCTCTAATGGAAGAAATTTCGTGTTTAAGGAAATAAAGCAAAGGCTCTTTCTCATAATTACAGACCATTAACCAGCTAACCCAGTTTTATCTCTGTCCTAACTGAACTCCACTGAGACTCTGTCGGCCTGTGCAGGTAAACATATTCAGAATTTGGTTTGATGGCTGACAAAATGGGAGTATGAAAAATCTCAATAACTTTGATTTTTCTTCAGGATATGCTTTTAAAGTACTTGGTTAAATATGCTAAACTTTTGGGAATATTTGCCAACATGAACTATATTTTACTGTCTTGGAGAAATGAGGGTGTCACTTTAATTTTACTGAAAATGACTGAAGTAAACTGAGAGGAGCATTTTTCTATTTCCGTGACTCCTTCTAATTCCAATAATCCTTCTGTTAGTCACAATTCCCTACTAAAAATAATGTTTTTCACTAAACTGTAACTGGATTGATGAAACAGGCTGGCAGCATCTGAGTAAATGATCTGCAAGTCAGAGAATTGTAGTCTTTCCAGATACGTCTCTTCAAGCCTGCCAGCACATGTTTTTACTTTACAAACACAAAATCTTGGTTTTTTTCAAAGAATTTTCGATATTATTCCTTTCCACATGCCGGGAAAGTTTTCAGGATATGACAGATCGATTTTTTTGCGTTCGTTAGAGAGAGCCAAATGGCTATGACATGGATTTTCATGAGCTTCTACTAAAGTTATTTAGTTTGTGGAATCTCCATCTCTGGAGATATTTAAGAGTAGGTTAGATAATTGTCTATCAGGGATGGTCCAAACAGTATTTGGTCCTGCCATGAGGTCAGGGGACTGGACTCGATGACCTCTCGAGGTCCCTTCCAGTCCTACTATTCTATGATTCTTCTGAGAACAAGCTGAACCAAGGTATGCAAGCTAAGAGATTAGAAACATTTAAAACTTTCCCTTTTGATACAGTGTGATATAAACATTAGTTTATTTTGTAAAATGGATATGGTGGGTAAACATCTTAGTGGACCAGCTTCCACTTGTGAATGAGACAGGGTTTCACATTTATAAAGCACCTTTTGCTATTTACGGAGGAAAATATTAATACTGACATGCATTCTGTGTGTGACTGACTTACCCCCATTAGACTTCTCTCCAGAAAATTATAATAATTGAGTGGTCCCAGTGAGTGCGGAAGGGTGTGCATCAGATTAACAACTACTTTGCAGTAGAGAGATTCTGTAAGATTGAGTCTTTTCGTATCTAATCATTTTATTGGAGCATCTCCAGTGTGGAATTAACCCAATCCCTCTGACCAATGGTTTGTATAGGTTTTTCCCTTTTATCGATATGCATACACTAACTTTAGTAGTAGTGGCCTTTGTGTCATGTTGTTTTAAAAAATGGACATAAAGAAAAGGCAAACTCTGTCCTTTAAAAATCTATTGTGTACAGTCCAAAAAAATCAAAATCATACCATGAAGCGGAGAAAATGACTAGGAATATGTACTGAGGAATTTTCAACTGTTTAAGGGTAGCAGGATATTTAATTATGCAAACTATATTAATATACAAACCTGATGAAAAATGTTGCAAAAGATAGAAGAGATTACATATTTTATTTATTAACAAGCTCTAAGACAACATGTGTGTTATTAAAAAGTTACATAAACAGCTTGGTCATAATGAGCCATGCATTTAATTAATTTAATGAGGTGAGGTCTACAATTTGGTGCTGCTCATGAATCATAACAAATTCCTACCCTGTAGCTTCATGGCAGCCCTTTATGTACCATTCATTAGACACAGCCAGGTAATAAGAGTGCAAGGCAAAATACGCCAACAAACTTGTATTCTTTACATTTCATTCACTTTTCCTCATGCTTTGGCTTCTTTCCTAGCTTTAAAAAGATTTACTTTTCTTTTAAGAGTAGTAATGTGGTATGTTCCAGTGGTCTGGCTTGGCATGCCATTTTGCATGTTTATTATTTTATTTGGGACTGGGCTGCTTACTCTTTACTTCCTATATTCTAGAACATGCATTCCGCCTTTAAGCACCTTACCTTCTGGCTAGTATTTTCAAAGCAGCCTAAGAAATTTGGGCTCGGAACTTACACTGAATCCCAACGGGATCTGAGCACCTCAACTTTAGGCATCTTGTAAAATCCCATCCTATATTTCTTCCCATTATATCAAACACCTTAATGATAAGCTATCTCGGAATCTCCTCTCTCCCACTGAAAATAACTGAAATCCTTTATGATTTCCTTTTAATGCATCTTCTAAAAAATATCAACAAACCACAGAATGAAAGTGATGGAAAGGCGGTATAAATTAATTTAAGTATGTCAGAACCAGATAGATCATTTTAAAAAATACAGTAATCATCACTTGCCTCTTCTTATTTAGGGGTCCTTAGTGTGAAATGATTGGGATCCCACTGGAATCAAATTTTCTTAAGTCAGCTCCCTATGAGTCCTAAATAGCAACCATTTTTCTCCCAGAGTAACATAGCAGTAATCCCCTCCATGGCAGCCTGCTCAACAGTCCCCAATTCTGCACATCTACACTGCACGCTTATTCCAAAATAAGCTATTAGCAAATATATATTTCGAAATTGCTGTGCAGACGTGCTATTTTGAAATTAGCTAACACCCATTGACATAGTGCTGAGCTATTTTGAAATGGAGCGTCCACATTCATTGGACGCTGAATTGAATTTAAGGCCACCCGGAAGCACTTCAGGCAGGGCATCAGGACAACACTCTCTTCCTGGAGCTACTGCCTGAGGCTATCTGAGGCTCAGACTTAAAGGGACCCCCCCTGTACAGCCATGGCTCAGGCTCTTCTCCTTTGCCTACCTCATTGAGGCCGTGTCCAGACTCAGGGTTTTTTTCGGGAAAAGTAGCCTTTTCCCGAAAAAACTTCCCCTGCGTCCAGACTCAAGCCGCGTTCTTTTGAAATTATTTTGAAAGAACGCGGCTTTTCTTTTGATGGCGGTAAACCTCGTTTCACGAGGAAGAACGCCTTCTTTTGAAAGTTCCTCTTTCGAAAGAAGGCGTTCTTCAATGTAAAGAGGCCGTCTTCGAAAGAGAGCATCCAGACTCGCTGGGTGCTCTCTTTCGAAAAAGCGGATTTCTCTTTCAAAAGATCCGCCTGCAGTCTAGACGCGATCTTTTGAAAGAGGCTCTTTCGAAAGATGCTTTCGAAAGAGCCTCTTTCGAAAGAAGCCTGCAGTCTAGACATAGCCTGAGGGACAGCAACTCCTTTTCTCCACCTGCTGTGGTCACACTTGCAGACACCTCAGCTCTCTAGCCCAGGAGCTGGACCTCCCTCCGAGCAGTCAACAGCTCTTATATGTTTGAGTGCACCTCCTGCTGCAGTTTCTGAGGGCTGCCTTCCAAGCCCTGCAGGAGAAGGACAGCTCATTGTGGGGCAATTCCTTTCCACTCTCCAGGTGCTGCTCATATAGTTTGACCTGCCCTCCCCTGAACATTGTTCACTGCCATTTCTGGCAACTAGACTCCAGCTCCAACTTGCGGAACCACATTGTCCTGGAGCGGTGAGACAACCAGCAGTGGCTCTAGAATTTCCGTATGTGGAAGGACACCTTCCTGGAGCAGTATGAGTGGCTCGCCCCCACCTTCAGGCAATGGGACACCCACATGGGACCTGCCATCCCCCTCCAGAAGTGGGTCACCATTGCTATCTGGAAGCTCGCCACACTGGACCGCTACCGATCCATTGGGAACCAGTTTGGCGTGCGGAAATCGACCGTCAGGGCCGTGCTCATGCAGGTATGACCCAGCATAAGCCAGGACAGCTGATTCCCACCTCGCACAGAGTCCCCCCTGCTGCGCTTTAGCCTTTTAAATATATTAAGAGCCTGTTGGGTGCATCTGGGACTAGGCGCAAGCCAGGAATCAGCTGATGCGAATCCATGAGGCCCTGAGGGAGAGTTTCTTACAAAGACCCCAGTGATACTCTCCCCTGGGCTTCCCCACTAAGGGTGTGTGCAATGCCCCTCTTTGCCTTTCCTTCCACACCCCTCCTTTCTTCTGCCCTCTCAGATGTGGCGGACCTCAATATAGTAAGGGCAGGTCTGGGGTGCCGCCCCGGAGTGGGAGCTGCACTCCCTGGCCTTGGCATAGGCCTGAGCGCCTTCAACTTCATGCGCATCTTCTCCTTGGTGCGCATGTGGCCCTTGGTGCCCGGGCTCTCGGCCATCCAGTCATAAATGTCCACATTCCCACATCTGGTGCAGAGATCCTGGAGGTTTGCCTCCTCATTCCGGACCTCAATGAAATCCAGGATCTCCACACCAGACCAGGAAGGTGTGAGCCTCTTTCATTCCCTGGCAGGATCTTTGGAGCTGCCTGCCTGCTCAGCTGCAGGTGTGGAGGTTTCAGATGGAGCATGAGATGGGTCATGGCCACAGGGACAGCTGTGCAGGCTGCTGCAATGTGGCTCAGGGCTATCACGCCCTCGCTTGTGCCACAAGCCCTTTCCTCAGAGGCAACTTTAAAGCCTTCAGGGGAAAGAGTACTATAGAGTTTTGCTCAGTGTGGACAGAGGGGCAGGCAGGACACCTGTGAGAAGGGCTGGAGGCCCCTTATTCTGAAATAGCCATTTTGGACTAGGCATTATTCCTAGTAGAATGAAGGTTACAGACTCCCAAAAGCCACCCGTTATTTCAAATTTATTTTGACATGCCCTTCCTGTATTCATCTTAGACATCTAGGCTTTGATCCATAAGCCACTGAAGTAAATGGAAAGATTCCCTCTAACTTTGGGCTTTGGATCAGGCCCTAAGAAATCAAGCCAGACACAGCTCTTGTGCAGGAATAGCAGAGAGGACTATTGCCAGGGTATATGGGCTGCTCACCATTTTCCCTTTGATTTACAGCGGAGATTCCATAATCTTCACTGATTTCCCTTTTGGCAATGCATCCCATGTGCCTTTTTGTTTACATATCGGGGCTGATGGCTTCAACAATTTTTTTTCTAACTCCCTGTTCTGTCTCATTAAAAAAAATACATGTTAAACAGTTTGATTTGCTGTTGCCAGCCATATTACTCCAAATTACAGTTTCTGTGAACACATGCCTGATATATTTGAATGAATTCACCAGCAAAAATAAAGCAATCATGCTATCAGAAAAGTTGAACCAAGATTCACCTCAAAGGCAACACCACCACCACATCCTGCATTGTAAGGAGGTCCCACAGTACCATTATCAATAAGAAAAGCTTCCTCTGGAAGGATACCTGGATTACTGGGTGAATCTCAGAAATGTATTCAGTTCCTTTTCTCTATCATTGGGCTTTCTTCTACTTTTGTAATGATTTCATTCTAATCCTATCACTTCTTAGAATATAAATGAAACTAAACAAAAGAGGCTTCCTCCTCCAAAGGAAAATAATAATCAGCAGACTGCTGTGGCACTGCTTTATACTTATTTGCACAGCTGAAAATGAGGGAACTTCCAAGTGTCAGATACAATCTTTCTTCTCAACAATAACACTCAGTATGATGCAAAGCTGAGTAGAACTAAACCCACTCAGGCCATTGATCAGATTTTGCTCAATGCATAATAATCCAATAACTGCAAATTCAGCCTTTCCAGCTAATTATTAGCTTCATCAACAGTCTGACAAAGCTTCCTGCTGCCACAGGGGAAACTCTTAATGGCTTTCTTTTTGAATTTCCCCCATTAGTTTTCAATCTCTGCCAGGACCTGAAGAGGCAAAGAGTTGGAGAAGAAGGAGAGAATTAAAAAAGCTAGTCAAATTCCTAAGTAGTTTGACGTTTTGGCTTGGATCCATTTGGTTGTATTTTACGTGCTCCAAATAACAATCATTCAACCATTTCTACATCTAAATCAATGGGTGGCAAGACCTTCAATTTAGCAGCTGCCAACGAAGGAAGATCTTCATGTGAAGGGTAGTGCCTTTTAGCTTATTAGAATTTAAGGAAGTCTTGTGAATAAATATACAAGTATATGTTAGGGCCGGATCCAGAAAAAGCACCCACAATTCCCAGGGAGATAAACAGTAGCTGCCAGACCTTAACACTTTTCAATATCAAGCTCTTTCTTAATAATACATATGTCAATTAGTTTAGTTGTTTCCAGCTATAGTTTTGTATTAGAATTTTAAAAAATTCAAACATATTTTCTCCAGCACAATGAATGGCTGGATTCTGATCTCCACTACATTGGTGTAAATCCATAGTGTCTCCACTGAAGTAATAGAAGGACTTTGGTTTACAACAATTACTGAGATTTGAAACTAGCCCCAAATTGAAACAGTTATGAAAGGCAATGTGTCAGAAGCATCTGTTCCAAGTGTTTAGTTCATGCATTGTATAGTTCTTTCATCTCTAGTTCTTGTCCCATGTTGTCATCCTGAATTTCTCTTCCACTTCAAAATTAGCAGCACACTAGCCAGCAATATCCTTAGAATCCCCTCCACACTCACGGGTACTTCAACAAGCAAGATTTGACATCACTGCTGACACTTGACATACCGCCTCCAAAAGACAGTATTCATAGGAATGGCAATCAGCATTTCCAGAGCTGAAACATTCTCGAAAGTGCTGCCTGACTCATTGTCATTCGAAGGAGCCTCAGCTTCAAGGTAAATTAGAGCATATACTGTATTGTTGTACAGGACTCAACCCACAGGCTCAACATACAAATCAAAATAGAACTGCTTTTAGAGTGTTACAGAAATGGAGGACATTTATTGTAAAGCAGTTTTAAAACACCTTATATTACGTGGTAAACAGACCCTTCATTACAAGTCTCATATGGAGCTAAAATACATCTGCATGTTTTGCAGCATACACCTTTCATGTGGATTTTATGTAGCTTATGCAACCACTGTACACTTGAATCCAACAATTTTTCATCTCAAAATACTTGCCATAGGAGAAAAATTACCCTATCAAAAGTGGCACAATGTTAAGGGGAAAACTGGTAGAATTTCAAGGTAGTGCGAAAATGCATTTTAATTCCCCTCTCCATTATGATCTTTGGTCTCTTTTTTGTAATCATGCAAACTTATGCTATGATCTGTCAAAGCCATCTGATCAATGAAAAGTTTTTCATATTTTAAAGTAGCAGAAGAGACTTCTGTTAATTGTCTTTTTTCATTATGTGGGGTAAGAACTAGAACCCTGTTCATTGAAGGTAGAGTATAAGTCTTAGGATTCTAGATTCTATTTCCAGTTTTGCTACTGATTAAAAATATATCCCAATGCAAATCTCACTCTGTAAACTTCAACAAAAATACTGTCACCCTGAACTTCACTTTACTGACAATACAAATGATTCCTGTTTATGGGCTAAGTCAAGTCAGAGGCTGAATGCTGAGGCATTCATGTGTAATTTCCCCACATTTGAGGAATGTGTGTTGCCGGGAGCTCGGTAGGGTTATAACTGAGTTAAAGAGGGATCCCTCTTATTAGCAGATTATGGGAAAGAATAAGAGTGGCGGGGTCCACCATATTTGTGAATACAGGAAAGCAAATAACGAGGAACAAATGTGTGAATATTCATATGAATGGAAAACAAATGTGGATTTGTGACCCTATCCGTGGATATTTATGTCCAAAGTTTACTAGCTGAATACTAACCAAAAGCAAATGTTAAATTGAAATTCTCACCAAATGCAAGTTTAAGATACACTCGTAAAATTTGCATTGTGCACTATATTGGTTATATCATCAGATTTAAATAATCAAATAAATGAGTATGAATAATACCATGTAGTTTATATAAGTAGCTAATACAACTATAATCCGGACAGATACAGAATGATATGCAGATAGGGAAAAAAAAACCTTAGAAAATATTTGGTGAATGTTTCCTGTAGTAAATATATTTGAGAAGTTCAGGATCTGTTCACAAAGAAATGACAAACAGGTGTAATTCACTAAATAAATTATTTCCATATTGCAGTCCTAATTGTGAGCATATTGGAGTGGAGTTCCAAAGCCAGCAGTTAACAGAGCTATCCTCTATTAAGCAGACCACAAGGATTATTATGCTTTAAAGTTATTGAAAAGTAAACATATTGGGCCAGATCCACTGAAATCAGTAGAGCTATGCCAATTTACCCTAGCTAAACACCTGCAGCAAATGCTTTCATGGAACCCTTACAGAATGCCAACCTCTTGGAACTCACTCCAGACAAACGGTAAAACAACCACCATTACATATAATTAGTCCACATCAGTTTCATTTTGCACTGATGTAACTCCGTTTCAGTCAAAGGAGTTTGTTTAGATTTACTTTGGTGGAAAGCGAAAGCACTATTTGGCCCAGTAACTCTTCTTTCATACCATAGTCCTATTTATTTCATTTCTGTCAGAATCCAAAAGGTGAGCTTGGTAAGTAAAATAAGAGAGCAAAGAACATACTCTACATTTCACAGACCTTATCCCTATTGATGTCACTTAATCTCATTGACGTCAATGGTAGTTCTGTTCATGGAATGAATATAGAATATGCCCCTTAGGTTATATGTAAATAGAATATTCCTAAATTCTGTATTTCAGGGTTTATAGATATATCTTTGTTTTTGACTGTCAGTTGTACTTTCTGTGTGAAAAAAGATAACATCTTTTTTTTTCAGAGATATTGTTTAACTTCTGTGTAAACAGAAATCAGGAAATGAACACTTACTTTCTCTTCCCAAATTTTAGTAGCAAATTATCTATAATAATTGGAGGTGGACATTGACAGCTGAGCTGCAAGTGATAGATTTACAGTCCAGAGGCAGAAATTATTTTGTGGTGAGAAATGACTTTTCTGATGCAATGTAAATAATTCAGTCACTCCTTACTTACTGTATAATGTAAGGATCTGTCACACCTTGAGCTCCCCTTTCCTATTGTAAAGGGGGAACAATGCTTTGAAAATGTTGATCGCTTTCAACAAAAAAATTTCTGAATGAACAAATTAGAGAGCAGAAGCTACTTTGCGCCGTGTCACAATGAGTCCTGTGGGGTTTGTTTTTGTTTTTAATTTGGAAACTGTGTAAAGTGAAGGAACCTTGTTGTATTTTATTATGACTAATTGTTCACGGAGTGGAACTTTGTCTTAATTCAAATGCCACTGTAATAAAGGTTAGCTCCTATGATTGTCTACAACTTGTGTGGAAAAGCTTTTATAAATTACCTTATTGTTTCACAGCCCTTGTGGAGTGCTGCTGGGTATGGCAAGGAGAGTGACTCATCTGGCTGTATAGCTGGAAATGTAATATTAAAGAAAATAAATAACAGGACTGAAAGGGCATTAAGTGAGGAAATGAGGCATGAATTCATGAGACCGAGGTTAGTCTACTGCATGCAAGTGGATTTTGCCCAATTACTTGGGAACCAGAGCTTAGTAAGGGAACTGCAGGATCATGAATGAACTGAGGTGTACACTAGAATACTTCTGGCTATTTGAAACTACTAGTTTCCTCCTGAGTTCATTTCCAAACTGAAGGCTGCTAGTCTAGTCCAATTCCACACTGTATGGATTTGTCTGAAAATTAGAATATTCAAAGGGAATACCTTGTGGTCTCATAGACTCATAGACTTTAAGGTCAGAAGGGACCATTATGATCATCTAGTCTGACCCCCTGCACAGTGCAGGCCACAGAATCTCGCCCACCCCTCTTAGAATAATCCTCTCACCTATGTCTCAGATATTGAAGCCCTCAAATACTTTGAAGGCCCCAACATGCAGAGAGTCCTTCAGCTGTGATCTGTGCCCCATGCTACAGAGGAAGGCGAAAAACCTCCAGGGCCTCTGCCAATCTACCCTGGAGGAAAATTCCTTCCTGACCCCAAATATGGCGACCAGCTAAACCCTAAGCATGTGGGCAAGACATGCTAATACTATTTTACCTACTTACTGTTAGAGAAGAAAGAGCTGATCCAGGAGTGGGTGAGGTAAACAGAACTGCTTTATTGCCCATGCATGTTAACTTTGGACCCACAACACAACGTTCCCAGTGGCAACAATTTGGCACCAGTTACACCCTTTTCTCTATTTTATTATGATAATTCACATATCTATCACTACTTTCCCTAAAACCTTATTTACTAATGTTAACTCCCATACAATGAATATTAATAAGCAGGTGATGAATATGATTATACCCACCCCTGCTTGTTTACTGGTTTTTAGTTCAATCAGCATTACCAACTATCTTAATCAGCAGCTTATAGGGAGGGGGAAAGAACTCTGACGCTGAAAGTATTTTTACAGAACAAGTGTGAAGACAAAGCAAGACACTGTTCAGTGCAACCATCTTTCAAGGCTGCTAGGCAGAGCTGGCCCAAGCTACGGGCTGACCAGGCTACCGCCTGGGGCGCCCCGTGATAGGGGGCGCCGCATGGGGCTGCCGGACAGGGTGGGGGCGGGACTGCACGTGCGCTGGATGTCAGGGGCGGGGCTGCTCATGAGCCGGGAGCCCGGAGACAGGGCCGCACATGCGCCGCACTCCTGGGGGCAGTACCTCGCTTCCGGGGCCCAGGGCGCACGAATGGCTTGGGCTGGTCCTGCTGCCAGGACAAAGGGGAAAAATATGTATAAAGGGCAATGCCTGCTTACCACTATCCCAGACCCCTTTTCATATCCCAACACTTATATTTGTCACCATGTTGTATTTTGGATTCTCGTGCTCAATGAGTCAGAGTTGCAAACCTGTTTCAAAAATTGTGAGCTAAATTTCGTAACTCTAGATTGTGTGGGCTTTTGAAAGATGCAGGCTGGATTCTGAAACTGATTTAGAGCATGTTGTATCAAAATCTGAAGTGTTATTGGAAGCCTACTTATCTCATTGCTCTTTATTCCCCATATGAAAGTTGTCTATATTTTACTCTAGCAGAAAAGAATAACATCTCCCTGCTTTATAAAGGTAGGTATGAGCTGACCTGTTTCAATATACAAACTCCATTTGTTATTTCAGCTGACATACTGACCATCCCCCTAATTAGTGCAGGAACATACATGTTATTATGTTTTCTCAATATTCTGCCACTCCTGGAACTTCAGCACACTTTATCATATAAAAGGTATTGTATTTTAGGCAAAAAAATAATTTAGCATGGAAAAAGTATTCAAAAGTTCCAGACATGGCTGTATTAGGTATTTGAGTTGTTGAGAGCTCAGGAAGCTATTAACGCATAAAGACTGATGACTGATATTAAAGGTAGCTTCAGGGGGCAGCCGAATTAGTCTATTACAGAAAAAAAACAAAAAACAGTCTGGTAGCACTTTATAGACTAACAAAACATGTAGATGGTATCATGAGCTTTCGTGGGCATAGCCCACTTCTTCACTTAACTTCACTTAACTCCGGTCATCTGAAGAAGTGGGCTGCGCCCACGAAAGCTCATGATCCCATCTACATGTTTTGTTAGTCTATAAAGTGCTACCAGACCATTTGTTGTTTTTTTCCTGATATTAAAGGATTAGGCATTTGGGTTTCCAGAATTCTGAGAGATGGTTTGACATAAAAGGCTGATACCTGAGAAGATCTTTATATTTTGAGGCCCATCGCTTTGGATTCAGACAAGCTTTACCCCATGAAGCTTTTGGCACTATGAGATAACCTTGCTTTGTCCAAATACTGGGTCTGCTCACTGACAGGCTGCCAGGCCGATTTATAGTCTCAGCAGAACACCCTGCCGGCCCTTAGAGCCAGTTCTGGCATATGGAGATGAGTCAGAGATTGCTGCTCACTGGCTCTGCCCACTTTTCTCTAGCCACAGCTCGGTACTGTCTCCTACCTCTAGGGTCACCTTCAGCCACACAGTGATTTACCCATGACAGCGGCAGGGATAGATTTGGGGCGGCCTGGACCACATGAGGATAGGATTGGAGCTGATACATCTGTAATTTCAAGGATATCTTAGTCAAACCTCTATTCTCCTATGCAGAGCGAGGGCACAAGGGCAGCAGATGCTACGGTGAGAGTTCTATAGCAGCCTGTGGGAAAGGATTTTTACTTTCCCTGTGCCCAGAGTGCCACAGACTCCTCTTCCCTCTTTAAAATAAAAAAGTGGGTAAGTCTGGCCAAGATTTGGGCACATACAACATGGAACAAAAGTGTGGAGGCCAGAGTCTCGGCTTTGCCCAATGAGTACTCAGTGCATCTGAGGGGGGTACACAAAAGCACCCACTTGCAGCCCCTGATTCGGGGGCTGTATCTGTGCTAGCCTAGTCTCAGTGTTGTTCGGAGTAGCCAGCTGCCCCCAGGAGAGATGACCAGTTCTCAGGATACCCCGTCACAGTCCCACCATGCACCTCTGCGCCTACAAGAAAGGTCATTAGAAGGTGATGTGAGAAATATTACAATGGTCCTTCACTAGCTAGGTTTCCTCCCGTACCATGGGAATCCTCCACAGTCATGAACTGCCAGCTGTGTATCTCGGTAGGCAGAGCAGTTGAAAGACTTATCAAAACTAGGTCCTTGTTATATATAAATAATCCAAGAAACATTTTTCCCTGTTTTATTCAGGTCAAGCTACAGCATGTTGTCAGAAGCACACTCAGTTATGGAGTTCTAGTGAGAGACACTAGCATGCTCAAGTGTAACCCTAGCAACCTTGTTTGACCAATTTATAAAAATGCCAGAGACAAATACAAAGCTAAACAGACAGATCTAGATCAACGAGGCAGAAATAGTGCTCAGACCAAAACCAAAACAAAAAAATTTTGTAGGTGTTGAGCCAGCAAGTTATTTTAGGATTAGGAGGATGAGGTGTTCATTTTATAGCAAGGAGTTTTGCAGTTTCAAAAAAAAACTGTGCTAAAGTAGTACAGTCCATCATTAATATTGTATGTTAACATTTAGCAAAATTTGTTTTTAAACCATCATGACATGCAGTGAATAGTAGAGGACACTTATAAGAAACACTTTCCAATAACTCAAAGTTTTACTGGAATGAATGTTATATGCTTTATATTAACTTTTTTAGAAGGGGAGACTCTCTCTTTGATTTCCAGCTATAGTGGTATATTCCACTAGAATGAAAACTAAAATTGTTCAGCCAATCAGCATTCCCCTGCATTTTGGCAGCCGCACAAAATGATACTCTTAGCAAAATGTATGTGCTTTGAAACGTTGAGGCCCTAGAACATGCTGATGCTAGCAAGGGGGAAATTGTTTATAATCCTTGTATGATGTAATTGAAACAATTGTCAGACTCAGATTTTTGGAGTAGTGCTGCTCTTGCCATTTCATCTTGTGTATAATGTTCCTGGGAGTGTGCATGCCTGGTGCTTATTTCTACCTTAATAAAATCTTTCACTTTACAGGTCAAATTTGGATGCAATGCTTTTGTCCCAAACCAGAACATTCTTGTACTTACAGTTTTTCCTTGAAGTGGTTTCATTCAAAAAAGCAGAGCACTTCTATTAAAATGTGTATTTGGTAGGTGTGCTGACTGTAATCCATAATTATATTCTTTCAGATTACTCTCTCCTTGTTTTGTACATCAAACACCTGTGCTGTGCAAAAGAACGGTTTAGCCTGTTATCGAGCTGACTTATTGTTAATAAATATTAATATCTGAACTGATCCTCCAATGTTCTGAAATTTAGCTAGGCGTCTTAAAGTTGTAGTGAGTCTATTCCAACAAAAGATGGCAGCACTTGGTTTATTACAAAACCATGGGGTGGGGGGGAAGTTGCACTATATTTAACACTGGTAAGGCTGCTCTCTTGGCTTTGCCTAGAGTGTGCACATTATGAACAACATTCTTTATTACCAATTAGCTCTGCTCCTTGGTCAAACAAGTTAGCCTTACAGTGCTAGAAAAAATGAGTTCCTGCAGAAAATTCCTGTAAATACTGGCCTGAAATTGTTGCATATTTCATGATATGTAACTGCATTTTAGCAATGCTAGCAACATGTTAAAGCCCAGCTGCAGATTGTCAAATCACTGCCTTTATGAAAATGAAAGAAAAATGGTAGCCAATGTTGTCTTAAACTGAGTAATCTGGTATACTCTAACAAACCATTAATTGAAATATTTAAAATACAATATTGACTAAAATGCTTTTTCTTAGAGCTTTTTTTTACTCATACGATACTGTTATTACCAAACATGGTGCTTGACGTGATTATTTTGGTGGGTGGGAGGCCTACTGTTTTCCTTCAAATCAGAAGGATATTTGCTTTAGTACTCTAGGATCACTGAAGAGTAACCTCCTCTAATTATGACTAATATATGAAAAATTAAAATGATAATAGAGATTTGACAGGGTCTTTTTTAAAGTGATCTAGTAACATTACATAATAATATCCTCAGAGATACCACTTTATATTGTTTGTTCACAGTAGTGCAGTGGTCTAAATTGAGACCTCTAGACCTCAACATGATTAAAAATAAATGAGAGAACAGGTGTGGGAAACGAGTTTGTATTAAAAAAATAACCTGGAGCTTCAGATCTTGTGTGAAGCATTGGAATAGTTTAATTTAATATAGAAGTAAGTAAAATTGTAAATTTATTGCTCCTATTTTCAGTGGACACCTAGAATATTGAAGTATTGCAATACAGACTAGGCCTGGGTGACACCTGGACAAGCTGGATATCTCACACGACAGTGTAATTGTATACATGTCCATCTGCTTTCCAAATTGAGATTCAGGTAAGTCTGGATAAACACCAGTGTATGTATCAGAGTTCATGTATCAGATAAGCACTCAGAAGTTCAGATGTTTCATCACATTTTCCAATTGGGGTGAAGGGCCTGCAATTGCTTTCCTTGTAATGTTTCAGCCTTTTCAATTCCACTCCTAACTAGAACAAGACCACACATAAATCTTTTTCAATAATATTTCTGAACTGCACACTTACAAACCTTCCAAAATGTTCAAGCTACTTCTGTGCAAAAACTTGAGGTGAGAATGGGGAGGGTCTATCTTATGAAGGACAATTCAGTTGATAGTGAATTACTGGGTAATCTCTCGCTTTTGTGATGACCAACTACTGAACTAGGGAGCTCTAGAGCACAAAAGCATGAATCACTGCTGTTTGAGCTAAACTACCAACTTTTCCCTCTGATTGCTATAGCAAGCCCACATAGTCTTATAAGATGCTAATACAGTGACCTCTGGTTATAAATTATTCTAGATTAGCTTGCGTTGACCAAATATAATGGCTTCATTATGTCCTTTTTTCCATTCATATTGTTGAATATGAAAGGATAAAGAGAAAGGTGACATTTTTCAAGCTTTGTTGTTCAAACAGGAAATTGGAAGAGTATGCTAATGAAATTAAAACAATCCAGACAGTGAAACAATGCAACTCCTGGAAGCAATGTTATGGTTCCTGCATTACAGATGGTCTTAAAAGAGATGCTGAGGGCAGAGGTTTTACTCCTGCGACTGTTCGATTCAACCTAATTGTATGTGGTTCACTGGATCAGCCTTCTCAGCAAATGGGACAATCCTGTGTAAACAAAAAAGACTGCCATTATCTTTATTACTTAGAAAGAGCATTTGCAGTTTGACAAATCTTGGTACATTTGCACAGCAAGAAATCTCCTTACCTCATTAAAAATACATGACTGTTTGGTTTATCAATTCAGAAAAGAGGATTTTTAATTAGATTCTCTTAAAATTACTATTCTGAGAGACTGTGTAAAAAAAATTTTACCAAAATTTTCAAGGTAAAACTTGCAAAGTTTTACAACATCAAAATATTTGTGAATTTGGGTCAAATTTGTCAAATTTCTCATTTCAAAATCAACTCAAAATATTCTTAAAAAGTTAAAACCATTTTTCAACATTCTTGAAAAGAAACATTGATTTTCTTGATTTTTGTTTTGAAATTAAATTTTATTAAAATCAGAAGCTTTCAGAAAAGTTTGAAATTGAAATTAAATGTTAAGTTTTAGGTCAGACAAGTTTTTTGGGTTTTGTTTGTTTTTTAAAATATGTCAGATTACCCAAAAACTACCCCTCCACACTGAAAAAAATATGTTATTTACACAGCTCTAAATAGGAGAGAAGCTTGTCAGAGTCAAGCTATTTTCAGAACTGTTAAAAATGTTAAAATAACCATGAGACAGTCACCAAAAATTCAAGAAATTGACTCAAAAATTGAGATTAAAAAAAAGTCATAATGCAACATTTTTAGGGGTGAGGGAGGATCTGGTTTTGGATTGCTTTTAACTCCATCCTGTCCAGCCTAAAAGTCTGTGAGGCAGAAATACAGTATTTCAAATTCTCCCACCTATATAAGGGTACATCTACACTGCACGCTTATTTCGAAATAAGTTATTCTGGAAGAAATATTCCAAAATAGCTTATTTCAAAATAGCACATCTATGCTACAGGGAAGCCTCAAAATTAGTCCAAAGTAGGGTTCCCTAATGTGCAAGAGCTACCTTGAATTAGAGGCCCAGGAGGCATTGGGGAGTAATGAATTTGAATGGCCCTGGGGAGTAGCTATTTTGAAATAGCAGCAATGGAGCATCTACACCTCTGCTTTCCAAAATAGCTATTTTGGAATAAGCATTATTCCTTATGGAATGAGGTTTACAGATTTCAAAATAAGCCGTTCGTTATTTCAAAATTATTTTAAAATAACGGAATTGCTGTGTAGACGCTCGCATTGTATTTCAAAATAAAGTCAGTTATTTTGAAATAACTGTGCTGTGTAGACGCACCCTAAATGACTATTTGGAAAAGGGTGCTGCACAAAAAGGGATCCAGGGCTCATAGTGGACCAAAAGCTAAGCATGAATCAACAGTGTGGATATTGTTGCAAAAATAAATAAATAAATAAATAAATACATGCGTACATAAATATTAAAGGTCTAAAAAACATGACCTATGAGGGTATGTCTACACTTGCACCCTCTTTTGAGAGAGGGATGCAAAACCAGACATTTGAAATTGCAAATGAAGTGAGATTTAAATATTCGGCGCTTCATTTGCATAATAGTGTTATGGCGCTATTTCGAAATATAACTATTTTGAAATAACAGATGCTGTTAAGATGCGGTTATATCGAGAGAAAACCCTTCTCTTGAAATAATCCTTATTCCTCATTCAATGAGGTTTACCAGTTATTTCGAGAGAAGCATTTTCTCTCAGAATAACCACGTCTTAACAGTGACTTATTTTGAAATAGTGCCATAACATGAATATGCGAATGAAGCATGGGATATTTAAATCCTGGCTTCATTTGCAATTTTGAATGTCTGCATTTGTATCCCTCTCTCAAAAGAGGGTGCAAGTGTAGACGTACCCTGCACGAAGATTGAAGGAATTGGGTTTGTTTAGTCTGGAGAAGAGAAGACTGAAAGGAGGCATGGTAACAGCTTTCAAGTACCTGAAAGGTTGTTACAAGGCAAAATAAGAACAATTGTTCTTCTTGGCCTCTGATGATAGGACAAGAAGCAAGTTTAAGAAACAATGGTCTAGATGGTTCTTGCTCCTACCATGAGTGCAGGAGACTGGACTTGATGACCCCTCATGGTTCCTTTCAGTTCAATGATTCTATAAAGAGATTCTGGCCCTTCATCTTGTTATTTGTTAATGATGTCTATTGTGGGTAGAAAGAATATTTATATAGAGATTTTTCCCTTTTGATTTTAGCATCAAAAAGACCAGACAATATTTTGGTCGGGTTGCAAATTCTCAAGCTAACTATTTAGCTTCTGAATATTTTAATTCATGGGAGTGCATTTTAATGCAATCAATCAATAAATTATGTTCTCCTTTATTTGAATGTATGTAGAAATACTGCAAATTAGTATTTTGGTTCAGGAATAGTCAACTGCCAATCAAGATTTTCCTAAGTATCCAGTAGAGTTCACACACATGAACAAAGGTGAAATTGAAGCCTTTTTACTAGCAAAGCTAGGTATTTTCCCAGAAATCGAGTCACATGAAATAAAATGAAAAATAACTTAAAGAAAGTTCACCAAACTTTTTCAAATCACAATGAAAGTTCAGTTTGAGTTTTAGAGCAACAGCATGAGTTGGTCCTTACTTTACCCAAATAACTTATCATTCTAGATTATGATCATGATACTCTTTGGCACAGGGACTGTGCCTTCTTTTATCCTAGTCCAGCATCTAGCTCATTGTGGATGCTGCCAAACAAAACCTTCTCATAAATACAACATTGACTATCAATAAGATAGGGTCAAGCTCAAAGAGCAAGGTTGTGATTCCACAAAACCTCAGTGGCAAAGAAAATTATAAGTGATTTGGCTAATATGGAACCTAGTTCTGGAGTTATGAGGGATGTTGTTCAGATTTGACTCGCATTTGGGGCTACCTCTGGTATATTCTATTATGTATTTCCCATCTTTCTCAGTTGGGAGATTTTCCATGCACCATCTTTGTGGGGTTTTGAGTTTAGGAATGCCATTTCAGGGAATGTCTTTTATTGGACCAACTGCTGTTGCTGAATGACACAAACTTTCAGGATTACACAAAGCAGCTCCGCGGGTCTGGTAAATATACTCAATGTCACAGTCAGTGGAAGATGGAACATGTTGTTTAGCATAAGTAGTTAACACGTATTTCAAAAGAAGTCCTATGGCAGATGTCTGACAAAGTGGTTTTTCACCATGAAACCTTATGCCTACATAACTCTGTTAGGGTATCTGTACGCTTGCAGCCTATTTCAGAATAGGGCTGCAAATGTAGGCATTTGGAATTGCAAATCAAGCCCGGGATTTAAATATCCCGGGCTTGATTTGCATCTTCCCGGCCGGGCGCCATTTTTGAAATTTACAAGCTTGGAATAACTGCCCACATCTACACACGGCAGTGAAACGGGCGTTTGAAATAAAGTCCTATTTTGAACTACCTGTTAAACCTCATTGCAGGAGGAATAACAGGTAGTTTGAAATAGGGCCTTATTTCGAATGCCCGTTTCACTGCCACGTGTAGACACAGGCAGTTACTTCGGGCCTCTAAATTTCAAAAATGGCGCCCAGCTGGGAAGATGCAAATCAAGCATGGGATATTTAAATCCCGGCTTGATTTGCAATTCCAGATGCCTACATTTGCAGTCCTATTCCGAAATAGGCTGCAAGTGTAGACATAACCTTAGTCTTTAATGTACCACGGGACTCCCCATTGTTTTTTGCAGATGCAAACTAACATTGCTACCCCTCAGAGATATATTTCAAGAGACCATTCTAGGTGAAGTGGCCTATCGGGAAAGTGGACCTTGGGTCTTCACCTTCCATATGGGTGCCCTAATCACTGGTCTACAGTCACTGTCTGTCAACTTATTTCCTCAAACAGTAGCTTGGGCAGTGTGTTCCCTGTTGTGGATTGCTAGTTAAAGGGAGGTGCCAAATTGCAGCCAGGACTTAGGCACCTATCATTGAGATATGGGGGGGGTTAGCTTGTACACACCTTGTTGGCTAGCTTCTGCTGGCTGTATTCTTAGACACCTCTGTTCCTCTATTTGTTGTACAGGCAGTCCCCGACTTACGCGGATCCGACTTATGTCGGATCCGCACTTACGAACGGGGCTTTCTCGCCCTGGAAGTCGGGGCGAGAAAGCCCCGTTGGTAAGCTGCTCCGGTGCCCCTGGTCTGCTGGAGACCGTCTCCAGCAGACCAGGGGCACCAGGCAGGTTCCCGCGCCTCTGAGGCTTTGCCAGAGCAAAGTCTCAGAGGCGCGGGGAACCGCCGCTGCTGCCGCTTCAATCTGGGTGCCTGTGGTCTGCTGGGGACCGTCCCCAGCAGACCACAGGTTCCCGGACTGAAGCCGCAGCCGCGGGGGGGTCCCGCGCCTCTGAGGCTTTGCCAGGACCCCCCCGCTGCTGCCGCTTCAATCTGGGTGCCTGTGGTCTGCTGGGGACCGTCCCCAGCAGACCACAGGTTCCCGGACTGAAGCCGCAGCCGCGGCGGGGTCCCTCGCCTCTGAGGCTGTGCCAGAGCAAAGCCTCAGAGGCTCTGCTCCCCGTGTCCCTGGTCTGCTGGGGAGGGGGGAGGGCAGCTAGTGTGCTCCCCCCCCCCAGCAGACCAGGCTTTTGTTTTGGACTCTGGGGCAGAGCAGCTGGGGCGCTGCCGATTGGTCCTGCAGCGCCCGCTCTGGGCACTACTGGACCAACCCGGCAGCACCCCAGCTGCTCTACCCCAGGTCCTGATTCAGCCGCTGCTGGTCAGTTTCAGCAGCGGCTGAATCAGGACGCCTGGAGCAGAGCAGATGGGGTGCTGCTAGGTTGGTCCAGTAGCACCCAGGAGCGGCACTACTGGAGCAACCCAGCAGCACCCCAGCTGCTCTGCCCCAGGCGTCCCCAAGTCAGCTTCTGCTGAAACTGACCAGCGCTGACTACAGGAAGCCCCAGGCAGAGTTGCTCTGCCCCGGGCTTCCTGGAATCAGCTGCTGATCAGTTTCAGCAGCAACTGACTTGGGGACGCCTGGGGTTCTTAAGTTGATTCTGTATGTAAGTCAGAACTGGCGGTCAGTTTCAGCAGTGTCTGAATCTGGACGCCAGTTCCGACTTACATACAGATTCAACTTAAGAACAAACCTACAGTCCCTATCTTGTACGTAACCCGGGGACTGCCTGTATAAGGAGTCTTGGTGCCTATTAACTCAGTCTGGTGGACAGAAGACTTGTTCATGTTATTTTTCTGGCACCATGATTCTCAGCACTACTAGCCTATATCTCTCTGTGGATCCTATCACCTAAACTCCTAGATGTATGAGTTGCTTTTAAAGAATGGGACTTGGCTACTTTTGGAATTTTTACCTTAGGTCTGCTAGATTATGTTTTGTAGAGCAGAGATTACCCCCGCATCCACCAAAACCTTTATTTGAGATACACCCCAAATTAATTTCTAGGAACCACTTATTCCAAAAGAAAAGAAGAAGGACCAGAGCCTCAGCAGTTGGGATAAATGGAAATCTATCACAATTCGTATTGAAGATCTGATTCAATAGCTTCAAGTATACAAAATGACTCAGAATGTAGATGGTGCAGAAAATGAGCTCCTAATAGGAGGCTCTTTTCCCTTTCCCCCTCCCCCGTCCCCCAAGGAAATGAAGAATCAAATGTTGTAAATAGTCTAGGAGCATGTGTAATTCTGGGTATGTCTAAACTACATGGCTCCGTCGATGGAGCCATGTAGATTTGTTTGTTTGGCAAAGGGAAATGAAGCCGCGATTTAAATAATCGCGGCTTCATTTAAATTTACGTGGCTACCGCGCTGAGCCGACAAACAGCTGATCAGCTGTTTGTCGGCTCAGCGCGCTAGTCTGGACACTCCTCTGTTGACATGAAAGCCTTTTATCGACATCCACGGTAAACCTCATCCTACGAGGCATAACGGGGAGGTCGATAAAGGGCTTTCAGGTCGGCGCAGAAGCGTCCAGACTAGCGCGCTGAGCCGACAAACAGCTGATCAGCTGTTTGTCGGCTCAGCGCGGCAGCCATGTAAATTTAAATGAAGCCACGATTATTTAAATCGCGGCTTCATTTCCCTTTGCCGATCAGCCTAGTTTAGACACAGCCTCTGTGTGGGGAAGTTAATGATAAAAAGTTAAGGCAGGTGTCATTTGATTTGTAAAAAAATCTATAGAATCACAATTTCAGTGATGCCACCCTCTGTAGTGTAGCAGAGAGGATACATTCCACACATACCCTGGTCTTCCTCTAGGTGGAAATGTTGTTAATACATTTTGTTAGAAATGAGTTGAGTTAGGACTTTGAAATGATACCTGTCTTCCATGAACACAATGGTAGCAAACATTGTCAAATGTGCTGTCTGCCCAAAATTAAATTGTGACTCTTGATTGACAATCCTGTTATCAGTAAATGCCCAGGATACCTTTTTTTTTTTTTTTTTTTTTGATGTTACAGATTACAATAAACGGAAGGAGTGTTTCACATTGATTTGCCACCATCAGCTGTGGTATTAATTGATGTGGTATTGATGTGCATTGATGTGGTATTAATTGATCAGTTTTGTTTATTATGTCAAAAGAGTCACAATGAAGCATTGGTTAAGACAACAGCATCCAGACAGAAGTTACTGGAATTGATGCAAACAACATGCATATAATTATGTGACACATTACATAATTGATTTACAATCCCAAATTAATTTGTTACAAAACCTTTGTTTTTACTTTGGTCTCAATCAAATGAGGCATCAACGAGGAGGCAAAGAGTACTACCTAGCATCTGAAACATTGGAAATTCCACTATGGAGGACCCAGTCAAATACTGCTTGGTGGCACCTTACATGCTATAGAGGTATACCCATAAAATGAATTTGACATGAGCAAGTACACTGAGCATCAGGAAAAAACTGAAGATGCTAAGACAACTGGCAGCTGCAGACAGGACAGGACATACCATGAGCTCCTGTGGTATATATTTCAAGAAGAAAACAATTTTTTTTTCTGCAGTAAGCCAGAAGTTTCAAGACATCCATTAAGCAAAGTTGAGACAGGTGAGAAATTGCATAAAGCTGTCATTCTTATCGAGAATGTTGTATGGAAAGTATTGGGTGCATTAACCCAAGAGACATCCAGACATATGACATAACGCTCAATGTGATATGCAATGCCAATAATGTAGGTAATATTTGTATCAAAAGGCAAAAGCAACAGAAACAAATACTGACTTTACTATTGTAAACTGCAACTCATTTGGAATTCATAAATTACCTGAGAGAGGCGATGCATAGGAAAATGGTGACAATTGCTAGTGCAGAGACTAAATACAGAGAAAGGTGTTTAAGAGCCTTTCTGCTCAGCATCTGTTCCTCTTCAAAGCACTCATGAAGAGGAACTGTGTGGGTTATGGATGTAGTTTTGGCAATTCTAGCTCCAGAAGTTGCTCTCAATTCATATTCTTAATAAATGTCTCAGAAAAGCGTAGCAATCATAGATGGTATGGCTGAGGTACAAGCTCTAAACAAACCCAAAATTGTTAACACCTGCTAAGATTTGGCTGAAAACTTCGTTATGAGGCTACAAAGACAACACTGGACTTGTGTGATGAAGTCTATCTAGTGTTTCAAATGTATGAAAATAAATCCATTAAAAATATTGCCAGAAAAAAGACTCCATGGTATTGAAGAAGATACTATCTGACTTGAGCGCAAAGAAAAAGTTAACTGCATATCTTGCAGGAAAATAGCTCCAATGGAAAATTGCAACATTTGCAGAGATACACACTGGATGTTTTGTAAGAAGCAGACAAAAAGAGACAAAATTTCAACCATCAAGGGGTGCATTTATACTCACAAAAGCAAATCATCAAGCCACACAATGGCTCCAGCATGATTAAGCACATCCAAGACTATCCTCCATTATCAGGCCTCAATCAGTTTTGGAGGATGAACCGGTCACACTAGGTATGTGTGAAATACCATGCCCTTCTGAATCAAAGATGCTCACTGCCCTGCCAATGTTTGGCCAGCAACCTGCCCCTTACAGAGATTGGTGAGTACAATCCGAGTGAGAATCAGTGTGGAAACACATCCCATGATTCTCTAGAGGGAGAGGATGCTCATGATGGCTTTGATGAATAAATGTTTTCAGTCCTATATGTCAAGGCTGACTTCCTCAGTATTAGCTAAGATCAGTCTTTTCTATGTAAGCAATGCATCTATGTGGGAAAGTATAATTTAAAAAGTGATTAACATTTTCTTAAATACATACATCTATATAATTGTTCTAAATCAGTCGTGTTTGGGACTGCTATATTTATAAGACGCACGGGATCTTTTTAGGGGAAAAGGCAAGACGCTGCATTTATTACAAATACAATATCAAAGCAGCTAGCATATGCTTCATAAAGAAAAGCCCACACACACACGGGTCCTGCAGATGGTGCATAGTTACCAGGCTGTCATGGCTCAAGTTAGTCTTGCTGGCCAGGCAAGATTGATTGAGTGAGGAGACAGGGTCTTGTCAATCACGATTCGAGGCTCTTCTAAGTCTTGGCTTGCAGGACCAAACGCAGAGTCTAATGGCCAGAGCTCCCTTTCCTGTGTTATCCGGCACACTCAGGGATTAGGAAGTTCTGGTTATCTAAAAATTCCAGTTATCTGAGGGTCCCACCAACCTAGGAAAAACCAATGGACAATAATAGTAAAACTCAAGTTTTTAATATTCGTAGTTTTGTAGTGTAAGGCAGTTGGTCTCACATTTCTATTTTGCATTAAAGACGATTAGTACTTCTTAAATAAAAAATTGTTAAGCCAATCGTGGTAAACCAAGCCAGGCCTGTGTGCCTGAAGATGTGACAGCTTTGTGGCTGGGGCAATGCTGGTTAACAAGGTTTTCTGGTTAACAGAGTGCCAGATAACAAAGTTTTCACTGTACATGTACATTCCTGTTTGAGTCTATGGGTTTTGCAATGTCATGCTGCAATCATTCCTCCTTAAATGGGGTTAATCTTAGGCTTTCCCACAGTTATCCTTTGATGGTTATTGTCAGGTTTCCCATCGTTGTCTCTTGTTTGTGTCTCAATCTTGGGAGTGTCTGCCTGTCTCCAGGGTTCATCAGTTCAACTAATTGTAATTCAGTCTTAGACACAATAGATGTTTCCTGGTTATCTTCAAGGTTCCCACTTCTTCTTGGCCACTTGGGCATTTGTGATGTCTTTCACACATGCACCCTGAACTCACACCAAACCATTTTGCAGTTGTTTCAGACAAGATTAAAAGTTACTAAAGGAACAACAAAAAGAAAGGTATCTTCCATATCTTAGTTCATGATACAAATAAGGGGCATAGCTTAATTTATATTGCGAACAGGAAGCAAACTTATATTCTTATACCAATACTAAAATAATACATTTTTGCTATAGTACCTCAAAATATGTGGGAGAAAAGGTTTTTGAATAATAGCCAACTTGACCCATTTCCTACAAAACTATATTATCAAAATTGCCTCTAATCAGGGGACCTTAAAATGGGATACCCCCACCATGCCACCGAGGGTGACAACACTGAAATATGATTCCATAGATTTTTCCAAATCAAATGATACAAAGCTCACAAAATGATAGTGAATTAATGTTTGCAGATTTAGTGATCACTGGTCATTGAAAGTGTCATTTAGTCAAAAAAAATAATCTACAGAAGAGTTTTATTTTATAAATATTGATTCCCTGCTGCCTAAAACACAGTTGCACATTTTTAATTAGTCTAAAATAGCAATCTTAACTACATGAGTATATAACGAATGTGCTAGTTGTAATATTTTTGAAAATTGCTATGAATAATCCAGAGTATCTAAAAGCTGCAGTTTTAGTTGTTTTAGCATTTGTCTCCAAACATATTTTAGCACTCCTGCAAGAAGATCAAAAGAACTCATTTTTATTAATAGTATAATTCAGTATTAATTTAGTGATTATATGAAAAAGCAAATAAAATCTTCCATCTGTGTTTGTTTTACAAATTGCAATTAAAGTAATCTCAAAATAGAAGTGTAATATTTGGATTACAACATGATCTCATGCAAGAGAATTTGTATTGCTCTTTCTTTTCTAGTGTTTGAAACATTGTATTTATGGGTGTTGTAACATTTCCATTAAAAAGGGTTTAGTCCCTTGTATGCAACTTCCATCAAATAGAAGCTTAACTCTACTTATAGAATTAAAGCAGCTATAAGAAAGCAGGTTCTGTAAAAAAGGTCCATAATTCTGCCATCAGCAGAAGTCAATGAGAACCATGGTCCTAATTCTGATCTCTCAAATTTTACAACATTGTAACTCAAGTGTAAATGCAGTATTATTCCCTAAACTATATTCTCCAGCACTTTCTCCATCATTTTCTTTTCAATCATCTATAAATTTTTTTGTTAGAAAACTTTTAGAGACATCAAACCTATCCTCCTATAATGTCATCCCATTTCACCTACTGTTGCTTAAATGAAGAGACTTGCATCATAGGCTCCACCTAAACCAAAATGGAGCCAGACAGCTGGAATTTAACATTAAAAAGGTTGTAAGAGCAGTTTTTAAACTAAGGTTTGGGGAAAGCTGACGGTGCGGAGAAACAAATGGATCCAATAAAGACATCTCTTAAGGAGGGTCTATTGATAGAGATTTTCTGTGTTCTAGTAAGGAGAAGAGGATGGAAGATGATAAAATATGAGTAAGATCAGATGAGAAACAATCAAATGAAAAAGCCACTAACACATCAGGAAATGGCGGACGGGGACAAATAGTGACAAATTATTAAAGTGCTTATACACAAACACTAGAAGTCTAAATAATAAGATGGATGAACTAGAGTGTCTGGTATTAAAGGAAGATATTGATATAATAGGCATCATAGAAACTTAGTAGAATGGGGAAAATCAATGGGACACAGTCATATCAGGGTATAAAATATATTGAAAGGATAGAACAGGTCATGCTGGTAGGAGAGTGGTGCTCTATATGAAAGAAAATGTAGAATCAAATGAAGTAAAAATCTTAAATGAACCAAAATGTTCCATAGAATCTCTATGGATAGTAATTCCATGCTCCAATAATAAGAATATAGCAGTAGGACTATATTATCGACCACCTGACTAGAATACTGATAGTGACTATGAAATGCTAAGGGAGATTAGAGAGGCTATCAAAATAAAAAACTCAATAATAGTGGGAGATTTTAATTATTCCCGTATTGACTGGGTACACGTCAACTCAGGATGGGATGCAGAGTTAAAATTTCTTGATACCTTTGTTTCTAGAACCCACAAGGGGAGAGGCTATTCTTGGTGTAGTGCTAAGTGGAGTACAAGAGGTAAATATAACGGGACCGCTTGGAAATAATGACCATAGTGTAATAAAATTTAACACCCCTGTGGTGAGAAAAACACCTCAGGAGCCCAACACTGTGGCATTTAATTTCAGAAAGGGGAATTACACAAAAATGAGGAGGTTAGTTAAAAAAGAACTTAAAAGGTACATTGACAACTGTAAAATCCCTGCAAGCTGCATGGAAACTTTTAAAAGACATCATAATAGAGGCCCAATTTAAATGTATACCCTAAATTAATAAACACAGAGGGTATGTCTACACTACAAAGTTAGTTTGAACTAATGGACGTTAGTTCGAACTAACTTTCCTAGGCACTACACTAGCGCTCCGTTAGTTCGAACTTAATTTGAACTAACGGAGCGCTTAGTTCGAACTAGGTAAACCTCATTTTACGAGGACTAACGCCTAGTTCGAACTAGCTAGTTTGAACTAAGGGCTGTGTAGCCCTTTAGTTCGAACTAGTGGGATTCTAGCCCTCCCCAGGTTTCCCTGGTGGCCACTCTGGCCAACACCAGGGAAACTCTATGCCCCCCTCCCGGCCCCGGACCCCTTAAAGGGGCACGGGCTGGCTACGGTGCCCATGCCAGGTGCAAGCCAGCCAGCACCCAGCTAGCAGACCCTGCACCTGGCACGGCACAGAGCCACCCACCCGATGCCCCCCAGCCCACCCCCTCTTGCCGGGACCAGGCTGGCGGCTCCCGGGAGCTTGCTCTGGACTGCAAGAGGCGGGCACCTTCCTGGGCTAGTGCGGACATCGAGGACCTCGTCCACGATCTCCACACTAGGCTCAGGAAAGTGGCTGTCTAGGGCAGGAGAGCTGCCAGCCTGGCCACCGAGGAGCAGGTGTGCATGAAAATCAAGGGGGTCCACTGAGACCCCCGACCCTGAGCCTTGAGCTTACAATGGCCGTCCTGGGTCAGACCAAAGGTCCATCTATCCCAGTAGCCTGTCTGCCGACAGCGGCCAACCCTAGGGACCCTGGAGGGGATGGACCGAAGACAGTGACCAAGCCATTTGTCTCGTGCCATCCCTCTCCAGCCTTCCACAAACTTTGAGCAGGGACACCACTCCTACCCCCTGGCTAATACCACTCCATGGACCCAACCTCCATGACTTGATCTCACGTCCCTTTAAACTCTGTTCTAGTTGTAGCCTTCACAGCCTCCTGCAGCAAGGAGTTCCGCAGGTTAACTATTTGCTTTGTCAAGAAGAACAACTTTCTCTTACTAGTTTCAAGCCTGCTACCCATTCCTTTCCTTTGGTGTCCTCTAGTCCTTCTTTATGGGAACTCAGGAAGAACTTTTCTGAATGCACCCTCTCCACCCAACCCCTGCTTTTAGAGACCTCTATCCTGTCCCCCCTCCGTCTCCTCTTTTTTAAGCTGAACAGTCCCAGTCTCTGTAGCCTTTCTTCATCTGGGACCTGTTCCCAACCCCTGATCATGTTAGTTGCCCTCCCTTCTCCCAGCCTTTCTCTTCCCCTCTCCCACCTCCTTTTCCCAGTCTCCTCCAGTTTTTTTCAATAAAGACAGAGTCAATGTTGGAAGAAACGTTATCTTTATTTTGTACATCAATAAGAAGGGGGGCTAGGGAAGGGTAAGTGGAAGGAGGTGAGGGAGAAATGGGGTACGAGCCCCCGATGGGGACGACTGGGCTGGCTCTGCGGGCTTCTGGGGGTGGAAGCTCTCCTGCAGCTCCCCAATTACCCCCTCTCCCCAGATGGCAGCCTGCGGCAAGTGCAGCCGGGCTGATGGCCGAGTGGTGTGATGTGCCCAGTGTGGGTACTCCGGGCACTCCAAGCCAGAACTTCTTTGCAAGCGGGGCACCCCTTAGAACTGTGTGTCCGGGGTGGGGGTCGGGACCCTTTAAGCGCAGCCCTCGGCTAGCCTGAGACAGCATCTCCATGCTCTAAGTCCTCCTTTTATGCCCTGCCGGCACTGCTTCCGGCCATCCTTAAGCCCTGTTCAGAGTCCACTCAATGTGGACTTGCTAGTTTGAATTAGCAAAACGCTAATTCGAACTAGTTTTTAGTTCTAGACGCGTTAGTTCGAATTAGCTTAGTTCGAATTAACTAATTCGAACTAAGTTAGTTCGAACTAGCGCTGTAGTGTAGACGTACCCAGAAAGAGAACCAAAAAAAGTGCCACTGTGGTTTAACAACCAAATAAAAGAAGTAGCGAGAGATTAAAAGGCATCATTTAAGAAGTGGAAATTAAATCCTAGTGAGGAAAATAGAAAGGAGCATAAACTGTCAAATTAAGTGTAAAAATATAATAAGAAAAGCCAAAAAAGGAGTTTGAGGAACAGTTAGCCAAAAACTCAAAAAAGTAATAGCAAAATGTTTTTTAAGTACCTCAGAAGCAGGAAGCCTGCTAAACAATCAATGGGCCCTGGACGATTGAGATGCTAAAGGAGCAGCACTAAGAGATCATAAAGTCATTACAGAGAAGCTAAATGAATTATTTGCTTTGGTTTTCACAGCTGAGAACTAGATATATTCATGGAGGTTAGGTCCATTAATGGCTACTAGCCAGGATGGGTAGGAAAGGTGCTTGTAGCCTGTTTGTCAGAGGCTGGGAATGGGTTACAGGAGAGGGATCATTTTATGACTACCTGTTTTGTTTACTCCCTCTGGGGCATCTGGCATTGGCCACTGTTGGAAGAGAGGATACTGGGCTAGATGGACCTTTGGCCTGACCCAGTCTGGCCTTTCTTATGTTCTTACCATCTCAAGCTATGGGAGGGATAGAGAATTTTGAGAAGTGTCACTTTCCGAGGTCTTTACCAATTATCTCTGAGCAGGAAAGCTCATGATGCACTGGAAAATAGATTCAGGATATAGCATCCAGCCTCTATGGATCCAAAGGATCTAGGGGGAAAAGTAACCAGTTCCAAAGGGCTACTTCTACTTTTGGTCGCATGATTCACCCAGGAATTGTGTTGCTATCAGCCATCCAAGTTCTACCTGATGCACCTCATTCTTCCTTCCTAGGGGGTAAATGTCACTAACAGCATATCAGAAGTGGTCCTTCTGCAACTGTGATTTACAAACATATTTCCGCACCTGCTCCCCAGGGTCAGGAGCCCTAAATACATGGAGTGGTAGGAAATGGATGCAGAGGGGCCCTTAGGAAGGGGAAAAGTTTGCTTTGATGCCTTAGTTGCTTTCTTCTGCACCTTTTGGGCTTCTTGTCCGATTTGACACTTTTTTTCATCACTGCAAGGTACAGTTATAGCAGGGAGGAAAGGCCCAAGAATTGGGATCCAATCCTATGAAGTGCTGCACACTCTCAGTGGGAGATGAAGGACCTCCAGACTAGTGTCAGGTTTTCATGTCTATCTCTTGGGGTACGTCTACACTGCATCCCTAGTTCGAACTAGGGATGCAAATGGAGACAACCGAAGTAGTTAATGAAGCGGGGATTTAAATATCCCACGCTCCATTAACATGATCTCGCCGGCGCGCTAGTTCGAATCACAGCTGATTCGAACCAGGAAGTGTGCGCCGGGACGCGTTAGTTCGGACTAAAGCCCTTAGTCCAAACTAATGTTACTCCTCAAAATGTTACTAAATTTTTTGAGGAGTAACATTAGTTCGGACTAAGGGCTTTAGTCCGAACTAACGCGTCCCAGCGCGCACTTCCTGGTTTGAATCAGCTGTGATTCGAACTAGCACGCCGGCGAAATCATATTAATGGAGCGCGGGATATTTAAATCCCCGCTTCATTAACTACTTCGGTTGTCTCCATTTGCATCCCTAGTTCGAACTAGGGATGCAGTGTAGACGTACCCTTGGACAGCACATTATTTACATGCAGGGTTTTATAGGTTGATTTTAAACATTCTAATCTGCTTCACAGTCATATCCCTTTTATAAGGTCTAGTAAACACTGTACCATTCCTCCTATTCATCCTTTCTTTCTAAACATTTCCATAATTAAGTTTAGCCTCTTCTCTTTGAACGTGTAGAGATTCTCACTAAGCACTAATACTTTGTACAGAGACATTTTTATTCTTGCTGTCATGGGGCCTAATTAGTTTGGATTGATATGGGAGTGCAGTTATTGCGATTGACATTTGGAAGTTCAGTGTTGTAATAAATAAAAATAAACGATGTTTGACTCAGTTTTAGGTTGGTCAAATTATGCATTCCAAACAAATTGTCAAGCACAAATTAGCCCTTTTGTTTTTCCATGAACTGACCTTGATCGCTCAACATTTCCATTACTTGCAAGTATTTGCCAAGTAGTCTATGCCAACAAATCTCAGTTTATAAGATAGTCCATAACTTTGGAAATCAACACCTGGCCTTCCTCTATTCTTGTTCTTAAGAAGAATGCTGCCCAGCCACCCTGTTCTCCCATATCCATATATAGGACACCCTGCTTCCTAATTTCCAGTTCCATTTCTTCCCCTGGATATATTTTCCAACCTCTTGGTTCTCTTCTTTCTGTATCTCTCTCATCTGCTGGCAGCTTCTACTGGTAGAGTCATCCTGGTGGTTCTAGTACCTGGAAAAGGCTATGATTTCCTTACTTTTTTTCCTATCCCCCCTAATGAGGGATAGCAGTTTTGCTAGCTTTTCTTTCTGTGTGATTTTCTGTGCATTGAGGATTCTGGACATTTGGAAAAATAGCTAGAAACAATCTTGACTTCCTGGTTCTGTGTACACTAGCAACAAGTGTTCCATGGTGTAGGGATATAAAATACCAATTCATCAGTTAATCGGTTAAATGTTAGGCTAACCTAATGTTTACTGGTTAACTGACTAAGCAAGATCCCATTTGGGGGACTGCTCCAGACTGGCTGGAGCAGCTCCAAACCCGTGAGGCTCTTGGCTCCACCTGCCATCTGTGTGGTGCAGGCTCCTGGCTGGTAGGCCTACATGGGGGCCCGCCAGGCCTGGAACAGCCCTTTGCCCATGGCAGACAGTGAGTGGGGGGCTGTTCCCAGGGAATAAGTTAATTGTTATTTGGTAAACATCACCCAATAAATGTGATGCTTATGGGCTAACCGGTTACCCATTCATATCCCTACCATGGTATACTGCTGAACTACACAGACCACAGCTTGAGAACTACTGCATGAAAAAAATCTGAACAAAAATAATTTGGAATTGTTTAGAAATATTGTCTTAGATGTTAAAAAAAAATTGTACAATCATAAAAGACTGTTTCTGTGGGTAAAAATCCTGCCATGGTTAAGCAAAGTGAAAGCATTAAACAATTTATGGAACAGTATATGAAAAAATTAGTAAAACAGCAATTATGAAATGCAGACATTTGATAAAGGAATCTAAAGGTATTAATGGGAAAAAAAACTATAGGATACAGATTTAATAACAGAGAAAGGAATAACAAACACTATACAATCACATAGCCCCTACTACCTGGCTTGGAGATGCGTGATATGGAAATCAAGAGTAGGTCAATTTGAACTAGAGAACTGCTAGTGCATTCTAGAAAGGTACACAACTAATTTGTGCATGAAAAGCTAGGATGTAAATCTACAGTGCCCTGTGGTGTCACATGGCCCCAGCCTGGAGCTCTGTCTTGCACCCCACCACCTCATCTCCAGCTCCACCTCATCCCCACACTCCCAGATGGAGCCCTTCTGCCTCCACCACAGCCCCTTCCTGTACTCTGAACCCCTGATTTTTGACCCTACCCTGGAGCCTAACACCCCACAAAGAGCCCCTGATCCTCAGAAGAATTAATCAGGCCCTGACGACAAGGGAGTTGAGTGAGGACTTCTTTATTTCTTGGCTTGTGTGTGGTGCCCAACTGATTTATCTGTGAGTCAGTGGCTCCTGACAGGAAAAAAAAAACGGGTTTTCCACCCCTGAGCTAGACAAACCCACAGACTGATCTGGAGAGATTTCTACTATTTACAAACTCTAGCTATGACAGTCTCAAACTATATTTTAATCTTTTCATTCTTTGTTTATTTAAGGAAAGTGCATTTTATGGGGGTTTTTTAATGGTGCATAGTAAATAACAGGTGCTTCTAATTTTATCACTGAAGATTATAGAGCACTAAAAAAATCTCAGCAGAAGTGAATTTTAGGTAAGACTGAAGAACCCTCCCCCATGTATAAAGTCATAAAAACCAAAATTTGACATTGACCTCTCATCCTGATTTCTTATCTATTGTTTCTCGGAGAGATTAGAACACTTCACATTCCAGAGACTGTCCCCACCTCTTTTCTCCAAGCACAAAGTACAGCTTTTGCAGAAGTAGAATAGATTATGGAAAAGGTTAACTTTGTTTCCATATACACTGAGTTGTTCCAATACATATACCATATTTTCCGGCGTATAAGACGACTTTTTATGCTAAAAAACATCCCCCAAAAATCGGGGTTCGTCTTATACGCCGGGTATACAGGCAGTCCCCGACTTGCAGGTACGAACGGGGCTTTTCTCGCCCCAGAGGACACAGACTGTGGGACCTCGTGGTCCCGCCACCCGTGTACTCCGGGGCGAGAAAAGCTGCTCCGCATCTCCCTGGTCTGCAGACCAGGAAGACGTGGAGCAAAGCCGAGGAGGGGCTCCGGCAGCGGGGCAGACCAGGTGTGCCTCGGGGGAAGCCGGCAGCATGAAAAAGGGGAGGAAATGACCATGCAGCTCTGAGAAGACAAACTCACAAATCTTCTTAAATTGGGATTTTCTAAATGTTAAACTAGTGAATCCTGAGAAGCATTGTCGATTGTTGCATCAAGCTAAACAATTATGTGAAAGGTTAACAACTTTATACCCAGCATCTAATTTAGAAGGTTTAGTTAGATAACTACATGTACAATTAAAATGATGAATGAGGGGTCATTAAAATTAACTTCAGGAAACAGGTTGCAATATTTGTGGGTAGGTTCAGAGACTGCAACTGTTTCAGAACAATTCCTGAATTTATTAAACAGAATAGATGCTCCAGGCATCTCAACTGATTGAATACTGATTTCTTAGCTAACTCCTTCAGTAGAGGGAGCAGAGTTTTTAGTCTCACATAGGTGAGGTCTATACCACAGGGCACAGTCAACCTAAGATATGCAACTCCAGATATGAGAATAGCATAGCTAGAATTAACATGCCTTAAGTCAAATTTCTGCAGCATCACCACTTTGGGAGGTTGACAAGAGAAACTCATTGACTTCCCTTTCTCCTCATGACCTGGTGGAGTACTGGCCAAAGGGAATGTCATCAGTGGTCCATTTAGTAGGTCCTTTCTAGACCCACTAAATTGAACCCCAGGAATCAGACTCCAGAGTGCCAGTCTGGGGTAAGTGAAGACAAACTCACAAAGAGCTTCAATATCTTAAGATTCTTAAAGCATCCAGATACTCCATTGAAGGGCACTAAACAAATGTTTGTAATAATGATAAATAATGCAGATAGAAGTAGTTATATTTACTTCTCATGAAATAAGTACAGATGCACAAAGGATGAGGATAACTCCTCTACCAACCCCTCAAGAAGAAGACCTCTATGCAGACCCTTCCTGCTAGTTGTCATGAGAGTCTGGACTTCCACACTGATTGCTTCTACAAACGTGCCTGGGCTGACATTGTTAACAAACAACAACATGTGATATGTAACCTCAACCATGCAGAACATAACCCTACACATAGCCTTAAAAACAACCCTAGTATTATAATCAAAGAGGCTGCTAAAGGGGGCGCTGTAGTCATCATGTATAGTACAAATTCTGAACAGGAGGCTGCCAGACAACTCACCAACGCCACGTTCTCTCTCCTCTGATCCCACTGAGAGGGACTAAAAGAAACTAGACCATCTGCTCATGAAACTCCCTGCTGCAAGTAGAGACCAAATCTATACAAACACACCCTCAATCCCTGACCAGGAGTATTTTATCTGCTACCCAACATCCATAAACCTGGAAATCCCAGACATCCCATAATTTCAGGCATCAGCACACTTACAAGAGTTATCTAGTTATGTTGACTTTCTTCTCAAATCCGATGCTATCAGCACTCCTAGCTATCTTCGAGACACCACTGACCCCCTGAGGAAACTACAGAACATCAGCAATCTGCAGGGAGCTGACTGACTGGGTTGGGCTGATTAATCACCTGTGAAGCTGTGCTGCCATGCAGCTTAGAGGGAACATTGATGCCATAGCCCATCTGGTGGCTGAGTAATGTGACCTTGTCCTCATCCACAACTATTTCCAATTTGGAGACAATTTATACCTTCAAGTCAGTGGCACTGCTATCGCCTCATAATATGCCAACATTTTTATGGCTGACCTTGAACAACTCACTTCAGGTCTTATCCCCTTGTACTCTTCGGCTACGTCTAGACTGGCCACATAAGACGGAATAGGCATGAAGATATGATGATGTGGGTCCATATGATGAAGATGTCATCAAAGTAGAATAAGTAGAGGAAGGCTACGTCTAGACTGGCCACATAAGACGGAATAGGCATGCAAAGCCTAGGAATAAGAGATCCTCTGGAAAAGGGCTTTATTCCGGAGGATCGCGCCAGTCTAGACGCTCTTTTCCGGCTTTTCCCCAAGCCGGAAAAAAAGCGGCGGCCATGTTTATTTAAATCCCGCAGGGGGATATTTAAATCCCCTGCGGATTTCCCTATTCTGACTTGCCTGCTTTGCATGCCTATTCCGTCTTATGTGGCCAGTCTAGACGTAGCCTTCCTCTACTTATTCTACTTTGATGACATCTTCATCATATGGACCCACATCATCATATCTTCATCATATGGACTCTTAAGGAATTCCCCAGGGATTTCAACAATTTCCACTCCACCATCAATCTTAGCCTGGACCAGTCTACACTGGCGATCCACTTCCTTAACACCACAGTACAATTACATGATGGCCTTATTAATACCACCCCATACCAGAAACCTACCGGCTGCTGTTCTTACCTGCATGTCTCTATCTTCTATCCAGGACACATCACATAATCGATGGCCAGGCCCTAAGATACAACCGTATTTTCTCCAATCCCACAGCCAGAGACAAATGCCTACAAGATCTCTACCAGGCATTCTTAACACTTAAATACCCACCTGAGGAAGTGAAGAAACAGATTGACAGAGCCAGACAAATACCCAGGAATCTGCTTCTTCAGGACAGGCCCAACAAGGAAAATAATAGAATACCACTAGTCCTCCTACAGCCCCAGTTAAACCCCTCCAGCGCATCATTGATAATCTATAACCTCTCTTGGAAAATTATCCCTCACTCTTACAGACCTTGGGAGACAGGCCAATCCTCGCCTATAGACAACCCCCTCACCTAAAACAAATTCTTTCCAGCAGCCACACATCATACCTCGGACACACTCACCCAGGAACCTACCCCTCTAATCAACCCCACTGCCAGCTCTGTCCACACATCTATTCAAGTGACACTATCACAGGCCCTAACCACATAACCCTCCACATCAGAGGCTCAAACAACTGCACATCTTCTAATATGATCTATGCCATCAAGTGCCAGCAAAGCCCTTCTGCCATGTATAGCGGGCAAAGTGGACAGTCTTTACAACAAAGGATAAATGGACATAAGTCAAATATCAGAAATGGTAACATGCATAAGCCGGTAGGGGAACATTTTAACTTGCCTGGGCACTCATCAATGGACTTAAAAGCAGCCATTCTTCTGTGAAGGGTTTTTACAAACCAACTACAGAGAGAGAGAGAGAGAGAGAGAGAGAGAGAGAGAGAGAGAGAGAGAGAGAGAGAGTGGAACTGACCTTCATATGCAAATTTGACACCGTCTCCCTCAGCCTGAACAAAGACACCAACTGGATGACCTATTATAAAACCAATCTTCCTTACATTTTACACATCACTGACATCAAAACCTAAGTATAGGACAATGCCAGCCCACTCAATTAGCCTCATTAGCACCGGAACTATTATTGACAGGTACATTTTTTCCTTCTTTTTCGGTTATAAATTCTGATAATCCCCCCTTTTTTTTCTCCACTCAAACCATCTGAAGAAGTGAGTTTTGCCCATGAAAGTTCATGATACTCTCTCTCTATTTTGTTAGTCTCTAAGGTGCCATAGGACTACTTGCTGTTTTATAACTCCTCTAGAGAGATTATGCCATTTCATTCAACTTTGGTAAGATATAAAAACCCGAGTTTATGAACAAGTTCCCCTCCCCCCAATTTTGTATGCCTCTACCACCAATTTTCTGCATATCCTGGGATAAGTCACTACTGTCTGTGATTCAGTTCCCTATCTGTAAAATGGAGAAAATATCCGGAGTGGGGAGGGGGAGGGAAGAAGGCAGGGCGGTAGTGGGCAGAGGGGATGGTAGGATGCATAGTGAAATTATGACATCACTCTGTTGTCCCACAGGAAAAAAAAAATTATATGTAGGGAGAAAGATTTTTATCTATTCAAAGATTTTGTCTTTCATTTACAAGAAGTCTTTTCAATGGGACCCTCATTGAATAATTCACTGTCACATCCAGGAAGACTCTGGACTGTTATTCCTTTCTGAAGGGCAATGAGGAGTTCTGTGTCACCTTAAAGACTAAAGATTTATTTGGGCATAAGCTTTCCTGGGTAAAAACGATTTCATCAGAGGCGTCATTTTTATTGTGACACACTACTTTTTTAGACTACAGACTTAATTTGGCAAGCTGTCTGTGCAGAACTCCCATTCACTGGCTGTTCCACATATAAGTGGATTGAAAGGTCAGGTCCTAGAAGCATAGGAGCCATCAATCGCACTGAGTACATCTGTCATAAAGATGTAGTTTATTTTCCTTAAATCAGAGATTGTCAAAGGAGCCTAAGGAAGTTAGATGGTTACAATGGGAGTTGAATGCCTCTTAGGGCACATCTACACAGCAGGGCTAAAGATGAAACAAGCTACGCAACTTGAGCTAAGCCAATTGTGTAGCTTAAAGCGAAAGAGCGTATTTCAGCTTTTGGCGCTGTCTACACAGCAGGAAGTCGGAGACAGAGCACTTTTCTTCCGACTTCCCTTACTCCTCGTAAAATGAGGGTTACAGGAGTCAGAGTAAGAAGTCCTCCAGGTTGACATTATTTTGATATTATGTTGAAATAACTGCTTGTAGTGAAGATGCAGACTATGTTATTTCAGAATAATGCTGGTTATTCTGAAGTAACGCTACTGTGTAGGCATAGCCTTAGTTTCCCTAAAGATCTTTCTGTGCTTACAGTGGTGTGTAAAATACAGACACCATGTTTGCACAGGTGTAAACAGCAATGTAGATGCTGAGCATACTTGAAGCAAGCAGTTGTAACCAGTCAGACATGACCCTTCTCCCTTCTTTCCACTGTTGTCTAGCTAGCTAACTGGACATACTCCTCTGCTTTTCCCTTATTCCCTGACCGTGGCTTTCTTAGGCTATGTCTAGACTGCAGGCTTCTTTCGGAAGAAGCTTTTCCAGAAGAGATCTGAAAAACTTTCGAAAGAGAGTGTCTACACAGCAAAAGCGCATCAAAAAAGCGATTTGCTTTTTTGAAAGATAGTGTCCACACTGAATGTACACTATCTCGCATTTAAGCTGTGATTACTATGGGTGGAATGGTCACCAGGGCAACTGTGCTTTTTTCCTCTTTCCTCTTCTTTCGAAAGAACCCCCTCTTTCCCATCCACACATGCCTTTTTCTGAAAGAGCGCTTTCAGAAAAAAGCTTCTTCCTCATAGAAAGAGGTTTTCTAGTATTGGAAAAAACCCTCTGTTCTTTCAATTTTTTTCCCAAAAGAACGTGATTACAGTGTGGACATAAGTGAAGTTTTATCGGAAAAATGGCCGTTTTTCTGAAAAAAACTCTGCTGTGTAGACATTTATATTTAGCTTTTTATCATGCCTTTAGTACAATGCAATTTCTTGTACTCAAGGCCATGAGGCCCAATTTTGCCTAGAAACCATGTTGCTTATGAATATGCATGTAACCTGTGGAATGTGTGTGAGGTGTGAATGAGGAATACCAAATCAAAAGCAGTTTAGGATCTGTGACCTTTTAAGGCAGACAAAGACCCCTGCAAGCAGAAAAATTAACTGAGAAGTGGCCAGAAAATCTCTCTCTCTTGGACAAAATGTAGCATCACAGCAGAAACCTGGGACCGGCCCAGAGAAAGTTAAGCCTCCTGCAGATCTGAGGGGATCTTGCAAGGAACATCATGGTCGAGTCTCCAGGAGGCTATGCCTGGCCAGCACTACAGCCACCTGCAAAATCAAAAATAATCTACACCGCACTTGCAGTCTGCTTCCAAAATGAATGTGGTCTGTGTGTGTGAGTATCACTTTACTCTTAAGAATCTGTCCCAATAAACAAACCCAAAAGTAATACTGCTCCAGCCCACCCTTTGTCCGGGTTTGTTCCTCAGCAGGTCTGAGGAAGTGCAACAGCAGTGTGGCCTACATGCGTGAAATTTTGGATACATACCTTACACTGCTCTCTGCATGCCCAAGCAGTGGCTCGCAGAGCTACACCGCTGTTCTTAGCAGTGTAATGTCCCATTGCAGCTTCACTGCTAGAGCCTTTCGCCACACCAGTGAAAGACTCCAGTCGTGAGGAAAGGCTCTGGCAGCAGGGCCTCCCCCACCTGGAGTCTTTCATTGCTGCATGTGGCTTTGCACGCCAGTGAGTGTGGATGCATGCTGCCACAAGTGTAGACGAGGTCCAAATGTACATTTTAGATGTGCCACAACTAATATCTAAGGACTATATAATTGTCAGTAATATGTAAAATGCTAAACAGTCCCAGTTTAATCAGTATTGCACATGTACATGTCCAGACCCATCCCTATGTTAAAAGTAATCTTAGTCTTTTGTAAAGTCATGCTCTCAAAAATTATGAATTAAGGTTGTCTGCATCATGATAGTCTAATCACAATTGTCTCTCTCCCTCCAGAACCTCTGCCTCACTCAATGCATACATAGAATCAAGGAATCATAGGGTAGGAAGTGACCTCAGAAGGTCTTCTAGTCTAGACCTTTGCCCAAAAAAGGACCAACCCCAACTAAATCATCCCAGCCAGGGCTTTGTCAAGCCAGGACTTAAAAACCTCTAGGAATGGAGATTCCACCACCTCCCTAGGTAACCCATGTCACTGCTTCAACACCTTCCTAGAGAAATAATGCACATAATCAGTAGCCATTCAATATTTTCATTGTTCAACATGTGGCTCAATGCATTTACCACACACTATTCAAAACCTATTAGAATGTTAGGAATTATTAAGAAAGGGATAGAAAATAAGACACAGAATATCTTACTGCCCCTGTATGAAACTATGGTACGCCCACATCTTGAGTACTGTGTACAGATGTGGTCTCCTCACCTCAAAAAAGATATTTTGGCCTTGGAAACGGTTCAGAAAAGGGCAACTACAATGATTAGGGGGTTTGGAACAGGTCCCATATGAAGAGAGACTAAAGCGAATGGGATTTTTCAGTCTGGAAAAGAGGAGACTGAGGGGGAATATCAGAGAGGTCTATAAAATCATGAGTGGTGTGGAGAGGGTGAATAAAGACAAGTTATTTATTAGTTCCCATAATATAAGGACTAGAGGACACCAAATGAAATTAATGGGTAGCAGGCTTAAAACTAATAAGCGAAAGTTCTTCTTCACACAGCGCATAGTCAACCTGTGCAACTCCTTGCCAGAGGAGGCTGTGAAGGCTAGAACTATAAGGGTATGTCTACACTACAAAGTTAGTTCGAACTAACGGATGTTAGTTCGAACTAACTTTCACAGGCGCTACACTAGCGCTCCATTAGTTCGAACTTAATTCGAACTAACGGAGCGCTTAGTTCGAACTAGGGAAACCTCATTTTACGAGGATTAAGCCTAGTTCGAACTAGCTAGTTCGAATTAAGGGCTGTGTAACCCCTTAATTCAAACTAGTGGGAGGCTAAGGCTTCCCAGGTTTCCCTGCTGGCCACTCTGGCCAATACCAGGGAAACTCTATTGCCCCCCTCCCGGCCCCGGAGCCCTTAAAGGGCCACGGGCTGGCTACACAGTTTGTGCCAGTTGCAAGGCTGCAAGCACCCGTGCCAGCAGACCCTGCACCTGCCACACGATGAGCCAGCCACCCGAGGACTCCCAGCCCTCCACTGCTCCCCAGGACCAGCCTGGCGGCTACCAGGAGCCTGCCCGGGGGCGCAAAAGGCGGGCGCCCGCCTGGTCAAGTGCGGAGATCGTGGACCTCATCGAGGTTTGGGGGGAAGCCTCCAATGTCCACGATCTCCGCACTAGCCACAGGAACGCGGCCGTCTATGGCCGTATGGCTGCCAGCCTGGCCGCCAAGGGCCACCAGCGCAGCCGGGAGCAGGTCCGCTGCAAGGTCAAAGACCTGTGGCAGTCCTACTCCCGGGCCTGCCAGCCACGGGCCGACCCGGAGGCCTGCCCCCACTTCCACGCCCTGGACCGCCTCATGCCGTCCCTGCCCCCCGGGACGTGATTGACCCCGGGGCAGAGGGCTCGCTCCTGGAGACGGAGGAGGAGGAGGAGGGCTCTGAAAGCCAGGAGCCTGCCGCCAGCCTGCCCAGGACCCGGGACCCCCAAGGCACCCCACAGAGCCGCTCGCCTGTGTCATCCGAGGCCGGGGAGGTGTCCACCTGTGAGTACCATCGTGTTCCCCTTATGTGTATGGGGGGCTGGGGCGAGAGGGAGCCCCGGGACCGTGCGCCTGGGCCTTGCCCACCACGGAGCAGCAGCTGGGGATCCTGCAGGGGCCCTGGCCTTGCAGAGGGGAACTGGGTTTCACACACCTGGGCCCCTGGGGTAATTGACCGCTGGTCTTGTTGCACCACAGCTGCAGCACCTGGGCCTGCAGGGCGCACCACACCGCCTGCAGCAGCTGCCCGTGCCCGGGCAAGCAGGAGAGCCAGGAACGAGGAGGAGTACCAAAGGCGGCACCTCCGGTTCATGGACCACCAACTCCGCACCCAGGACCACTGGGTCCAGGAGGACCTGAGGCTGCGCCGGAGGAGTCTGGAGGCCCTGGAGGAGCAGGGCCGTGCCCTGCGAGGCCACCTCCAGAGCCTGCTCAACCGCTTCCCATTTCCTCCTCCCCCTGCTCCTCCTGCTCCTCCTGCTCCCCCTGCTCCCCCTGCTCCCGCTCCTGCTCCCGCTCCTGCTTCCTCCACACCCCCTGTCCCTCCTGCCCCCCCCCACAACCATTTCCCACCGATGCCCCCGGACCCGCAGTGTGGCGAGACGGGAGAGGCAGCCGGACTCCCACCCCTGAGCTTTCCTTTCCCTTCCTCCTTTCCCTCCCCTTCCAGCTCCCTCGTCCCAGGTTTCCCCCTCCCCTCTCCAACCCTCATTCCTCCCTTCCCGCACCCAGTTATGTTAAATAAACAGACGTTTTTGTTTCAAAAACAGGTGTCTTTATTTTACAATAGATAGGGAGGGGAAAGGGGAAGGGGGGTAGGGTGGAAGAAAGCCCCAGTGGGGCATGCAGGGAGAGGTCAGTCCTCCTCCTCCTCCACCAGGAAGCTCTCCCGCAGGGCTTCGCGGATCCGGACGGCCCCCCGCTGGGCTTCCCGGATGGCGGCGGTGCGGGGCTGACCGTAGTGTCCAGCCATGCGGTCAGTCTCAGCCATCCAGGCTGGCAGGAAAGCCTCCCCCTTTCGCTCACACAAATTGTGGAGCACACAACATGCCGCCTCCACGGGAGGGATGTTGTGCTCGGCCAGGTCCAGACGGGTTGAGGAGGCATCGAAAGCGGGCTTTCAGTCGCCCGAAGGCCCCCTCCACCACGATGCGGGCCCTGGTCAGCCTGGCATTGAAGGCCTGGCGGGAGGGATTGAGGTGCCCCGTGTAGGGCTTCATCAGCCACGGCTGCAGTGGGTAGGCGGCATCCCCCACCAGGCAGACGGGCATGTCCACGTCCCCGACCCTGATGTGGCGGTCGGGGAAGAAGGTCCCGTCCTGCAGCCGCTGGCACACGGAGGAGTTGCGGTACACCCGGGCGTCGTGTGCTTTGGACCAGCCCACATTAATGTCCCTGAACTGGCCCCGGTGGTCACACACAGCCTGCAGGATCACAGAGAAGTACCCCTTGCGGTTGACGTATCGGGACGCCTGGTGTTCTGGGACACGGATGGGGATGTGCGTCCCGTCGATGGCCCCACCGCAGTCGGGGAAACCGAGGGCGCCGAATCCCCGGATGACGGCGTCCAGGTCGGCGAGGTGGACCACCCTGCGGAGCAGCACCCGGTTGATGGCCTTGACCACCCGCGGAGAGAGACACAGCAAAGTGCCAATCAGTGGGGCGCCCGGGTGGCTGGGAGCGTTCGTGCCCTGGCAGTGCCCCACGCCCCACTCCCAGTAGCAACCCCCCTGGTGGCATGTAGTACGGCTGGGACAGACCGACCCCTCCGGTGCGGGGCGCTTTCGCCTCCTCCCGCCCCCCCCTTTGTCCCTGGGGCGGCCCATCCCCTCCTCGCAGCCCCACTCCCCCCGGCTTGGTGGCCGACGAGTGCCATACCTGCATGAGCACCGCTCCGACGGTGGATCTCCCCACGCCGAACTGGTTCCCAACGGATCGATAGCTGTCCGGCGTGGAGAGCTTCCAGAGGGCGATGGCCACCCGCTTCTGGAGGGGGATGGCGGGCCTCATGCGAGTGTCCCTTCTTTGCAGGGCAGGGGCGAGCCACTCGCAGAGCTCCAGGAAGGTGTCCCTCCTCATCCTGAAGTTCTGGGTCCACTGTCGGTCCTCCCAGCGCTCCAGGACAATGCGGTCCCACCAGTCGGTGCTGGTGTCCAGACGCCAGACACGGCGCGGCACGCCGGTGCCAGGGCGCTGCCGCGGCTCCTCCACAGCCCCCAGGGCGGTCAGGCGGAGAGGCAGGGGGCTGACGTTCACCAGGTGGTGCCAGGCAGCCTCGAGCCATTGCTGGCAGGCTTGCAGCAGCAAGTCCAGAAAGTGCACCAGAAGGTGCAGGGCGAGCTGTGGCTCCATGTTGCCACCTGCGGCGGTCCCCCCCGAAGGGAAGCACCGACACAGACGGGCACAGAGACCAACGCTTTGCTGTCCCTCGGCGAGGTTGGCAAGCAAGCAGGAAAAGCAGAGAACCGGCTGTCCAGGGGGGTCCCTTTAAGCTCGAGCCTCAGATAGCCTCAGACAGCAGCCACACAAAGCAACTACTGACCTGATGCCCTGCCAGAACTGGTTTCAGCTGCCCTTAAATACCCCCCTGCATCCAATCAGTGTGGATGCGCTAGTTCGAATTAGCAAAACGCTAATTCGAACTAGTTTTTAGTTCTAGATGCGTTAGTTCGAATTAGCTTAGTTCGAATTAACTAATTCGAACTAAGTTAGTTCGAATTAGCGCTGTAGTGTAGACGTACCCTAAGAGAGTTTAAAGAGAAGCTAGATAAATTCATGGAGGTTAGGTCTATAAAAGACTATTAGCCAGGGGGTAGGAATGGTGTCCCTGGCCTGTTTGTCAGAGGCTGGAGATGGATGGCACAAGACAAATCACTTGATCATTGTCTTCAGTCCACCCCCTCCGGGGCACCTGGCACTGGCCACTGTCAGCAGCTGGGCTAGATGGACCTTTGGTCTGACCCAGTACAGCCATTCTTATGTTCTTATGTTCTTATTCTGAAGACAACATTATTAATTTCCTTGTAGGTTTTTCTATGGCACCATAGCGTCTGAGTGCTTCACAAACTTCAGTTTATTATCACAACATCCTTGTGAGCTGAGATTTTAGTATTATCCTCATTTTACAGATGAGACATTCAGGTGTAATGGGCTGGGGATAGCACTATGCTAATGTTAGGTATAATATTTCTTCCCCTTCCAAGTATTGCAGTTTCTTTCCTGCTGTGGCAATGACAGAGCTTAGTCTTTCAGGACTTTATCTATGTATAAGAACATAAGAATGACCATACTGGGTCAGACCGAAGGTCCATCCAGCCCAGGACCCTGTCCACCGACAGTGGCCAATGCCGGGTGTCGCAGAGAGAGTGAATTGAACAGGGTCTTTTTCCAACAAAAACTTGTAGACACGTTGCAGATCTGGATAAGTTCTGTCTGCTCAAAAAATCACCAGATCCCTGGGAGGACATTTAAATGCTGTATTTCACATGCCCTAAGTGCTCGAGGTGCAAACCTCATTTCTCACACTCTTTTTCGGCAGGCTAGGGACCACACATTCGAATTACCTAGGCCTTGAAACCAACACCATCTCCCCCAGGCCTCGCCTACAGTACTTGCTCATACCTCCAAATCCCACAGACCCTGGTGTATAGGTTACCTTTTCAGTGATAGCAGAAGCAAACATATACAGGCTTAGCAAAAGGTTTCTAAGTCAATAGGTGATCTTTGCTTGAGAGACAAACTTAAGAGAATACAGAGCATCTAAAAAACAACAAACAGTCTGAAGACAATGTCCCTTTTTCTAGCTCATCCTTTTCTTGGTAAGGGGACATGGGGAGAGGCTTCTGTGTTCTCATTGGTATGTAGATAGGAAGACCAGGGTTCCCATCACCCTATCAGGCTCTTCCTTAGCTTGAGCTGATGAAGGTAGAGGTGTGCAAAAAAAATCATGTGGGGGAGGAGTAGTTTCTGCCCTTTTATAAACTTCCACTCTCCTCTGTCCTACAAACATCTCCACGTATCTCATAAGATGATTTTGATTCTAGACAATCTCTCTAAAAAACCAATTATCCTAGGTAGGATCTAGCCTATTATGTATGGTGAGCGTTTACTTTAGTGACCCTTTACTATTAGTGCACACCTTGGAATTCCTGTCTAACATGGAAGTAAAAGGATAACAGAGAAGATAAAATGGAGCCTGCAGGCAGATGCACATAAAGGCTCCCAATATCAATCAAAATTCATAAGCTATAGACAGAATTCCAAAATTATCTTCACATAATTAGGATATGTCTATACTAACTCCCCTTATTTCGGAATAACAAGGTGAGTGTCCACACTACCAATTCTGTTGTTTCAAAATTATGGGCTTGTTATTGCAAAATAACCTGGTTGTTTCAGGAGTTATTGTTTTGAAATAACCTGATTGTGTATAAACACAGGCCTAAGGTATGTCTACACTGTAACGCTATTTCTACGTCTCTGTAAACCTCATTCCCGAGGAGTAAGGGACTTTTTGGAATAGCACTGCATTTCAAAATTTGGCACTGTGTAGACAACCCCAAATGACTAAATAAGCTATTTCAAAATAGTGTCGAAATAAGATACGCAGTTTGCATAGCTCTAAATTGCCTGACTTATTTCAAGTTACAGTGCAGTGTAGATGCACCCTTCGTGGCCAGTTGCTAGTTCAAGTGACTAACCCAGCCTCACAGAGAGGCTCTGTGACGGAGGCAGAGATAGATTCTAATTCTTCAGAACACCATTCAACTGCTGAGCAAGTGAAACTGTGAAATAACTATATTGTTATATGCACCTAGGTTTATCTGTGTGATACTAGCCTATCAGGTAAAAACTGTTCCCAAAAGGGTGCAGTCAAAAGATATCTAAGCACTGCTTGCTTTGTAATCCTGTTGCTGTCCTGTCTCTTCCTGCAAACTTCTGCCTCAGACCTACACATGTTTCAAGAAATTAACTAGAGGGTTCCCCAATTCAACCTTAGAACACAGTACACTGTACAATGGATGAGGTGTAGGTGCTGTGGGAAAAAAAACATGATTACATAAATAATTAAAGACTATCATAACACATATGCAGATAGGAGCCCAGGGGAAGAGAGGAGAGGCTTGTCACGCTGCCCCCACCCCCAGTAACTGCCACTGGCTGGTTTCCAGCTTTAGCAGCTGCCTGTTTGCAGGACAGTAATCCTCCTCCCCCCCCCCCCCCACCCACCTCCCAGGCTCACAGCATTCAGTTCAGGGTGGCAAACATGGCCCCTGCAGCTGCTTTGGGCACGTACAGGGACCCTACAGGAAGGCTGAGACCCTACCTAAGGAATTTGCTGGGCTGCTGTCTGGGAAACGCCTAGCTAAGGTCTCCAAGCCAGATCCTGCCTCTGGCACCTCAGATCCTCTCTTTCCCAACCCTCTGTCTCTCCCTAGCCCATGAAACCCAAACCTTCTGCACCCCCACTCCAGTCCCCATACACCTCCCCAGAGACTGCACTCCCTCTTACACTCTTCCCCAGGTCACAACCCTCTCCCAGACCTTGCACCTCAGTCCTCTATCCCTCGTCACAACCCCAAACCCTGCATCCCTTTCTGCTCTCCTGCCCCAAATTACAACCCCCTCCCAGACCCTGCAGCCCCTCCTTCTATATCCCTCCCCCAGGCCAGAATCTTCTCCATACCACTCCCACACCCTGCACCCCAATCTCCTGCCCCAGATCACAGCCCAAACCCTGTACCACTACCCCAGGTCACAATCCCCTTCCAGACTCTACATCCCTTCCAGCACCCCAGTCCCCTGTCCCAGGTCACAATCCCCTCCTTCACCCATACTCCTTACCAGATCCCACACCCCAATATCTTACCCCAAGCTCCCTTCTGCACCCAACCTCCATCCTAGACCCCACACCTCCTCCATTAATAAAAAGGAAGAGTGTGGCCCTTGACAACGTACTAAATTGTTGGACTGTCTCCCCATCAGAATTATTGCCCATCTATGTTCTAAACCTATGAGCTGCTTGTGACCCAATAAGTACACACCTGTGGTCCATGGGACATCCTCAGGGCCATACACCGAGTCTATAGGTAATATATATAGTTGTGGATGTGGCCCATGAAGGTAAATCAGTTAAAAGTCACTGTGTTAAACAGAGACTCTATCAAAATAACAACATTGTGTCTCCTTTAATGAAAAAAAAGAGATGGAAAATAGTCATCAAATATGAGAGCCCCAAAAAATAAGCTACTCTCTTCCCACCTACAATTCTGCATTCATATTACAGAAGCATGGTACTTGTAACTTAATGGTGATGCATTCAGGAGAACAAGAATAGGAGATGACATGACTGTGATTGCTTCCCAAAGGAAAACTACATTTCCTAATGCCACACTTCACTGTTGGATAACCTGATATGTCACCATTCACTGGAACATACATCATAATGACGTACCAGCTCCACAGGACACAGATTTTCTTTCTGCTTTAAATAATCTGGTAGGTCCCAGCTGATAAACTGTAACAACGAGCCAATATAACTAAAGATTCGTGATGGGTGAAACTCCTGTTCATGAACCAACTACAAATGTCAATAGTAGGAGTTTAGCCCATCTCAAGATGTTATATGATTCAGCTTTGAAATTATTATTTAAAGTGAAAGAAATCATTTTTTATAATTATCAAAATGGGTTTGAAAATTATTTGCCTATTTTTAAAAACAGTCAGTCAAATTCTGATCTTTAGGGTCCTGGTGTACAATCACATAAATAGGCATAATATTTTACGTTCATAAAACCACTACAGTGCCATTTTCCAGCTATTGTTTGTTCGGGCTGCCAGACTGACTCGCTCCTTCAGGTCTGCCTGAATTTCAATGTTTTCGTTACAGACAGAGAGTTCAGTGGCTGCCGTAGCAGAGTTACATATCAAAACTGCAGTATGAGTGTCCACACATAACTGTGGGCGTAAAACTGCAAACACAAACCGGGAGGCTAGCAGGAGATGCCAGTCAAAATCGTGCCTTATCCAACTGTAATTGTATAGAGTTTAGTGCATGAAATAGAAAAGTCCAGGTACATTTTACGTTATGACTCATAGAAGTCAGGGAAGAGATACAGGGGCTCCGTGGGCATCATTTTGGAACAGATTTTGGGAGAAAATCCAGAAGACAGAGGCAGGTGGGCATCAACTTTTGTGTTATTTCCCAACATAGACACCATCCAGGGAATGCAAAGCTTACTGGACAAGTTGCCAGGAAAGGAAGTACATATGTACTTAAGTAACATGCCCACAAACAGCTGGAATGATTATCTTCATTTAGCTGGTTTTTATGGAGAAATTGAAAAGCACAGAAGTTCTTCTTAATATTTTAATGGAGGAGCTAAGAGATGTATTGCATATTGCTAGAAGGAAGAAGGGTCTGATGAGCACATTGTCAACTGCCGCTTATTATCACCAGGAAATAGAAATTTCACACTATGAAAAAACAGAAACATTTTTATACTATTAAAATGTTTCATTTCAATGGCTAATTGTATAGAAAGAGATGTATGAATGTGACCAGGAATTAAGGAAGGAATCAAAGTACAGAACAGATTATATGTTTTAGCTTTCTGAAAGGTAGGATTGGGATATTATACATGCAGTTACATTTTTATTGGCATTGCTATATTATATTAACACTTTTCAGTTGTTATTTGATTAAATGCTTATCTCTTATCCAACCTGTTTCTGTGTAGCCAAGGATAATCCTTCATCATCATATGTAGAGACAAGTATATGGTTCTACGTGTCACATGAATCACAAATTTGACCACTGTGCTTTTAGGCATACTATTAAAAAATGTCAAATGAGGAAACCTTTCACTTGACATTTATCTGAACAGCCATAATGGAACTGTACATAAATGTCAAATGAGAATATATAAAAGTGTATACCTATCTGTACAAATATCAAAGAAAGGGTGCTTTCCTCTGATATTATGGGTGATGAACGAGTGGTGGTCAAAAGAGGTGCCTGCCCCCTCAAAGGTTAATGGGGAATATGGGCAGAGAACTGCAGAAATCTGGAGAAATAGACACTGATGGCGTACAGGATCTGATAGCCTATAGAAGCTCTAGTTAGTAGCTTGCAGATAGAATCTTACCAAGACATCTTTTACCCTCCACCCACACAACACTATATTCCTTCCCCCTCCCCAAATGTTAGCTGTACATGACAGCTGGTGTTTAGTATTTTTGTTTGTTTGGCTTTACCCTAGTTGTGAAGAAATATACCACTTTTAGCTCTTAAAAATCATTTTCTTTTCTCTCCCACATCCAAATTTTGCTCAGATATCCATCATGAGGAATGATGTAATTTTGCGTGCGCACACACACACGCACATTTGTGTTTTTCAGAAGGTCAGCGATTGTTGGTAGAGCTGTGTGGAAAATGCTCATCACTCATAAAAACTGGGGGTGGAAAGGAAGGAATGTTTTTCTAGATTCGGATGGAACAGAAAACAGCCTAAAGGTTCAGTGTATAGTCCCCCTTAAATACTCCAGAGGGAGCATGCTCTACTCAAGGCAGTGGTTAATGACATAATCTAGCTCCGTGATGGAGGAGTGCACTTTTTTGCAGTTGCACTGGTTATGCCTTACTTTGAAAATTTGTCTCTAGAGGCTTATCAAGGAACTCATTTGACAGCAAGGAGCACTCAACACTTAAGGCCATCACTGACTGTAGTGCATGGCCATTTTCTAAAAGTTTGTGGAAGTACAAACCGATAAGGCAAATGTCCCATATCACATATTTAAAGTATTTATACAGTACAACTTAGCAAATCAAAACTAACAGAACAATTGTTCCACACCTGGAACTCCCACAGAAGTCTGTGGGCATTTGTAATTCACATCCAAGGCCACTCAGTTACAGTTTCTTTCACTTTTATACTTCAAACTGGACTAGAAAAAGAGCAGGCCGTAGCACTTACCTTCATTACTCTGGAGCATACGCCCTCTCCAAGTGACTTAGCAGGGGTTTGTGCAGGCTCCCCCATTTATTAGGTTCCCTTCATATGTGGTCCTTTATGGTTGCATATGGAATTTCTGTTTAACTGTGAATTATGGTGTGTGGAATCAACTAGTAATCTTCCATCAACCTCCATCATACAATATTGTCTAACACAAATTATACTGGAGATAGGATTTTCAGCTACTTTTTTTCTGTTTGATTTAATGGGCCAAATGTACAGAGGTGGGCAATAAGGGTGTGTCTAGACTACATGGCTCTGTCGACGGAGCTATGTAGATGAGTTTACTTGGCAAAGGGAAATGAAGTGGCGATTTAAATAATCGCCGCTTCATTTACATCAAAATGGCCGAGGCATAAAGGATCTGCCGATGAAGGGTTCTGGGGTCAGCAGATCCCAGTCTAGACTGCCGCACTGTGCCGACAAACAGCTGATCGGCACAGCGTGGCGGCCATTTTGATGTAAATGAAACGGTGATTACTTTGCCGAGTAAACTCATGTACATGGCTCCTTCGACGGAGCCATGTAGTCTAGACACACCCTAAGTGATCCATGGGTCAAAGGCGATTTGCCTGGGTTAGCCCTTAGCAGGCTGCCAGTACTTCATTACCTGCACATATCACAGAGATGGCCTCTTGAAGCTCCGATTGGCCACAGATCACTGTTCCTAGCCAGTGCGAGCTGCGGGAAGTGACACGGATCAGGACACCACTTGCTGCAGCTCCCATTGGATTGGACTAGTGATCCTCAGCCAATGGGAGTTGTGAGTGGCTGTACCTACAGTAAGTGGCCTGCCAGGGGTTAACCGTGGGGAACTGCCTCCAGCTTACTGCCCAACCCTATATGAGCAAGTGCAAATTCAGTGAACTCCATGGAAATGCACTGACACACATTGGGTCTGAATTTGGACCAAAACCTTTGCAAAACTTGTTCATAGTAATAAATCCGTAATAACACTGAAATTACTTTTAAGTTGATCAGGCTTGATGGAAAACATTTTTGGACCTAGCACAAATTAATAAAACAGTGAGTTCCCCTGGAACAATACTGATTTTTATGAGTATCATTTAGTATTTGTATTGGAGTAGAAACTTAGACCCAGTCATGGATCAAGACCCCATCAAGCTCATTGTACAATCATGGAACAAAAAGACAACTCTAGCCTCAACGATCTTAGGCTCTAATCCTGAACACAGGTGCTGAAAGTAGGGGGGTGGGTAAGGCAGCACTCCCTGCTTGAAGTGATTTACATTCTATCCATGGTTTACAGTCTAGTTCAATGTCTCTCAACGTCCCCACTGTACAAATTGTTCCAGCACCCTGGTCCTGAAAATGATTTAGGCGCATAACTTCTTTTGAGAAATCAATGGGAGTTTGGTGCCTAAATAATTTTGAAAATCTGGGCCTTACAGTCTAAGATATGGGCTGAATTCTCAGCAGAGTGTGTTACTATTGACCTGATTCTTAGATACAACTGGCCCTTCTTATGTGGCTCTGAAAGCATAAAGACACCACTGGATATGTTGAGAATGTGCCTCCCTGCCCAGGTATCAGTGGGGATGTTGTAGCACAGATGGCAGTTCTGGAGGGCTACACACGTGTACTCAGATGAGGGGGAAAGAGTGGCACTAGGGCATTGTGCAGGCTTGTACTTGGGCAGTGAGCCCAAGCTGCAGCCAGTGAGGTAACGTACATGCCACTATTTCTAGCACATTAACTTGGACAGAATTAATGAGAGTCTGTTGGCCCAACCAGGGAACACTGTTCAATTACTGCTGTGTAGACAAACCCTCAGTGCCAATGCAAATGAAGTCCTATCTGTTTAATGCAGAAGGGGCTTACATGATAGGGGAATAACTTCAAGAGGGGGAAGAACATCCAGAATTTGTTTCATCTTGATTTTTTAATGTTTATGCTCCAGAATACACATGACACTTAAAAACTCGCATTAGTGCCCAGTGTCCAATGTTCTTAGTGTTTCGTGTTTTGGATAATATTCATGCCTAACTGGTCCCTTTGTATCCTGCTTCCATGCTTATCTTAATACCCCCCTCCATGTAACTCCTTTCTGTTTGGAATAGCCTCCTAATCCTTGTACAAGACCCATCTCCATTCAATGCCCTCATTAAAGTATACCTCTTCCATGGAGCTAGTCACCAACATTTCATTACTACAAGAACTGCTATTATTTATTTTTTAAAAAAAAACACCTGGAGAATCACTATGTGATGATTCCATCGTCAGCTCTCTTGATGCTTTGTGTGTTGCCTGTTTTTAAAATAAGAACTGTGTTACCTCCATGTCTTGTACAGCACTGTATGCAGTTAGTCACCCGTGTACATTATCATAAGATCTGTCTAGTCATCTAGAGAGAGATATTCTGCAATCCCCAATCCCATCTCTTCCCTTCCCCCCAAGATCCAGCACCTCTAGCTTGCTCCTACATCCTCCCTTGTTCTTGCACTCTCTCTTCTGGCCACACACTGCACCCTCCCTTGTTCCTACTCCCTCCACCTGGCCCAGCCTGCTTCTTCACCCCAGCTCCCTCCCATACCCTGCCCCCCATCCCTATCCTACTTGCTGGCAGCCCTGTCTCATGCACTTTACCCCTAATTTTTGTCCCTACCCCAGAGCCTAAGGAAGTCCATAAAATTCACTCCAGAACCCCAGAAAAGTAAATCTGGCCTATGGGAAGCCCTGAACCTCAGTTTTCCCCTTCCATTCCCCTCACCCTGTGAGGCTGGGGCACCAGAGGTGTCTCAGTTGGAGCTACATCAGTGACTGTTGGGGGGTTTTGGAAGAGATTTTGCTTCTCACTTCTGTGGTCCCCAATTGATTTTTTGTGGGTCAGTGACCCCAGACCTAAAAAGGGTTCCCCACCACTCCCATAAATAAAGAAAACATTAAAACCTTTTGTGCTGAACATAATATTTTACTTTATTTACAATGAAATTTGATTAAACATTTTAACTTCCTTATGTTAGTTTATCAGTTTCATAATTTAAATTAAACTGTTCTTACTAGCTGCAGCTGGTTCAGAAAATAAGGTCACTGTACCCAGCAGGGTAGTTCTCAACCCCACCTCTTCGGCCTGAGGCCCCACCCCCTTCCTCCTGAGGACCTGCCCCTTCCGGGTCGGCTATGGCTACTTCTAAAATTACTATTATCCCTTACCATTCAGGAGTAGCTCCACTGCAGATGGTAGAGTTGCACCCTTGCAAAAAAGATCAGAATCAGGTAGTCTGTTAACAAGTTAATTTTATTCTTTTCAATTAAGCAACGAATGGAAGTAAGGATGACAATAAAAGGGTCTAGCAGAGTGCTCTGCAACCTCTCTCACCAGGTGTAGCCAATTCAACTTCTTTTTCTATACTACTTTCTAGGCTGTCTTATACGTTCTCTGCAAACATGGTAAGATGTGTGAAATGAACAAAGTGTGTGTATATAAGTGTGATGGGAAGAGTGTTGATGTTGAATCTGAAGATGAAACTAAGGAAGCATATGATGTGTGAAACATATGGTCCTGCATATGCATGAAGTTTGGATGAGAATACGCCTCACAAAATAGTAATGTATTTTTATTTTTGGGTGAGGGGGTGATGAGGCGCAGAGGGCCAGAAATTCACACTAAAAACAAGTGGAATCTCCTTTCCCTTGTCTGCTTGGCTTTCTCCCTTGAGGGAAAAAGGTACCTAAATATTTTTAGAGCCTTTATTATTAAAATGTGTGTTCCTTCATGATTGCAGTCAGAAGCATGTGTTCTGTTTGGAACAAATACATATATATAAATATTTGTCTCCACTGAATTGCAATAGAGTCTCATTTTCTGCACTAATGTAGAGAAGACAACCCATTGTGGTTCAGTGAGCATTTGCTTTAGTAAGGAACAGAGCCGCTGACATCATAACAGAGGCCAGTGGAGAAACCCCTAATAACCTCAACTTTGATGCCTAACACAGAGCTAGGAATCATGTGTTGGTATACCATGGCTACGTCTAGACTGGCATGATTTTCCGCAAATGCTTTTAAGAGCACTTTTTGCGGAAAATCTTCCGTGCCAATCTAGACGCGGTTTTGCGCAAGAAAGCCCCGATCGCCATTTTCGCGATCGGTGCTTTTTGCGCAAAACAATACCGCATTGTCTACACTGGCCCTCTTGCGCAAAAGCATTTGTGCAAGAGGGCTTTTGCCCAAACGGGAGCAGCATAGTATTTCTGCAAGAACACTGACAATCTTACATGAGATCGTCAGTGTTCTTGTGGAAATTAAAGCAACCAATGTAGACAGCTGGCAAGTTTTTCCGCAAAATCCAGTCTAAATGCAGCCCATGTGTTTGGATGCTTCTCCTCATGGTGGTGGTTATGCAGGGTGACCATATTTCCCTATGCCAAATACGGGACCCCCAGTAAATCACTCAAATTTAAGCAAATTCAATGGCAATAAATCAAAACTATGCAATACAAACATTCAAAATAACATTAAGTTGACTGAGCACCCACTAAAAAGACATATGCATTATTATAACTAATGGGTAAAAAATTAAAATATATACTTACTATTAATGGGTACTGCTCTTTAGAAGTACCTGCCTTGTCCTCATCTTGTAGTCCACCCCAGGCTGCCTGGGAACGGAAATGAGGCCTGTGGTGGGAGCTGCTCAGATATGGGGCTGAGTCTTGCAGCAGCCACCCAGGAATGGCACTGAGCCCAGTGTTGAGGTCCACCCAGGAGTGGAGCTAAGCCCAGTGGCAGCAAAAGAGCTTCAGCCCCACAGCAGGGGCCACCTGGGAACAGGGCTGTAGCCAGAGGTGGAGGCACCAAAGAAATTGGTTTCAGCCCTTTGGTGCGTTGGGGGGGGGAGGGGGTGCCAGCAGTCATGGCTTCAGCACCATGTTCCAGAAAGGCTGGCAGACTTCCCTCCCTCCTTAAGTGTGCACAAGGAGGGAAGACACACACTATTGCTTGGTTTCTCCCTCAGCACCCTGCCTGACTCCAGACACCACGTTCTGGTTCCTGCTTTACCACATGCTACAGACAGGACACTGCGCTGACCAGGGAATCCAAGGTCCAGAAGGGGGTGTGAAAATACGGAACATTTTGCCCCCTTTAAAAAAGAAGTCAGGCTGTCTGGAAGACGGCTTAAACACGGGGCAGTCTTGGTAAAAACGGGATGGATGATCACCCTAACATTGTGGCTGCAGTAGAACTGAAGGGGGGGGGAGACAAGGCATGTGTTGGTGGTATTAAGCAGAATGAATTGGCTTTTCCAATGGCAGTCTCCTCCTCACCACACCATTAAGGCTAGTCCTAGAAAATGAGTGTACTGTGGCTACTGCTGGCTTCTGAGAAAAGCGGGGTGTTCTCTCCTCCATGCCTGCATGAACTTCATGAACTTCATTGAAAGGGGTCTGCTACTTATACCCCACAAAGTTTCGGAGATGTGTGAGAAGATATACCCCATCATATAATCTATCCTGCCCCACCAGTCCACCCATCCATACTCTTTTCCAACCAGAAAATCCCTACAAGCCAGTCTTTTCTTGTTTGTTTTTACAATATTTATCTTTAAACATGTAATTAGGTTTAAACTTCATAAGGCTCAAAGGGCCACTGTGTGGTTCATCCTCCTTGGCTAATTTTCTTCTACTTTCAGCTTACAGCATCAGTATCATAACTACTTATTGAGGTTCAGGCCTTGTCTACGCTTACCAGGAAATTGGCGCTGCGGGGATCAATTTCCTGAGAGTTGATTTAGTGAGTCTAGTAAAGACCCACTCAATTGACTGCTGATCTCACTCCCGTCAACTTGGTACCACTCCAGATTGACAAGAGTAAGGGGAGTTGATGGGAGAGTTTCTTCTGTCAACTCCCCACAGTGGAGATGCCACAATGACTCGAATTAAGGTACATCGACTCCAGCTATGCTAGTCAAGAGCTAGAATTCAATATTGCCTCCAAGGATAGAATACCCATGTTTACCCGGCCTTAGTAAACAACAGAACAGGCCATGCGAGTGCTATCTTTGCAGAAAGCCTGCATATTTTAAGTTGTGATGGGGTTTGCTTCATCTTTCAGGTTATACTTGAACTGGCCTTCTGTTTGATCTTAACAGGTCAATTACAGCTTTTAGACCAAAGTAGAATCTAACTTTCACTTCCTCCACTTGAGAATGACCACTTTCAGACGCTTATAAGAGTCAGCACTTTGCCTGGTGTAAATTAATGTCATTCTATTCAGTGAAATGGATCTGTGCTAATTTTCATCAGCTGAAGATCTGACTTCAATAAGTATCCCTGTATAATCATTTCAGTTGCCAAGGGGTACCCACAAACTGTGACACCCAAAATTACAGGTCTCTTCTGAAAATTTTTACTTTTCTGCTTTCTGTATGTGATAGTAACAAAATCAATGAAACATGACTCAATATACCTGCCTGTTTATACTTAATGAGCCAGCTTCTCGACTGTTGTAAATTGGCATAGTTCCACTGAAGTCAAAGGAACAGCACTGATTTACAGTAATGCAGGATGTGTCTCAATATGTTCTGTAAGGAACAGGCATAGAAACATGGCAGCTGCATCCTTGCTGGAGAGAATGGCCACTTTCTGTCATTGTTACTCACTGGAAACAAAAAGTACAATTAATTAAAGCTGTTCAGCAAATATACATATAAACAGGGCTTGGAAAAGGTTCAAGTATAAGTGAAAGTGAGGCTAGAATATAATCATGGCACAGAGCAGATATTATTTGTGCACAGTAATTGCATTCAGATATTGTGACTAATGGACTGAAGCATACTTGTTAAATTGATTGTGGCTGGCATTGCAGTATATTTCATAATTACTAGCAGTCAGTATCCTGGAGGCACAGAGCTCAGCTCATTTTGTAATCTCTTTCCAAGGGTCCTAACATAGGCTCTTAATCTTCATCTAATTCATGAAAAAGAAGCAGATCATGAAATATGTAAGAAATTGGAACCATCAGATCTAAGGCCTGGTCTACAGTAAGACAGGCAGGTCAGCTTCAGGTACCCAACTACAACTATGCAAAAGGCATAGCTGGAATCTGCTTACCTTAACCACGCCATGGCTGCTTCCACACAGTGGGGAAGGGCTAAGGGGAGCACATGCTCATGTCAGGATGAGGAGTACCGGACAGAACGAGCTGGGGGCTGCCCTTAGCATTTGCTAAATCAAATGCTAGAAGATTGACCTACGGAGGGTCAATCTTCTCGCTAGTATAGACATGCCCTAAGACTGGCCAGAGGATTTATCTGAAATTTGATCAGGATGTAAAATATTTTCTCCCCCTTCAAATTTTAAACCTCATGCTCAGAGATACATTTAATTTAGAATTGAATTAACCACTATGTGGGTGTCTCTAAAACCAAAGTCGTGCTTTCATCAACCAAAGCCAATAAGCCCTACATCTAAGTTTGAGGCTATTACTGGTTTTTAAGTAGATATTGATATAGAGCAGAGATGTGCTTTCACTGCAAAGTAGTTGATAGCCTGGAGTAGTTCAGATGCACCATTTACTTTGACCATTTGAAAATTTCTGATCCAAATAAATATTTGGGTTCTGCACACTGATTTAATATGGATGACGATAGCCACAAGAGATTATGGGTATTCATTGCATTCATTGACTGGGGCATGAATCTTTTGTAGCCCCAACAGCACCAGGAAATAGAGACCCATTTTCTTACTTGCATACTTTCGTATAACATCTTTACTATAGATTGAGTCTGTCTCTACTCTACAGCTATGATTAATACAACTGTTACTAACAAACTGCCTTAGAGAGAGCTTCCTCCATCTTTCTAAATTTTATGAGCATGCATTGGTCCATTCGGTAACCTACTCAGGCACATGTCTACTGCCTGAGCAAAACAAGCTTGAAGTTTGGTATATGCAAAAGCACTTTGCTAAACTGGGAGCACAGTACGTTTCACACAACCATATTTGGAACAGAAACAGCTATGTTGTATTAGAAAGAAACTGGTAGGATCTGAAACTGTAAAAAAGGGAATCCTTCTGGCTATTTGTTATGAGAGGGGAAAGAGTATATTTTGTCTTGTAATTCGTTTCCTTTTGATAACATATTCCTTACTCATCATACAAGAGTTAACATATTAGATTTGAGTTTTTGAAATACATTTGTTCTGCAGGAAAAAAAAGTTTGGTGAAATTTGTGTTCTATTTAATTTTGCGTATTTACCTTCCTTTTTGATACATTTTTTAGAAGAAAAACTTGGTAAAAAAAATTTCAGGGTTTTAATTAAGTGATCTGAATACTTTATATTTGTGTGTGTGTGTTCAAAAGCACCTTTGTTTCTATAGGTCACTATGTTTTGGTTTTAGAATAACTATTTACTTCCTTTTTGTATTAATTAAGATAATCTTGCTGATATTTTATTGATAAAAATCTCAGCACTAAAATGTGCTCCACTGCAGCATCTCAATTTCACGAGAACTTGATTTCAAATAATTGATCACGGTCAACTCCAAAAATTAAAGCACTGAAGCCACTTGTGGGGAGATGTGTCACTTTCTGGTCATTTGATTCCAATTATGCTATGCACATGCAAATGCGGCACACTTCTAATAGCAAGCTGTCACCACTACTGCATGTCACTTTTGTCCCAAGACTGTTGGTTTTAAAAAGACCATTACACAAAACGAATTGCATCAACCTTTAGTTTGACTTCTTTCTTTCTTTTTTTTTTTAAGACAGCCTATGAAGTTCCTGATAGAGTTGAGGTGGAGCAATAAGTACAGATTTTTCTCAGTCTCCCACAGACACGTAAGTCATCTGGTTCATCCGTGGGTGGTCTGTTGGCTTTGTTATAGACTCACTAACACATCCAACATGATTAGATAGATTCACAGTATGGTCTTTACAGAATATCATGCAACCGAGTATTTTACAACAAGTAATTATGAACCATCTTCAGGGCACTGATTTATTTCTCATTGCCCTATCAATTTAATGACCTTATGATTTATACTGATTATGGGAGGCACACTGTGGCAAGCAAAGTAATTATCCATCAATCTTAAATTCATTAAAGGAAGAAAATGTTTATTTTCTGTCTACATAATAAGCTTTGTGTCATTTTTAATGTCATGACACCCACATTTACTAAAGATATATGTAGTGACTCCTAATACCAGGGAGAATGCCAGTTGAGAACTCAGTCTGATAACAGACCTCACTCCTAATGTTGGGAAGTTTGGCATCCTGTAATGAGGATGCTGAGCCTTTTCATTGGAGGCTCACACAGTATTCTGCAACAAGAGTATGGACCACGTTTATGGCCTGATACCAGGTCCTCAGGAAAAATTGTTTTTTAAAAAAATATGGAGAACATCACAGAAATGAAGCACTGAGGAGTAAAGCTGCATATCTGCACCATGAATGCCTCAGAGCTTCATTCTTGCCTGTCCCATTTCTGTTCTTCATTGATCAATTGCAAGCATGTCCCAAGCGAGGCACTGTGACTGAAATTTAACCCGTGTAATGATCTCTGCATCTTAGACTCCACAGCAGAGCCTCTATACCACATTGAAGGGAGGTCTCCAGATCAGACCTACAAAAGTATCCTGGATGAAAATGATGGAAGAGGCCAAGGCTATAGATTGGTCATTATAATGTCCCAATGGCTCTAGCACCCAACCCAAAAGGCACAGATGGCCTATGGCCTGTTGCCTCTATAACTGAGAAAACCACAGATCTGAACACTTCCACATTTGGGAGGCCACAAAATCCAGCTCCAATGCTGTGGTTCATGCACTCATAGTACCAGGTGCTTAGCTGGTGCAAATTGCCTTCAATGGAGCTATGACAATTTGCAATTGCTGAAGCTCTGTCCCATTTACTGGCATATTGTATTTTTACAGCTACAGGAAAAAAAAACCAAAGGAACTACACTAACAAGTCTGATTCTCCTTCTCTTCACACCCCAGCTTGACACCAGTGACTTTGATGGAATTACCACTATATAATACCAGAGCCACAGAGATTACAATCAGTCTTGAAATGACAAGATACATTTTGTGTTGTGAGAAAAAAAAAACCTTCTTTCTGCAATGCCAAATTCAGTCTCTCACTATTGTGTAATATAAGCTGCTGTCAGCCAGATAAATGGAGCTTGCTGTAGTATCCACATAGGCATACATATGAATTACTTAACTTTTGTTTCATGCCCATTACATCAGCAGATTACCACAATCCTTGCACCTGTCCATCGATGTTGCTCCAGCAGCTGAGTAAGTGGGAGCCTGGACTCAAAATTTAGGTAAACCATAGAGGGGCATAGACCGTGTTACTCATTCTTGTTTGTGTTTACAAGCATGTAGTGTGATCAACCGGCTAACTGCCTGAAAGGATTGTTGCAGAAACAGTAATAGCTTTTTATACTGACCCAGAGAAAATAATGGAATGGCTGGTACAGGACTTAATAAATAAAAGTATTAAAATGAATATAGGTGCTATTAAACAAACACATCATTTTTATGAGCTTACAGTTTGGTTTTGATGTGATATGCTTAGACTTCTGTTAGGTGTTTGATTTAGTACTGAACAGCTTTCTGATTAAAAAACTAAACACTATGCAAGAATCATTTCTAGTGGGGTCCAAGGGCTTGGTTCTCAGTACAACACTATTCACTATATTTTTTTAACCAGTAATCTGAATGAAAATATAAAGTCACTATTGATAAGGCTTGCGGTTGAAATGCAGATTTGTGCAGTGGTAAGTAATGACAGCAGAGCTTTTAGGTTACCTCTACGCTAGGAGCTAAGGGTCTGAGTCTCTGGTTTACATATACATGCAGTAGCTCCGTGAGAACTAGTGTGAGTGTAAATAGCAGTGTTGCTGCAGTAGCACAGGCAATGGTCTCCTGGCTCAGATGTGCGAAGTCCGTACCAGTGGGCTTCAAGCAGGTTCATACTCAGCAGGATGAAACACCTTGGCCTTTGCTTCCATCCTGTGCTTCTAGCAGTTCTTTGCTTCTAGGGAGGAGCAAAGGGGGTAACAACCCTGCATTCCGGTGATTCAAAGGAACCTGGGGCTCCTGACTGCTACCACAGCTATTAGAGCAGTGACTGTGGCTGGAGTCTTTTAAATCACCACTGAAGGTGGGGCACAGTATGGGAGGCACTAAGGATTGGCTGCCCCGGCCATGCCACTTTTACCCAAGGCCACGCCCCTTTCGGGAGTGCAGAGCTGTTCCCCCCACCTTGCCCAGGGGCTCAGCGAGTCTGTTGACTTGCCTGGCTCCCAGGACTATGCTCTTGATGTCAGCGCCAACTCTCTTCAAGAGCTCACCTCAAGTGTGCATCTGCGAGGTGGGGAATCACACACTTAGCCTGAAGTAGAGAAATTGCCTTGTAGAGAGACATCTGGATTTCTTGGTAAGCTAGATCATTCAGACAACATGCATTTTAATACAGCCCAATGTACGGAACAAATTATGAATTTCCAGAATTGGGGACTGTGCCCTTTAAAGCAATGATTCTGAAAAGGATATTGGGGTCATGATTGATATCCATATGGACAGGACTTCCAGTGTGATGCTTGACTAAGAGATCTAATTCAACTCTTATTTAAGCAGAACATCAAGTAGGACTAAAGAGATGATGATTATACACATCTCTGTGTACAATTTTGGTGAGACCACTTTTACATTACTGTTTCCGGTGCTGATGTTCACTCTTGATAAAGCTATAGAAGATACAGAGAAGAAAAGAACCAGAAGGCTAATTCTAGAACCGGAAAACATGTGTTCCAATGGGAAACTGAAGGAGCTAAATCTGTTTTCTTTATTGAAGAGAAGTGTAAGGTGTCCTTAGTTGTGCCTTTCCATACTTTAACATGTATGGATCTTTTTCAAGTGTAACCATAATCCTGAATTTCCTGTGTTTGCAATGTTTGGATCTGGCATAAGTACAATATGCTTGCAGTATTTACTGCTATATACACTCAACCTCACTCTATTTTTTTGTGGGGTTATATGAATGTATTGATTGTACTGCATTTTGGATTGGAGTAATTTACCTCTAATCTAATCTATCCATCTCTTTTTCCACCTGTACCTCAGGGAATTTTCTGCCCACAGGATGAATTCTATTGAATACAAGTGAGTCCCTGTACAAAGTTCTTTCTTCAAGGACAAATTTATAATTGTCATTTCAAGGCTACCTGGATTACGCTTTCTTTTCCTCACATATCTCTCTTCATCCCTGTTTTATTTTAGGTGTTTCTAGGGAGCACATCACTGGAATAAAACACACACACACACACACACACACACACAATTTTTCATTCCATAAGGAATATTATAAAAAAAAATCTTTACCCTGCAGTTTTTTCCCCACTGCTATGATTCACGCAAACCTCCTGTACAGTACATAGGCTTATGCTGCTTCTCCCACTCTCTTAATCATATCAATAGATCATATGCCAAGTCTGCAAGATCTAAAAATGGGTTGTTTTTGTAGGGGCACCACGTAGATAAAGGAAAACACAAGGAAATATAAAAATATGCCTGATATCTGAACAGTGAATCACTCGTTATTTTTATAAGCGAAGCACAGTTGATCAGAAACATGCACATTTCCTGAGCATATGAACAGTTCATGTTCTTTACTCAATACATTGGAGTGGGCAGGTCCAAGCATAATTTTTTGGGCCCAATACAAACTTGTGCCAGGGCTCCGTACCACACAGCCTCATCCCATAAATACAATCTCATGAACCATGAAAAAAAGTGTAATTCTGAAATTACTGTTACATATTCTACATTTCTGAAAAATGGTCCCCTTTGCTATTTTTGTATAACCCAATCTGAGCAAATTAAACACTTAGGCTACGTCTACACTGTCCCCATAAAACGGAATAGTCATGCAAAGCAGGTAAGTCAGAATAGGGAAATCCGCGGGGGATTTAAATATCCCCGCGGATTTAAATAAACATGGCCCATTTGAAAGTAGGAATAAGAGATCCTCCTGAAAAGGGCTTTATTCTGGAGGATCGCGACAGTCTAGACGCTTTTTTCCGGCTTTTCCCCAAGCTGGAAAAAAAGCGGCGGACATGTTTATTTAAATCCGTGGGGGATATTTAAATCCCCCGCGGATTTCCCTATTCTGACTTACCTGCTTTGCATGACTATTCCGTTTTATGGGGCCAGTGTAGACATAGCCTTAGGCTACGTCTACACTGCAGGCTTCTTGTGTGAGAACTGATTTGCGCAAGAGTTCTTGTGCAAAAGGTCTTGTGCAAGAGCGCATCCACACTGCCATGTGCTTTGCACAAGAGACGTGCTTTTGCTCAAGAGCATCCATGACGGTGTGAACGCTCTCTTGCACAAGAAAGCTCTGATGGCCATTTTAGCCATAGGGGTTTCTTGTACAAGAAACCCCTCTTGCCCATCCACACTTCCCTTTTGCACAAGAGCTCTTGTGCAAGAGAGCTTATTCCTCATGGGGAGAGAAATAACTCTTACACAAGAAGCCCTCTTTTCTGATGCTTTACTGTAAATTTACTTGAGCAATAATGTGCATGCAGTGTAGACTCTCCGCAAGTTTTTGTGCCAGAACAGCTGTTCTTGTGAAAAAAGCCTGCAGTGTAGACATAGCCTACGTCTACACTCCACTGGTTTTGAGCAAGAAATATGCAAATGAAGCTAAGCGTAGAATATTGCCGAGCCTCACTTGCATACTTAATGAGCTACCACTTTTCATGTAAGAGGCTTTTGCTCAAAAAGAAGCCTTCTACACATCTTCTTGCGCAAAAAAACCCAGCTTGGGCAAGAGACATTCTTCCTCATTTTTTTCAGGAAGAATGGCTCTTGCTTAAGAGGGTTTTTTTGTACAAGAAGGAGCTGTGTAGATGGCTCCTTTTTGCGCAAAAGCCTCTTGTGCAAAAAGTGGCTGCTCATTAATTATGCAAACGAGACTTGGTGATATTCCACACTTTGCCTCATTTGCATATTTCTTGAGCAAAGCCAGTGCAGTGTAGACATAACCTTACTCACATAGGTTTGGATCTGCAAATCTGAGCAGAAGCAGAAGCAGCAGCAGCAGTCCTGTCTCCCACTTGTGTTTATGGTGCTTTGCTTTTCCCCTCCCACCAGCTATCCCTCCCTCCTGACGATGCACAAGGAACTCTGGGATTGGTGTTCATCTTCATCCTTGTATGATAGACCATGTCACAATGAGGTGCACGAAGTTCTCTGTGTGTCAGTCTCAAACTACAAATTCTAGTTTAACCACACAAGCACATACATGCTACTTTAGAAAAGGGCATGGCCTGGGCTCGCAAGCCCAGCAACTCACTGTTTAGAATGCTGTGTGAGACTGATCTAACATGGCTTCTGATTGGCTGTAGCAAACCCCACAAGATCTGGATAAAATTGGGATAGGTTCAGAAGCTAAAATGGGAACGGAATAATGAAAAATTTTCTTATACGTGTTAGATATCTTCAAGTCACCAGGACCTGATGAAATGCAGCCTAGAATACTTGAGCTGACTGAAGAGATATCTGAGCCTTTAGGTATTATCTTTGAAAAGTCACATAGTATGGGAAAGATTCCACAGGATTGGCAAAGGGAAAATATTGTGCCAAGCTATAAATAAGGAAGTGAGGCCAACCCAGATAGTCAGCTTAACTTCGGCACCAGGAGAAGACAAAGGAGCAAATAATTAAAGAAATTGTTTGCAAATACTTAGAACATAATAAGGTGATAAGTAACAGTCCCATGGAATTGTAAAGAACAAATAATGTTAAAACAACCTGACAGCTTTCTTTGACAGGATAACATGCCTTGTGGATAAAGAGGAAGCAGTAAATGTGGTATATATGGCATTTGATAGTCTCAATGACCTCATTAATAAACTAGGGAAATACAGGTTGGACCTCCAGTCTGGCATTCTGGGGACCAGATCCATCCTGCCAGACTGGGGAAGTCATTTCTGTCTCCTTTGCCAGCAGCTCTCTCCAGCCCTGGCCCAACCACCAGCCTCCCAGCTGGCTGCACCTCTCGCTGGCTCCTGCTGCCCTGAGCACCCGGCAGCCCCACCACCTCTGTGTGCACCAGGCTCTTGCTGCTGCACCGGGCTGTCACTGCAGCGCCTGGCTCCTGCTGTCATGCTGGGCAGCCTGGCAGCCTCTGTGCACCTGGCTCCCGCTGCCCTGCTATTATGCGTGGGACTCTCATTGCCCTGCCAGGAAGCCCTGCTGGCATGTGTCATGTTCCCGCTGTTCTGCCAGCCTGCAGCACTCCCAGTGCTAGCTCTCCACTGAGATTCTCTGGTCCTGCAACATCCGCGGTCCTGCCAGAGCATGGATGTTGCCAGACCAGGGAATCCGGCTTAAGAGAATTTCAACCAGTACAAACTAGATGGACCAGCTGTAAGGTGAGTGCATGTTTGGTTGGATAACTATTCCCATACATTAGTTATCAATGGTTCCCAGACATGCTGAAAGGGCATAATGAGTGGAGTTCTGCAGGGGTTAGTTTTGGGGCCATTTCAGATGCAATCTCTACCAGTGTGGTATCAAGTTCTTTGAAGGATAGGATTGTAATTCAAAATGATCTATAAAAATTGGAGAAATGGTCTCAGGTAAACAGAATGACATTAAATGAGGACAAATGCAAAGTACTCTATTTAGGAAGGAACAATCAGTTACACACATACAGAAAGGGAAATGAATACCTAGGAGGGAGTGCCGTGGAAAGGGATCCAGAAATCATAGAGGACCACAAGTAAATAGTGTGACACTGGTGCGAAAAAAGTAAACATAATTGTAGGATGTACTGGCAGGAATAGTGTAAGCAAGACATGAAAAGTATTTCTCCTGCTCTACTCTGTGCTGATTAGGCCTCAGTTGGAGTATTGTGTCTGGTTCTGGGTACCACATTTCAAGAAATACGTGGGCAAATTAGAGAATGTCTGGAGAAGAGCAACAAAAATGATTAAAGGTCTAGAAAACATGAGTTATGAGGGAAGATTGAAAGAACTGGGTTCGTTTAGTCTGGAAAAGAGAAGACCAAGGAGACATAGCAGCTTTCAAGTATCTAAAAGGTTGTCACAAGGAGGAGGGAGAAAAATTATTCTCAATCTCTAATGATAAGACAAGAAGCAATGGGCTTAAATTGCAGCAAAGGAGGTTTAGACTGGACATTAAGAAAACCTTCCTAACTGTCAGGGTGGTTAAACACTGGAATAAATTATCTAGGAAGATTGTGGAATTTCCATCCTTGGAGATTTTAAAGAACAGGTTAGGCAAACACCTGTCAGGGATGATCTAGATGGTGTTTGGTCCTGCCGTGAGTGCAGGGGACTTGACTTGATGATCTATCAAAGTTCCTTCCAGTTCTATGATTCTATAACAGATACTTAGATACAGGGAAATAAGTTGCTATAAATATCCTCTGGCATGATCTACAATTTGGCCACAATTTTTCCTCATGTCAATCATGATTGTAGCCTGGGCTGGGCACCTCAAAGCTTCTGGGCCCTTTAAAATGTATGCCTTCTCCTCCTCCCCCTCCTCCCGCATGCGGGCCCTGCATGGAAGGCAAACATTTATATATGTATGTATGTATTTGCAAGGGGGAGCTTCACTCTCCCTTGCAAACAACCAGAAAATCAGATCTGAGGGAAAATATGGAAAGGAAGGATCTTTTTTCCTTTTGGTTTCGTAATTTTTATATCTAGCACAGTAGCTCATTCTGATCAGAACTGATGCTTCAGAAATATTTGATCATTAAAAATACAAGAATGTTTGATTGTGTCGAGAATGTCAGGGCCTTTGGGAACAGAACATGGGAAGCAGATGTTTGTTAATTAAGGTTACAATGTAATTAAATCAATGGGACTGATATCACTTATATCTTATTACTTAAGAAACAGCTGTTTCTCCTCTTTCCTCCCCACCTCCCCCATGCCATTGGTAGAATAATATATATTTTCCACCCCCATAACTCTAACTTTCTGTCAGTATAACTTTTTTCTTTCTGGTAAATTGGATGTTAATATAGGAGGATTTAGAATCAAATAAAATAATGCAAAATATTAGGTTGAAGTTCAGCTGAGTTGAATTGAAGTGTAGTGACTCTATATGCCGCATGTACACTAGTCATTCAAATAGAACTATTGTAGTAATTTGCCATTTTATTACACTGTGAAATTTATTAATATGAAAACTTTGGTATTTGGTTTTAATAGCTGGATAATGACATTTCAAGACTGACGTAAAACCATTTCATCATTGAAATCTGAATCATTTTTATGCATTTTTACAAACACAACTAAACCTTTTGAAACATTGCCTATAATAAAAGCCTTACATAATTTTGCAAAAGGCTTTCCAACACGGCCCCGAATCTTTTCTGAGATTTATATGAAGTTTAGCAACTGTTGATCTCAGTTAACCTTTTAGAACCTAATATCTCACAAAGCACTTGTTCCCAGTTTTTAAAAATAGGCATCTATCCACACAGCTAGACATTTAGGGAGAGATTTTCAAAGGCAAAAAGGGCAATTAGGCAATTATGCATGTATTACCATCACCCAGCCAAGAAGTATTGGTAATTTTTTTCAGTAGCTCCTAACTGACATAGAAACCTAATTTTCAAAAGTGATGTAAGCATTTAGGAGACTAAATCCTATAGTCTTTCATTGAGATTTTGGCTTCTAAATGCCTAAGCCTCTTTTGAAAATAGGATTTAAGATCCGGAGGGTATGTCTACACTACCCCGCTAGTTCGAACTAGCGGGGTAATGTATGCATACCGAACGTGCAAATGAAGCCCGGGATTTGAATTTCCCGGGCTTTATTTGCATAAGCCGGCCGGCGCCATTTTTAAATGCCGGCTTGTTCGAACCCCGTGCCGCGCGGCTACACGCGGCACGGGCTAGATAGTTTGAACTGTCTAGCCCGTGCTGCATGTAGCCGCGTGGCACGGGGTTCGAACAAGCCGGCATTTAAAAATGGCGCCGGCCGGCTTATGCAAATAAAGCCCGGGAAATTCAAATCCCGGGCTTCATTTGCACGTTCGGTATGCATACATTACCCCGCTAGTTCGAACTAGCGGGGTAGTGTAGACATACCCTTAGTTACTGAAATGCTTTAGAAAATGTAACCTAATATTTATTTCTATTTATCTATAATAATGAGGGGCAGTGGTTACAATACTCCACTCTTACTGCCCTTTTAAGAGGAGAGTTAAAACAGATGGTCAGCATAGCCAACGTGAATGTCACAGTAAATTGTCCTCACAGATATTCTTCAGTTACACCATCCCAGAAAAGACTTATTGGGTCAGAGCCCCTTTTTTCTTTACGTACAACTGGCTCATAGAACATGGATTCATCCTAACTAGGAAATCTACCACAACAATTAAATGTTCTCGTGATTATCTTTAAGCCCATGAGCAGAGTCACAGAAAAGATTTCATTTTTAATATCCTTTATGAGTACAAAGTACACAATGATTGTAAGGAAGAGACTAGCAACAAATATCAGAGCTGTTAATTGAGCTGTCATTTTTGCCACAGAGGGAAGGGATATGGAAGGCATTGAAAAGTACAAGCTCGTTCACGCCTCAAACATGTCTCCAGGCTTCAGGAAGTTTACACAGGAATTTAAAATCCACCTGATATATCTGTTCTAGGCTACAGTTTCATGTTATTAACCCACTTCTTCTACACACTCACAGACCACTACCACTAATGTTCAAAACGTGCCCAGGATGCAACAGGATCTATAAGACTTTCTTGACAAACAGAATCCACCTCAAACAAAATAAATACAGTGGGCTGGGTCCCAAATTCCCACTTCTCTTCCAGGATGTCTACACTGCAATTCATGGTATGATTGCAGCTTGAGTAACATACCCATGCTAGCTTTAATACAACCAGTGAAGCTAAAATGGCAGTGAAGAGATGGTGGCGTGGGCTTGGAACGCAGGGTTTGTATCAATGGTTCTGGGCAGGTTTGTACAGCCTGCGCTGAGGTCTGTATCATCATAGCTGTTTGTAACTCCTGAAGATACTCTAATTTGTACCAGCAGATAGTTCAGCTCCCAGTCAGCTACAGGATCAGGAAAGATATCAGGGTGACTGAGGATGTGTGTGCACTGCACCATTATTTCGAGATAACTAGTATTATTTTGAAATAACAATGTGAGCGTCTACACAGCCATTCTGATATTTGGAAATAATTTCGAAATAATGGATGGCTTATTCTGAAATCTGTAAACCTCATTCTGTGAGGAATAACTCCTATTCCGAAATAGCTATTTCAAAATAAGGCGAGTGTAGATGCTCCACTGCTGCTATTTTGAAATAGCCCCTCACCACGGCCATTCTAAGTTATTCCTCCTTGGTGCCTTCTGGGGCTCTAAATTGAGCTAGCATGTCTACATTAGGGAATCCTGCCTCAAACTAATTTTGATGCGGTGTAGATGTGCTAATTTGAAATAAGCTTTTTTTGGAATACCTATTCTGGAATAGTTTATTTCAAAATAAGCCGTGCCATGTAGATGTAGCCTTAGATTCATTCACCTTCAACCCCAAAGCTACACTGAGCTCTGTTCTGTTTTGAGCTCTGTTCTCCCACTGAAAATAAGCCTAATGCAGGGCAATGCAATGTACTAAATTAGCCCAGTGCAGGGCAATGCAATGTACTAAATGCTCAAGGTGAGAGGTAATAGTCGTATTTACGTAAGCGAATTTATCAGAGAACTTTCCCCTGTAGGTCCAAGCATGGGGTGGTGCAGGTGTGAGGGAGGGCAGAGTCTGGCCCAGAGCTAGAGTGCTTATTTTCATGATAACATTTCATGTGTAAATTCTATGAATTTGCAAGTACAATCTGTACTTGCAGCTCATTAGCTCATACCATATACTCTGCCAAATTGCCAATTATAATGCTAAAAAAAACCTCAAACAAATTCTAGAGAATAATGACATGCAGAACAATATATTAATGCCAACCAGTTTAGTATCAGGTGTACCCATAAAAGATAAAAGACCAAATCTAGCACAGAAAGGTCATGAATTTGACAGATTTTTACTATGGGCTACAATATGTTAAATGGTTACCTTATGCTGTAAGTAGTGGCATTTAGTTCAAGGAACTTCTTGTGGAATAAGGATAGTTCTGCTTAGTGTGACGAAAGGTAGCAAAAATTGCCCTCAAGAGAAAGGACTTGTGTGCTTATTTCACAGCATTTAATTGTATGGGAAACATTATAAGACACTTCAATCAGTCATAATACCTGCTCCTGTGATCAGTGTGGAACTGTTTCATATCCATTCTGGTGGAACATTCACTTTTGGGGTCCAAATTGAAGCACCTAAGGTCTGATTTTCAAAGGTCTTGAGATCCTTCAGTTCCCTGCATAGTCTTCATTGTCCCAATCTTGCAAAAAGCTGAATGTCCTCAAATAACATTTAAATTAAAGGAAATCAAAGCCATTCAGCAATTCAAGATCATACTTTTAAAGAAAAAGGACATTTATGCACAGGAGTCCAGGACATGCTAATGCACCCATGAAAGTCAGCTGCAAAATTCCCATTGACTTCACTGTTCATCATCCAGACAATAGATCCTAGATTTAGATTTGGTTAAGAAAACAGAGAAGGCTGAAGATTTCACAGATCCCAATAGGAAGAGAAATGTTTGTGTTTCAATGAAAGCCAGTATTTAATGTTCCCTTGAAATACTGGCACCAAAACACAAAAGCAGTTTCTTCTATAGTTCAATGTAGCACTTTAAAGACTAACAAGATGGTTTATTAGATGATGAGCTTTCGTGGGCCAGACCCACTTCCTCAGATCAAATAGTGGAAGAAAATAGTCACAACCATATATACCAAAAGATACAAAAGGTATATATGGTTGTGACTATTTTCTTCCACTATTTGATCTGAGGAAGTGGGTCTGGCCCACGAAAGCTCATCATCTAATAAACCATCTTGTTAGTCTTTAAAGTGCTACATTGTCCTGCATTTTGCTTCAGCTACCCCAGACTAACACGGCTACATTTCTATCACTATTCTATAGTTCATAAGAGCTATTTGCGACACAAATGTACCAATCTCATCTACACTAACGTGCTCCCCTTACTTACGCAAGTAGTCCTGTTAAAGTCATTGTACAGATTGCACTTGCAATTTCCTGAAATTAGGAATGAGGTGAGTAGGAGCTCAGATCCACAACTGGTGTACATTGATGCAATTTCAATGACGTTAATAAAGCTCTGTTTGCAAGGATCTGGACAAAGTATACAAGGATCTGGCCAAGTATTTTTTTCTGCTAGGGTCTGAGCCAAAGCCAATTGAAGTCAGTGGGAAGACTAGAAAAAAAAAGACCTATGCAAATATTGAAGACAGAAATTTTGCAAATTGTCTCACACCTAATCAAAAGTTTGGGTGGAATTTACTTTAAGTGTAGTGTGGAGCATTGGATCAGTTCTTATTTTATCCAAATCAGTCCATTCTTCTTTGAGGAGCCAATGGTGAGCCCGTAATCATGTGAACAATCTCCAGTGTGAGTTATTATCTTTGTTCCAATAACTACATTCTTAGGGGGGAATTACCACAGTAATAATTTTTCATTAGCATCAGCATAAATAAGAACTTATTTTTGATTGACTGTATATTCTCAGCTCCTAAACTATAATATATAGTGAAGAAACTAAAGGAATTTTTTCATATTTCTTCTGATGATTTCCAAAGCAGAAAAACGTGGCTGCTTATTTGTGCCCAGAAATTTAAGCCATGTTATTTATTAAGTGACGCACAGTAATCAGATACGAAAGTGGTGGAAAAAGAGACGTGTATTACTGACTCATAAGAAATGCTATCTAATGTGAAAACAGACCATCACACCTTTTTCTTTTATTGCTATGTTAGCTGAATGTTTGAATTCTTGTTGTACTTGTCAGGAATACAGCCATGTTAAATGATAAAGACAGGGAGGGGATAAAAAATTGAAACTGGGTGCTGGTGAAAATTAGGAAAGGACTCATAACCCTAGATTCAGGCATATTATAGTGCGGTCAGTTACGTGACACATTTTTTAGCTCTGCCAATGCAGCTACTCCTTGACCTGCATTCTCATTGCTCTTAGGTGAGACTTCTGTTAGTCTCATCAAATGGTGTGGCAGTATTGTGGTACAGAGAACTATCTAAACCAAATTAGGATGAGACAGCCAAACTCACTTCTGTTTATGGTATTAATCAGACTTTAGTCTTTGGGATGAGAGGGTTGTGCATTAAATAATCAAACTTTGCACTACTCTAGTATTGAATAGAACTCGAAGAATTCTGCCCACATCAGCCAATGAAGCCATGTAGTACTTCTGTGAAGTTTTAGTATTACTCTCATTTTATATAGGGGAAACTTAAACATAGGGTTTGTCTACCCTTAAAAAGCTATAGTGGCACAGTTGTGCTATTTAGTGCTTCACTGTGGACACAACAGCTATGCCAACAGGAGTTCTCTCATTGGTGTAAGAAGTCCATTGCCCCAAAGGTGGTAACTAAGTCAATGGAAGACTTCTTCTGTCAACCTAGTGCTGTATAATGGGGACTTGGATCAGCTTAACAATGCCGTTGAAAAGTGTGGATTTTTTACATCCCTGAGGGACATAAGTAAACCAGTCTAATTTTCCAGTGTAGACCAGTTCAAAGTATCAGAAAAGCATACATGTTTTTTACTTTGATTATTAAGCCAAATATTAAATACCATGACATATATCCCTAAAATGAATGGAACTTTGTGCATGGCATTTTACATATTAGTCTTTTAGTTCTTTAAGTTATGGTCAATTTTCTAATTCCTGTAACTGCTATTTTTGTTTTGTTTTTGTTACTTTTAAATCTCATGCAAGCTCTACTTCTAATCTTTATCATGAAAAGCATCTTTATGTTTGGACAGCTCTCTGAAGTTCACCACTGATGAAACAGTAGCTAAACCATACAATTGTTGGAATTTCAATATATAGGAAAAGATGAAAGATGGACAAAGAATAAAGAATAGCTCGGGGATAAAACAAAGAATTAACAAAAAGGGTCAAATTACATGGAGTTAAAAACTGAAAGATATCAAAGAGCAAAAAGCCAATTGCTAAAATAAAGGGATAATAGACGATGATTAGGGAATGCATAATAACAAGAGGGAGATAATGGTTTGTAACTGGAAAGAGAATTGTAAAGACCTAGAACTAAGTGAATGAGATAGAATTAAATGAACTATAATGAGAACTGAAAACATAATACACAGTGATGCAGTGAAAGATAAACCTATCATATTACCCAAAGGTGCTCTATGAGCCCAAACAAATGACTGGTTATTTTAAGTTTCCAAGTGGATGCTTTGGAATCATTATTTCAAGGTGCAAAGAGAAATTCTGCTGATGTGAAAATAAATTGGGAAAGAAACTGTCTGGAATATTGAACCGGGGCAAGGTTATTTTGTTATTATGTAAAAGAAATTTCCTGCTTGGTTGCACAATGAAAAAGCTGGCAGTTGTCTGCAAGAATTGACAAATTGCAGTATTACCCAATGTGAGAGGAGACCTGAGAAATCTAAAGAGCTTTTTTGGATTGTAAAGAGAAAGTCACCAATCCTACTGGGGTTCCCTCTTTTACATTTAGCAGCAGATGGGGAAAAGGAGAATGTAGTTATATGACAGCTGTTAGCTACTGAGCTCCACAATGCAGGCAATCGCTATTACTGAATGATGGTACTAGCGATTGTTTCTGCATAGTAATTGTGATGGGGCATCTGCCCCACGCTAGCCCTGTAAGGGTTAAAACTCAGCCCTGGAAGAGGGTTGGAGGAGTGAAGCTGAGGAGCCAGCAGTTGCAGCTGATAGCAGCCAATTAGGGCCCAGCTGAGAACAGCATAAAGGAGGACTCCTGGAGGGGTGGAGAAAGACTTACACTCACTCTTGCTGTAGAGCAGGAGGGATCTAGTTGCCTGTGAAACTAGAGGATTCCTGACAATCCTCCAGCTTGACTGACAGTCCTCCAGCCCTAGGATTCTATGTATCCTGAGGGATATCAGAATATCCCGTAGTGAAATAGAGCTCTCATCTTTTCTCACTTAGGCACAGGGAGGATTTAAACTGGGAGTCCCCCTGATCCCAGGTCAATATCGTAACTTTGGAGCTAAAAGTTATGAGATATCAGAGGCTATGATGGTGGCACCATGTGAGCTTTTTCGGAAAAAGGTGTGTGGACACAGAAGAGGGAGTTCTTTCAAAAGAGGCCTCCAAGAAATAACACAGGTGCCCTGGTGGCCACTCCATCCAGACTAATCACAACTTAAATGTGAGATAGCGTCCAATTAAAGTGGATGCTATCTTTTGAAAAAGCAGATTGCTTTTTTGTTGCGCTTTTGCTATGTAGACTCATTCTTTTGCTGTGTAAACACACTCTTTCGAAATAAGCTTTTCCAGAAGATCTTTTCCTGAAAAGCTTCTTCCAAAAGTAGCTTGAAGTCTAGACGTAGCCTCGGAGATGATGGGTAATTTCTTTCTTTCTTTCTTTCTTTCTTTCTTTCTTTCTTTCTTTCTTTCTTTCTTTCTTTCTTTCTTTCTTTCTTTCTTTCTTTCTTTCTTTCTTTCTTTCTTTCTTTCTTTCTTTCTCTTTCAAGTTACCAGGCAAATATAGATAATTACTGCCATAGAGTCAAAGAACAAAGCAGTCAGTATAAAAAAACCCTAGAAAAGTATCTAAAAGATACACTGTCCCCAGATAAGCTGGTGTTTTGAATAGAAGAACCCAATTGTCTTACATCTGATCAGACAAGTCCCCAGTTTTGAAAACTTCATATGATAACCAAGAGTTGTAGGTGGGAAACTTTTGCTCATTGGGGATCTGTAGGTGAGTAGAAAATCCATGTTACATTTGGCTTCACATGTTCCATGGAGAAATCAACAGATTGTCTTTTGGATGGTATGAGTCTTATTGATCACTGGTCTAGCATTCATCAACATAAGTTTGATTGCCTGCAGCTATTGTGCCTGCTTTATTCTTGTAAAGTAGATCACGTTTGTTACTATGAATGTTCTGGAAGCTTGGTTCTAATGTACTCCTCTCATTATCGCTGAAAGGCTCCAATCACTACCTTTGTTATAGGTTATAATATAATATAATATAATATAATATAATATAATATAATATAATATAATATAATATAATATAATTAATAATTAGAAAGTTTTCTCTCTTTAGTATGAAGGTGAAAGAAGCATAGCATGAACTGAGAAAGAAGAATTGAACGAAGACTTTTCAATAGTTACTCAGAATCATCATCTGATTATTTCTTCATTTAGATGCAGACTTTATAACATAGCCTGATTAATTTATCAATTTAAGGGGGGTTTGAGAAAAGCCATGAGAATGATTAAAGGTTTGGAAAAAATGCTTTAGGCAAAATCTGTTTAGCTTACCAAAGGAAAGGTTAAGAGGTGACTTGATCATAGTTTATAAAGGACCTACATGGCAAAGTGAAATTTTATAATAGAGTGCTCTCCACTCCAGAAGACAAATGTAGGGCAAATTTCAATGACTGGAGGATGAATCTAGACATAGTCTGACTAGAAATAAAGCGCAATTTTAACAGTGATGATAATTAACCATGGGAACAGTTTACAAAAGGTTGTGTTGTGTTCTCTATCACTACAAATGTTAAAATAAAGATTAGATGTTTTTTGCAAGATAAACACGAGTTCAAAAGACAGTTAGTTTAGGGCCTATGTTATACTGGAGATCAGACTAGATTAAGGTGGACAATATGTGGTCCACAGCAGCTATATGAACTATATGATTTCTTCTGACTTTATAATATATGAATTTTGAGTTTGGGGCTAAGAGCCAGAGGATTTAGGAAATGGAAGATTCTTAAATACCAAGAATTTAAGTCTATTAAGTATAGATCAAAAGCTGGAAACTGTCAAACAATGTTTTTGGATTTGACTGTGGTATCTGAACGTTTAACTTTCTTAAGATTTGTAAGGGTATGTCTACATTACCACCCTAGTTCGAACTAGGGTGGTAATGTAGGCAACTGGAGTTGCAAATGAAGCCCAGGATTTGAATTTCCCGGGCTTCATTTGCATCTCGCCGGGCGCCGCCATTTTTAAATGTCTGCTAGTGCGGACTCCGTGCCGCGCGGCTACACACGGCACGGATTAGGTAGTTCGGACTAGGCTTCCTACTCCGAACTACCATTACTCCTCGAGGAGTAACAAGGAGTAACGGTAGTTCGGAATAGGAAGCCTAGTCTGAACTACCTAGTCTGTGCCGCGTGTAGCCGCGCGGCACAGAGTCCGCACTAGCGGACATTTAAAAATAGCGGCGCCCGGCGAGATGCAAATGAAGCCCGGGAAATTCAAATCCTGGGCTTCATTTGCAACTCCGGTTGCCTACATTACCACCCTAGTTTGAACTAGGGTGGTAGTGTAGACCTACCCTAAAGGAATTATTAAATGCTGGGAGTTCACAGTATCTACACAAGAGCCAGTGTATGTGTTCAAAATTAAATGTCTTGACCTGTTGTTTATTTTCAATTTTTCTTCATCAATAGAGTTCAAGTTCCAGATACAATATTCCTTGTTTTTTTAAATAATTATTTTATTAACATGGGGTACATATATTTACACAGCATACACAAGATTCTGGGCTACATGAACCTTTGGTCTGACCCAATATGGCTGTTCTTATGTTCTTATATGTGCTGACACTTAATCCTGAATTCATGAAAAATGGGCTTACAAAAAGGAGGCAGTAAATTAGAGTACTTGTATTTGTTATTGTGAGACATTCTTTTCTTCATATTTATATCCATTTTATGTTCAATACTGCTAAAATTATAGCTTACTTATTTTTTTAGTAATTTTATTGGCGTTTTATTTGTTTGCTTTTTGGAAGTTTAAAATGGACTTTTCAGTAACTGCTATTTAAAATACCTGCTGTCTAATATGTCTACTGTTACAAGGAATATTGTAATTTAATATTGTAATGTGGAGCTAATGAACCTAGAAAGTGATTAGTTACTATGGTTGTGGGTGTTACAGAAAACCCTAGGAAATGTAGTTAACTAGATAAAAGAAGATTGTTAAAGTCATCCAGGGATTAATCCAAAACCTATTAAAGTAAATGGAAAGGCTTTTAACAAGAAGACTTGCATTGACTTCAGTGTCCCCTCACCCATTCCTTTCCTGATGCTAAATTATTTCTTAGTGTTTCATATTAAATATTTTACTAAACACAGGATATGAAGGCTTCAACTTCTAGTTTCCTTTCTTAGGGATTTCTTCCATTCCTCCTTCTTCCTCCCTAAAATTTTGTTTAAATGTGAAAACAACTCCAAGTTAGTGAAGGAAAAGGAATGATTTTTTGGGGGGGACACCCCTCCCGCCCAAATTTTTTTTTTGTAGATTTGGGTTTGAAATCTATCAGATTCCCAGTGAAATATAATATTTACACAGCTTTGCAAAATATATTGTGAATCAATGTCATGTTGAACTTCATGAGAAAGTGTCTGTGGAACTCCTTCTGATCATTGGATAATTTCTTACATCTCAAATATCTTTTATAGGACAATATAGACAACAGAAATAGACTAAAGAATAGAAAACCAGAAGTTTTTTATATAGGGAACACATGCCAGAGTAAGCTCTGATAGAATCTAAGAGGGAAAACTAAAAAAAAAAAAAAATCAAAAAAATAAATGAGATGAGAAATTAACATTAAAATTAAAGAATAAAAATGTGACTACAGGGACTAAGGCCATGTCTACACTATGAGGTAAGGTTGAATCTAATATGGTTGATTTCTTAACAGCTGATTTTTCAAAGAATCCATTATTTTTGGAAGTAGCATGTCCCCATTAAGGAGCCTGCTGTCACCACAGAGACTGAAGCAACATGGGTAGTTTTGCATTCTGGACTATGTTCCCAGTGCCCGCTGGAACCAAAATGCTGCAGCAGGGAGTTATGGGCTCATGTCATCAGCATCCCATAATGCACTTGTCTAGTGTTTGAATTGGTTAAAATCATGTCCACGTGGGCCAAAGTATGCTGCTCACCCTGGGATGTGCTCGCAACGCTGGCCACATGGGGAATGTAATTAACATTTTCTGTTAAAAGCCTCCAGGCTTTTTCTGTTCACATGGAGAGCAGTGGAGCCACAAGTTCTGGCCAGAGTGGTCAGAGTGGAAAACTGGGAGGCCTCCCAAAGGCCCACAGCCTCAACGTTTACCAACATTGCGTCTACCCTTCGGTAAACTCAACCATGCAAAGTTGGGAATAGTGTTATGCACTATAGACCTTATGCAGCAAAATTCAATCAAAACTCCTAGTCTACACTACAGCACTAATTCGAACTAACATAATTTGAATTAGTAAATTCGAACTAAGCTAATTTGAATTAGTGCATCTAGACCTAAAAACTAATTCAAATTAGCGTTTTGCTAATTCGAAATAGCATGTCCACATTGCGTGGACCCTGAACCAAAGTTAAGGATGGCCGAAAGCAGTGCCGGTAGGGCATCAGGTTAGGATTTAGAGTGTGGAGCTGCTGCCTCAGGCTAGCCGAGGACTGTGCTTAAAGGGACCCAACCCCCATCCCGGACAGACAGTTCTCAGGGATCCCCGCTTGCTTGTCTACCTCGATGAGGGACAGCAAACAGTCCTGACTTGGAGTGCCCTGAGTGCCCACACTAGGCACATCACAGCACTTGGCCATCAGCCCGGCTACACTTGCTGCAGGCTGCCATCTGGGGGGGTCAATTGGGGAGGCTGTCAAGATCCAGGAGGCCCTGCAGGACAGCTTCCACCCCGAGGAGCCCGCAGAGCCACCCCAGTCCTCCCCATCTGGGCTCATGCCCCATTCCTCCCTAACCTCCTTCCACTTACCCCTCCCTAGCCCCCCTTCCTGATGTAAAAAATAAAGGACACGTGTGTTCAAAAATAGAAACTCTCTCTATTTAACAAAACTGGGGGGGGAGTATTTCCCTCTTGGGAGACTGGGAAAAGGAGGTGGGAGACAGGAAGAGAGAGGGTGGGAGAGGGGAGCTGGAAACCTGGGAGGAGGAAGCTGGAAGGGGGAAGCCAGGGGAAGAAGGAGGAGGGGAAATATAAAACTATGGTACGCCATATCTTCAGTACTGTGTACAGATGTGGTCTCCTCACCTCAAAAAAGATATTTTGGCCTTGGAAAGGGTTCAGAAAAGGGCAACTAAAATGATTAGGGGTTTGGAACAGGTCCCATATGAAGAGAGGCTAAAGAGACTGGGACTTTTCAGCTTAGAAAAGAGGAGACTGAGGGGGGATATGATAGAGGTCTATAAAAGCATGAGTGGTGTGGAGAGGGTGAACAAAGAAAAGTTCTTCATTAGTTCCCATAATAGAAGGACTAGAAACCACCAAATGAAATGAATGGACAGCAGGTATAAAACTAATAAGAGAAAGTTCTTCTTTACACAGCATATAGCCAACCTGTGGAACTCCTTGCCACAGGAGGCAGTGAAGGCTAGAACTATAACAGAGTTTAAAGAGAAGTGAGATAAATTCATGGAGGTTGGGTCCATGGAATGCTATTAGCCAGGGGGTAGAAATGGTGTCCCTGGTCTCTGTTTGTGGAAGGCTGGAGATGGATGGCACGAGACAAATCACTTGGTCATTGTCTTCGGTCCATCCCCTCTGGAGTACCTAGTGCTGGCCGCTGTCAGCAGACAGGCTTCTGGGATAGATGAACCTTTGGTCTGACCCAGTACGGCCATTCTTATGTTCTTATGTTCTAAGCTCAGGTCTCAGGGTCGGGGGTCTCACTGGACCAACTTGATTTTCATGTAAACCTGCTCCTGGGTTCGCATGTGGCATTGGTGGCCAGGCTGGCAACTATCCTGCTCTAGACAGCCGCATTCCTGTGCCTAGTGTGGAGGTCATGGACGTTGGAGGCCTCCCCCCAAACCTCGATGAGGTCCACGATCTCTGCACTAGACCAGGTGGGTGCCTACCTTTTGCAGTCCCGGGCAGGCTCCTGGGAGCCGCCAGCCTGATATTGGGAAGAGGCGGAGGGCTGGGTGGCAGCAGGTGGCTGGCTCATGCCATGCCAGGTGCAGGGTCTGCTGGCTCGGTGGTGGCAGGCTTGCAACTGGCACAAGCACTGTAGCCAGACCGTGCCCCTTTAAGGGTTCCAGGGCTGGAAGAGGGACAGAAAAGTTTCCCTGGTTTGGCCCAGAGTGGCCACCAGGGCAACCTGGGAAGGGCTAGCCTCCCACTAGTTCGAATTAAGTGTCTACACAGCCCTTAATTCGAACTACTTAATTCGAACTAGGCGTTAGTCCTCGTAGAATGGGGTTTACCTAGTTCGAATTAAGTTCGAACTAGTGGTTTGAATGTATAGGATTCTATACAAGTTAATTCGAACTAACAGCTGTTAGCCTTTGAACAAACTTCTTTAAGATTTAAATGGGAGTCAGAGAAATAATCCCGAGAGCAATTTGTAGCACAAAAGTGATGGTATTATTAAATCAAGTGGCTGGCCTTTACAGAAGAACTATTCAACAAATCAACTGCAGAAAGGCAGTTTGGTTGAAAAGTCGTTTGCTCATTAGGTTACAAACACTGCATATGCTTATCGTTATTGTTCCAAAAAGAGGAAATGCCGGCTATGTGATGATATCTTGTAGAATTAGTGGTTTTCTCAGCATGTAGTTGGATGGATTAGTGCAAAAAGACATTTTAAATGGATAAGGGCTTTCTTTTGAGCAGAATCTGAATACTTCCAGGAACAGAACCACTTCAGTTTGATTGCTGAAGGGCTCTGTGTCTCCTCTGTTCTTCACCAGGAAAGAAGCAAAGACGTGGAAAAAAATACGAGTTTGGAAGTCCCCAAGCCTCATGGAGTGGTTGACACTCTTCTTCCTAGAAGAGCTGGCAAAAAACACTCCAATTTACTTGGTATCTTGTAGATGTGTGGAGTATAAAAATAGGGGTGCCAGGCAATGGCAGCAGTTTCTTCCAGGAATCAGAGAGATTAGGAGGGCCATATTATGTTTTCATAGATTCAAAATCTCATCTTTTCCCCAAATGCCACAAGCCATTGCTCTTGAAAGGAACCTTTCAATCCACAAAATAAACCTTACCACATTCCTTAATACTTTCAAGGGCTGGAGTTGTATGGTCTATATTTGTTTCTCTGTTTTGGGAGTACAGTTTGTAAATTTTACAAGCCTGGACTCTAGCCAGACAGAATGAAAACCTGAGCAATGTTTGCCAATTACACTATGCTGCTACTCATAAAAGTTTTGTCAGAAGATGCCAATTCATCAAACCAAAAACTGTTCACAAGAAAGGGCCAGTTTGGATGTCTTTTAATGCTGCTTTTATTAGGAGGGTCATAGAATCATAGAATATTAGAACTGGATGGGACCTCAAGAGATCATCAAATCTAGTTCCCTGCCCTCACAGAACCAAGCACCATCTGGAATAGATCACCCCTGACAGATGTCTATCTAACCTGATCTTAAATATCTCCAGGGATGGAGATTCCACAACCTCTCTAGGCAATTTATTCCAGTGTTTAACCACCTTGACAGTTAGGAAGTTTTTCCTAATGTCCAACCCAAATCTCTCTTGCTGCAATTTAAGCCCAATGGGTCTTGTCCTATCCTCAGAGGCCAAGGAAAACAATTTTTCTCCCTCCTCCTTGTAACACTCTTTTAGGGTATGTCTACACTACAATGTTAGTTCGAACTAACGGACGTTAGTTCGAACTAACATTCATAGGCGCTACACTAGCGCTCTGCTAGTTCGAATTTGAATTGAACTAGCGGAGCGCTTAGTTCGAACTAGGAAAACCTCATTTTACGAGGCTTAAGCCTAGTTCGAACTTACTAGTTCGAATTAAGGGGTGTGTAGCCCCTTAATTTGAACTAGTGGGAGGCTAGCCCTCCCCAGGTTTCCCTGGTGGCCACTCTGGCCAACACCAGGGAAACTCTATGCCCCCCTCCCGGCCCCGAAGCCCTTAAAGGGGCACGGACTGGCTACGGTGCCCGTGCCAGGTGGAAGCCTGCCAGCACCCAGCCAGCAGACCCTGCACCTGGCACGGCACAGAGCCACCCACCCGATGTCCCCCAGCCCACCCCCTCTTCCAGGGACCAGACTGGCGGCTCCTGGGAGCTTGCCCTGGACCGCAAGAGGCGGGCACCTTCCTGGGCTAGTGCGGACATCGTGGATCTCGTCCATGATCTCCACACTAGGCACAGGAAAGTGGCCGTCTAGGGCAGGAGAGCTGCCAGCCTGGCCACCCAGGAGCAGGTGTGCATGAAAATCAAGGGGATCCACTGAGACCCCCGAGCCTGAGCCCTGAGCTTACAATGGCCGTCCTGGGTCAGACCAAAGGTCCATCTATCCCAGTAGCCTGTCTGCCGACAGCGGCCAACCCTAGGGACCCTGGAGGGGATGGACCGAAGACAGTGACCAAGCCATTTGTCTCGTGCCATCCCTCTCCAGCCTTCCACAAACTTTGGGCAGGGACACCACTCCTACCCCCTGGCTAAGACTACTCCATGGACCCAACCTCCATGACTTGATCTCACTTCCCTTTCAACTCTGTTCTAGTTGTAGCCTTCACAGCCTCCTGCAGCAAGGAGTTCCGCAGGTTAATTATTTGCTTTGGGAAGAACAACTTTCCATTACTAGTTTGAAGCCTGCTACCCATTCCTTTCCTTTGGTGTCCTCTAGTCCTTCTTTATGGGAACTCATGAAGAACTTTTCTGAATGCACCCTCTCCACCCAACCCCTGCTTTTAGAGACCTCTATCCTGTCCCCGCTCCATCTCCTCTTTTCTAAGCTGAACAGTCCCAGTCTCTGTAGCCTCTCTTCATCTGGGACCTGTTCCCAACCCCTGATCATGTTAGTTGCTCTCCCCTCTCCCAGCCTTTCTCTTCCCCTCTCCCACCTCCTTTTCCCAGTCTCCCCCAGTTTTGTTCAATAAAGACAGAATCAATGTTGGAAGAAACGTTATCTTTATTTTGTACATCAATAAGAAGGGGGACTAGGGAAGGGTAAGTGGAAGGAGGTGAGGGAGGAATGGGGTACGAGCCCCCGATGGGGAGGACTGGGCTGGCTCTGCGGGCTTCTGAGGGTGGAAGCTCTCCTGCAGCCCCCCGATTGCCCCCTCTCCCCAGATGGCAGCCTGCGGCAAGTGCAGCCGGGCTGATGGCCGAGTGCTGTGATGTGCCCAGTGTGGGTAGTCCGGGCAATCCAAGCAAGGACTGCTTTGCAAGCGGGGCACCCCTTAGAACTGTCTGTCCGGGGTGGGGGTCGGGACCCTTTATGCGCAGCCCTCGGCTAGCCTGAGACAGCATCTCCACGCTCTAAGTCCTCCTCTGATGCCCTGCCGACACTGCTTCCGGCCATCCTTAAGCCCTGTTCAGGGTCCACTCAATGTGGACTTGCTAGTTCAAATTAGCAAAACGCTAATTCGAACTAGTTTTTAGTTCTAGACGCGTTAGTTCGAATTAGCTTAGTTCGAATTAACTAATTCGAACTAAGTTAGTTCGAACTAGCGCTGTAGTGTAGACATACCCTTAGATACTTGAAAATCACTATCACGTGCCCTCTCAGTCTTCTCTTTTTTAAACTCAACAAATCCTCAGGTCATGTTTTCAAGACCTTTAATCTTTTTTGTTTGTTTGTTTTTGTTTTTTGTTGCTGTTCTCTGTACCTTCTCCAATTTCTCCACATCTTTCTTGAAATATGGTGCCCAGAACTGGACACAACACTCCAACTGAGACCTAATCAGCGCAGAGTAGAGTGGAAGAATGACTTCTCGTGTCTTGCTCACAACACTCCTATTAATGCATCCCAGAATCATGGCTGCTTTTTTTGCAACAGTGCCACACTGTTGACTCATATTTATCTTGTGGTCAACTATGACCCCTAGATCCCTTTCTGCGGTACTCCTTCCTAGACAGTTGCTTCCCATTCTGTATGTATGAAACTGATTGTAACTTCCTAAGTGGAAACTACCCTTTACACAATCTCAAATGGTTTTTATCCAAGTGTACAATAATCATACCTGGTAGCTACTTTCCGGCTGCCAAATAATGTAAAAGGGACATCATCTGGTCCCGAATGATGCTATTTTTATCATATCAATTCAGAGGCCCAAACATGCCTCCACTGAGGTCCAGCTGTGAACCTCCTGGTGAACTGCCTGATCAGTGCAACTTTTTGTGCCTGCAGATCCAAACACTGATGCGTGTGTTGCATTTTTTGCACCTTAGGGTATGGTTCTACATCCAGGCCTACTCAGACCTGTACTTCCAATCCCCTATGGGATGGAGAAACAATATTCTATTCCAAGATGTGCAGTGGATCTAAGCCCTCTATTGCTGCACAAATCGAATCCCACTTCACCCTGGAAACTTCAACAATATACATTCTTTGACATCACCATGAACTGAAATTTCCATGTCCTAGGCAACCTCTCTCCAGGTGAGGAAAGCACCACTTCTACACCCGGAATGTCCCTATGGCTCTGACTGGGTCAGTTTCAGGATTACTAGAATGCATGAAAGCTGTGATTCACCATGCCATCCCTTAATCCAGTTTTGGACACTCCCTACATTGCAAACTCTATCTAAATCTTCTCTGGTTGATTTTTTTCTAACCCTCCTAGGAGTCACCCCTCCAAGAGCCTATGTAAAAAGCTGATGTAAGAGAAGGAGTTATGAAAGCTCTGGTCTGCCAGCCCAGCCAACTCTATTAGCCTTTTTGGGGAATGCAAGGACTAAAATTTCACCTGGCTTCTGGGCAGAGGAGCCAAAGAAATAACAGGCTTTCTGTTCTTGCCCCTATTTTTGTATGCCTGGCCCAGTCTTATCCCTGACAGCCTTCCAAGAGCACATGTATATATGAATTCAATAAACAGATTGCCAGTATTATATGAGCTATTAGACACAAAACCTCCAACAGTGTGTATTAAAATATGCACGTATCTATCGTCATCAGAGACCACTTGGGCTTTGCTCTCATGGTTACCATGATATCATCACAGTCCCTCTGAGTGGCTATCACCATCTTTCTTGCTGTGTATGTCAATTATTAATGCCTGCACCTAACATGCATCACCCACAAATTCATTCTCGGTTTTCTCTCCTCTATATCTTAGAGAATTTCTGATAGGGATGTGCTGGCAATAAAAATACCTGTTTGCAGTTTCCCAAAGAAAAGTACCTGGCTCTCCTGAATTATCTGGGCTACTAATTACCCACAGCAACTGAAATGGATGTGAATCACTGGAAAAGTGCTAAGGAAGGCAGGTGGGAAATATTTATATAGACTAGACAACTAACTATTGCTGGTGCCAGAACAAACAGGTGCAGATTTTATTGATGCAACAAGAATGAAAACTAAACCAAACAAATACACAGTTTACAGGGTATATTTCTGTATTACAAACACAGCCTTTGCAAAGTAAAATAAACGATGTTTTGTTTTCATGTAGGAGGAACCCTCAACTTTAAGGATGCATGGACTTTTGCTTAAACCTTTGAACTCTAAGGATACATCTACTCAGCAACGTTATTTTGAAAACACTGAGTCAGTGTCTACACAGCATACAGTTATTTCAAAATACTGTCAAAATACTGTCAAGCTGGAGGACTTCTTATTCTAACTCCTATGACCCTCATTGTACGAGGAATAAGGGAAGTCGGTGGACGAGTGCTCTATTTCAGAATAAGTGCTGTGTAGACGCTCCCAATTTTGAAATAAGCTATTGCGAAATAAGATACGCAATTGACATAGCTCAATTTGAGTTAAGCCCTCCAGAGTAGACGCACCTTAACATTGGAACCTAACCCATGGGGATTCTTCTTAGGTCATCAGATGACACCCAGAAGTTGTTTTAGCCCTCCTGGCTAAATTATTCAAGATATGCTAACAGGTTTGTTCTTTTGCTTCATATAACTCTATCCCTTCTCCATCTCACATAGCATTTATCCAGGTTCTACCCATATCATGTAACTGTGTGGCCAAAGGAGAAAGCTACCTCTGCAGTGCCATTCCACACAGTCAGTGGCTGCTATTACCATCAAACTACATTACCACCTAGGCTACTGCTAGATTCGTTAGAAATAGTTTTCAGTCAATCTTGTGGTTCTTTCTGCCTGATTGCCTGCAAGACAATTTCCCCCATTCCTTCTCCCAGGTTCATATCAACACAAGTCTTTATATAACCTTGGATTTGCAAAGGATTCTGTTGTCACACCACTCACCTGCAAGTATCCCCTTATGTCCATATAGGGTATTGCAGGAGTGCTCTCAGTGTCCTTCCGATGTTATGGTACCATACAGTTCCTGGTCTCTTCCACTTCTGGTGCTGGTAACTTCACCTCTTGGTCTGGAAGACAGCAGTGGAACTCAAGCTTACTTTTCCCTTTGGGATTTTGCCCAGGAACTGTTTTAGATAGAGAAAAGACTGTTTCATCAATCCCTCCACTGCTTCCCTGAGTTGCTCCTACATTCATCCTGCTTTTTGACATCTCCACTAGGTCCCTGGACTTTGTTGTCCATACCTTAGTCTATGTTTCCTCACAGCTTATCCCTTGCTAACTACAAAGGTGCTCCCTCAAAGAACACTCCCTTCAAGCACTTTCTCTACAGCAGCTAGACTATATTTTAGTCAGTCCCTTTGTCTCACAATTTCAGAACAATGGATATCTCTCTCCTCTGGGCAGGAATTCCTCCACATCTTTGTTTCTGGGACCGGGATTTGCTTCTCACTCAGGCTTCCCTTCCATCAAGCAGGAGTTCCACCTCAGCCTTCCATCTAGAACTGAGGTTTAGGTCACAGACCTCTTGCTTTAGAAGACTCAGTTCCAAAGTGTTTGCCAGCTCTCTTCAGCTGAACACATGCTCCAACTAGCCTTCCAAGCGAGAGGGTTCAAGAGGCCAGCTCTCTCCCATCAGCATCCGCTGGCTGTAAGGGTGTGTCTAGACTACATGCCTCCGTCGACGGAGGCATGTAGATTAGACAGATCGGCAGAGGGAAATGAAGCCGCGATTAAAATAATCGCGGCTTCATTTAAATTTAAATGGCTGCCCCGCTCTGCCGATCAGCTGTTTGTCGGCAGATCGGGGCAGTCTGGACGCGCCGTGTCGACAAAGAAGCCTTTCTTGATCAGCACAGGTATGCCTCGTGAAACCAGCCGCTTTTTGCCAACAAATTGCTGACTTGGCAAAACGCTGCAGCCATTTTTATTCAAATGAAGCATGGGAGCTTTAAATCCCCGCTTCATTTGCAATGTCGGTATGTCTAATTTGCATCCCTCTGGCAACAGAGGGATGTAGTCTAGACATACCCTAACTGAGAAACCCCAGCCTTACCCCCAGCCTTATCACCAGCTTTTTTGCCATTAGCTACATTTCTCTTTTAGCTCTCTATTTCCTAAGTGCTCAGAAAAATAATTGATTTCCCCCTTAACCTAGCTGTTTGCTCCATGTAGGTCAACATGACACATTTGTTTGTTGATCTGGTTTTTCAAAACAGAAACATACTATAGCAGAAAGTGACAAAAGCTAAATGAGTGTTGAAAAGTAAACTACCAAGAAACAGAGTTCCCAATTAATTACATTTTAAATGATATACTGAGAACTGAATTTTAACTTCAGCCGATATGTAAAATAAAGTATTCGTTTCATATGTTTCACCTATGCCATGAAATTTAGTAATGCCAGATAAAATATAGAAGAAATAAAATATTCTAATATTTTTTCTTCCATTCTCTTAATATTATGTGTCAAAATTAAGATGGGGAGGCAAAAGATGGGAATGAATTATTTTCACAACTCAACTGTTTTCACAGGGTGATTTTTTGTTTAGTATAAAAACCAAGATAAAACAATCCCTGGTTTTTCTTTCCCCATTCTCCCTTAAAATGTTCTTCTATAATGTCACACTTAACCTTACTTCTATGTCTGTAGATGTATAAAAAAAACAACAGCATTTGAGCAATTTTTCTGCCATGAGTAAATCTTGATTTTTAATGTGAAAATAATGTTCACATGTATCTCTCTGAATGATGATGCTTCCCAAGAAGAGATGACAAAACAGCATTTGAATTGTATTGTGGGGAATTATATTAACAAAACCAGTGTTGCCAGATCTTGTGACTTTGTCATGTATCTTGCATATCTGGTGTTTTTCTTAAAGCTCCGACCTCTAGATTTTTGTCATTAGATAAGAATGTTAGTCTTTATTGTAAAAAAGTAACTTTCTAGCCCTCCTGGTTTCAGATAAAAGCTTAAAAAGTGCATCCTGGAGACTCAAAAATCGAAAGACAAATACAATACATTACATTTATTATTGTGCAAAAATCTGAACATTTTAAGCCAATCTCATGATTTTGGGGTTATGTTTTTATGTTTGGGAATTTTGAGGAATGAGTTAGGTTTACTTCGGTAATCACGCTAGTAATCATGAACATAGCTATTGTTCTTACAGAGCTATCTACAAACCTGGAGCCCTATTTTCATCTATCCTCCAGCAAAAGATCTCTACTCTACAGAACTCAGTGATGTTCCATTAAATTCACACTGCGGGGAATGAGGGGCTTTACATTTCCAGCTCTCCATTACTTCATTTCTCTATTTTGGAATATCAAAGGTGATATGGGCCGATCTCTGCAAAGTACTTGGCATCCTCATTGCCCAGGAAACTAATAGTACCAGTAGAGAGACCGTCTGTGCCTTGCAATATCTCAATTGAGCCCAAAGTATTTTCAGAGTAATTATTTTGGATCCTTTTTATTCTTCCTTACTGTTGCTTCTTCAGTTGTCACTACCTCCAGAAACATCTAGCACTTTATCAAACAACATTCATTTATTTTCAAGGTCATGTGCAGATCTCACAGCAGCAGGAATCTGTTTTATTTAGAGAGTCACCTTAGGGACAACTTATTTTTTAGGAGATCACCTATCTAAGGTTACTGATTCTATTTTTTTAACAAGTAGTGCATGAATCTGAATCTCATCCAGAATGCCCTGTTATCTGTGGAAACTCATTTCCACCTTAAGTTGTACTAACAATAGCTCTGGAACCTCGAGTTATTTTTCCTCTTCCTACTCTTTCCTACAGACTAAATATTTTACAAAATTAAACCCCATCCCACTATTCTGCTGATCTCTCAATAGCTCATTTTAGTTATGAGAAGCAATATGTTTGGCTTTATTATCCTAAGTTATTACCATCTTGGTTTTGTTGTTTTTGTTTAATCTACCATTTAGTACATCTCCTGAACAACGCCACAAAAATCCCCATAAGAAAAATCCACATTACAGAGTAAGCAATCAGCACACCTCAGTGATCTTTAAAAAATCTTAGCCACTCATTAAATAAGAAATAAAGGTTCCTTTATAAGTACAAGCTTTATTAGGAAGATTACTCTATATGAAATCTCTAAATTTTATACATGATATGTTCCATTCGTAACAGCGTCTTTGTCGTATCAGAAATGCAAGTTGGGGAAATGACTGATTATTATGCCTCTAATATCTGTAGGCAAAACAGAGAAACTGCAGCTTTGTATAATACTGCTTCATTTTCTTGTTTGCATAATTAACACTCTGCTAGGGGCTCCTTTGTTTTCCTTCCTCAGCTAGTTACTATGACAATGGCAATTGTTTAGAGAGCAAGAAGCTATTGGCATGAGTGTGTTATTCAATGCAGAATTATTACAGAATAATCTGACTCAGAAAGTTGCAGTGCATATGAAGAATAACAATTCTGATAATACCCTGAACAGTATTTTTCTGATGTTAAATCTATAAAACCATCTGGAAAGATATGAATTAATATTAAAAATCATCTGGCTTGATTCATTTATTAAACTGTCAAGAAGAATCAGGTTGATATTTCTTTCTCAGTTAACACATGAAATATTTGTTACCTGTATGATGAATGGAAATATGTCCTTATACATCAATTACCTGCTATGAGCAATAGTGGCCTTTAGTCAGAGCTTTAGGTGAAAGCTCTCTGTAACCCTTTGTAACTGCTTGTCAGAGACTCTTGGGAAGCCCTTTTGACTTTTTTTCTCATGGCTGTCAAAGCAATGAAATCTGGATCCTCTAAGTAGAGAACTTTGGTTAAGATTGTTTAACCATTTTTGCCTGTGAGCGCGCTTCAAGCATGAGCCTAATCCAATTTGTTTAAATAGGACTACTCACATCTCCAAAAGTCTCAGAGGAGCAGCTGTGTTAGTCTGTAACTTAAAAAAAGAACAACAAGTAGTCCTGTGGCACCTTAGAGACTAACAAATATAAATAAAATATCATGAGCTTTCATGGGCAAAACCCTCTCCCTCAGATGAGCAGAGAGAGACAGAGAAGAAGAGATACATTCTCTATTTCTCTGAGGAAGTGAGTTTTGCCCATGAACGCTCATGATATATATGTTTTTGTTATCTTTAAGGCAGGGGTGGGGGACCTTTTTTGGGTTGGGACCACTGCCCCACAGAAAAATCAGTCAGGGCTGCACACAAGTGAGAAGCAGAGGGACTGAAATACAAGCACAGGCTCCCCAATGCTGGAGGGGGACAATGAGCCTCAGGGGCTGGAATAAGGCAAGCCAGGGGCCACATCCAGCCCCCGGGCCTTAGGTTCCCCACCCCTGCTTTAAGGTGCTACAGGACTACACACATGCCTAAAGTTATTCATATGGTTACATGCCTTGTTGAATAATGGACTCCAGGAATATGCTGTTTAATTACCACTTGTAAATGTAGCACATAACCATATGGTTTTGAAACTAAAAAACAAAAGAAAATAAATTCACAGTGGGCCAAAGTCCCCAAAGCCTCAAAGGAATAATCACTGGCCTTGGACATCTACTTCATCTAAAACTTAGGCCAAGATTTTCAGAAAAGAGGAGCCTAAAGTTATGGTTCTCTGTCTATATTTTGGTGTCCATTCATTTCAATTGGAATTGTTAAATCCTTAGCATGTTTGAAAATCAGGCCACGTAAGGATGTAGGTGCCAAAATATAAATTATTAGCAGAATTTTAGGTGGCTATATTTAACAACCTAGAATGAGTTTATAAATAGAAATGTTTCTTTATTTTGCCTTGTGACAGGGTGTCTGCCCCACACTGGCCCTTTAAAGGTTAAAACCTAGCCCTGGGTGGCTACGTCTAGACTGCAAGCTTCTTTTGGAAGAAGCTTTTCCGGAAGAGATCTTCCAGAAAAATTTATTTTGAAAGAAAGTGTCCACACAGCAAAAGCGCAATGAAAAAGCAATCTGCTGTTTCAAAAGATAGCATCCACGTTGATTGGACACTATCTCGCATTTAAGTTATGATTAGTATGGACGGAGTGGACACTACAGCACCTGTTTTATTTCCTGGAGGCCTCTTCTTTCAAAAAAAACTCCCTCATCTGTGTCCACAAACGCCTTTTTCCAAAAAAGCTTTTTCAGAAAAAGTCTTCTTCCTTGTAGAAAGAGGTTTACTGCTCTCGGAAAAAACCCTCCATTCTTTGGACTTTCTGTCGAAAGAACTCAGTGGCAATGTGGATGCAAATATTGTTTTTCCAGAAAAACGGACATTTTTCCAGAAAAATGCTACAATATAGACGCACCTGGAGAGGGCTAGAACAGTTGAACCAGCAGCTGAAGCTGATACAGCCAATTAGGACCCAGCTGGGGCTATGTAAATAAGGACTTCTGGAGGGGAGGAGACTCAGACTCACTCTTGCTCCAGCTGTGGAACAGGAGAGACCTAGCTGCAAAGGAAGCTATAAGCTTCCAGACTTAGAGCAGAGCTGGGGATGTTCTGGCCAGTCAAGCTCCCAGACTGCAGGGCCTGAAGCAGAGGCCTGAGGCCACTAGGGAGGCAGCCAGGGCAGGCAAAGGCAGCAGGTCTACACCCCCGTGCCAGTGATGAGTGGCCATGTCAGGCTGCAGTTTGCCCCTGTGTCAGGGACTACATGAAGACTGGCAGTGAGTCACTGAGGCAAGGTGGGCATAGGGGCTTGTGGGTTCCCTGAAGAGGAGAGCCCCAAAGTGTGGGGGCACTGTGGTAGAGCAGTACTCAGATGGGATGGGGGTCCTAACATAAAGTGGTGGAGACGTTAATAGGGAACAGCAGTCATGACACTGTCCGAAAGGGGGTGCTCCAGGGCTATAATGACCTAATTTCTGAGTGACCAGCGGGAGGCATCCATGCTGGTGAGTCAAGCTGTGTTACGTGCCTCTCATACAGCACTAAGCTATTCACAATGCCTGACCAATAAATAATACTAAGTAGCCTATGTAATCACCTGATGCCATTATTCTTACCTCCACTCTCCTTCCAGCTGATAGTGCTCAGGATGGAGGAAGGGATTCCTCCCCTCCCTCCCTCCCTCCCCACCGCCCCAATGGATTCTGGGATTTTTTTAACCTCCTTCCCCTGAAATATCAGCTCTAGCAATAGCTGGGAAGAAGACACTGAAAAGAGTGGAAAAGGCTCTTTTTCAGGTTGTAACTAGCCACAGAAGGGGGAGGAGGGGTCAGGAAGCAATTTGCATCTAGGTCAGATTGGCAGTGACCTCAGGGAGAGGGGGGATTGCCTTTCTCTGCTGCATGTACATGCAGGTACTTGCCAGGATTATCTGGGTCTCTCTCACTTAATCATTGATCTGTCATTACAGGGACCTTGGACAATGGTTCACCTTGATCCCTCCTATTCTTTGCCTGTGTAACACAATTGTCTAGTCTCCTATGGGCTGTACTACTTTGGTCTCATTTTGGTTGTTGAGATTGCGGTGGGTGCTAGTGGTGTTCACAGCCTGCAAGATACAGGAGATCAAACTAGATGATCCGGTTGTTTCTTCTGGCTTTAAACTCTCTGACTCTATGTGCTGTCCTCTAGCTGTTTGTTATGCTTGCTTGTTGTAACTAGTCTTTAATGAGGGAGCAAGGTGTTATACTTATAAGAAGCCCACAAAATGCTGCTTTTGCTATAAGGCCATAGTGTCCAACATGCTAGCCACTAGCCACATGTGGCTATTTGACCGGTTGAGTGTGACTAGTTCACTATAGCAGTAGCCACTGTAGTGTTTCTGCTTCAGAACTGGTTGGATACCATGGCTGTATGGTATTAACAAGAAGCACTTCTGCACCTCTCATGAAATAACTAATTTGTTTGAGATTTCCTGATTAATAAGATATTGCGTATTTATCAGGACCAAATGCCAACCACTCAGGCTGTGTCTACATTGGCACCCTTTTCCGGAAAAGGGATGCTAATGAGACAAGTCGGAATTGCAAATGCCACGGGGGATTTAAATATCCGCCGCGGCATTTGCATGAACATGGCTGCCGCTTTCTTCCGGCTCGGGGCTTTGCTGGAGAAAAGCACCAGTCTAGACGGGATCTTTCGGAAAATAAAGCCTTTTCCGGAAGATCCCTTATTCCTGATTTTAAGAGGAATAAGGGATCTTCCGGAAAAGGCTTTATTTTCCGAAAGATCCCGTCTAGACTGGCGCTTTTCTCCGGCAAAGCCCCGAGCCGGAAAAAAGCGGCAGCCATGTTCATGCAAATGCCGCGGCGGATATTTAAATCCCCCGTGGCATTTGCAATTCTGACTTGTCTCATTAGCATCCCTTTTCTGGAAAAGGGTGCCAATGTAGACACAACCTCAGTGTTTGGGAGGAGAGTTAGGCCAATGCTGAGTGCTTTGGAAAATTTCACTAAATCTAGTAATTTTTGTTGCCCTTGCTTTGGATACCTATTTTCTATTAATCTCTTTAGTTGGTGCCACCAGCCTTTTTATAATTATAAAACTCAGATCCTGAAGCATCCTCAGGCCCTTGCACTTCTACAATTTAATATAGTAGAGTTAAACCTTAAATATCTCTTAAGTTTTCAGTATGTGTCTCTTGTACTTTCTGTAAATATATTTTTTTTGCACATCATATTCCCAATGTTAATTGTGCTGTATGATGAGCAGTGAAGCCAAATAAAGACCTGATTTATTCTAGGATTCTTATCTCTGTAGTCTTAACAGCAATCTTATGCTTCCCTGGTCATTTAATTGATGCTACAGTGGCAAATAAAATGTCTGAACTCTTTGTCTGAGGTAATGTTTTTTTCATGTAAAACTGCAGATAATAATCATGACTATTGCTACTGAGATTCCATAATTGGACTACACGATTATACTGCATGATGATGTGATCAGTACATGGCAAATATGGACTCCTAAGCTATGTCTACACTGCACAGTTATTTCAGAATAAGCTATTCCAGAATAATTATTCTGTATAGCTTATTTCAAAATGAAACGTCTACACTTCAGGGAAGGCTCAAAATTAGTCCGTGGCAGGCTTCCCAAATTTAGACGTGTTATCTCGATTTAGAGCCCCAGGAGGAATAACTTAGAATGGCCCTGGTAAGGGCTATTTCAAATTAGCAGAAGTGCAGCCTCTACACTAGCCTTATTTTGAAATAGCTATTTGGAATAGGTGTTATTCTTTGTAGAATGAGGTTTACGGAAGTTGGAATAAGCTGTCCGTTATTTTGACATTATTTCAAAATAACAGAATTGCTGTGTAGATGCTTGCATAGTTATTTCGGAATAATAGCCATTATTCTAAAATACCTTTGCTGTGTAGACACAGTAAATAATGAACACATTTTCTTCCCGTTAAAATGAATTAATATTGCACCTCCCTTTTAAAACGGATATGCATGCAGCTAGTCTGAATTGAGCACTTGCGCTCCACTGTTTCTAGCACTCATTGGATTGATTAGAGCAGTGTTTCTCAAACTGTGCTCCACAGAGCCCCAGGGCTCCGTGAGACATCTCCAGGGGCTCTGCGAGGTTGACAAACTGGAAACATCAATTGGTACAACACATACAATCAGTGGACCCCTGGAACTCCGCATACATTTTTACGCATGTAAAGGGTTCCGGAGCCCAAAAAGTTTGAGAATTGCTGGGTTAGAGGAATATTTAGGATGCCATTTTCTCCCTCCTTCTCCATAACTTTATTTATGTTATCTAGTGAGCCACCTCATTAGTCCTTCTTATATATTTTTTTCAGTTTCTGGGTATCTTTTATGACTAATTTTCATGTCTTGCCTTTTGCACAGATACAAACAAGAAAAATGATCTTGTGTACTTTTGGTACTGCTCTTCATAATGTCACTGATTCCTCCCAGAAGGACTGTGTTACTTGCATGTGCCTGGTGGGCAAAACTACACTCAAGCTAACATATACATTAGAGTAATACTAGATATATTTTCCACAGCCTGCCACTTATTTTAGTCTAAGTGTACAACTGCAGCAGAAAAATAATGTCCTTACTATATTATTTCTCTCAACAAAGAAACTGACATTTTCTCCTGTTTACTATCAGTTCATACAACTGAGTTATTTGTAGTGCTTTAATTAAGTTGTGTATCACGTGATGTTACTCCACATAATATAGATACATGTACATAATATCTATCCCTGACAGATGACCTAGAAGGATTCTTCCATTTTCAAATGTGTCTGAAAGGAGCCAGGCAAAATATTTCCTATTGCTTAGAATAACATCTAACACCTCAATCACTATATCTGCTCATTTGGGTGTCTGTGACTGCTCTTTTTTTCACATGCAGAATGAGATTCTTTTCCCCTTGACAGATGCCACAATTCTATTCCAGCCATTGGAATGATCGCTCAATGCTCTGTAGGACCAGCTTCAACAATGTGTGTAGACTGAAGAACCCCACTGACTTAATGATGCAGCATAGGAGCCTAGCTTTTAAAAACAATATGTAGTCAAACCATCATATCAAGTTTCATCTAGGAGCCTTTTTCTAGAGGAACTTTTTCAGGGTTCTGAAAGAACTCAAATGTGAAATTGCGGAACTATTAACTGTGATTTGAAACCTAGCATTTAAATCAGCTTTAAATCAGCTTCAAGGACTGGAAGACAGGTAACATAACACCAATATTTAAAAAGGGCTTTAGAGGCGACCCTGGCAATTACAGACAATAAGTCTAACGTCAGTACTGGGTAAATTAGTTGAAACAATAGTAAAGAATAAAATTGTCAGACAAGTAGAAGAACATAATTTCTTGGGGCAAAAGTCAACATGGTTTCTGTAAAGGGAAATCATGTCTTACTAATCTATTAGGATATGTCTACACTACAAAGTTAATTCAAACTAACAGCCGTTAGTTCGAATTAACTTTCATAGTGTCTATATATGCAAACTGGTAGTTCGAACTTAATTCGAACTAGCAGAGCTCTTAATTCGAACTAGGTAAACCTCATTCTACGAGGACTAACGCCTAGTTCGAATTAAGTAGTTCGAATTAAGGGCTGTGTAGCCACTTAATTTGACCTACTTGGAGGGTAGCCCTTCCCCGATTGCCCTGGTGGCCACTCTGGTGGCCACACGTGTCCTTTATTTTTTACATCAGGAAGGGGGGCTAAGAAGGGGTAAGTGGAAGGAGGTTAGGGAGGAATGGGGCATGAGCCCCGATGGGGAGGACTGGGGTGGCTCTGCAGTCTTCTCGGGGTGGAAGCTCTCCTGCTGGGCCTCTTGGATCCTGACGGCCCTCCGATTGACCCCCCCCCTCCCCCCCGGATGGCAGCCTGCGTCAAGTGCAGCAGGGCTGATGGCCGAGTGCTGTGATGTGCAGAGTGTGGGCACTCAGGGCATTCCAAGTCAGGACTGCTTTCTGTCCCTCATCAAGGTATACAAGCAAGCGGGGAACCCTGAGAACAGTCTGTCCGGAGTGGGGGTCGGGTCCCTTTAAGCACAGCTCTCGGCTAGCCTGAGACAGCAGCTCCACACTCTAAGTCCTAACCTGATGCCCTGCCAGCACTGGTTCTGGCTAGCCTTAACTTCGGTTCAGGGTCCACTCAATGTGGACATGCTATTTCAAATTAGCAAAACACTAATTCCAATTAGTTTTTAGGTCTAGATGCGCTAATTCAAATGAGTTTAGTTCGAATTAACTAATTCAAATTATGTTAGTTCAAATTAGTGCTGTAGTGTAGACATTCCCTTAGGGTATGTCTACACTACCCCGCTAGTTCGAACTAGTGGGGTAATGTAGGCATACCGCACTTGCAAATGAAGCCTGGGATTTGAATTTCCCGGGCTTCATTTGCATAAGCGGGGAGCCGCCATTTTTAAATCCCCGCTTGTTTGAACCCCATGCCACGCGGCTACATGCGGCACGGAGTAGCTAGTTCGGATTAGGCTTCCTAATCCAAACTAGCTGTACTCCTCAATCCACGAGGAGTACAGCTAGTTCGGATTAGAAGCCTAATCCGAACGAGCTACTCCGTGCCGCGTGTAGCCGCGTGGCACGGGGTTCGAACTAGCCGGGATTTAAAAATGGCGGCTCCTGGATTATGCAAATGAAGCCCAGGAAATTCAAATCCCCGGCTTCAATTGCAAGTGTGGTATGCCTACATTACCCTCCTAGTTCGAATTAGGAGGGTAGTGTAGACATACCCTTAGAGTTCTTTGAAGGTGTTAACAAACAAGTGGACAAAGGATCCAGTAGATATAGTATACTTAGATTTCCAGAAAGCCTTTGACAAGGTCCCTCTCTAAAGGCTCTTGTGTAAATTAGGTTGTCATGGGATAAGAGGGAAGATCCTTTCATGGATTGAAAACTGGTTAAAAGACAGGAAACAAAGGGTAGGAATAAATGGTAAATTTTTAGAATGGAGAGTGTAACTAGCGGTGTTCCCGAAGGGTCAGTCCTAGGACTAATCCTTTGGCATTAAAAAAGTTTCAGAAAAGGGCAACTAAAATGATTAGGGGTTTGGAATGGGTCCCATATGAGGAGAGGCTAAAGAGACTGAGGCTGTGTCCAGACTCAGGGGTTTTTTCGGGAAAAGTAGCCTTTTCCCGAAAAAACTTCCCCTGCGTCCAGACTCAAGCCGCGTTCTTTCGAAATTATTTCGAAAGAACGCGGCTTTTCTTTCGATGGCGGTAAACCTCGTTTCACGAGGAAGAACGCCTTCTTTCGAAAGTTCCTCTTTCGAAAGAAGGCGTTCTTCAATGTAAATAGGGCTTCCTCGAAAGAGAGCATCCAGACTCGCTGGGTGCTCTCTTTCGAAAAAGCGGATTGCTCTTTCGAAAGATCCGCCTGCAGTCTAGACGCTCTCTTTCGAAAGAGGCTCTTTCGAAAGATGCTTTCGAAAGAGCCTCTTTTGAAAGAAGCCTGCAGTCTAGACATAGCCTGAGGGTATGCCTACACTACCCCGCTAGTTCGAACTAGCGGGGTAATGTAGGCATACCGCACTTGCAAATGAAGCCCGGGATTTGAATTTCCCGGGCTTCATTTGCATAAGCGGGGAGCCGCCATTTTTAAATCCCCGCTGGTTTGAACCTCGAGGTGTACCGGTAGTTCGGAATAGGAACCTAGTCCGAACTACCTAGTTCGAGCCCCGTGTAGCCGCGCTACATGGGGTTCGAACCAGCGGGGATTTAAAAATGGCGGCTCCCCGCTTATGCAAATGAAGCCCGGGAAATTCAAATCCCGGGCTTCATTTGCAAGTGCGGTATGCCTACATTACCCTCCTAGTTCGAACTAGGAGGGTAGTGTAGACATACCCTGAGACTTTTCAGTTTAGAAAAGAGGAGACTGAGGAGGGATATGAGGGTGTGTCTAGACTACATGCCTCCATTGATGGAGTCATGTAGATTACACAGATCAGCAGAGGAAAATGAAGCCGCAATTTAAATAATCGCGGCTTCATTTAAATGTACATGGCTGCCGCGCTGAGCCGACAAACAGCTGATCAGCTGTTTGTCGGCTCAGCGCGCTAGTCTGGATGCTCCGCACCGACCTGAAAGCCTTTTATCGACATCCCCGTTATGCCTCGTAGGATGCGGTTTACCGGGGATGTTGATAAAAGGCTTTCATTTCGACAGGGGAGCATCCAGACTAGCGTGCTGAGCCGACAAACAGCTGATCAGCTGTTTGTCGGCTCAGCGCGGCAGCCATGTACATTTAAATGAAGCCGTGATTATTTAAATCGCGGCTTCATTTCCCTTTGCCAAACAAACAAATCTACATGGCTCTGTTGACAGAGCCATGTAGTTTAGACATACCCTGATAGAGGTATATAAAATCATGAGTGGTTTAGAAAGTGTGAATTTAAAAAAGTTATTTACTTGTTTCCATAATAGAAGAACTAGAGGACAACAAATGAAATTAATATGTAGCAGATTTAAAACTATTAATAGAAATATTATTTCTGGGTCTGTCATTGACTATAGTCGCTGCTCATTAAGGCACAGTGTCTAGGAGCATCTATTTCCTCTGGCCTTTTGCTCAGGGATGTTGTGAGGGCAAGGGGCATGCACAGTACCATGAAGATTTTAGGAGTTAAAAGCATATTTGCAGTTACTTTGCTCTATGGGTTATTGTAGATTGTAACAGTGCATGGATAGGTAAGGTAATAGGGTATTTTATAAACATTGAATAAGCAAATACAGAAATAGAACTATTTTAGAAGAAAGTTTATTTGTTAATACTGAGATTGTTTTGTCATCTCTGGATATTGGCCTTGGGCAGCGGTGAGTCTATGGGGAAGGTGACTTCAGAAGAGGCAGAACATACACATGAAAAGAGGATTCAATCCCAGCAAGCCGCGTAAAGGGAGAGGGAGACACAGCTATACGAACTGATGTGCAGTTGCCCTTGCAGGCTGCCCACTCCCTGACTGCACACACCTGTAGGCGAAGATGCAGGCTTAGCTTTGGTATAGCTCAGGAAATGTCCCATTTCCCATGGTTAGCCTAAGCTGAGAGAATTAAAGATGACATGGAACTGGTTCCTTTTTTCCTTGTTATTTTAATAGACATCATCAGTCAGTGGGGGGCCAACACCAGTTGTAAAGTGTTTGTGCTGGGAGTGGGGAGAGGCATTGGGGTGTGGTTCCACTTGAGCAGTGTGGCTCAGTGGACTTAGCGAAGTGGAGAATCTAATGTTTGTTTTTATGCAGCACTATTGGCACAGATAATTTCAGCAAATGGCATAAGATGCTATTTTAAAATTCAGACGAAACCAAATCATCCCATCGGGTATGTCTACACTACAAAGTTAGTTCGAACTAACGTCCGTTAGTTCGAACTAACTTTCATAGGCGCTACACTAGCGCGCCGTTAGTTCAAATTTAATTCGAACTAACGGAGCGCTTAGTTCCAACTAGGAAAACCTCATTTTACGAGGATTAAGCCTAGTTTGAACTAGCTAGTTCGAATTAAGGGCTGTGTAGCCCCTTAATTCGAACTAGTGGGAGGCTAGCCCTCCCCAGCTTTCCCTGGTGGCCACTCTGGCCAACACCAGGGAAACTCTTCTGCCCCCCTCCCGGGCCCGGATCCCTTAAAGGGGCACAGGCTGGCTACAGTGCCCGTGCCAGGTGCAAGCCTGCCAGCACCCAGCCAGCAGACCCTGCACCTGGCATGGATCAAGCCACCCACCCGATGCCCCCCAACCCTCCCCCTCTTCCCGGGACCAGGCTGGCGGCTCCCGGGAGCTTGCCCAGGACCGCAAGAGGCGGGCACCCGCCTGGACTAGTGCAGACATCGTGGACCTCGTCCACAATCTCCGCACTAGGCATAGGAAAGAGGGCGTCTAGGGCAGGAGAGCTGCCAGCCTGGCCACACAGGAGCAGGTGTGCAAGAGAATCAAGGGGGTCCACTGAGACTCCCGTCCCTGAGCCCTGAGCTTACAATGGCCATACTGGGTCAGACCAAAGGTCCATCTAGCCCAGTAGGCTGTCTGCCGACAGCAGCCAACCCTAGGGACCCTGGAGGGGATGGACCGAAGACAGTGGCCAAGCCATTTGTCTCTTGCCATCCCTTTCCAACCTTCCACAAACCTTGGGCAGGGACACCACTCCTACCCCCTGGCTCCTACACCATAGCACTCCATGGACCCAGCCTCCATGACTTGATCTCACTTCCCTTTAAACTCTGTTCTAGTTCTAGCCTTCACAGCCTCCTGCAGCAAGGAGTTCCACAGGTTGACTCTTTGCTTTGTGAAGAACAACTTTCTGTTACTAGTTTGAAGCCTGCTACCCATTCCTTTCCTTTGGTGTCCTCTAGTCCTTCTTTATGGGAACTAATGAAGAACTTTTCTGTATGCACCCTCTCCACCCCACTCATGCTTTTAGAGACCTCTATCCTGTCCCCCCTCTATCTCCTCTTTTCTAAGCTGAAAAGTCCCAGTCTCTTTAGCCTCTCTTCATATGGGACCTGTTCCCAACCCCTCATCATTTTAGTTGCCCTCCCCTCTCCCAGCCTCTCTCTTCCCCTCTCCCACCTCCTTTTCCCAGTCTCCCCCAGTTTTGTTCAATAAAGACAGATTCCATTTTGAAAGACACGTTATCTTTATTTTGTACATCAAGAAGAGGGGCTAGAGAAGGGTAAGTGGAAGGAGGTGAGGGAGGAATGGGGTACGCACCCCCGATGGGGAGGACTGGGCTGGCTCTGTGGGCTTCTGGGGGTGGAAGCTCTCCTGCAGCCCCCCAATTGCCCCCTCTGCCCATATGGCAGCCTGCGGCAAGTGCAGCCGGGCTGATGGCCGAGTGGTGTGATGTGCCCAATGTGGGTAGTTCGGGCAATCCAAGCCAGGACTGCTTTGCAAGCGGGGCACCCCTGAGAACTGTCTGTCCGGGGTGGGGGTCGGGACCCTTTAAGCACAGCCCTCGGCTAGCCTGAGAAAGCGTCTCCATGCTCTAAGTTCTTCTCTGATGCCTGCCGGCACTGCTTCCGGCCATCCTTATGCCCGGTTCAGGGTCCACTTAATGTGGACATGCTAGTTCAAATTAGCAAAACGCTAATTCAAACTAGTTTTTTAGTCTGGATCCATTAGTTCGAATTAGCTTAGTTCAAATGAAGTAATTTGAACTAAGTTAGTTCGAATTAACGTTGTAGTGTTGACATACCCATCTTACTATGTCAAATTCATTGCAATTTTTACATTAGAAAGGACTATGTAAATCCTGAGGAATAAATTCTGGGTTTCAACCCGAAATGAATGAATTCATGCCAAAACTCAAAATAAAATGATGATTGTTAGGCCCTACATTCATCAAGGCAACTTGGGAAAGTTAAAGTAAATGGAAAGGTACCTCTGGGAGAGCCAGAAGTGTTTACCAACCAGCCTTAATTGGTCAAATGATTAATCTGGATCCTTACAGAATGAAAACTGAGATAAATGCCTGGAACATTTAATCGTAGTACCTGCTGGCACTAATGAAGAATCAGAATCAAAAGGGATTACATGAGGCTGTTGAGGTAAGACCAAGAAATGCAGTTAGTTTCTCTGATTCACTGATGAACTACAGCATAGGAACAAGAATTTCAAGGAAGCATTCTCACCCCTCTTATCTCAACTGCAGTTAGTAGAGGCAGTGACAGAAAGGTTTAGAAGGAGAAAAGATAGGAGGAATGATGGGAGCCAGGAGAAAAAAGAGTACAGGACCAAGGAGAATGTGAGAGGACTAGACTGGTTTCAGAGCTTCATCAGAAAGTCCAAAAGACAACATTTGGTGATACTATACTGTATGAAATGCATTGTGATACAACAAGGTTTGCTAAGGACAGACTCTGATCACAATCATTTATGAGTTTCTATCTTTCCCAATAAAAGTCCAGAGGCATAACCATATTAGTCTATAACTTAACAATGAGTACCCTGTGGCACCTTAGAGACAAAAAAAAAATAGTATCATGAGATTTCATGGGAAAGACCCATTTCATCAGATGAGTTGAAGTGGAAATAAGAGAATCCAAAATATATATAACAGCAAAATAAGTATCTGTCAATTGTAGGACCCATGTTAATGAAGCTAATTATGTGGGCTGAATGTGTCCCATTCATAAATTTGACGTGAAAATGTGGTTTTGTAGTGTGTTAATTAGTGAATGTCTTTATTCACGCCCAGGGTAACAGTGTCAAATTTGTAGATGAATTCCAGTTCTGCCGTCTCTCTGTAATTGGATGGTGAAATTCCTTTGTAGAATGTAGTTGTTTAGGCACATCTAGGCTATCTCTACACTGGTGGCTCCTTGCACAAGAACTTCTTGTGCAAGGGTTCTTGTGCAAGGAGTCCTGCACAAGAACACGTCCACACTGCCATGTGTGAGATGTGCTTTTGCGCAAGAGTGCCCATGGCAGTGTGGATGCGTGGCAGGGGTTCTTGCACAATAAAATTCTATAGCTAAAATAGCTTTCTTGTGCAAGAGAACGTCCACACTTGTGTTTCTTGCACAAGAGCTCCCCTCTTTTCTTATAAGTGGAAACTGTCTTGGCAAGAGCTCTTGCGCAAGAGAGCTTACACTTTAAGAAAAGAGTGTAGCTCTTGCACAAGAAGCCATCTCTTACCATGCCGTATTGTAAATCTTCTTGCTCAGGAGTGGGTGGGCAGTGTGGATGCACTGCGGATTTTTGCGCAAGAACACTTGTTCTTGCACAAGAAGCCACAAGTGTAGACATAGCCGTATTGTAAAGGAAAACAAAGTGCTCCATTGTAGTCCTCATGCATTAAGGGAAATAGAAATCCTTTGTAGTGTTTATTTTTTACTGATCCATTAAGTGACTTTTATGCTTTGTTCATTTCTAATGATTACCGTATTTCCTCTGGCTGTCACACTCTCAAGTTCAGGAAGTGCAACCTAGTGATTGAAGCAGGAGTTTGCCCTGGTCAGAGCACAATCAGAAGGCAGATCCGATGGCATGGTCAAGAGGCAAGGCCAGGGGTGGAGCCAGCAGTCAGGAACCAGAACAGGATTGAAGGGTGAGCCAGAGTTGTGGGCAGGTGATGAGCCAAGCATTAGGTATCGAGTTCAGAGGTAGGCAGAGACTTGAGCTGGAGAGGATCAGGCAAGGGATGGAGCAAGTGTTGGACAGGAAGCTAGTCTGGCTCAGCTGCAGATCTGGGACATATTGAGCATCCACTATACTCACTTAAAAAGGGTTTATTGGGCCAACCTGAGGTCATTGGGTAGGTAGGCAACCAAGCCCAGATGTAGTTGCATTCTGACATGGGCCATTGTTACTATGAGATCAAGCTCTCTGTGCTGGGTAATAGGAAGATTAGGAAGGAAATCTGCCCCTTCTGACACTTCCTAGGGCTACACAAGACCACACCAACTTCAGGTAGAAAGTAAAGGAACCCTTTGTAGATCTACTACTCTCTCTCCCTCATAGCTGGGTGAGGAGTAGGCTGGTAGTTAGCATGGGAAGAGAAGACATTTTAGACCAATAGCAGATCACTTAGTTACTAGGGAACCAAGAGGAAAATTATGACTATTCCATCCCTGCTCCTAGGGCAGGGCCCCTATCTGCTGCCCTTCATTCAGCATATAAGGACTACTCTTAAAGCTTCAGAGGGGTAGCAGAGTTAGTCTGTAAAAGGAAAAACTTTAAAAACAACAAACAGTCTGGTAGCACTTTAAAGACTAACAAAACATGAAGATGGTATCATGAGCTTTCGTGGGCACAGCCCACTTCTTCAGTTGACCGGAGTGTTGGATGTCCAGAACCCAAACTTTTTTAAGTTTATTGATTTACAGCTAGAGTGAAACAATACAAAATCTCTCAATTTTTTCCTCTGAACCTCTGGGATAGATTTCACTGATATACTTTTAGTTGCTCTATTTCTGCCTTTCTGATTATTTTGGAATAGGAGGTAGTTTATAATAAGCATAATGATAACATCTGTGTCTTCCACCATTGTGCTCAGCATTTGATAACATGGATCTCTGCTTGTAAAGGAAAAGGGCAGCAATGTTCAAGACAACAGTGTAAGGGTGTGAGGATTAGAAAATGTATTATGCTGTGAACCTAATGAGCAGAGTGTCATTTTAGGAGGACTTGATGACGTCAGATATGGTCTTTTGAAGGTCAGCAATTGAGTATATCTGCATTATTAGAAACTTAGAGAAGCACTGAAATCCTTTGATCTGCATAATATGCCCCATAAACGATGTTGACCTTTGCACATAATTAATTTTAAAACAATATATTGCTTTTGTAATCTACATCAAGAAAACAGAGATCCATAATGCACCAGTGGGCTACAGCTATATTTTACTAACTCTAGTTATTGTTGTAATTATGCTCTAATTATTTACAAATCAACAGCAATAGTGCAAGGTACAGTTCTCTATCTAGGTTGTTCAAGAAGAAATATGTGCTCACTTCTTTAAATTTGGATTCCCTGATACAATGTACATAAAATCAAAGTTTTATTTCAAAAATTCTAAGAGCTTTGTGGATAAGGCATTTCTGTGATTCTCTCAAATGAAGTGTTGATGAGAAGGGGATTTCAAAGACAGGTTTTAGCTTTCAAAACTTTTAACAAACTATTTCGGACACCAAGAAGATTTCATGAGTATGATTAATATTGTGATGGGCAGGTGAATTTTTGAATTTCTCACCACTATAATTTACAAGAAAATCTAACAGGAGGCAATAGGGGTAAGAAAGGAAACTGTATGTTGGATTCAGAAGTGGTCTTGAAGCTAGCGAAGACTGCTGAGTATGGAAGTAGTATGTTCCCAATTATAAGCCCAGGTAAGGAAGCTGAAGAGGATATACCTCAGATATGGAGAAGATGAGAGAAAACAGGGGGTGTGACTATAGAAGAGACAAAGAGCATGGGCAAGAAGAGGACAGAGTAAAGGGGATAGTGGAGAAATAAAAGGGGGTGAGAAACAGTGATACTTAGAGGAGATGAAGAATAAATAGGAAGGGAAGGAAAAGAGGGAGCATTCAGCTAGTCAGGTAAGTCAGCTGGAGGACTAGGTTTTCTTGGTTCCAAGATGGATTATGGCTTGTTTTTGAAAAGTGCTTTTTATAAAAAGAAATACAATGAGTACAATTGATTCCATTTTTATTCAATGTACAGGAGGTGGCCTTAACAGATGAACCGAGTCAGAATTCCTTTTTAACTAAAGGTTAACCCAAAATGCAGTGCTGAATCACACAGCTTTCACTTAATTCTCATGCAAACAAAACTGTTTTGTGGCAGAATTCCAATTCAGACCAGGCAATAATAGCCTGTGGGGGGCAGCAGGCACATTTTGGTATATAAACTTCACTAGTTCAGAAGGAAAAGGTTATGTTTTGGCACTACTATTGATCTTCACATTTTCTTTGCTGTGCCTTCTGACTGTGACTCATGTGTTACATACCTCTGTATTTAAAAGATGTTCTACAAAAAATGTTTACAAAATGGTCCAGCCTGATTACCTGTTGATGAAGACACAAACTTTGTAGTGCTTAAGGTCCTGATTCAGCAAAGATCTTTAACTTGTGCACAGACTTTTCACATATGTGAAGTTAATTCACTTCAGTAAAATTACTCATGTACTTGAAATTAAGCATATGCTTAAATGCTTTCCTGGATTGAGGTCTAACTCTGCTTGCAAAGCAAAGTTACCAGGCATTGCTTTAGAGGGATTGCAATGTTATGAAGTATCAATCCCTCAACTACTGTTATCTTCCCAATCTTTGAGGCAACCCACCATGAATTCTATGATGATATCACAAATATCATTCCCTGCTTCTGAATATTTTGGTAAAAGTTTCTGACTCATTTTTAAACTAGGCCACCTTTCTATTGTCTGGGGAAAAAAGAGGAAAATTGTCTATTAGTCTACAACTTAGAAATATAGATTCAAATCTCTGCTTTGTCACAGACATCTTGTGTGACCTTGGGCAAGTCACTTATCTTATTTTACTGAGACATGGAGAGGCTAATAGCACTACCACCCACAGCTGTGGTGCGGATTAGTATATTAAAGGCTGTGAGGTGCTCTGATGGTATAATAGAGGAAGGAATATATAGATACTCTCTTTTGGAAAAGCTTTTTATTTAATTACATCTGAGATCATCTCCTGTTACAAAAGACTTTGTATCTTACAATGCTATGGGATACTTGGCACGATTGCAGAGAAGTAGCATGAGAGAAACTTGAGAAAAATAAGAATGGCATTCCACATACTACAACTTGTCATTAACCATAATGGACAGTGAGTTAGCAGATGGAATATCAACAACGTTTTGTATAGATCTTGATTCTGCACACAAATAAACATGTGAGTAATTTTATTCATATGGTTTGACCTATTGAGGTCAATGAAACAATTTACAAATTTAAAGTTACTGCCTATGCAATGATTAAGACCTAGGGACTAAGGGTGTGTCTTGACTACCTAGTTTTGTCGACAAAAGTGGACTTTTGTCGACAAAACAATACCAGCATCTACACTACCGCGGAGTTCTGTCGACATAACGTCGACAGAACTCCGCGGTTTTGTCGACGCTGGTATACCTCATTTTACGAGGCATAACACTTTCTGTCGACAGAACTCTGTCGACAGAAGGTGTTATTGCCTGTAACACTGCGTCCAGACTACGGAGTTCTGTCGACAAAGCGGCTTGCTTTGTCGACAGAACTCCATGTGTCTGGACGCAAATTGTCGACGGAAGTTTTGTCGACAGTATCTGTCGACAAAACTTCCGTTGACAAAACGCGGTAGTCTAGACGTACCCTAAGGGAAAACAGACAAAATGATGACATAGCTTTATTTTAAATTATTACATAAAGATTATTCAGCTAGCTGAAGTGGCATGGAAAATTGGCAAAAGTGGATTTTCAGGTCTTGTTCAATGTACAGACACCAATACTCCGCAAACCTTGGGAAGTTTTCTAGTTAGCCCTTTGAATGGGCTTTAATTGACTGTGTTTATTGATGTTTATCATTAAAAATAATTTCTTCAAGATTTTCTCTATTCAGAGTACTACAATTATTTCATAAATCACAGATTTCAAACTAAATACATTTGCATATTACATAGCAGATTTGTAGTCATGCAAAATTAAGTTTTCTGTTCTCTACAAATGAACATCTTTTTAAAAAAATATAAAACCTGATCAGTTGTTTTTCTTATCACACAGGGCTTTAGGGTTTAAAAATAATTTAATAAAGATTTCAGATGAAGCTGAAATAGTTGATGACTCATAGGTCAACAGTGGGAGGCAGGTGAGAGAAGGGAAAGCCTAAAGCAGTTAAGGTTTTAATGAGACTCTCAGAGCTAGTTTTCAGTTCAGGACATTATTAGTTATTATTTTTCCTGTTATTTTAACTTATAACCAATGTAAAAATCTAATCTCTTTTCCAGATTTCTGTTCAGTCAAATTTATTCTTTATTTTTGTGAGAATTTCTGAATAGCAAACAGGTTATACCAAAGTTTTGAAAAACCGAAGGGTTAGAAAATAAGAATAGGTCATTGTCCATAGGATTATTCTAAAACTGGAGAGGTTTAAAGGGAAAAACACAGTTGCATTTATCAGTGCTAACTCTTAATAAGAGTTACAAGTACATGTAAAAATACTCCTGAGTGATTACAAGATTAAATGCATATGCAGTATACAGCATGATATATTTATTTAGAATTTAATTTGTCAAGAGGATCTAGCATTTGACTTGTTTACCAAGAATTTGAACAGTTTCCTAAAGATATTCAAGTGAGCACATTTAGCTGCTTTTATTTTGAGAATGCCATCTACCTCAGTTTGGCTGACATTATACTATGCATGAGTGGACATTCGGACATTCACAGGGACACAGAAGCTCACTGAAGGAGGATCAGAATACTATACTGCAGGGCTACTCAACTTTGGAAGCCCCGGGGAACACATTGATACTCCCAGCACAGGCTGAGGGCTGCAATTTAAGTGTAGTTGCATATACATGCAAATATAATTTCAAATCTACGCAAATATCTTCTTTCACACTGACGGGCATGAATACAAAGATTAAGGCAAGACTACATAACACGCAGGCCCCATTTAAGTCTGCTGATATTAATAAATTGCAATATTTACCTGATTTCCACCAATATGACAGCACTTTTAATGAGTAATGACAGTTCAAGAATTTAACTACTAAAATGCATAGCAACAGAAGACCATTTTATTGACATACCATTGTGGAGCGTGTTCCCAATGGAGACCATGTTCAAAGTATCCCACCCACGGGCCACATGTTAAGCCTCATGTAAACCCAAACACTACCATGGCCCACAAACAAATGGGCTGCTGGCCGCATGCGGCCCACGGTCCATGTGTTGAGTAGCCCCTGCTCTACTGGAAGATCTGGATGATTTTGAAGACTGAAGTGATAGAAATGCAACAAGTAGTGCATGATATTATATGCCATGATCTTATATCTTGTTTATTCTCTAAGGTGCTACTGAGCTACTCATTGTTTTTAAAGTTACAGACTAACATGGCTTCCCCTCTGAGACTTTTTAGAAATGCAATAGTACAAAGTTATGCATCCAATAATAGGAATTTCTGCTATAAGATGGGAGGGGCATGAATTTGAAGTGACAAAAGAGAGGAGTGACCTGGGTGTGTAGGTAGATCACAGGATGTCTTTGAGCAACCAATAGAATGAGGCTATGAGAAAGGCAAACATGATTCTAGGATGCAGTAAGTAAGTCAATTTCAGTAGAGATAGAGAAATATTTATTCCATTATATAAGGCACTGGGGAGACCTTATCTGGAATTCGGGTCAGTCCATATTCAAGAAAGATAAATTTAAACGGGAACAGATGCACAGAAGAATAAATATGATGATCAGAGGAATGAAAGGCCTGTCTTATGACAGAAGACAGAAAGAGCTTGGCTTGTTCAGTTTCACAAAAAGAAGGCTGAAAAGGTATATGATCACTTTTTATGAATACACTGGGGAAGGGTAAATACATTAGTGAAAGGTGAAGAGCCATTTCAGCAAATGATATGAACAAACTGAGCCTGGAAATCAGAAGAAGGTTTTTACCCACCAAAGGGGTAAAGTTGTGGAAAAGCTTCTCAGTTGGAAGAGTAGAGCCAAACAACTTCATTCATTTTAAGAGACATCTAGACAGTTTTATGATTGCAACTGTACAACAGGGAGAGGTGTGGTGGGTGGGGGAACAGCAGAGCTCTATACTTTTACCTTCACAAATTAAGAGTGTGCTAGAGACATGGAAGTTACTTGGGCTATTAGCGGCAAATCTGATGTTGCTTCCCAGCTTTGAGAGCCAAGTAGACTCCTTCCCACCCATCCCCGCACAGAGAGTTTTGTGCCCTATCAGAAGTATCCAGCTTTGCACCGAGGAAAGGATTTCCCCAACAACATACACTATCTTCAGAATAACTGAATTTTTCTCCAAGTTGAATGCTATTTAGGAGAGGGCAGAGAACCATTTACCAATGGAACTGGGCTACCCATTCCATCAATTACATATTTTGGGTCATAACTGACAGTGAAATATCCTCAAACATGTTATTTTATCCTTCCTGTTTGCTCAGCGACTCCATTGATTTTTGAGGCCTACAATATTAAACTGGTAGCTTGCTAAATGGCTTGTAATGCCCATTGGTGCTAGATGAAATCCTGCTTCTGTGAGGTACTGAGCTGTTCAGCAAACTCAACTCCTGTTAAAGGGCTGAATCCTGAAAGGTGCTGCAGGAGTTGAGGGTGCTCAACACCTTCTAGGACATACTCCGCTCCCAAATGACCAAGTCTTAAGTGAACTCAGAAAGGCTTGAATTTCAAAGTAACAAGGTCTAATTGTAACCTCACTAGCATCAGTTTTATGATGGTACGAGTCCATTGATTTCAATGAAATTGCTCATTTGTTGTATTGATGTAAGATGAGGCTCAAGCCCATTGGATTCTACCTAAATAAGCCACACTTTATCGGCAGACTGTGAATGCAAATGTTAATGAACTTCATATTTTAAAACTGCTCAGGCTGAAAACCATGCTTGGTCAATTAGAGTGACCCAGAGGCCCTATCTGCCAGTGGCATCAGTTTAATATTCTTTGTGCACAACATTTAATAAAGAGGCAGCAAAAAAAATTGCCTAATTCTTTATTTTCTTCTTTTACAGTAGAGCTTGCACCCATGTTTTTAAAGTATGTGCTTCATCTAGGCTTGCTCATTAGCTGTATACACACACAAGAAACATGGGGCATGAAATGCCCCAGTTTTCCAGGAGAGGTCTGGAGATGTAAAATGGTCCTGAATTTCAAATCTGATCACGCAATGTGTCCTGACATATTTTACACCAGATTATCGTCATTTACTTCAATCAAATTATACCTGATTTACAGCCATTTGAAGTGAGAGTCAGGTCCTTATAATCTATATGCTCTACATGCTTAATAGTTTGCAAAAACTACTTGAAATGCAGCAAATTTTTGCATATAAGTCCACTATCAAAAGCGCAGGAATCAAAAGCATTGAAGTAAAAAGCAAAAACCACACTGAAGTCAAAAGCAAAACTCATGCTGACCTCAGCAAAAGTAGCATTGAAACCTAGGTATCTATCCTGTGTCATATGTTATGTTAAGGTGTATAATATCCCCCACAAAATTTCCTATGGATCTCTCAACCCTTTGCTTCATAAATACGTTCAAACTCTTTTATATCCTGGGTTGGTGTCAACAGTATTCACATCATATGAATACGAGCATGTGTCAGCAGAACAGCTAGCTGTGCATCATGCTAGACCCAAGAACTTGGCACAGAGTGAGTTAACAGTATATCACAGAATCATCCAAAAGTAGGGATGAAGGGGATCTCAAGAAACCTCCTCACACATATATAGGTCCACATTTCCACCTTCACTGAGGAAGACTCAATCTCCCGGCAAGATTGTAGAATCTGATAATTGTTAAAGGTGCAAAATGGTACAAAAAAGCAATCCTCATGACAACATTTAACTTCTTTGACACAGGAGGACATGGCCAGATTGCATCTTTTGCTCCCTTTCAGCATCAGTTTCCAATTTAAAATGGTGGAAATGCCTCCTGACAGAGCAGTGAGAATGGAATTCTCATTGCTTCATCAAGAAGCAGCAATCCAGGGGATACTAAAAAATATCCAGACACTGGAAACTAAAATTAACCCTTAAGCCACCCAACAGATTATTCATGATCACCCCCTAAAACTGGTTTGATGAAAATTGTGAAAACACATTTGAAACTGAGAATATCAGCCAATAAATTCCATTCGAAGTACAGATAGAGTAGCCTTAATCATAAACTATCGTTATAAAATTGCCAGACATGTAGCAGGAGTCCGCTTTGGGTTATTAATTCATAAAATACCAAGAAACGATCGTTTGTTCTTTTAATTTGCCAGTGCAAAACACCAGTAGCATGTGCTGCTAATTTGGGTTTTTGATTTAGCACTTCTGTTGCCTCACTGTATGTAATGTCACCTAACTTAATTTAGAGAAGGAGAATTTCTATATATAAACCAACATGGCAATTTTAGACATTTTTAATTAGTGATACCTCCCACAACATTGATTACATTTGACTTTGGCTCACTGATTCCAGAATATTTTTGTAATTTCTAAAATTTCTATGAGGTAAAGAAATTATTCACGTAATATCTTGTCTTTCTACTTTTTCTTCCAAAATATTCTTATTTTAACTGAAGACCACAATTTCAGTTTGTTACTTCTCCATTCATTGTGCCATGATCTTGCAGTTCAAGATTTTCATCCCTCCTGCCTTAAATTATCCTAAAACGTTTTAGCTCTACTTCCTGAAGTCCTTGCTCAGTTTTCCTTTAGGCACTCAAGCAAAGCTCCCAAATTTATCACTGAGAGTTTTTCATTGGAATGTTTGCCTCAGTACTGAATAAAAACTGGCAATGACTGGGATTGTTTAGTGCATTCAGAGATGCCCTAACTCTTCTCCCCATGATGGTGATAGTGCTGTTTCTCTTCTTTTTCTCCATGGAAAGATAATCTGTTCCATCTTCCTATATCTACTCATTACATTGTATAAGCCTGCGCTAAAAAAAGTTTTATAAGCTGAAAATTTGAAGTGCCTAAAAGTTAAATTTTGTAAATCTTAATTCTGCCCCTCGTGTTTCCGAACTGTGCACTGAATGAAGTAGAGGTCCTATGATAAGGTAATTAACTGTTTTATCAGTGTGCTCAGAGGGGGCCAATTAAGGATGCACAGGTAAAAATCTGGTATTTCCTAATTTGCATGTGCTGGGAGGCCTGGTGCTACAGGTCTCTCTGGAGGGGAAGTACCCTGTATTTATATGGTCCCATTGTTATATCTGAGTTTGTCACAATCTATATATATTTTAGAGTGCATGTCTGTATCTTTGTGTCTGTGAGTCCATTTGTTCAAGAACTCTTCCTAAAGAGTTAGAGCTAGATGGTAGGCAGCTTCCTCTTCTAACTTAAACCAAGGTCAGAGATTGGTTGTGTCAAGACAACTGGAAGCTTGGGCAGTTTTCTATAACATGCAAAAGGAGGAAAACTACCCTTGTCACATTACTTTGGTGTTCTCATAGTAGTGCCTTACAGGCCAGATATTCCAGGATTGGTGAGATGCTATTTCATCTTAGTTGTGATCCTGGAAAGTCAGAGACTCAGCACCATGTTCTAGGCCCACCAACACTGTGCACTTGGATCCTTGCCATCTATTGGGAAAATCCCTAGTAAAGTTTCACTTATTGAGTAAGTAATTTAAGGATTAGACGTTTATTACCTACAGATTCTTTATGATAATCTTTTGTGGTTATTCAGAGTTCCATATATTCCTTTATCCATCTTATACCTTGCTCCTAAATATAGAAAATTGACTGCGTCGAAAGTGTTGCTATTGGATCTGTCCTGTGTTTTCAATTTTCTTCTTCTAATGCAGACTTATACTGCACAGCCCAAAACTAAGATTCCCATTCCTGACACTTTTACTCCCTCTTGACTGTCATTTACTTGTCCTAGAGTAGACTTTGATTGGCTAAGAGTCATCCTACTCTTACTGAATATTTTATTCCTTCTCATTTCTGAGCATCCATTTCTGCTGACAAGAAGGCTGATTCACTATAGAGCATAGAGTTTTAGAAATCCCTAAACTGCCACCAATTCTATCTTTTAACAACATCCCATTATCTGATCAATAAACAAGTTATCTCAGTTATTATTGGTTTCCAAGAATCTTGAAGAGTGCCACAGCGACTTAAAGCCTAAATTTTAAACCTAGAGTTTCTTCATCTTGCTCTCTAGGTCACCATTTTTAAATGCAATTATTTTAATCACTTTAACCAAATCATTATGTTTCCTACAGGTTTCCTTTTTATCTGGATGATAACACATCAGCCTTTATAAAAGATCCTGACATACCTGCAGGTGGTGGACTACATAGCCTAAAAACGTCACAGAGAAATGAACATTTCACCATAGTAGGATATGAATAGAGAATTTAACACCAAAGATTGTTTTGTTGTCTGAGCAAAGGGAGGGGGAAAAAACAATTCACAGGAACATCAGGGCCCTCCAAGAGTGCCTGGTGCTGCTGGCAAAAAAATCTCTCTGCCTCTTGCTGCTGCTTACACGCTTGAGAGGCAGCAGCTTAACTAGCTGCATGAGGAGATAGCAGCCTGCACGCTAACAGAAATGATGGCATGTCTACACAACAATTACTGCTCAGCAAGGCAGGGCGTGAATCTAACTTGCTGCACAGTGGAAGTCGCAGTGTGATGCTTTGGCCAGTCCTTCATTCTTTACACACCTATAACTGACTATAGTTCTTGCACAGCCAAAATCCCCACATCAGAATCACTCAGTGTTTGGCAATGCTCGACATCTATTTGCCAGCCGGTATCAATTGGAATGTGCCAGGGCTAGGTCCTGGGACCGGTTTTGTTCAATATCTTCATTAATGATCCAAATGGGTCACCAACACTACAGAGTTTAGTCGGAAAAATGGCCACTTTTCCAACAAATCTTGAGGAACGCCACACTGCAATTGCATTCTTCCACAAGAAAATTGAATGACTGGAGGGGTTTTTCCACCATTGGTAATCCCCATTCTATGAGGAAGAGGCCTTTTTGTGAAAGAGCTCTTTCATAAAAAGGCATGTGTGGATAAGGAAGAGGGAGTTCTTTTGGAAGAAGAGGAGAGAGGAAAAAGCAGAGGTGCCCTGGTGGCCATTCCATCCATAGCAATCACAGCTTACATGTCCATTCAGTCCATTCTGTCCATTCTGAAAAAAGCTTTTTCCGAAAGAAGCCTGTAGTCTAGACGTAGCCAATGATGTGATGGATTGCACTCTCAGCAAGTTTGCTGATGACTTTAAGCTGGGATGCTGGAAGTTAGTAATGGTGTCCAGAGGGACCTACACATATTGGAGGATTGGGCTAAAAAAATCAGATGAGGTTCAGCAAGGATAAGTGCAGAGTCCTGCACTTAGGATGGAAGAATCACAATCACTTCTGCAGGCTGAGGACTGAAGAAATGAATCTGGGGATAAGAGTAGATGAGAAACTGGATATGAGTCAACAGTGTTCCCTTGTTGGTAAAAAGGGTAACAGAATTTTGGGCTGTATTAGTAGGAAAATTGACAACAGATCAAGGGGCATGATTATTCCCCTCTATTTGGCACTGGTGAGGACACATTTGGAGTTACGTCCAGTTTTTGGCTCTCTCACTATAGAAAGAATGTTGACAAATTGGAGCGTCCAGCAGAGGGCAATGAAAATAATTAAGTCATGTGTCCCAACCCCCTATAAGGAGAGGCTGAGAGAGCTGAGATTATTTAGTCTGTAGAAGAGAAGCATGACGGGACATTTGATAGCAGTCGTCAACTACCTGAAGGGAATGGCGGTTGGCTATTCTCTGTGGTAGCAGATGATAAAACACAATGAAATGATCTCAAGTTGCAGGGGGTAGGGAGTAGGTTGGATATTAGGAAAAACTATTTCACTAGGAGGATGGAGAAGCACTGAAATGAATTGCTCGGGGAGATGGAGGAATCTCCACCCCTAGAGGTTTTTAAGGCCAGGCGTGACTAAGGCCTGGCTGTGATGATTTAGTTGGTGTTGGTCCCACTTGGGGCAGGACTAGATGACCTCCTGAGGTCTCTTCCAACCCTCATCATCTATGATTCTATGATAACTATGCAGTCCAAGGAGAACATGTGTTTATTTCCTTTATCTAAAATCATTTTGGTGCAGCTTTCTCATGGAGTAATTTATCAAAACAAAGAGAGAAAGATCAGATCTTCAGGTGATCTAAGTGAATAAAGCTCTGTTGTAGTCATTATACACCCATTTGCACTACTGAAGGATGTGAACCACCATGTTTTCATGTAAGTCCTTAAAATTTTTCTTTACTGATTTGAGTGGAAGATTATCCGCTGATCATAAGCTGGCAAATATGGAGGATGTGACTTTATTTTAAAAATATGAATATTTAAAAAATATGAAAAAATGAGGACACAGGATCTTTCGAAAAAGGGTTTCATTTTCACTGGATCCCCATCTAAACAGCCGTTTTTCTTTCTAAAAGTCCTATTTCAAAAAAACCTGCAGCTGTCATTATGCAAATGAAGCATGGGAAATTTAAATCCTGGCTTCTTTTGCAATTTTGAAGTGTTAATTTACATCCCTTTTTCAAGAAAAGGGATGTAGTTTAGACATAGCCTCTGGGTATGTCTACATTATGGTGCTATTTCGGGATACTTCCAGTATCCCAAAATAGCTATTCCACATCTTTTAAGCAAGCCCGTTATTTCAAAATATAACAGGCTTGCTATTCTGATGTTCCTATAAACCTCATTTCACGAGGATTATGGGTTGTTTCAAAATTAATTCAAAATAAGCTACACATTTTGCATAGCTCAAATTGCATCTCTTATTTCGAGCTAAGGGTTCAATGTAGATGCATCCTCGCAGAGCACCAAAATAAAAACAAAACAAAATAAAAAACCTAATGCTCTTACAATTCTCTTTCTCCTGACCAGCAGTTGGAAACACTTCTTCTCCACCAGATATTATAGCTGGATTTGCAGTATTTCTTAGAATTCTGCAAAATCTTTGCCAATGATTCTAACTATGGTAACTCCCTATCATCTCACTTGCAAATGCGCTAGCATTTACTTGCAACCTTCTCCTCAGTTCCAGATGAATCCTTAACGTGCAGCACTGAAATAAATTATACTTCTGAGGTGTGGGAGGAATGCTAAGATCAGAAAATGAGGGAGACAGGGAAAATATCATTCTGCTGCTGAAACCAAAGCATGATGTACAGAATGACATAGTGACTGCATCATGATCCTTTTTTAAAAAATCAATACTGCTCTGAGCACTTCCCCAGAGACTCACACTCTGGCAAATATACAAATACTCTAATTTCAGTGAAGTTTCCTTAAGAATGTGTCTTAGAAAGCAGTTTGTTCATTGCTTTGGAGTGAAATAAGGTCTAATAATTTAAACAAAGGAATAGGTAGTTGATCAATCCTAAAGTCGAATCCCAGCTCCAATGCTTACTGTGTACAACTAAGCAAGTCTCCTAAATGGGCTGCCTGCATTTCCCAGTGTGCAAAATGAGAATATTGCTAAATTGTTAACTGTCAGGACTTTGCGAGGGTTTCAAACACGAAGCATCAAATTGTCAAATGACCATCGGAACCCAGCTACCATAATTATTTGCATTCACATTTTTTGTAAGCACAAGTCACCAGCAAGTGTAAATAGTAAAAATCCTGGTTAATCTCTAATTAGTAGGAGTTTATTAGGGACTGGGATGACTGCATTGTGTTTGCACCAACAAGAGAATTCACTTGAAAAATTCTGGATTCAGTGTTGGAGACTGCTTTTGCACACATAAGCACAAAGAGCGTGACTCTGCAGCCCTACTTATAAGTCATTTGACTGACTACCGCAATTATAGTGGTCAATTAATTGTGGTTGCAGTACATTCTATGGCCACTCATGATGTTCACTCTGAAGCTTCTGCTCATGCAGAACACAACTGCCTCAGATATGGTTAAATGGGCTTTTAGTAACCTCTTGCTATATTGGACCAATTTGTCTGCATGGCATCTAAGGGCTGTGTTAGCCTATGGTCAGGGCAGTGTGTGTGTGTGTGTGTGTGTGTGTGTGTGTGTGTTACACCCGAGTCTTCAACTGCTGGGACACAAGGTCCTGTCACAGCGGGCGGCCTTAGGGGAGGTCGACGGGTGCCCCTACGGATCTGTCCCCTGGAGGCAACACGATCCAAACGCCCGGTTCTGCCTGCATCTGCTCCCTATGACTGGCTGGAGTTCTTTTAAATTGTGCTTGGTTCTGTTACAGCAACTGAAGGAGTCAGGTTAAAATTTAAACAGTTACAGGTTTATTAAAAAGGCTAATAAATCATATGGTTACAATGGCTATTGCTCTATTTCTTAACTGCTAGTAAATATAGATCTTAAAATGGTTATAAAGAAAATAAAGATAGAAAATAGAAATAATGATACCAAGTGACAGCTTAATCTTTAAAGAGCTCTAAATCTATGTGTACACTTAAGACAAAGGACACATACAGGTACAATTTTTACCCCCTTCTGTGCCTCCCGACTCCAGCGGGTCAAGCCAGGGCCGGTCCCTCAATTCCTAGGAAAGACGAATACGAGGTGGGATTCCCCATGGAACCTCGGGAGGCCAATCACCTAACCCGACCAGCAGATAGATAGTAGATTGACACTCAGAGTAAATGTGCTGCTGGACCCATCTTTATACCTATAGGGGCCCGTATCCTCTTTCTTATCTAAGATGCCAAATTGTACTGGTCCGTTTTTGTGGCGCCAATTCTTACAAGGGAGTCTCAAGTTAATTTACACTTGTAAAAGAGATAACTAAATTGTGAGTACTGGACATTTTTTTACTGGGCAGGAGATTCCTCCCTCCCAGACAGTGTGTGTTCGTATCAATATAGGTTTCAGTCAAGAGCACTCCTCAGCAGCCTCTTGGTCAGCAATTGGCGTATCTCTGTTTACAGCCATCCAGGGTCACAGCAGCCTGCATATCTGGGCCTTCTGTTCAAGGCTTTTACTGCTCTGTGTGCCCTGTATGCTCCAGGCAAGCAAAAATGGATGTTACAGGGGGGTTCCTGTCTGGCTACAGGCTGTAATGCCTAAAGGGGAGTGTGTTTAGCTCCTTGTTAGCTAGTGTGGTGCTACAGGAGCTCTTTTGATATTAGTTTGGTAAATCTAATTATAGAATAAACCACCTAGTTTAATAGGGCAAATTATCTGCCCCATTCCTTGCAGTCTGCCCTGAGTGTGGCATTCTCAGTGTGGTCCATCCCAGGCATCAGAGCTGGGAGAGATTAGCAAGAGCATGCTACATATGCACTAGCTGTTACTTCATTTCCAAGTAAAATCCTGGCCCCGTTAATGTCATTGGTAAAACTACTCAAGTTTAATGGCAGTCTGGATTTCACATGTTCTGATTACCATTTATAAAGCTGTAATTTGCTTAAATCCCATTTTAATCATCTTCATTATTTGTTTAAATCAGTGGAATCCACAGTATGCCATGTATTACCCTCTCTTTGAGTTCTCCTGATACTGGCTGTCCTATGGGTAGAACTCACAGGAACCAGGAACAGTGTCAATAACAATGTTTGCAAAGGGAAGTCTAGAGATTTCATGACATTATGCCTTAAAAAAGCCAGGACATGTAAAGACTATTTTATCACCACAGAGCATGGGTTTATAGCTCTAGCAGTAAAAATGTTCTTGGGGGCACTGAGTTTTTCAAATAGAATTGTTTTAAAAAAATCTTTGCAATAAAAGTGTTTTAGCTAATATGGTTGCTGGAATGTACAAAGCAGAGCTATAAAGCTGCACATGAACAGTAGCACTGTTCAAAACACTTATCAATTATTCAGCAACAAATTATTCTTATTCGTGGTAATGATAAGCCAAAGTTAGAAAAGAATGGAAAGGTAACGGAACACCGCTTACCCAGGAATGAACTTAGTGAGACATCAAAGAATATTGCTCTGGCAATGCTAAACTCTAGACATTTATTGGAGTCAAATTTACCCCTGTCCTGAGAACCAGTGCAATGCTTATATTCAAGGGCTATGTCTACACTGGCAGCTTCTTGCACAAGAACAGCCATTCGTGCACAAAAACTTGCCTGCTGTCTACACTTCACACGTGTTCTTGTGCAAGTACATTTACAGTATAGCATTGTAAAACAGGGCTCCTTCTGGAAGATTCCCCCTCCCCCCCATGAGGCATAAGCCCTCTTGTTCAAGAGCTCTTCCACAAGAGGGCAGTGTAGACAGGCAACATGAATTTCTTGCGCAAGAAGCCCGTATGATTAAAATGGCCATGAGAGCTTTCTTGAGCAAGAAACCGTCCACACTGCCATGGATGCTCTTGCACAAAAGCACATCGCTTGTGCAAAAGCACATGCCAGTGTAGACGGGCTCTTGTGGAAGACTTTTTGCTCAAGAACTCTTCTGCAAAACAGTTCTTACTCAAGAAGCTGCCAGTGTAGATGTAGCCATGGTGAATTTTACCCTTTATATATATATATAGAGAAACAAGATCACATTTGAAAAATAGAGTCTCAGGGTACAGAAAAAAACTTAACTGCACTGTAAGGAAATTATTTTGCTTCAATATATTTCCATCATCTAACTTTAGTTTAATGACTATAGCTTCAGAGCTTCCCCTCACATGGGTTCTCTAGTACTGGCAGCTTCCAAGATTCAATCAGCTCTGCTCCTCTCCTGGAACAGAAATTCCTGGGTTGCTTCCCTAAGCACTTCCTCCAGGTACCCACCATAGGCACTAACTTGCTGCTGATATTACTTTCCTTTCCCAAGGTGCAACCTGTGTGTGTCCAATGCCCTCAACTGCCCATTAGCAGTCCTTTATAGGCCAGGTTCAGCCTACAAGTCTTTAATTGGCTGGATTGGGCTCATCAGCTTTTGTCCAGGGGACTGGGTTTAACCATAGGGACCAGCTACCCTGTGACAAGGAGTTTTAGAAATACACAAGCAAATTGGATTTGGCACATGTATTGAACACAGGAGAGAAAACAGACTGAATCTGATCAGAGAGCATCATTTTCACCTACTTCTATAGCCAGCAAAGCAAGCATGCCCTCCAGCAGCTGGTCCTATGGCATTATTTGCTTGAGGAAAAACACACACACACATACACACCAGACAAGAAGCTTAATGAAACAGAAACTGTTGAGAGAGCAATCAAACTAAGTGAGGTAGCACTTGAAAGACAGGATGATGCTACGTTGTGCAGAAGATCTGGGATGACTTGATTGCTAAGGATGTAGTTTATCACTCAACATGCTTTTCTGCCTACTTGAGTAAAATGAATCTTAAGCATCTAGTTACTCTGAAGGAATACAGTGAATTTATGACACTGCATTTTATCAGCTTGTTGTCTAGTTCTTCAATGGTCTTATGTCCAAAAAGGTTTCTCTGTCCAACCTCCTACAAAGATGTAGAAACAGATGTATAAACTGCAAGCCATTCCAGGCAGATTCTAAAAAGATTTGATAAAGTTAATTCTGTAATCAAAATTGTTGACCAATATGACAACAGCATAAAGACAGCACAGGATAGGATCTAGAGTCATATGCAAGAAAACACCAGGTGAGTGGTGAATTCTCTGTACTTCCATGAAAAAAAAAAAAAAGCTTCTAACATGGCATCCGACCAACAGTCACTTGTAAAATTCCTCTGTGAATCTATGGTTGAAAATGCATCTGAATGTCAGAGCAAACCCAACACAAACAGTCCTTGATGGAGTCTTTTCCAAAGGTGAATTAGCATTCCTATTTAGTATTAGGAAAAAGTCTATGTTTCATGTTGTCAAAACAAGAGGGGGTTACTGCTTCAGAAATCTTGCCAAATTGGAAGAGAGTAAGAGACAAGCCACCATTTCTGCAGCAATAAATTTGGTAGCAGTGTTGTACGACCAGAGCAAGAAAGAAAAGGAGTCTATAGGGAAACTAACTATATAATAACTATTGTTAAACATGGATGAACTACTTCCTATATTCTCCCAGGGCCCAAAGACAATTGAACTGCTTTTAGGCCAGTCCCACTAGGGGTCTCTGCACAATCAACAATGGCTATAGGCAGATGACTCTTCCCTGCACAGAGCTGTGTACATGCCAATGAAGGCTGTGGTAATTCAAGCACTCTTCATAGACATCGTAATGATGATGTTGACTAGAAATGTCACAAGCATTGTTACATTTCAATGCTTTGTGCACAAATTATGAGATTTGTTTTACCTGTTAGATTGTTGTTTTGGTGCTTTGAGGTCCCCAAAAAATCAATTGTATGTCTTGTAATAATACACTGAGTGATAAACAGAAAGTAAAGTAAATATTTGAGGTGGTCACTTTAACATGTTGACATTACCATGGTTAATTCCTGTTTCTACGGTAACAGTATACCTCATCTTTAAGTAGAAATAGTAAGTTTTCAAATGATGCACAGGGTGTGTGTAGAAAGCACATTAAGTCAAACCAATGGCTCTGTTGCTCGCTAACTAAGGCTGTGGTCAGCTTCAGAATGGTGCAGATCGTTCTGCCTTGTTTCCCAATAAGGTAAAATAGTAGTTTTACTTCCTGCTGATGTCATTCTCCTGAACAATCTGTTAGTGTAAAGCTTGAATTCTTATTTCTAGGAGTCCCTCACTTAGCTAGATCTCAATCGAAAAAAGCCAGGGTGCTGGGAGCTTTTGGCTAGTTGCATTGGCTCACACTACCAATGGCTACGTTGCAGAGAACTAACAGCTCAGACCATGATTCACTTACCAAGAGTGAAGCTGAATGCAGGTTAAATTGAACAACTGGAACTGTATTAAAACCTGCGTATTGGTCTGTCCATTGTTCTGTGGCTGAGGTGCTTTCTGCCTAACTCCATCCATTAAGCGATTCCCCTAGAGCCCCATCCATAACAGTCCCTCAGGAACATGATCTTTCTCTGACTCAAGTTCCACTGATCATAATATAGGCAGCTCCTATTCCATTGGAAGCCACAGCACATCCTGTCTGTTCAGTCCCCTGGGAGCTTCCTTAGACCACAGCTTTTCTTTCTTCACAGCGAGACTGTGAGCCCTCCTCAACAGGGGTGCCATTTCAGATTTTGGGGGGGAATGGACCTGTGCATGCTGATGAGGGGAAGTAAGAGCAAGGGAGAGGGAAGACTGAGGAAAGCAGCTTTAGCAGTGTTATTGAGCATGCTCACTACAAATCAAGCAGCAAATTGGTGGGTGGTAGTGGGGGCAATTCCATTTGCCCTCTCCACACATACATCACCTTTTTCTAAGGCTACTAAGGCACTGGAAAACTCTAGGTTTTTTTGCCAGATAGCTGAACAGTTAGCTGGCAGGAGCACTGTATCTAATTCCTATATAAAAGTAAGAAAATGTAAATAAACATTTGATTCACTCAGCTCTAGTATTAACATTCTGACATCTTGTGGCAAGTCACTTATGTTTTCATTATGGTCTAATGGTCCTTCAAATACTTGAATGACCAGTCTTTTGTTATTCTTAATCACCCACCTCCCTCTTTTTATTACAAACTGTGTGTCCCAAAGGCAAAACTGCAAGCAGCAGAGACTCAGTTGTAGTTAAAAACTGCCTCTTGGGTAAGGATGTGCAGCTTTCAGCAGACCTTCAGCATAAAATCCAGGGATTCAAACTTTAGGGGAGGTGACTCCCCCCTAACCTTTCCCAATGGTACCTTTTCTCTTCAACTTCCTCCCATAGGGAACCACTGCCATCCCTACTACAGTTGTTTGAATGTCTGCCTCCTCTCACTGATCCATCTAGTTCTTCTCCTTACAAAGGCAGGAATTGCCCTTTCTCCTCTTTCCTTCTCCCTTAATAGTCCTTGGTCCTGGCCCACATAACATAATCAGAAGGCAGGAACACAGGCAAAGTTCAGACCTAATACTTGAATACCCCCAAAGACCAAGCCTATCCTGTACCAGATTCAAACAGAGAAATCCTTCTATGCAGGTTCAGAACCTGATCTTCTGAGCGCCTAAGTGCCCTCAGCCATCACTAGGCCAGATTGTGTTCTCATTCACGTCAGCAATATATTTCACTGGATTGGTACCATTTGTTTCCATAGCAACTGAAGGAGCTCATAAATGTGGAAGTCTGGTCCTTAAATACTTAGTATCTGTTTTCCTGCTTTTGATTTTAAAAAAAGAGTAGATTTAACTCTAGTTAACATTGTAATTAGAACTTTGAAGCTATTTTCTATTAACATGATTAAAGGTCAATCAGTTCTTATCATTTATCTCAAAATTCCTATGACCTCCCACCAGAAATCTGATCAAAATCATTTCCTGGTATCCTTCTATTCACTTTATATTTGTACTGGGTCAACATTCAGGCACCAGTCTTGGGTACACATTATTTTAAAGTATAATATATAAAACATCAACAAAATCCAAGTATTCGAAAATTACAAATCAGGTCCCTAAAAACCATGAAATTGGGCTAACATACATGGGAATTAAAAAATGAAATTTACAAATCTGGGCGCTTTCTGATTTGCCTTTGGGTTTTTTAACCTCTCATGTTCATTATTTTCAAGCTTTTCTCCTCACCTATTAAAGCTAACAACTAACTTTTCAAACAAAATGGAGATTCTCACATAAGTACATTATTGTGGGGCTTTATGTAAAAACCACCAAATATAACCATAATCATGAACAAACTGCAAGTTTAAGCAGCACTGTCAATGGATAAAAATACTTCACTTCTACCTAATTTCCCTTGATATATTCTTTCTTGTGGGCATCATGGAACAAATAGGTTTTGTGGAAAGATTTGAAGGATAAGAAGACCCTTGCCTTGTAGATCAATTCTGCCAATATGTTCCAGATTTTATGAGCAGTGTGCAAAAGAGGCGTGGAAGTGGTTAAGGAGTTTACAAAAGAGATGTGGAAGCGGTTGAGGAGAAGCAGATAAACCACCACATTTTAAAGAAAAGCCCAAGAAGAACAGTACAGCCATACAGGATAGTGTAACAACAGCCACATTAAAAGCCTTCTTAGCTCTGGTTGTTTTGAGTAGGCTCCCAGTTTAAATGGGAATTTTTGCATTTTCCCTAATTATGCTATGCTGAATCTCTCCAGACTCTACAATAATCACATCTTTCACAGGTTGCTGTGGTCTGAAAAGAGAGGGAAAAAAATTCAACTTTGTTGCAAATGAATGGGACAAAAATTGAAAATGTATTCCTGTGCCATATCTTTGTAAAAGAAAGTGACAAAAATCCAGCTTTTCACTTAGTAGGACATTTATGACTACAAATCAATTAATTGAAAGAAAAAAAAGATTAGGTGAAACTAAACAGCCTTTCAACCTTACTTGAGCTGCCTTAAAAAAGGAGGAATGGATTTGAAAGCCTGATCTCCAGCCTAAGCAGCAACATCACAGAGATATCAGCATAGCTATTTTTAAAGTGCTAAGAAGAGTCTCACTTGCGAAGTCTGTGGACCCCGGCGGGGAGATTCGTTCCCAGATGCAGTTCAACATGACCTCAGGATTTTGATCATCAGTGGCCATGAGAACTGCTGAAGCATGAAGAGTATTTGCTTATTCTTTGAACCAATTATTTGTCACGTTATTGAGAGTAGCTTGAAAAACAAAGATTGTGTAAAACATATACAAACTCATCAACAATCTCCAAAAATCTACCCAACTGACTATTACAACTGCTGATCAGTATCTTGAGTACAAGCTTTGCCTAGGGAGCACCAGACCTCAATTCTAATTTTGTGGACAGCAATAATAGATCTCACATAAGCATGTGGGCTTTTGGGTGGTGAGTTTAACTGAAAACAGATGGTAGACCCACATCACAATTCTGCCTTGCTTACTCAGGCGGAACTCTTCAAATGAAATTTTGCCTTAATAGAATGTGTAGTATCATGTCCCCTTGTACAATGAGTCCATTACTGTTCTCAAGTAAAATATTCCATCCAGCAGGTGGGATACTGTTTAGCAGGAAATACTGCAGCCTTCCCAGCATGTTATATACAATCCTGAAAATTAATTACACTTAGGTGTAATACCGTTTCTGTGCAAATGTAATCGCACCAAAAAATCATATTGGCAAAATTAAAAATCAGCATGCTTTTAATTAATAGTAAGAGGCTGGAAGGATAAGTTTGAGATTTCCTTCAGCCAATAAATATTTGCACACAATAAATACTACTTTTCATACATTTAGAATACAAGTATTGAAATTATGCCTATAAATGTGATGGTTTTTTACATAACTCAGAAACTCTATATGCCACTTTCTTCCTTGTTGTACCTCTGTGACAGAATATTCATTTTAATGAAGAAGTTTACAATTTACTTTGTAAAACATTAACATTTCTTTAACAGATAAGAATATGGGCATATTTTCATACTTCAGAATAACATTTAGCCTGGCAACAGCAGCTGGGTGTTTTCTACAAATGGTTTTTACATATTACAATCATGAAATTAGAACTGTATTACAGTATGTGTGTATGAGGGAGGAAAGAAATCTTTCATAGGATTCTTTAACAAATACCCCTTTTCAGCCACTTAAAATAATTAGCATTCCTTGTCTACTGGGAAAAGCACTAATTGGACATATTGGCTGTCACTGTGCCATGTCACAAAGTGGAAAATCCCCAACTAATAGTTGCTGAAGCACCAATCCTAGGTAGGTGGCATTAGATGATTCACAAAAGACAACCATATCCGCAGATTAATTATTTTTTATTTTGTTCAGACTTTGCTGATTTATTTTGAACTCATCATTGGAAAGTTAATAAATGTCATTCACTTCATTAAAAAACAAAGTTCTGATGCTGCTGTAATCAGTAATCCAAGTCGTGTTAGAACAAAAAGAAATTCCCCCCATAATGGATTCTGCTTAGAGCTATGAAACACTTACAAAATACAGCAAAGTAAAAGAAACGTATTCTGACTACACTGTTCTTATACTGATGGGGAAATTATACACATTACATACAAAAATACATTATAAGAATATTTATGTTGGAAAGTCAAGTACTCAGAAGTGAAAAAATGCCAGATTTATGATTGCCCTGGCAGCTTTAATTCTGCCTCCATGTGCATACATCTTGTACACGGATGGAGACAGATGTAGAAAAGCAGCATGTGATTACATAAATAGAGACTGTTTCATGATGCAATGCACAAAAGGGCAGAACAAAGGCTGCACATGCAATCACAATGCTAAACTGACATTTCTTAATTTTTGAGTGCTTACAACCTAAACCACCACTAGTGGGGTGGTTGTTGTTGTTGTTGTTGTTGTTGGGTTTTTTTGTTTTTTTAGTATGTTGTTTCTTTGGTATGGTTTTCTTTCTTTTAATTTTTTAAAGAAAAAGGTCAAACCAAATTTTATTACGGGAAATTGTAACAATCCCTGCTCCGTATCATGCCTCAGCAGTAGAATTTGAGACCCGTATCTTCAGAACCACAATACAGACTAAATATGCTAGCTGGAAGAAAGAGAAGGCTGTTAATACCACAGGAGCAATGTACTGTTGTGTCCACATTTTAGATCTTAGGTGTGAAGCACAGGCCCATATGCAGGGAGTGTGCGAAGGGTGTGAAAGCAACCCCCCACGGTCCTCCAAGTAAGCATGCTCCGGCCATCAAGGGGAAGGCTGAAGCTGACTTCGCTGCTTACTTGGGAGACTATGGGGGTGCATTCACACCCTTGCAGTCCACATTTATAAAAAAAAGCGCACACGTGCGCGCACACACATACAGAGAAATTCCTGCATAATGGGCCTATGCTCATCTTGATTGCTTTTCTGACTCTCCCACGTGGGAGTTGGGGGAAATCCTGAGGTATTTTGTATCACCAGAGAAATTGTTACTCAGGCCAGGAGTGGTTGAGGGATCCTAACCTGTTTTTCTCTCCCCTCTGCTCACAGCTAAGTTCTGAAGTCAGTGCAAGATTGTGGTGGTGCAGCATAAGAAGTTAAGTGAGAGCAAGGGACAAAGGGGGGGATTCAAAATGACAACTGCCATTTTTGTTTTCAAAACAGTTTCAAATATTTTTGTGGAAAAAACAAGGAAATGAAAAATTTTGAACACAATTATAGACGGTTTTATTATGATTGTTTTTCTTCATTGCACCACTCCCCCAAACACACGCAATCTCAACCAGCTCTACTGGTTTTTTTGCATGTAACGGTTATACACTAGAGATCATTGGTGTTTAACCTGTTCACCTTCCTGTCTCAACCATATACTGGCGGCTGAATGAAACCTTATTGCATAAGATGAGCACTTGTAGTACTAATCTGATTCTGAAAAAAAAAAGCTAGGAGGCTTCTGGGTAGATGTGCTGCTATAAAGAGACCTGAAGTGGAGCAAAGAAATGAAGTCCTGCTGCTGGATTGATATCCTGCTCAGGGAAATAGGACTTCCTGGACATCCTTTCTAAAGAAATAAGAAGATTGCATCTCAGAAATATGTGGCTCCATCATCAGTTCCCCTCCTTAAGAGGAATTAAAAAACACAAGACCTTGAATATTGGCAAACAGTTTGTGTTAAAACAAGAGACACAAGCAGCAGAGATATAAACAAGATCAATTCTACTCCTTTGTTGTTGTTTTTGTTTTTTGTTTTTGTTGCTCAGAAAGGAGCAGAAATCACCTGGGCTATGTCTAGACTGCAGGCTTCTTTCGAAAGAGGCTCTTTCGAAAGCATCTTTCGAAAGATCCTCTTTCGAAAGATCGTGTTTAGACTGCAGGCGGATCTTTCGAAAGAGAAATCTGCTTTTTCGAAAGAGAGCACCCAGCGAGTCTGGATGCTCTCTTTCGAAGACGGCCTCTTTACATTGAAGAACGCCTTCTTTCGAAAGAGGAACTTTCGAAAGAAGGCGTTCTTCCTCGTAAATTGAGGTTTACCGCCATCGAAAGAAAAGCCGCGTTCTTTCGAAATAATTTCGAAAGAACGTGGCTTGAGTCTGGACGCAGGGGAAGTTTTTTCGGGAAAAGGCTACTTTTCCTGAAAAAACCCCTGAGTCTGGACACGGCCCTGCAGTCTCCTAGTTTAGAGAAAGCTACTATGAGCATTCAATCAGCTTCTATGACTCCCCCCTTTAGCCCTTGGGGTAGGAGTGGTGGTGGAAAAGAGTGACTGGAGTATTCTGCACTCTGGTTATCCTCAGCTGACACAAAGTCACCAGAGTACAGATGCAAGTTAGGCCTTTTAATAGGCAGCAGGTTTTAAACAAACAAAAGGAAGTTTTTCTTCAGTCAGTGCACAGTCAACCTGTGGAACACCTCGCCAGAGGATGTGGTGAAGGCTAGGACTTTAACAGGGTTCAAAAAAGAGCTAGATAGATTCATGGGTGTTAGGTCCATCAATGGCTATTAGCCAGAATGGGTAGGAATGGTATCCCTAGCCTCTGTTTCTCTGGAGGTGGGTGACAGGGGATGGTTCATGTGAGGATTACCTGTTGTGTTCCCTCCCTCTGGGACATCGGTAGACAGAACACTGAGCTGGATGGACCATTGGTCTGAGCCAATATAGCCTTTCTTATATTCTTCTGTATTTTCTTCTCCCAAGTTTTCTCTAACTCAGGTAGAGGGAAAGACTCAAGGACTGTGTCTAGACTGGCAAGTTTTTCAGCAAAATCGTTTGCTTTTGTGGAAAAACTTGCCAGCTGTCTACACTAGTCGCTTGAATTTCCGCAAGAACACTGACGATCTCATGTAAGATCGTCAGTGTTCTTGCGGAAATACTATGCTGCTCCCATTTGGGAAAAAGCCCTCTTGCGCAAATCATTTGCGCAAGAGGGCCAGTGTAGACAGCAAAGTACTGTTTTGCGCAAAAAAAAAGCCCCAATAGCTAAAATGGCGATCGGGGCTTTTTTGCGCAAAAGCACGTCTAGATTGGCATGGAAGCTTTTCCGCAAAAAAGTCCGTGCCAATCTAGATGCTTTTTTCCAAAAATGCTTTTAACGGAAAACTTTTCCGTTAAAAGCATTTCCAGAAAATCATGCCAGTGTAGACATAGCCCAAGAGGCAAAACTGGTTCTCAAGTGTTCTTTGTTTTCCCCTCTCCCTTGAGCTGCCCAGGCTCACTCTGCGAGGGTCAGGAGCTGTACTTTGATAGACTCTTTCTTGGCTCAAGCCCAGCCAGTTAGAAGTTTTTATCCTTCTCTTCCTGTGACTCCCACAGCCCAGCAAATAAGCTGGTTGGGGAGCAGCCTGAGCCACACTTCCTCCCTAGAAATGCAGCCCACAACTATTAGGTGCCCCTTACTGCTTCCCTGCAACAATGGGACTGAGCCAAACAATTCAGCTTAAAAGTCAACCATCTGGGGAATGCATTTCTTTCTTCACAGAGTTGCCCAGGAAGCCCATAAACTTCAGGGTTACACAGTCCTTTAATTTAGATAGATATAATGAAAGTAATTTTGCATGGCACACAGGTGGCTTTGGGACTAGGAACATTTGAGAGGTATGTCTCTGATGCTGGTGAGAATCAGAAGTAATCTCTTTGGCTTCAGTGGAGTGACTCTCGTGTAAGTGAGAATGAGTGCTGCTTGACATTATAAACTGGGACAGAAAAAATATCTTTTCACTTAAGTGTAATAGTTCTGAGATAGGACCCACTTATTGCTAGTGTGCCTCCTCATGGACACACTCAAGGATTAGGTACTTGAGGCGCTGCTGCCTCTTATGGCAGTCTCTTTACCAGTCTCTGTGGCTATGTCTAGACTGCAGGCTTCTTTCGAAAGAGGCTCTTTCGAAAGCATCTTTCGAAAGAGCCTCTTTCGAAAGATCGCGTCTAGACTGCAGGCGGATCTTTCGAAAGAGAAATCCGCTTTTACGAAAGAGAGCACCCAGCAAGTCTGGATGCTCTCTTTCGAAAACGGCCTCTTTACATTGAAGAACACCTTCTTTCGAAAGAGGAACTTTCGAAAGAAGGCGTTCTTCCTCGTAAATTGAGGTTTACCGCCATCGAAAGAAAAGCCGCGTTCTTTCGAAATAATTTCGAAAGAACGCGGCTTAAGTCTGGACGCAGGGGAAGTTTTTTCGGGAAAAGGCTACTTTTCCCGAAAAAACCCCTGAGTCTGGACACGGCCAGTAAGTCCAGACATTCCTTCTTCCCAACATGGCCCTCTACCCAGAGCATCATTCATGTTTCCTCCTTCTGGGGTGTCCATGTCTTTTGGAACAAACTTTACCGGAGAATCCATTCTCCAGTGGCTGGTCTGTGCCACTTCCCCAATGACTAGTAGGGGAATCCAGGCCCACCCCTACTTTGGGTCTGGTCAGTAGCCAAGGCCTCTTCCAGTCTAGCCTTTCCTAATCTCCAGGTTTGCCTGCCCAAAACTCCCTCCTAATGAGGACTAACTGTAGGTTGCTTTAGCTCTCCCTTCCCCCTCCTTTTTCCAAGGAGTGATTAAAGACTTCTTCCCTGCAACCCCCATCTGTCGCCAACTTCCTGTCTTTATAAACCCAGCCCAGGTCATTCCTGCTCAGCTAAGCTAGGCTTTCTCATTATTTAGTAAAGGGATTGCTTAAGTCAACAGATTCCTCTCAGCTCTGGCAGGTCTGGTAAACTGGATCTCTTCTTAGCCTACATTAACACCTTCAGGGCAAACAGAACACCAGATCACAGGTTCTTAAGTGTCCTTCCTCCCGTCCCTATTTAGCCCTGTCAAAGATTCTATCTCTCTCTTTTTTTTTTTTTTTTGATAAAAACCGTCGTCTTTCTTGGCAGCATATGCACATGTACGGTTAGAAACATTCTGTTTTGCCAAGAACGCTTCACACACACAAAGCATTTTTAATGGATTTTAAAAATGTAAATATAGAACAGCGTAAGGAAGAATAAGAGTTATTAAATATGAATAGCAATGCTTTTACCTCTCTTTTCAAGGGTGCTACTTGTACATCCTTAGGTGTCTGTCCTCATACCTTAAAAACAAACAAGGTAACACTCCCCACAACAGAAAAGATGTTGAAGCAAACCCACCTTCACTATCTGGTGATCAGGAATGAAGAGCAGTCTAGAAAAATATTGAGCTTGTGAACCACTTGGATGATATAGGTGTACTTTCAAATCAGTAACCAGTTCAGTGCCTGCCAATTCCTCAATATTCTTCCCTGTCAACAAACATCATTTTCATTTTATACAGAGTGAGTCTAAACGGAGCCAGGCTTTGGTCCTGGTCTCTAGCTCCACCATACAAGGAGAGAGTAGGGAAGCAGCTGTATCTAGTCATAAAGAAAATGAGATTCACTGTCTTCTACTCTAGGAATTTACTTCAGTACAGTTTTGGCTCTCAGGAGTGTGAGAAATCCATTCCCCTGACCATATACTGACTAAAACCCCATCGTAGAAAATGCTGGGTCAATAGAAGAATTCATATGTCGCTGCCACCTCATGGGGAGATGGACTACCTATGCCAACCTATGCTCTTCAATAGGTGTAGGTAGAGTCTACAGGCTATGTCTAAACTACATTCCGTTTTTGAAAGAGGAATGTAAATGAGGCCAATTGAAAATTCAAATGAAGCGCGGATTTACAAATCTCGTGCTTCATTTGCATAATCGCACGAGAGAGCTTTTTTGAAAAAGGAGTTTTCCAAAAGAAACCACAGTCTAGAGGGGGTTCTTTTAAAAAAAGCCCCCTTTTTCAAAAGAACCTGTACTCCTGAAAAAATGAGGTATACGGGTTCTTTCGAAAAAGCCGTTTCTTTTTTGAAAAACCCTTTTTCAAAAAAGCATGCTTCTGTGATTATGCAAATGAAGCATGAGATTTGTAAATCTGTGCTTCATTTGAATTTTCAATCGGCCTCATTTACATTCCTCTTTCGAAAGAGGAATGTAGTTTAGACATGCCAATACGCTGAGGCATGCAGCACTGCAGCTACACCTCTATAGTGCTTGAATGTAGCCACTCTTTTCAGCAATAGGAACGATTCTCTCGTTGTTTCAGGGTTTTTTACAAAAAAAAAAAAAAAAAAAAAAAAAGGTGCCGGAACTCCAGGGGAAAAGTTGTTGAGCTCTGCCTGGAGGTGCTAGTACTGCGTCTGAAGGTGCTGGTACTGCATACCGGGCAGTACTGTCACAAAAAAAGCACTGGTTGTAATTAATCCCCAAGAGGACGTATTTAGGTTGAGAGAAGAATTTTTCTGTCAATTTTGTGCGGTTTAGACCAGCAGTTAGTCTGGTTTAAACGTGTTATTCAGTGCTGTTGATTTTTAGCACCTCTGAGTGACATAGAGTGTGTGTAACTTTTTCATGTAGACCTGGCTTTAAAGTGGAGCATCATCCATATATTGCTGATAACGTTGTAGTTCATGGCCCTTCCTGGGCTATGGAAGGCCCAGTGACTACACATATAGCTTGAACAATAAGGCTGTGTCTACACTGGCATCCCTTTCCGGAAAAGGGATGCTAATGAGACACATCGCAATTGCAAATCCGCGGGGGATTTAAATATCCCCCGCAGCATTTGCATTTACATGGCTGCCGCTTTTTTCCGGCTTGGGGATAAGCCGGAGAAAAGCGCCAGTCTAGATGCGATTCTCCGGAAAATAAGCCCTTTTCCGGAGGATTTCTTATTCCTACTTTCAAGTAGGAATAAGAAATCCTCCGGAAAAGGGCTTATTTTCAAGTAGGAATAAGTAATCCTCTGGAAAAGGGCTTATTTTCCGGAGAATCGCGTCTAGACTGGCGCTTTTCTCCGGCTTATCCCAAAGCCGGAAAAAAGCGGCAGCCATGTAAATGCAAATGCCGCGGGAGATATTTAAATCCCCCGCGGATTTGCAATTCCGACTGGTCTAATCTGCATCCCTTTTCCGGAAATGGGTGCAGTGTAGACACAGCCTGAGAGTTCTAAAACAACAAGGATTTTGGTTTCATGCAATCCTATAGCAGTGCTAAATTTGTCTGGAATTTCATTTTTACCTCATGAATCAAAATTCCTTCATCTTTTGAGAACATTTTTTTCACCCAAAGAATCACAAAGCACTATATACAAAGGAGACCTCTAGAGATAGTGCACAACAATAAACTAGGGCACAATACAGATTTCCATAGTCAAGCCACATTGCTGGGAGAAGTAGGAAGGCAGATTACATAACAGAAACAATAACTCCTTTAAAAAAGGAATATTTAACTGACTCTACATGAAATCATGGAAATAGTGAAGTCATTCATGAGTATGATGTATTGAAAACTGTTAAAATTGAGTATTGTGACTACAAATTTCAGTGATGTTCCTGGTCTCCATAGGAACTCCATAGAGAAATGTGTAGTCTGACCCTAGCTGTAGTTAGTCTACAGGCAGATAGCCGAACTTACTGTACGCTAAGTTGGTCCTCTCTGTACGAGTAGCCTGCATTACGATGTAGCTTTTCAGCAACAGTATTTTATGGGTTTTATGTGCCTTCTCTGTTGTATGCAGTGAGATACAACAAAGACAACCTGAGACTGACCCATTCCTGGATGGTAAAAGGCAAAAAAGAGAAGTCCCAGTAGCCCTGCTTTGACAGAGAAAATCCACTACCCATCCTAAAACATGCAATGGTGCAGTCAGAATTAAAGAAGCCATCACTCAAAACACCTTGCAAATTACTGTTTGGTATCAAACCTCTCTTCTCTAAGGAAACTAGCTGAGAAGCTAGCCAAAGCCACTCACTAGTACTACCTGTCATCCTACATCTATTTTAGGTCAGGTGTCAGATCATAGTATAACACAGGCAGCACTTGTGGCTTTGGTGGATACTCTTCTTCTGTCCATAGGCAAGGGAGACACCTCTGCTTACCACAAAGGATCATTCAGAGAAAACATGAAAAGCCCTGCAGGTACTTTTTACAAATTCAGTAAGAGCTATGAGAAGTAAAATGGGAAGACAAATGTAATGGATACTAATTTAGCATGAAGAAGCCATGAAGCATGGGAGAAAGAGTCAAAAAACAGATTAAGATGCCAAAGGCATTTGTTGCTTGAATAGCAGCAGGAACTGAAAACACACAGGGATGATATTGCAAAGTGGTGTGCAGATGATATTAAAACAAAATACTGTGTCAATAGAATTTCTGCATGTAGCTCTCACACGTTGCTCTAATTTGTACCTATTGCGGAAAAGTATTCTGCTTGGGTGGGTATTTAGAGACAGGGACAGGGAAAGATTTGCAAAATTTTCATGATTCTATTGACATCTCATCACTTTCTCTTTAGCTCATACCTATCTTTGAAATACCTACTGCTCCTGAGACCTGGATGCTGGTTGTCTTGAAATCATGCTCCTTCCTTCGGTATACTACTCGCAACCATTAATCACAAACCAAATCAGACATGACCAGATCAGACATCCCTTGTTCTTCATGGGTTTTCCTGCCCTTCCTCTCCTGCCTCTCTTCCAGAAACCATTTCACTGTGATTAGCGGCCAGAAAGGAAAATGCATTTTGATATCACCTCTGTGTCTATAACCTCTAGGGCAAAATTAGGGTTAAATACTTAGAAAATAGAATTGCTCAGTACATTGCCTTCATGTTTTTCCAAGAAAATGTACTGACTGGGTTTCTTAAGACAAAGTTAAATTTCTTTCCCACTTCTATGAAGATAGCCTGAGGAGAAAAAATTGAAAGGAGTTATAAGAATAGTCTTATGATCATGACTCATGTAAAGTGAATAGAGGATGGAGCAAAAATCTTTAACATGCACGAAGGGCCTGATCCTTTGGAATCCTAAGTGCTGTCAACTCCATGAGTTTCAACGGGTGTTGAAGGAACCCAGCACTTTGCACATTTGGCTCTAAGAGGCAATTTCATCAGAGAACCAAGCACTCTGACCAGAACAAACATATAGCAGAGTAATAATCATTCACTCACCCTAAAGAGGCCACCACATTTTAGGAGAAAGATGCTCTATTATGCTATCATAAATGGTAAGTGTGCACACTGAAAATTACTGGTATCTGTCAGCCACTGAGTTTCTCATCATAACTGGTGAAAGAAAAGGTCTCCTAGAGATTCTTAGAGATGTAAAGGGAATGGGAAAATACAAACGATTTGTTTAAACTGTAGAGATTGTCTAGGTGCAAGAGTTGGTCAGATAATTCCCTACTGAACATTGTCTCCCTCTCATTCATCTAAGGGGCAGTTAAGTCAAAGTATTATAGCAGTATCATTGTCTGTAACTCACATAGTCCATTTGGCCACTCAGAATGTTAGAGCAGTTAGATTTGAATTCCTTTTATTCTGTCATGAGCTCGCATGTATTCCATGGATTGATTGCACCCACGATATATAATATTAACTCTATTTCAAATGAATGAAATCTCAGATTTGATCTATAGCATTAGTGTCAAAAGATATCAGAAGCAAATGTACTATCTTTTGTAGACCTGTTAGAACAGTCATGTCAGTAGACTCGTGCCACAATACAAATGCGCTTTTTTCATATTTTTTTCATATATTTTATTCATATATTCAGAAACAGGTGCTCATTCTAATATGTTTAACAATAGTTGAAATAAGGGATTGTCTACACTGTGCTTTAGTGCACACCAACTGTGATGTAAATTGCAGTGTGAACCAGAATGTCATGCACCATTTGTGTGGACACTACTGTTGTGTTCTAAATTCTCCCTTGTGCGCATTGACACAGTCCCAACAATGTCTTCACGAATGGCAATGGAAGCAGGAAAGTGTTTGTTCTGTTGTGTGCCTGAACATGTGGGCTGTGTCTACATTGGCACCCCTTTCCGGAAAAGGAATGCTAATGTAGACTTCGGAATAGCAAAATCCGCGGGGGATTTAAATATCCCCCGCGGCATTTGCATTTACATGGCTGCCGCTTTTTTCTGGCTTGGGGATAAGCCGGAGAAAAGCGCCAGTCTAGACATGATTCTCCGGAAAATAAGCCCTTGAAAGTAGGAATAAGAGATCCTCCGGAAAAGGGCTTATTTTCCGGAGAATCACATCTAGACTGGCACTTTTCTCCGGCTTATCCCCAAGCCGGAAAAAAGTGGCAGCCATGTAAATGCAAATGCCGCGGGGGATATTTAAATCCCCCGCGGATTTTGCTATTCCGAAGTCTACATTAGCATCCCTTTTCCGGAAAGGGGTGTCAATGTAGACACAGCCTTAGGGTATGTCTACTCTGCAATATTATCTCGCATCTTTTGAATACGTCCACTATTGCGAAATATAGAGGACACGGTATTGCAGCATCCCTGTAAACTTTGTTGCACAAGGGATGAGGGACGTCTCAAAATAGCGTTTTATTTCAAAATTTGGCACTGTGTAGATGATAGAAATAGCATATTTCAAAAAAGAATTGAAATAAGATAAGCAATTTACATAGCGCAAATTGCATATCTTATTTTGAGCTATGGGTGCAGTGTAGATACAATGTGTTTCTGGGACCATCCATAGCTGGATTCCTTTGCAAATAAACAGAGAACGGATTTTGACATAAGATACTTTAGTGCTTTAGATGTTACTGTGATCATTGTCAGAGCTATATGCCAAGAGCTATTATTAAAAGGAACAATTTGGGAGAGGATCAATACTTTAAAAAATGTTTTTATGGAAAAGAAAAAGTTGTATCACTGAACAGTTTCTAGGAGAAAGGTCAGTTTTTATTGAAATGTCTGTTAGAATCCTATCTTTTGGGTTGAGTTTTAAGTATTGCAGTGGACATTTTTGTTTAAAAAGTGTTACAGTTGGATGTGTTGGTATGTATATTAATAATATTGAAAAAAATAGAGCTGAAGTTAGTTCACTTTCCTATGGGCCAAATCCTCAGCTCTCACAACGCAAAGGAAACAGAAAGTTGATGTAACAGAGTAGTTCGTAATTTATCTTCCACATCTTCGATAGCCTCCACTTCATTGTACAAACAGAGTAAAAAGACAGAGGTTGCCCCTGGCAAGCTTACACAGCTCGACAAAGGCAGGGCATTAGCGATAAAATCTCAAACCTGCATGTTTTTGTGCACTATTACTTTAGCTAAGCAAGAGATTAATCTCTTCAGAATTTCTCTTCTCATTCACGCGATATGTCACACATGGATGGACTACAGCCTACAGGGTTATTTTCATTTTCCACATTGTAGAGTGGATGCGAACCACCACTGCATTTCCAATTACACGATTTACACAACATAGACCTAAGTAAATGAAAGGTCTGTGAGGAACAGTTCTACAGCTGTATAATGAAATGTAACTAGACAGTAGAGCTCAAACCCTCATTCTTCTACCCCAAAAGCACAGGTCTCTACAACAGGATCTAAAGAATTCTTGGGGCTGAATGAAAGTAGCAGGCTGTAATAATAGTTCCTGGAGTTGATTGCTGAAGCAGTCCTGATTACAGACATCGTTCCAGTATTATTTGCATGCACACACATCTTTGTATTTAACTCATCCAATATCTATTTTCCTTTACTTCCATTGATCCTACTTCCACAGAAAACGGTGGGGGTTTTGACCTTAGTCTTAGAAGGAACAGTGTCCCAAATGGGTGGTGGTATGGGCTAGAAATTAAAGACCTTCTTCCAGAAGGTACTGGCTGGCCCCTAATAGAGACCAACCCCCTTCATCTCCTAATAAAGTCTTCACTTCAACATGAACTGAAGGCCCTCAACACTGCACCTGGTTGAAAAGAGGTTTGTAGAGGCGCCATTGATTTTTTGTTTGTTTTTCACTGAAATTTTATGATTTAGAAAAATTTCAACCAACACAACTTAGTTTTTCTGTGCCGTCTTGTCCCTTACAGGATTGGGTGCTGCAGCACAGGCTTGAAGCACATTGCAGCTGAGACCTACCCTCCCAACTCAAGGAGACAGGCATACACTAGCTCTATTTCAGTTAATGTACTTAAAATAGCAAGGTGGATGATGTGGTATTGGCAGCAGCTCAAGAAAGCCACAATAGCCCACGCCTAGGGGATCAAGTGGATCTGAAATTTAGCTGCATTCCCACACTGCTATTTTTAGTGTTCTAGCTTGAGCCCTACTAATACGAGTCTGTCTGATCAGCTGGGGGCATACTATGAGCTGCAGTGTACAAACCCATAGAGGCCAAACCCTTGGGTTCTTCAACTGGCACTTATTTACACTTCACCCAAACCTGATGCACGGGAAAAATCAATAGCGAAGTTCCTTTTACCTTCAATGAGAGCAGGGTTTGACCTTGTGTGACCCTGTACAAGTCACTTTGGGCTCATCTAGACTACGCTAAAGTGTCGAAAGAGGATATACAGATTCTGCGGGAATTTGCATATTTTCTCCAGAGCTCACCTTTGAAAGTGAAAGTAATCTGGACGTGGGTTTTTTGGCAACCCCTTCCGCCTTTTTCAAAAAGCCGTGTAAACCTCATTTTCAAGCTTTCGAAAGTGAGATCGGAAGAATTTGCATATCCCCTTTTGACACTTCAGCGTAGTCTAGACATAGCCTGAGGGACTAATGTTATGTGGACCTGAACATTTTACACCCCTTTTGAAATCAAAAGGCATTGAGGATTTTCCACAGCTCATCAAATTAGTAAACTGAGGCAACAAGGAAGAAGAAACTCAATTTGTAAATGGTGAGAACACCTTGTGAGATGTTCTTGGATGGCAGTAGTGTTTGTACAGTGCATTAAGGGCCTCCGCTTTTAAACTGTTTAAGAAGGGGAAATATTATTAAAAAGTGGTTTTGATTTCCTGTGTTGGGTGCTCTCCACATTGCTATTTACAAGTCTGGTAGGGGAGCCAGTTAATGGAGTTGCTTGCATGCATAACAATTATTCGCATGACTAAAGGTTGCAGAACTAGGCCCTATACACAGACACTTAATTTAACTGTTTTTTCTTTACCCTTAAGAATAATTTATTTTAAATTAACTAGGTTCTCTCTTTGAGGCATTTCCAGTGAGAGCCATCTAGCACCTTCATTTTAATTTACTAATTAGTTCTCTTTGAAACTGTATATAAACAAAGGCAACTGTAAAATTATAGTAGGTTTGTGTCGCTTTGGTCTGGAAGAAACTGATCTCCTCTTTAATGCTTTACATTTGGTTCAGTACATCCACAAAAAGGCTGAGTACTGCAAAACAGATGTTAGAGATTGTATACCTTAAGGGACTCTGTGGTGGGGGTGTAGAATCACATTGTGCTCATCAGTTGAATCATATGGACAGTGAGAAAGATGCAGCACATGATGTACTCAAAGATCGCATACAAACTGTTTAAACCAGAGCTTATGATCCTCCCACAATGCGATATTTTTACCACTTTTAATGAAGCTGAAGCAGGTGTTTACAGCAATAATGCATGTCCATCTAAAGTTGGAATTTGGTATAGACAAAAAATAGCTGTGCTTGACGCACTAAATCATGACATACTGTATGTACTGTAATTAAAATACACTACTCCCTGAATATCTTATTGATGAGGAGACACAAAAAGATATAAAAGAGGCATATTGATTTGTGGAAAGCTACAAACTATTCTGAGAAATGTTAAATTTGCTGAGTGGAATAAAATGGCCTAACATACCTTTTAGCCTTTAAAAGATGCCTTTGGTTCTTCCTTTCTAGGTTAAGTTTTTTGGGGAAGAAAAAAGTTTTTTGCCAGCTCTCTCGGCGTTGGGATGGTAAACATGCTCCTAAATTAATTTGTGCCCCTTAAAAATGTGAAATAAGTTATTATGCACTAAAGCAATGCAGCTTGCCACTCATCAGTGCTTTTCTCAATATCAGCCCACTGACTTCCTCCTCCTACTTGCAGGCTCTTGAGACTTCTTGCTTTAAAACTCCATTTCTCTTAACAGCTGCAGTGTCCAAAGGGATGTGTCTAGTAAAACAGAGCAGCACAGTGTGAATGGCAATAAAGGGCATAATGCTGTTTAATTAATTTTATAGCTATGTACTTTTCTCCTAAAAACTCATCCTGAAGTATGAACATTTACAGAAAAAAAACCCAATATATAATTCTAATTAATAAAGGTTGAATCTCTCTAGTCCAGCACCCTCAGGACTTGACTGGTGCTGAACCAGAGAATTTGCCAAATCACAGGAGGTCAATATTGTCTAGCCGCATGACCACTGCTTGCTGGGCTTTTAGAAGGGGTAAGTTAGAGCTAAATAACAGCACAGAATAGTGAGAGGAAGGACTGGTGGCTGTAAACAAACTTTATAGGACTGTGGGAAACTTGGCCACACCCATGATAAGTAGACATGCGGCTAACTAAAATCATGCCAGACCACAGATGTTGCTGGACCAGAGAGTGTTGGACCAGAGAGGTGCAACCTGTAGCACTTTTTCTCTTATACAGCATTCATGTGTAGTATACATTTATAGAAAGGGGAAAATAACGATATATAACATTAAATGCAATATAAAATTCTCTGGTAAATAAATGAGTGGGTTTTCATTGTTTTTGCATGTGTAGCCTAAGTCTTTTTAAATCAAGTTTCAGTAGCCTGCAAACTGAAACTTACTGAAATTATTTAGATTTACAAAAGCACTTAAGTGTCTAACTACCACTCTAGGGCCCTAAATTCAAGATTTAGGCACCAGAGGCTTTCACAAAACCTCTTTCTCTCAGCAGCTGTCTTTTCAGAATGAAGTGCTATGTATTATCCTCTGCTAACATAAACAAAATGCAGTGAGCCTCCAGTGTTCCTTATGAATTCAGTTCCCCATGTGAAGCGGAGGTGACCTGGAAGAAATAGTCAGTTGGAGTGGGAAGCTCATGGAATCAATCAACCTAAAACTGAAGTATGAAGAGGAAATTATATCAGTAGGAATTCCCAAAGAGTCAGGGTCCTGTGTGGGAAAATGGATGAGAAACAGCATCTGGCTTCAGATACTATTTTCAGACAAATCTAAATTTTTTTCTAGAAAAAAATGGTGTGTGTTGTAAAAGAAATGCAATAATCCAAGTGATAATATTTGATGAGGGAGATAGAAATTAAATAAAGTATAGCTCTTTGTATTTTTCCACAGAGATGAGAGTTTCATGTTTGTTTCATTTAGGCTTAAACAGATATAAATGCCAAACAATGCCATGGCTCTTTGACAGTATTTTACAGCCTTTTTTCCCTTATATCGCTCACTTCTGTCCAAGATCATAGAAATTCTGAACATTTGGGCTCCATGGGATAGATTTGTTATTATAATCTAGCCTTTCTGTGACACCCATGTGTTGCAAAGGAGCTAGAGAACAGCCAGACATGCCCAATGGAAAATTCCTCCCAAATGCAAGAGCTCTCAGCTAGCAAAAGTTGGTATACCTTGGCTTTGGTGCAGTGGGTATAGCAGGATAGTCCAACAGTGCACCATGTTCCAGATATTCTCAGTGGTCACAGAGTCCCTTACGTGATTTACCAAGCTGGTGGTAATTAGGACAGCCCGCACACTGCTCTCGCCTCTTTCAGAGCTCAGGGTGACTTAGATGCAGCCTTAGAATCAGGAAGCCACAAGCAGCCTACTCAGCACTCCTGGGAGTCTGGTGGTGCATAGAATCTGGACCACTATCACTCCCTGGAACACTTCCAAAAAGAGCAGGCTTTGTCACATTTACAATTGGGCAGAGGCTTCAGGAACTAAACCCATAGGCATCTAGGGATCCACAGAGGCCCTGTTTCCCCTGGCTAAGTCCCTACTTCTCCTGTTCCTCATTAAAAAAAAATATTGTTTGGTATTCTCGGTCTTAAAAAGTTTAAGAAACACTGGGAAAGAGGGTCCACATTTCAGGGGGAGAAGTTTGAGATATTGTTGCTGACAGGAACAGTAATGATTTTCCCATTAACATCCCAGAGATTTCCAGGTGCTGTCATCTCCATCCTCCCACCCAGTGGGGGTAGCACTCTATGTATCCATGATCCCAGTTAGATCCCAGCCTTCTGGGCAAAAGTAGGTACAGGCAGTCCCCGAGTTACGCAGATCCAACTTATGTCGGACGGGGTTTTTCTGTCCCGCTGCCAGCATCCTCCGAGGCTTTGCTCCCCGTCTCCAGCAGACCAGCAGACCAGGGAGACGGGGAGCAAAGCCTCGGAGGATGCTGGCAGCGGGACAGCCGCGGCGCGTCTGGGCTGTCCTGCTGCCCGCGTGCTCCGCGGCTTTGCTTCCCATCTCCCTGGTCTGCTGGTCTCCAGCAGACCAGCAGACCAGGGAGACGGGGAGCAAAGCCGCGGAGGACCCAGGCGATGGGACCGCGGTGCGTCTCGGTCCGCCGCCCGCGTCTCCCTGGTCTGCTGGGGGGGGGGGGTGCAGCTAGTGAGCCCCCCCCTCCCCAGCAGACCAGGCTTTTCTCCAGACGCCTGTGGTAGAGCAGCTGGGGCGCTGCCGGTTGGTCCCGCAGCGCCGCTCTGGGCGCTACTGGACCAACCCAGCAGCACTCCAGCTGCTCTGCCCCAGGTGTCCTGATTCAGCCGCTGCTGGTCAGTTTCAGCAGCGGCTGAATCAGGACGCCTGGGGCAGAGCTGCTGGGGTGCTGCTGGGTTGGTCCAGTAGTGCCGAGGAGCTGCTCTGCCCCAGGCGTCCCCAAGTCAGCCACTGCTGAAACTGACCAGCACTGACTACAGGAAGCCCGAGGCAGAGTTGCTCTGCCCTGGGCTTCCTGGAATCAGCCACTGATCAGTTTCAGCAGCAGCTAACTTGGGGATGCCAGAGGGTTCTTAAGTTGAATCTGTATGTAAGTCGGAACTGGCGTCCAGATTCAGCCTGTTGAAACTGATCAGCGGCTGATTCCAGGAAGCCTGGGGCAGAGCAACTCTGCCTCGGGCTTCCTGTAGTCAGCCGCTGGTCAGTTTAAGCAGCGGCTGAATCTGGACGCCAGTTCCGACTTACATACAGATTCAACTTAAGAACAAACCTACAGTCCCTATCTTGTACGTAACCCGGGGACTGCCTGTAATATGATGCCAGGTCATTATACACTAATTGAACATGTATTTTTAGCAATGCGATGCAACTTCATGTAATGCTGTGTTCTAGCAAGTATAGGTTCTTAGGCTGGCCTACAGCAGCCCATTGCTACTCCAATCCTGACCTGCTCCTCAGCCTGCACTGCACATTTGCACAATGGTCTACTAATGTAAACTGTTTGCATTCTGTTTGGGATGTTATTGACATTATAAAACTCTTTTGAATTATGAGTTCAATTAGATTGAAACCCAGGTAATGAGAAGTGAAAGGCTAGCTAGTGAATTAAATCTCTGTTCCACCTAACTATATCTCTCAGCAGAGATATATTTTAAAATTATTTTTAATTATATTTAAACCAAATAAATAAATATATTTTCCTGTAAGCGATTACAAATTTTGCCAAAAAAAATAGGTCTATTTTAAATCAAAAAAGATCTTCAGTGCTTTCCAACCACTTGCTGGTCAATACCAACTCTATTCCCACTAAAAGCAATTCTAATCATTCATGCAGTTGGGTTTTCCCCGTATCATTTAGTTTTATGTTCCTCTTATTAATAATTAAAACTTTTTTCCCATCTGCATTTGGAGCAAAATACAAACTGAACTTTTTCATTTAAATAAAACCTGGTAAAAATAGCCTCATGTGTTTTGGACTAGGAGGGAACTTTACTAACATCACTGTTCACACTCATACAACCCCAACAAAGTTCATAAAGTGACATCACACAGGACATTAATTTTTAAAAGGATTAGCAAGGGGAAAGAAGAGTCTTTTCATCACCATCCAATTATTTATAGATTTTTGGAGCATCCTGGTTATAGCTCTGTAAGCTATTGGAAATCTGAGGTAGGCAGGATTTGGCCCAGGACACTGAAGTTACTGCTAACAACAGACAGTTATTCTAGTGTACCACTAAGAGCAAATAAATGATACCTCTGATCCTGCTATCCTTGCACCTGTGCAGATCACTCTGCAAGACTGCAGGAAATCAACATTAGTATATAGAGAATACTATGCAGGAGTGGTGCAATCTAAAGTTTTTACCTCCAAGACTTTGGATTGTGCCCATTAACTGTTGCTTTTTCAGATGTGCTGTTTCCTAGTCTTGCAGAAAAATATCTCCAGCAAGCAGGAGGAAAGGTGTAAACTTTCCTCTCCTTTGTAATGTACAATAAGCACTCAGGAGGCAAATGGTTAAAGAGAAGGTTCACTACCTCATAGCTCAATCTAGGCCGTGTCAGCTAAAACTTCAGGAAACCTCTACTTTAAGCATGTTTTAAGGCTTATCTCATGTAAGTAGCTTATACCACTTCCCACTAGTATGACATCATCTCATTAGCATAGACTCTGTTTCACTGTCACTTGATACCTATAATTACATACTCTATTCCATTCACTAGAGAGTGTCTACTTACAAAATTCCATTTACTTCAAGGAAATAAGGTCTTCTTAACCGAGTTGTGATACTTTAAATGCAATTTCTCTCCTTTTCTTTGTTTCATTTAAAAATAAAATCAATAAAAACACAAGAAAAATGAAATGCAAAATTACCATTCATGTAAAATTAAGACTACATAATTAAACTAAAAAATGGTTGTGAATGCAAAAGTTAAGTTGAATAACATTGACACATCTGAGAGGGTGGGGAGATGGTATAATTAAGTTTACAACAGTCTCTTTCTTATAAAGGCTTTTATGGGCTCATAATTTCCTGAAATATTCTTCTTTCTGGTTTCAATTTTCTGCATTTGGTTTGCAAATGTTTTCCTTGAATATACTAGTAATATTTAATCTTTTTTTGAGTTATTGCAGATATGTAAATCACCTTCTTGCCAATGGTGGTAGTGAGACCCCATTCTAGCTACATATTTTATTGTTTAATAATTATTGTGAATGTTGAATGAAAGAATAATTGTGTCTGAAAATTCATGTGAAGGCATGTGTGATCTCATTCATGTAAAAGAATATCAACATAAATATTTACATTCATCCTAAAAAAAAACCCAGATTTTTATTTTAAACATAACAGTCCAATTTGTGTAATTCAGTTCTAGCAAAGTTTGTTTTCAGTTGGAGATTTACCTGAGACAAGAGAAAAGGGGTTTTGAATTTGTAGTTCCACTAGATTGCTGTTACAATAATCCACTTTAATTCTCCCACCCCAAAAAATTTGGAAAATGCTCAGATTGACCTAACTATTTCTTTCACCCTAAATTTAAATATTGTGTAATGGAACTGAAAATTCACTCTGAGAATATATAGCTTGTCAGACTCCCTATTTGTAGCTGGTTTGTTTGTTTTCAAAAGGCTTTTTTTCCCCAGTAACAAAAGCACCAAATCCGTTCCCTAAATAAATATTTAATAGTATAAAAATTGAGTACTCTGCCGTAGAACAGCAAATTTTGAAATATAGATCAAGTCAGCCTGTTCCTAAAAGGTTACTCATCTGCAGTTTTAATATCATTTAATATTTTTCCATCAATGCAAAAAGTCCACCATGAAAGGCCAGCCTAAAAAGTCATTTAGTTACATGTACTAATGCCTCCTAAATTCCTATATAAGTTACTATATAGCTGATACTGGTATCTAACTTGAAAGTGTCCCTAATTTATAGAAAAGTTGTTAAAAATAATACATGGGAACCCATAATTTCATTTGATCACTCGTTTCTGTCATTCTCAACTATCCCAAATTTAGGATATGATAATCCCACAAAATTATTCCAGTATTCACTATTTCAGAAATGGGGAGTAACTACCTCAACTGATATCTAATGAGAGACTGAACTTTTCACCTTTAGTTTGCATATTCTAATGAGTCCCAATATATTATAATGACCCTGGGTCATTAATTTCTGATGACTGAGAGCCATAACTCGAGGCACAATATATTTCAATTAATGGATTCTCAGCCAGTGGACAGATGTCCTGAAATTAAAAGCCATCAGTCCTGTTTCTTCTCTCACTTGCACTAGTTTTACAAGATGCAACCTGATTCATTTTAACTGAATTATCCTTAAGTCACTCCAGAAGAATCACTCTCACAATCTCTGTTGGTAGTAGGTGGTTGGATGGATGGGTGGTTCTGCTTCTTGGATGATTCAGCAGAATGGTTAAAAACTGAATGAGTTTGAAGTTGATTTTTCCCCCACTTGAGACAGAGTTAGTGGGAAAGTTTCTACTCCTTGTCTGTTCCTTTTTGCCAGTAAAGGCCTTCGATCTCCAGTGATGCCAAAAAGGCACTTTAATGAGGAAGCCAATTTGGTTTAAAAAGAAAGTATGCAAGGTCCCTAGTTCTCCCAGAAGCTGCTAAATACACCATGTTCATGTGTGCTTCGTTTCAATGATCTTTGAAATCTTCTTCAGTAATGATAAAAGCAAGTGTGTGCAGAAGAAAAATGACTCGTTTAAAGTCAGATCCGTGAACTAAGTTTGCAAGCAACTTCCCAGACTCTGGACTTATCGCCCATATGGTTATTCTAGCTTGAGCTTCACGTTATGATGAAAATTAAAATTAGGTGGATCACTGTTTTATACGTCTCATATAATCACACTGGTGAGTGACTAAAGTGTTCACACTCCAAGAATGAGGCTATGTGAAATACTTCAATTATAAGCAAAGCTGTGGAAAGCTTCCATAAAGAAACTTGAAAACAAATAGCTTCAGATTTCACATTGAGTCTTGATGAAGATGTAACTGCTCTTCCCCCTCCTCACATAGCCACCACCATAACAGGCCTCAGACTGCCCCAGGAATTCTGTTGTCTTATGCCTTCCTATCTCTTCGGGATAATTATCTGGCCATTTCTCCTGCTTTCTGATTGGCTCACAAAATAAGCCTTCTTTCTCAATATAGTTAAACAGTCTTTGATGATATAACAGTCTTTTCATTCCCTCAACTTCTAATAAGCAGGGCTGGATCTATATATATTGATGTTTGTCCTACTGCTGTTGATTACCATAATCTCATTTTAGAACCTGATGCATCCTGGAATATGTGTGTGGACAGGAAAATACCAGTGTGTGTGAGAGAGAAATTGATGGGAATTTTCCTCAACCCTCCTGCAGTGAGGGGATATTGGGATTGTGTGGCACAATTCACAAATTTTATTACAAAAGGGGTCAATATCCCTGGGTTTGCAGTGAGGCTCCCCTGCAGCTATCAAAGACTTAGGAGAATCCAAAAACTCCAAGAAAAGCAAAGTTTGCAAATCTGAGTGACTTTCACCTGTCCAATTAGGTTTGGCAAATCAATGCAAACCAAAACCAGGAGGCTCCACAAGCACAAATCAGAATGTTACCCACAAAATATCTATCACCTTGTTAACTTTCAAAAAAAGACTGTAAGGTTGTTTTGCTGACAAATGATACAGAGGCTCACTCATCAAAGAGACAGATGTCCTGATTCAGATCTCACTTACATCAGTGTAAATTAAGAATAACTCCACAGCTATCAGTTGAGTTACACAGATGTAAAAGTAGCATAAATCAGAGCTAAAAAAAAGGAAGGAAAATATAGTAATTTTTCCTAGGCTGAGTATGAACATTGGTTTCTCCAATCCACTCATTTAATACACCTTGTAAATCATGCCATGCTGCATGTAGAAGACTGTTCTTTTCTTGACCCCTATCATAATCAACTGACGCCCTCATGCTTGAAATGTGTTTACCCTCAGCATTGGTTTATTAATTGTCATTAGTAGTCATAAAATTATCTAGGTCTTTTAAAATCCAGCCACAGCAGTTGAGCTTATGACTTCCTGTGATAGTGACTTCTACAGGATGACTACAAACTGTTTGAACTAGTATAACTTTACCGCTAAATGTATTGCTTTATAATTAAATTGGGTTAGCCATCTCATTGCACTGCTATGGAGGCACAAGGTAAAAGCACAAGGTAGGTTTGACTCATTGTCACTATATCCTCCATCAAATCCCCTCCAACTCTCCTCTTTAATTCCAGGGTTAAATATTATAACTCCCACCTCTGGCATACCAAGACTTGCCATATTCATTGCACCCCAACCTAAAAGTCTGTTGGGGGCTCCACACAAAAGTGAAAAGCAAAATAGCAAACAAACAAGCAAGCAAACAAACAAATGTCACTGACCTGGTCTCTGGGGCTATGTATACACTACTGGCTTCTTGCGCAAGAAGCTTTTTGTGGAAGACATTTTCTTCAAAAATGTCTTGCACAAGAGAGTGTCCACACTGCAAAAGCACATAGAAAAAGTGCGCTTTTGCGAAAAAGAATGTCCAGACTGCACGGACACTCTCTCAAAAGAAAATTCTGATTGCTATTCACAGAATGGCCACTAGGGAACCTGGGCTTTTATTCGATTGCCTCTTTTTGTGCAAAAAAAAACCCTGTTCCCCGTCCACACACACCTTTTTGTGCAAGAGCTCTTGTGCAAAAAGGAGTTATTCCTTGTAGAAAGAGGAATAGCTACACCAGAAAAACCCCTCTGTTCTTTCATTTTACTTGCACAAAAACGTGCTCAAGGTGTGGACGCTCCACGAGTTTTTGCACAAAATCTGTTCAGTGTAGACCTAGCCCAAATGAGAAGCCAAAACAAAACAAAACAAAACAAAAACAACCCAAACGCCTCATTTTTGCTCACACTCCAGCCCTGTGCAGAGGTGGCCAAGCTCCAAGCCTTGCCAATGGCCAAATCAAAATAAAACAAGGGCTGAATGTAGCACACAAGCTATAGGTTCCCACCTCTGAACTCCTAAAATTCACCATTTTGCTGCCACTAAATGCCTGAATTTTTTGTCTGTCACTCTATCCAGCTGAAGCATGTTTACAACTGCCTCCTGATGTGCAGCTTTGCCCACCAGGGGACAAAGAGGAAGCAAGCTTTCCTGCCATAGCTCTAAACCACCTCCCATCAGTATACACCCTTCCCCCGGCAGAGGTCTCTGCACTGCCCATTTCTCCTGGGAAAGTTTGTGGTTGCATGATATTGCCACACAAAACAACCTTAACTCTGCATTTCTTAGTTTTACAATGTTTGTTTTTGGTATGGTGGTTTGGTGGGGGATGTATCGTGCCTGTAGCTCACACAAAGCATATTGAGAGTAACTGGAAAAAGATGTGCAATAGTAGTTGAGTGTACAATGTAATAGGCCTTTAAAAAGTAAATACAGATCATTGAGTGGATGTGTTGACTTTCAAACAAGGAATTTTTGGACAGTTAAGGATGCAAGAAAGACAAAACAATAAATAAATTCTATTTCATGTACACACAGCCAAACTCTATTGGCTTATACATACATTTGCATGGATGGTTGCAAAATTAGTGTCCCTTTGAATTATTGTCCCTCTTGCTGCCTATTATTAGTTAATTATAATTTCACATTCCATATTAATATCTATAGATGTATAGTCTGATTCTGATCTCAAAATGCTATAAACCCAAAGTGAATGCTGGACACAACAGATTCAGTGTAAAACCAATACAACATCAGCTACTGATGATTTTGGGGACTTTTGCTTTAATGCAAATGAGCAAGGAAGAAAGGAGCAGTGCAATAAATTAAAAGTTAGAAAGTCAATTTCCATCCTCTGAGACACCTGTATTGTTCCTTTCACTTCAATGAGGCTGCAAGAGTGTTACTAAAAGTTTGGACCTGCTTTCTGGGCATTTTTAAGTTTCCATTAAAGAAGCGTATTCACTAACATTGCCTCTTTACTTTTCAGCATAGCTTTTAGATCTGGAAGCTTCTCTGTAAGATTTAGAAGAAACTTGTCCATGACCCAGGACAACACCATAATGCAAATGAAAATTAGTCTCATTTAGAATGGAAAGAAGAAAGTGACATCTACAGTTCCCATTCCATCATCTCCATTAGCAGCTGTTTGCATGGGAGAGGATTTCTTACTCTCCCTTTTCAAAAAATTCAAAGTAATAATTGAGACTGTCTTGACATCATTGTAAACCAGATCTAACTCTGCTGAAGACACTGTAACAGTGCAAAATCAATTCTGAGGAGATCAGAATTAAAACAATTAAGAAAATTTTAACCTAACTGAAGTGAATGGCAGTTTTGCTACTGACGTCAGTGGGACCAGGATTTTACTCAATGAATCTGATCTATAAAGATATAAGGCACAGAAGGCAACAACTCTAAGGCTGCAAACTTTGCTCAACAGTAAGATAGGGATTTTTCCGAATTCAACTTCTATATAAAAAACTGGTTTGAGTCTATGCCATTCATCTTTATTCATATTCTGCTAATGCCTTAAAGAATTTCTAAATTGTACCATAACTGTTTTATATGCATAACATTTTATTATTATTTTAAGTATTTCATTGGTATTTCTTTCTATTTCATTGTAATTTTTATACCAAATATGTATTTCCTTTGAGATTTTCACTCATCTATTAAAATATTTTAACTCCATTTGAATAATAGCAATTATTTGAAAAGTAAACCCAAGAGATCTCCTGAAGAAAAACACAGGCAAGAAGTTACTGGCCATACATAATTTGAGTTCAATATTGATGACATAAATACATCATAACATGGTGGGGGAGTACGATGATGCAAATTTTATATTGGCATCATACTCCAGCATGTTTCTGTAGTCCACTAACTAGTATTCATGAAAATCATGGAGAATTTAAAATTATATACAATATTGACTGTAACTTAAGTTTGCAAGAATAATATATGCTGTATGAGTGGAAGAAAGAAGGACTTCAAAATGCAGGATAAACCCGAAATATGAAATAGCAGAAATTATTTACAAGGTGAGATTTTCCTTCACTTATTTTAGTGTAAATAAGTAAAAACTCCGCTAATGTGACTGTTGTTGCAGAGATGTAAAAATTATACAAGAGAGATCAGAAACTGATGCATGCTGTTCCATTTTCAAATATAAGCACATGAGGTACATGGATATAACGGTAAAACTTTGAGCATTCTATGATGAAATGGACTTGAAGTGGAACCTCAAGTACATTTCCTTGAATCTCAGTTGTGTGTCTGGAGAATTTTCAGATTCAGATCCCTAGCCCCAAACCTCATGTTATGGATGTTATTCCAAAGTAAATCCAAAATTAGAAGGGGGCTACTTTCTTGGTTCAGATGAAGCAATTTGGAAGAAATCTCAGAACAGCAAGCATTGGGATATTTCCATCATTTTACCAAAAGGTCACAAGAACTCCTCAGGAGGTTTTAATTATGTTTTACCTAACCAGCTATTCAAGATCTGTTTCATCTCTCAACACAAACTTCAAACCCTCACATAAATCTAATCCAGATTTCTACTGGTCCATTTTTAATTAATAAGGATGTTCTAAAGAACTCTGGACTCTAGGCTTCATATCACTTCAAGAGACATTTCTTATCTGCTCTTTAGAAAAAGAATGTCCCTGAATTTCACGACATGACAAGCTAAGGATTATTACAGTGAAAGCACAGTGTTGGGTTATGCTATTAATTGGATGCTTGTCAGTTGGAAGGTGACAAACTTTACATTTTAAAGTTAAGAAATTAAGGCTTTCTGAAGGAAAATGAGTAATTAATCACGTTATCGTTCATCATTTGGACAAGGAAAGAGCAGAGTTCAGAGTAAAGAAGGCTTCCAAACAGTAATGAAGTTCATTCTGAGTTAACGATATACAGCATATGTAATAACCCAAATTTAGAATATAAATATAATTGTGCTTTAGTTTATTGCCTCTACTGTCTATCAAATTCACATAATTTATTAGAGAGTACGTGACAGGAATCTCTCTCCCCACTAAAAAAAAATTAAGCCAATTAACTAAAGTATACAGAATTCTTCTAGCTATACTTTAATAGCACAATTGCAAAACACAAATGTCACTTAAAGAAATAAATTACGGGCACTTAGATTCATGGAACTAAAGATATTTTCCTTCTACCATGTTAGTTTATTGGCTCAAATCGTGTGGCTGAGGCTAAGGAATAGAGAGCACAGCTCAGGATGAGGAATTGCAAAGGTATCTTTAAGCCACCTTTGAACTTCTTTAACCTTGGACGGATTGTGCACGAGGCCAGGACTGCACTAAAGGTTTGGTTGTCCCAGCTAGGTCACTCAGAAGTGTGAAAAATATACACCCCTGAGCAATGACTTACTCATTAAACTGACCTATCTTCCAGTGTAGATTAATGAAAGAATTCTATTGGCATAGCTACATAGGTGGATTGACCACAGTGATAGGAGAATCCCTCAGTTTCTGTAGTCAGTGGCTATACCAAAGCCCTATTGTGGCTCAGCTTCAATGCTAAAGCTGACCTGCTCTAGCAGCATACATGTTGACATAGCCTAAGACAATCCATTATCCGAAATTAGAACTGCCTTGGGCTGCTTTAAATGACACAGGCTGTCAATAGCCCTAAAAGGTCAGTGCAAAAACTTTTGGCCATAGAACCCTATCTCCATTCCATCCACAAAGTGAGTGGTAGCTCTCCTTTTGCTGGGGATGAGACTGTCATAGCTCGGCATGAAGGCTACTGGGCCACTTTGTGACAACAAGGCAAGAGAAGGCAACCCAAATGCAGGACGGAGACCGAATCATTATCTGTTAAAATTTTAGTGGCAATGTTAGAAATTGAAAATTGCTGGGAGGACAGCAATGAAGAGTGTAAACAACGAGAAGTCCTATGGCAAATGCATCTGATGAAGTGGGTCTTTTCCCATGAAAGCTTATGCTTTCACGAGGAGTAACGGTAGTTCGGAATAGGAACCTAGTCCGAACTACCTAGTTCGAGCCCCGTGTAGCTGCGCTGCACAGGGTTCGAAGCAGCGGGGATTTAAAAATGGCGGCTCCCCGCTCATGCTAATGAAGCCCGGGAAATTCAAATCCCGGGCTTCATTAGCAAATGCGGTATGCATACATTACCCCGCTAGTTCGAACTAGCGGGGTAGTGTAGACATACCCTTAGGGACTAGGGAAAAAACCTTGGAGGGAGGAAGAAGGAGGAGGAGAGGCTTAGGGATGGGGCTGGGACTGGTGCCTGCCTTGGGTGGTCCCACCGCCTTGTGTATGGGGCTGAGGGAGAAGTCGGAGAAGCCAGAGCAGAAGTAGCAGCTGGAGCGGGAGCAGGAGAAGAAGCATGAGTGGGAATGACAACAGAAGTGAGGATCCCACAATGGCAGCCACTAGGCAGTTGATGGCAGCAGAGTATGGCACACACTTGCTCCGGGCCTGCTGCAACAGCTCCTACCAGGTGGGAGACCATTGCAGGGCACACAGGCAGGAAATGTGTTCCCTCTCGATGTCTTCCTGGGGTCTCTGGCGTCTGTGAGTCTCATGGGGTTGTGAGGATGGCACAGAAGGTGGTGGATGTGCCTCACTCACAGCTGGTCCAGTTGTGGAGAACAGAGAGAAGGGCGGCCATCCCAGAAGATAGGTGGATGAATCCTAGCCCTAATGTGTGAGTCAATACCAAAAGACGTCAGGTCAAATGAAGGTGGTGTGCTTAGAGCAAGGCCATCTGTGGCCTAGACAATGGGCACTTTCCTTCAGGGGCATAGATGTCCCAGGGGAGCCTCACTATCCCACACCCCAGAAACAAGCTGGCATAGGAAGGTGCCAGCCAGGCCAGGAGCCTGTGGGTGGGAGGGATGTAATGGGGTGGCTCGCCTTCCCTCTGTGCCATTCACAAACTGATCTGGCAGTGTTGGTGCCCCACAGGGCGAGGACTTCTATCCTTAGTGACTGGAGGAGAAGGGGGTAGGGTTTTGGGGGAAGTGTATGTGACCAGCAGACACTGCTTGCTGGGGAGGATGCTACTGGGGTGCCCTCCATTTCTCACCCCGGCAGGTTCACATGTAGGGGCTCAGTGTCCTTAACCTCGCCATACCTGCCTGGGAGCAGATGCTACCCGAGAGTGTGGGCATGAGCCATGTGCAGCACTACCGTGTGTTTTCCTGACCCCATCCTCCTTTGTGGTGGCTTGTAGTGGGAAGGTGTTGCAGCATGGGATCGGGAGTAAGACAGGCCTCTCCAGAAACCCTGTGAGCAGGAGCAACAGGTTCCTTTGTGGCTGTCTCATCTGGATGTGTGCTCTGGACTGATGCTCCACATGCACCCATGTGAACAGGCTGCTGTGTGATCCCCAGGCCGAAAAGGCCAAGCAAGGAGCACACAGCAGCCCCTTACCACATCCCCCTGTGTGTCTAGGGAAATAATGCAACTCACCTGATGGACCTTCCCTGGCTTTGTCCAAGCCCTGGGTGACATCCTGGGAGAGGGATTCCAGCTCCAGGGACAGGCTGACTTTCTGGCTGGTGGACATGTCTCCTGGATGGTTTCGTCTTCCTCCTCTTCTACCTCCTTCTTCTCCTCGTCCTGCCCACAGTCCTGCCCTCTAGGAGGCTGACAACAGGCATCTCCAGCCCAGAGTCTACATTAAGGGGCGGGACGACTGACCCCTCTCCCAGGATATGGTGGAGCTGCTCATAATAGGATCAGGATTGGGGTAATAGAATCAGGAGTAGGCAAATCAGGCAACTGGAGTTGCAAATGAAGCCCGGGATTTAAATACCCCAGGCTTTATTTGCATGATCCCGTCCAGCCACCATTTTTAAATCCCCTTAGTTCAAACGAACTGCCCGCAGCTACACGCGGCAGTTTAAAGTTAATCTGAACTAAGTCCTTAGTTCAGATTAACTGTTACTCCTCTTGGAGTTTGCAACTCTGGATGCCTGATTTGCATACATAGTTCAAATTAACGAGCTAGTGTAGACATACCCTTAGTGATTTTTTTGTCTCTCTAGTTACAGTTAGAATCATAGAACACTAGAACTGGAAGGGACCTTGAGAGATCATCCAGTCTGGTCACCTATCCTCACAGCAGGACCAAGCACCATCTAGATCATCTCTGATAGATTTCTGTCTAACCTGCTCTTAAATATCTCCAGTGATGGTGATTCCACAATCTCCCTAGGCAATTTATTCCAGTGTTTATCCATCCTGACAGTTAGGAAGTTTTTCCTAATGTCCAACCTAAACCTCCCTTGCTGCAATTTAAGCCCATTGCTTCTTGTCCTGTCATCAGAGGCCAAGAAGAACAATTTTTCTCCCTCCTCCTTATAATACCCTTTTAGATACTTGAAAACCGCTACCATGTTCCCTCTCAATCTTCTCTTTTCTAAACTGAACAAGTCCAATTCTTTCAGTCTCCCTTCATAGGTCATGTTTTCTATACTTTTAATCATTTTTTGTTGCTTTTTTTGGACCTTCTCCAATTTTTCCACACTTTCTTGAAATGTGGCACCCAGATCTAGACACAATATTCCAGTTGAGACCTAATCAGTGCAGAGTAAAGCGGAATAATTATTTCTTGTGTCTTACTCACAACACTCCTGTTAATGCATCTCAGAATCATGTTTGCTTTTTTTGCAACATTGTCACACTGTTGACTCATATTTAACTTATGGTTCACTGTGACCCCTAAATACTTTTCAGTACTCCTTCCTAGACAATCACTTCCCATCTGTATGTGTGAAACTGATTGTTCTTTCCTACGTGGAGTACTTTGCATTTATCCTTTTTCAACTTCATGCTATTTAACTCTGACCATTTCTTTAGTTTGTTCAGTTCATTTTATTGATAAGAAGGTCATGTGTGACTGTGTCAAATGCCTTATTAAAGTCTAGGTATACAACGTCCATCACTTCTCCCTTATCCACAAGACTTGTTATGCTATCAAATAAAGCTATTGGATTGGTTTAACATGATTTGTTCTTTACAAATCCATGCTGGCTGTTACCCATCACCTTATTATCTTCCAGATGTTTGTAGATGAATCCCTTACCTACTTGCTCCATTATTTTCCCTGTCACAGAAGTTAAACTGACTGGTCTGTAGTTTCCTGAGTTGTTCTTATTTCCCTTTTTATAGATGGGCCTATATTTGCCCTTTTCCAGTCTTCTGGATTCTCTCCCAACGTCCATGACTTTTGAAAGATGCTAGCTAAAGACTCAGATACCTCCTCTATCAGGTCCTTGAGTATTCTAGGTTACCTTTTATCACTCCCTGGTAACTTGAAGACATCTAACTTTTCTAAGAAATTTTTAACTTGTTCTTTTCTTATTTTAACATCTAACTTCTAAACCTACCCTATTTCTACTAGCATTCACTATGTCAGGTATCCCATCACCATCAATCTTCTTGGTGAAAACTGAAACAAAAAGTCATTAAGCACCTCTGCCATTTCCAGTTAGTTACTTTGGGCTTCATCCCATTCCCGTTTGGACTGGTTCTATATCAGTTTAGTCCCATTGACTTCAGAGGAGTGAGTGAAAAGGGAATCAGGATTTGTATTTATTTTTGCCATATTAAAATAAGACACAGGCAAGAGATAGTCATTGCATGCAGGTACAACAATTCTGCTCAGCTCTGTTTAAGTAGGCTGTTGACTCTGAGTCATGGGCAATGGATGAAACCGAAGATATTGATTCTGATTACTACTGCTTTTTAACAAAGTTCAGCAAATCTAAAACTGCTGCCACTGTGAAGAAGCCAAAGGAGTTCAGAAACCATCTTACCCAGCAAACACTTGACCTTCTTGTCAATCTGAGACACATGGCAGCCAAGGACAATACTGGCCTGGAGTATAAGCTCATCTGTAAAACATTGACGAGAAAGATGATAGAAAATTATGAGTAGCATCACCTTGCAAAACAGCAAAAGGCAGTTGAAGAGAAAACGAGTTTGCGAAGAGCTTGTCATGAAATCCAGGTAAGCCAAACTCTTCCAAGTGCATTTGTTGATGAAGACGGTGCAAGAATGACAAACAGATGTGAAATGGAACAAATTTGTCAGAGCTTTTATACCGAACTATTTTCATCAGCAACAGCAGTGGCGCCATTGCACCTGATGTGCTCTGCCAAGAAGTGGTAGCAGCCCTTCAGAAGATGAAGTTGGGAAAAGTGGCGGATTTAGACCAAGTACCTGTAGAAGAACTCTGCGTGGGAGATGATACTTTCTTCAAAGCATTTAGTGAGAGATTCTCAAGATATGTTAAGTAGGGGAGAATTCCAAATGATTGGAAGAGATCACAAACTGTTCTTCTGCCAAAAGAAGCTGATGGAGAAGACATTCTCAACCATTGACCTATTGGCCTGCTTTCTCATCTTTATAAGATCTTTATGAGAATGAACTATGTTCTTGTTGAGGTGTCCTTGAGGAAAACATGAGAAAGGAACAGGCAGGCTTTTGTAGGGGATTCTCCACAGCGGACCATATTTTCGTGGTCCCACAGATGACAGAAAGGTATAGGGAGCATGTATATTCCATTGGTATCCACGAGACATAAAAAGAACAAGAGGAATGCCTCCAGCATGTTGGGTGGATCCATTATGGAGGATTCATGGAAGGACACGGATGATGAGAACCACACAAAATAGGATAGCGTGGAAAAGTTGTGATCTGCATTGGTGATTATCTGCATCGATGAAATCACGGATATTCCAAGTAGGTAAAAAGTTCTATGTACAGTTAAGATGCAGTATATGGAAGTTAAGTTTGGTTCTTCTCCCTAAGCAACAAACCACACAGGTCTTTATGATATTCACCATGCTTATTTTTCTGATTTTTATATTCATTTGCCAAGTGGTATGCAACACCTTTGCACAGCGGTCACTGTCATGGGCTCTTATCTATGGCTGCTGTTCTGCTCTGGCATATAACTTTTGGTTACTGCATACACTGGTCACATGTTTGTTTTCACAGTAATTTCCTTACCAGCGTCCATGTATGGAGGAACTTTTATGACATTTCTATCACCAGCCATTGGCCTCATTTGACTTTAATTTGCTCTTCTCCCTGCTTGGCTGCTGTATGTTGTACATTTTTAGCTGCATGGTGTTTGGAGCAACACGTTGTTGTTGTGCCCATTGGTCAAATCAGCACCCTCTACATTTAAGAGCAGTGGGGGCGGGGAGAGGATGTGCCTGTCTCATTCAGAGCAAAGCAGGAGAAACAAAAAAGCAAATGTTAAGACTATGAAGAGTGCAGTGAAAAAGGTCAGATGTCTGAATCACAAAGGAAAAGGAGTATGTGCACATGTATATAAGAACCACATTACCTACAACATTCAGAATTCTTAAGAACTATTCTGAAAGATGAGTCAACCAAATCAGACTTCGGTTCTTATGAAACTTTCTTAGCACTAATTACTTTGCACATTTTTGCTCACTATTGTGTCAAGTAAGCCATACAGCAGATGACAGGGTATGAATTATCGAGTGCACCAACGGGCTGCATGATAGATACCTATTAGTTCGTGCCAGCAGCATTCACAGAGAGCAGTTAGCAGGCAACACTTTTGTGTGTTCCATAATTTACACACACCTTTTAGACATCACAAAGTAGGCTACCCCTAAAAGGGTTAGGGTTAGGGGTGTACAATCAGGATTTTAGTCTTGCAAGAAATGCTTGATTTGTCTTTGGCAGATGTTTATATAGGGTGTTCTGGCAAGCAACAAAAAGTTTTTTCCTCTCTCTCAACCTCTCCAGTTAGAATTAATTTTTGAGGCAAAGATGCTCCCGGGGAACTGACATTAGTGGTTGAGCTGAGATCCTTTGGAAGTAAATGCCTCTTCACTATACGTGAGTGGGTCAGTTTGAGGACTGATGTGCATATGCAAATAAAAGTAGTTGCACCAAACATCATGTCACTGATTTCTCCTTCAGCAAGAAGCAGACATACAAAAGCTCCCACATACACAACTGCAACATAAGGCGATGTGTTCTATCATTTCACCATGGTGATTAACCATTTACTCGCCTGAAAACTATTTTTGGTCACAAGTGAGAGCGTCAAGTACTTGAGAGTGAATTCAAGTGTCTACAAAAGTGGAGGCTCTTTTTGGAAGATCAAGATCTAATTATTATACAAGAGGACAATGGAGATACCAGTAATGTAGAAGGCAAGCAGAAGATAGTTGAATAAAGCTTGGTAATGCTAAAATTATCTATATTAAGAACAGTCAAATCAGTATCTGCAAGAAAATTGAAATGTTCTCGTAGCACTAGCTATTCTAAGAAATACAAGCAATGCAATTTAAAGCAATTCTGTTATCTAATAAACATGAGGACATTTTGCCAAGAATAACAAATCCTGAAATATCCAGTAAGCTGCTTAACTGTTTATAGATGTTAAAAGCTATTTGGATGTAGACACATAGGCTGGTATCCTTCTCTGCTTTGCACTGGTTTATGCTGATGTAATTCCAGTTACTTCAGAAGAATAGTGCTCCTAATCTCTACAGGTATGTCTACACTAGCCTCCTAGTTCGAACTAGGAGAGTAATGTAGGCATACCGCACTTGCAAATGAAGCCCGGGATTTGAATTTCCCGGGTTTCATTTGCATAAGCGGGGAGCCGCCATTTTTAAAACCCCGCTGGTTCGAACCCCGTGCAGCGCGGCTACACGGGGCTCGAACTAGGTAGTTCGGACTAGGCTTCCTACTCCGAACTACCGGTACACCTCGTTCCTCATTCCACGAGGTGTACCAGTAGTTCAGAATAAGAAGCCTAGTCCGAACTACCTAGTTCGAGCCCCGTGTAGCCGCGCTGCTCGGGGTTCGAACCAGCGGGGTTTTAAAAATGGCGGCTCCCCGCTTATGCAAATGAAGCCCTGGAAATTCAAATCCCGGGCTTCATTTGCAAGTGCGGTATGCCTACATTACCCCGCTAGTTCGAACTAGTGGGGTAGTGTAGACATACCCTTACAGAATAATCAGGCCTTTAGTATGAGTTGGTTGCTATTGGCCTGGTTGGTAATGCAAGCATTTTAATTAATGTCGGCATGTATGTTTAAGATGAAAAATAAAGTCCATTTATATAAACCTGAATACAAACATAAAACACATTTTTTTAGGTTCTTGCTTGCTTCATGGCACTCTAGGTGTAACCTGTCTCTTTCTCTGTCTCTTCTCTTCATTGATGTTAAAGATTTTGGATGGCGCCTCCAGCAATACATCTAACCAAAATTGGCAGCTCTTCTTCCTAGAGATCATAGTCAGTAAAATATTTTCTCTTTCCTTTGTTATGGATTTCTCCCAAACATCTATACAGAAACAAAGAAAAGATATATGCAAGTGTTTTAAAGATTTAAAGATGGCATTCAAGTTTTACGCAAAGGTGAGAAAGAAAAAGAAGGTTTCTCATTCAACATCAGAGAACTGAAAGGTTATAGATTTATTTTGAACATCCAAGTTAGCCAGGCAGCTCCTGGGTTAGTTCTGGAGATGGCTACTGGAATAGGGGAAGTATGGAAGCCTGATTAGTGCTATGAAAACTTTTTTCAGGAAGTTCAGCCTAGCCACTGCAGACTTTTTGCACTTGTGGATTGCAAAATATTATAAAGATAGAAAAAACTCAAAGCTGAGCCTGAGTGTGAAGCTTGAGGCATTTTTTTCAAACAGCTCCACTAAATTCAGCTGAAAAAACCAGCATGTGAGACAATGAAGAATTTCTCTGCCTTCATAAGCTGGTCACAGATCACCTATGAATTTTCTCTGTCTGGATCCAAAGACCCTTCTCTGCGCTTCATTCACCCCTAGCCCTGCACACACACTTATTCATACCGCCCACCAAACCAGGACTCTTATGAGACTCTGCCACATATGTCTCCACAAGTTGGCCCTGTGTTCCGTGTTTCCCTTTAATCTCCCACCCCGCCCCACCCCACCCCTGCAGTTGAACCTATAAAGAGACCATTGACCAAAGAACATGATATTTTATTTGGGGAAAAGGGCAGGGAAAGGAAAGAAGTGGGAACCTGAAGGAAGAAGGGGAGTTTAGGAACAGGAATGGGACTGGCTTCTGCCTTCCAAGGGCCTGGAGGGTATGGCTTCCTTTGAATTCCCCCTACCCATGTCCAGGGGCCCTAGCAGCCCCTGGGGGTGGAAGCTGTGGGGCTAGAGAAGGAGGACTGGAGTTGTCATCAGGGCAAATGGAGTTCTCGGAGGAGACCCTCTCCAGACATGATGCTAAGCGCTCCATCACGGCAATCAGGGAGGCAAATGTGGTCTCCTGCTGCTTCTCCTGCTTCTCCCTGGGGTCTCTTTTCTCTTGGCACTCTGTGATCTGGTCCAGGTGCTCTGCCCACATCTCTTCTATGAGGGAGTGCAAGCCATCCATCTGCCCACGAAACATGTCCTCCCTTGTGCATTTTACTTGTGGATCTGAGCCAGGTGGGTAGATGCTGGAGAAGGAGGAGGAGGAGGAGGACACATTGAGCTAGTGTCTGTCCCAGCTGCAAAGAAAAGTTACAGAGGTAGACTTACAGGAGATATATTGTGTTAAGCTTAACTCTAATCTCATAGACTCATAGACTTTAAGGTCAGAAGGGACCATTATGATCATCTAGTCTGACCCCCTGCACAGTGCAGGCCACAGAATCTCACCCACCCCTCTTAGAATAATCCTCTCACCTATGTCTCAGGTATTGAAGCCCTGGGAACTGGATTCTGTGAAAGCAAAAGTCTTCAAAGTCATTTCAGTGTTTGAAGGATTCTTGTCAGTCATTTCCACATGTGTAATGGTGTGCTGCTTGCTCAAAATGGGCTCACAAATGCTGGCCACACAAGATAGGACAGTCTACTTTTCCTGGGACTTTTTGAGATCATCCGGGAGAGCAGTAGAGGTGCAAGATCTGGCCGGAGCGGTCAGTGTGGGAAGCCTCCCAGAAGCTAATAGCTTTGACTTCTGGCAACACAGCATCTACACTGCCATAAATTCAATTGTGCAAGGTTGGGAATAGTGTTAATCCTCATGAAAAGCAGGAGTACTTAAATCAACTTCAGCAGCCCTTAAGGTCAATGCAACCAGATTAGTAGTGTGGACACATCACTTAGAAAATTCACCATCTGCTACTAAAGTCCATATATGGAGCTATACACCTAACTCATAGAGCTGGAAGGGACCTTGAGAGATCATCAAATCCAGCCCCCTGCCCTCATGGTAGGACTAAGTACCACCCTTCTTATATTTGCCCCAGATCTCTAATTGGTCCCCTGAAGGGCTGAACTCAAAGTCTTGGATTTGATAAGCCAATGCACAAACCACTAAGCTACCTTTCCTCTGGATGTAAAGCCCTACTGTAGACCAGGCCTATATTAGCCCTTTAATATTTTCTTAATAGGATACACAAGTGCATGTTAAGATCATTAGAGAACATTATAGTTGAGAAATCACTGTTAAAAATGAAAAAGATACTTCCTTTATGACATAAGGATAGAATGGAATCTCTGAATTTCAGTCTATAAGCAACGCAGATATTAAATTCCCTTTAGAAAGATGTAGGTGTTAGCAAACAGTTTGGCTCTGAACGCAAACACCCCCACACCTCATGAATTTGTATTCTGAGCCAGAAAAGCCATAGGAGTATAAATAAGTGTTCAGCTGACTAGTGGGTTTCTTAAACCATTTTGCATGCTTGCACCAAACCTTTTCCTTACTAAAACATTGTAGGAATCTTCATTTGAGATAATAAAAGCTTGCCTGAGATTTGTTATTCTTTTAAATTAGCTACACATTGAACTTTCAAAAAAAAAAAACTTCTTTAGGAAAGAATAAAAATTAAATAAGCAACAAAGGCCTATTTTCTTTTCTTTCTAATCTGCTCTAAAATTAAGATAATTTACCATCCCAAATAATTGTCTTTGATCAGACAGAGAAGTGACTGCAACATATTCAATACAGTTTGCATGTTTATTTTTTTCTTTAATATCTACTATATATTTGTTTGTTGGTGAGCTAGTGAGTCAGTCTGTCTGTCCATCCATCTGTCAAGAAATTCCTCTTAAATGGTAAAAGCTAGGATGACCAAATTTGGTGCACTGCTTCCTCTTATCATAACTTAAAGCAAGGTAAGAATGTGGTTGTGCCAGGACAATGGGATGTACCTGGAATGGGATTGTTTTTCATTACATGGAAAGAGAGGGGCGGTTTGCAGGGACAGTTATACTATGTAATGACTATAGGGGACAGCAAGGGACCAGAGATGGGGACCTGGACAGCTATAATCCCACTGAGGCAGCAGGGGGGAGGGGTAGAGGCAAATTTCCCATCCACCCCCAAGGCAGCAGGGCCAACCCCAGAGAGCTGCCGCCTAGACAGTATAGTCCCCGCCAGCTCTTGCACCTCCCACAGCTCTTGCCCCCTGCCCTAAGCCCTTCCTCAACCTCCAACCTTGACTCCAGCAATCCTCACACACACACAACCCCCTACTGTGAGCCTCTCTACATTCCCAATCGTGACTTCTGCACCTCCCACAACCTCTGCTCCGAGGCCCCCACATTCCCAAGCCCCTGCACTGATTCCTGCACTCCACACACTTCAGCCCCCTACTGTGAAGTGCCCAAGCAATGCCAGGCAAACTTTCTAGTTTGCTAGATAGTCCCTTTATCCTGAATTAACTTGACTGACCTCAATAGTATTATTCCTGACTGACACAGTGTAAGTGAGGGGAAAATCAGACCCACTGGGGTTACTCTAGCATAAATCTGAGGTATAAGAAAAATGTAGGCCTACTGCTTGAGTTACAACCTCTATACACTAATGTCAGTGAAATCCAAATCGGGCCTACTTTGTTTATTTTGGTGCATGCTGAAATAATGCTCAGGATACCTGATTCTAACTAGATGAAACTAAAAGATAGAACTAAAACCCTGAGGAGAAAAAAAATCCAGAGCCTTCTGTAATAAACAGAGGCTCATGTCTGCATCACTAAGCAATTGTTAAACGAGCTTCTTCTTCTTTTTTTTCTTTTTTTTAAAGAAACCTACCTACGCAGCTTCCTGGGCAGAGAGTGTTGGTCCAATCCATGCCCCTGGGACATTTCAGCCACTCTAATTGGTTGGTGACTCATGTTTTCTTTCTCCACCTCTCCCCCTGTTCTTGTAAATACAATAGTTCCAGGAAAAATGTATTTTCTGGGATTCTTGTTGCAAGTGCGTGCGTGTCAACAGCCACGGTGTTAGAAAAGAAGATGAAAGAAGAAATAAAAAGGCATTGTATTGAGATCAGGTAGCTCAGTTATAGGAAAACATCTTAACCTTTTATCATGCTGAAAACAGAGCTCTCTCTGCTTGTTCTGGAACTAGTCTCACTTAGTGAAACAAAGTCCATGGAGGAGACTGGGCAAAAGGAATACAATACAAAGTATACCAACAGAAATTAGAAAAGGGCCCTTCTTTAAGATATCATACGCTGTACAACTCTGATGTCAAGGATACTATTTGTGAAATAAAGTGCAGGTTGGACCTCCCTGGTCAAGCTCCCTTTGACTGGCCCCTGATGAGGGAGTTTTCCAGATCAGGGAAGTTCTAGAGTGAGGGTGCCAGACTCTCGCTGCACTTCTCTTCCCAGGTACCTGCCACTGTTGCCCCGGCCCCCTGGGTGCAGAAGGCCTGAGGGCTCCCCAGCTACATGAGCTTCAGCGGCAGCTCTTCAGGTGCTCACAGCCCAGCCTACCCCACCAGTGCTTGTAGCCCTGACAGCCGTGAGCTCTGCAGCCCCTCCTTCCTGACCCTGCCAGCTGCAGCCCCATTGACTTCCCAACCCCACTGACTGTGAGCTCTGCTGCCCCGCCAGCTTCCCAGCCTGGCAGGCTAAGGACTCTGCTGCCCCTTGGGCTCCACTGCCCTGCTGGCCCCACCATCCAGCTCTGCTCCCAGCCTCTGGCCACCTCGGTGCTGGGGCTTACTCCCCAAGTGTTACCACTGAAATCAAGTTATTACTCGACATTAGCGAGAGTGGTAACATTTGGTCTTTTGTGCCCTCTAACAATTAGTGATTGTCCAGATGAAATTAATTACACGTTATCAAAATAAAAATATTCCACAAAACAAATGAAAGTGTTTTGTATGCATTGGGCCATCTCTTCTGTCACAACTCCCCTGGCATCAATTGGGCTATAATGTATACAAGTTGAGGGCCTGGCCAGTTGTAAACACTGAATTTGTAGGTGTCTGGGTACCATCTAGAATTCTGTTATGTTCCAAGGATTCTAGTAGGAATTCATCTTAATTGCTTCTTCCTCACTGTGCATGCTGAGCAGCAAAAAAAACACTGTGAAGCCTAACTTGCTGGTGATACTTTGTTGCTCTTTCAAATCCAGCTAAATAAAATGGTCAGAAATAAGGGCCAAATCATTTTCTATTCTGAACTCAGTTACCTCCAGGGCAACTTTAGTGAGTTCTGCTTCTCCAAAATATACAGTAAATCCAGTGGGCAACATGGTACTTTCACTGACACTCGTGTAAATATGGAGCAACCCCACTAAGGGGCTGTGTCTACATTGGCACCCTTTTCCTTCTTGAAAGGAGGAATAAGGGATCTTCCGGAAAAGGGCTTATTTTCCGCAAGATCCCATCTAGACTGGTGCTTTTCTCGGGCAAAACCCCGAGCTGGAAAAAAGCGGCAGCCATGTTCATGCAAATGCCACAGGGGATATTTAAATCCCCCGCGGAATTTGCAATTCCGAAGTAACTCATTAGCATCTCTTTTACGGAAAAGGGTGCCAGTGTAGACACAGCCAGGGTGTGTCTAGACCACAGGGTTTGTTTTTTTTTAAAAGGAGCCTTTTTTTGAAAAAACCTCCCCTGCCTTTAGATTGCTGCTGCATTCTTTCGGAATTAAATCAAAAGAACGCAGGTTTTTTTGACCGTGGTAAACCTCATTTTATGAGGAAGAATGCCTTTTTTCAAAAGTGCTCTTTCGAAAAAAGGCATTATTGAATGCAAACAGGGCTTTTTTGAAAGAGAGCATCCAGACTGCCTGAGTACTCTCTTTCGAAAAGGCAGCTTGCTTTTTTGAAAGTACTGGTTGTAGTCTAGATGCTCTTTTTCGAAAGAGGCTTTTTCAAAAGTATCTTTCCAAAAATCCTCTTTCAAAAGAGGCTTGCAGTCTAGATGTAGCCTAAAAGTCACTGGACTCTATTATGCAGTGAGGATTAGGAACCATCTTGTCTAATAATATTCAATGTGTCAATGGAGTTACACCAGATTAACAATCAAAGCTGAAGCAGAATTTGGTTCCCTGGGGTTGATTCCTGAGAGCAATTTCTTTGAAATCAGTGGTGTTACAGGCATGTAAATAGGACCACTGACAGCAGAATTTGTCTCTGATACTTTAAGGCACCCACATACAAAACAGTGAAAGAGTAGGACACTGAAATCATACAGTAACACATCAGTTACACCAGACTAGTATGAGTGCAGGATACTGTGAAACATCATGCAGTAATCTTGCTGAATGTTCCATTAACAAAATGAAAGACTGTGACAGCAGAATACATGAATACCTCTTTCCCTCTGACTTTGACCTTTCTGTTGAGACAGGTGTTCTGGTGATAATGAAACCCCTTTTTCACAATTGACAATAGAAACATCTACAACTGGCAATTTTCAGTAAATTGTAAATTGGCCTGAGATACCAACTTGAAATCTCTCAACTGCCTTTGAACTGTCTATGAAACATCAGCAACTTCACTTCCACAGATGAGATGTGTACAAATAAGAGATGTTCTGTCATGAGTGTAGGCAAAGTTAATTTGACAGAAAAGGGGAGTTATTTGGAATTTTTTTATTGACATATTGATCATGAATATTTAAAATTTGCTTGCCTGTGCTCACTAAAGACTCAATTCTGGCAAACACGTAAAGATAACTGACTTTACAATATACATACTGGCTACATCTAGACTGGCATGATTTTCCGCAAATGCTTTTAACGGAAAACTTTTCCGTTAAAAGCATTTGCGGAAAAGAACATCTAGATTGGCACGGACGCTTTTCCGCAAAAAGTGCTTTTGCGGAAAAGTGTCCGTGCCAATCTAGACGTGCTTTTCCGCAAAAAAGCCCTGATCGCTATTTTCGCGATCGGGGCTTTTTTGTGCAAAACAAATCTGAGCTGTCTACACTGGCCCTTTTGCGCAAAAGCTTTGTGCAAAAGGACTTTTGCCCGAATGGGAGCAGCATAGTATTTCCGCAAGAAGCACTGATTTCAGACAGTAGGAATTCAGCGTTCTTGCAGAAATTCAAGCGGCCAGTGTAGACAGCTGGCAAGTTTTTCCGCAAAAGCAGCTGCTTTTGCAGAAAAACTTGCCAGTCTAGACACAGCCATGTTGTGCATTTGTGGCAATACAGTACGATTGCTTGAATGTTCTCAAAAAATGAATACAAGATCAAAAGGGACACTTGTGGCCAATGTTAATATTTAAAAATCCAAACGAATATTCATGGGAAATGTTATGCATGATTTGTCAAGCTCCAAATGTGCTGGTGCTGTTATATTTTGGTAGTCAGATTCCTAGCTGGTTTACTTTAGCATAGTCAGTTCAGTGTAGCTACGCCAAGTTTCATCAACCAAGGATTTGATCCTTGGTGTGGATGTGTTTTTAGGAAGTCCATATAGTTTCCCTGCATGGTGGGACATACACTAACTTGGAAGCTGGATTTTATAGAGACTATATAAAGGGTGTGTCTAGACTACAGTGTTTTGTTGACAAAAGTGGACTTTTGTTGACAAAACTATGCTTGCGTCTACACTGTCGCCAAGTTCTGTCAACAGTAAGTCGACAGAACACGGCAGTTTTGTCGACAGCAGTAAACCTCATTCTATGAGGAATAATGCCTTTTGTCGACAGAGTTCTGTCGACAAAAGGCGCTATTGCATCCACATTGTGTTTTTCAAAAAAAAGCATCTAGACTCTCTGTCGACAAAGCGGCTTGCTTTGTCGACAAAAGCCTGTAGTCTAGACGTGCCCAAAGGGAGAATCTGGTAAAATCTATGTGTGAGTCAAAACTCAGTGGGACTTTACCAGAGATTGTAAAACATTTCTGTTCCTTTCAGTTATTGTAGATTTGTACTCACACGTTTTGCTTTGAGTTCAAAGTTCCAAAATCTCAAATGTGAAATTCCTAGTTCCATCAGATTACATCAGGGTTAATCAGCTTTGGAAGCCCCGAGGACCACAACGATACTCACAGCACTGTCGAGGGCCGCAACTTAAGTGTGGTTGCATCTACATGCAAATATATATGCAAATATATGCAAATAGCTTATTTCACACTAATGGGCATGGATACAATGATTAAGGCAAGATTACACAACACACAGGACCCATTTAAGTCAGTTCTGCTGATATTAATAAAAGCCAATATTTACCCATGGGCCATGTGTTGAGCCCCACGTAGACCCAAACCTCACTGCAGGCCGCAAACAAAGAGGCCATGGGCCGCATGTGGCCCACGGGTGGCATGTTGAGTAGCCCTGGATTACATAGATTTATGTCAATTTACACCCACTAAGAACTGGCATTTTCACTTTAACAAAAAATGAGCTTAGGCAACTTTTGTCTGGTTTTAGCATTTACTAGCTAACAGTTTTCACAACTGTGATCTGCAGACAACAAGCAACAATATTATTTAAGGTACACTCAGACTGGTAATATTTATGTGATTAACAAATTAGGAATAATGATCCCCTGTAGCACTATACAATGAGAGCACCTCCATATCTAATAAAGAGATATCCCTCTAGAAGGAGATTTCTCCATCTGTTTTTCTGTACCCTTTTACTGGTTTGATTATGTTAAAAGAGCCTTACATTTTGAAGTAAATCCTCTTTGGGACATGTATTCAATATTTTGCATGTGTTTGCTAAATGGAAAGGAAATATTTTATTGACAGTTTTTTCAACTGAAGGAAATGTTTACAGACTCATCTGTTTGTTAGGACATGAGACAAGCACACTATGATTATTTAAGTGTAGTTTTGCTATATCATAAAGCAAAATGCAGTATTACAGTGAGGCTACATCTAAACTACAATCCTCTTCCGCAAGAGGAAATGCAAATGTAGTGCTCATTTGCATATGTCATGCTCTCATTTGCAATTCCTGTTCCTTTCCCTTTTGTGCAAGAGGTTTTTGCACAAAAACCCCCTTTTGCGCAAGAGCCGTTCTTCCTCATTGTTTGAAAGCCTCACTGTAATACTGCATTTTGCCTTATGATATAGCAAAACTACACTTAAATAATCACAGTGGGCCTGTCTCAGGTCCTAACAAACAGCTGAGTCTGTAAACATTTCCTTCATTTGAGGAAGAACAGCTGTAATTTGGTCAGAAAAATGTGTAAAAATAAAATGTTAAAGTTGTATAAGAAAACCTGCTTAGTGGATGATTACATGTTGTGATACTAGTAACCACCATCTGCTAAGGACACAACTTTGAAAGGCAAGTGCATCAGAGGAAACTGAATCAGAGGATGTGTCTGGTGTCCTAACCTCATCTCCTCCCCAGCCAGCCAATCTACAACTGTGGGCTGGACCAGCCAGCTCTGGTACCATTTCACTTGGACATTTGCCAATGTGTGGCTTCCAACAGAAAAAGCCCATAGGACCTGAGAAGTGAAAAGGGGTGATCTTATAGGGGTATATTTGAGGAAGACTCCTTAAAATCAGGTGTAAGTCCCAAAGTGCAAATGGAACCGTCATGTGTAGTTTGCACATCAGAAAGAGAGCCTTGAAATCAAATTGTTGCTGTGTTTTAATATTTGCCTCAACTTACGATTAAAGCCAATCAAAACGAAAATGGATGGAGCAGATTTCTATTGGAAGACACAGTTTCACCAAAACAAATATTTCAGTGGAATGTGGCAAGTTTGAGGAAATATTTTTGAGGGAAGAAGTAAAATGAATTGTTTCAACATATTCATTTCATGTTCATATTATCAAAATGTTTGTTTTTGACAAGGTAAACAATTCATTATGACAACATTTAGATTTATTTCATTTTTATTTTGGCATTGCATTATAATATTTATTATATAGTGTTTATTACACAGTATATAAAATATTTTAATATGCTATACATGTAGTTGAAATCAATATAATCAAAAATAAATATTTTGACATTATCTAAAAAGATTTTAATAGTCCAAATCAAACAAATGTTGGAACTTGAATGGTTTGGAATGATACTTCTTTTAACTTCTGAATTTCCCTGAGAACAAAAATTCTAGCAGGCCCACTTTCAGTAGCTATGTCTCCTGTCATTTAGCAAATCTTGTTCAGACGGTGCACAAGACAATTCCAGTTCTGGGTGATGCTCCCATCACACGAACAGAAAACAGAAGGAAAAGGTAATTATAGGCTTGGGTAGCAAGAGCATTTCTTCCAAGTCAATATAGGTGGAACCATAATGCATGTTTTAAAATAAACTGTTCCAAAGTTTAAGAGTAAGAGGAAGTTGAATATGTTCAAATCATTCTAAAGTCATTTCCGCAGCTTTTCTGTGACATTTTATCTCTACATGTATTAATTTTATCTCAGCAATAATTGTTAATACCAAGGATACTCAACACATGCTCCATTGTTTTGTTGTTGTTGTTGTTGTTTTGTGGCCCATGGTACAGTTTGGGTTTATGCAGGGCTCAACACATGGCCCATGGGTGGAATCCTTTGAACATGGCCTCTACTGAGAACACACTCCACAACAGCGAGGCATCCCCCAGGCAGGGTGAACACTGAAAGACGCAAGCAGATGGGCTGGCTGGAACAGACGGGTACAGGGTGTCGGTATTTCTAGCCCACAGGGAGGAGGTGCTGGGGGCACTGGGGCATTGTGTAAAGTGCTTTGTATTCATGCCCGTCAGTGCGAAAGAGGCTATTTGCATATATGTACATATATATTTGCATGTATATACAACCACATTTAAGTTGCAGCACTCGCCATGTGCTGTGAGTATCATTGTGGCCCCCAGGGCTTCCAAAGCTGAGTAGCTCTGATTTATACAGTAGCATCTTAACTTCTTGACATATGGAATCATGTTTTTCTGATATGAAACATGTTTGAAATAATGCATCTGCTTTCATTCAGAGTTAGAAGCTGGCTGAAAAATGGCAACAGAATAGCATGTTAGGAGCTGAAAGTAGTCTACTCTTGCTTGCCCATACCTGCTCTAATGATCATACTTGCAACTTTAGAATAAGTTCATTAACTTTAATGGAACAATTACAGAGTTATACTCCTGTAACTCAGAGCAAATATGTGCCACTCTTTGGGGCAGCAACCATCCTTGTTTTCGCATCTGAACTATGGAGTAGGGCTTCTCGGGGTTATGATTCTGCACCATTGGCTTATTTTTCTCCATTATGATACAATGGGGATCTACTTAATTAGCATGTAATGTGCAAATTACTTTTTTCAATCAACAATAAAGTCAATAAATATTAATTTTCATTTTTAGTAGTTTTTTAGTCGTTTAAGGAAATCATCTATAAAAAACAGGTAAATTTATTATAACTTTAGATACTTAAAAGAACACTAACGGTCTTTTGAATGCATGATCCTAACTTCAAATACACTTGAAAACATGTGTAGGGGAATATATTTTAATTTTCTATTTGCAGACATTGGGGAGACAAGGCTAGAAAGGATGTGGGGCAAAATGTGAGCCAAAATGTGTCACCATGGTGACAAATTAAATTCCAAACCCTTGCGAGACTCCCTTTAAGGCTGAAGTAATACAAATCATTTATAGCCATCTGAAATGGTTGGCCTTACGACTGACATCTGTAGTAATACATAGGAAGGGACATTACAATATAAGATCCCCGCCCAAGCAGCTTAATGAAAACAAGACAATTCAAACCCTATTACTTATATCCATGAAGCACTCATGCCCCAAATTCCGCCACTACCATGCACGTTCAGGAGTCACCAATTGCTCTCATTCCAACTAGGGGTGTCATGACAATATATTCACATAATCTCATGGGTAGGCAAAAAAGCACTAACCATCTGGATGGTATTGCAATCATGAGTATTACTGCTAGCAATGATTATAAAGAATAATTACATTGCCTGGGATAGTAACACTAATTTGTAGATGGAAACCTGGCTAAAAGAGTAAGCAAAATAAATGACAGTCTCAAGTTAGGTGTCTTTTGGGTTGCTGATGGCCTGATGGCTTTATATAAGATCTTTTATTAATATCTGACAATGTAAAATCAAGCTAATGAAATTGAGACCACAGTAATGGTGCACAGCTTCAGTGCTGACACACTGAAGTGACACTACAAATGCCTTAAAACACCATAAGGAGGGAAAATCGTGAGGAATTGCAAACAACAGTGCAGACAATAAAACAAAGGGGGTAACTGCAATATTATAAATAATCAAGTGATATCCATCTTGTAAAAATTCAAACAAATAACGATCCAGAATAATAATCCAGAGTAATGATCCAGCACAATGAATAATGATCAAGAGTGCATACATTTTAGGTGGAAACCTGGAAAACACTTATACACACACAGTCTGTGAGTGATAGTAAACAGCAAATTAAACATGTTTGCATTTCAGTATGTCAGCAAAAACAGCCAGAGCCATTTATAGAGGAATCACATCCAAGAGACTGAAGGTAATGGATCACTCTCTGTCCAGCTCTGGACCCTAATTACAAAGTCCACAAATATTTGAAGGATGTAAATATGAAGACGGGAATTGGTTAGGAAGGTACAACTGGGTATAACTGGAAATTAAAGATAATGTAGGAAAAGCATGGGGAAGCAATTATGCTGTGAAATAGTCTCCCAAGGTTAGTGGTGGAAGCCTTTGGGAGATTTAAACTAGCTTTGACAAAACAAGAAAATGAAGTGTAAGGTAATGGATTGGCTGGCCAATTGGATCCCCCCCCCCCCCCCCCGACTTGCAGGGTTCCATGATCCCAGATTCCTCATCCCTCTCCCCTGCTGATGCACTGGAAGATATGTAATTCTTTAGCAGCTCTGAAAACTTCTGATTACATGGATATTATCACCTTCAGATAGATTATTTACACATTTTCATTGTAGCAACACTTAATACAGTATAAGCCATGGGCTGTTAGAAACATTGCCATATTACCAACCACTCTAACAAAATATGCTGTGTCTCTATAATTTAATACTGCTAAGAGCAAGCAAGAATGAGCATCATTATAGCTCAGAGAAAAATACAAGGGAAATTATATTTTAGATATGAAAATGGAAACAAATTGTCTGTGAACTATGTTTAATGGATTCCTTTTTGTAACACAGATATTGTAACACAATGATCTGTTTCACTTCAGCACCATCTCTATAAGGATAAACAAACTGAAACCTCATGAACACTTTTAATCTCTTATTTTTAGCATCAAAGGCTTTGACTGAACATTACCAGAAAAAAAAACCTTTAAAATACTTTCCCTTCTTTCCAACACATTTGCATCTCTAGAGCTGTACTTTATTTAGCCTACCACGTTGGTATTAATTTTCTGTGCAGCAAGTTGGAATGTCAGTGTACATTAACACCTGATCTATAAAGGGAATGCTGAGATCTCACTGGAAGTATTAGTCACTGCACCTTGGGAATGTAGTTGTGTGTTTTCATTGTTGGATCAAATGTCTGAGATGCACATGCCTTGATTCTTAATGAAACATGTACGCCATCAAATTCATTACCGATAACCCCGAAAACACAGAAAGATCAGAAACTTTCTTTAACTTATTTACCAATTCCCAGGCCTCCTCACTATTTTATTAGGCTGAAAGGTAGGGAACATTCTACCAAGAAAATATATAATTCCCGGGAGCATGCACTCATTTCCTCTCCACGAGTGGGTGGCAGTTCTCTATTTTTATTCAGGATATTTTCAGTATTTAGCAATTGACAAGGTCTTTTACCTAGAGTCTTGCACAGGCCCTTAGCTACGAGTCAAACTCTCAACCAGAAGTGAGCTGAACTCACAAGCCTGTTAGAAGATCTCTTTAATGTGTCCTTTGGGCTGCTTATTTAACAAACCTAACTGCTTCAGCTGACCCTAATAAACCACTCGTAGATACAATCCTGGTTATTACTTAACCCTCTCCTAACAGCTTCTAGCTTTTCCCATATTATATGATACTGACCTGGCTCTTCCTGCTGCTCTCCTTTCCACATGGCCCTACCACATTGTCCTTCTCTGATGCATTCCTCACAGGCTGCATTCCTAGTTTCTAATAGCTGTCCTCTTCTTTCCCATGCTTCTTCCCCATGCTTTCTCACAGATAACTATTTCCTCCTGATCCAACTAGATACTCTGATGTTCTGCTCTTTGAGGCCTTCTATTATTCTCTGCACCATTTTCTTCTAAATTCTTCTTCTTGGTGTCTTATGTTCATTCAAATGTCTATTATGTGATAGTTCTATGCCTCCAAAGTAAGAGGTTTATTTAAAGCAAAGCATCCTGTCCTTCTGCACATCCTAATCATTTGCATGTTGTTCTTAAGCACTGATTTTGGCCTTTTAATATTAAGAGAATTCCCTAGGAAGATGTGAGCAAAGAATTCCTAGATATATGCTATCTAGGATTAGCAATACACTCTGGCTACGTCTAGACTGGCATGATTTTCCGGAAATGCTTTTAACGGAAAAGTTTTCCATTAAACGCATTTTCGGAAAAGAGTGTCTAGATTGGCACGGATGCTTTTCCGCAAAAGCACTTTTTGCGGAAAAGCATCCATGGCCAATCTAGATGCGCTTTTGCGCAAAAAAGCCCTGATTGCCATTTTCGCAATCGGGGCTTTTTTGCACAAAAAAAATCTCAGCTGTCTATGCTGGCCCTTTTGCGCAAAAGTTTTGCACAAAAGGGACTTTTGCCCGAACGGGAGCAGCATAGTATTTCTGCAAAAAGCACTGATTTCTTACAGTAGGAAGTCAGTGCTTTTGCGGAAATTCAAGCGGCCAGTGTAGACAGCTGGCAAGTTTTTCCGGAAAAGCAGCTGATTTTCTGGAAAAACTGGCCAGTCTAGACACAGCCATATTAGTTGTAGCCGTTCTGCTCTCCCATTAATCCTTTCATCAAAAATGCAATTACCATAGAGATTAGATACCTTACATATGTGTGTACAGTTCAAAAATATGATGTCAAGAGATATAATAGAATCACAGGTAAGTATATAACAAGCAAGGGATAGAGGAGAAAGAAAAAAGCAGCAAAGGTGGAGATAAAACTAGAGGAAAGAAAAAAGATTGCAACATTAGGTGCAGTTGCCATGGAAATAAAGGAGCCATTACTATCTTTTTCGTTTGTTTGTTTTCAAATGGTTTTCTTTACTTTGACACCTTGGATCAGATCCTCAGTATAAAGTCAAAGGAATTCTACGAAATTCTACCATTGAGTTTAATTTAAAAGTTTAAGGCCAGAAGGGACAATTATATCATCTAATCCTGTTTATCACATGCTATTCAATTTTACCCATTTATCTTTGTACTGAGCCCAGTAATTATTGGTGTCTGTCTCATAAAAGTGAAATTTGTGTTTGACTGCAGCGTAACTTCCAGAAAGGCATACTTTCTTGATTTGAAGATATAAGAGGGAGAATCCATCACCTTGTTTGGTTGTTTCCTTCATTAATTACCCTCTCTCATATTATAAATAATATGAGGCTTATTATTTCTAATTAGAAATTATCAATTCAGCTTTAAGCTACTAGAATGGCTTGTTATACCTTAAGTGGTCTGGTAGTACCCTATAGACTGAAAAGTGGGCTGTGCCCACAAAAGCTCATGATGCCATCTACATGTTTTGTTAGTCTATAAAGTGCTACCAGGCCATTTGTTGTTTTTTTCTGTAACAGACTAACTCGGCTACCCCCTGAAGCTTGTTATACTTTGTTATACCTTTCCTTGCTAGACTGAAGGGCCCTTTAGTACGCTGTATTTTTCCCCACTAAGATGATACTTATCCACTGAAATTGTCACCTCTTAATCTTTTTGATCAACTAGTTAAATATAGTGAGCTCCTTAAATCTCTCACTATTTTCTCCAGCCCTCAATTCATTTTTAAGACTCTTTTATACATACCAGCTAAGGATCTTGAGAAAGTGAATGAGGAAAAATTTTGTACTTGTTCCTCTAACATAAAAACTAGGGGTCATGAAATGGAATTAATAGGGTGCAGGTTTAAAACAAACAAAAGGAAGTTTTTCTTCATGCAGCTCACAGTCAACCTGTGGAACTCCATGCCAGAGGATGTTGTAAAGAGCAGGACTTTAACAAGTTTCAAAAAAGAGCTAGATAAATCTATGGAGGTTAGATCTATGAATGCTTATTAGCCAGAATGGGTAGGCTCCATTTGTGAGGGGCTGGAAATGGATGACAGGAGAGGGATCATGTGATGATTACCTGTTCTGTTCACTCCCTCTGGGACATCGGGCATTGGCTACTGTTGGAAGACATGATACGAGGCTAGATGGATCTTTGGTCTAGCCCAGTATGGCCATTCTTATGTTCTTATCTATCCCATTTTATTATGGAGATGCTGGTCCACAGACTTTATGATGGTCCCTTAATTAAAATGATCTAATGCTCACACTTTTTAAACCTTGCAATATTAATGCAGCATTAATGTTAAAAACTGAACATTCAAAACTAGTAAATGTAGACGTAAGATTTCTCTAGATGTACTTTAAATGGTCTTTTATATTCTAAAATATGCAGAGGTAAGTTATAGGTTGAACCTCTCTAGTCCAGCACCCTTGGGACTTGGCAGGTGCAGAAACAGAATTTGCCAAACCACAGGAGGTTACTATTGACTAGCAGCATTACCAACACTTTCATTGTTTACTGGACTCTTAGAAGACATTTAGGGTAAATTAGAGTTAAATAACAGCACAGAACACTGAGAGACAGGACGGGTGGCTGTAAACAAACTTTATGGAACTGTGGGAAACTTGGGGCACATCTATGGTAAGTGGACTTCCAGCTAATTAAAATCATGCCGGACCATGGATATTGCCAGACCAGAGAGTGCCAGACTAGAGAGGTTCAACCTGTACTACCAATTAAAAACATATATAAAGCAGATAAGTTCTGAAGAATGTACTTTGGACACTAAACTTAGTACTAGTCCATTTTTTGTTTAGCTTTTTGTTGCTTTTTGAGGTGCACTTGGTTGGAGTGTAAGAAACCCCCAGAAACAGTTGTATCACATGATATGTTTCAGGTTTCATATGGATCCCCACATTCTGTGTCATAGAAATATTTCCATCATTTGAAATAATAACAATCCCTGTATCATCTTATTTTAAGTATGCTAAATCAAACCATATATATACACAGCAAGAAATACACTAAGATAAACAAGGATTTGCAGTCTGGAGATTGTTTAGAAAGAGCCTGGGGAATTAGTCTTCTCTTTCCTATTATTGTTTGCAGACTTTAGTGTATAATTCCTCATACACCAAACTAAGAATGCACTTTAAACAAGACAAAAAGGTTTTTTTTTAAAGCCATTAATATATTTAGATGTACACACACAATTTTTCTCCCAGAACTTTAGCACTGACTCCTAAAACACTTAGGGTATGTCTACACTACCCTCCTAGTTCGAACTAGGAGGGTAATGTAGGCATACCGCACTTGCTAATGAAGCCCGGGATTTGAATTTCACGGGCTTCATTAGCATAAGCGGGGAGCCGTCATTTTTAAATCCCCGCTGCTTCGAACCCCGTGTAGCGCGGCTACACGGGGCTCGAACTAGGTAGTTCGGACTAGGGTGCCTATTCCGAACTACCGGTACACCTCGTTTCACGAGGAGTAACGGTAGTTCGGAATAGGACCCTAGTCTGAACTACCTAGTTTGAGCCCCGTGTAGCCGCGCTACACGGGGTTCGAAGCAGCGGGGATTTAAAAATGGCGGCTCCCCGCTTATGCTAATGAAGCCCGGGAAATTCAAATCCCGGGCTTCATTAGCAAGTGCGGTATGCCTACATTACCCCGCTAGTTCGAACTAGCGGGGTAGTGTAGACATACCCTTAAGGAGTTTTTTTGATAACTATCGTATGAAAACTATATTAAGATGCAGCATCTCTGTTATACTGAGAAAGTGAATAAGATTGGAATAGTGGAATATTATCTTTCATCCTGACAAGGCCAAATGTAGGATTCAGATATATAACAGATTCAGAATAAGGGATATTAAAAATATAATAATGAAAAACACTTCAAAGGTTCTGGGAGTCATTCTTTTTCATGCAAATGACTCTTTCTGTAGTTTCAATTTAATGATTATATTTTAGATAAGATATTTTTAACAATAAAGTGAAGGAGGCACCCAATTAGTATAGAACATCAGTAACCTTGGGAATAAAATTCACCTCTGATGGAGAGATGTTTGAGAGATGTGTGGAATGTTTATTCAGAATATCCTTTATTGTATGAGACAGAGCAGATTTTTGGGTTTACAATATATTCTTGATAAGTTGTTGACCTTAGAGTACAAATAAGGATACGCTATGAGATGTTGGAATTTTCCGTTGTTAATAGGCAGCTTAAATGATTTTCAGTGCAATTTGCAATCAGTGATGTCTTATGGACTAGATCTGTATTTACAGCCTGTGAATCTGCAGTCGCTCCTGGATAAAATATGTGGAAAAGTACATTGATGTCATGAGACTATTTTTAGGTATTATTTGTGGATTTTTTTGCCAAAATGTCAAACATATATACATTTAAATATCTCTCCAGCTCCAAGACAGCTAGATGAACTTTCTTCCAGTAAGGAACAAAACAAACTAAAATCTTCCCCATTCTATTATTATGCAGAATTTGCCTTTCAATTTCAGACTAAAAGGAAGTTTCTTGCTGATGCTACAGGAACACTAAGAATAGGACTTATAATGGGTCCCTGGCTGCAACTTAAGCTATGGAGTCACCGCAGGCAGCTTCATAATCTATTTTTATACTTCATCTGCACTGCATTTTGTACAGGAGGTCAGAGTAGAGGAAGCTAGCCAATTGATGGTGATAGCCGGAGGCAGATACATGAACCACTAACAACTTTATTGTCTTCAAGAGGAAGAATTGGAAAATGGCTATTTTATGGTTGTATTGTAAAGAAAAAAATATTTAATTGTCACTGAGATAAAATAAGGTTGATGTTCCCTAACCAGGCTAGCCTGCTGGCTACCAGCCATCACAGGCAGGATGCATATCTACCAAAGAAGTATGTGTATATGCGTGCATAAAAGAGCAAGTTTATAGGTGTTTATATATTGTAGACCTCTCCTTGCCATTTGGAGTCACATATTGTCCATCAGTGAGGGTCCAATTATGCCATTCTTGCTTATGCTAATAGTACCTTGCCACACAAATAGACCCTTTGATAACAGTGTTGTAAGCAACTTTCAGAATGATTAAGAATATCCATTTCTCCCCAGCAATCCCCATTTCTCCCCAGCACGTCACCTCCGGCGGGCCATTTAAAAAGGGCCCGCCGACAAGGCAGGGGGGGCGCGACCTGGGAGGCCAGCTCCCGAAAGGTTTGGGGCCGGGTGCGGGGAGACGCCACCCCAGGAAGCCCGGAGTCCCGAGGCGGACCCCCGGAGGCGGGGGACCGAAGACGCCCGCGACTGGGGGTGACCAGCGGACCTGGACCTTACGGCAGAGGACGGGCTTCTCCAGCGCCAAGCGACCGAGCCACGGTAGGCTACGGGGACCCCCCGGGGAGGCCGATGGAGTTCGCAGTGGGGAGGAAGCAGCCTGGGGCGGGGCCCTTTTGGCGTCTGTGGGTGGACGCGTTTCGGGAAGGAATCCCACGTCCACCGCACAGGGAGCTAGCAGACCCCTGTGCTTAGGGCCCCAGGCTGGGACCCGGTGGAGAGGGTGGGCCTGGGTCCCCCTCCCGTCCCGCCGTCATCGGGAGTTGCGGGTCGCTCCAGCACCAACGAGCTGGAGCCTCCAGTGGAGACCATGGGGGAAAGCCCTGCCCAAAGGGACAGGTGACCCCTGGGCTCGCAGATCCCCCGGACTCGGCCGAGCGGGGTGATCGTGCCCAAAGGCGCTAAACCAGACGAGACTCCGGGACCAACGGGCCGGAGGCCGGCGACGGAGTTCCTCAAACCCTTCTCCCAGGGCGGGAGAGGGTGATCGCACCCCACCGCGGTCACACAGTACTTTCGAAAAAGCAAGCCGCTTTTTCAAAAAAGAACACTTAGGCAGTCTGGATGCTCTCTTTCGAAAAAGCACAGTTTGCATTATATAACACCTTTTTTCTAAAGAGCACTTTTGAAAAAAGGCATTCTTCCTCATAAAACAAGGTTTTCTGTGGTCGAAAAAACTGCTGCGTTCTTTTGATTTACTTTTGAAAGACTGCAGCAGCAGTCTAGACGCAGGGGAAGTTTTTTTTTAAAAAGGCCACTTTTTCCAAAAAAAACCTGTAATCTAGACACGCCCTACCACACCTGTTATTTCGAAATAATAACTCCTACTTTCAATGAGGAATAATGCTTATTTTGAAACAGCGGTAGTGTGGAGGCTCCACTGTTGCTATTTTGAAATAACTATTCCCCAAAGTCATTCAAAGTAATTACTCCCCAGAGCTTCCCGAGGATGTAAGTCAGGATAGCGCAACCACATTAAGGCAGCCTACCTCGGATGAATTTCAAGGGTTCCCTGTAGTGTGAATACATTATTTTGAAATTGTTATTTGAGGAGTTATTATTTCCGAATAAGTTATTTCAAAATAATGCCCTAATGTAGAAATACCCAATTTGTTAACATTCTTTTTAGAGTGCTGACACCTGATTTGGACATGGCATTTTAGTAATGGTGTCACTAATTCCTCCTTTTAATATCAAATTGATAGTTTCCTGCTCATACACTCAAGGATAGCTTTTTGCTCGCAAAGCCCCACTGCATTGTACTGCGAGCCCATATCCATCTTGTTATCTGCCATGACCCCTAAATCCTTTTTGGAGTCTGCTTTCCAAAATACAGTGCCACGTACTGTACGTGTTTTTTCATTTCCAGAGGACTTTGCATTAGACTGTATTAAATTATGTGTTTAACAAGTGAGCCCAGCTTACTATGATTTGTGGCATGGCACAATTGGACAATTTGTCCAGCCAACTAGATCCTGTATCCATAGATGTGCTTGCATACCCATTGCTACCTTTACAGCTAGATTCAGCCTCCAGGACTGTGTTCCAGTAACAAAATTCTATAGGTGCCCGCAAAGTGTAAGCCATTCAGTCTCTTCTACCTGTTCCAGTACCTTCTGTGAGGGTATGTCTACTACCACCCTAGTTCGAACTAGGGTGGTAATGTAGGCAACCAGAGTTGCAAATGAAGCCCGGGATTTGAATTTCCTGGGCTTCATTTGCATAAAGCCAGGAACCGCCATTTTTAAATGTCTGCTAGTGCGGACTCTATGCCGCACGGCTACACGCAGCATGGACTAGGTAGTTCGGACTAGGTTCCTAGTCCGAACTACCGTTACTCCTCATGAAACGGTGAAACAGTGAAATGAGGAGTAATGGTAGTTCGGACTAGGAAGCCTAGTCCGAACTACCTAGTCCGTGCCACGTGTAGCCACGCGGCACGGAGTCCGCATTAGCGGACATTTAAAAATGGTGGCGCCCGGCTTTATGCAAATGAAGCCCGGGAAATTCAAATCCCGGGCTTCATTTGCAACTCCGGTTGCCTACATTACCACCCTAGTTCGAACTAGGGTGGTAGTGTAGACATACCCTGATACAGCAGGGCTAGAGAACAGGCAGTAGAGGGGAGATATATAAGTCCTAGGCTAATTAAGGCAGGCTTCCCTAGAGATTAGACTAGTAATTAAAGCCCCTGTAGCCAATTAAGGCCTTGTCAGGAACTTAGAATCATAGGGTGTGTCTAGACTACATGCCTCTGTCGTCAGAGGCATGTAGATTAGACACAAAGGCAAGGGCAAATGAAGCCGCGATTTAAATGATCGCGGCTTCATTTAAACTTACATGGCTGCCACGCTGAGCCGACAAACAGCTGATTAGCTGTTTGTCGGCTCAGCGCGCTAGTCTGGACGCTGCCCTGCCGACATCAAAGCCATTTGTCGGCAGCCCTGGTAAACCTGGAATAACGGGACTGCCGACAAAGGGCTTTGATGTCGGCAAGGGAGCGTCCAGACTAGCGCGCTGAGCGGACAAACAGCTGATCAGCTGTTTGTCGGCTCAGCGCGGCAGCCATGTAAATTTAAATGAAGCCGCAATCATTTAAATCGCGGCTTCATTTGCCTTTGCCTATGTTTCTAATCTACATGCCTCTGACGAAAGAGGCATGTAGTCTAGACACAGCCATAGAGGTGAAAGAGGTCATCAAGTCCAGCCCCCTGCCCAAGGCAGGACCAATCCCAACTAAATCAACCCAGACAGGGCTTTGTCAAGCTGAGATTTAAAAACCTCCAGGGATGGACAGTCCACCATCTCCATAGGTAACCCATTCCAGTGCTTCACCACCCTCCTAGTGAAATAGTTTTTCCTAATACCCAACCTAGACCTCCCGCACTGTAACTTGAGACCATTGCTCCTTGTTCTGCCATCCCTCACTACTGAGAACAGCCTCTCTCCATCCTCTTTGGAACCTCCCTTCAGGAAGTTGAAGGCTGCTATCAAATTCCTCCTCACTCTTCTCTTCTGCAGACTAAAGAAACCCAAATCCCTCAGTCTCTCCTAATAGGTCATGTGCTACAGCCCCCTAATAATTTTGGTTGCCCTCCGCTGGACCCTTTCCTATGTGTCCACATCCTTTCTATAGTAGGGGGGCCAGAACTGGACACAATACTCCAGATGTGGCCTCACCAGAGCTGAATAAAGGAGAATAATGACTTCTCCAGATCTGCTGGCAATGCTCCTTCTAATGCAATCTAATATGCCATTAGTCTTCTTGGCTACAAGGGCACACTGATGACTCATATCCAGCTTCTCGTTCAGTGTAATATCCAGGTCCTTTTCTGCAGAACTGCTACTTAGCCATTCAGTCCCCAGCCTGTACCAGTGTTTGGGATTCTTCCGTCCCAAGTGCAGGACTTTACACTTGTCCTTGTTGAACTTCATCAGATTTCTTTTGGCCCAATCCTTTAATCTGTCCAAGTCTCTCTGGACCCTATCCCTGCCCTCCAGCATATCTCCCCCTAGCTTAGTGTCATCTGCAAACTCATTGAGGTCATTAATAAAGGTAATTGTTAATAAACTTAATAACTGCTGCCCCACACTCCTCTTCAAGAAGAGCATGTGGAGCGAGGAAGGAGAAAGGACTGGAGTTTAGAGGTGTGTTGCAGAAAGATTAGAGAAGTGGAGGAAGAAAGACTTCCTCCTTCTGCGTCAAGGACTGGGGGAGTCATCCTACCTAGGTGGGGAAAAGAGGAACCCACAGGAGTTGAGAGAGGCTGGGCTCAGACCCAGATTCCTTCCCCACTCCCTCTGCCCCAGACTATGAGCAAAGCGCACCATGCTTAAGGGATGGCCCACCACACTAATGCTGGTCATTTGCTACACCCACAAGTAGCTGCAGTCAGTGAAAGGCTGGGCGCTAGCTGACGTCACCATAGTAGTTTGTATGGCCAGTAGGTGCCATAAAGGCTTGAATTTATAACCCGTGAACCCAAGGGAGGTCCCATTTTGTTCTTATCTGAATGAGGAACATATCTGCCATCCAGGCTCACTGCAACCTCTGTGTGAGGGGGTGTTCCACTTACTCCTCGGAGAGAACATCTTCATGGCCTTTTTGGAGAAAAGCACACGAGGCCACTGTCCCTTCCTGCAGTTGCACACCATCACTCTCTCTGGTCTGCAACCTCTCTCATGCCAGGAGCTACTGCTGCCTGTTCATGACTTGGCCCTCCAGCCAGATCACCCTTCCCCTGCTGGGGCTGGAATGGCTTTTCCTACAAACAGGCTTAGGCCATCATAGTCACTGTCATGGAGTCACTCTCAGTGGCTGGCAGGAGAACACAGGTCCATTATCTACTCTGGGCTCCAGCTCAGGGACCCTCCAGTTAACAGTCAATGTTCTTTCCTCCCCAGGCCCCACTACATTTTTCTTCAGCTCTTTCCTAACCTTCTGGCTCACTCTTCCTTCTCTAGTCTATTAAAGTTCTCACTCTCTCCTGCCAGGAAGTAACTGCAGCCTGCCTATCCCTGTAACCCCCAAACCCTTCTCCCAAGGACAGACCATAGACTTTCCCAGCAGCCCCTTGGCTTCCTGTCATCCTTCTTTTATAGTCCCAGCTGAGCTCATTCCTCCTCAAATGCACTTCCTTACTGAGCCAGGGGATTGCTTAACCATCCAGTTCACCTCAGCTGTGGCCTGTTGCATGAATTAGTCCCTTCCTCCCTCTGCCCTAGCCCTTTCAGGGAAAGTACAGGACAAATACCCCATCACATTGTATATATGGGTAATTTTGTCCTTCTTTTGCACACACCACACAGGAGAAAGGAGAGATTCATGGTCCCTTGTCCTCAGTCACTTTTCATCCCTTGTGTAGTAACTTGCAAGATGGAGACTGTCTGGAGTCTATATATTTAAGTTGATGAAGTTGTATCATCATCAGGGGCAGCAGTATTCTCACTTCCTGTGTCCTTACAGCACAGTAACAAGACAGAAGGGAAATGTAAAGGACTAATGTTTGGGGAGGAGAAAGGTGTCATTTGTTCTCATGTTAGCTGAATTTATTGTGATAATGGAATCTCCCTGCTCATAGGGGAGAATTTTCTCTAATTTTCTTCTGCATTTTTGTGCTTTGGCACACTGAGAAAAGACTATCACTTAAATTCACTGACTGGGGCTTGTGCAAAACTGTCAGAACCAGTTACTAGTTGTATCTTAACTTTATTTTGTACATATACTAACCTTATTCATGAGAGTAGTATTGTCAGTGACATTTGCCTTCCAGTATAATGTCTTTGAAAAGGGAATGAGCCAATGTACTGCAATCCAACTCAGAAAGATCTTCTTTTCCTTCTTCACAACTTCCACCAAAGCCAAATTACCTAACATGACTCATTCATTTTATAACAGGGATTGAAGATGAAACCTCAAGGCGCTTTTGCTGCTACTTAGCACAGAACTTTGAACATTGCTTCTTAGAAAAAAATTGGTTCCTGGTCATGTAATGGGTTTACTACATGTCTCTCAATTAAGTCTTTACATTAATGAATATGTATCTGAAAGTGTAAGCTTTTTTAAAAAGTGGATCTCTCATAAAAAATCATGATAATGTCCATAGAAAGAAAAACACACTCACAATTCTGCACTTACATAGGGCCAACTCCAAAGCTTCACCCTAAGTAGCATTTGTGCACTGAGCATCTTTGGAAGAGAGAAAAGGACAAAATGCTCTCCCCCAACCTGGAAGGACCTCACTCCATAAGGAACACTTCAGGTCTCTAACCCCATGTCCTATGGCCCACTTTTTCTAGGTTGCCCATGCCCTGGGTGCTACTACAAAGGAGTCCTGATACAAAAGAGTCCTGGGGTTCATATATCTATACACCCACTCCTCAAGCAGCTCTTTCCTCCTTTGTGCAGAGGTATAGCTCTAGCTCCACTGTCAGTGGGAGCACTGTATCTGTGAAGCCAGATGCTGGATTTGCCCTATAGTATCAATAACGTAAGGGCATCAAAGCAGTTTCTGAACAAACCTTAAGCAAGGATCCTAAAATCCTTTTGAAATACATCAGTGGTATCCCCTGTTCGCAGATGAAAATATGGGGGACCAGAGAAGTGCAATGAAAGATTTCTCACTAGATCAGCTGCAGAGCAGCGGATAGAACTCAAGGCTGCAGACTCTCCCTACTCTCTAAGGGTACGTCTACACTACAGCGCTAGTTCGAACTAACTTAGTTCGAATTAGTTAATTCGAACTAAGCTAATTCGAACTAACGCGTCTAGAACTAAAAACTAGTTCGAATTAGCGTTTTGCTAATTCGAACTAGCAAGTCCACATTGAGTGGACTCTGAACAGGGCTTGAGGATGGCCGGAAGCAGTGCCGGCAGGGCATCAGAGGAGGACTTAGAGCGTGGAGATGCTGTCTCAGGCTAGCCGAGGGCTGTGCTTAAAGGGTCCCGACCCCCACCCCGGACACACAGTTCTCAGGGGTGCCCCGCTTGCAAAGAAGTTCTGGCTTGGAGTGCCCGGAGTACCCACACTGGGCACATCACACCACTCGGCCATCAGCCCGGCTGCACTTGCCGCAGGCTGCCATCTGGGGAGAGGGGGCAATTGGGGGGCTGCAGGAGAGCTTCCACCCACAGAAGCCCGCAGAGCCAGCCCAGTCCTCCCAATCGGGGGCTCGTACCCCATTCCTCCCTCACCTCCTTCCACTTACCCTTCCCTAGCCCCCCTTCTTATTGATGTACAAAATAAAGATAATGTTTCTTCCAACATTGACTCTGTCTTTATTGAACAAAACTGGGGGAGACTGGGAAAAGGAGGTTGGAGAGGGGAAGAGAAAGGCTGGGAGAGGGGAGGGCAACTAACATGATCAGGGGTTGGGAACAGGTCCCAGATGAAGAGAGGCTACAGAGACTGGGACTGTTCAGCTTAGAAAAGAGGAGACGGAGGGGGGACAGGATAGAGGTCTCTAAAAGCAGGAGTGGGGTGGAGAGGGTGCATTCATAAAAGTTCTTCATGAGTTCCCATAAAGAAGGACTAGAGGACACCAAAGGAAAGGAATGGGTAGCAGGCTTCAAACTAGTAAGAGAAAGTTGTTCTTCCCAAAGCAAATAGTTAACCTGCGGAACTCCTTGCTGCAGGAGGCTGTGAAGGCTACAACTAGAACAGAGTTGAAAGGGAAGTGAGATCAAGTCATGGAGGTTGGGTCCATGGAGTAGTCTTAGCCAGAGGGTAGGAGTGGTGTCCCTGCCCAAAGTTTGTGGAAGGCTGGAGAGGGATGGCACGAGACAAATGGCTTGGTCACTGTCTTCGGTCCATCCCCTCCAGGGTCCCTAGTGTTGGCCGCTGTCGGCAGACAGGCTACTGGGCTAGATGGACCTTTGGTCTGACCCAGGATGGCCATTGTAAGCTCAGGGCTCAGGGTCGGGGGTCTCAGTGGACCGTCTTGATTTTCATGCAAACCTGCTCCTGGGTGGCCAGGCTGGCAGCTCTCCTGTCCTAGCCGGCCACTTTCCTGTGCCTAGTGCGGAGATCGTGGACGAGGTCCATGATGTCCGCACTAGCCCAGGAAGGTGCCCGCCTCTTGCGGTCCAGGGCAAGCTCCCGGGAGCCGCCAGCCTGGTCCCGGGAAGAGGGGGTGGGCTGGGGGACATCGGGTGGGTGGCTCTGTGCCGTACCAGGTGCAGGGTCTGCTGGCTGGGTGCTGGCAGGCTTGCACCTGGCACGGGCACCGTAGCCAGCCCGTGCCCCTTTAAGGGGTCCGGGGCCGGGAGGGGGGCATAGAGTTTCCCTGGTGTTGGCCAGAGTGGCCACCAGGGAAAGCTGGGGAGGGCTAGCCTCCCACTAGTTCGAACTAAAGGGCTACACAGCCCTTAGTTCAAACTAGCTAGTTCGAACTAGGCGTTAGTCCTCGTAAAATGAGGTTTACCTAGTTCAAACTAAGCGCTCCGCTAGTTCGATTCAAATTCGAACTAGCGGAGCGCTAGTGTAGCGCCTATTAAAGTTAATTCGAACTAACGGACGTTAGTTCGAACTAACTTTGTAGTGTAGACATACCCTATGGGTGTGTCTACACTGCCACCCTAGTTCAAACTAGGGTGGCTAATGTAAGCATTCGAAGTTTCAAATGAAGACCGGGATTTAAATATCCTGGGCTTCATTTGCATTTTCCCAGGTGTTGCTATTTTTAAATCCCGCTTAGTGCGGACTCCGTCCCGCGGCCACACACAGCACGGAGTAGGTAGTTCAAATTAGGCTCTCTAATTCGAACTACTGGTACACCTCGTTCCACGAGGAGTAATGGTAGTTCGAATTAGAGAGCCTAATTTGAACTACCTACTCCGTGTCGCGTGTAGCCGCGGGCACAGAGTCTGCACTAATGGGGATTTAAAAACGGTGGCACCCAGCAAGATGTAAATGAAGCCCTGGATATTTAAATCCTGGGCTTCATTTGCAACTTCGAATGCCTACATTAGCCACCGTAGTTCGAACTAAGGTAGCAGTGTAGACATACCCTAACCGTTGGCGTAATCTTTTTCCCTGCAGCCTGCCACATGCGCTGAAGGGCAGAACAGATTAAATAAGTGCTAGAGTGTTTTGATTTTTGGCAAATGGAGCTGTTTGATGTCTGAAATATTTGTGATTATACTTATGAGTAAGACAGAACACTCTCAGTGTGTTCTTTGAGAATTCTGGTAGGTGCCTGTTGTATACATATTGTCCTGTACTAAAAGTAATATCATTAAGAGCTGTTATTCCTTCTTTTGGGGTACATCATCTGGATTTGGAATCTAGCAGGCAGAATCAGAGGGGCTTCCTTTCATTTCATTTGACCTAGCAGATGAAATCGAGTGATGAATTATTGTTACCATTACAGAAATTCATAGAAGTCTCAACCAAGATCCAACCTCCATTGTGCTAAGAGCTATACAAACACATAATGAGACAGTTTGTGGCCCAGAAAATGTACAGTCTAGCACAGATAAAAGGTGGTGAGGGGAAAAGCACTGTTATTCCCATTTATAAATGAAGAACTGAAAAACACTGGCTGCGTCTAGACTGGCAAATTTTTCCACAAAAGCAATCGCTTTTGCGCAAAAACTTGCCAGCTGTCTACACTGGCCGCTTGATTTTGCACAAAAGCACTGATGTTCTACTGTCTGAAATCAGTGCTTCTTGTGCAAATGCTTTGACGTTCCCGTTCGGGCAAAGCCCTTTTCCGGAAATGTTTTTGCACAAGAGGGCCAGTGTAGACAGCTAAAAACTGTTTTGCACAGAAAAGCCCTGATGACGAAAATGGCAATCGGGACTTTCTTGCGCAAAACCGCGTCTAGATTGGCATGGATGCTTTTCCACAAAAAGTGTTTTGCGCAAAAGCGTCCGTGCTGATCTAGACGCTCTTTTCCGCAAATGCTTTTAACGGAAAAACTTTTCCGTTAAAAGCATTTGTGTAAAATCATGCTAGTCTAGACGTAGCCACTGTGTCTTGGTCAGCCAAGACAAACATTTTTCACTCATGGAACTTTCATCTTCTGAAAATGTCAGGGTTAATTCACAGGGCTGGTTTGAGTTGAATGTTTGATTATAATAGAAGAAATAAAATAGTTCAGAACTATTCTCCATTCAAATCTACCAGACAGCACAAAAGCATTGGCTAGAAAACATCAGAATATAATTCCCTCAATATATGATAAGCCTCTTCCAGAACCATGTGCAATTGTATTTTATTATACTTTTAAGATATTTTTGTTTGTTATTTTTCTTCTTTATTTGTAAAAATATCCAGAATAGAATGTAAAATATTGAAAATTTAAAAAGATAATTGGTCTTTAAGAAAGCCCAACATTTTTAACACTTATTTACTTAAAAATATGTCCAGAACACTTATTTTACAATAAATATGCCATTAATTGGTCAGTGAAGAAAAACTTTTAATACAGGAAGATCCATGATGATAGATAAAATGTGGGAACCTGATTGCTTTTTTTAAATGATCCACTTCCCTCAGTATGTATAGCGAATCAGTGCAAACATAACATCTCCTATTCAGGAATTAGACTAGGTGAGAAAAGAAAAGCAACTTATTTTTGGAGACCAGAGAACACTAAGAAAAGCCATTTTGAATAGAAAATTCAGTCTTCTGCAATGTATACCTAACCAGCGTAGAAAGCAAAAAGGGAACCAAACAGGCTGCAAAACGTCAAGGAGATGAATGAGGTGATTCAACAGAAAAATAAACAACCAGTTTCGTATCTCTGTGTTTACAGTGGTTATCTTCTTGGATGATATGGTGAATGTTTATGAAGAAAATGTCTTTGATGTCCTATGGAAGGACTATGCTTGCACATTAATACACAGAAGTACCTGACAGAAGATTCTTCAGTATTTCTCTTCTACTACTTTGCTTTAAACATGGTCTGGCCATGGTCATTGTAACAAAAAAACTTGCAAAGAGCCTACTCTCAGGTACAAATGTTTGTTTGCAACCTTGCTCTCCTCTTTCAACTTCTTTCTTCAACCACAATAACTGCTGAATAAAATGAAATTCTTCTTTGAGCACAAGGAAAGGGGATAAAACTACAGCTTAGAGAGAAGTTTCAAACAGAATGAGACCACTCTCAGAACAAATTAATACATCTTAAATCCAGGCTTGAAGCAAACCCCAATATTCTGATACTTTGTGGTATTCAAAATCCACATCTATACCAGAGTTTTACTGGTTAAGCAGATCTCTAAACTCCAGCAAAGTCCAGATGTAGGTATGCACATGCACTGTATTCAGGTGCACATGTTAAGGCTGAATAGAAGTCTGTCTGAAAATATGTCCCATAGTCATAGAATCAAAGAGCTGGAAGAGACCTCAGGAGGTCATCAAGTCCAGCCCCCTGCCCAAGGCAGGACCAATCCCAACTAAATCAACCCAGTTAGGGCCCTGTCAAGCTGAGACTTAAAAACCTCCAGGGATGGAAATTCCACCTCCCTAGGTAACCCGTTCTAGTACTTCACCACCCTCCTAGTAAAATAGCTTTTCCTAATGTGCAACCTAGACCTGTCCCACTGTAACTTGAGACCATTGCTCCTCATTCTGCCATCCGTCACTACTATGAACAGCCTCTCCCCATCCTTTTTGGAACCTCCCTTCAGAAAATTGAAGGCTGCTATCAAATCCCCCCTCACTCTTTTCTTCTGCAGACTAAACAAACCCAAATCCCTCATTCTGTCCTCATAGTTCATGTGCTCCAGCCCCCTAATCATTTTGGTCTCCCTCCATGAAGCCACATCATCAGCTGATGTAAATCAACTTCAATGGGACTATGTTGATTTACACCAAGTGAGGATCTATCCCAAGTGTTCAGAAGATATGAAATCAATGGATCTTTTGAAAGGGGAAGTAGGATTTTATTTCACATATAGCAAAATTAAATTAAATGATAATGTATTAAAATTTTGGCAGCTCTCTGCTATTTTAATATTTGTGGAAGTCAAACATGCACGAGTTACAGGCGTGGGGTTTGTTGACATTGCAATCATTGAGTATGACTCATTAAATTGAATCTAGCTAGATCAGGAATCAGTAGTTATGAAACCAGAGCAGCAGAGACTTTAGTGTCGGCTATAAAAGCCCATCTGTAGCCCTGGGCAATTTCTTGGGTGGTTAGCCCACTGGAAGCCATTGCTGCTGTAGCTTCACCGCTCCAGTATTTAGATTACTTAGATAGATTAAAGCTAGTCCATATACATCCACACCACACCATAGTCAGACCCCTATTGCATTGTAGACTCACTGATAATCAACAAGTCCATTTGCAAATGACTATTTGTGGGAACACATTTTCCATTATTTGATCATCTTTATCATTCACATATTAATTCCTTACAATGAGGTTGGATTATAAAACAGAAATTAAATATTGCACCACAAACATCTTTACCTATAAACACCAATGCAGGAAAGCATTTAACCATGGGCTTAACTTTAAGCATGTTCATAAGTCCCATTGAAATCTATAATTGAAGTTAAGCATGTGTTTGCATGGTTTTCTGAACCAGGGCCATAATATACAAGAAGGCCAGAAAATCATTACAATCTAATTGCCAATTCCTATTCTAAAACTGAAAGATACAAAAGAACAAACCAACAAGAAGTGAGGTGGCAACACAAGACCTACTGAGCCGACTGCATATAAGCTGTTGATGCGATGCTCTAATATGATACTTGGCTATATAAAAAGGGGAATATCTAATAGGAAAAGGGAGATGCATTACCTATATATATATGGCATTCCTGAGACTGTTATTGGACTATTGCATCCAGTTCTGGTAACCACACTTGAAAAAGACTGTTGAAAAATAGTAAAAGGTTCAATCAAGAGCTACAGAAATAATCTAAAATCTGGGAAAGTGCCTTATATTAAGATACTTAACACATAATTCAGACTGAGAGGTGATTTGATCACAGTCTGCAAGAAGCTGCATGGGGAGGGGATTTCTGAAAGTGGCAGAAAAGGCATAACAGAATCCAGGGTCTGGAAGCTGACACTAAATAGTTTTACACTAGAAATAAGATGCACATTCTTAACAGTTTTTGCGGCAGCCTACCAGTATGTGGTGGATTCTCCATCCATTGAAGTTTTACATCAAGACTGGTTATCTTTCTACAGGATAAGCTGCAGCTCAAACAAAAGCTATGGACTTGATGTAGTAATTACTTGGTGAAACTCTCTGGCCTGAGTTATACAGGAGGTCAGATTACATGATTGTCATGGTCTCTTATGGCTTTAAAAATTTATGACGGTCTGATGAGAAGAGATCCTTTCTGGTCTCTAGGAATCATTTTAAAACACTTGTCTCCATATTTTTACTTGCATGAGTTCTTCACAGGCAGATAGGGACTTTGAGCATAGGGACTCCTGACTCAGCTACAAGGATTTCAAAATAATCCTTTCTCTTTCCAAAGTAGATAAACTAAGTGTTATGTATGTTACTGTGTCGCTGTCTATTGGATAGGACCTTAAAAACTGAAACCTTAACCGGTATGTATGAGCATTCAAGAGTCTATCATATTTTAAAAGTTGGGATTTCTTCCAATTCTAATATCAAGCTGGGTAGTTGCAACTCTTCGGTTAAAAGATGCTACATTTCACTGATGCTGTAGATATAGAAACCAAAAGGTTGTATACAGCCCTTGAAGCTGAAATATGTTATTACAATGAAGGACAATGTGTATTTAGTACTTTATTCTCAAAAAGATAAAGTAGGTATTACTATTCAAGGAATAAATCCTGGATCATATATATTATATATGATTTGACTGAACTGTGTACCAGTGCCTTAAACATCTTTAGGCACTATGTTACTCTTTACATGTCTTTGGCAAGTATCTCCTGTTCATTAAACTTTTTTTAAACACCTCTGGTGCCCAGAAGCATAGATAAAAGTACAAGCAGTTCCATTAGATTTGTTACCATATATGTCTCTTCTTATGTTATAAATGATGTCTTAAAATATCTCTGCCATAGGCCTGTTAACCTTAATATGTCTGTGCAAGATATGTGTTATGCTTCTTTTCTATTTATATAAGGGGTGCTTTTTCATTGACTGGGTTGGCTCCATTAACAAATAATAATAATAATTCTAAAAACATTAACAAACTCTTGCATGGTTTCTGCTGCCACAGCTTCATCCTGATACATCCATGTGTCATCTGCAACACACTCTGAAAATAATGGCACAACCAGTCAAAATATTTACATATTTCTTCATGAAGTATTTCACACAAAGACTTAACAGGCATCAGGAAACTATGATGAGTATGTTCATTTATCTTAAGAAAAATACTTTGAGAAAATTTTCTGGCATACAAAAAGTAAGAAATCTAAGTGACATTTCTGCTGAAAGAATGTAATGGTATGATTATTTGGACATCCTTTTTTTCCCTTATAGAGGAAGACTGGTTCAATATGAAACTATTTTCAATTAAACTCAAATATGGGTCTTGATTCTTAGCAGGTGGAGAAGAGCTTTGCTCCACTGAAGTCAACAAGAAATTGTCTAGATTTAAAACTGAACATTTTAAATTGACAATATTTCAAATTGATGGTGTCTTCTCAATTAAATCTCACAGTGAACTTGTTCAGCCTCCCACAGGTATGAACTGGCAAAGGAATAGTCCAGTGAGGTAAGTATTTTTGACTAAAATGTGGCCCTAACAGGTTCATGAAGCTGTCAGGAAACTAGTGGCAGAATTGGAAACATAACTATGAGTAACTAGCTGCTAGCTTCCTACCTCTTTTACCATCCAGTAAAAGAGGGCCTGGCCCTTTTAATCTTCCAAAGTTCAATTGTCTGGTTCCACAGTTTTCTTTTAGCCCAGTCCAAAGATAACATCTGGATCTTTATCCTGATTAACTCACCCGGAAGCTCTTTAAATCAAAGAAATGAGATTGAGGTATATACATTTAAGCTTTATTGATAAACTCAGCACCAAATAAGAATTCCCTGCAATGTTACATAGAGTGATCTTAAATGGGGAAAGAGACTTGAATACCAAAGGATGGATATTCTTAAGAATTCATTCTATACCCTACATTTATTCCTTCCTTCCTTGACTAAAAAGTTCCACATACTAGAGCAAAAGTGTATTCACACAGCTTTAAAATGTCTTATCCTCACACTTCACCCATCTGTTTCCATATCAGTTTGCAAAGTCATACATTTAAAGCAATCTGTTTTCAGATTCCTTTGGAATAACGAGTATGTTCTCCAGGTATTCATATGGACAAACATTTGGAGAACGTATCATGTAAGTTTGCTTTTGAAGAATGCATTTAATCACATTACATACAAATGCTTTATTGCTATACCATATAATAAATTTCACAATCTTGAGATGGCAGTACTTTGATTCCCTACTTTGCCATAGAAGTGTTGTGTGATTGTGGAGAAGTCTCTTAGACCTGCTGTGCTTCAGTTTCCCATATGTAAAATGGTTAAATCTGTAAATAATCTGTTTCATAGGGGTATTGTGAGGATAAAATACATTAAGGATTGTGAGGTATTTGTGGGGTATTAGGGATTGTGAGCTAAGGTAAGAGGTCCATATGTGCCTAAGCATGCATCTACACAGCACCCTTACCTTGAAATAAGTCACACAATTTGCGCTTTGCAAATTGCGTAGCTTATTTCAAGATAATTTTTAAATATCTTAGGGTATGTCTACACTACCACCCTAGTTCGAACTAGGGTGGTTAATGGAGTCATTCGAAGTTGCAAATGAAGCCCGAGATTTAAATATCCCGGGCTTCATTTGCATCTTGCCGGGCGCCGCCATTTTTAAATCCCCATTAGTGCGGACTCCGTGCCCGCGGCTACACACAGCACGGAGTAGGTAGTTTGAATTAGGCTTTCTAATTCGAACTACCATTACACCTCATTCCTTGTTCCACGAGGAGTAACGGTAGTTCGAATTAGAAAGCCTAATTTGAACTACCTACTCCATGCCGCGTGTAGCCGCGGGCACGGAGTCCGCACTAACGGGGATTTAAAAATGGCAGCACCTGGGAAAATGCAAATGAAGCCTGGGATATTTAAATCCTGGGCTTCATTTGCAACTTCGAATGACTACATTAACCACCCTAGTTTGAACTAGGGTGGTAGTGTAGACATACCCTTTGTTAGAAATATGGCTCTGTCTACACAGCACCAAATTTCAAAATAAATCGCTATACTGAAATGTCCCTTACTCCTTGTGAAGTGATGTTTATAGGGATGTCGGAATAGTGAGCCTGTTATATTTTGAAATAACAGGCATGCTCAAAAGACAATAGCTATTTTATAGAATAAAATAGAATAGCTATTTTTGGATACCTCCTATGTCCCGATATAGTGCTGCAGTGTAAACGTAGCCTAAGATAGGTAGGGGAAGGAAGAGCCAGAAGATAAATATGTGATTATAATAGCAACCTGGTTTCTCGTTTAATATTACTAACTTCAGCATCAAGCACACATAAGTATATACAGGTGGCTGATGTAACCAGAAAGGATCCAACAGCTGAATTTTCAGAAAACTTTTTCCACTTTGTGGATTTATACTCTACAAATGGAAAAACAAACGTTCTGCAGGCTCTTTATAATCCTGGTTTTCCTTGGAATTTATTAAATTATAAATACACTCAGATTGTTACATTGACCAAGCCTGATATCAGTTTAATCATGGCTGGATGAAAAGTCCAATAAACATTACACATCAGTTGGAAATTTGAGAATAATTCAAACACATTTTCTTGGGCAATCATATAAATGCTAAATGCAATCATCTCACCCATGTTTGCCTCAATTTTTGTGATTTTTTTTCCAGGTACACGGAATGATCAAGTTTTATTGGCATAAAAGTTAATGGAAAGTAAATTTTAACATTTCATGCAAAACAATTGAGTTTAAATCAGAAGTGCTTGCCACTCACAGTCCATAGAGTAAAAAGTGTAAAAATAATGTCACCCAGTGAACTCACATAATGAATAAACAGGAGGTTTCATAGTTTGTTTGCGGATATTCCATGTGTAGAAAAGGATTCTCAATTTAATGAATACATTGTTCAGATAATTTGCTGAACTCTAATTTGAACTGTACATTAAAAAATAGTTGCATTATGCAAATAATTAATGTCTCAGTCTTTTATATCAACAATTCTATGTAAACTTTAAACTATAACTGAGGTAACAAATTAAGAGGAGTTAAATAAACTTCTCTGAATTTCTGTGTATATTAAAAAAATCTGTATAAGCCAGTTCTACTGGAAACCCAGTTCAGGACCAAACCTGGGCCTTACTGAAGACATGACAAAACTTCCATTGGCTATATTGGTGCCAGGATTTCACTCTAGAAAATTAGGTTTAAGTTAGATTGTGGTAAGGTTTGCATAGTATAACAGACACATTTATCTTAGCAGCAGCATCTGAACTTTGGACTTTCTGAGCTAGGAACAAAAGTCTATCACTTGAGCTAAGTAGTTTGTAGTTAACCCATTAACTTCTTTTTTATGGGCCATCTACTAGACAAAAGACCTATATTATTAGCCTGGGTTATATATGCATTACATGTGTTTGCCTCTAGCTAGCACTACAAGTTCCAAATCGGTTGGGAAATGTGCTGGTAGAGGACTCTTTAAAAAAATAATATTACTCCAGCTCCTTTCCTCTTCAACCAAGGATCTTGGATTATTTATAAACATTAATAATCCTCCTACATTATTGTGAGGTAATAAATAGTATCTGCATTTTATAGAAAGTGGAAACTGAGACATAAAATAGCTTGCCTAAGGGCACATAGGATATTAGCTGTAGAACCAGAAAAATCCATATATCCTGACCTACAAGTAATGTGTTCTGGGCACCAGGAACCAATCATCATCATCATCAACAACAACAACCATGGTGTCAACGTCCGTTGGTGTCCGATGCTTCCCTCACTATTTCCTTCCATCGTTCCCTGTCCAGTGCGGAATGGCTTAGTTTCTGTAGACTAGCTCTGCACCAATCTTCTGTATCATCTCCCCATTCTCTGTGGGGTCTGTCTCTCCTATTGGGACCATCCATTATGCCAAATACCAAGGTCTTGACTTTTTGCTCGTTATTCATTCTGCAGATATGCCCAAATCACTGTAACTCCCACTGTATAACCTTCTGTGGTAGGTTTTCTTTCGGCTGTATCTTCCTATATAATTCCTCGTTGGTGACCTTCTACATCCATCTTATTCTCAGGATCTTTCTATAACAACTCCTCTCAAATGCCAATATCATTCTCTTTGAATCTTTCATTATCACCCATGTCTCACATGCATACAACATGCTGCTGAATACACACATTTTCAAGACGCTTAGCTATGTTCCTAAGCTAATCGCTTTGCTTTACCAGGAACCAATGCCTTCCTTAAATGTGTTGTTTTATTCAAATAGGGCATAAATGTTCTAGATTTATACAATGGTTCTATGAAATAAAGTCTATATTGCTTTTGTAACTATATGTTTAATACACACATTCTCCATTTTTATATTGCCAAGAGTAGTTCAAAGGCTAAGTTAACAGGATGCTCAGAGTTAATTGTCTCTTCTACATTTCTGATTAATGGTTTCTGAAGCAGCGTGCAGAGAAGAAAGCTAACAATTTGCCCTTTTCATTAACATAAATACAAACTGTAACAGAGTTCAACTATCTGAAGAACCTTGTAAAAATGTTTGGGGCTTCATCCTGAGAGGTGTTGAGCAGTAGTGATGGATTAGTCCTTTAGTTAGGAGACTAAAGGCTTCCTTCACAGACCATGTTGGGAACGGCTGTTCTCACGGCATCTTTGTGTCTATTCTGTACAACTTTTAGTAGCTCCGTTGTTTCCTTCACTTTATTCCTTAGAGAAGCCTGAACAGTGCCCATTATTCACTTTATGCCTCAATAATACTTATTTAAATGGCCACCTTTATACTAATAGCTCCACAAAAGTTATTTCATATAAGAAAAAAAGGGCAATTATTGTAAGCAAGTTTTGCAGCTGTACATAAAGCAGTCACTTCTGCTACCTATTTCTTTAATAAAGCAACTTTCTGCTGACCACAAAGAATGAAAATATTTAATTTGAAACTGGTTTTATGTAAAATAAAAAAATGAGTGATGCAGTCATTACAGAACCAATTATATTCTCCTCTTGAAGTTTTTATCATTCTTCTAATTATACTATGCCTTTAAGGTCCCTTTCTAAGCTTCCACCTATAAAAAAATGCCTCAAAATATATAAGTTGTTCAAGTATAAAAAGAAAAAGAAAATCAATATTGTTTAAGCTGTTATTTTTCTGATACGAAGTGAATTTTCCATGTAGAGAAAAGCCAGACATAACAGTATTAGGCGCATTTCCACAAGCTTTCAGCAGTTCGAGCATTCTATTATATATTAAAGTGGACTATTAACTAACATAGACTCATAAAAATGTAGGACATGAAAGGAACTTGATAGGCAATCTAGTCCAGTGCTTTGCACTGAGGCAGAACTAAGTGTTATCTAGACCAACCCAAAAACAGTTGTTTTTGTAACCTGCTTTTAAAAGTCCTCAATGCTAGTGATTTCATGATCTCCCTAGATAACTCAGTGCTAAACTACTTTACAGTGAGGAAATTTTTCCTTGTATCTAACCTAAATCTCCCTTGCTGAAATTTAAGGTCATTATTCTTATCCTGTCCTCAGTAGATAAATCATTCTCTTTATCACCCTCCTCTTTATAACAACCTTTTACATACTTGAAGACTGTTATCATGTCCCCCCTCTGTCTACTGCTCTCCAGACTAAACAAATGTAATTTATTCAATCTTTCTCTGTGGATCATGTTTTCCAGACTTTTAATCATTACTGTTGTTCTCTGGCCTTCCTCCAATTTGTCCATTTCTTTCCACAAGCGTGGTGCCCAGAATTATCACAGTAGTTCAGCTCAGGCCTTATTTGTGCTGAGTAGAGCGGAAGAATTATTTCTCATGTCTTGCTTACTGCACACTTGCTAATACATCCCAGAACAATGATTAATTTTTTTGCAACAGTATTGTTTTGTTGATTCATATTTGGTTTGTGATCTACTATATCCCCTAGATCCTTTTCTGCAGTACTCCTTCCTTTCCCATTTTGTATTTGCACAATTGATTGTGCCTTCCTGAGGCTATATCTATACTACAGGCTTCTTCTGCAAACATTTCTTGCACAAGAGCGCATCCACACTGCAAAAGCGCATTGAAAAACTGATGCACTTTTGGAAAAGACAGTGTCCAGACTGCATGGATGCTCTCTCGAAAGGAAACTCTGATTGCTATTTACAGAATGGCCACCAGGGCACCTGTGCTTTTTTCGATTGCCTCGTTTTGCGCAAAAAACCCTGAGCTCTTGCGCAAAAAGGAGTTATTCCTTGTAGAAAAAATAACTATTGCACAAAAACCCCTCTGTTCTTTAGATTTTTTTGCGCAAAAACGCGCTTGATGTGTGGACGCTCCATGAGTTTTTGCACAAAAACGGACTTAATTGTGCAAAAACTCTGTAGTCTAGACACAGCCTAAGTGTAGTACTTTGCATTTATCATGCTGCATTTCATCCTATTTATTTCAAACCATTTTTCTAGTTGATCAATATCATATTGAATTTGAATCTTGTCCTCCAAAGTGCTTCCTCCCCTCCCACTTGGATGTTATTTATGAAGATAGTTAAAGAAAACAAACCCAGGCTAGATCCCTGCGGGACCTCACTTGATGTTCCCTTCCTGTTTGACAGTGAAACATTGATAACTACTTAGAGGAAGCTTTTCCAATAAGTTATGTACCCACCTTATAGTAGGTTTGACTAGGCTATATCTCCTTAGTTTGACTATGAGAAAGTCACGAGAGTCAGGATCAAAGGACTTCCTAAAGTCAAGCTATACCACATCTATTGCTTTTGCCTATCCTCAAAACTTCTTACCTGGTCAAAGAAGGCTATTAGATTGGTTTGATATGATTTTTTTTCTTGACAAATCCATGTTGACTGTTACTTATCTCTTCATTATCTACTACAGTGTTTCTCAAAGAAGGCTTTGGGCCTACTTTGGGAAAGCTGCTAGCAGGCGTGTGATGATTTGTTTATGTAAAGGGTCTGTCGCTTTGGCTCTGGTTTGCCGTTTCAAGCCAAGAGGAGCCGTGGTAAGTGACGTGGCCCAGGCCATCACTTTCTATGGCTCCCCTTGGCTAGAAATGGTGAACCGGAGCCAATGGAAGCTGCGAGGCTCTGTGGCTATGGACCCTTTGAATAAAAAAAGCAGTGTGGGTCCACTAGCAGCTTTCCCAAAGTGGGCCTTTCCAGTCCTCTGTGATCTCTCCTGTCCTCCATGAGTTCTCAGAGAAAATTGTTAAAGGACCAGAGGTATCTTTGGCTGGTTCCCAAGTATTCAAACATGCTGGGATTCATAGCAAGCATTTCTTTCAGTTTCTGAAATATGTATTCTCTTCTGATACTGTATATCAGGAGTGACTCTAGTGGAATCAATAGCTTTACACCAATGTAAAATGAATGCAAGAAAGTTCAGAAATAATATGCCAGGCTCTGAGGGCTTTAAAGATAAAAAAGATATGAAGCTAGTCCTGCTGTGAATTCCAGTCTCCTGAGATCCTGAGCACTAGGAAAGCAAGGGCCAGTATTATAACTAGCTCTTACACTCAGACAAAGATAGAAAAAGATATTTCCTTCCACCCTTCCGTACCCATTCAGGTCTAGGAACAATCTAACCCAAAAGCTAAGAGTCTGTAAAAAGCACCAAATAGTTTCACTTGAACAAAACAACATGCAATCCCTAAGCTTTGACTAGATGTGGGGTATGATGATAAGCCAGTTTCCTATGCTGGTTTGACTTCAGGAATCTCAGAACATTTCATGAGTCTATTAAGATTTACTAAGATATTTACTCTTCCTTACCTATTAAAAGAAAAGCTCTCCCCTTAACCTTTCCTTCTATTTACCTGACATTCTCTTACAATAAAGCACCTCAGTGCTAGTCATGAACAAATGTCGATTTAACATTTTCCACTGCCAACCTTTATGACTTACTATAGATGTTTGACAGCATGTTACTTAAACATTTCCTCTGAACACTTTCTCTTTCAAAAATACCAGCACATTACCTCAGAACTAAAGGCATACAACTTTTAGGAATTGCTCTTTGCTTACGTTCATGGCCTCTTTCCCTAAAAAAAGGCTGCTCTTGGCAATTTACTAGTTTGCTCATACTTATAACTAAGGGATACCAATAAAAGTAACTAACTCTACCCTGGCTGCTCAGCTAAACATAAGTGTTAGCAGAGTTACCGTGATAAGTCTCAGAAAAGGGTTCACTAGGACTTACCATCCTTGTTCATCTTGCCTATTGTGAGGTAAAAAATTATGCTTTAAAAACCAAACAGGATATTAAGGTCAACATGGGATTGTGCCAAAGTGAAAAAAAAAAAAGCTTTTCTTGCGGACTTATCTTTTCCCCTTTGAAGTGTCATGTTGTATAGAGTAGCTGTTAATGAAACAAAGAATGTGGGCATGTCTAGACCATTTGCAGTGAAGTGTGCCACTTTCAATTTTCTTTTCACTTTTTCTTGAGTGTCTTCTCCCCTTCTCTGATCTGTTTTAGTTTTTGAAATGTTCTCTAAAGGTACGTCTCAACAGCGGTGTTATTTCAGGATAGCAGACGTTATCCTGAAGCAGCGTTGTGCGCATCTTAACAGTACGCCTGTTATTTCAAAATACATTTGAAATAATGGGCGTCTTGTTCCTGCTTCCTGTAAACCTCATTGCATGAGGAACAAAGACACAGGAATAGCGCTCTATTTGAAATAGGCTATCTCAAAATATCTCAAATGTAGACATACCCTAACTAAATTTTCCATACAGGAAATAAGTAAAGTTATGCTCATGTTGTGGTAGATATTGCAATCACATGAGTATCTTTGGGGGACATGTTGGGTTACGTTTGGGTATCACAGTGGATCAACGATTGTATGTATGATTGTGTTTTACTCCATGGGGGAGGGTTACCAGAGTTCTTTTGGGTGTGGGGTGGAGACTAAGATGAATCACTTATTGTCTATAATTCCTAAGAGGTAGCACCCGGGGAGATTCACATATACTAGTTCAAACTGGATTTCCAGAAACAAGGAAAACAAGGAAAGGGCTTTTGGCTTAAAAAGACTACTTTTAAGTTGATTCAGAGCCTTCTTTCCGATCCATGGATAGAAAGGACCTTCTATCCAACAGCCCCAATTCTTACAGAAGGATTGGAAAGATGTTGGCCTACCAGCCCCCAGAAAATTCATGATTGACCTTTGTTAAGATTTTAGCTTGCGTATAGGAACATTAGTTGGGTTTTATACATATTGGCTACGTCTACATTGGCCCCTTTTCCAGAAGGGGCATGGTAATTTTTGAAATCGCAATAGGGAAATGCGCGGGGGATTTAAATATCCCCCGCGGCATTTAAATAAAAATGTCCGCCACTTTTTTCCGGCTTTTAGAAAAGCCGGAAAAGAGCGTCTACACTGGCCCCGATCCTCCGGAAAAAGCGCCCTTTTCCGGAGGATCTTATTCCTACTTTGAAGTAGGAAAATGCGCGGGGGATTTAAATATCCCCCGCGGCATTTAAATAAAAATGTCCGCCGCTTTTTTCCAGCTTTTAGAAAAGCCGGAAAAGAGCGTCTACACTGGCCCCGATCCTCCGAAAAAAGCGCCCTTTTCTGGAGGATCAGGGCCAGTGTAGACGCTCTTTTCCGGCTTTTCTAAAAGCCGAAAAAAAGCGGCGGACATTTTTATTTAAATGCCGCGGGGGATATTTAAATCCCCCGCGCATTTCCCTATTGCGATTTCAAAAATTACCATGCCCCTTCCGGAAAAGGGGCCAATGTAGACGTAGCCATTGCCTGTATTGTTTTTGCCTTAAGAATAAAAGTGAATGCTTAGAAAGTGCTTTGGGATAACTGGTAAGTGTTGTCAATGTAGGGTTGCTAACCCTCTTGGTTTCACCTGGAGTCTCTGCAAGTAAACTCTATCTCCTGGAGCGTATGGTAGCCAATCTGGGAGATTTTTGGCCAGTAAAATCAGACAGTGCAGCTGGACTAAAGCAGGTTCTCTGCCTGCCCTGACACTCCACCACTCCTGGAAGCAGCTGGTACATCCTTCCAGCTCCTGAGGGGGGCATATGGTTCCATGCACTGACCCCTCCATGAGTGCTGATCCTGCACCTCCTATTGGCTAGGAATGGGGATCTGTGGCCAATAGGAGCTGCAGGGGAAGAGCCTGCAGAGAGGGGCCGTCCATAGAGTCAGAGGGATGTGCCAGGTTGCTTCCAGGAGTGGTGTGGGGCCAGGGTAATACAAGGAGCCTGCTTTAGTCTGGTTGTGCTACTAAGATCAACACTGCCCAGCTGGTGCCTGCACCCTGCATCCCCTCTTGCCCCATCCCTGAGCCCCCCCCCCCCCCCCGCACTCAAACTCCCTTCCAGAGCCCACGCTCTCCACCCCCTCCTTCACTCCAACCCCCTGTTTCAGGCTCACCCTGGAGCCCCCTCCCAGACTTTGAACCCCTCATCCCCATCCCAAAGCCCTCACCCCCTTCCACACCCCAATCCCTTGCTCCACACCGGTGAAAGTGGTAAGGGTTGGGTAGAGGGAAGGAGTGGGGCCTCAGGGAAGAAGTGGGGCTTTGGGAAAGGGCTGTAGTAGGGGGCAGGGCAAAGGGGTTTGGGTTTGTGTGATTAGACTCTGGCAACCCTATTTATAAACCTTGGAGAGAAAGCAACACACAGGTACTGGCATTTTGGACATGCTGGTTACTGGGGATATTGCATTGTAAGGCCGGGAGACGTACAAAGCCCCAGGAAGGTGAGAGAGAGACTGTAGTGGGGTGGCTGCCCCACTCCAGGAGGGAAGGGGTTAAAGCAGGCTGGTGGGAGCCTGAGCAGAGTCCCAGCCAATGAGGAAAGGATTCTTAGAAGGAGTCAATCAGGGGGCAGCTTGTTGAAGCAGCTCTGGTTATAAGGGTCTGACCGGGGAGGGTGAAGAATTAGTTCCCAGAGAAGCATTTGGGATACAGCAGTATTACGCGGGCTCCAGCTTGATACCAGCCAGGCTGCAGGGGTGCAAGGGCCAGGATGGTGCAAAGGATCACAGGGGAAGTGGCCCAGGGAACAGGAGGAAGTAGAAAGGAAGAGAAGGAGGGCAGGACAAGGCTACCAAGGACCCAGAGTAATGGGCAGGCCTAGGTCCACTCTACCCCCTTGCACTGCACCTTGAGGACTTTATGGGCTGTAACTTGCCCTGGAGGTGAGGGGCTAGACTGAGGTTGCACTCAGTCACAGTGGTAGGTTTGAGGCTGCGGACTGTTGATACCTCCTAAAAGGCTGTGAGAGACCAGTGTGGTGGGCACTGCCGGGGGACGCCATGATCCTGGGAGCGATGTGGGACCAGAGCAAACGCACACAGAAAGCACAGAGCAACGATGGGTGAGACTCTGGCCAGAAGGGGGTGACCTGCTGAGGACAATGCTCATTCCCAGTGTGACCAGCAGGAGGCACTAGGGCAGCGAGTTGTAACCCTGTTACAGAGGAAACATTATTCCTTTTGTGCTGGTGGAAAAATGCTGGCAGTGGCAGCACTAGAAACTGATGTGTATTTCAAACCAAATAATAATAATAGTTTGTGTTGAGTACATTTGGTGTTCCTGGAAAATGTCAGATTAACAACCCTGGAATCTGAAGCCTTCCATGCGACCACAGACCAGATCTATAAGTGACAGCAGGAGTGTAGATTCTCCTCGCTGCCTAGCAAAATTTGCTTCTAGTCTGAGTTGGATAGGACTTCTTGTTCATCCTGCATGAATATTCAAAGTAGGGGCCTCTTTGCTAACATGGTTACTCATGAGTGTTATCTATCATGATAGGGACTGTGACACAGACATGAATTAGTAGACAGTAAACTGAGACCATCACCATTTTTTTTTTATACAGAACATTGTGGACAGCAATAAGAAATGACGATTCCACAGTAAAAGATGCCAGAAGCTTCATGGTCTTTGAAACCAGTCAGAGAATTCACTACTCTCATAGTAGATCACTCCAGGACAGCAGTGATTCAGATGCGGCTTTACAAGCTACTGATATTTCTTTTTCACATGGCACTGTCATGAAATGAGCCTGTGGAAAGTGTCATTCTATAACACCAGTAGAGACAGAGAGGAACTTGGAGCAATCCACTAAATCTATAAAGTGTCTGATGGACAGAGGAATTTTTGAATGGAGTTGTTTTGTAAAAGCAGGCATTGTGAAGGATCCAGGCACAGCTGCACCCCATACAAATTGTCTCACAGTCTATAAAGGTGTTATAAAGGATTGCCAGGTGTCCGGTTTTCACCCAGACAGCCCAGTAACTGTGTCTTCTGTACAGTAAAAAAAAAACCAGAAAATACCGGACATGTAAAATGTCTGTACTTTCTGGGTTTTTTCGGATGGAAGGCCGAGTGGGACATTTTTGCCCTGCCATATCTGGCGGGAGTGGGGGAAGCAGGGAGCATGGGAATTTAAGGGCACAGCGACTTTTTTTTTTTTTTTTTTTTGCTCAACCAATTTTTTCCCTCCAGTGTTTGGGATTTTTTGTGAAGGTATCTGGCAACCCTAATTTTGCTCAATAGTCCTCAATATACACTATACCAACATAAGCACTGCCAAGAAGTGGACAGACTCTTACCTCAAAAAATAGCCATCTTGTGAATCCCCAATTCATATTTTTACTCACTTGAGTAGTCCTCCATAAGCCAATGCAACAACTGCTCAGCAATGTCAGGAAGAAGGTTGCAATCTAGCCTGCAATCTTTTAAAACTCAGTACAGGCAGTCCCCGAGTTACGCAGATCCGACTTATGTCGGATCCGCAGTTACGAACAGAGATTTTCTCGCCCGGAGGACTGGAGCGGCGGGACGCCTGGTCCCGCCACCGCCTCCTCCGGGGCAAGAAAAGCTGCTCCCCGTCTCCCTGGTCTGCTGAGGGAGCCAGCAGACCAGGGAGACGTGGAGCAAAGTGGTGGAGGACCCAGGCCGGACCCGCGGCGCTGATCTGGAAGAACCGCGGGTCCGGCCCGGGTCCTCCGCCGCTTTGCTCAGCGTCTCCCTGGTCTTCAGGGATCTGATCAGCTGGAAGCGCCGCGGTCCGGCCCGGGTCCTCCGCCGCTTTGCTCCGCGTCTCCCTGGTCTGCTGGGGGGGGACGCAGTTAGTGCCTCCCCCCAGCAGACCAGGGAGACGCGGAGCAAAGCCCGGGGCCTGTGGTAGAGCAGGTGGGGCACTGCCGGTTGGTCCCACAGCACCGCTCCTTGGCGCTACTGGACCAACCCGGCAGCACCCCAGCTGCTCTGCCCCAGGAGTCCTGATTCAGCTGCTTATGATCAGTTTCAGCAGCGGCTGAATCAGAACGCCTGGGGCAGAGCAGCTAGGGTGCTGCTGGGTTGGTCCAGTAGCACCGAGGAGCGGCCACGCTACTGGACCAACCCAGCAGCATCCGAGCTGCTCTGCCCCAGGCGTCCCTAAGTCAGCCGCTGCTGAAACTGACCAGCGACTGACTACAGGAAGCCAGAGGCAGAGTTGCTCTGCCCCGGGCTTCCTGGAATCAGCTGCTGATCAGTTTCAGCAGCAGCTGACTTGGGGATGCCTGGGGTTCTTAAGTTGAATCTGTATGTAAGTTGGAACTCGTGTCCAGATTCAGCCGCTGTTGAAACTGATCAGTTTCAGCAGCGGCTGAATCTGGATGCCAGTTCCGACTTACATACAGATTCAACTTAAGAACAAACCTACAGTCCCTATCTTGTACGTAACCCGGGGACTGCCTGTAGTCCCTGTAGTCACATGCACCTGATTTTAGTTAACTTTTTCAGAAAGAATATTTCAGGAAATGACTTAAACATATGACATTGAGGCCTTCTGACCAACCTGCTGTTGACACTTGCACTGCTCTTCTTTGTTGCCTATTTATCAGGATTATACAGGAAAGATAAAGAACACATTCAATAATGGTAAAAATAAAATGCATGGCTCTGTATTTAAATGTGCCCCCCTTTTCTTTTACTATCCCCATTACAATAGGAACTAACTTTGATTGAGTAAACTAAGTGTACAGTACTAGCCTACTTTATATTATGTATTCCATTCGAATGTATGGAAAAGCTAATGTAGATGGGAGACGTAATTGGAAGAAAACTATTCCTGTATGGGTCCATATGCAAGAACCTTGTGATGCTACACTTCAGAGCCTGCATTAGTCATTATTTAGCTAGCTATATATTTTATATTTAGTCATAGCTGACACCTGTTTGAATCTGTCCGCTGCCAAAATTATCATGAATAGGGGACCTTTCCATGTGGTCTTTCTCACGATTTATTAATACTTCTGGTCTGATTCAATATTATAGTTAGTCTGTCTTGCCCTACTGTTCATTTCAACTGTTTTAAAATATATTTGTAGGAGTCTTCTAGGACCCAATTCTATTCTCCTGGTAGTTCATAGCAAAACTCCTACTCAGTTCTAGGATCAAGACTATATATTGAAAGTAAGCAAACAAAACTCTGAAGCATAACTTTTAAAAATGGATTTCTTCTATCATTCTCCCAATCTTTTTTTTTCCCTTTGCCCTATAGTATTTGTTTACTGTAGGCAGGGTTTTTTTTATGTTGATAAAACTATAATGAAATAAAGGAACCTCCCTGACTCACTCCCCACATTTATATCCCCTGGCATTCTTGCCTTCCTCCTCCACTCCCTCTTCCTCCCCATCTGTTCTATGAGCAGCATATCTGAGAAATGTTTTTCATGACAGGGATCATTTTCAAACACACTCTATTTAAAGACCATTTTTCCTTTCATGTCTCCGCCTCCCATTCCCCTGACTTTTCTTACCAAAGCTATTTTGAGTGGAAGCAAGGCTTGCTTTCTCACAGTCCATTTTAAGATTAGTATTACATAGTTTGTAATACGTGCTCTCAGTATGCCCAGCACATTTAGAGAAAGACATAGTCTCTGCCCCAAGGAACTTAACACCTAAATCCAAGGCCGGCAGAGACAACAAATTTAACATGCAGGATACATACATCTCAGGGGCCAACTCAAAGCAGTAAATATTTTTAAAATATTGGTCTTTTGGTGGCATGACAGGATGTATTAGTTTTCTGGGTTTGTGAGATCCTGTGGGTGGCTGAAGTTTGGCCCCGCATACCTGGTCCCAACCCAATTCTTTATTTCCCTGGAAGGAAGAAAAAACTGACAGGAAAGGTATCAAGTGTTCAAGGGTGCCATTTCAGGAGTGTAGGGGGGCAGCAGCCATGTGCTTCAGGACGTGGCTAGCTTTTCATCCCATTCCCTGGTCTCTAAGGCTGTGTCCAGACTCAGGGGGGTTTTCGAAAAAAGTAGCCTTTTTTCGAAAAAACTTCACCCTCGTCTAGACTACAGCCGCGTTCTTTCGAAATTAAATCAAAAGAACGCGGCTTTTCTTTTGACGGCGGTAAACCTCATTTCACGAGGAAGAACGCCTTTTTTCGAAAGTGCTCTTTCAAAAAAAGGCGTTCTTGAATGCCAACAGGGCTTTTTAGAAAGAGAGCATCCAGACTCACTCGCTGCTTTCTTTCGAAAAAGCGGCTTGCTTTTTCGAAATTTCCGCTTGCAGTCTAGATGCTCTTTTTCAAAAGAGGCTTTTTCGAAAGTATCTTTCGAAAAAGCCTCTTTCGAAAGAGGCTTGCAGTCTAGACATAGCCTAAGGGAGTGAGGGGAAAGTGCTTGCATGGTGAGCTCCCTTCACCAGCCAGGTGTGAGAAGCATGCATGGAATGCAAGCACTTTCCCCTCACTCCCTTAGCATCCAGGGAATGGGAAGAAAAGCTAACTGTGTCCCAGAGCACAAGACTGCTGCCCCCCACTACACACCCAAAATGGCACCCTTGGCATGCAAGTAGACTCTATAATCTATCAGGCCCATGTACTTAGGAAGACAAACTAGCGAAGGAAGCCAGAAGATGTGGTCACACCTAAGGAAGGAGAGTAAACTGCTTTCCCGCATGTACCTCAGAAGGGGATAATATTTCATTTGAAACTTCGGACTATTAGTATACCTTTAAAAAGAGACATTTGTCAGACAGTTCTTTACAAAGAAGGAAGGAGGAATGTCCTCTCATTAAGGCACTGGTATTGGCTCAGGAAACCTGAATTTACTACATGCTCTGCCAAAGATTTCCGAGGTGACTCTGGGAAAGCCAGTTAATCTGTGACACCATCTTAGTTTAGTTGCCATTTTTCTGCTTGTATGTTGTATTTCTGAAAAGTAAAATTCAGCTCTGAAATACAGCACTACAGTCCTTCAAATGTTGGTATAATAGAAGAATTCTGAAAATATCACAGGTAGACCACCTAACCAGCAAAAAAGTATGGAAGAAAACTGGACCTAATCAGACACTAAGGCTATGTCTAGACTGCAGGCTTCTTTCGAAAGAGGCTCTTTCGAAAGCATCTTTCGAAAGAGTCTCTTTCGAAAGATCGCGTCTAGACTGCAGGCGGATCTTTCGAAAGAGAAATCCGCTTTTTCGAAAGAGAGCACCCAGCGAGCCTGGATGCTCTCTTTCGAAGACAGCCTCTTTACATTGAAGAACGCCTTCTTTCGAAAGAGGAACTTTCGAAAGAAGGAGTTCTTCCTCGTGAAATGAGGTTTACCGCCATCGAAAGAAAAGCCGCGTTCTTTCGAAATACTTTCGAAAGAACGCGGCTTGAGTCTGGATGCAGGGGAAGTTTTTTCGGGAAAAGGCTACTTTTCCCGAAAAAAACCCTGAGTCTGGACACGGCCTAAGTGGCTACGTCTACACTGGCCCCTTTTTCGGAAGGGGCATGCTAATTTTGAAAGTGGGAATAGGGAAATCCGCGGGGGATTTAAATATCCCCCGCGGATTTAAATAAACATGTCAGCCGCTTTTTTTCCGGCTTGGGGAAAAGCCAGGAAAAAAGCATCTAGACTGGCCCGATCCTCCGGAATAAAGCCCTATTCGGATCTCTTATTCCTACGTCAAAGGAATAAGAAGTAGGAATAAGAGATCCTCCAGAATAGGGCTTTATTCCGGAGGATCGGGCCAGTCTAGACGCTTTTTTTCCGGCTTTTCCCCAAGTTGGAAAAAAAGCGGCCGACATGTTTATTTAAATCCGCGGGGGATATTTAAATCCCCCGCGGATTTCCCTATTCCCACTTTCAAAATTAGCATGCCCCTTCCGAAAAAGGGGCCAGTGTAGACGTAGCCAGTCAGAAATATTATGAAAAGAGGAATTCAATTTATGGGGCATATTTTAAAAGGTTCAGCAAGTAACATGTGTTAACAAGAACTGGAAGGGAAAGCTGATGGCAGGAGAACATGAGGCAGAAAAAGAAGCTCGTAGATTGATGATTTGATATCCTGGCTGGATCCAAAGCAATATCCATGAAGGTATTAGCAGAGAATTGTACAAATTGGACTGCAAAGTTGCAGTTATGAAGATTCTATATAAGAAGAAGAAGTCTTTCTTTTGTCTGTTCTTTGGCTTGTCCGTTTAGACTGTAAATTCTTCAGAGCAAGTGCTTTCTATACTACATTGTTCTACAGCGCCTGTCGCAATGAACTGTCAGCACAGGATGGGCCTCTAAACACCTCTGTAATATTAATACTCAGCAGAGGAGAAGACATGTTTTGAATGGTTTTCTTTGCATTTAAGATGCTCACGTCTCTGGTGAGGCAGAGCATGCACTGTGATAGGTGGATAATCTCTGGAAAACTCAAAGTAACGTGTTTAAGGAGGGATCTGAAAAAGGTGATAAGGGGACCTTATCTGTGTGAACTACAGAAGAGCTGGGGAGGAAAAAAATCTAACCCATAACCCAGGACCTGGGCATTGTGCAGGCTACTCAGCCATCCTGCAGCTGTTTCTCCAGATTCCAAGATAGATTAGTAACTATAATCCTTTCTACACCGGTAGTTTAGGATATTCATGCAAGAAAAAGAAGAGAGCTATAAGGAGAAGAAGCAACAAAAAATAAGCACAAAGTATGACAATCCAATCATCTCCTATCCTTCATAGAAGTCATAGTGCTGGCTTTCTACTGCTCCATCTTTAAGGGAAATGTGAAAAATGAAGAAACATAATAAGTAAGGCAGCACTCATTAAAGCAATATATTCCGTGTTGGTAAAGGGGACTCGGGAGATGCACATGCATATTGCTTTTGGTGTATATATAGCCTTGCTTTACTTAAATGTGAAATTTAGCCAATGAGTAGGCAGAAAATGTTAGCCACAGTCTCTGGTGGCAGAGGGGGAATAAGATTACAAAGTGACTCTCCTGAGTCCCCTTTGCCAACACTGAATACGTTGTTTTAATGAGTGCTGCCTTCCTTTTTATGTTTGTTTTTCACATTTCCTTTAAAGATGGACAGATGGAAAGCCATCACAGACATCTTCCTCCCACCGGGAGACCAGCATTACCTGACCAGTAGGAAGCCCTGAGCAGGGTTTCTGCAGGGTGAATAGATTTGTCAAAAACTCCTTTCACTCTGTAGCGAGAATATTCACCCAAGGACAGAAAGAGAGCTAAAGAAGAGGCAACCAAAAATAGGCATAGAGATGACAGTCCAATCATCACCTATCCTTCATAAAAGTCATAGGGCAGAGTAGTAGTATATATTATAAGAGTGTCCAAAGTCCTGCAGTTAGGATAATCCTTGTGCAGCAGGCTGCCTAAGATTTTGATGGTGCAGAGGATATGCAATATGCATGTCGAGTGGGAACTGGTTTGCATCCAGCACTATGTCTTTCTGACACTGCTCTATACTTCCCTCCCTTTTGTCTAGTGACTGATCACAGGTTGTCCTTTGTCATCTTTCATATACATTCTAACACTAAAAAGCCTTTGTGGCAAGTCCTAACTGGAGAGTACATCTCCAGCAGCATGTATAGGGGTTTAACTATTAGACGACAAGCAACATTAGTGGGAGTCATGCAATCAAATCCCTGTCCATCGTGTTAAAGGTGTACCCCAATATGGCTGTAAGTAAAATAGGTCTCTTCCATATTATTGCTGAGTCTAGAAACAAAGGCTTAATCAAATGGCTTATTAAAAACAGAGAGGTTTCTGTACAATTTTAGTATCTAGATATAGGGAACATTTTGGCATATTGAAGCCCTAACTTCTAGCTGAGATATTATTCCACCTGGTACAGCTTCCCCTTTTGCTGTTGTCCCGATCTCTTTGAATTGCCCATGAAAAGCTGAAGCATTTTATTACTAGCCTTTAGGTCTCCTTTTTATTTACTTTCACAGCGCTCTCAAGCACTCCCCAATTACAGTTTATTTATAAAATACGCCTACTAGTTCTTTACACAAAGAACTCGTGGGCATTGTGTTTCCAGACCTAATGATAAAATTGTATCTCTAGCATACCTTGTTCACAACCCAGGCCAGGCCTTCTTGTTTTCAAGGCTGCATACAGTTCCCAGTGGCACTTTGGCAGTGAGTATTTTGTGGTGGGTTCTCAGCCCTTCAAAGCCTGCAGCAGAACTCATGATCTTCGGCTTATAATGTTTTATACTTGTATAAACCATATCATGGAAGTTGGGAAAAGGCTTTTCTTCACTGACATTTCCAGATACTGGCTTCATAGTGACACTTTCTTATTGGGCTTTTTAATGCAAAACTATACAGTAGAATTGAATTCTCATGTTCTGCAACAATAGTTTCAAAGTTCTGTTCTCATACAGGTGCAGATCCTGTTGATGTCACCAATGTCAAAGAGAACAGATATTGAATTCTTTATTAATACTGTGAGCCAGTGATGTGCTCAAAGTACGTAAACACACATTAGAAGGGCCACAGGTCTAAAGAGCTTGCAAACTGAAAGAAACAAATGATATAGGGCATACTGGGAAACCTAAAAGAAGGGACTGGCATGGCTATATTTTAGTTGGATTCACTTTTCCCTGTTTGTGGACTTTAAGCAAGAAATGGGTCCTTTGGTGGTATTTGTATAAAAAAGGGGTAGGCGCCTGGCAAACTTGGACTGAGTGATCATTCCATGAATAGGGAGCTGATGGAAGAAGTCATATAAAAAAAGAAAACAATGGGTCAGAGTAGCAGTAAATATTAGGGGAGTGCCCACAGCCCCCTGTTAGGATTGGAGGGACCCACTGTGCTGAGTTCTGCATAAATGTTGACAAAAGAGACAAGCCCTACCTGGAATGACTTGGCATAAAGGCCACTCTCATGGATGGAGTAAAGAAATGGAAGTGAATTGAGACAAGGAATAAGCTCTGAAGTGCAGACTATGACAGAGTTGTTTGAACATGAGGACAAGAAGCTTCATACATTGGGCAAGGACGAGCCAGGAGATTTAGATTTTAAGGACAGAAGGTACAATTACGTTCATCTAGTCTGATCTCCTCCATAATAGGAGCCATACATTTATTAATTCTTATGTATTACTACCAGAGGGGAGAGATATGATCAAAATGACCAATGCTTGTATTTCTCCTTAGGCCTAACAGTTTATTTTTGGTGCTGCCTTTTATTTCACATTATTAGACCACAGACCAACAGCAGACAAAGTTAACATGGAATGTTAAGATCATGTACAGTACACTGGAAAGGGTGAAGCTTTCAATAAGAAATGAACTCGATATTTCACCAGGAAGGTTTTGTTCTTAGTAGGACTTTCTGATGCTAGTTGTCAGATTTTCAGACATAAAACATAACATTTGAGAGCAAAGTAGAAAAGGGCACTAGTCCTCTGAGTCCTTGCCAATTAACCAAAAATAAAGCAACTTTCTAGCTTGTCCTTAAAAGCATGTGGGGGTGGCAAACGTGAGTTGTTCCATCAAGATGATAAGTTTGGTCCCATCAATGAGGTTGGATGACTGGGAAGTGATTAATGTTTACAGTTGCAAAATTAAACATTTATTTATTGCTAGGTGGAAGGAGACAGACCAGCAAATTAGTACAAGCAAACAAAAAACACCATTGGCCCTACTGATATTTATGCAGCAGATCCTGACTATTACAAAGATAAATGCTTAGAGAATATGATTTGAAAGAAATAGAGAGAGAGCCAGGTTCTGCTCAAGGATGCTTGCAATGGGATATTTTTATATTTTAACTGGAGCTCCAACCTACAGCTGGTTGGAATTTTTCATATGCAAATTATTGGAAATGCCAATACATTGAAGCCCAAACTATTCACAGGAAAGGGTCATTATCACTGAATTTTGCCTTGAAAAACTTTTCAAAACAAGTTTTGAAGTTGTCAAAGCATTATTTTGAAAAAAAAAAGCTGGTTTTCTGTTTTGCATCAACTTTTCATTTCAAAATTTAGGCTAAGACTAGCAAAAAAACATTAAATGGTCAAAATTTAAATGGAATATTGAATATCTCAAACCAATATATTTGTAGGATTTTCAGTTCATGAAAATTTGAGATTTGGAGCTTAGAATGGGAAAAAAAATTATTCTCAAAAACTTTTTACATAACAGGAAATTCTGCCTCACTCTACTCCAAATGAACATGTATGAGTAACATTTCTGAATCTGAATTCTTCCCATGCTGTCAGGTGTTAGACAAAGTTCTACCATTTCTATCTAACCTAGGATGTTACTTGCTTTTCTTCTGACTTCAATCCTGTAACTTTGCCCTCTCAAAGTGCTGTTCTGTGGAGGGATTCTTTCAGTGTTCCCCTTTTACCTATTTCTCTATGCCTGCCATGGCTGATGCTCTGACTTCATTCTTAATACAAGTCCCCAACATTTCCATTTTCTTTTCTGGGTAATTTTGGAGCTAAACTGTTGTTGAACTTTCTGATCAATCTCCACATTGGTTATGCATTCAATCCATTTAACATGTAAAAATCTGTCTTTATCTTAGGTGGATTTCACAACCATAAGATGGAAATACCAACTGAGTTAAAGATTTATTGCTTTGTCTATTCAAATACCAAATCTTGATTAATCTAGTGAGTGCAATTTGTGATATGATTTCCTCCTAGATTTTCATAATGGCTTTCACGTTACTGCAGTGTATATGAATTGACTCACCTCTTGCATTCCTTTGCCTTTCTGGTGCTTGACCTGGGAGTTACGGGGCTGCTCATTAATTCTGAGTTTTTCATAACTGATTATTAAGACTGTCTCGTTTGTGATACTGGAGTATTTCTTTCTTTCTTTCTTTCTTTCTTTCTTTCTTTCTTTCTTTCTTTCTTTCTTTCTTTCTTTCTTTCTTTCATCAGCTATCACTTAAAACATCGTTGTCATTAGCAAAATCTAGACTGAGCTTTTGGATGCCTGTGTTGTATCAATCTATACTTTTTTTCTCACAATGCAGACATGGCAGTGCCACACAGGAGAAGTGAGAGAATACATCTTTGTTTGATACCAATGTCAATTTTTAATCCCTTCACTCAAGTCTTTTTTTAATTTAACTGTGCAAGCTGCAGCTCCAGATGAACCTCAATCATGTTAACCATTTTTATTGGCATGCCATAACACTTCAAGACGTTTCAGAGTGATTTTGGATAGAGACTGTAAAATGTTTTCTTGAAATCTATTAAGTTTATGAGAAGTGTATTTTAGGATCTTATGCAATCAAATCAAATAATTCAAAGTGTGGTATACATTCATTTGAGTGAACTTCAAAAAGGTTTGGAGGATAAGACTAGGTACTAAGATGTTAGGATGCATCTCTATATTAACTAGAATCCCAGTCCTGAATTTTCTATTGAAATTAATGGGAAATTCTGGAACACAATGAATGAAATTCAGGTCTCTTCTGAAATTCAGGCCCAGCTCCTACTTCAGGTCCTACTGTAGACAACAGTAAAACTTCCATTGACTGCACTGATAAAGGAGGAAGCCCTTAGAAGAAAGACTCAGAAGAGCATAAGACTGTCTGGTTCCATGGGGATCTGGAGATATTGGACTCTCTCATGTTATGCCTGTTTTTAGTCCTTAAAAAAAACAGCAAATGCAGACAGAAAACATTTCAAAAATCAAAAATTAACTCAACTGCTTTCATGTTGTGACAGACATTCCTCCCTTTCCTCTCTTCCAAAAGAGTTGAAATCTGTTTGGATAAAATGGAAGATTTCACCCAAAATTCACCCATAGCCAAGAGTGCCTTTCATGCACACACAGGGCTGCTACTGATGTCAATGGGAAATTCACATGGATCAAAGGCAGCATGTTTCAGTCTCAAGAAAATATTCTGAATAGCTTTCAGAAGGTGATTCACAGACAATTCTGTTAATAGATTGATATTCGGTGAAAATGGCATTCTTTGCCAAAGGTCAGCTCTTCGCAAACATCAGTTACAAGAGGAACTGTGCAAAACACAAGGCTCACTTTGCAGGGGTCAATGAAAATCTTAGTTTTTGCTTCAGTCTCTGTACCATCCTTGAGTTTTATCCTGAATGCTGGTTTCTACTAAGATTTGCTTTGAGATTTTTGATTTGTTTAATTCTTATTTTGAGAGAGCTTCTGGTAGCCTTAATCATCTTGAACAAACCACTTTATGCCAAGAGTGGTCACTATTGTGCTCGATAGCATGTTTGGGGTACCAGACGCTGGTCTAAAGTTCTAGAGTGAAACAAAATATCCAAAGACAGTACACATTCAATTTGCTAGGTTAGGGGCTTTTCCCCCACGAAAACCCTAAAATTTCTTTGCAAACTGACATTTCCCACAGAAATTTCTATTTAAACAAAAAGCCATTTTTGTTCAAGAAAGTTTGATGGAAAATTTTCAGCCAGCTCTAGAAAAAAAGCCAAACATTTAACATGAAATTTAGAAGAAACATGCAAATTTCAGCCAAGTTAAATTCAAAAGCCCACATCTACTCAAAACCTCTTAGTGAACCTGCCCTCAATTTCAGGACCGTAACAAAACACCAAGAAGACAAGTTCCACATCATTTCAGCTGCATTTATAGAATGCTATCTTCCTGACCACTCTTTTCATTGCTTTGCTTGTATCATCTAATACACTTTCCAGTATGACAAAGAAACTACACTTGCCATCTCAGACTTCTACTTAGACTTAAAATTCATAAGGTCTGAGCAGCATGAAGTAGTTCTCTTCCACTTAGCATTTTTTCCCCACCAGGGAGGAACTATCTAATTGGAAACATCAATACAGAAGAATTATTTTATCAAAGCTGATTGAAACATTTCACAAAGGTATAAACATTGGAAACATTAATCGTTTAATTTATTTTCATACACCAAAAATCCCTCATTAATTCCTCCTGCTCTTGTGAATTTCCTACGTGCAGTGAAGCCCCAAGCTAAACTAAACAAAACATATTCATAGCTGGGAATCAGGAGAGGAGTCAGGAGGGGAAGGTTACAGTTCACAGGACAAATCTTGCATCCCCTCTTCAGTCTTTGTGGATGCAACTGAGAGGTTTACCAAACACAGCACTTGACTCCAAATGTTTCCAAAGATAAGCCCAATCAAATCACATGCTTCTATGTACAAGTTCATTACTTGCAGGGCTCACCACATATAGCACGGCCCATTAACTGGGTGCCAGACTAAATTCTGGACGTTGATTACTCGTGGGTCCTTGAGGATCAGTCAGAGAATATCAGCAGAGCCCACGGTTGCTGCAAGTTCACACCTCCCCATGGGACAATGAGTCTACATGTTCTGGGATCCACTGAATTTCCTAGCACACCCTAAAATATGCTCACCACCATTGCATGTCTTTATCCAACTGGCTGGGGGGAATGAAGTGCTTGCCCATGCAACACTACCTATTCAATTGGTTGCAGAAGAGAGAGGAAAATTTAGACAGACGGAGCAGTAGGAACTGGACTGTCCTGCCAGCTGACCAGAAAAGGGGGGTAGGTATTTATATTGCAGGTAGTCTGGAAGATGCCATCTTTAAAAAAAGAGGTAGACACAGGGCTGGATTAAGGGGGGGCTAGCTGGGCAGCTGCCCAGGGTGCCAGCCTACGGGGGGTGCCTAATGGCAGCTCTAAGGGGTGCAGTGCACCAGGGAGAGAGGCCGCACATGCACTATGAGCCTGGAGGCGGAGTCGCGCATGTATTGCGCACCCACTGCCCAGGGTGCAGGAATGGCTCAAGCCTGCCCTGGGAGGATAGAACCTGAGAGCTGGTATAGGAAAACAGCAAGGAGCCCTTTTGGGTGCAGTGAGTTCTCGGGAAGCCTGATTCTTTATTGACCAAGCCATTTAGGAAGGAGGGGCTATATCTATTAAACTGGGGAATTAATATATTTTCATTGAATATTAAGGAAGGAATCAATAAATATCTGAAGACCTTAAAAGGATGTCGGGGGAGGCAGACAAACTAAATTGTCAGCACTTCTTTGTGCAGATTGTCCAAAGCAGATATTCATTCTGGAAGTAATACAATTATCTCATAAAATGGACTGGAAAATTATTTAAAGAAAAACCATTCCTCCAGGGAGCTAAGGACGGGGGGTGAGGAGGGGTGTGGCCTGAAGCTTCTATGTCTACAACATCAGGTAGCCAATCCATTTCCTTTCATAGACCTCCTAAACCCCCATATGAAGGGAAGATGGGGGTTGGAGATTACATGATCAGCACTGTACAATTTATTGCAAGTCACATATTTTAAGTGAATAAAGTTGTGGCCTAATCATCTGTTGCCTCCTGTCTTTCTTCTGTTGTGGCTGCACAATGCCAATGAACACTGAGAAAACATTCCCAAAAAACTCCTGGGTTTATCATCATTTAAATTCCTGTATATCTCTGTACGGGAAAAATATTTGTCCCTTTAAATGTTCCATCACTTTGTGTGCATCTACACTTCACCGTTTTTCTGGAATAACAGCCGTTATTCCAGAAAAACAATACTAGCGTCCACAAAGCAATTGCATTTCTCGGAAAGAAAATTGAAATAACAGATGGCTATTTCTAATGCTGGTATACCTCATTCTATGAGGAATAATGCCTCTTCTGAAAAATCTCTTTCTGAAGAGGGTGTGTATAGACATTCCACTGATGCTGTGTCGAAATAGCTCCTCACCAGGGCCATTCTAAAGTTATTCTTCGTCAGTGCTTCCTGGGGCTCTATATCGAGATAGTGCATCCACATTAAGGGAGCCTGCCTCGGACTAATTTTGAGGCTTCCCTGTAGTGTGAATGCTCTATTTTGAAATAAGCTATTCCAGACGATATCTTCTGGAATAGCTTTTTCTGAAATAAGCTTGCAGTGTAGATATACCCTTAGGCTGTGTCTACACTGGGCCACTTATTCCGGAAAATCAGCCGCTTTTCCGGAATAAGCTGCGAGCTGTCTACACTGGCCCTTGAATTTCCGGAAAAGCAACGACGCTCTACTGTACAAAATCAGCCGCTATTCCGGAAAAACTATTTTGCTCCCGCTCGGGTATAAATCCTTATTCCAGAACACTGTTCCGGAAAAGGGCCAGTGTAGACAGCCCAGTAGTCTTTTCCGGAAAAAAGCCCCGATCACGAAAATGGTGATCGGGGCTCTTTTCCGGAAAAGCGCGTCTACATTGGCCACAGACGCTTTTCCAGAAAAAGGGCTTTTCCGGAAAAGCAGCCTGCCAATGTAGACGCTCCTTTTCCGGAAAAACTGAAAACAGCATAGTATTGGTTGCATGAAGAAGGGAAGCCTCCTATTTCTCCTTCCAAGACTGTACAGGAGAAGCCATACCTATCTTTGTACATCCATACAAATTCTTTCCAGAGAAAAAGCCAGCACGGGGGCAAAGACATCACTTTGTCTCCACCACTGGTATGACATTTTGCTGCACTATTTCAGCCCAAATAGTTGTTTTTCTTGTTTCAAAAGATGCCCCAGCATACGACTAGCAGCAGATCACTCAGGAAAGCTGCTGCCTTGAACCCTGATAGTAGCTGTGTTTCATAGGTAGGTTAAGTGATCTCTGTACATAGGGAATCATCACTACATGGCACTTCAAAGCCTATGAAGGGTACCACAGTATATTCATCAAAAAAACTAACAGTTCAATTTTTAAAAGAGCTGCACAACTTTTAATTTCCACAATGAAGTGTAGGCTCCAAATTGTCCAAACCTTAGAACAAAGAGCTTCTACATGATTTAGGTTTCATTTCATAAGTAATTTTGGGGCAGATTTTAAAGGCATTTAGGTGCCTGAAGATGCAGATAATCCTATAAGGATTTTCAAATATGCCTAACTTCCAATCTTTAAACATCTAATAGTTTTAAATATCTGCCCTTCAAAATGATACTTAGTCTCTCAAGTGTTTAAAGTGCCTGACTCACTTCTGAAAATGGAAGCGAGATGCAATTGAAAATATTGCCCATAGTGTCCCCTTATTCCACATTGCAGGATTCCTAGCCCTGGTCTACACTGGGACTTTATTTCAAAGTAATCCCCCCAGATCAAATTTATAAGAGGAGCATCCACACTGTCAAGCCTGTTATTTTAAAATAGCGGGCCATAGAATTCAAAATCTGTACTCCTCCTGCTTTTCATCAAGAGTAACACTAATTCCGAAATAGTGATTTTAAAATAATGGTAGTGTGGACACTCCAGACCCCTTGCTCCATTCATTTGAAGAAGTGGGTTGTGCCCACGAAAACTCATGACACCATCTACATTTTTTTTTTCAGTCTCTAAGGTGTTCCAGGACCATTTGTTATTTTTTAAGTTTTTTCAGTTACAGACTAACATGGCTCCCTTCTGAGACTTTTAGAGGTATAGTTTTCAGTAAGGGTCAGGAAAATTCATTCATTAGAATTACGGGAGATTAAAATGTTAATGTTCCTATAACACTTATAGGGAAAATGTCATTAGTATAAAATGGACCAAAATCATATTCATTAATTATTAAGCATTTCTCTACATTCCTTGAGTGAATGTTTTTAATGGAATGAAATCGCTTCAACTGCAGTACCGTCATTATGGTCTATTGATAGTTAAGGTGTCTTTGGGTACAGGAATGCCTTTTCATGTGGGTATCAAAGTAGGTTTTTTCCTTTGTAGTTAAACTTCTAATCTTCAATTAAAATAATCCATTACTTGGTGAATGAAAGAGATATACCTAAGAGTGCCTATTGAATTAAATAGGATGCCAGGCAGATGTTTACGATACTGTTGTTAAAACCAAAGTCAAGATTTGTTTGTGGGGGTTTCCACTAAAGGGATAATAGCCTCATTTTGTTTATATTTTGAAAGGTCTTATTAAGATCAGGAGAAATGGTACTCCCAGCCCTGACACCCACTCTGAGCATGCTCTGTGAAGTTCTGCCATCGATTCAAAGGAATGGGGGGCTTCTAGACTTTGCCACAGTAGCTCGGGTGGTGGCCAGGAGCCCCACGACTGAGCCTTGGACAATAGCTTGTCCAACTGACCATGAAGTACTTCTATAGTCAAGTACCGAGTGGGACTGAATGAAATTATCCTTCCTTTACATTTAAGCAAGACCTAAATCATCCTCAACAGCGATACAGAAAATTAAGGAGATCCACCTTTCCTGAATAGTTACATGTACAGAGGCCTGAGACAAAGACAGTTGAAGTCAATGGGGAAAAAAACTTTCATGGATTCCATTGAGCTATGGATTGAACCCAGATTTTCCAGCAGTTTTACAGGATGACTGCTATGTGGGCAGTTTTTGAAAAACAGGTGTATGCACATGTAATATCTTCCCTTGCACATGGACACTGTGCAGTTGCCTATGGAAATGGGCAGTTAAAAGAATATCAGATTTATACCAACTCACACCATGTTCCTTACTTACCACTTGTCTTCACATTAAGAATGAATTTATTTTTTTTAATTTTCTCTTGCTTCTGGTTTATACATATAAGGAAACATACTTAAGGAAGACGAGGGAGTAATTAAGGAAGAAGTCTAATGTAACTTTCTGAAAAACACAATTATAATATCACGGGCATACCAAGGGAAAATCCCTTGGATCTTTTTACACACAAATACAATAAATGTTCTTAAGGTAGCACTGTAAAACACCATATTTCCTTGGTTTGGCCAGCTTTGTGTCTGCAGAAGCTGTCAATCACTATTTGGGACCCTATTCTGCAATTTAGTTCTTAAGATTAAGGATGTTCAGTGGGACAACTCATGTGAACTTAAGCTCGTAGGTTAAGTCTTTGCAACACTGGAGGCTTGTTACATACATCAGATTAATAATTCAACAGTCCTTTCAAAGTGCACCTATATTGAGACCAGATAACATAGGGTTTGCTAGTCCTAAAGAAACTCACGAGACACCATCATGACAACTGAGTCTGAAGAAGGTCCAGAAGAAAGCTATTCAGCACCAGAAAGTCCACTTCTGTCTGAAATGGATGCTGAAATTTACAGATCAACTAGAGAGTAGAGAATCATCACCAGGAATATATACTAACATTTTGCTAGCACCAGTTATGTCATCATCCAATTTATCCACCCTTTTAAGCTTCACTAGATAATTACCGAAGAAGGTGGTATCTGTCTTTCATTGTTTCTTGGATCCACATCAAAAAGCAAGAGCTGAAGAAACCACAGCCACATCTGTACCACCAGAGGCCATCAAATCAGCTCCAGCATGATGTCTGAAAATGATGCCTCTTAGGGTACGTCTACACTGCGTTGCTATGTCAGGATACTGAAAGCATCCTGAAATAGCAATGCCGAGTCTTTAAAAGCACCTATTATTTCCCGAAATAGCGGGCACGCTATTCCGGCATCCGTGTAACCTTTGTTTCACAAGAGTTAAGTGATTTGTTGGAATAGTGATTTGTTTTGAAATTTGGTACTGTCTACACAGTGCCAAATTTCAAAATCAGCCCTGTAGACTTAGACTCGGAATAAGCTATGCAATTTGTGTAGCGCAAATTACGTAGCTTATTTTGACAGAAGAGTGCTGTTTAGATGCACTCTTAGAATAGAAAAGCTGAGGTGAAGATGTTTGGAGAGAAAAAAAAAACAGGCTGGCCAAAAAAGAGTCTCAGAAAGGTCTCTGAGGCCTGGCATTACAAAGTCTGAAAACCGGGAAGGGGGGAAGAATTTGGATACAATCCCATGTAGATTCTACTTTATCTTTCATATATTTTATATATGTAAAAATCAAATAAAATGAATACATGGTGTAGCCTGAGCAATTCTTCAAAGAGAGGTAAAGTAAATACAGAGTAATTATATAAAAAAGTGTGTGAGTACAATTCCTGAAGATTACGTATCTAGTGGATGGAATAAGACAACTATGGCTTCAAATAAACTGCCAGAGGTAAAGTCTCAGTTACCTCAGTTAGTAGGTAACTTGAAGTCTCAGTTACCTCCCTGAAAGTAGGAATAAGAGATCCTCCGGAAAAGGGCTTTATTCCGGAGGATCGCGCCAGTCTAGATGCTTTTTTCCGGCTTTTCCCCAAGCCGGAAAAAAAGCGGCGGACATGTTTATTTAAATCCCGTGTTGGATATTTAATTCCCCCTCGGATTTCTCTATTCCAAAGTTGGAAATTAGCATGGCTATTTCGGAATAAGGGCCAGTCCAGACGTAGCCTAGGTGTATAACAGAAGAGCTATAAATGCTGGGTCCACCTTTTTCCTTTACCAGGTCCTGCACCAACCTTAGCAGATTCCAGGATCTAGTTTATTGCAGGTATCACTTTTAAAGCCATTAAAAATGGGACACCACTAGCACAGAAGGAGATTCAAGCACTACCTTGGACACTTACTACTTTTTACCAAATACAGTTAGTTATGACTTGGAAACAGTAGTCTTTGTTGCCCAAAATAAATGGTGGTTCCAATCAGCACTTGTCAGGCAACAGAGCCCCCAGAATCTCCTCTCTGTTGATCCAAAAATCTCACACCAGGCAGCACAGATAACCAGAGCCCTCCCAGCCCCTGCATGTAACTTCTCTTCCTCTACTGGGAAGCAACATCCCCCATTTCAAAGGGTTCAAAAAGAGCTAGATAAAGACATGGAGAATTGGTGCATCAAAGGCTGTTGCCCAGGATGGGCAGTTGATGATTACCTGTTCTGTTCATTCCCTCTGGGGCACCTGGCACTGGCCACTGTTAAAAGACACAATACTGGGCTAGTTGGACCTTTGTTCTGACCTACTATGGCCAAAGTCCCCTTCCCTGGGCAGCACAGATGACAGCCTCCTTGTGTAATCCCATAGTCCCCTCCATTCAGAATCACACTGACCTCTCTTGTCTCTGTTGTAACAAAATCCCCCTCACTCCTCACTGCTTCACATGCACACCAGGAAGCAGAGCCCCTATACGGCTGAAAAGACCGTCTCTCATCAGCCAGTCTTTCTCCACTGGGTAGCACAACCCCACCAAGGCTTCATCAGTCACCAGATTTCTGAAGAGATCCTGTCTATCAGGCAGGTGAACTTTGCAGAGCCTCACTGACCTGTAAGCCTCTCCTGGGCTACAGAACCCTCAATTCCCCCGCCAGACCAACTTAATTCCTCTGCTCTTTAGATTCAGATAATGGTGCTGAGCAGCTTCTCTGCCTCATTCTCTCCCATGAAGGCTCCTTGTACAACTAGAGAAGTGTGTGTGGGAGACGATGCATTCTGCTGGGGCTGCTCAGACTATGGTGTAACCCACACACTGTCCCATGCAGTGGCACTTAGATGACTTACACCAAGAAATAAGACTAGGGGAGCTCTATCACCTAAGATGAGTGGCAGTTGGCTTTATAGTACAAGCTGTAGAGGCTCCAGAAGTCCCTGGTTCAAATCTGACCGGTGGTGGTTACATTAGCGCAAGGTCTTCCTCTTTCTCCCCTCCCCCCCCAAATTAGAAAAAATGCTTTGATCTTAGCCCTGCTTGTAAAGTCAGTAGAGAGGCAGCTGTCGTCAGGGCTGGAACTCACTAGTCCCACCCTGCAGCTTCACTTCAAGGACTAGATATTGCCAACTCCTCTCTTTCTAGATTGGATTCAATGGGTTAAATACCACCTTCCTTGCTAGCCACTGCCTCATTCTTCCCTCCTGGATTGCACTTGTTGGCTGTGTCTAGACTGGCCAGTTTTTCCAGAAAATCAGCCACTTTTCCAGAAAAACTAGCCAGCTGTCTACACTGACCGCTTGAATTTCCGCAAAAGCACTGACTTCCTACTGTAAGAAATCAGTGCTTCTTGCGGAAATACTATTCTGCTCCTGTTCAGGCAAGTCCCTTTTGTGCAAAGCTTTTGAACAAAAGTGCCAGTGTAGACAGCTCAGATTTGTTTTCCGCAAAAAAGCCCTGATCGCGAAAATGGCAATCGGGGCTTTTTTGCGGAAAAGCGCGTCTAGATTGGCACGGACGCTTTTCCGCAAAAAGTGCTTTTGTGGAAAAGCGTCCATGCCAATCTAGACTCTCTGTTCTGAAAATGCTTTTAGCGGAAAACTTTTCCGTTAAAAGCATTTCCAGAAAATCATTCCAATCTAGACGTAGCCGTTGAGAAATGGCATAATGGCATTATTCCGGAAAAACAATACTAGCATCCACATTGCAATTGCATTATTTTGACAGAAAGTCAAAGTAACAGATGGCTTTTTCTGATGGCGGTAAACCTCATTCCACGAGGAATAAGCCCTTTTCCGAAAAAGCTTTTTCAGAAGGGGGTGGGTGTAGACGCTCCACTGCTGCTATGTCGAAATAGCTCCTCCCCAGGGCCATTCTAAGTTAACCCTCCTCAGTGCCTCCTGGGGCTCTAAGTCGAGATAGCATGTCCACATTAGAGGCTTCTAATTTAGAGGCTTCTAATTTGGACATTCTATTTCGAAATAAGCTTTTCTGGAAGATATCTTCCAGAAAAGCTTATTCTGAAAGAAGCTTGCAGCATAGATGTACCTTCAGCATAAATAATGTATGTTGTCATTAAAAGCAGTCACAGCTAGCACCAAATAAATACAACTTTTACCAAAGGTAGCGGTGCAGAAAGTGGAGGGTTGAGAGAAATCATGCTCACTGCAATTCCTGTAAGTCTGTGTCACATTTCGGGGGCAAATTTGATGTATGTGTGCATTTGAGCAATATTAATGTCTACAAGGGAATGCCTTGCTTGGCAGAAGAAATTGAAAGCCTTAATCAAAGCCAAAGGCATTCATCCCAGTTAGGCAGTGGGCCCTGTATTCATTTAAAATAAGTCCATTTAAAAAAAATCCATACAGTTTAAGGAGAAATTCCTTTCCTTCTGGTTAGGAAAGATGTGGCATGAAAGAGAGTGTAGTTGTGCTGATCCAGATTCTGCAACCCTTCCTTATAGTCAGTTATACCTTATTCTGCGAGTGGTAACATATATGTTGTCCAATACCCATTCTGATGGCAGCATGCCTCATGGGCTACATCTACACTACAAGTTTTCTCAGCAAAAAATATGCTAATGAGGGACTCATTTGCATGAATTGTGATCTCATTTGCATATTTTCTGCCAATCTGTTTTTGTGCTGGGGTTTTTGTGCAAAAATAAGCAGTGTGCACATTTTCTTTTTGCGCAAACCCGCCTCCCTTTTTTCTGGAAGATTGGTATACTTCCTCTTTTGGGAGCATAAGGATGTTCCAGAGAAAGGGGGTTTTGCACAAAACGAAAACATCCACACTGCTTGTTTTTGCACAAAAACCCCAGCGCAAAAATGGATCGGCAGAAAATATGCAAATGAGATTGTGACTCATGCAAATGAGTCCCTCATTCGCATATTTTTTGCCGAGAAAACTCGTAGTGTAGATGTAGCCATGGTGGGGCAGAAGGACTTGGTACTAGGTGCATCTTACAGAAGCTGTGAGTAGAAGCACGTTTACACTCTCTTACCCCATCAAGTACATTAGCCTGCTAGTTGCCTAGCCTTGCACTTCATCAGGTAAACCAGGCTCCCGTTCAGTGAAGTACTGCTATTACTCTTAGCAAAATACAGCAGGGATGAGCATTTATGTTCCCATTCATGTGATACAGTGCACCAGCGTCATCACAGGATTCTTTGGGATTACATTTATCACCATTGGTTTTCAATATAAATATCACTTACTGCAGCCAGACACAACAGGGGGTGTAATATCCCACCACTTGTGGTGTGACTGGCAATCATACTCATAACTAACACTGTGGGAGCATTTTGCAAGGAAACGCCTAACCACATGAACCAGACTTCTCCGCAGCCCTCTGACATTGGAACGGAGGGAGAGCTAAGGGGGCAACTGACCTAGGGCCCAGTAATTCTAAAGGACCCAGGGCTCAGCTGCCATGAGCCCCAGGAACTTCACCCTCCTCCCCTCTCCCCGCCCTCTGCCCCTCGCACTGGGCCCTTTGAATCATTCTATGCAGCAGTCTGAGTGGCTCTAAGGGCTGGGGAAGCACAGTGAGTGGCACTAAGTGTCGGGGAGGGGTAGCATGGCACACTCACTACCCCCGCCCGTCTGCCTGAGACACCTCCCTTCCAGGAGTGTGGAGCTGGGGCCTCCCTTCACCTTGTCCAGGGACCCAGCATAGCTGTCAGCAAGCCTGGCCAAATAGATTGAGGGGCCAAAGGCAGCCTGGCTGAGCCACATGGCTGTGCGGCTCCCAGTAAGGGCAACGAGTGAGCAGGGACGGGGATCGGGCAGTGTGGAGCCCTGAATGCCCGAGGCCCAAGACAACTGCCTCTCTCTCCTTGCCCTAAGGCCGGGCCTGGCTGGGCCTGGCTATCAACTCCCCTGACTTCTCCATGTCATCGTTTATTACAAACCCAAAACTCAATTGTGAAAAATATTCTTTAAGATATAACTCATTTCTACTAATACTGAAGCCCACTGCTATAAGCTGTAGTGCTGCAGTGTGAAAATGATACCTTAACCATGTACCAATATTAGATTAAACAGAAATTCACCAGTAGGGGGAAGAAACACTTCACCAAACTATCAGGAGCTTAACTTTCCATATCCTAAAGTGAAACTGCTTGAAGTTTCCATACTGCATGGTTTGGTCTGTGAATGGAACACATGATCTTCCCAATATAAATATAATTGGTAGAATGCCATCAGTAATGTCTCAGAGATATATGAAGCAATACTATTACCAAACAACCGTGCTTAACCACATGTAATACAAATAGAATTTAAGTGGACACACACGTGATGATAAAAAGGCTTTTCCAAATCCCTTTACAAAGGGTATTAAGTGTCATGTTTATACAAGCCATAAAGAAATAAGAAAGGAAAACAGGTGCCATAAAAGGCCAGAAGGCTGAAACACCCTCAGAAAAAAAATATAGTGATCTGTGTATTTATAAATGCATTGTGTTGTTCTGATTGATCTCATGTCTGTTGAAGATGTGAGGATTTGCAGAAAATCAGAGGCTTATGGAAACCTTTAGAACTTTAAAAAAAGCTCTAGATGTTTGGCCAAGCATTTTTTTTTAAATATAAAAGAACAAAACAAAAAAACCGAAAAACAAAAACCTAGAGCTGAATTCAACACACAAACCTTGGACAGGGACATTGATTAATAGGAGTTTTCCTTTAGTAATAACTTCGGGATTTTGACCAGGTCAAGTTGTGTATGTATGGCTGAAACAAGAACTGAGCACATGGGTTTTCAAAGGAAGCTGAGATGACTGAGCCCAAAACATCATTTAGTAACTTAGTGCCTGATTCAAGTCCCATTCAACTCGGTGGAATTACTCTCATAGGCTGTAGTGGACTTTGGATCAAGCCCTCATGTTACCATAATGTGGCAAGAAAATACTATAAAACACAGTAAAAACTTTTTTTAGAGATTTGTTCATTTTTAATGGTCTAGACTCTGATTTATATATATTTTCATCGCTTCATTGTCTCATTTTTTTCATAGTCTATTAGGGCAGCCATCATGAACTAGTTCCTCGGGTCATAAATGAATAGTGTTTCCTGCTGTACATTCTTTAGTGCTTTGTCCTGTCCAATAATTCATACAACAGTTTGAGTGCTGTGTCTCTCTTCCTTTTCCATGGATGACTACTGCAGTATAATGGTTAGCAGTGTTAGACAGCTTTTCCTAATTTTCACATTACATTTTCCATCGCCTAACTGTATCTCATTACTCCTAGTCACATGCTCTTGGGCCACCATAAGAAATTCTTTCCCATGTCACTGTTTACATCTTTCATCTATTCTGTAGAGAGGTTTCCCTGTTAGCTGCTTTGTGGCCAAACTATACACTTTCTTGGATGAACAATGTGGAATCCTGGGTGGATGAAAAAGACTATTTATCCCCAAGGTTATTAGAAGAGGATTGTACAGAAGGAGCTACCATGGTAGCAAACCTCCAGTTATGGAGATGCTACCTAAGAAGAAGGCATACATTTAGGCTACGTCTACAACACAGGCTTTTTGCGCAAGAACAACCGTTCTTGCTCAAAAACTTGTGGAGCATCTACATTGCACATGCATTCTTGCGCAAGTAAATTTACAGTAAAGCATCAGAAAAGAGGGCTTCTTGCACAAGAGTTATTCCTCTCCCCATGAGGAAATAAGCCCTCTTGTGCAAGAGGGCAGTGTGGACAGGCAACAGGGGTTTCTTGCATAAGAAACCCCTATGGCTAAAATGGCCATCAGAGCTTTCTTATGCAAGAGAGCATCCACAACGCCATGGATGTTCTTGCACAAAAGCACATGGCAGTGTGGACGCGCTCTTGAGCAAGATCTTCTTGTGCAAAAAGCCTGCAGTGTAGACATAGGCTTAGGGTTTTGAGGTCTGATTCAAAGACCACTGAAGTCGTGCAGGTCATCAAGCCCTTGATCTCAGCAAACAGATCAATCAGCTCTAACCATGTTAGGTTTTTCTCCTCTAAGTTCAGAGGTGTCCAGATTTGACCCACATGGAGGAGGAGTTTCAAGTGCCCTACAGAGAGTCGACACTGCATTGTCTCTTTATATGCAGCCTAAATCACATTAGTTCTTTTGCCGCCAGATGGCATAATAAAATCACCATCATCATCATCATCTTGATCGGTTCCCTCCATCATTGTTTGCAATGTTGCAAACTTTAGAATGTGGTTTCCATAACCAGATTGAGGAGAATGAAGGTGTAAAACTATTTGTATTGCAATAGCAACTCAAAGTTGCAACAAAGATCAGGTTCTCATTGTACTCGACTCTATGGCCTGGATTCACAAAGGCACTTGGGCTATTCCACACCTAACTTTTGGGTGGTTAGGAAAAAGATACATCAGTGTGAGCCATAAAGCCTGACTTAGGCACTGCATTGGGAGACACTGATACCTTGGAATGTGAGCTGGGGGAGGAGCCTTTTAAGCTAGCTGATGGGAAGTACTAAGGAAGGGCGTGTCCTAATGTTCTAATTCGGGGAGTTAAGGGCCCAGGTCTGGGTTGCAGGAAGGCTAGAAGTCCACATACGGGAACCACTCTACTGAGCCATGCTGCTTAGAAGCCTAAGTCAATTCTTGCATGCCTGAAGTAAGTTCCTGTCTCACTCCGTATGCTAATGAGTGGTAGTGCCACCCAACTATAACTTTTAGGCCAGTAGTTAACACATTCACTTCAGTTGTGGGAGATCCAATGCCAATTCATCTCGTGAGCAGAAAGAAGACAGGATTTGAGTAGGAGTCTCCAACCACTCTGAAATGTGCTCTGACCATTGGACTATGGGAGACTCTGATGTGAACAACTTGTCAAAGTTGTTCAATTGTGTATAAATACGTAGTGACTTTTTAAGTCAGAAAGAGAGAGAGAGAAAGCTACTTTCTAGGCCAACAGTTAGGGAAGCGACCTAGGAATGGGAAGTCCAGGACCTAGCCCCCTGCTGCTAATGAATCCTTATTTATCCAAAGTGGAACAGGCTCAATGAGAGAGATTCCACAACTCGGTTGTGAAAGCATGTGTGTAATAGCAAGAAATCCCCCTCCCTCCACTTTCAAATATTTCTCCCTTGCCTACCTGAGTGGGAAATTTAATCCAGTTCTCTCACATTCCACAGGAATACTTTTAACCATTGAGAACTAAGGGCACGTCTAGACTACGTTTTGATTTCAAAAGAGGATATGCAAATCCCACAGGAATTTGCATATCTTCTTCCGATCACATTTTCAAAAGACTATTTCAAAAGTGAAAGTAGTCTGGATGTGTTTTTTTCGGGGAAAAATCCCTTTTTTCGAAAAAAAACATGTAAATCTCCTCTTTTTAGGAAGAGCATTTTTTTCTTCAAAAAAGGGTTCCCCCCCCCCAAAAAAATGCATCCAGACTACTTTCCCTTTGAAAGATCCTCTTTTGAAAATGCAATCAGAAGAAGATATGCAAATTCCCACAGAATTTGCATATCAACTTTCGAAAAATCTTTGTAGTTTAGACATAGCCTAAAGCATAGAGAGATTAAATGAGTTCCAAAAGTCACCCATGATTTTTTGCAGAGCCTAGAAGTGAATCCAGATCTTCCAGTTCCTGCTCTTTCACTTTAGCCATAAACCCATTTTTTCCTGCTGAGGCATAATAAAACAGCAAGCATGCCAACAACCTCTGTTTCAGAAGGACAGCTCTAATGCTTTGGGAAAACATTACCATTCCTTCAGAACAGCCATCAAAATCAACAATCAAGCGACTAAATACATAATTTCTCTTCTAGAAGGCAACAGCTCATCAGTTTCAATGTTGATTATGTTGAAGACAAATTAATAAAATTATGTACAAATCTGTTTACCATACGGTATCATCCTTAATCTGCAGGTGTGCTTGATCACATTATTAATACCCTACAGCTTTCCCAGCTGTCCAATTTTGTAATCACCTCCACCAAGGGTTTGTTTATTACTAGATCAAAACAAATCTTCAGGCTGAGGATAAGCAGGGTATGAAATATGCTGCATATTGTGGTATGTCAATGAGAAATAAGAGGTCAGTTGCCACCTGCAAATGTCATCAGAATCTACAGAATGTTTATAATTTGGGGAAGAGCTGTTCCAGTGCTGCTACATCTTCCTTCTGCAATGTCATAATAGAATTACACAGCACTTCTGCTCAGAGCACATGAAGGCACAGAAAAGTGTTCTCCCAGGCTCTCTGGTGATACAACTAATTTAGGAGCCAAGTTAGTTTTATTTTTTATGGGTGTCTTTCCCTTCTTCTGGCACTGTTTACATTCCTGTATGAGGTTCCTGTAACAGGGTGACATGTATGAGTTTAAGACCTGAGGTGCCAAGCAACTAGTAATAGGGGGGGAAAAGCCACCTTTCAGGATGTTGAGAAAGCCAGGTTTTTAAGTCATCAACGCATGCAGAAAAGTGGCACACACCCAAAATGAGCCCTCTCCGCACATACTAATTCACACAAAGTAAGATAAAGAAACTGTGCTCTTACACACACCATTAATATGGCCGTGCTTAATATGAGTTATGAATGCGCCACTCAAAACATACCCAAGGATTATGCACCAATGTCATTTTTAAATAGGTGTGAAAGCACACAGCATGAACCTTGCGGTGGACTAAAATATCAAATCTGAAACTTCTAGGTTCCCTGAATCCACATATTCAAATCCCAGCACATTCCGCTCTGCCCAGCATCCTTACAAGGTGATACCATGCAGTTTAATATCATTCTGATGATACTTTAAAAATGAGGCACCTTTCCAGCAATAATTAGACATTAAAGAGCCCGTGTTGTTTTAACAAGAGATTTGTTCTTATATCCTTTGGGAAAACTCTTCTGCCTCTTTCCTATCATGCAGATGGCTGTGGATTAGCTAGCTGCTGTTCTCTGCCCTATTTCATTTGGTCGATAAGTTCACACAGTGAGGGTATGGCTAGAGTACAAGTTTTTGTCAGAAAAAAGTACTAGACTGGGCCAAATGTTGGGGAAAAACCCTCTTTTGAAAGCCCCCGGAAGAGCAAATACGTTCCCTGGACACAGAGGATTTTTTGGGGGATACCTCAGGTATCCCAAAAAAACCCTACAGTCTAGCCATACCCCTAGTGAAGTTCAGTATCAGTATTATTGTTAGTGAGCTAAACCAAAAGTTCTCATTCATTTTGATGCAGTCGGCCTTTCTATGGATAAAGCTCCTATTGGTTTCAGCAAGAGTTTTATCTTTTGTAAGAACTGGGTAAAGAGAATTATAACTATATTCAATGATGAGAAAAAATGGTATTGTGAGGAATCTGTGCTGGAAACATTAATTGTGCACTCATGCTGGTACTGTATGTACATCAGATTTTAGATGGATAATGGCATGTAGATTAGTCAGTCATGGAGTTACAGAAGCTACACCTTTGTACAATTGCTGCAATTAACCTTTTGTTTATTTAATTCGTGATCGTACGTTGCCTAACAATTTCAGTACATCATTATGAATTAGATTGTGCATGGTAAGGATAGTCCAGGGTAGCATGGAAATGCACCAAGATAATTTTTCTACCAGCTTATGAGAGGGAGTTCACTAAACCTTTGTGTCCTGTCCCTTATGCTGTATTCACCGCTCTCAGTGTACCAGTGCAAAGGAAACAACTTTGTCCTGCCTCTTTGGGTCACTGTGTAGCCTCGTGGGAGTAGGGATGGAGATTTATATGGATTAAATATAAATATAATAATACATAGAGCGTTATTCACCTGCCATGCAACAAAACATATTTATTCTTTACATATGTTGCTTGTGATCCTATTATATGAATAAATCCTGCAGCATTCTCACTGTCATTTTATTAACAAAGACATGAAGTATAAGCCCAACAATGTAAGGCCTCTGACAAATCCTTTACATGTCTCATAATGCATATTTGCTGAAGTTTCACATTAAAGATTTTCTTCTCTTACTAATGATGTATTTATTATTATCCTGTTTCTTAGTGTTAATCTAAAGCATACCATCATAATGTACCAAATGTCTGCATGGGTGTTTTGGTTTCTTTACTTTTTTCCCCCTTCTTCAGTCCTGTGATTTCTCTGTCAACATAGTGATAAACTTTTTTGCCAAAACTCTGTAAGATGCAGTTCCTGGAAGTGTTGATTTTGTTACACATGGTGCTTATCACGAGGAAAAGAAACTACTACATTCTACCTGAGCTCCATGTAAAACAAGGAGCCAGCTATGCTGTTGTCAAGATATCAAATACTACAGAGAGGAACCAATCAGAAAGTCTAGCTAGAAGAAGTAGATGCACAAGCAGAAGCTGCAAATTCTTCATGGTAGGGATGTACTACTACTTTGTTTTCATAAGAGACTGCCACAATGGGGACCCATACTTAGTGGGCCCTTAGACATTGTATAATAAGCATTATTAAAATAATAATAAATAAAAATCATGAATAAACACAAAATCCCTGTTTCAGTTTGTGACATACCTTGAAAGTTCCGAGTCAGAAGCATTTGACTTACCCTAAGCACATAGATTACATAGGTAACCGAATGGTATATAAAATTTCTTGTTGAACAAGTGTCCATATTGCAAACACAACTCATTCTATTGCAGGATAGAATATTATGCCTTAAGAAATGAATGCAACCCAAACTACTATCCTTATGCTTATCATAGACATGTACCATAAGCTGAAGAGATAAATGTTACGCATAGGTATCAGGATTTGTTTTCTTAAGCAAAATAATTGGTTTAAATTAAAATAGCATTACTAATTTAAATCACAGATGGAGGTGTCATTTTGTATTAGGGTGTTAATGATCTCCATTGTCTGTGTGACAGTGCACCACCCTGGTTGATCAGAATAAAATGGATTGCTGGAGCTGCTGTACTTCGCTGATATGTAGATGACATTAGGTTATTCTAAACTACACTGTGGGCCACATTGTCCACAGCATTTTTGTGGAATATTAATTATCTGCAAAAGAGGAGGACATTGGCTCGGGGAGAAATGTCTCTTTTTTGTGTGGAAGATGAAATATTTGCAAAATACACATTTATATTACTATGGTATATTATATAAGCTGGTTGGAAGATACAGGCACATAATAATTATTCCATCTCTGAGATACATTTACTTTTGGCTAATTAAAGCGAGTTTAAATTAGGGGAGTGGTAGGCTCATTTTATTTATCTTTGAGATTTAGGTGAAAACAATAATAAAAGGGATTTGATCAGCTTATTTTCACCTCTTCTCATTGATGCATTTTGCAAGATGAGGCAGCATGAGCGTCATCCAAAAGACGTTCCTCCAGTCTTCTCATTCACCCCTCAACACATACAAGCAAATAAGTAATGCTACCTGGAAACTCCTCAAAAAATGAGGTTTACCGGTTATTTCAAAAGAAGGGTTTTCTCCCGAAATAACCATGTCTACACTGCGTTTGTTATTTCAAAATAGGGTATTTTGAAATAACGGCAGTCTGCGATTATGCAAATGAAGCACAGGAAATGCAAATCCGCGCTTCATTTGCAATTTCACTCAGCTGCATTTGCATCCCTCTCTCGAAAGAGGGTGCAAGTGTAGACAAACCCAGAGTGAAATAGATTTGTTAATAGATACTTTTCACATCTAGGAGAGGAATGGAATGGAATGAACTAGACTGCAACAGTAGCTGCTAGCAAAGGATCTGTCAGCAATTCCATTGTAAAGCCTGACTCCTAAGGCTTTATAATGGAATTGCTGACAGATGCTTTGCTAGCAGCTACTGCTACAGTCCAGTCCACTCCTAGATGTATAAAAGTATCACAAGTATCTCAATTATCCAAGCATGAACATTTGTTCACGAATAATATTTGGCCTAAAGGACTTCTCTTCATTAGAAGAGAGAATGGAAATTTTATCCTGCCCTACATTCTTTCAGGCTGTTCTCAGCCCCCAATACTGCCAGAGAAGCTCAGGGCAGGCCTAGATTTCAACTATTCATGTGTCTGTGATGTTTGAATTTAAGGTTCCATAGCAGCCCATTGTAAGCCCCAATGAAAAATGTATATCCAAGTTGAGTCTGAAATTTAAAATCAATCCCCTCAAAGTTTAGGTGTGTCGGGATTATAGGTTGTTGGTCATATTCAGACCTCCGAAAAATCAAATCAATTCAGAAGTTGAGTAAGTTTTGCCTGTTTTATTAGAGCTATAGCTTATGCCAGGCCAGGGAGAATATCATAGAAGATATAGCTATGGCTGAATTCAGGCAGCAAGAAGTTCCTGGATCCCGAGTGACTTCTTTTTAAAGTTGATGAGCATACAGTGGTTTTGTATCTTCTTATTCCAAGAGTAATGCCAGCAATGAAAAGATGCTCATTGATTTGGGAAAGGAAACAAACACTATTTGACCACCAGTTTATGGCTTGAATTGAAATTTCTTCGAGTATGTCTACACCACAGCGTTATTTCAAAATATCTTATTTCGAAATAGTTAATTCAAAATAAGTTATTTTGAAATTACGTGACTACACACAAAATGAATTTCAAAATAGCATTTTGCTATTTTGAAATAATGCATCCACACTGAGTAGACACTGAATCGCATATAAGGCCGGCTGGAACCAGGTCCAGCAGGGCATCAGGTCCGGAATTACTTTGTATGGCTGCTGCCTGAAGCTATCTGAGGCCTGTGCTTAAAGTGACGCCCCCTGGACAGCCAGTTCTCAGCTTTCTCTGCTTGCTTGTCTACCTCGATGAGGGGCGGCAAAGCATGTTGTCTCTGCGTGCTCTGATTGCCCTCACTTGGGACACCATAGCACTCTGCAACATGGAGCCAGAGCTGCCCCGGGGCACTCTGGTGCTTCTTGTGGACACATTGCTGCAAGCCTGGCTGCACTTTCTGCACGCTGCCATCCAGGAGTCTATTGGGGGGCTGTCAGTATCCAGGAGGTCCTGTGGGAGAGCTTCCACCCTGAGGAGCACTAAGATCCTCCTTGGTCTGCCCCACTGGGGGTTTGTGCCTCATTCCTCCCTCACGTCCTTCCACTTACCCCTCCCTAACCCTGATGTCAAATAAAATACATGTATTTTCATGGACACAAACTCTCTTTATTTAACAAAACTGGGGTGGTGAATGAAACTCTGGTGAGACTGGGGAAAGGAGGCAGGAGAGGGGAGAAGAGAGGGTGGGAGAGGGAAGGGGAAACCTGGGAGGAGGGAGCTGGAAGGGGGAATCACGGGAAAGAAGGAGGAGGGGAAGCTAAGGGCTCAGGGTTGGGCGGTCTCACTGGACCAACTTGATTGTCATACAAACCTCCTCCTGGGTTCGCATGTGGCCTTTGGTGTCCAGGCTGGCAGCTATCCTGCCATAGACGGCCATGTTCCTCCATCTAGTGCGGAGATCATGAACGTTGGGGGCATCCCCCACAAACCTGAATAAGGTCCATGATCTCCACCCTGGACCAGGAAGGCGCCCACCTTCTCCAGGCCCTGGCAGGCTCCTGGGAGCTGGCAGACTGCTCCTGGGGAGTGGTGGAGGGCTGGCTTGCTGGCTCATGTTTTGGGGCTACTGGGTCAGGGACAGTGACTACTGGCTCTGGGCTGGCAGGCTTGGAACTGGCTCAGGCACTGTGGCCAGAGTCTACCCCTTTAAGGGCTCCGGGAAGGGAGGGAAGGGAGAGAAGTGTTCTTGGTTGAGGCTGGAGTGGCCACCAGAGCACCCTAGGAAGGCTGGAGGCCCCCTATTTCAAAATAAGTGTCTACTTATTTTGAAATAACACTATAGTGTAGTCATGCCCTTAGAGACCAGGATATGTGATTTGATCATTAGTGTTCTAAATTGCGACAGAGGCAAGTTTTCTTTGTTGCAATTCTATACATATAGAAAAAAAATCAAATTTCTGCATTTTGTTATTTTTGGAGAGTTGAAATGAAATTAACATTTTAATAAACACATGCAAAAAATGCCATGCTTCTAAAAGTCTCTGTTCATATAAATTCATTTCATTTTCTATTGAAGAATGTTGCAACACTGTAGTATTAAGAGAAAATGTCAATGTGAAAGACTAACTGACAATGAACTCCAGGTGGATACATGTTCTTGCCCAACTGCATTTTTTAATTCATTGTTTAAAAAAATAAAATGATGAGGGAAAGGATTGAGAATCTCAGTATTCTTATGCTATTGAATGGACTGTCACACTTCATAGCAAAAAGATTATCATACCAATGGGCTGACCATCTGGAACTCAACAGTTTCCTACCTCATGTGCAAGTACAGACATGAAACTGGAAAATACAATGCTTCAGGTTGTCTGGGGCTGTGAGAAAGCACAAATTACCTATGCCACTACTGACATGATGACTAAGCTCAGTGACAAATAGTGATTCTGGCGCTTCATTCTGAATATTTTATTTATATTTATTGTACATATTTCTCCATATTTTAACTGTATTTGTTTTTCCTTTTTTATTGTAGATTATTGGTTGTTAGTACCTCTATATCCATGGCTACATTTTCACCTGTCCTTTTATATATAAAGGTTTTAACTTATTAATAAATACTTAACAATTTGGAGATACATATATTATATATTTTACTGGATGTATATGCTGTGCATATAAGAAGTACAATGTCTAGTTTTACTCCCAACCTGCGTCCTTTCTATGCAGTTTAGATAACCACTGGGGTTGCCAGCCCTCCAGGACTAGCCTAGTGTGGCCAGGAATTAAAGATTAATCTTTAATTAAAGATAATGTCATGTGATGAAACTTCAAGGAATTCATCTAACCAAAGTTGGCAATCACTGAACTATTAGGTCAGCTCATTTATATGATAATCCTTAGTATATGAGGTGATAGTGATAGAATCATAGCATTTAAATACAGAAGGAATCAATAGATCATCTAGTCTGACTTCCTATGTATCACAAACCAACAACACAACCATGCACCTGCACACAAAATCCAACAACTGAAATAAGACCAAAAGGCTAGACAATTTTATGCACAGGATAGAGAACAGGAGATTCCCAAGATCCTTTCAGTATAACACAGCATATTACACATACTCACCACACTGGCAGAGGAAATGAAGACCAAATGACTCTAACATTTAGGGATTGTTTTGGAATTGGTTTGGAATTTCTGGCTAAAGGGATGTTATGTTCAACAGCTGCTGATACACTGGAAAGAGGGATTCCATTTAAGAAGAAAACTATGCTGCTTGAAGAACAGTACATGAATATGACCTTAGCAAGCCCATTTATGTTATATTGCTTGAATCTGGGCTGCGCTGAAGAAGTTCCTCTGTCCTTTTCCCTTCAGGACAAGATGATCATGGAATTGTATAAAAGGTCTCTCTACCCTAAGCTGGTTTGTGCAGGCATCAGAATGAACAAGGGGAAGAAGACATATTGCTCAGATGTTCAATATCTCCAACATGATACACATTCAAATGTTAAGTCAAATTATATTTCACTGGAAATTTCGTATTTGTGGACATTGTCACATTTTTTTACAACTTGGAACATTTTTAAAACTAGCTAATTTCTCACAAGTCCTCCAACACTCCGTTAACAGTTCATGAGGTCACATGCAAATAAATCGGGCACATATTGGGCCCATTACCGTCATGGAGAATAAAGAGGATTATTATTAAGTGGTTGACCAGACTGATACAAGGATTTTCAATCTTCATTTGTTGTCTGCAGACTTTGACAAACCACAGCATTTTTTTCCTCCCTAGCCACAGCAATTGTTGATGAATGAGTCGGGCAGGAACCTGCTATGAGACATGACATAGACTTGCACACTCAGGAATGCAATGGAACTCTTCTGTTGACTAGAACCCTAAAAAGAGGTCTATTGCCTTTGATCCATGCATGGAATTCTCAGGGATTTTATTGGAGTTCCATATGCTGATCAAGGGTGGAAGTTTGCAGATTATAATACCATTAAACAATTTTTAAAATGTATAAACTTTATTGGCTGTTTTTCTTCTTATGAAAGGCGCTGATTAGCACCTCTGAAAAATGAGGTCCTCCTTGATTCATAGAAGAAGTGCAGCAATGGTACAACTAGTGCAAGCTTCCCCACATTTGTCCCACCAATGTAACCATCTTAAAGAGTGTAGAAATATTTTATGTAACATGATCATTAAGGGCCTGATCCAATGTCCAATGACTGAAATCATTGAAAAGGTTCCTACTAGCTTTAGTAGGTGTTGGATCATGACCTTGGCTCCTCGTGAAATGAGGGTTATGGGAGTCAGAGTAAGACGTCCTCCAGCTCACCATTATTTTGAAATAAAGGCTTGCAGTGTAGACACGCTCTTTGTTACTTTGGAATAACGTCAGTTATTCTGAAATAACGCTGCTGTGTAGACATACCCTAAGAGACCAACTAGGTTGTTGGTTGTAGCAGTGTTTTTTCTGACATGACCACTTTGGAGAACTGAATGGAGAACATCAAATGTCCACGTGAGAGACCATTTCCATGAAAATCATTTCACATAGGTCCATGAGTCAGCAAACATTTCACTCGGTCAGCTTGTTTTATTTACTTTCTTTCATCTGGGATTCAAAAATATAGTTTATAAAGAAAACTAATCATCAACTTTCCAAATTTCAAGTTCAATGACCTGGTCCTTTTGGTAACTAAATATGCTGAGGAGATATGTGGTTTTAAAAAAAATCAGGAACATTAATATAAAAAAGGCAAATACTCAGGAAGCAGGATTATTCTGTCAACATGTTTCAATAAAACCAAAAGACATGAAATCAAATGTTACTCAAAGCTCTTCGGGAATGCTAATGTCATTCCCTATATATGGTACAAATTCTACTGCATAGTTCTAGTATCACTTTAGTAGCACACTCACAATATTGTAGTCTGTTTTCAATAGATTATAGAACTTTAGTTGTCAGAGGAGTTTATAGGAATATGTATGGACATTAAGATGCTGGTTAAAAACGGGTTTGAGAATCACAATGGAATACATGTCCAAAAGCTCTGAATACTGTAAACAATAGCTTCATCCATAAAAAATGGAATTCAGGGATGGCAGTTATGAACACTTGCAAGCAAAGATTCTTACTGCAAATTAGGCTGATAGATAGATAGATAGATAGATAGATAGATAGATAGATAGATAGATAGATAGATAGATAGATAGATAGATAATATTAGGCTTGTTACAGCTGTCACAAAGTTCTGATGAGTAGAATTCCTGAAACTTTATTTCTCAAATATTGTTTTTATTTTAAAAAATGAACATTTTTTGCAAAAATATTCATTTTTTAAAATATTTCCATTTTTAAACTAAAGAAAAAACATTAAAATAATTGTTTCCAGATTTTATTTATCCGCTCCTCCCTTTTCCCCCTTTTCTATTTTGCTACTGAAAGGGATGAGGGAGCAGCGGAAATCAAAATCTGAAAAGCAAATAATCTGGGAGTTCATTTTTTGGTTTTCTTACTGAAAAAAAAATTCTGACATTTTTGAAAATATAGAAAATGATCAAAGTACTTCATGCAACATACTTTTTCTATCAATCAGCTCTATTTATTTACATTCTAGTCCATTATTCTGATTCAAACAACACAGAAGATCTCTGCGGCACGAAGAGATTCAATTGACTTACTCTCAATGGTTATTCTATAATTAAAAATGAATATGAGAAAAGAAAATTAGCTACTGAGCATTCTTAGACCAAGAGTCAGACTAAAGCTTTTTGAATGATTACTTCAAAATAAATTACTAAATGAATTTATGCCCCTCCCTTTTTTTTTTTTTTTTTGCTTGAGAATCATTCAGAAAGACTTTCACGTGTACTAATTAAATTCCCCTTTAGAAATTGTATGATAAGCTAATGTGAAAAAAATTCAGTTTATGTGACTAAATGGGCCATTTCTGATCTATTCATTTCAACTGTCTCTGTTTTGCTGCTGATGGAATATGATTAGTTGCCTAAACCACATAGTGTTGTTTCTGCTCCTTCACGGGGTGTTTTATACTTGTGATTAACAAATGATAAATAGCAAGGGATGAGTAACAAATACTCTTGTTTGCTCATGGATACCATTGCTGGCATACCAAAATGGAAGGTCATACATTCTGTGAAGGTCATCCATTCTCCAAACATTTGCACAAGATAAAATACTGGTTTTGTAGTATTTAAGAATCTTTCCTTTAGAGTGTGACCTTGTCTATGCTGAGATGAGATCCATGTGTACATGGATGTACAGCTGTGACAATTTAATCTATCTATCCATGGCATTTAATTTGTAAAGCATCTGTCAGTTTATAGGCACTGAAATTAGACTTTTGCGATGGGATTTTTTTCTTGGCTTTTATACAATGTTCACAGTGATTTTTTTTTTCAGAAAACAGTGCGATTCAAAGTATGTTAGGGTATGTCTACACTACAGCGCTAATTCGAACTAATTTAGTTCGAATTAGTTAATTCGAACTAAGCTAATTCGAACTAACGGATCCAGACTAAAAAACTAGTTCGAATTAGCATTTTGCTAATTCGAACTAGCATGTCCACATTAAATGGACCCTGAACCGGGGTTAAGGATGGCCGGAAGCAGTGCCGGCAGGGCATCAGAGGAGGACTTAGAGCATGGAGCTGCTGTCTCAGGCTAGCTGAGGGCTGTGCTTAAAGGGACCCGACCCCCACCCCGGACAGACAGTTCTCAGGGGTGCCCTGCTTGCAAAGCAGTCCTGGCTTGGAGTGCCCTGAGTGCCCACATTGGGCACATCACAGCACTCGGCCATCACACTGGCTGCACTTGCCGCAGGCTGCCATCTTGGGAGAGGGGGCAATCGGGGGGCTGCAGGAGAGCTTCCACCCCCTGAAGCCCACAGAGCCAGCCCAGTCCCCCCATCGGGGGCTCGTACCCCATTCCTCCCTCACCTCCTTCCACTTACCCTTCCCTAGCCCCCCTTCCTGATGTACAAAATAAAGAAACCGTGTGGTCAAAAATAGAATCTCTCTTTATTGAACAAAACTCGGGGAGACTGGGAAAAGGAGGTGGGAGAGAGGAAGAGAGAGGGTGGGAGAGGGAAGGGCAACTAAAATGATCAGAGGTTTGGAAGAGGTCCCATATGAAGAGAGGCTAAAGAGACTGGGACTTTTCAGTTTAGAGAAGAGGAGACTGAGGGGGAATAGGATAGAGGTCTATAAAGGCATGAGTGGGGTGGAGAGGGTGCATCAAGAAAAGTTCTTCATTAGTTCCCATAATAGAAGGACTAGAGGACACCAAAGGAAAGGAATGGGTAGCAGGCTTCAAACTAGTAACAGAAAGTTCTTCTTCACAAAGCAAAGAGTCAACCTGTGGAACTCCTTGCTGCAGGAGGCTGTGAAGGCTAGAACTAGAACAGAGTTTAAAGAGAAGTGAGATCAAGTCATGGAGGTTGGGTCCATGGAGTGGTATTAGCCAGGGGGTAGGAGTGGTGTCCCTGCCCAAGGTTTGTGGAAGGCTGGAGAGGGATGGCACGAGACAAATGGCTTGGTCACTGTCTTTGGTCCATCCCCTCCAGGGTCCCTAGAGTTGGCCGCTGTCGGCAGACAGGCTACTGGGCTAGATGGACCTTTGGTCTGACCCAGGACGGCCATTCTAAGCTCAGGGCTCAGGGTCAGGGGTCTCAGTGGACCCCCTTGATTCTCTTGCACACCTGCTCCTGGGTGGCCAGGCTGGCAGCTATCCTGCCCAAGCCAGCCACTTTCCTGTGCCTAGTGCGGAGATCGTGGACGAGGTCCACGAAGTCCGCACTAACCCAGGCGGGTGCCCGCCTCTTGCGGTCCCGGGCAAGCTCCCGGGAGCCGCCAGCCTGGTCCCGGGAAGAGGGGGAGGACTGGGGGGCATCGGGTGGCTGGCTCGAGCCGTGCCAGGTGCAGGGTCTGCTAGCTGGGTGCTGGCAGGCTTGCACCTGGCACGGGCACCGTAGCCAGTCTGTGCCCCTTTAAGGGGTCCAGGGCCGGGAGGAGGGCATAGAGTTTCCCTGGTGTTGGCCAGAGTGGCCACCAGGGAAACCTGGGGAGGACTAGCCTCCCACTAGTTCGAATTAAGGGTCTACACAGCCCTTAATTCGAACTAGCTAGTTCGAACTAGGCTTAATCCTCGTAAAATGAGGTTTACCTAGTTCAAACTAAGCACTGCGTTAGTTCGAATTAAGTTCGAACTAGCGGAGCGCTAGTGTAGCACCTATCAAAGTTAGTTCGAACTAACTCTGTAGTGTAGACATACCCTCTGCGACAAAGGATAAATAGACACAAATCAGACATCAGAAATAGTAACACACATAAACCTGTAAGGAAACATTTTAATGTGCCTGGTTACTCAATCATGCATTTAAAAGTAGCTAGTCTTCAATGAAGGAATTTCACCATCCAATTACAGAGACAGATTGCAGAACTGGAATTCATCTACAAATTTGACACTGTTACCCTGGGCTTGAATAAAGACATTCACTGATTAACACACTACAAATCCAATTTGTCCTTTAACAGCTGCATTTACACATCAAAAGCTATGAAAAGAACACATCCAGCCCACTTAATTAGCTTCATTAACACAGGTCCTAAAATTTGACAAATAGTTCTTTTGCTGTTTTATATTTATATCTTGGATTCTGTTATTTCCACTTCAATTCATCTGATGAAGTGGGTATTACCCATGATACTATATATCTTTGTTAGTCTCTAAGGTGCCACAGGACTACTCATTTATAAAGTTACAGACTAACACTGATACCCCTCTGAGGCTTTTTAACATTAATAGAAAAAATATAAATCAAATATTCCTATTACACAGTTTATAAACAAACAGCTATGTTTAAGCACAATGATAATATGTTGACGTTCTCCTACCAGTATGGGCAGGACTTTGGTGAGAATATATTATGGAGAATATGACTTCACATCTCACTGCTAATCTTATAAAATATTAAATCAACAGAGATTAACTGCTTGCATATAGAATAGAAGTCTAAACGAGAAGCAAGCAGAAATAATTACATCTCATCTCCAATCTCAGCCTTTCAAATACCTTAATATTTGGCTTCAGAAAAGATGTACAATTCCATTTTCTAAAAACTTGGGCTCAGTCAAATCCGGGGGATACATGTAATAAACTGGCTTCTGTGTATATTAGGGAATCAGAACTGAATAGGACAGTACTGCTAACAGAGAATAAAGATTCTCCTAAAGCCACGTTTGAGGGCCTGCACTTCAAGGTCAAGACAATGGCCTCACCACAGACTAAGTGATGGGACCCATTGTTTGGCTTGTTGGAAAAGGCATGCACCCCTTTAAGAGCTAAAGAGCCATCTGCTGCAGCTGCGACCAGGTCAGTGTGGGAACTCTGACTCATCCTCCCACTGGGTGACCAGAAGAGAGTGGGGACTATATAGGTCCATGTTAGTGCAGGAAAAGGCCTCTTTTCCCTGGACCAGGGGGAGCAGCACTTACCCTGCCACTCTTGGAAATGATGAAATACCAGTTTTTTCAGGATCCCTTTTTAGAACAAAAAAACATAAGAACAGCCATACTGGGTCAGACCAAAGGTCCATCTAGCTCTGTATTCTGTGTTCTGGCATTGGTCAGTGAACAGAACAAATATTATCAAGTGATTCATCCCCTCTCACCCATTCCCAGTTTCTGACAAACAGAGACTAAGAACATCATCCCTGCCCAGCCTGGCTAATAGCCATTGCTGGACCAACCTACCTTGAATTTATCTAGCTCTTTTTTGAGCCCTTTTTATAGTTTTGTCCTTCACAAAATCCTCTGGCAAGGAGTTCCACAAGTTGAGTGTTTACTGTGTGAAGAATTACTTCTTTTCCTGCTACCTATTAATTATATTTGGTTCTTGTGTTATGGACAGGAGTAATCTTTATTCACTTTCTCCAAACCAGTCATGATTTTATATACTTCTATAATTCTGCTAGTTGCTCCTTTCTTGGAGAAAACTTAGAGGATGAGTCTCACTGCCAGAAAAAGGGTACCCCCCTTTAACTCTCTTTTAAAGAAGAAGGATATTGAGGTCCCACCAAGAGGTTGGCTGGAGACCAGAATGGATAAGGACTGATGGAAGCCTCCCATGTATATATTGGAAGGATTAATCCTTTCTGTTTGCTGGATACTCCCAGATACTTAAGAATAAAGTTGCATCCTAATAAAACTACATCCAGTATCTCCCATCCTTCTTCCAGCATACCCAGACAATCTCAATTATATTCCTGCTGTTGCTGTGCTTTTCCAAGGGACTATGGCATGCAGCATAGCAACAACCAGAAGTTCTAGATATCCCTTGTTGCAACTGTAAAATACCTGCTTATTTTGCTAAGTACACTTCATTTAACTATCAGTGGATATTCATATAGTTTTTATTCTTTTCCCAACATAACACTGGCAAAAGTCCAGTTGAATTGAACTGGAGTGGAGAGAGAGAGAGCCACTGACCTTTACAAAAACTTCCAACGAAAAAGCCATCGGGCTGTACGACTTCCTTTTTTTCCAATGATGGGTTTAGGTATGGCAGTTCTGTTAATCCTTTGTTCACGATAAGACAAATCACTGCATTTTATTCCTCACTTGTAAAAATGGTAAAAGAAAAAAGGAGTGAGGGGGGAAGAAACAAAAGTAAACACTGATTTTGTCTACACAAAAAACAAGTCGGATTGGATGCATTACTCTTAGCACTTACCACAGGAGCCATTGCTCCCAGCACATATTGCATGTTGTAGAAAAACACTGAGCTAATCTGTGGAACCAAAACTCTGACCACTCTGGGTCAGTCTACACAGCAGTAGTATGTCGTAATAACTAACGTTATTCTGAAATAACATAGTGCGTGTCTGCACCACAAGCAGTTATTTTGACATAATGTTAAAATAATGGTGAGCTGGAGGACTTCTTACTTCTATTCCTGTAACCCTCATTGTACCAGGAGTAAGGGAAGTCTGAGGAAGAGTGCTCTCTCTCGGACTGCCTGCTGTGTAGACAGCACCAAAAGCCGAAATAAGCTCTTCTGACTTAAGCTACACAATTGACACAGCTCAAGTTGCGTAGCTTATTTCAGCTTTAGCCCTGCTGTGTAGATGTGCTGTTTGAGACCATCCATTAAGAACAGGAAGATGAAATCCCACAGAGGCTACTCTTCCCTTTGTACTGTTATCACGGTGTAGGCCTACAAGGTGACTCCTTACGTTTCCTCAGTGCCCAGCATGGGCCTTTGATCTTTCCCATAGTGATCAAAAATTAGACATGAAGTTGCCCCATGTAAGTCAGATGTGGGTTCAAACTTCCTCCAAATTCAGAGATAACAATATCCAGGCGTTCGCTTCAGGTCCATTGTTATAAAAAATGAAATTGGCAAGTCAGGGATAAATTGGGGGAGTCTGGATGGCTCAGGGAACGGCAATCCATGACCAACAGGAGCTGCAATCACTGGCACCTGTGGCCATGCAGGTAAATATAGCAGCAGTGGCCTGCCAAGGCTAACCCTGGCAGACCACAGCCATGTTATTGCCCATCCCTGGTCCAGAGAGTGACCAGTGGTTATTACCGTCTGTTGACCTACAATATATGAAATGACCTATTGGCTTTTGTCTTTCCAATCCTAGTAGAGAGATACCCACATTACAAAATCACACCACATTGGTATATAAATGGAAGTATCCTCACATGTCTAGTCATAGTTCTCCCAGCTAAGGGCTGAGGCATATTGGCCAGCCTGCATAAAGCAGCTTCAACTGTCCCTGTGGATAGGAAGAGGACTTTAGCCTCCACGGCTCTTAATCCTGCACTTTTCAATAGGCATTAAAAATGCTTTTCAAGACTAACAAGAGAAAGGGTCTTGGGCAACATAAGGGTTATGGGGGCAGATTTTTAAGAGTGTCATTGTCATAGTTCCATTTCCTGTAACGTACAGCCTTTCAGAATTTGCCCTGGGAATTTTAACTACTTCAGAACATCAGAAAATATTGCTGAAGTAACATAAATGAAGCCACCTTTACTTCAGCGGGCTGAAGTACAATATTACATGTGTTATATTAATCAAGGCCACTGTTGAATCTCTCCCACATTCTGTACATGACAAGGCTAGTTCAAGTATAGACATAACCTTGCACGAGGTAAATCAATCGTTGTGCATAGTTTGAGTATAAATACCATTGTTTGTTATTGAATTAATACTAATACAGTATGCTTCCATCAAGGTACTTATTTGGCTGCTAGCATCAGAGCACCTAAGCATGCATGCTTGCATAGTCAAAATTAGTTACATAATCTTATAGATGACTGCCTTCCAATATTTTCAAATCATTTTAATGTATATTCTTCAAATTGTAAAATTGTATAGGCAAACAACACTTGGAAATACAAATGCATTTTAGTAAAAACTATATCAAATTGAATAGGAACTCCTCATCCATATGCAAAAACCATATGCCTAATCAGAAGCCATAAAACGCTAACCTGTAGTAAACCTGAATATACTTTTAGGTGAGTCTTATTTAAAACAGGGGAAAATGGATCAGATCTCACATTATCTCTTGGGGGAGGGAGGAGGAATTAAACAGACTTTTTAAGTATTATCATATCATTTGACTAATTTCATTTCCACATGGAAAGTATCTTTGCACTTAGAAAATAACTGAAGACAAATACTGTCAGATAAACAAGTCTTGAGAAAGGAATGCTGATTTCTTCCATGGCATCCTAATAAAAAAACAGCCTTGACAAGCTAATTACTGCAAAACATTTCAACAGAACACAAATGTGATATTGACACCACTTTAGCAAAGAAAGGACAGAGGACAAAAACTAGGGTTATTGAAAGAGCACTGTGAGCCTGCATAACACAGTGGATTTAACAGAATCAGCTTGAAAAGGTGACGAATACTGAGTCTGTCACCATGCAAACTCTATGACATATGGTCAATAGGTTGTTGGTAAATATTTAATAAAGTGAAACATTAGTCTCTGACGCAAAACCTCTAGTATTACAATGAAGTAAAGGTATTGCAACAAAAGCATATGCTGCCATTTGACGGTGCTGTGTTACAGGTTGCCCATAACTATAAACTAAAATTAAAACTCAGTCTGTTATCATACTGTAATACAACTTAGCAGAAGAGGCCTCTGTAGGTTTTCTTTTTTAGTTAAACCTGTCTTTTATGGTTCAACAGCTTTACAGAAGAGTAAAATTGTAGTTTTTGCTGGATCATCTGTCTTCCACATAGTGCATCTTACTGTTTTTCTTTTTCTCCTTATTGTAAAAGCCAGTAGAGTTGTTTATAGTCATCACATTGATCCTGTTCTGTGTATACCATATATTTTGTGTCATATAAAACTGACACTTTCCAAAAGAATGGGGCTGTTTTAATAATACAATACTATAAAAGTATCTATAGTTGATAAGCAAAATTACTGAAGAAATTATGTGATTAGACATCGAGTGAGGCAATGGGTTGATATAATATAGTCTTTTCTGAGTTCAAAACTGGGTTACAAGTAAAAATGACCCAGAGGGATAGCTGAGTTAGTCTATACAGGATAAACTTCAAAAACAACAAATAGTGTGGTAGCACTTTAAAGACTAACAAAACATGAAGATAGTCTCATGAGCTTTCGTGGGCACAGCCCACTTCTTCAGATGACTGGAGTGTTGGATTCCACGGAGTGCTGGATTCTAATGGAGTGTTAGTCTTTAAAGTGCTACCATGCTATTTGTTGTTTTTTGAGTAAAAGTGAGTTTGACACTCTTTGTCACTATAGGGCCAGTCTACACTACAGCGTTATTTTGAACTATGTCACATTATTTTGAAATAACAAGGCAAGAGTCCATACAGCAAGCCCATTATTTTAAAATTATTTTGAAATAACGGGCTTTTAATTTTGAAATAGTAAACCCTCATTTAATGAGGAATAATGCTTATTTCAAAATTGCTTTTTCGACATAGCAGTAGTGTGGGGACTCCACTGTTGCTATTTTGAAATAGCTCTTCCCCAGGGCCATTCAAGGTAATTACTGCCCAGTGTTTCCTGAGGCTCCAAATCAAGGTAGTGTGTGTCCACATTAAGGAAGCCTGCTTTGGACTAATTTTGAGGCTTCCCTGTAGTGTGTATGTGCTATTTAAAAAACTCCGGTCAACTGAAGAAGTGGGCTGTGCTCACAAAAGCTCATGATACCATCTACATGTTTTGTTAGTCTATAAAGTGCTACCAGACCATTTGTTATTTCACAATAGTTATTTTGGGAGTTATTATTCCAAAATAACTTATTTCAAAATACCCTTGTAATGTAGCCTATAGCGTCTCTATCCATAGGAGGTGCATTTTGACAGTTTCAGTGGGAACATGAATTACTGAAGTGTGGGTTGCTAAGACTGAGGTGCATTGTGCCTGAGCTGAATGCATTACAGATTGCCAACCCCAAGCACTCAAAAGTCAGGAGAAAAATCCGGCCTGAAAAAATCATGAGAATGGCTTCAAAAAAAGTGCCATTGTTTAAAAATATTAAATGGATTCTTTTTATTTGTTCTCTGGTAAATGATGCATTAGGGTCACACTTGCTTTGCATTTTCTAGTTTCTTCTCAACATTCATGAAGGCTATAATTTTAATGTCTTTAGCAAGTGAAAGCTGAGATACTCGTGCAATCTCTTGATTCCAGCAGCTGAGGCTTTAAGAAAACCATCAGATTTTGTAAGATTAATGATGGGAGTTGGCAACAGTTATAGAAGTGGTAGAACAGAGCTTGCCAATGGTGTAGGATGGATTTTTAGTTAACCAGCCATCAGACAAGAATGTTGGTCTCAGCTCACTTTCTACAGGTTTTTCACTGGCATCTAGAAACATCAATACGCAAAACCTACAGACAGCCCAGCTGTTGAATGGTTACATGCACCAGTTAGCTAAGTCCATTCTAGCATCTGGCCATCAGTTGGCAGACACAGTACAGTTGTCACTGACCAATAATGTGCAAAAGAGCACCAAAATCAGCCATGCCAAATGAGCTGGATTTTTTAACTTGCAACATTACAAATGTAATATTCCTGGAGTCTGAAGGTGCGTCTATACAGCAAAGATATTTCAGAATAACGGCCATTATTACAAAATAATTATGTGAGCATCTACACAAAATTCTGTTATTTTGAAATAAGGGACAGCTTATTCTGACTTCTGTAAACCTCATTCTACGAAGAACAACGCCTATTCCAAAATAGCTATTTCTAAATAAGGTGTGTGTAGATGCTCCACTTCTGCTATTTTGAAATAGCCCCTCACCAGGGCCATTCTAAATTATTCTTCCTGGGGCTCTAAGTTGAGATAGCATGTCTACATTAGGGAAGCCTGCTTTGGATTAATTTTGAGGCTTCCCTGCTGTGTAGATGTGCTATTTCGAAATAAGCTATTTCAGAATAACTATTCCGGAATAGCTTATTCCGAAATAACTGTACAGTGTAGATGTAGCCTTAATGTTTCTCCTGACTAGGAGGAAGGGAGTGCATCTTTTTCTGTAAAAAACAGAATTTGGTGTTTTTCTACTAAATTCTTCCTGTAAGACAGTAAAATCTCCTTCAGAGCAGGTGAGATTCCAAGATTTTAAATACGACAATGCATATAATACTGTAATAATCCTTGACTCACACACTCACTGTTATTCTCCATCATTGGTGACAGTTTTCTTTCTAGTATGGCTGTAGCAGTGGTTATGGCAGGCTTCTCACCCATGTGGTGTGTTTTCACTAGACTTGGTATATTTCTGAAAAAATGGTGTTTGGCAAAATAATGTCTGCCTTCATTTGATTTGTTTTATTTAACAAAAAAGCCACCAACCCCTAAACCTTACTAATTAATTAAACTATAGGCTAGAGCTCAATTTTCAGTCGTTAGTGGGAAACTGTATATTTGAAAAGTTCATTATTTTGGGGCTGAAACAGCAAGAACAGATTATTATTTATTTTGTCAACAATACCATGGAAAAGAATAATACTAAATATGTAGACTGGAGAAAATGCATGGACACTAAAGATATTTTCCATGCACCTTGATCAGTAGAAATGAATACAGAACCCATTAATTATAGAAGATACATTATTGAGATTTTTGTTAGTGAGTAATAACATGCATTGACTGCCCCAAATAGTGTAATCAGTCTCTGTGCCACAATTACAGCACTGGGGACTGTGAGTTCAATTTGTTCTGTGCAATAACACATCTTTGTAAAGTAATTCAGGATGGCTGTAATCCTTGGAGAAGTGAGCAGGCACTAATTCACCTACCTATAATGTTTTTTGGATTCTAAAAGGATTTATTAAAGCTCATCGTATCTGACTTTGCAGCTCAACCCACTTTGATAAATGCCAGTTAGGATTGATTTTGAATCCTACCCCTAGTTCCTTTCTCTTCCTCATCCTCAAGACAGAGAGTGTTCAGATATCACGCTTTGGTTTTGCCCTTTATCTCAATACAAACTTTGGAGCTCATATCTGGGAATTTGTTTCAGAACCGTGTATAATGCTAAAAATACTCTAAAATGAACACTCATCAACCTTTTTTTTCTGTCTATGCCTGAAGTTAGCTCATTATATGTTTAGGTCACTGATTACACCATGCATCAGTTATTTAGATAAATAAGTGGCATGAAGTGTGGATGAGAAAAAACAGATAAGAAAATTTCACTCACATGTTATTTCCATCTTCAAAAGTACGGTGCTAAAATTAAAGCCAGTGCTTCAAATTCTGTCTCAGAAGGTACAGTTAGGATACTATAAGGCTATGTCTACACTGCCCCCATTTTGTGCAAAAAATATGCAAATGAGGCAAAGCATGGAATATCTCCGTACCTCATTTTCATAATTAATTAGGCTCCGTTTTTGCACAAAAAAAACCCTTTTGCACAAGAGCCGTTCTTCCACATTTTTTTCAGGAAGAATGGCTCTTGTGCAAAAGCCTCTTGTGCAAAAACAGAGCCTCATTAATTATGCAAATGAGGTGTGGAGATGTTCCACGCTTCACCTCATTTGCATATTTTTTGCGCAAAACGGGGGCAGTATAGACATAGCCCTAGTGTGTGAGATCAGTGGCCATTTATCTCCTGTCAGAAGAAGTACCAAAGTCTATGTCTGGCTTCTATGAAAGTACTATTTTCTGTATCCACATGCTTCTCTCTGTTGATCAACAATATCATTGTCACGGAGCGTAACTTAGTTGTTGTGAAAGAACATGGTCATGGAGGGAGGGGTGATCTCTCAAGCATGAGTTACTTCTCCGGTGAGTTTTGAGCATCAGTACAGAGACCTTGGGTTGTATTTTTCAGTAAGCCTGTACATACCACAAAGAAGATTGTGGTATGTTCATGACCAATTGTGTTCCTAACAAGACAGGCCATTGCATTTGGTACTAACTGAGCTTTTTCAGGGTATGTAGAATTTTTCAGGGTTAAATTCATTCCTAATTTTAACAAGTTTTAATAATTGAACCTACATGCAGAGCTCACCATGACCAAATATGGTCCAAGAGGACTGAGGCACACTTTTCTTGCCAGCACTAAGAGGAAATGAATTCTTTTCACATCTCTAGTTAATTTGGAATCCAAATGCACTGCAGCACCCCTCTGTGAACTGACTGTAAGTCAGTGGGAAGACACCCATAATAGAGGAAGATATTAGAAAGGAAGCAGTTTCTTCAGAATATTTCCCTCTCCTTATAGCATTACATTGGCCTGCCTGAGTTCCGTTTTAGAGATCTCTTTGTCCCAGTGCTGATCTCAGTTAGGCAATCTTAGGGATTGTCTAGACTACAGGGTATTGTCGACAAAAGTGGACTTTTGTCGACAAAACTATACCTGCGTCTACACTGCCATTGAGTTCTGTCAACGTAACGTCGACAGAACTCAGCAGTTTTGTCGACAGCTGTAAACCTCATTCTACAAGGAATACAGGCAGTCCCCGGGTTACGTACAAGATAGGGACTGTAGGTTTGTTCTTAAGTTGAATCTGTATGTAAGTCGGAACTGGCATCCAGATTCAGCCGCTGAATCTGGACACCAGTTCTGACTTACATACAGATTCAACTTAAGAACCCCAGGTGTCCCCAAGTCAGCTGCTGCTGAAACTGATCAGCGGCTGATTCCAGGAAGCCTGGGGCAGAGCAACTCTGCCTTGGGCTTCCTGTAGTCAGCCGCTGGTCAGTTTCAGCAGCGGCTAACTTGGGGACGCCTGAGGTAGAGCAGCTCGGGTGCTGCTGGGTTGGTCCAGTAGCGCGGCCGCTCCTCGGCGCTACTGGACCAACCCAGCAGCACCCCAGCTGCTCTGCCCCAGGCGTCCTGATTCAGCCACTGCTGAAACTGATCAGCAGTGGCTGAATCAAGACTCCTGGGGCTGAGCAGCTGGGGCGCTGCCGGGTTGGTCCAGTAGCACCAAGGAGCGGTGCTGCGGGACCAACCCGCAACACCCCACCTGCTCTACCACAGGCCCCGGGCTTTGCTCCACATCTCCCTGGTCTGCTGGGGGGGGCACTAGCTGCGTTCCCCCCCCCCAGCAGACCAGGGAGACGCTGAGCAAAGCGCCACAGGACCCGGGGCCGGACCCACGGCTGCTTCCAGATCAACTGGAAGCGCCGCAGGTCGGGCCGGGTCTGGAAGCAGCCGCGGGTCCGGCCCCGGGTCCTGTGCCCCTTTGCTCAGAGTCTCTCTGGACTGGAGACCAGGGAGATGCTGAGCAAAGCCGTGCAGGACCCGGCCCGACCCGCGGCTCTTCCAGCTGATCTGGAAGTGGCCGCGGGTCCGGCCCCGGGTCCTCCGCCGCTTTGCTCCCCGTCTCCCTGGTCTGCTGGCTCCCGCAGCAGACCAGGGAGATGGGAAGCAGCTTTTCTCGCCCCGGAGGAGGCGGGCGGCGGGACCAGGCGTCCCGCCGCTCGAGTCCTCCGGAGCGAGAAAATCCCCGTTCGTAACTGTGGATCTGACATAAGTCGGATCCGCGTAACTCGGGGACTACCTGTAATGCCTTTTGTCGACAGAGTTCTGTCAACAGAAGGCATTATTGCATCTACACTGTCATGTCGACAAAGCAGCTTGCTTTGTTGACAAACCTGGGTGTAATCTAGATGCTCTTTGTCGACAGAAGCTTTGTCGACAGTATCTGTCGACAAAACTTCTGTCGACAAAAGCCTGTATTCTAGACGTACCCAGTGTGCTGGGAGATGGCCCTGTTTACATCTGTAAAAAAAAAGATGTAAAGTAGAGAGTCATCTCTAAATGTCTGCCATTTCATCCCATATAACCTTTCTGGTTTCCGTTTTGGCTTTGTATGCATGCTGAACAGGACCGCATTGTGGGACACAGGACAGCATTGTGGGACACCAGGTGATGATCCTGGGACCATCTTCAAGGAAATGAGGGGTCTGAATAGTTGAGGATGGAAACCATGTAACATGAAAATGGGTTTCTGATAAGATGATTTGTATTTCTCAGGAAAGAAGAAAATATTTAATTAAATAAGGGAACATCTGTTTTTCTCTGTATTTCAATTGGTTGCCAAGCAGCTATGGTTTTTTAGAAAAAATATTGTACATATTGTTATTTAACATTGTGCTTTATAGGTAGGTATCTTGCAGTTTGTGCGTCACTGCTGTTATTTCTGTGCCTGACTACATATCCACAGATCATAAAAGACTATATTAAAGCCAAATTTCTTTATGTAACACATATACTTGCATAGGCACAACCTCTAAGGTCAACACATCAGAGAGTGATCATTGTCAACTCAGTCAAATGTATTTCTTAAGCCCATCTTTTACAATAATAATAAAAAACCCCTTGTGGCCAGAGATATTCCATTTTAAATAGGCTATAATTTCCTGATTCAAAGGGATTGAGATTTCTCTGAACTGAGCTCAGATACATTTTGAAGGCATCTAAGAGAAGATCAAGAAAGTATTGTGACAAATGAAGATGTCATGGTGATTGGGGCTATAAAAAACAAAGCTGAAGGACTACCACAAAGGTATAAAATGTGACTCATTCTCCAAGTCATGCTTTACTATCCATTTGCTGAAAAGTTATAAGTAGCATGCTGAAAATATTTAAAGTGTACAAAATGTGAGAAGGGAATAAGTGAAATAAGATCATTAAAACCACACAGGGAAGTCATTTCAGGGATGGCATTGCAGGTTACCAGTAACAACAAGCCAAAGACACCTTCAAAAATATGTCTATCTGCACAGGAAGTCAAAGAAGACCACTGCAACTGACTCTACTGCCTTTTCTGGCTACTAACAGAGAGGATCCAATTAACTGAGACAGTTAACATCTCTTTAGAACAGAGAATTCTCCTATACCAACATTCTCAATAATCTGACTACCACTGAAGAGATGAGTGTTTGATGTTGATGACCTTGCTTGTTATTACCCAGCATCAAGCCTACATTTTCCAAGCATACCAACTGAAAAGCTAGCCAAAACAATTAAAATGACAGTTGATTAATTCTGGGTTCCTACAAATCAGAGTTTAGGCAAGAGCATGGTACAGGCAGCAATTTGTTGCTTGGTTGGATTATCGTCTCCCGCCCATTAAGAGGGAAACGATATCCATTCCCCAATTGAAGCTGTCTGTGGCTTTACCACTCTCAGGCTATGTCTAGATTACGAGGTTTTTTCAAAAAAAGTGGCTTTTTTTGAAAAAACTTCACCTGTGTCTAGACTGCCACCACGTTCTTTTGAAATTAAATCAAAAGAATGCGGTGGTTTTTTTCAACGGCGATAAACCTCACTTTATGAGGAAGAACGCCTATTTTTGGAAAGAGCTCTTTCGAAAAAAGGCATTCTTGAATGTAAACAGGGCTTTTTCGAAAGAGAGCATCCAGATTGCTTGTGTGCTCTTGCTTTTTTGAAGAAAGTTGTGGCTGTCTAGACGATCTCTTTCAAAAGAAGCTTTTTCAAAAGATTCTTTTGAAAAAGCTTCTTTCTAAAGAGCGTGTAGTCTAGACGTACCCTTGGTTAACAAATATGCTTTTCCTGCAAATGCTCACTTCCAAAATAACATTAACCTCCAGCCTAACCTTCTTTTCGGTGCTTTGCTGCTTTTAAAGTCTCTGGCTCAAACTATACATCCTAGAATTTTTGTTCCTTCTCCCAGAGGTCTAATCTCTCCTCTCCTAGAATTCTGTTGGATTCAAATGAGCCACCCATGCACCAGTGAGTCACGAAAATGTATCCTTCTATTCTCTGTAAATTTCCAACACTTGTAATCAGGATGGGATAATGGGAAAATCCTGTCATCTCAATTAAAAGTTAGGATTTCATCATCCTTCCCCTTCCAAATGTGATCTCTTACCTAATACAATATCTTGTTTTATTATTATTTCCTGAATTGCATTGCGGAAGGTATGAGAGGAAGAGGGCTGGCCTGTCCCTGAAATAGTGAAACAGCAGCCCTCATGGACTGCTGCAACCAGCTGTTCATTCAGGCAGTGTGGAATTATAAAATTTGCTTAGTTGTCTCAAAATATTTTCATAGGCTAACTGCAGAGATTGAATCTGATGTAGTCTCTAATTCCATGGAAGAAGAAATACCATGTTCACCCGTTCAGGAGAAGTCTGGTAGTCTCCAGTGCCTCTTCACACACATCAGTGGTCTTCAGGTACAGCAATCTCTACCTGTCTTTTGCCAGCAGAAGGTGGGAAATGCTGATTCTCTTAAGATGAAGGGTAGAAAATATTTTTAAAAATGGTTTGAGTATCTTTTTTTTTCTGAAGAGAGCTGGATGGACTTACCGCTTAATTAATTAGGCAGCAGCTTGAAACTAGTTTGCAGCAAAACCTGTCCATGGCAAAAATTAGGCCCATCATGACTCTCCTAGGGTATGTCTACACTACAGCACTAATTCAAACTAACATAATTAGAATTAGTTAATTCAAACTAAGCTAATTCGAACTAGTGCATCTAGACCTAAAAACTAATTCAAATTAGCATTTTGCTAATTTGAAATAGCGTGTCCACATTGAGTGGAACCTTGAACTGAAGTTAAGGATGGCCGGAAGCAGTGCCGGTAGGGCATCAGGTTAGGACTTAGAGTGTGGAGCTGCTGCCTCAGGCTAGCCGAGGGCTGTGCTTAAAGGGACCCGACCCCCGCCCCGGACAGACAGTTCTCAGGGGTTTCCCGCTTGCTTGTCTACCTCGATGAGGGACAGCAAAGCTGTCCTGTCTTGGAGTGCCCTGAGTGCCCACACTCGGCACATCACAGCACTTGACCATCAGCCCGGCTGCACTTGCTGCAGGCTGCCATCCAGGGGGGAAGGGGCAATCGGGGGCTGTCAGGAACCAGGAGGCCCTGCAGGAGAGCTTCCACCCTGAGGAGCCCACAGAGCCACCACAGTCCTCCCCATCGGGGGCTCGTACCCCATTCCTCCCTCACCTCCTTCCATTTACTCCTCTCTAGCCCCCTTCCTGATGTAAAAAATAAAGGACACGTGTAAAGAAACTCTCTTTATTTAACAAAAGTGGGGCTGGGGGGGGATTAACCTCTGGGGAGACTGGAAAAAGGAGGTGGGAAGGGGAAGAGAGAGGGTGGGAGAGGGGAGGGGGAAACCTGAGAAGAGGGAGCTGGAAGGGAGAAGCCAGGGGAAGAAGGAGGAGGGGAAGTATAAAACTATGGTACGCCATATCTTCAGAATAGTGTACAGACGTGGTCTCATAACCTCAAAAAAGATGTTTTGGTCTTGGAAAGGGTTCAGAAAAGGGCAAGTAAAATGAATAGGGGTTTGGAACAGGTCCCATATGAAGATAAGCTAAAGAGACTGGGACTTTTCAGCTTAGAAAAGTGGAGACCGAGGGGGGATATGATAGAGGTATATAAAATCATGAGTGGGGTGGAGAGGGTGCATAAAGAAAAGTTCTTCATTAGTTCCCATAATATAAGGACTAGAGGACACCAAATGAAATGTATGGATAGCAGGTTTCAAACTAATAAAAGAAAGTTCTTCTTATTCACAAAGCAAATAGTCAGCCTGTGGAACTCCTTGCCACAGGAGGCAGTGAAGGCTAGAACTATAACAGAGTTTAAAGAGAAGTTAGATAAAGTCATGGAGGTTGGGTCCATAGAGTGCTATTAGCCAGGGGGTAGGAATGGTGTCCCTGGTTTGTGGAAGGCTGGAAATGGATGGCACGAGACAAATGGCTTGGTCATTGTCTTCGGTCCATCCCCTCCAGGGTAGCTGGTGTTGGCCACTGTCGGCAGACAGGCTACTGGGCTAGATGGACCTTTTGTCTGATCCAGTACGGCCGTTCTTATGTTCTTATGTTCTAAGCTCAGGGTCGGGGGTCTCACTAGACCACCTTGATTTTCATGAAAATCTGCTCCTGGGTTCACACGTGGACTTTGGTGGCCAGGCTGGCAGCTATCCTGCCCTAGACGGCCACTTTCCTGTGTCTAGTGCGGCGGTCGTGGAAGTTTGAAGCCTTCTCCCCAAACCTGGATGAGGTCCATGATCTCCGCACTAGACCAGGCGGGCTCCTGCCTCTTGCAGCCCCGGGCAGGCTCCTGGGAGCCGCCAGCCTGGTCCTGGGAAGAGGCGGAGGGCTGGGTGGCAGCGGGTGGCTGGCTCATGCCATGCAAGGTGCAGGCTAGGTGCTGGCAGGCTTGTACCTGGCACAAGCACTGTAGCCAGACCGTGTCCCTTTAAGGGTTCCGGGGCCGGAAGAGGGACAGAAAAGTTTCCCTGGTTTGGCCTAGAGTGGCCACCAGGGCAAGCTGGGAAGGGCTAGCCTCCCACTAGTTCGAATTAAGTGTCTACACAGCCCTTAATTCGAACTACTTAATTTGAACTAGGCGTTAGTCCTCGTAGAATGAGGTTTACCTAGTTCGAATTAAGTTCGAACTAGAGGTTTGTATGTGTAGCGCCTATGAAAGTTAATTCAAACTAACGGCTGTTAGTTTGAATTAACTTTGTAGTGTAGACATACATATACTGAATTCTGGCCCCACTGAAGTCAATGGCAAAACTCTACTGATTCTGATGGAGCCCAGATTTCAGAGAGTGGCAAGGAACAAAGATGGTCTTCTTCTGAGGTTCCACCATAGTTTTCCAATGGAAATGTCTCAGTGAGGTAAACCAGGAACACTTCCTATTAATAATGGTCATAGCTCTCTTCAAAGGACTATTATTTGGAGTTCCTGTTTGATTTAGCATATTCTCTAGTAGTACCAGAGCGGCAGCTTTGAAAAACTAACACTTTCATAAAGATTTGAAAACTCCATAAAAGTACATGAAACTTGGAACAAGAGGCAATCCTGGACAATATGTTACTTTTCTTCTTATTCTACTTTATTACTGATACTATTTTTAATACAAAGAGTTCTTTCTATTGAGGAAGACACATGTTGCCGACCCTTTTGTCCTTGCCAGACAGCATTAGAGCAAACTCAAACCTTTTTATTCCCTCCTAACAAACTAGAAATGTACTGCAAGGATATGAGTAAGCAGACAACAAAGGCACATTTTCAGTTTCCTAAAGATATAGCAACTATTTCTACTTCGTTAAGTGCAAGCTATTCCTTTATATTCTCTCTTCCCATCCTGGCCACTGGCAAAGTTGCATTATTATCTTATGAGTCATTCTTCCTACAAAATATCTCTCTGGATAGCACTTGTTAATTAAACTCTCTCTCTCTCTTTCTCTCTCTCTCTCTCTCTTTCTCTTTCTTACAGCTGTTGGCAAGTCTTGTATTCTCTCCATTGAATAGACATTTATATGTAATCTCCCTTTATTATAATGGTAGGAAGGAATTACGTATCCTTTACTATGTGTTCCTGTTGAGCATATAATTACTAATTATTGCAAGTATGCTAGTGAGCAATACTGGTAATTTAAATAGTACATTTTCTTCATCTGCTAAGGACAATGTCATCATTGTATAATATTTCTAGCTCACTCTTCAGTGGCTTTTTAGTTAGTTCCTTAGTTTTATAAAGAAAAAATTGGAACATCTGTCTCTTTTCTATTGATATTTCTCTCTGGTGGCTAAAACAGTCTGCTTCTTTAAAATGCAGAGTGTAAAAAAAACCATTTGACTATTTCTGGTAATAATTCGGCTGAATAATGTCAATGTAGCCAAAAGAAGCACATCAGACATGTATTTAGTAAAATTTCTTTATTACATTTCTTAATACTGGGGTAAAAAAGTAAATATTATTTCCATAGCAAGATATTCTATTGGTTTCTCAAGAAATATTTGGCATTAGACTTCCAATAAAACAAAAGACATAAATATTTCTGGATGGCTAAGGCCCAGAAAACATTTATGAAGCAACTACAAAATATAAATGAAAGAGCTCTGTTTAGTAGCAGAGTAACAAACTTCTGATGTGATTCCAGTAAAGTCTGTGGAGCTACATCAAGTGTGAATTTGGGCAAGCCTTAAAAAAGTATTAATAAAATTAAATAAACGAAGCAAACTTTGATTCTGATTTGCACTTACCATACTTAGAATTTCTGACAGCATGGGAAAAGATCCAACAATGAGAAAAAGAATGAGTAAAGAGTGGATTTTGTTGATGGAGCAAAGATGAATAGGAAGGAGTAGCAGGATGTTAAAACAGACCTTTAAGCGTGTAGGAATTGTGCATAGCCTTGAAGAAAAGCTTCGATTTGAGGAGGAAATTATGAGAACGCCATTAGAGAGATCACAAGAGGAGAGGCATCTATTGTGATGTAGTTATTCTGAAATTACTGTAAATAAAATTATCTGATTGAATTCTTAGCTGAAGAGGTTAGCACTACACACAGTATTGCTGCACGCAACTAATATATAACAAGGTTACTGCAGCAGGTGACTGTCTCCATACGGTATTTGGCAACACTTGCAAGGTATGTGCTATGTAAATTCTATGGGATTCCATGGCTTAGTTTTCATGGAGTCAAAGTACAATTCTAGTATTATAGTAATTGCTGTACTTCTGAAACACTTGAATTATTCCTTACTGCTATACTCCATACAGTACCAGAGGGGGGCCTGGCTCTCAAAAGGAGGGACTGGTAATATACTGTTAAATGGAGACTATGGAGACCATGTGTGACAAACTTTTAGAGACTGTTTGAAAATGCCCCTTTTTGGATACTTAAAGATGGCTAAATAGGAATAGGCTAAATATACACACCCCACTGACAAGATGGGGCAAAAGGGGCAGTTGCCCCCTGGCATAGTAATTCAAAGAGGCCCAAAACTCCCAGCCACCGCCACTGCTACTTACTGTGGCTATGTCTACACTACAGAGTTTTTTCAGAAAAACGGCCATTTTTTCCGGAAAAACTTCACTTACGTCCATGCTGCAAACGTATTCTTTTAAAACAAATCAAACCAACAGAGGGGTTTTTCCAACATTGGTAAACCTCTTTCTACGAGGAAGAAGCCTTTTTCTGGAAGAGCTCTTTTGGAAAAAGACGTGAGTGGACGGGGAAGAGGGCGTTCTTTTGAAAGAAGAGGAAAGAGGAAAAAGCACAGGTGCCCTGGTGGCCACTCCATCCATAGTAATCACAGCTTACATGCAAGATAGCGCCCATTCAGTGTTTTTTCTGAAGATCTCTCCTGGAAAAGTTTCTTCCAAAAGAAGCCTACAGTCTAGTCGTAGCCTATGGCAGCAGTGAAAACCAGAGCCCTGCAACCCTTTGATTTTGCTGCTGGAGTGCTGTGCAGCATGCGCCAGGTGTCTCTGAGGGCTGGGGAGGGAGGGACATGCTGTGCTTTGGGTGGCACACAAACATACATCCAAACCTTTGTTATCCAGCATGTTGGAGGAAAGGGGGGGTGCAAGTTGATCAAATACAAATTAACTTGGAATAAGTGATGGAGGGAGTTCTGTGGTATGGGTGGTTTGGGGGAGGGGTTTTGCAGTGCAGGATCAGAGTGGCACTCACTTTGGGCAGTTCCCTGTAAGCAGGGTCATGTCCCTGCTGCTCCTAGGTAAAGATGCAGTTAAGCGACTCTATGTGCTGCCTCCATCCACAGGCACCACCCTCACAGCTCCCACCGGCTGTCATTCCCAGCCAATGAGAGCTGTGGATAGAGTACTCAGGGCAGAGTGAGGTGGAAATAGCACACAGAGGCCCCATGGCTGTTCTTCCACCTAGGAGCAGTAGGGACATGTTGCTGCTTCTGCAGAGCCATGCAGAGACAGGTAGGGAGCCTGCCAACCCCACACCAACTGAACAATAAGCTAGATTTTCCAAGAAGCTCAGAAATGCTAGTTCATAGGGCTTTGCCATTGGTGAAATGTCAGATAAAACAGCTGAGCGAGAGAGAGAGAGAACACATTGTATTATAGGAAAAGATTAAGTAGGTACCTGAAGGAGTTTCTTTAGAATCAAATTGGCTCATGCTACCCTCTTTGGTTTATATTTAAATGCTCCAATCCATCCTGAATAGGTAGGCATCTTCAGTATAGAATTCCAAAAAGCCTATTTATAAGAGTAGTAAGTATCTAGATGTAAGAACTAAAAGGATAAGTTTAACTTCTATAATTCTGTCATGATTAGCTGGGAAAAATATGTTTGTGTCAGTAGAGAACATATCAATATCTTAGATGCTTCTACTAACAGTGTATTAAATAGTGTAAAGGTACAAAAATACTTACAAATTCGAGGTTTTTCTACCAAAAAAAGTGGTGATTCACAAAGTATACACAACAATTGTTTTACATTTGAGCCATGTGGAGGTCAGTGCATTACTGATTTGCGTCCAAAACAATTGTAAGAATGTTCAAAAAGATTAAAATTTTAAACATTATTAACTCATTTAAAAATCCATCTGACGAAGTGGGTCTTTGCCCATGAAAGCTTATGCTCCAATAAATCTGTGAGGGTATCTCTACACTACAATGTTAGTTCGAACTAACGGACGTTAGTTCGAACTAACATTCATAGGCGCTACACTAGCGCTCCGCTAGTTCGAATTTAAATCGAACTAGCGGAGCGCTTAGTTCGAACTAGGAAAACCTCATTTTACGAGGATTAAGCCTAGTTCGAACTTACTAGTTCGAATTAAGGGGTGTGTAGCCCCTTAATTCGTACTAGTGGGAGGCTAGCCCTCCCCAGCTTTCCCTGGTAGCCATTCTGGCCAACACCAGGGAAACTCTATTGCCCCCCCTCCCGGCCCCGGACCCCTTAAAGGGGCACGGGCTGGCTACGGTGCCCGTGCCAGGTGCAAGCCTGCCAGCACCCAGCCAGCAGACCCTGCACCTGACACGGCACAGAGCCACCCACCCACCCAATGTCCCCCAGGCCACCCCCTCTTTCCGGGACCAGGCTGGCGGCTCCCGGGAGCTTGCCCGGGACCGCAAGAGGCGGGCACCTTCGTGGGCTAGTGCAGACATCGTGGACCTCATCCACGATCTCCGCACTAGGCACAGGAAAGTGGCCAGCTAGGGCAGGAGAGCTGCCAGCCTGGCCACCCGGGAGCAGGTGTGCATGAAAATCAAGGGGGTCCACTGAGACCCCCGACCCTGAGCCCTGAGCTTACAATGGCCGTACTGGGTCAGACTAAAGGTCCATCTAGCCCAGTAGCCTGTCTGCCGACAGCGGCCAACACTAGGGACCCTGGAGGGGATGGACCGAAGACAGTGACCAAACCATTTGTCTCGTGCCATCCCGCTCCAACCTTCCACAAACTTTAGGCAGGGACACCACTCCTACCCCCTGGCTAATACCACTCCATGGACCCAACCTCCATGACTTGATATCACTTCCCTTTCAACTCTGTTCTAGTTGTAGCCTTCACAGCCTCCTGCAGCAAGGAGTTCCGCAGGTTAACTATTTGCTTTGTCAAGAACAACTTTCTCTTACTAGTTTGAAGCCTGCTACCCATTCCTTTCCTTTGGTGTCCTCTAGTCCTTCTTTATGGGAACTCAGGAAGAACTTTTCTGAATGCACCCTCTCCACCCAACCCCTGCTTTTAGAGACCTCTATCCTGTCCCTGCTCCATCTCCTCTTTTCTAAGCTGAACAGTCCCAGTCTCTGTAGCCTCTCTTCATCTGGGACCTGTTCCCAACCTCTGATCATGTTAGTTGCCCTCCCCTCTCCCAGCCTTTCTCTTCTCCTCTCCCACCTCCTTTTCCCAGTCTCCCCCAGTTTTGTTCAATAAAGACAGAGTCAATGTTGGAAGAAACATTATCTTTATTTTGTACATCAGGAAGGGGGGTTAGGGAAGGGTAAGTGGAAGGAGGTGAGGGAGGAATGGGGTACGAGCCCCCGATGGGGAGGACTGGGCTGGCTCTGCGGGCTTCTGGGGGTGGAAGCTCTCCTGCAGCCCCCCAATTACCCTCTCTCCCCAGATGGCAGCCTGCGGCAAGTGCAGCTGGTCTGATGGCCGAGTGCTGTGATGTGCCCAGTGTGGGCACTCCGGGCACTCCAAGCCAGGACTGGTTTTCAAGCGGGGCACCCCTGAGAACTGTCTGTCCGGGGAGGGGGTCGGGTCCCTTTAAGCGCAGCCCTTGGCTAGCCTGAGACAGCATCTCCACGCTCTAAGTCCTCCTCTGATGCCCTGCTGGCACTGCTTCCGGCCATCCTTAAGCCCTGTTCAGGGTCCACTCAATGTGGACATGCTAGTTCAAATTAGCAAAACGCTAATTCGAACTACTTTTTAGTTCTAGACGCGTTAGTTCGAATTAGCTTAGTTCGAATTAACTAATTCGAACTAAGTTAGTTCGAACTAACTCTGTAGTGTAGACGTAACCTGAGTCTGTAAGGTGCCACAGGTCTTCTCATTGTTTTTGCAAATTCAGACTAACATGGCTAGCCCTATGATACTCAAAAATCCATGTTTAATCTTTAAAAGGGTGTGGCAGTAACTATGCATCATGTCAATTACACCTTTAAAATCTCATTTATGTCCTGGGGTTAGGGAGATGGTCCAAACTGCTTTGAAAAAGACCATTATTCAACAAACAGGACTGTTGGACTGTTTACTTAGGGAAAAACAAAAGAAAAGGGCATGAACTGGGGACCTGAAAGTGGGGCTCAGGAATGGGAGTGGGACTGCTGCCTGCCTCCCGATGGCCTGGAGGCTTTGGCTGCCCTGGAGGTCACCCCCACCATGTTCTGGGGCACCAATGGCCCCAGGGGACTCTGGTGGTGGAAGCCACAACATGGGCAGGGTTCTGGCCAGTGGCCCATTCCAGGCAAGTCGCCACACACTTCATCACTGAGGTCAGGGTGAAGAAAATCACTTCCATCTGCTCCCTGAACAGTTCATTCCTGGTCCGTTTCCTCCTGTGGATCCCAGCCAGGCAGGCAGATGCGGTGGGAGGTGTAAGACGCACCCAGCCAGCAGCTGTCCCAGCTGTTAGAAAAGTTTCAAGAGCAGACATCACAGGAGATACTTTTTGGGAAACTTATCCCTAATCTCTTTGCCAACCACAAAAGGCTCATTTCAGACAATGGAGAAGTGTGTCATGCAAGGTCACATTCTTGCTTTACAGCAGGCACACAGATATCTCAGGGGAGCATCAGGAGAATCACAGAATCATAGAGTACTAGGACTGGAAGGGACCTCAAGAGGTCATTGAGTCCAGTCCCCTGCCCTCATGGCAGGACCCAGTACTGTCTATACCATCCCTGATAGACATTTATCTAACCTGCTCTTAAATATCTCCGGAGATGGAGATTCCACAACCTCCCTAGGCAACTTATTCCAGTGTTTAACCGCCCTGACAGGAACTTTTTCTTAATGTCCAACATAAACCTCCCTTGCTGCAGTTTGAGCCCATTGCTTCTTGTTCAATCCTTAGAGGCCAAGGAGAGCAATTTTTCTCCCTCCTCCTTGTAACATCCTTTTAGATACCTGAAACATTCACTCCATAGGCAGGCAGTAATGATAAGGGGCCTGCCAGGCCATAAGCCTGCAGGCAGGAGGGGTGTGGCAGCAGAGGGCAGGTTCCTGCTGTGTCCAGTGTGTGCACAGCTTCTGGGAACAGTGCAACATTCCCAGCCAGGGCAGGAGCCTGCAGTTGGACAGGGGTCAGGCAGGTCGACTCCCCCCTGTGTCCAGTACACATGGACTCCCAGAGTACTTCTTTCCCTGCTGTGATGTGTGAGCGGCACACGTGGCTTTCGGGAGAGAGTGCTAATAGGTTCCCCCACTTCTCCTCCTGACAGGTTGCCATGCGAGATATCAGTCTTCTTTGCATCACTGTGCTTGATCAGGAGCAAATACTGGCTGAAAGTAGCTATGAATGTGGGCCTTATGCTGCTGTTGCTGTGTGGTTCCATGACACGAAACTACTTACTAGTGGTTGGGCGTGGGAAGGTGTCCTACTGCAGAGGATCGAATAAGGCAGCAACCTCGTGAGAAAGATCAAGGGGTTCCTACATGATAGCTTCATGGAGCTACGTAGTCAAGACTGAACACACACACACTCACACTGGTTCTGAGTAGGCAGAGAGTACAGCGCCTCTCACAGCCCATTGCCTTGACCCTGCTTGTGGTTAGAGAAAGTTAGAGAACTCACCAGAAGTGCCCTCCCCATGGCTGTCGAAGGCCTGGGAGACATCCTGGGATGGGGAGACTACCTCCAATTTCAAGAGCACCTCCTGGCTCTCGGGCACCATCTTATGGCTGATCTCTTCCTCCTTCTCCTTCTCCTCCTCCTTGTGGCTCTCCCCCACCCCACCTTCCTGCAAGCTGTCACCAGGCATGTGACAGGCATGGCTCAACGACCAGGGAGGGGGAACTGGCTGCCTGCCCCGCAGAATGACATCTAGCTGTTTGTAAAATCAGCAAGTATGAGGTGCTGCCCCTCCTGTGACTTCTGATAGAACGTCTGTGCCACTCCTTAGTCTTCTGATAGAACTGCCACAGCCACTTGATTTTCAGCCTGCACTCGTTTAGGGTCCTGGAATGGCCTTTCACCCTAAGGCTGGCGGCAATTCTGCCGTACATGTTGGTGTTCCTTTTCTTGGTCCAGAGGTCATGGAGGATGGACTCCTCTCCCCAAACCTCAAAAAGATCCATGATTTCCCATGCACTCTGGGCTGGAGCTCTTCTGAGACCCTTGGCAGTGGAGGCCGTGGGAGCAGAAGTGCTCACAGCCATTGGAGTGTCTGAGGGAATGCTGGGGGCACTCACGTTGCAGTGTGCTGCTCACTCACCAAGGGCTCGCAAAACTGGCCACATGGGACAGGCCATTCTATAGTTCCCGGGGATTCTTGAGCTCAGTGGGAGAGTAGTTGAAATGAAAGGTGTGGCCAAAGCCGTCATGAGATCCCTTCCCAAGCCGTGTGTGAGAGGTATGCACAGAATGCCAGTATTTTCCCCTCACTCCCTGACAGTCTGGGGAATGGGAAGAAAAGCAAGCTATGTCCTGGAGTGCATGGCTGCTGCCTCCCGCCTCCCTCTCCCACCCTCCTGAAACTCTGTCCTTGCTCCTAGAGGCCAATGGGGTCAGATTTCCAGCAATGAGGCGTCCACACTAGTGTCATTTTGGATATGAATGATTGGGAATAGCATTATTCCTCATGAAAAGCAGGACTACAAGATTTGATGTCCACCACCCTAAGGGCAGAGCAACAAGCTTGGTAGTGTGGATGAATCACTTAGGGTATGTCTACACTACAACGTTAATTCTAACTAACTTAGTTCAAATTAGTTAATTCGAACTAAGCTAATTCGAACTAACGGATCCAGACTAAAAAGCTAGTTCGAATTAGCGTTTTGCTAATTCGAACTAGCATGTCCACATTAAGTGGACCCTGAACCGGGCTTAAGGATGGCCGGAAGCAGTGCCAGCAGGGCATCAGAGGAGGACTTAGAGCATGGAGATGCTGTCTCAGGCTAGCCGAGGGCTGTGCTTAAAGGGACCCGACCCCCACCCCGGACAGACAGTTCTCAGGGGTGCCCCGCTTGCAAAGCAGTCCTGGCTTGGAGTGCCCTGAGTGCCCATATTAGGCACATCACAGCACTCGGCCATCACACTGGCTGCACTTGCCGCAGGCTGCCATCTGGGGAGAGAGAGCAATTGGGGGGGCTGCAGGAAAGCTTCCACCCCCAGAAGCCCGCAGAGCCAGCCCAGTCCTCCCCATCGGGGGCTCGTATCCCATTCCTCCCTCACCTCCTTCCACTTACCCTTCCCTAGCCCCCCTTCCTGATGTACAAAATAAAGAAACCGTGTGGTCAAAAATAGAATCTCTCTTTATTGAACAAAACTGGGGGAGACTGGGAAAAGGAGGTGGGAGAGGGGAAGAGAGAGGGTGGGAGAGGGGAGGGCAACTAAAATGATCAGAGGTTTGGAACAGGTCCCATATGAAGAGAGGCTAAAGAGACTGGGACTTTTCAGTTTAGAAAAGAGGAGGGATAGGATAGAGGTCTATAAAAGCATGAGTGGGGTGGAGAGGGTGCATCAAGAAAAGTTCTTCATTAGTTCCCATAATAGAAGGACTAGAGGACACCAAAGGAAAGGAATGGGTAGCAGGCTTCAAACTAGTAACAGAAAGTTGTTCTTCACAAAGCAAATAGTCAACCTGTGGAACTCCTTGCTGCAGGAGTCTGTGAAGGCTAGAACTAGAACAGAGTTTAAAGAGAAGTGAGATCAAGTCATGGAGGTTGGGTCCATGGAGTGGTATTAGCCAGGGGGTAGGAGTGGTGTCCCTGCCCAAGGTTTGTGGAAGGCTGGAGATGGATGGCACGAGACAAATGGCTTGGTCACTGTCGTCAGTGCATCCCCTCCAGGGTCCCTAGGGTTGGCCGCTGTTGGCAGACAGGCTACTGGGCTAGATGGACCTTTGGTCTGACCCAGTACGGCCATTGTAAGCTCAGGGCTCAGGGTCGGGGGTCTCAGTGGACCACCTTGATTTTCATGTACACCTGCTCCCGGGTGGCCAGGCTGACAGCTCTCCTGCCCTAGACAGCCACTTTCCTGTGCCTCGTGCGGAGGTCGAGGACGAGGTCCACAATGTCCGCACTAGACCAGGCGGGTGCCCGCCTCTTGCGGTCTCGGGCAAGCTCCCGGGAGCCGCCAGCCTGGTCCCGGGAAGAGGGGGAGGGTTGGGGGGCATCGGGTGGGTGGCTTGATCCATGCCAGGTGCAGGGTCTGCTGGCTGGGTGCTGGCAGGCTTGCACCTGGCACGGGCACCGTAGCCAGCCTGTGCCCCTTTAAGGAGTCTGGGGCCGGGAGGGGGGCAATAGAGTTTCCCTGGTGTTGGCCAGAGTGGCCACCAGGGAAAGCTGGGGAGGGCTAGCCTCCCACTAGTTCGAATTAAGGGGCTACACAGCCCTTAATTCGAACTAGCTAGTTCAAACTAGGCTTAATCCTCGTAAAATGAGGTTTTCCTAGTTGGAACTAAGCGCTCCGTTAGTTCGAATTAAATTTGAACTAACGGCGCGCTAGTGTAGCGCCTTTCAAAGTTAATTCGAACTAACGTTCGTTAGTTCAAATTAACTTTGTAGTGCAGACATACCCTTAGATAAGCGACTGTCGGAGGCTAAATTCAGGGTAAAGTCCTAGTGTTGAACACGCCTTACCCTCTCTTAGCCTCCGTCCATCTGTGTTAGGAGACTAGCACTTGTGCAGGATACATTAACAATTGTGAAGCACTTTTTTGGCTCTTCTAAATGAAAAGAACTATATAAGAAATAAGTATTTAATTAATATGTATTATTTCTCTGTGGGAGGCCAATTGGTTATTCCAAGAAATTCAGATTAATGTATGATCTCATCATGACATTCAAACTATTAGCCAAAATTATTTTTGTTCAGGATGCAACAGACTAGTGTTGAAGCCGGTTTTATGCTTGTGACTTTGTAGATCGGAATAATGCATTATATTAATTTCTTATGAGGCTTCTCCCATCCTCTTCATGAGATATGATATTTGCTTTTACGTTTGGCACAGGAGTGCTCAAAGCAAGGCTTCTTCCTGAAAAAGAGAAGTACAAGAAATATAAAAAGGAGAAAAAAATCCCAATTATTTCCCAAATCAGATACGTGTGAATGCACCTAAGTTAGGTAAAATATTATGAGAATATAATTACTGTTGGGTGAAAATTATAATTTGCAATTTATGAGAAACAGAATTGATATGCAATAAAAGCATTCTTTATTTTCATGATTTTATCGTTAGTCTCACAATCTCATGTCTTGTAAAACTGTCGATTTTTGTAAGGAATCTTGTGAAGTGTTCAAAAAGTTTGCCGTTTTAATTACTGTCAAAGGAACTGAAGCCACAGATAAGATTTTCCTGCAATGTTTGCAAATGGATTTGAGGCTGACTTTACAGAAGACAAGGACACAAACTAAGTTGTCCTTGTAACTACCAAATTTCTGTGTTCTCCAAAGGCAGATAAAGGAATCTCCATTTTTATGTTAAATTTAGAAACACATAATCACATTTCCTTTCCTCTAGTCTGACCCCTACTACTCCATTGGCTACACTTGCTCTATGCCTCTTGAGGAGTCTCTGAACACTGGAAGAGTTCCCAAAGGTTTATAGTCCACTTGTGTAAGCAGTGAAACAAAAGGATTGCACTGGAATTGAGTATCAGACCCAAGAGTCAAACCCTAGTGTTCCAATGCAGGTGAAGCTTGCACATCCCAAAGATTAATGTGTGTAAATGATCATAAATTGTCAGCTTGTGTAAATTAAAATCTTTATGTTAGAATTAGCAAATTTGTTTGCTCCCCAAAGGCATCAGGAGTAGAACTGTCAGATCCACCATCCAGCCTTTCTGGGACTGACAAAGACATATTTATCCAGAGACTTAAAAATTCATTCAGTGAAACCTAGCTTTACTCAGATGAGTCCCATTGCCTCCTGGTAAGATAAGGAAAGAGATATGGGATAAGATGGCAGAAAATACAATAGAGGACAACTATTATTTAAGTTCATCTGTCTTTTTTATTTCATTTTGGTTTTTATGGTAATTGTGAGAATCAAGAAGCTCTTATGCAGTTTCAAGATCTGTATATTCTTAAATTATGTTCCCTCTGTGAACCTCTTTTCATATCTTCTTCAAGAGAAAGAGCGTAATGAGTATAATGATCATCTCTCAGTTTCAAAAAGATTTCTCAGCAGATTGAGGTGGTAAATGAGAAGACTTAGGGGGGAAGGAGATGACCTGATTTTTGAGTGACTTCATTAGAAGAACTTAAAAAACAATGAATAGTCTCGCAGCACCTTAAAGACTAGAAATATGTAAGATGGCTTTACTCAAACACTGCTGAGTTTTGCAGAATTTTGCACCCATTTTTGGCATTTTTGCATTGTTTTCTTCAGCGGCGGATATAGGGCAGGACAAGCGGGGCAGCTGCCCTGGGTCCCGCACTTCAATAGGCCCCGCGCCAGCACCAGGGGCGGACTAGCCCGGCGGGATACTGGGAATTTCCCAGTGGACCGTCTGCTGAAGGGCCGGCTGGCAGGTGCTAGAGCAGGAGGGGGATTGTGACGGGGCGCCGCAGCCCCGCATTTTAAATTCCCCGGCGTTGGCCAGTACGGGCCTTGTGGGGCTGAGGGAGCGTATACGCGGTGTGCTGAAACGCCGCACAACAGCTGAGAGGGGAGATGCCCGGGTGTGGTGTGACATCACGGCCCAGGACTTTAAAACCATGTGATGCAGTGTTGCACTGCTCGGTTCGGCATGTGGTCTGGAGCCTGGGCCAGGGTTGCTGCCACCCTGAAAACTGGAAGGCAGAAGATAGATGGCAGAGGAAGGGGCTTGTGCTGAAGGGAGGGGAGGAGGGGGGAGGTCAGGAGAAGAAAGGGGAAGGCACCAAGGGACAGCATGGAGGAGAGATAAATGTCAGGGTGCCAAGTGGAGACAATGAGGAAAAGGGCAGGAGGGGAAGTGTCAGTGGGAGGGGGGACAGGGTGGTGCTGGGAGAGGAGAGAGTAAGGGCTAAAGAGGAGAGGGGGAGGTGCTGGAAGAAGGCTTGAAAGGAGGGGTGGGCATGAGGAAGGTGGGGATGGAGGAAGGCATGTGTGAGGGCACAGGGGCATGGGGGCAGAGGGTGGTGAGGGGGTGGGCATCAGGGAAAAAGAGGGCAAAGGGAGCAGGGGCAGTGAAGGAAGGGGGAGGCACCAGGAGGGTGCAGGGGTAAAGGGAAGGTGCAGGTGCCGGGATATTCTGGGGCTGAAGCAGAAGGGCAGACACCTGCAGGGGAGGGACCAGCACCAAAGGAGAGAGGCAGGGCAGATATGTAGAGGGAGATATTAGTAGAGGGGGCGATCAGAGTGGGGCTACTGGAGGAATGGGCATGGGGGAATGCCTTTTTTTTCTATTTTTTCTCCAAAGGGGGCCCCACAAAATTGTGCTGCCCTGGGCCTCACAAAACTCTCATCCGCCCCTGGTTTTCTTAACCATTGATATGTTCTAAGCACTTGTCATGCAGAATATATCAATTAACACCCTATAGCAATAGGTTGGCTTTTGTGTATTAATAGGAATACACCTTCTGACATTTTTAGTTTTCTTTACTTTAGAAAGCTACAGGAAAACATACATCTACAAGTTCAGTCAGATCACATGGAAAAGAGACTGACCTTGTTTTGACTTCATGAACCCTCTTGGCTTTCTCAACAAAATCAGAAGCAAAAGGTAATTTCTGTAGCAATATTCACCTTGAAACTTTATATCTTGTATTCTCTTGAACACGCACAATACAAAGCCATTTTACTGTACTTTCTGCTGTTGTTTTTTATAATTAACTTCTAGAAGTAGCCTGTACTTGATATAAAATATGATAGGCACTTTCAGTGACTGAAGTTCACGCCTATTCAGAGGATCAATTCAAGACTCATGCACCACTCAAATGCCACTTGAGCTTTAAGGTTGACCTCCACCCAGTATGATACTAAAACAAGAACAAGACACTATTGTTACATATGGTTTTGATGCAAAAATATGGATAGATCCAAATTCACTCTGAACATGGTTAATGTTTATTTGAAATATGCATGGTCCTTGTCAGCTTTTAATTAAAGGGATGCTGAATTTAAAACCAATTATGAACGTGACTAAATTTTGGGGAAATTTACACTCAGATCAAACTCCAGCATGTGAGGGAAATGATCAGCTTTAAGTGGTAACAAAACCAAGTGAGTTTTGACCGAGTTCAGATTCTGTAGTTAACATGTTATACCACTTTAGGTACTGAATAACAAATGATTTACCTTTCATTGATGTTAATAGATGTCCTTCCATTGACTTCAGTGGAGCTGGATAAAATCCTTACTCATGTGAGGGAGGAGCTCTTTCGATTTTACTCCTAATCAATTGTTCACACTGTCACAAGTCTCATTATCCTATTGGAGAAAATAAAGAAAAATGGAAGATTGCGACAGATGGCTTGGAGGGCCAGGCAGCCTTGTGGTTAGCACACCAAACTTCCAGCTCGTTGCCTCTCTAGAGTGCCCGGAACCTTCCATTTCCACCCACATTTGGACTTTGGCCCTTAAGGATTGGGGGGCCCAGACCTCCCTCTTGATTTGGTCCCAGATCAGGGACCAGTGGAAAGCAACACTGACAGGGTCCTCTGGGCCACAAGTCTACGTTCACATCCCTGAGCTACTTCCTATCAATAGATCCTTTCAGTTTGGGGCTTGGCACCGATAGCCCAAACAGTCACTCAGCAAATAAAAGAATCCAAAAGAGCAGCCCTTGAAGGACTTACTGGGTTTTCATTGAATCTGGTGGTTGTAGGTTCTTACCCACTTTCTGGTCCCAGTTTCATGGAGAAGGATTTCAGTTTCATGGAGAAGGATTTCTCTCTCCTATAGCCCGTCTACCCTTCAAGGGATCTCTCTTCACCAGCCAGATGTGAGAAGCATGCACAGAATGCAAGTACTTTCCCTTCACTCCGTGATAGTCCAGGGAACGGGATGAAAAGCTAGCCATGTCCCAGAATGCACGGCTGCTGCCCCCCACACTTCCCGAAACACTACCCTTGCTCCTATTTTTTGGCTGGGCTCCTGCGTATCTTTTAACCTGCCCTTCTAGTCAGAGGAGGTCTGGAGATGTTGGATTCTCTATGTCCAGTATTGCCTTTTAACTGCTTTGGGCCCAATGTGATGATATTATAAATAGCCGATTTAATTTATAGCAAACTAAATTGGTGTGACTAGATGAATTTGATCCACTAGTTTCTTAGTGGCTGGACATGATGGAATATTTTTAGCTAGATGTTTCCATAAAGTTTTTGTGAGCTGATTCATCTCCCACTAATGTCAGTGGAAACGGGTCTCGTTGACTTCAGTGGACAATAGCTCAGACTTTTAAGCCCTGTTGCAGCAAAGTACTTAAACACATGCTTGGCTGATTTAGGGCCTTAGTCATTGAAAATGTCAAACATAGATTGACATTTCAATGCCAACTCTTTTATGGATGGCACATTCAGTAAGAGCTACTGAAGCTATTTTACATAAAATAAATAAATATATGTTTAAAAACATTTTGTAGTTGCCAAAAATAGACAGCAAAACAGCATGCGGCAGTGATGACAAATTTGATAAACAGTATTTTTATATGGCTGCAAATGAAATTCTTCACTTTCAAGATATACAAGCCTCTTGTTTTACAGAGTGTTGGGCCGGAGAAATAGGAAATACAGTAAACAAAAATCTACAGTTGAAGTAGGGGAGGGAAAGATTATAAGGTTTTCAGATGGCATCAGGATGAATTTGTATCTTAATGCATAAAACTGGAGCTATTATCCATATTGGTGTTATAACTGCACTCCGCTTTCAGCTTGCATACATGGCAAATATGATAGCTGGATCCTTCCATATTAATAAACTGCCCCCCAATCTACCTTGAATGTTAATCAAACATCTTAAGAGAATGTCTTATCCAAAGCCTTGAACTAAATGAACATATTTCCATTGGCTTCATTGGACTTTCTATCAGGCCCGAAGATTACTAAACATCTAGTTTAAGGGCAAAAAAAGTTCAGCTTGTCAAGAGGTATTAAAATTGTAATGCTTCATTACTTTTTTGCCTTTTCATCAAGATAAATCAATGCTAAGACAGTTTATTCTTTCTGGATCACAGAACATTGCACAGTAACAAGATTATCAAGAATATACTGTGTATTTTCCCCTGAGGCTCTCTGTGGTTATCAAAACCTCTGAAAAGAGAGAGAATCCTTCCCCTCATCACATCAACATTCCCAAACCCACCCACTCCTGCTGCTCACAAAGTCCATCCACCAGTTTAAAGATACATTTATGATAACTACATTGGCCACTTTGCTAGGAATAGGTTAGACATAACAGAAGATAACTGGAATCAGACTACCTGTTACTTGACGGTACCATTAGGTATTCAGACACAATTTAACAAGGTTACCCAACCTGAAAATTACACACAGAGAGACTGATTTTTAGCCCCCATCCCACCTGTTTTGTGCTGCCAGGCAGGCAGAAAACAATCTTAAACAGGAAGCTGAAGTTAACTCCAACCAACCAGAGTTCACACAGGTGGTGTTGTGTCAGAAAAGCCATCTATTGGAAAGGTCACTCAGAAACATTTGTCCAAGCCCTGCTCTCTCCAGATGTGCCACATCTCTGTGCAGTGACTGAGTTCAGAAGAATAATGGATCCTCCATACGGCACTTGTGAACTGAGAAGGTCACAATGCAAATGAGGAACACATGAAAAATAGAATCCAGCAGAAATGTGTTCTTTGCATGGCACTACTTCCATTTACTGCATGTATATCCTATACTGCCTTTTTATACTGCAACCGTGGTAAATTCAAGGACAAGCCGCATAATATTTAATCTCATTAATATGCTGATTAGGTGATGGTTCCATAGAATACCTTTTCATAATTAATTGATCTCAGTTGTTCCTTTTTCTACTATATTACATTGTATTTTCTATGTATAGCACTTATCTAGTCACTTAAAAGGTTCAAAACTCACTCCATCAGATTGAGTTATTCCATAAGATTTAATATTCTGATATGATTTTGGTTTATTACAGAAAGTATGATGTGCTTGTGGTTAAGACACTGGACTTGTGAGATCGGGGCTCAATTTCTGGCTCTACCACAGAGTCCTTGGACAAGTCATTTAACCTCTTCATGCCTTAATTCCCCAGCTGCACAAATAGGGTGAATACTTTATTTCTCCATCTTATCTTTTTTATAACATAGGCTCTTTGGAACAAGGGCTGACTATTACTGTGGTTTTGCACAGCACCTAATAAAATGGATTCCTGGACTCAATTGTAGCTTCCAGGCACCACTATACTACAGACAATTGCATTAATGGTGCTCTGTAAGGCTATGTCTACACAACAGTGTTATTTTGGAATATTATGTTATTCCAAACTGATGTTATTCCAAAATAACATAGTCCACATCTACTCAGAAAGCAGTTAGTTTGACATAATGTCAAAATAATATCAAGCTGAAGGACTTCTTAGTCTGACTCCTGTAACCCTCATTTTACAAGGAGTAAGGAAAGTCGAAGGAAGAGTGTTCTAATTCGAACTTCCTGCTGTGTAGACAGCGCCAAAAGCTGAGTTAAGCTATTTCGACTTAAGCTATGTAATTGATGTAGCCCAAGTTGCGTAGCTTATTTTGGCTTTAGCCCTGCTGTATAGATGTGTCCTAATGGTGCTGAAGTCTGCTTGCTCAGATCCAGCTGTAGCACTTTAGTGTGGCATTTGACAAAGTGAAAATTATCTCATACCTCATTTTAAATTAATCCTCTTTCCTCCAGCAACTCCTTTGTTCTATTTTGGTTTCCAATTTGTTGTTCATTTCACTTGGGAAGGATCTCTAAGGGTTCGTCTATATAGTACCACAACCCAAAATAAGATATGCAATTTGAGCCATGTAAATTGTATATCTATTTCAAAATAGCTTATTTCATCAGTTGGTACTGTCTACACTGCTACATTTTGAAATAAAATGCTATTCCAAAATGTCCCTTACTCCTTGTAGAATGAGGTTTGCAGGGATGTTGGAGTTGCAAGCCTGAAATAACGGACTAGCTGTGAAGACGCAGGATAGCTATTTCGGGATGCTCCAGTATCCCAAAATAGCATTGCAGTGTAGACATACCCTAAATGAACCAGTAAAACAGATTAATAATAATAATCACATTTTAATATCATTGGTATTTTTTTTCCAACCAGACCATTGCCATATATAGTTCTCAGAGGGGTAGCCGTGTTAGTCTGTTACTTTAAAACCAATGAGTAGTCCTGTGCACCTTAGAGACTAACCTCTCTCTCTTTTTCTTTCTTTCTTTCTCTCTCTCTCTCTCTGTCTATATATATATATATGAGGAAGTGGGTTTTGACCATGAATGCACATGATACTGTATATACGTATACATATGTGTTAGTCTCTAAGGGTATGTCTACACTAACCCCCTAGTTCGAACTAGGGTGGCTAATGTAGGCATTCGAACTTGCAAATGAAGCCTGGGATTTAAATATCCCGGGCTTCATTTGCATGTTCCCGGGCGGGCGCCATTTTAAAATCCCCTTAGTTCGAACTGACTGCCCGCGGCTACACGCGGCAGTCAGAAGTTAATCTGAAATAAGTCCTTAGGTGCAATGAGGTTTAACAGTTAATCCGAACTAAGGACTTAGTTTAGATTAACTTCTGACTGCCGCATGTAGCCGCGGGCAGTCAGTTCGAACTAAGGGGATTTAAAAATGGCGCACACCCGGGAACATGCAAATGAAGCCCGGGATATTTAAATCCCGGGCTTCGTTTGCAAGTTCGAATGCCTACATTAGCTACCCTAGTTCGAACTAGGGGGCTAGTGTAGACATACCAAAGGGTATGTCTAGACTACATGGCTCCGTCAACAGAGCCATGTAAACTAGTTTACCAGGCATAGGCAAAGAAGCGGGGATTTAAATAATCCCTGCTTCATTAAAATAAATATGGCTGCTGCGCTGTGCCGACGATCAGCTGATCCAGCACAGCGCAGCAGTCTAGACGTGGATCTGTCAGCTGGGGAAGCCTTTGCTGACCAATCCTGTAAATCTTGTTTCACGAGCCATAAGGGATCGGTCGGCAAAGGCTTCCCCAGCTGACAGGTCCGCGTCTAGACTTCCCCACTATGCTGGATCAGCTGATCGTCGTCACAGCGTGGAGGACATGTTTATTTTAATGAAGAGGAGTTTATTTAAGTCCCCGCTTCTTTGCCTATGCCGGGTAAACTTGTTTACATGGCTCCGATGACGGAGCCACATAATCTAGACATAACCTAAGGTGCGAGAGGAGTACTCGTTGCCATATATAACATTTATTGGGCAACAAAGTGCTCAGTGATGCACAATCAGGGCCGGTCCAAGCCATTTTGGTGCCCCGGGCGGGCAGCACCGCCCCAGGCACACGGCGCATGTGCGGGTCCGCCCCCAGGGCGCATGGGCCTGTCTCCAGGCACATGGCACATGCGAGTGCCTGCCCCTAGGGTTCACTGGCGGGCGCATGGCGCACAGTGTATGCACAAGCCCACCCCCAGGATGTGCTGGTGGGCACACAGCAAATGCACTGCCCGGACACCGCAGCTGGTGCACAGCCCGGGGCTGCCCAGGCAGTCCGCAACTGTCCGTGCAGGGCCCCGCAGCCATGGGGGAAAGGGCACTGCGGGGGTTGACGTGGCCCCCGCCCTGGGCAGCCACTACACACCTGCCGGGAGCCGGGCGCGCAGCGCCTGATGGCAGCTATAAGGGGTGCCGTGCGCCCCTTACAGCTGCCATCAGGCACCCCCCCCATCGGTTGGCACCCCAGGCAGCTGCCCGGCTCGCCCACCCCTTAGTCCGGCCCTGTGCACAATACACTAAAACAGAGATGATCCTTGTCCCATAGAGGCTACAGTGTAAGGCACTGCCCCAGAATGTAGCTCCTTGTGGGTAGCCCCTGCAGGTGCACAGATCTCCACTGACAATGGATCTCCATATAGGGCTGAGACCAAAGGAATAGACCAAGGCCGAGCAGGTGCAGGGGAACCCAGAGGCAAGCATAACTTCACAGACCTGGTTTCTTTCCTAGTTGCCTCCAGCAAGCGAAGCTGCAGTTTGCTCTGTTTTTCTAAACGCTGTCTTTCCCACAAGCTGTTTGGGCCCCCACACCAGGGCTTCATCACTGTAATTTAGTAATGCTTGATGTGAAACTTTAGCAAATGCGTATTCCAGGCAATACCTCCTCCTCGTTGAATCACACAGGCTGCGTCTAATCAAATTATATTTTTGAAGTGTTTCCTCACTGAATCCCACAAGGTTTTTCTTGTTCTTTTATTTTCCCCCACACCTGCTTTGTAAACTAGCCAGTCTACAACTGCCAGCAGCACCACATGACCCGCCCCTCATCCCCACCCTCTCTTTTTTTTAAGCAATGGTGTTATGTTCATCAATTTCCAGTACTCCACACTCTGGCCTGTCACCTGAGAACCTCTAAAAATATCAGTGAACACCATACTTATTTCTGCCTCCTCAGACTTGTGCATGCACTTTATCTAGGGTAGGTCAGCTACATCTCCTGGTTAAAGGAAGTCATTTTTGTTCAAGGTCCTGGGTGGTAATTGATTTAAAAAGTTGCTGTAGGTTCAGTGGACAGGAGCAGGAGGCAGCTATGATGGGTTCTCTCATGTCAGTGTATTTGACTCTTTTTTGGGGGGAGGAGGGTCGTGGCAGTTGGGGAGTGGGCCTAGGTTGCTGTGTAGAGCCAGTGATGTTGCATGGTCATTGCCTATCTAGGCTGCATATGTTCATTGCCAGTGTGACAACCTCCTCATTCAGCACTTGTGCAAAAGCATAAACCAGTGTGTTTGATTACCTCATGATCATATCATTATTGCCATGACCTCCGGTGAGTCAGCGAGATCTTAGTCTATTTTCTTTAAAGTGTAACTATTTTCTCCTGGACCTTATATTAACGTTCAGTATACTTGCAGTACTCTTTGTTGTGCATTGCAATGGTCTCTGACATGCTTTTCCTCCTTGTATTAAATTAGTTTCATTTGGGCCAAATAATTTTCAGCTGCTAAAAACTCAGGCCCCGCTGCTGGGCTTCAACCTACTGCTCTCCAGGCCATCATATCACTCCTGAGATATAAAACAGCTGGGAGACAGCTGGATACCCCCACTCCTGCAATTCCCCCAGACCTCTCCCAGCTCCTGGTAGTATGACATGTTTGGGGCATACCCACAGGTGGTGGGGGACATAACTGGGTGAGGTGGAACTGAAGCTTGTATGGTCTGTGAGCTAGGTAGTCTGAGATGATGAATAGTTCATTGGTGACAGATGCAGTTCAGACATGAATTAATGCAACCCCAGGATTTTTCCAGAAGCCCTCTAACTCTGAGTCTATGTCTAGAATATGGGGTTTTTCAGAGATACCAGAGGTATCCCGGAAAAACTCTGGCACGTACAGGGAACCTGTCTGCTCTTCTGCTTTTTTTTGCGGAAGAGCCAACACGTTCTTTCAGAAGCCCTGTCTTCCTCTTTCTATGAGGAAGAAGGGTTCTTCCAAAAGAGGTTTTTTTTTTCCAAAATGTGGTCCATTGTAGATGAGCCAAATTTTGGAAAAGCCTCTTCTGAAAAAACTATTGGAAAAATTGCTGAGCGCAATTTGCGTACCTTTTTCCAATAAAGCCTCATAATGTAGACATAGCCTGGATGTTCAAAGGTCGCCCTATACTCCACCTGCTGGAAGACACACCTTAGAACTATGGACTAACTCAAAAACCATTAGGGTATATCTACACAGCAGGGCTAAACTCGAAAGAAGCTGTACAACTTGAGCTAGCCTAACTACACAGCTTAAGTCAAAATAGCTTATTTTGAATTTGGGCACGTCTACACAGCACTTATTTCGAAATACAGCACTCTTCCTCTGACTTCCCTTACTCCTCATACAGAAGTCGGCGTAAGAAGCCCATTATTTCGAATTTATTTTGAAATAATGGGCTTGCTGTGTAGAGGTGCAATACGTTATTTCAGAATAATGTTGGTTATTCTGAAATAATGCTGCTGTGTAGCTCTACCCTTTGTGGGGGCTGGTTCATCATTGCTACAGATGCCTAAAACTAAACAGGATGTTCCGTTTAAGGTTTTTCATCTGCCTTTCCCACAAATTAATATTTAATATGGACCCCACTGAGTAAGCACGCTCCCTAAGGGAAGGTAGACAAATTGTATAGCATGGAGGATTCATAGTGTCATCAAAAAAGTGCAATCCCCCCAATACTGATCCATATTTTCCCAGTATTCATACTGCAGCACACAAGTTAGTGGGAAAACTGCAATCTTGCTTTTCTAAAAATAGACACCAAGATGTCATATAAAAGCTCACAATTGTCAAGGACCCGTACAAAAACTGAACTGGCGGAAGTGAACTTTGTTCTATGCTGGGGACAGTTAGGCTGTGTCCAGACTCAGGGGGTTTTTCGGGAAAAGTAGCCTTTTCCCGAAAAAACTTCCCCTGCGTCCAGACTCAAGCCGCGTTCTTTCGAAATTATTTCGAAAGAACGCGGCTTTTCTTTCGATGGCGGTAAACCTCTTTTTACGAGGAAGAACGCCTTCTTTCGAAAGTTCCTCTTTCGAAAGAAGGCGTTCTTCAACGTAAATAGGGCTTCCTCGAAAGACAGCATCCAGACTCGCTGGGTGCTCTCTTTCGAAAAAGCGGATTGCTCTTTCGAAAGATCCGCCTGCAGTCTAGACGCGATCTTTCGAAAGAGCCTCTTTCGAAAGAAGCCTGCAGTCTAGACATAGCCTTAGAAAGAAAGAAAGAAAGAAAGAAAGAAAGAAAGAAAGAAAGAAAGAAAGAAAGAAAGAAAGAAAGAAAGAAAGAAAGAAAGAAAGAAAGAAATGTATTGCTAGATAAGGCTGGGGAGAGGCCCGCAGGCCTAATTGTCAGGTTTGTAGATTCTATATTAGTTACTCAAAAACAAGCTGCTCATGAACTAAAGAAGCCTAGGGAGCTTGGTTGCCACATTTGTTTTTTTAAAAAGTCATCCTCCAAGATTACAAATGAGACATGCTGCTTAGATCAATTATTATTTTAAACTAGAGAACCTAGCTTGTGGCTGGAAGTGTGTTTTGTTTTTTTTTTGTTTTTTTTGCAATTGAGTCTGAAGGATGTAAGCATCGGAAAATCCAGTTTACTGAAGTGAAAAATAAGTATATTGACTCAGGTGATCTACATTGTCCAAGGCCAAATTATGGCATTTAGGCATTATCATGCCCTGGATGCAACACAGTGATCTGCTTCATGCACAGCAGGGCCCTCAAGCAGTGAGTCTGAGAATGTGGATATGTCTATTATAGGATCCAATGTGTACACACACCACGTGCAAGCTTACCCGAGCAATTTATTCTTGCCAGCATGAGTACTGAGAGCAGTGATATCATAGGGGAATAAACTTCACATTTATTTGGGCTAGCTGCCCAATTAAATACTCAGGATCCCAGGTGGACTTGTACTTCTTGTGCTGAAGCCCTTGATGCTTTGGTTTCCCTGCTATTGGTACTTGCAGTAGATAGACTGAAGTTAATTTAGCCAAGTCTATATGAGCTGCAATCACAACTCCCATTGAAGCCTAGATACTCCCTGTGACTGGCCTTTCCGTGAGGTACGAAGATTGGGGAGAAGCTTTCTGATATATTCCCCCAGCTGAAGGCTTCCCAACTGAAGCCATACAGGGGCCATGGCTGTGTCATGCCGGGTGTCTCCTGAAACTTGCTGGGAAACATTTGTGGAAAACCACTGCCGGCATAGTTTTGTAGCCAGAGTCCTTTAATAAAGCATCCAGCTTGCATATCAAGTGGATAAAATTGTTACTTGGGGCGTCTATGCTGCAATTACACATCCACGGCTGGATGGTGTCAGCCGACTCGGGCTTGCAGAGGTTCAGACTACAGGGCTGTTTAACCGCAATTTCTACGCTGAAGGTTGGCCTGGATCCTGAGCTCTGGGAACCACCCTCCCATCTCAGTGTTGTAGGCGAGTCAGGAGTAAAAGCCATAGCTCACATACTCAGTCCACGGTACTACACTGTCTCTCTCATTGCTATATTACATCACTCTAGCGACAGTCCACAAGGCAAATATTCCAGTTAAACAAGTATTTCCATATTCTTATCCCCTCTAAAAATACCTGTTGTCATCTGCATATAAATAACGTGTCCCACCTGCCCATCAGCCTCAGTCACCTCCCACCGCCTGAGCACTAATAGCACACTCCTGTATCACCTCCCACTCAGCCAAGCAATCCTGCGTTAGCTGCTGTAGCTACACTAACAGCTATATATACTCGTTCATATGATCATATGCTTTTGCAAACCGGAGATAAATATATTTTACAAGAATTACGATGCATTTTGGAGTTACTGTGGTGCTGGTTTCAACTCTACTGAAGTATGTGTGTGTATGTGCATGGGCGACAGGTATAAGAGGCAAGCGGAGGCAATACCATCCCTGGGTCTTAGTGCTCAACCAGTCCCCGCTTCCTAGCCCTCTTCTGACCATTCCTGAAGGCTCCCACAGCAGGCTGCTGCTGCTTGCAGACTGGTGACTCTTCCCTTGATCTGTTAACTTAAAAGTGAAAAGCCTTCCAGCTTGCCAGCCCTAGTAGTATGCTAATGCACAGTGAACCTGTGAAAGAGCCATTAAGTGGTAATGAAACCATTTAACAGGCATATGCCAACCCTGAATTTACCGACAAAAACAGATATGCATTACAATGTCTACAGGACCGTCGTTTAAAATTTTCTTTCAATATTTTATTAGTTTGTTGCTGAAGACTGTAAGATCACATCTCTAAAAAAGCCTTGCAGATATTTAGATGCACAATCTGAGTATTCCGCGTTAGCCTTAAATCGCCAGACGTAGCTTTTTTAATGAATTCTTCAAAAGACCACCCTTCTCTAAATGGCACATATTGATTTTAACTACTATAGTATAAAAACATGCTTCCAAAATCTTCCTTTCTCTTCTATCTCTTCTCCTCTTTAACCTCCCTGTTGATGAGAGTCCTTAAAGGACCATTCCCTTTCTTCCTGATAGCCGGATAAAAGAGTTTCCTTTTTACTTCTGACTATATGATGAACTAGTTTTAAGAGAACCCTCCACCAATAAAATCCTTTGTTATGTCTAAAATCTTTGGACACATATTTTAAAATAAACATATAGTGAAATCTCATTAATAGGTCTTGTTAAGAAAATCACACAAATAAATTAGTGTTCTCTTTTTCTAAAATGGGTGGGGAAGCTAAGGCATGGGGATCAGATGCAGCCCCCAGCTTCTCTGGATCTGGCCCCCCAGGCTCAGCACCTGCTCCCTGCACTGGTTCTCCAGCCCTCCCTGTTGCCCCACTGTGGGACTAGAACACACAAACTCTAATAGGCTGGGCCCCCCAGTCTCTGATGTATGAGGAGAATGTGGGGAGTGTCTGTATCCTTCTCAGTCAGTTGGGGGGGGGGGTTGCTTCTCATTTGTGTGCAGCCCCTGACTGATTTTTCTGTGGGTCAGCGGCACCTGACCCAAAAGAGTTTCCCCACCCCTGTTCTAGAAGCAATGAAATATGTTGTGAACACCCTAAACTGCTCTGACTGATTAATTTAAAATAATGTCTTCGTTTCAGTAAGTTTAAATATGTAGTAACTTGGGGTACGTCTAGACTACATGCCTCTGGTGACAGAGGCATGTAGATTAGGCTACCCGACACAGTAAAATGAAGCGGCGATTTAAATAATCGCCGCTTCATTTAAATTTACATGGCTGCCGCGCTGAGCCGACAAACAGCTGATCAGCTGTTTGTCGGCTCAGCGCGATAGTCTGGACGCTTCCCTGCCGACATCAAAGGTATTTGTCGACCACCCAGGTATGCCTCATCCCAGCAATGTAAATTTAAATGAAGCGGCGATTATTTAAATCGCCGCTTCATTTTACTGTGTCGGGTAGCCTAATCTACATGCCTCTGTCGCCAGAGGCATGTAGTCTAGACGTACCCTTGGAATGATTACTTTAGGAAGGCTTAAGAGTATATTTGAAATATAAAATCAGCTTACAAATACTGATGAAAAAAATGTAAAAGAGAAGGGCCGCATCATGAATTCCATAATATTGAATGTAGTATTCAGCAGGGCAGTTGACTTGCCCTTTCTACAAAGTTTTGCAAATCAATCTCTGACAAACTTCAGGCTATATCGAAAAACCTGTGACTGCCATTTTTTATTCCTAAATTTAGCTCTGTTAATTGGATACTTTCTGGCATGTCCAGTCTTTACAATCTGGCATGCAGTGGAAAATGGGCTTCATTTTCTATAGAAAGACCTTTTAGAAGAGGTGGGGGTTTTTTTTCCAAATGTCATTTGCTACACTTGGGTGCAGGGATTTGGCTGGAATGGGTGAACAGAGAGAAGAGGGAGACAAGAGGAAGTGGGAGGGGCCTGGGTGGAATATGTGCCGGAGCCACAGTTTGAGGAACTTGCTTCCTCAAGCAGAAGCTTCACCCATCACCTGAAGTCCAGTGGTAAGGCTGCTTGCTTGGGCTGTAGGAGATCCTAGAGGAAATCCCCCTGCCTTTTGGATGTTAGGGTGCTCAGCTGGGGCATGAGTGTCCCTGGATCAAATCCCCGCTCTACTAGGCAAGAGGGCTTTCGGTGGGGGGGGTGTGAAAGAGCAGAGACTCTGTAGCTGATCAAGAGGCCATTTGCAGCCCCTCTTGCTCTTTTAATTAAAAAGGAATTGCTGCTGCTGGGTAGTAAAACCCTCCCCGAATCCTGTCCACCATGATCAGGACACAGGCCCAGGTTGTGGCAGATCCCAAGACACTCCATTGCTCTTTTGAGGAGTGCAAAGTGGGGGTTCCCACCTCCTGGGTAACTCTCCTTTGTCAAGAGGTGGTTGTCATCTTGTGATGGGGAGGGGATTCAGACAGGGGTGGCTCACCAGTGACTCTCCCCAGGAGGTGGGAACCCCCACTTTGCACTCCTCAAAAGAGCAAGGGAGTGTCTTGGGATCTGCCACAACCTGGGCCTGTATCCTGATCATGGTGGACAGGAGTCGGGGTGGGTTTTACTACCCAGCAGCAGCAATTCCTTTTTAATTAAAAGAGCAAGAGGGGCTGCAAATGGCCTCTTGATCAGCTACAGAGTCTCTGCTCTTTCACTCACTCACTCACACACACACAAACACACACACACACACCCTGAAGGCCTTCTTGCCTAGTAGAGCGGAGATTTGATCCAGGGACACTCATGCCCCAGCTGAGCGCCCTAACATCCAAAAGGCTTTGGAAGCTTTTTTTGTGCCCCAAAAGTGGAACGCATGAAGGTAATAGAACATACTGACACTCAACAAGCAGAAATGGGATTTGAACCAGTACCTCCATGTTCCTGAAGCAGGAACCCAAAGTAGAGGAAGACAGAGGGAGTCATAAGGGTTAAGTGGCCCAGTTCTCGTTTCATATTTACTGAATGTGATCAGAGCCCCTGACTCCAACCACCTGCTCACCCAACACTTAGGGTGAAATTCTCTCTTGAGAAGTAAGAGACAATGGTTCAAATCCTTTTTCAGCAAGAATAAAGAGGGATTTGAATGCCAAGCTAACACATGCCCCAACTGCTAGGCTCCACAAAGCTGCATGCTAGCTGTATAACATACCCCCTTCCCTTTGAACATGGAATGAAAGTGGAGCAACTGCAACAGAACAGGAAGAGGTAGCAAATACCTGGACTATCCCATGGAGACCTCTTTTTAGACCAGCAGCTGGACATTCACTTCAAAGACAGCTGCTCTAGGCTCTTCTGAGGCATGAGTACAAAGTGATTCAACCCTCAGACCTTGCCTATTTGCGACTTACTAACAATGGCCCAGCCTCAAGCTGCTAGAAGGCACAATCCTCCTTAGCCTCTCTCTTACATCCCTGACTGGGACTTACACACCAGAGAATGCAGAGCCCTATTCAAAACTCTTCTCCTCAGGCAGGACGAAGGAACTTGAATCAACATCTACCCCTCCCAGGTACTGACCTCTGCTTGTGGTCCCAGGCCAGAAACTGCATAGGTGCCACAATTATTTTTGTGAAGTACCTTTGAATGCCCCACCACACAACTGAGATGAGAGAGGGAAGGAGAAGGCCTGGCTCCCATTTCAGCATAGGATGTGCTAAAGCTCTATAAGCCAGGAGGTGAAGCGAATAAAGACATGTTATCCACCCCCTCACCTAACACAAGCATCAGGATGACCCGAAGACATGAATGGGTAGCAGACTCAAACCAAGCCAAAGCTGGTATGTCTTCCTGCGAGGCAGCGTCAGCATGTGGCCCTCCTTGCTAGTCAACTTCATGAAGGCCAACCTATGAGTGGATCCAATAAAAAAAAAGCACTTACATGGAGAATGGCTCCACCAAGGGCTATTAGCCCGGGGGGTCAGGGACATGGTCCCGTGCTCCAGGCATCCTTAAAACTCAGACTGCCAGCTTCTGGGAGTGGCAGCAGAGGATGAATCACTTAATAGCTGCTCTCTTCTGTCCATTGCCTTGGCAGCATCTGGCATTGGCCACTGTCAGAAGATGGGTGATTGGGGTAGTGGGATCATTGGTCTGACCCAGTCTAGCCATTTATACCATCTTAATTTCCCCGGTGGTGTTTGGGGCTCCCTTGCTAGGCCACAGAGGTGGGGCTTTTCTGGTGTGTTAGTGGAGCTTCTGGGTCAAATCCCCTTTCTGCTCCCTGAAAAGGACATATAAGACGAGGGATGTGCTGCAGCCCATGAATGTGCCTGGGTTATGCAGCTAGCCATGGTGATGGAGGCTGGGGGCCTTTGGAGCTTAACTGTTGAAGCTGATACTTTTTAGTTAAATATTATTTAGACAGCAGCAACTCTGCACTTTGCAGTCCAGTAGGTAAATTACCTACCTTGCTTAGTGGGTTTGAATCTTCCTGCCTGACTTAAGAAGAGCTTTGGAAAGGTTTCAAACACAGTTGTTCTGCATGAGCCTTGGGAAATGTGGGATTTGCTTCTCGCCTATCTGTGGAAGCTGTTTAATCCAATGTTGGTTAGATGAAGAGCTGCTTCTGACTCCCTCTGTAGCCTAGAGGTTTGGCTGGGGGCTTGGGCTATAGCAGATGTGGGGTTGAGTTTGCCCTGTTCTGTAATAGCCCTTGGCTTGCTGCTCTCTTGTCTGCTGAAGCTGTCTCTCTTGAGTTAAATATGCTTTGGGCCAGGCTCTCACTCTGTAGTCCAGTTGCTTACACAAGACAGCAGGAGATAGGAGGCATTTCATATGTGTTGCAAGCAGTGAATGATGAGCATTTTTGAAAGTTTGATTTTCATCAGTAAGAGGGATGTATTATAAAGAACTGGCCTTGAGAAGATCGAAGTCATAGAATCAGAGAATCCTAGAGTTGGAAGACACCTCACATGGTCATCGAGTCCAGCCCCCTACCCACAGCAGGACCAACTCCAACTAAATCAACACAGCCAGGGCTTTGTCAAAGACAGCTGCTCAAGGCTCTTCTGAGGCAGGAGTTGAACCTGCATCAGCCAGCCAGTGAGAGAAGCACCCAGACCACTGGAGTACAAAGTGATTCAAAGTGGACTGAGGTGGAGATGGACATAGGAGACGGAAGTGTTGAGAGTCTCTGGGTTAGGCTAAAAGGGGTGAAAAATTAGGAGTCTACTACAGGCCACCCACCCAGGTGGAAGAGGTGGATGAGGCTTTTTTTAAACAACTAACAAAATCATTCAAAGCCCAAGATTTGGTGGTGATGGGGGACTTCAACTATCCAGATATATGCTGGGAAAATAACACAACGGGACACAAACTATCCAATAAATTCTTGGACTGCATTGGTGACAACTTTTTATTTCAGAAGATTGAAAAAGCTACCAGGGGGGAAGCTGTTCTATATTTGACTTTAACAAATAGGGAGGAACTGGTTGAGAATTTGAAAGTGGAAGGCAGCTTGGGTGAAAGTGATCATGAAATCATAGAGTTCACATCTCTAAGGAAGGGTAGAAGGGAGAACAGCAAAATAGAGACAATGGATTTTAGGAAGGCAAATTTTGGTAAGCTCAGAGAGCTGATAGGTAAGGTCCCATGGAAATCAAGACTGAGGGGAAAAACAACTGAGGAGAGTTGGCAGTTTTTCAAAGGGACATTGTTAAGGGCCCAAAAGCAAGCTATTCCGCTGTGTAGAAAAGATAGAAAATATGGCAAAAGACAACCTTGGCTTAACCACGAGATATTGCATGATCTAAAAATAAAAAAGGAGTCCTATTAAAAATGGAAACTAGGACAAATTACAAAGGATGAATATAGGCAAACAACACAGGAATGAAGGGGCAAGATTAGAAAGGCAAAGGCACAAAATGAGCTCAAACTAGCTACAGGAATAAAGGGAAACAAGAAGACACTCTATAAATACATTAGAAGCAAGGGGAAGACGAAGGACAGGGTAGGCCCATTGCTCAGTGAGGAGGGAGAAGCAGTAACAGGAAACTTGGAAATGGCAGAGATGCTTAATGACTTCTTTGTTTCGGTCTTCACCGAGAAGTCTGATGAAGGAATGCCTAACATAGTGAATGCTAGTGGGAAGGGAGTAGGTTTAGAAGATAAAATTAAAAAAGAACAAGTTAAAAATCACTTAGAAAAGTAAGATGCCTGCAAGTCACCAGGGCCTGATGAAATGCATCCTAGAATACTCAAGGAGCTGATAGAGAAGATATCTGAGCATCTAGCTATCATCTTTGGAAAATGATGAGACAGGAGAGATTCCAGAAAACTGGAAAAGGGCAAATATAGTGCCCATCTATAAAAAGGGAAATAAGAACAACCCAGGAAACTACAGAACAGTTAGTTTAACTTCTGTGCCAGGGAAGATAATGGAGCAGGTAATTAAGGAAATCATCTGCAAACATTTGGAAGGTGGTAAAGTGATAGGGAACAGCCTGCATGGCTTTGTAAAGAACAAATCATGTCAAACCAATCTGATAGCTTTCTTTGATACAATAACGAGTCTTGCAGATCAGGGAGAAGCGGTGGATGTTGTATACCTAGGCTTTAGTAGGGCATTTGATACGGTCTCGCATGATATTCTTATCAATAAACTAGGTAAATACAACTTAGATGGGGCTACTATAAGGGGGGTGTATAACTGGCTGGATAACCGTACTCAGAAAGTAGTTATTAATGGTTCACAATCCTGCTGGAACGGTATAACAAATGGGGTTCCGCAGCGGTCTGTTTTGGAACTGGCTCTATTCGATATCTTCATCAACAATTTAGCTATTGGCATAGAAAGTACACTTATTAAGTTTGCAGATGATACCAAGCTGGGAGGGATTGCAACTGCTTTGGAGGACAGGGTCATAATTCAAAATGATCTGGACAAATTGGAGAAATGGTCTGAGGTAAACAGGATAAAGATTAATAAAGACAAATGCAAAGTGTTCCATTTAGGAAGGAACAATCAGTTTCACACATACAGAAGTGACTGTCTAGAAAGGATTACGGCAGAAAGGGATCTAGGGGTTATAGTGGACCACAAGCTAAATGTGAGTAAACAGTGTGATGCTGTTGCAAAAAACGCAAACGTGATTCTGGGATGCATTAACAGGTGTGCTATGAACAAGACACAAGAAGTCATTCTTCCACTCTACTCTGTGCTCGTTAGGCCTCAGTTGGAGTTTGTGTCCAGTTCTGGGCACTGCATTTCAAGAAAGATGTGGAGAAATTGGAGAGAGTCCAGAGAAGAGCAATAAGAATGATTAAAGGTCTAGAGAACATGACCAATGAAGGAAGGCTGAAAGAATTGGGTTTGTTTAGTTTAGAAAAGAGAAGACTGAGGGGGGACATGATAGCCGTTTTCAGGTATCTAAAAGGATGTCATAAGGAGAAGGGAGGAAATTTGTTCATCTTGGCTTCTGAGGATAGAACAAGAAGCAATGGGCTTAAACTGCAGCAAGGGAGGTTAGGTTGGACATTAGAAAAAAGTTCCTAACTCTCAGGGTGGTTAAACACTGGAATAAATTGCCCAGGGAGGTTGTGGAATCTCCATCTGTGGAGATATTTAAGAGTAGGTTAGATAAATGTTTATCAGGAATGGTCTAGATAGTAATTGGTCCTGCCATGAGGGCAGAGGACTGGACTCGATGACCTCTCGAGCTCCCTTCCAGTCCTAGTAGTCTATGACTCTATGATTCTAAGCCAGGACTTAAAAACCTTGAGGAATGGAAATTCCACCACCTCCCTAGGTAACCCATTGCAGTGTTTTACCACCCTCCTAGGGAAACAGTTTTTCGTAAGATCCAACTTAGACCTCCCCCACTGTAATTTGAAACCATTGCTTCTCGTACTGTCACCTTTCACTACTGAGAACAGCCTCTCTCCTTCCTCTTTGGAACCTCCCTTCAGGAAGTTGAAGGCTGATATCAAATCCTCCCTCACTTTTCTCTTCTGCAAACTAAATAAGCCCAAATCTCCCAGCCTTTCCTCATAGGTTATGTGTTCCAACCCCCTATTCATTTTGGTTGCCATCTGCTGGTCCCTCTGCAAAGTGTCCACATCCTTTCTATAGTGAAGGACCCAGAACTGGATGCAATAGTCGAGATGTGACTTCACCAGTGCTGAATAAAGGGGAATACAGGCAGTCCCCAGGTTACGTACAAGATAGGGACTGTAGGTTTGTTCTTAAGTTGAATTTGTATGTAAGTCGGAACTGGTACATATTGTAGGGGAAACTCTAGCCAAATATTTCTCCAGAGCACAGTTTTATTCTCCCACACCTCACTTCCCTCAGTCCTTTATTCTCAGGCTGAGGTGTCTGCTGAGAAAAGCTGCTCCACGTCTCCCTGGTCTGCTGGGGGGGGAGAGGGCACTAGCTTTGCGTCTCCCTGGTCTGCTGGGGGGAAGCAGCTAGTGCGGGGTTGCCTCACCCCGTTTGTAAGTAGGGATCCGATGTAAGTCAGAACCATGTAACCCGGGGACTGCCTGTAATCACTTCTCTAGATCTGCTAGAAATGTTCCTTCTAATGCACCCTAATATGCCATTAGCCTTCTTGGCTACCAGGGCATACTGTCGACTCACATCCATCTAATCCACTGTAATCCTCAGGTCTTTTTATGACAAACTGCATCTTAGCCAGTTAGTCCCCAGCCTGTAACAATGCTTGGGATTCTTCTGTCCCAAGTGCAGGACTCTGAACTTGTCCTTACTCATCAGATTTCTTTTGGCCTAATCCTCCAATTGTGTCTAGATCACTCTGAGTCTAGGTAACTCTGGACCCTATCCCTGCCCTAGAACATATCTACCTCTTCTCCTAGCTTAGTGTCATTTGCAGACTTGCTGAGTTCATTCATCCAGGTCATTGATAAAGATGTTGAACAAAACCAGCCATAGAACCCTTTAGGAACTTCTCTTGACACTAACCACCAACCTGACATTGAGCCATTGATCACTACCCTTTGGGCCCAACAATCTAGCAAGCTTTCTATTTACTTTACAGTCCATTTATCCAATCCATACTTCCTTAACTTGCTGGCAAGAATACTGTGGGAGACCGTATCAAAATCCTTGCTAAAGTCGAAATATATCTTATCCACCACCTTCCCCCATCCACCGAACCAGTTACCTTGTCATAGAAGGCAATCAGGCTGGTCAGGCATGACTTGCCCTTGATGAATCCATATGGACTAGTCCTGATCACTTTCCTCTCTTCCAAGTGCTTCAAAATGGATTCCTTGAAGATCCCATCCATGATTTTTCCAGGGACTGAAGTGAAGCTGACCAGTCTGTAGTTCCCTGGATTCTCCTTCTTCCCATTTTTAAAGATGGGCACTATGTTTGCCTTTTTCTAATCATCCAGGACCTCCCCTGATCAACACAAGTTTTCAAAGATAATGGCCAAAGGCTCTGCAGTGACATCTGCAACTCCCTTAGCACCCTTGGATGCATTAGATCCGGTCCCATGGATTTGTGTATGTCCAGCTTTTCTAAATAGTTCTTAACATGTTCTTTCTCCACTGAGGGCTGACCAACTCCTTTCCATACTGCGTTGCCCAGTGCAACAGTCTGGGAGCTGACCTTGTCTGTGAAGACAGAGACAAAAAAAGCATTGAGTACTTCAGTTTTTCCCATATCATCTGTCACTAGATTACCTCCCTCATCCAGTAAGAGTCCCAGACCTTCCCTGACCACCCTCTTATTGCTAACATGCCTGTAGAAACCTTTCTTGTTTCCCTTCACATTCCTTGCTAGCTGCAATTCCAATTGCTCTTTTTCCTTCCTGATTACCCCTGCATTCTCGAGTCATGTTTTTATACTTCTCCCTAGTCATCTGTCCAGGTTTACACTTCTTGTCAGCTTCCTTTTGGTGTTTACGCTCGCCAAGGACTTCACTGTTAAGCCAAGCTGTTTGCCTACCATATTTACTTTTCTTACTGCACATTGGGATGGTTTGTTCCTGAACCTTTAATAAGACTTCTTTAAAATACAGCCAGCTCTCCTGGATTCCTTTCTCCTTCGTATTAGCATCTCAGGGGATCCTGCCCATCAGTTTCCTGAGGGAGTCAAAGTCTGCTTTTCTTCAGTCCAGGCAAGCCCTATCAGAGGGGAGGCCAGGAAGGCCATTTGCCCCAGGCCTCAGGAGACAAAGGAGCCTCAAACTTTGACATTTTTCTACCAAGTCATTTCCATTTATTATACACCTTGTAGTTATAACAGAGACAACAGAAGAAGCTCTATATACCTGCAAAAATCGATTTAAATCATTGTGGGACCTCAGGCCTTCACTAATATTTCAATCACATCTGAGTTTTCATCTGTTTGACTGGAGACTGGAATAGCTTTTGTGATTAGTGATTCTACATTATGAAATGCTCTTTACGGTCTTTGCATAGTTTAGAGGTTTTGAAAGTCGTAATTAATTCTGTTACTGTAAAGTGATTTTGCTTGGTCTGAGAGTGAGTTTAACCTTTAAATTAAATATTTATCTCTGCATAGGAGATTTTTGTATTCCTGTTTTTTTCTTGTGTGTCTTTGTATACAATAACCATACCAGGTTCAGCTGTAAGCTACCTCTTCATCCAGTTTTAGATTCACCTTTAAAGGCTTTTTTGTGATTAAAATAACTTCTAATTCCAGTTTTTTAATAAATTTTACATGGCAATCACCCATTTTCATATTCATAATAACGTACCAGTTATTGGAGGAATTTAATAACAGGAATATGTTAGAAGATGAAATTTCAAGATTGAAATAAGGCTATAAGGGCCATAGTAAATAATACCCACAACTATTATTATATAATGGTCATTGTGAATTTTATGCACTTAAAATTTATTACAATTAAAATTTTGTATAACAATTGCCTTTAGTTAATTAATTTATTGTGTGTTACTATGTTTTAAAAGAACCCCTTTATAAAATGGAGCAAAGATTTGAAAGTGATGTAAGTAAGAGACAGCGAAATCAATAGAGTGAAGCAGCAGTTAAGAGTTTCAAGCCAATAACATAGAAAAGATGCCTCAGTCATTAGATGGTGACCATACTGCCAGTGACACTGGGAAATTCTGAATCAGCATCTGCCTGTTTCCCTTCACAGCATATCAACAATGAAATGGTCAGCACAAATGAATGGCATTAAACCAGTTGCACAGCATTTGGACTCTGTGAGAAAGGCTTTAAGTGAGCTTGAATCTCTTACTCTCACCGCACAGGCTGTCACTGAGCTTAAGTAAATTCAGCAGTATACCTCTATATGTGAATGCATTTTAATGTCATCCATGTGGATAAAGCTGCTAAAAATGATCTATGAAACTAATCTTGTAATTGAAGCACACAATGCTACATTAGACGTTGAGAGGGATAACACTGAGGCTACATCTACACTGCTCAGTCTTGTGCAAGAACATATGCCAATGAGGTGCGGGGATGAATGAGTCTAACTCAGTAGCACAGGGTATTAACATTTCATCTGAATTTTCCACCAGTCACAGCCTAACATCTCAATCTGATGCAGAAAGGCACTCTCAAGTCCATTTTGTTGTTGTTATTGATGCCACCAAATCTGGTCTTACACATCGATTTGAATCACTGCGACAAATTTGTACCCTTTTTAGATTCCTTTGGGAGATCAGAGAACTAAATGATGAAGATCTATACTCCGTGGCTGATCAGTTTCAACAAAGGCACAACAACAACATTTCAAGAGATCTCTGTGATGAGATTTTCTTCCTGAAACATATACATTCCACCAACTTCCAAGATATTTGCTTGCAGTGGAAACTCACAATTAAAGTTGTATTTTTAATATACATGTGATTGGTATAATGACTTAATTGTTCATAAATAAATGTTTCAAGTGTCTATTTTCATATATTCTTTTGGTTTTAGTATGACCCTGTGGATGAGAAGGTAGATATGTCAGGGGCCAGCCTTGGGCTAGTGCTGGGCTGGGGCCTATAAACTCAAAGTGGCCCAGGCCTCCGTCATTCTCTGAGAGGGCCTGAGTCCAGGGTCTGTATTTTGCTGCTCTCCTTTCTTCACTGCCATGAAATCTGGCCTTTGGTGCACTTCTACCCTTTGCTATACAGGTATCACAGGAGAGACCAGTGTTTCTCAAACTGAGGGTCCCTACCAAAAGTGGGTTACAGGGCAGTTGCAAGGTTATTGTAGGTGGTCGTGGTGTTACCACCAAAGAACAATGGATCCTGGCCAACCAACAAACTCTGACGGCAGTACTACCAGCAGTAGTGAAAAAGTAAGGGTGGCAATGCATGCTATATTACTCTTACTTCTGAATGTTGCCTTCAGAGCTGGACAGCTGGAGAGTGGCAGCTGCTGCAGGCCTAGCTCTGCATTGTCCTTTCTTCTCCAGGTCCTCATTGGTCACTGCCAGCTGGGACTTTGTGGCCGTATAACCTGCCTCAGAGAAAAAGTCCCTGCACACTGAGCCCTGAAGATTGGATTTAAAGTCAGGAGGTAATGCTGTCCATGCCATGAGAGTTGGCAACCTTGTGCTCATCCAAGATTAATTTTACCATACCAAATCAGTAATAACTTTGTGGAGCTTCTAAATGCCTAGAATAAAGCCATGCAATGTAGCCATGGACATTCGATTCTATTGAGCCAAGCTGCCAAGCGTATTGCTGTTGTTATGAAAGAGTCCTCAGGTACACTGAAAGATTCATAGAACTTTTAAGAGATCCTGAGTGGTTTTAAAGCTTTTCATGAGAACCAAGTAAAATCCCTCATTCTCAGACAGTTTCATATGTAACCCCTCCTGTTGGCTAGCCCAGTGTGAGGTTATTCAGCATGGGGGAAGCTTGTGACTTCTTACACCACTGTGGGGGGGGGGGGGGGCTAGGCCTGAGGCTGCTTGGTGTGCTCTGCGCTGTGTATGTGTGAGTGCACCTCAGACCAGACCCACTCCGACAAATCACCAGGAACAGGCTTTATTCTGTAAAAAACATAGAACAGGAAAACAGTTCAGCAGCCCCTTCTCTCAGCATGCAGCCTGTGTGCTGCTTCTAGCACAGTCCTTGCTGAGACCCTGCTGGGGGCGGAGCGCCTACAGCACACAACACAGCCCCTTTGGAACACATGTTCCAACTCCCACAGTAACTAAACCCCACAATAACCAAGTCCAGGTTCTCCCTTTGTGTCACTTAAACTCCTCTCAGGGTGCTCGATAGCCCTTTCTGGTCCTACCTGTAAAAAACATAGAACAGGAAAACAGTTCAGCAGCCCCTTCTCTCAGCCTGCAGCCTGTGTGCTGCTTCTAGCACAGTCCTTGCTGAGACCCTGCTGGGGGCGGAGGGCACATCCTGGCAGGAACCAGGAAGTTCTCCCGACATGCCGCAGTTTGTAGTCCACAACTTGTAGTTCCCAGGGCTGCTGCTGAAACACACTGGACCTTGGGCTACACATACTTTCAACTTCTGGGCGTTTTATATTGTGGATTCATTCTAATATGAAACATAAGGTAAAGTGTATGTGTGTGTGCGTGCATGTGCATATTCCTTTCCATACTGAACAAGTTTTGTCTCTAGTTTTGGCCCGTTTTGAAGGCTACTATACAATGAGATCATTGATTACAGAAATTCTTATAGTGCTCCTCTAGGTATGCTTATACAACATTTTATATCGTTTATATAAACTCAATCTTTCTCAAAGATTCTGTGATGTTGGTAGACTAGTTGCCAGCTCATGCCAAGGTCTCTGTGTCTCAGCGGGACATGGACAGATACCTAACTGTAATCTGTCTGGCTCATGTAAGAGTTCATAGATAGAATAGCATGAGAGGCGGATACTGCAGGCAGGGAGAGGCTAAGCACCCCCATACCGCCTATTATGGTCCCCATACCCTCCCCCCAGGCCAGTGTACTTCCCATAGGGAGTTGGGGTTGGACACGTTGCCTGGTCTGCACTCTGGGGCCAACCGGGTACAGGCAGTCCCCAAGTTACGCGGATTCGACTTATGTGGGATCCGCAGTTATGAACGGGACTTTTCTCGCCCCGGAGGACCGGAGCAGCGGGACGCCCAGATGTGCCGCAGTCCCGCCACCCGCGTCCTCCGGGGCAAGAAAAGCTGCTCCGCGTCTCCCTAGTCTGCTGGGGGGGAGTCCCCCCCCAGCAGACCAGGGAGACGGGGAGCAAAGCCTCGGAGGACACCGGCAGCGGGACAGCCGCGGCGCGTCTGGGCTGTCCCACTGCCTGCGTGCTCCGCGGCTTTGCTCCATGTCTCTCTGGTCTGCTGGGGATGGGGGAGGGAGCAGACCAGGGAGACGTGGAGCAAAGCTGCGGAGGATGCGGGCGGGACCGCGGCGCGTCTCGGCGGTCCTGCCACCCGCGTCTCCCTGGTCTGCTGGGGGGGGCACAGCTAGTGTGCCCCCCCCCCCCAGCAGACCAGGCTTTTCTCGCCGATGACGCCTGGGGTAGAGCAGCTGGGCCGCTGCCGGGTTGGTCCCGCAGTGCCGCTCCTCGGCACTACTGGACCAACCCGGCAGCACCCCAGCTGCTCTACCCCAGGTGTCCCCAAGTCAGCCGCTGCTGAAACTGACCAGCGGCTGACTACAGGAAGCCTGAGGCAGAGTTGCTCTGCCCCAGGTTCCTGGAATCAGCTGCTGATCAGTTTCAGCAGCGGCTGACTTGGGGACACCTGGGGTAGAGCAGCTGGGGTGCTGCCGGGTTGGTCCCCGCAGCGCTGAGGTGCGGCATTGCGGGGACCTACCCTGCAGCACCCCAGCTGCTCTGTCCCAGGCATCCAAATTCAGCCGCTGTTGAAACTGATCAGCGGCTGATTCCAGGAAGCCCAGGGCAGAGCAACTCTGCCTTGGGCTTCCTGTAGTCAGCCGCTGGTCAGTTTCAGCAGCGGCTGAATCTGGACGCCAGTTCCGACTTACATACAAATTCAACTTAAGAACAAACCTACAGTCCCTATCTTGTACGTAACCCGGGGACTGCCTGTATATTTATTTGTGTGTGTGTGTGTGATATGTTTCTGATCTGCTTTGCAAGACACCATGCCATTAAGATTGCAAATCACACGTCATCCATAATTTTTTATATCAAATATTTACTTTTAGCATAAAGATTTAAACCCTCCTAATCCTTTGTCAGCATTTTTACTAAAAACTAGCCAATGAGGTACTACATATTCATAGATTTCATAAAGCAATTCCTTTCTACTGTGAAAAGAGGCTCTTTTATTACTTACATGATACATTCCCAACATTTAATAACACCAGAGTGACTAGGGTTACTTTTGTTGTTAGGTCACCAGTTTATTGCTTATCACTAAGGACCCTACCAAATTCACAGATTGTGAAATCTCTTCTGCCCATGAAATCTGGGCGACAACAAACGCTGATGGCAATACCACCAGCAGCAGTACAAAAGTAAGGTGGCAATATCACACCATGTCACTTCCTTCTGTGTGTTGCCTTCAAAGCTGGATAGCTGGAGAGTGGCAGCTGTTGACTAAGGGCCCAGCTTTGCAGGCAGCAGCACAGAAGTCGAGGAAACAAAACCAGACCATGCCATCCTTACTTCTGTGCTGCTGCTAGCAGTGGAACTGCCTTCAGAGCTAGACCCCTGACTAGAAATGGACACTCAATAGATGCTTAGTTCTGAGGACAGTGCTGCCATCAACTGCAATGCAGAAGTAAGGGTGGCAGTTCCACGACCCCCGTACAATAATCTTTTGATCCCTTCTCTACTCTGTTTTGAGTCAGGACCTCTACAGTTACAATATCATAACATATATTATTTTAAAACCCCTATGGATGTGAAATTGACCAAAATGGATCATGAATGTAGTAGGGCCCTACCTATCATATATATGTCCTATTCGTTGTCTAGTTTAGTTTTCAAGTGATGAAAGGATTCAACCTTCTTCTGTTTTCTTTGGGCGGGTCTTCAATAAAATATCTCACAGGCAAGGGAAGGCAGTGCATAATGAGAGGCCTTAGCTGTTGTATATCGGGGGAGCTGTAGTCTAGCAGGGCAACCCAGGCCATAATGGAGAATGGGCGTTCGAGGTAACCACACTGTAACTGGAGCAGAACAACCAAATCAAAATGCAAAAATATTGCAGTTTTCAGCTAAAATATTTTTGTATGGGGCCATTCTTTTTGAACAAAACAAAAACTTTTCATGAAAAGTAGCTTTCTGAAATGTTTTGGGTTTTTTTGGTTTATCAAATATCTGTTTCAACAGTAAAATGTTGACCAGCTCTAAGTGAAGGTCTATAATAAATACTCTTTAGCTCAGGGCTACTTGACTTTGGAAGCTCCGGGGCCCACAATGATACTCACAGCACATGTCAAGGGCCACAACTTAACTGTGGTTGCATATATGCAAATCTATGCAAATAACTTCTTTCACACTGACGGGCATGAATACAAAAATTAAGGCAAGACTATACAACACGCAGTCCCCATTTAAGTCCATTCTGCTAATATTAAAAAAAATCCAATCTTTACCCGATTTCCACCCATATGACAGCACTTTTAATGAGCAATTACAGTCCAGGAATTTAACTACTATGATGCATATCAACAGAAGACCATTATATTGACTACTTTTTTGCTTTGGTTCCCACCCGCAGGCCGTGAGTTGAGTCCTGAGTAGACCCAAACTGCTCCGTGGGCCACAAAGAAGCTTTGAGACGTATGCAGCCCACGGGCCACGTGTTGAGTAGCCCTGCTTTAGCTCTTACACAGCCTTTGCATCAATAGATCTTAGAGCACTTTACAAGGATCAATAATATTGGCCCCATTCTACAGATGTGAATCTGAGGCATAGATAAATAAATGATTGGCTTGAAGTCTCATCCAGCAACACAGAACCCGGTTTCCTGATAAACATCTCTTTCACTCAAGGTGGCCTAAGTCAATGGCCTTATTTGTACTTCACTGCTCCCTGGTTATGCTGCTTTCTAGTTTAGAATCTGATAAAGGGTGTCTTCCATTGCATCAGCTTATCATATTGAAAGTTCTGTAGAGGGCTGAATTTTTTTACTGAACAAAAAGCTAGAAAACAATGTTGTCCTTCGAACTCTACTTCACTCTTCTAGAGCTTCTGCCTAGAAACTTCCCCAGTCCTCTCCTTCCTGATTTTCATCTAGAGATTTAAAGAAATAGCACACATATACAGTAGACATACAAGATATACAATAAGCATAAGCCATATACATATTTGACATGGACAAAAATGTTTATATTTGATAAAAAATGTGTGTGTGTGTGTGTGTGTGAGAGAGAGAGAGAGAGAGAGAGACGCTTGGAAATAAATCAAATTAACTTTGTTATTTATGATAATTTAAAAATTGTATAAATCGTTCCTATTCAGTGGTGCATGGGTATGTAGTCATGCCAGGAATCTCACATGCACCCCTCTAACAAGATCTGAGAATGTTTGTAAACATACCAGACAAGCAATCAGTCAGACTTCAGCAACACACACACAGCTGCAGAAGGCTGTGAGAAAGCCTTAAATAAAACATAGTATCAGCCTTCAGTAGAGAGCATTGAGACAAATGCCAGGGATGTGAAAGGTGTCGCTGGGATTACCAATGACGTGCTAATGGTTGTTCAAGCAATCTCTATGCCTCCTTCTCTCTGACTCACTGTCTCCCTTTGGAGGCTTCTCCCACGTCATTGAGGGACTGAGGGTTATTCACAGATCACTGAATAAAGGCAAGCTTTAGCTTCCAGCTTGCATCCCCTGGTTATATGAAAAGGGCTGAGGTCACTGGCAAGCAACCTCTGAGTTTTTTATCAATAAAGCCAATGAAGAAGAGAAGGGGGAAAAAACTGAACACCCCCTGATTTCATCCCCTTTTCTGTGAGCTTTTTGCGTGGTTTTTGCAGTTATTTTTGCAAATGAGGACTTGCCTCTTTTTTCCAGTGGGCTGCAAATTCCCTTGCTTGCAACAAAATGTCTAACTTGTAGACTCTAATAAAAACTCTTTTCAGAGTTTTTTGACTGATGATTAAAAAGACAAGAGAAAAGTAAACTCTTATATTTGGACCTGTGTGCGAAAGCGTGGTGTGACAAGTCAGCCAGCAATTTAACTATTTCATTCATTTCTGTTACTTCTTATTTTTTCCCCTGCCCTGGAAGCAATCAAGATTCAGCTGACCCCATTGCAGGGTAATGCTGCAAATGCTGATGAAGGATAGGTCAATCAATGGCCATTACCTTTTGTACAGGCGGGGGTGATATCCCTACCTCTGTTTGCCAGAAGATGGGAATTGGAGACAAGGGAGACAAGGGATATACCCAGAAACAACTGTTGCAGGTGCTCCAACCACAAGACACCAAAGGTATTAACCTTTGAGCCCCCGGGATCATTTGCATATTTCATGTCAGGCCTCCTCTACACTGCTTTTGTATCAATATAGGTAATGAACTTAGGGTGTGATTTTTCCAGTCTAATTAAAGTAGGATACCATTTGAAGGTCAATGAGGCCTAGATACCAGAGAATTACTCTACTAGGATGAGACCACGTCAGTGAAAAGTGCAATGGTTTCCACATTTACCAGCGATCGGTGCCAACTCCCAGGCTACTGCCTTCAGCCTTCCAAGTGCCCTCGCCAGATCAGAAAAAGAAAAGAGCAGCAGACTCTCCACAGTGCCCTCTGCTGAGGTAAAACTGCTCCACTTGTTCATCACCAGCCGTAATGGTCCCACTTTGATATTCATGGCATGGCAAAAGCTGGCAGCGTGAGCCATGGAACTCGGTCTGATACCATGGATGTTGCAGACACAACCCCAGCCATGCCATGATTTAAGCTGTATGCAGACCTGACCTTGCTGGAGATGGTAGCAGCAGAAAAGTAGAACTGTTACTTAATCCAGAGGGTTTCAAACTTTGGGTGGTGGCTTGTAAGGGGAAGGTGTTAGCTGACTGAGAGACACTTTGATTGCCTGAGTGTCAGCAGGTATGGCTGTTCGCAGCTCCCAGTGTCTGTGGTTCACAATTCCTGGCCAACTGGTACTGCAGGAAGCGGTGGATGCTCAGGTAAACAAACTCTCACGCCCAGCTACTAACTTGCTCTGACAAGCCTTGACCCAAAGCTTGAAAACCCCTGACATAACCTCCCAGGGGAACAGAGCAGAGAGGTCTGCAGCACTCTGAAGCTTACTGCTGCCTCAAACCTGACAGCAGTCCTCGGAGCCCTGGGAACCTATTGCTTATGAAAGCAGAGTTGGGAGGGGACAGCCTGCCCGTGTCACTACCTTATGCAGATTGGCAGCTACAACAGGGTTTAAAAGAGAACTAGATACATTCATGGAGGTTAAGTTCATAAATGGCTATTAGCCAGTATGGTAAGGAATGGTGTCCCCAGCCTCTGTTTGTCAAAGGGTGGAGATGGATGGCAGGAGAGAGATCGCTTCTATTCTTATGTTCTTATGTACAGAGGTCAAAGTGCCTAGTGGGAAGGGCTAGTACACCTTCAGCCACAATATTGTGGCGGATTCTGTCTTCACCTGAGGTGAAAGTGGGAGCTGCAGCTGCAGCAGTGCCTGGGATTGAGCAGTAGAGCAGGAAACAGGAACTGAAGGGGTTGGAACAGGCTCGTGAGCAGATAGGATCCCCCCGGAAATCCCCTTGGCAGACTGATCTTGGCTGACTCCTTCCCCTATATCAGCACCTTCTTCTCATTCCTTTGTCCCCCCTCCCAGTCAAGGAGAATCCACCCACACACCCCAGGCAGCTACATGCAATTTTGAGACTTTGCCATACTCCCTGATGAAGGACAGGAGAGTCCGTGGCAGCTGGGATCACCACCTGCAGGATCCACCATGTCACCTCCATGTCAGTGATCTCAAATTAAATGCAAAATCTAGGGCAGAAACCTCAAGAGAAAGGATGATAACCATGGAGGGGAGGGGGCAATACCCCCAGAAGTACATGCAGTGAGACAACAACAAAATGGGGAGCTGGAAGCCAGGGTTCTGTACCTCTCGTACCTCCTCTGTGACTCAGTGCCTCTCATCGTGAAGCAGCAGCATGAGCAGCTAATTGAGAAGTGCCCTGCATGAGGAGAGCCTTGCAAGGAATGGAGCAGGTTGAACCTTTTTCCTTATTGGTTCAAGAGCAGAGGGAGGTTCCGGAAACATTCAGTCAGCCTTGTACAGGAGAAGGGCACGCAGACAGCATACAACCATGCCATGCCCTGTGTGATTTCAGCTGGCTTGCAGGGTCCTCCTGCAATGTGATTCCTTGAGATGAATGCTACCAGGCATTGGCACCAGCTTCCCCTGTAGCTGTAGACCTCACCCTCCATTCCCCATCCCCCCCACACACACACCTTGCCCTGCCCCCATTCCATCCCTTCTTCCAAGTCCCACCCCACTTCTTCCCACCCCCAGCCCGCCTCTTCCCCATCCCTCCCAGAGTGTCCTGAACACCCCAAAACAGCTATTCATGGTTGGTAGGAGACAATGGGGGGGGGGAGTTTGTCAGCAGAGCTACCAGCGGGCAAGAGGTGCCAGAGGTGAGACCGAGGGTGGTGCTTGGCTACCGGTGGGTGATCCGCTAATTTTTCCCTGTGGTGCTCCAGCCATAGAGCACCCATAGAGTCAGCACCTGTGCTACCAGGCAGAGCCCAGACATTTTCAAGGACGATTACTGTGCTAATTGACACCCTGAGCAGGGCATATATACTCTGCATTGCTGAGCTGTGGGTAGGAGATCAGGACATTGAATCCCTTACTACGCTGCACTGTCGCTCAGTTTCAACAGCAAAGCAAATGGAAATGCAAGTGGCTACTGAAGAAGAAATCCAACATCCAGTCAAGGCAGAGATAAAAGCCAAGTGCTGGCAGAAACAGAACCCGAGATTCAAATTCAAGGTGAGCTGACTCTGCAGGACAACATCCTATTTTAAGGAGAGAAAGCTGCTCCCCCTCCCCTACCTCATTACATAAGAATGTCATGCAAAAATACATGCCTCACATCTGCACATTGACATTTGTCTTAGCCTCAAGCGTATGCTCACTGGTCAGGAATGAATGCAGAACATCTCTCCTTGGCAGAAGGAGATGGTAACTGCCAACAGAACGAGATTCTGTTACCACATATGCTACCCACCTGGCCATGGAAAATTTCTCTCTGACCTTTTCTGACGGCCGGTGGGCAGTTTCTTCTGGTTACGACCCATTAGTAGCATTTTTGGCATACAGAAATATTCTGTCACGGGGGTGCCAAACCAGTTAAATGCAACAAATGGTCTGGTAGCATTTTATAGACTAACAAAACATGTAGATGGTATCAAGTGGGCTGTGCTCATGATGCCATCTACATGTTTTGTTAGTGTATAAAGTGCTACCAGACCATTTGTTGTTTTTTAAGTTTATCCTGTACAGACTAACTCGGCTACCCCCTGAAGCAGTTAAATGCAGTTACAGATGAGATGAAGGACCAAAGCCCTGCAACCAGTGAGGGGGGTCCTGTCACAGCCAGAAGGATGGAGACAGTGCTGAGAGGAGACAGCCAACATTCAGAGACAGAGCAGGGTCTATAGCGTACTAGGTCATACTACCAGCCCCGGATATAGCCGTTCCTGTGAAGATCCAGCCATTAAAGAGACACCACAAGTTAACTCAAGTAGTCACAAGGGACACTCTGACATCTAGGTCCTACAACAGGGGCAGGAGGACCACAAACAGAAAACGTGAGCCACAAGATGTAACACCCAGAGACAGCCGGCAGAGATGGAGATTATCTAGAATTGGAGATTGAGAACGAGCGGGAGCCCAACTCCACGCAGAGAAAGGAGACTCCACAGAGACATAGCTAGGTAGGCTTGGAGATAGGTAGTGGAGACAGAGAGAGGCCGCTCCCAGTGTGATCACCTGTTGAGGAAAACAAACTACCACTAAGGGAACATAACCAGCTGAGTCTGTGGCAAAGACAGCACTGCAACTTAGCCGTGTGTGGGCAACCTCTGAAGAAATAGAGGGTGGGGTTCTGGTGTCAATTATTTGTTTAAAATGTTTATATTGAAATGTTCATAAAATAGGGGAATGCATCATGATCAGTGGATCTGACGTCAAGAATCAACATTCCCTGAAATGGCTGTTAGTGACAGGACACCCTTGGAACAGGAGAAGTTAAGCAGTTTTGCCACATGAACAGAGCAGTCTCCACAGAGTTTAATAAAGTTTCACTTGTTCAACTGAAGTAGTATTCAGCGTCAATGGCAGCAAGGGAAGTTTAGGTTGGACATTACGAAAAACTTCCTGTCAGGTAGTTAAACACTGGAATAATTTGCTGAGGGAGGTTATGTGATCTCCATCATTGGAGATATTTAAGAGCAGGTTATACAAACACCTCTTAGGAATGTCTAGGAAGGAGCATGGCGGAAAGGGATCTAGGGGTCATAGTGGACCACAAGTTGAATATGAGTCAACAGTGTGATGCTGTTGCAAAAAAAGCAAATATGATTCTAGGTTGTATCAACAGGTGTGTTGTAAGCAAAACTCGTGAAGTCATTCTGCCGCTCTACTCTGCACTAGTTAGGCCTCAGCTGGAGTACTGTGTCCAGTTCTGGGCGCCACATTTCAAGAAAGATGTGGAGAAATTGGAAAGGGTACAGAGAAGAGCGACAAGAATGTTTAAAGGTTTAGAGAACATGACCTATGAAGCCAGGCTTCATGAACTGGGCTTGTTTAGTTTGGAAAAAAGAAGATTAAGGGGGGACATGATAGCGGTTTTCAAATATCTAAAAGGGTGTCACAAGGAAGAAGGAGAAAAATTGTTCCTCTTGGTTTCTGAGGACAGGACGAGGAGTAATGGGCTTAAAGTGCAGCAGGGGAGGTTTAGATTGGACATTAGGAAAAAATTCCTAACTGTCAGGGTGGTCAAATATTGGAATAAATTGCCAAGGGAGGTGGTGGAATCTCCCTCTCTGGAGATATTTAAGAACAGGTTAGATAGACATCTGTCAGGGATGGTGTAGACGGAGCTTGGTCCTGCCTTGAGTGTGGGGGGCTGGACTCGATGACCTCTTGTGGTCCATTCCAGTCCTATTATTCTATGATTCTATGATTATTCTATGAATGATCTTGATGGTGCTTGGTCCGTCCCTGAGGGCAGGGGAGTGGACTTGATGATCTCTTTAGGTCCCTTCCAGTTCTAGTGTTCTTTGATTCACACTTATTGATTGAAACACTAGGAGAGATGTCTGCAGCAGCAAAGAAAGGGCTAACAGGATAAATACGAAAAAGGCGTAGGCTACATGGGTCCACAAATCTCCCTCCCCAATCTTAATAGGGGTACGTGTAGCAAACTTGAAGTCTAATAAAACCACAGAACAAATTTAGGGAGGGATCTGTTCTCCTTATCTGCCAGCTGTATATCTATTGGTCAGCTAGGGTGTGTCATTCCCAATGCAGGTAGCCAGACATGTTGAAAATAGCAGTGTGGCCAGCCAAGTTCATCAAGGATAGACTCTGAGACTAGCAGCCCAAGGATATACACAGGGAGTTGATCAGGTTTGTACTCGAGTGGCTGTCCGGAGCCTCCACCCCCTACTGCTAGAGCAACAGTGCTATTTTTAGCACAGTAGCTCTAACAAAGCTAGCATGAAGCTTCAGGGGGCAGCCAAGTTAGTCTGTTACAGAAAAAAACAACAAATAGTCTGGTAGCACTTCATAGACTAACAAAACATGTAGATGGTATCATGAGCTTTCATGGGCACAGCCCACTTCTTCATATGACCAGAGTCTACCCACACTGGGAAACACCCATCCAAGCTGCTGAATACATCTACCCATTAAGAGACAGGGCACAGATCTAAGTGCTTAGTGTACGCCTGGAGACGCAGTGATGCTCTTAAAAATTAGTTGCGCTCTTTGCTGAAAGTACACTTTTGCTGTCGTGACTACCCTTGGAATAACAAGTCAGTTTATTTTCACACTCTACTTCTATTCTCTCTGGTAAGGAAAGCTCTGGTTTATTTTTGTCCCTCTTCCTATTTTCAAAATTTGTGACACTTATGCATTATAAAATTAACAGTCAACGAGGAAGGAGATTCTGCAGCTACAAAAATGTATTTTTATCATGCAGGCATTTGAAAGAAAAGTACACTTCTGAAAGAGGAAAAAATCACATATTCCAAAAGTGACTCAGGATAGTCCATTATCTGAATTATTCATGCTGAATTTTATGGTCCTCTTTCTTCTTGTTGAAATAACAATCAAATGATTCAGCAGGCATTTTCTCTTTTAATCAGCTGTCCGACACCAAACCTTGATCTGCTGATCTGGTGAAGAGAAAGAACTTCATTGTGTGAGCTGAGTTGAACTAACTGGAAAGAGCTTCGGTGAGACCCACTCAGCTGAATTTCTTTGCATAATCAAACTGCTTACATATGATTTGATTATATTGGTGAGTATGGAATACTCAGTCTACTGGGGGCAGGCCCCTAAAACAACAAGAAAATATCCTGCAGAATGAAGTACATCACCTAGCTTTTAATTTCTCTGAAAAATAAAACACTTTCAACTGATTGCACTTTTCCTATAAACCAAGAAGTATCACCAACATACCATAGAGTTCCTTTTTCACTGTCGTTACACAAATCATTATGATTTTGTTCTTGCCAAATCATGTGTCTGTGTATGTATGTGTGTAAATCTGTACACTTGTATGTTCTGGTTAGAAGTTTTCATATAACAAATTAATAAAATAACAATCTGGGGATTTTTTTTAATCTCTTCTGAGAGCAGAGCCCCACGGTGCTTGGTACCGTGCAAACACATAAGAGACAAAAGCTTACTAGCTAAGTCATGCAAAGCATGGGAGAAAGGAAAAATTATTTTCTTCACTTTATAGATGGGTAATTGAGTTACCGAGGCCAGTTTATACCTTGGTATATCCATGTTGCTAAGGTGTGTGAAAAATATATACCACTGAGCACTGCAATAATACTAACCTAACCATAGGTTTAGACCAGGGTTGGGGCACCTAAGGCCTAGGGGCCAAATGCAGCACCCAGCTTACCTAGATCTGGTCCCCAAGGTTTGGGGTTCCCCCTCCCAGCATTGGGGAGCCTACACTGGCACTCCAGCCACCCTGCCATCCCACCCTGGGGCAGGAATGCACAAAATCTACCAGTCTGGACCCCCTAGGCTCTGGTTTGGGAAAGGAATATGGGGAGTGTCTGTCTCCTTCTCAGTCGGGGCCACATCAGTGAGGGTTGTGGTTTTTCTCTTTTGCTTCTCACTTGTGTATGGCCCCTGGCTGATTTTTCTGTGGGTCAGCAGCCCCCCCGACCCAAAAAAGGCTCCTCAACCCTGGTTTAGACACTACTTTGTCAATGGAAGGGTGCCTCTTGTCAACATAATGCGTATGTCTAGACTGTCGGCAGAGGGATTCAGATTAGGCAGGTCGACATTGCAAATGAATATCTTGCCCTTAATTTGCATTAAAAAATGGCCACCATTTTTCCTGACTCAGCACTTTGTCGGCAAAAAGCGGCAGTTTAGAGGGTGATCTGTCAAGAAAGAAAGCCTTTTTTGACAGATTCCTTATGCCTCCTGCAAGGAGTTTTACAGGATCTGTTGAAAAAGGCTTTCTTTCTCGACAGATCCCCCTCTAGACTGCCGCTTTTTGCCAACAAAGTGCTGAGTCAGCAAAAACGGTGGCCATTTTTTATGTAAATTAAGCGTGGGATACTTAAATCCCTGCTTCATTTGCAATGTCAACCTGCCTACTCAGCATCCCTCTGCCAACAGAGGGATGCAGTCTAGACATACCCAATCAAACCTCTTCTGTGAGAGGCAGAAGCTGTACCAGCAGGAGATGCTTTCTCATAATAATCCCTTTGCTGAAGGGCCACATCCGCACAACTATGCCATTGTAGCATTTTGAGCATAGACCTGCCCTCAGAGACGAGACCAAGACAACATAGGGAGTTTGTAGCAGAGCCAAGAACAAAACCAACATCTTTAATGTCCAAAGACAGTGCCTTAACCACAAAGTTATCTTCCCTCACTCATTTGGGGTGTGTCTACACAGCAAAGTTATTTCGGAATATCAGCCATTATTCCACAATAACTATGCAAGCATCTACACAGCAATTCTGTTATTTCAAAATAATTTCTAAATAATGGACGGCTTATTCCGACTTCTGTAAGCCTCATTCTATGAGGAATAACGCCTATTCCAAAATAGCTATTTTGAAATAAGGCTAGTGTAGACAATCCACGGCTGCTATTTTGACATAACCCCTCACCAGGCCCATTCTAAGTTATTCCTCCTGGGGCTCTAAATCAATATAGCACATCTACATTAGGGAAGCCTGCCTCACACTACTTTTGAGGCTTCCACGCAGTATAGATGTGCCATTTCAAAATAAGCAATTTCGGAATAACTATTCTGACGTAGCCTTGGAGTGCTACCTCTGGTTTTAAGTATGGAATTGGCTCCCTTACTATTCTCTGTACTAATTATTGGTAGTAATTCTTTATCTTTATAGGTATCCATGTGTTGCAATGTTAGACTTTGTCACAATTTTTATGACTTAGAATCATAGAATCATAGGGCTGGAAGAGACCTCAAAAGTCATCAAGTCCAGCCCCCTGCCCAAAGCAGGACCAACCCCAACTAAATCAACCCAGCCAGGGCTTTGTCAGGACTTAAAAACCTCTAGGGATGGAGATTCCGCCACCTTCCTAGGTAACCCATCCCAGTGCTTCACCATAATAGAGCATTAGGGAGGCTAAAGAGCTGACTCCAGTGTAATTATTCAGCTAGTTCTAACCTCTAGCATCTGGTATTCCACTGTAGGAATGGCTTTTTTAAGCACTGTGATGGGGTGCGACTCACCGTTGTGCATCCTGCTGACTGTCCTGGGGATTCGCTCTGTATACCTGTGTTCCCTTTTCTGATATTGCTCACCATCATCACTTCCAATCCAGGGAGTCAAATCACTTCCAGGACCACACCATCCTCTTCAGGACACAGTCCCTCCAGTTGTGCCACACTCGGTGCGCCCATCTTCTGGGAGACCTGCAGTCCATTGTCCAGCCACTTCTTTCAGTGGTCACTGCAGCCAATTGCCTGGCTACTTCCTCAGTGGGGAGATGGGGAAGGAGAGATGGGCCCACCTTGCCTCACTACCCTGGGTCTCAGCCAGTATTCCCTGCAAGATGAACAGTTGGGCAGCTACCAAAAAGAGAGTCAAGTGCCACTTGCTGATTAGCAGAGCGCCCACAGTGCTCACAGCTGGCAACATGTGTTTCTGCTGAAGGTACACATGAGGACATTACTCAATGCACATAGCAACATTTATTCCACGCATGCATGGAAAAAGTTAGAGGGAGCAGTGGTCTCAGCCCAGCGACCCTCTAGATGGCTGCTACAAGTTGCATCTCTTCCAATTCCCCATGGCCCTCAGCACCTCCTTGCTCTTGCCTAAGGTCCTCAGCCTGCAGGTCCCTGCAGCTCAACAGGAGCTGTCTTTACTTCCTATGGTCTTGGACAGCAGCACTATTTTGTTGCCTACAGCCTTCAAGGCAGCCAGTCCTCCTCAAGCTCCAAGGAGTGACTCCAGTGGCTCTGCATTGCAGCTCTTCTTGTATGGACCTGCCCGGCTCTGACTGATTATTGCTAGAGACCTTTTGTGATTGGCTCTATTGACCCCTGAGAACTCAGTGCAGGGTAAGCCCTTCATCACAAGCACCATAAAAATACCCCCTATGACCCACTTACAGTAGAATATGACTGTCCACCTGGGTATTATTATATATTGGTTTAAACACATAACTTTGGTTTCGGAAAAGCAAAGCAAAGAAAAGAAAAGAGCCAATCCCACTCTACCTTCCCCCTCAAAAAACCTCACTTTCCCATGTAGACTAGGCCTTAGAGTTAATTTCCTGCCTTGTTGATCATAATGAAGACTTTAGATATAATGTTACTTTTTTTCTTAATGTTGCACATTGACAGAAATTAGATACATGCGTCCATCTCTGGATATGAAATCCTAATCCCACTTCTAAAACTTCTATTGACCTGCAGGGTATTAACCTAAGTGTTGCAACATCTGCCACATCCTTGATCCCAATACTTGAGGGCCAAACAGCAGTCTGAGGATCTAGATACAATATAACAAATAACAGATTACTCTAAGGGGAATCATGTTTCCAGAAGAATTTGCTGCCTGGAGTTGCTGCCGCCTCAGTATCTACAGCCTAATTAAAAATAATTAACTATTAGCATTCTATAAATACAGATCAATTTAGAAACTCTTACTATAGATTTTGTCATTTGCTGCCTTTACTGGTGGGGTGTTGGATTTTTGATTTGTTTGTTTTTGGTTTGAGCTGCAAGTATGCTTGGGCAAATAAAAAGAGGATAAAGAAGCGGAGTCAATACATTTACTTACAAAGTCTTATGAACCTACAAAGGCAGACTCGGAGGATTATTTGGTATATGGACTTACTGAACTAAGTAGATTATACAGAAAGATATAGAGAAAAGGGGTGAGATGGTAAGAGTATATCTTTGTCCAATGTACTTCACTGGACAAACACAAGTTGCTTAGTTGTTCTGCATTTGAGGCACTGCACAAGGAACTGAAAGTACAGTTAAGAGGAAAGCTTGAAAACTAAGTCTAATAAAAAGTCTATGTACATGTAAATACGTCTTTGTTTTTAATTGGTTCATTTTTCTATTTCAAGGACTGAGTTTTGTAGAATTTTCCTGTTCAGTTGTTTTGGTATTAATCCATACTGAGGAGTCACTACCACATAAAAGAACATAGAATAAAGAACACGAGGAATTAAAGTAGGATAAAATAATTATTTCCTTGGTTAACACACAATGTTGGCACAACAGTTGTGTTAAGTTATTGAGTCATTGTTGACTAGAGGGCAACATAAACTTGGATAAAGCTGAGTGAACAACAAGTTGTAGCATAGAAGTGTGCATCAGTGGCCAGTAAGGGTATGTCTACACTACAGCACTAATTCGAAATATCTAAATTAGAAATAGTTATTTTGAAATATCTTATTTCAAAATAACACATCTACACACAAAATGCATTTCGAAATAGCTTTTTGCTATTTCAAAATAGTGTGTCCACACTGATTGGACACTGAATCGCATTTACAGCCCGCCGGAACTGGTTCCAGCAGGGCATCAGGTCAGAAATTATCTTGTGGCCAGGGCGGCCAGCAGGGCTCCCTGGGAAGGGCTGGAGGCCCCCTATTTCAAAATAAACATCTATAAAGCACTTATTTTGAAATAGCAATTTTGAAATTGGTGCTATTCCTCGTGGAATAAGGTTTACCAATTTGGAAATAAGCCCTGAGCTATTTCAAATTAATTTCAAAATAGCAGATGGCTTGTGTAGACGCTAGGAAAGTTATTTCGAAATAACAGCTGTTATTTTGAAATACCCTTGCTGTGTAGACATACCCAAAGACTGTGTCTACACTGGCGCAATCTTGCACAAAAGCGGCCGCTCTTGCGCAAAAACTTGCTGCCTGTCTACACTGGCCACGTGTTCTTGCGCAAGTAAACTGATGTACTAATGTATAAAATCAGGGCTTATTGCACCAGAACTCTGATGCTCCCGCTCAGGAATAAGCCCTTTTCTGCAACTGTTCTTGCGCAAGAGGCCAGTGTAGACAGACAACATGAATTTCTTGCGCAAGAAAGCCCTATGGTTAAAATGGCCATCAGAGCCCTATGGTTAAAATGGCCATGGATGCTCTTGCTCAAAAGCACATCTCTTGTGCAAAAGCACATGCCAGTGTAAATGCTCTCTTCTGGAAGAATTTTTGCAGAAGAACTCTTCCGCAAAAGAGTTTTTGTGTGAGAACATGCCAATGTAGTCGTAGCCTTAGAGTTTCTGACAAAACTGATGATCTCTGGGCAGTGTGACATGGACAGATAGGATGTACAGTACACCATCATTACAGCATCATCGAGTCTTAATGTAACAAATAGTTGATTAATTTAATTCATATGGACAATTAAAATGGAGTTATTAAATGTTACGAGCCAAGACACAATCTTGTGTCTGTATCTGGAAGAATGTCACAGAATATCACACCAATACAGTTATAAAATGGGCAAGATATATACTGAGCATTGTTTTCGTTAACCTTTTAGAATGATCACTTCTCTCCAATGACAGCTATGTTATGTTCATTAATGTTACTAGAACTCATAGTTACAGCATTTCTTGGCAAATCATACGAGACAGATGTCTGAGCCTGAAGACATTGGCTTCTATTTCTCCCCTAAATAGTGAACTGTTAGCATTCTTGATGCTGCTAACATATTGAAATCTGCGGCCATTTTTCTCTCCTATTACCTTAGTGTTAATACACTGTGCTGGTTGACTGGGTGAGTGAGGATACATGTATTATCCTATGGTGATGAGGGCATGTAATAATGCTTTATCTCAAATGAACAGAATCTCCTTGTCATAAAGGCTCTCAAAATATTTTACAACAATCATCTCATAGTAGAAAAGCTAGGAGTGCTGAGAGTAGATGCGTAAGGCAAGGAAAAGTAAAGGATGGAGTATATAATATAAGATTAGGAGAATACCAATATGAATTTGTTTCACGACCTTTTGATGGTTTCTTTTATTGTTACTACTGCTGACCAAAAATGAAATCCTATATTTGGAAAAATGTTGAAATGTCAACATTTTCATTTTGAAGTAATTGAAATTAATCTTTTTTGTTGTTGTTTTTCATAATATTTTTGTGGGGGAGAAGGGTTATTGAAAAATGCTTACCAAAATTTTTCATCTACTGAAAGCCATTTTTGGGTACCCAGTTTTAATAAATGAAAAATATTTCATTTGTAAAAGCAGACCTAGTCATCATAATTGTTTTTATTTTATGGATTTGGTAATATAGAGAGAGATAGCAGGGAAAGATGGGGTTTGAAGAAGATTGTAAAAGCAATGAGGGAGTTTGCGTACAACATGTGCTCAGGAAAGGCATACCATGCAAAAGGGGCAACATTTCTTGTAATTCTGAAACACTGACCACTTTAACACCAAAGTCCTTATTGGAAGGGAAAGAATAAGTAATTTATTAATGACAGCTTTCCAAGCAAAAATAACAGGTGCCAATTCTAAAGTTCTTCTCAAGACTTCTCACTGAGCTGGAAGGTTTTGAAATGGCTAGTACTGTGCCCATGACAAATAAGTTGCTGCAAGTGTCACGTACAATATCTTGTAGCACTACTACCATGTTGTGTATGTGAATGACAAATTACTACTCAGTACCAAAGACTACAGCCAAGTGACTTTAGCATTTGGGGCCCTCTTGTCACTTGAAGTAATCAGTCTCCTTATGAAATGAGAGCAAAGCTATTGTAGAGGTCCCAATCCTAAAGCAGCAGCTTACACTGAGGACATGTCTACACTAGGAAATGATTTTGAAATAAGTAAAATCAAAATAATAATTCCCAAAATAACAAAATCAAAATAGCACATGCCTCTATGGGGGAGCATTGAAATTACTCAGAATTATTTCAAAATAGCATATCCATACTGATTGGCGCCTTCCTCGGGCTTATAGCCCCCAGAAGCACTCTGGGGAGGGCACCAGGAGGGCGGACACTTCCTGTGGCTGCTTGGTCAGGCAAGTTGCAACATGTCCTTTCTATGGCCATGTCTCACAGGCCACTCCCACACTGTCTCCACCCTCGCAGGACACAAAATGGACATAGTGTGCTCTGGTTGCCCTTGCGGATGCCACAACACTGACACCATGCAGCTGGAGCTGCTGCAAATCAGTGCCAGGTTCAAGGCCTTGTGCAGTGCCTCATGGTTCAGTACTTCCAAACTGCCCGCATGCTGCAGGATGAGGACCAGCCTGGACCACCAGCCCTCATCACCCATGTCCTGTGCATGCCCCTCAATGAACTGGGCACCATGGAATGCCACCTGGTGGCAGGAGACCAGTTCTGACTGGTGGGACCGCATCAACCTGCAGGGATGGGACAACCAGCAGTGGCTGCAGAACTTCTGCAATGTGGAAAACCATTTCATTGGAGCTCTGCAAATGGCTCACCCCTGCCCTCAAGTGACAGAATATCTGACTGAGATCTGCCATCCCCCTGCAGAAGTACGTCACCATTCCCCTGTGCAAGTGTGCCATGCTGGACAGCTACTGCTCCATCCGGAACCAGTTTGGCATGGGGAAATCCACAGTCGGGGCTGTGCTCCTACAGGTAGTCAACCATGTGCTGCTATGGAAGGTCATCACTCTGGGCAACGTGGCCCCCATCATGGATGGCTTTGCTGCCATGGGCTTCCCCAACTGAGGGGGGGGGGGGAGCACAGACAGCTCATGCATCCTTGTCCTGGCCCCTGACCACCTTGCCTTGGACTACATAAACAGGAAGGGGTACTTCTCCATGGTGCTGAAGACCCTGGTGGACCAGAAGGGATACTTCACCAACATCAAGGTTGACTGGTCAGGGAAGGTGCACAATGCTCACATTTTCTAGAACTCATGGCTGTTTCAAAAGATACACGCCAGCACTTTTCTCCCTGACCACACCATCAGAGTCGGGGAGGTGGACGTGCCCATCTTCATCCTGGGTGATGCAGCCTACCCCTTGCTCCCCTGGCTCATGAATCCTTACACTGGCAGCCTGGACCCCACCAAGGAGCACTTCAATGCCAGGGGGAGCAGGAATCATATGGTGGTGGAGTGTGCTGTTTAAAGGGGAGGTTCCAGAGTCTCCACATCCATCTGGACCTTAGCGAGTACAACATCCCTTTCGTGGGCAAGACATGGGGGGGGGAGGGAGGTGGCTGGTGGTGCACTCCAGGTACAATGCCATGTGCTCCGTCACTGAGGTGAGGGAGAAACACATTGCCTCATGCTAGTGAACCAGCTGGTCCCAGGCAACCTTCTGTTGCTCCCAGTCACTGGCCCACTCTGGGTGCTCCTCCCCGAGGCCCCAGAGAAGGGACTGTAGGCAGGCCATCTGCTCCCACATGAAGTCCTCCTGGGTTCTCCTTCATCTGTGGATTCCGTGGAGTCATGCAGATGGCGTGGGAGGGGGAGGATGCACCAAGCTCACAGCTGGCCCAGCTGTGAAGAAAAGTGCAAAGGGCAGTCATCCAGGAGGCACTGTGCATGAAACCCAGCCCTGATCTCTGAGCCGACACCAAAGGTCTCGGTTCAGCCAATGGCGATGTGTTTCGACCAAGGCCATCTGTTGGCTAGACAGTGGGCACTTTCCAGCAGGGGCACAGATGTCCCAGGGGAGTATCGCTGCACCCACAACCCAGGGACAAGCAAGCATGGGAAGGTGTGGGCTAGTTCAGGAGCCTGCGGGAGGGAGGGGGCATGGGGCAGCTCAGCTTCCTACTGTGTCCTGCTCACACTGGCTTCAGCACAGGCGGTGTCCTGCAGAGACAGAACTTCTATCCCTGTCCCCTGGGGGTAGGGAATTTTGGGGGAGGTGTGTGTGAGCAGCGGAGGCCACTTGCTGGAGAGAATGCTACTGCGTTCCCCTTCTCTTCCTCCACCCAGCAGGTTCCCATGCACAGAAACAGTCTCCTCTACATCACCTTCCTTGACCGGGAGCAGATGCTGCCTGAGTGCAGGCATGACCCTGGCCACATGCAGCACTGCTGTGTGGTTCCATGACCTCAGACTCCTTAGTGGTGGCTTGTCGTGGGAAGGTGTCCCCCCACAGAGGCCAGAGTAAGGCAAGCCTCTCCAGAAACCTTGTGAGAGAGACCACGGGGTTCCTGTGTGAGAGCATCCAAACTGGTGCTCAATGTGTACTCACATGCACAGGCTGTTGTGCATCACGCAGACTGAGTAGACCGAGAGAGAAGTATGCAGCTTCTTATAGCCTGCTGCCTGCCCCCACGTGTATATAGGGAAGTTATAGAACTCACCTGAAGTGCTGTTCACGGGATCATCCAAACCCTGGGAGACATCCTGGGAGGGGGAGACTGGTTCTAGGGTGAGCAGCACCTTAGGGTATGTCTACACTACCCTCCTAGTTCGAACTAGGAGGATAATGTAGGCATACCGCACTTGCAAATGAAGCCCGGGATTTGAATTTCCCGGGCTCCATTTGCATAAGCGGGGCGCCGCCATTTTTAAAACCCCGCTGGTTCGAACCCCATGCAGCACGGCTACACAGGGTTCAAACCAGCAGGGTTTTAAAAATGGCGACACCCCGCTTATGCAAATGGAGCCCGGGAAATTCAAATCCCGGGCTTCATTTGCAAGTGTGATATGCCTACATTACCCCGCTAGTTCGAACTAGCGGGGTAGTGTAAACATACCCTTAGAGACTAACAAAAAATGTAGATGGTATCATGAGTTTTCATAGGAAGTGCACTGTGTCCATGAAAGCACATGATACCATCTACATTTTTTGTTAGTCTCTAAGGTGTTGCGGGACTATTTGTTGTTTTTTTAATTTTTTTCAAATAGAGAGAGACTTTTGCTCACCAAACATTCCATCCAGAGAAATTCTGGGTAAGCTCAACTTGCATTGAAGTAAATCAAGACCCCAAGTACCTCAAAGAGTAAAGTGCTTGTATATTTCAATACCATGCCAGTTCTCAATGCAAAGATACAGAGCAGAGGGACAGAGGGATGTTCGCACAGCACACCTAGGATAAGAAGGAAACTCAACACAAGTACAGGCAGTCCCCAGGTTACATGGATCCGACTTACATCGGATCCCTACTTACAAACGGGGTGAGGCAACCCTGCACTAGCTGCTTCCCCCTCAGCAGACCAGGGAGACGCAAAGCTAGCGCCCTCCCAGCAGACCAGGGAGACGTGGAGCGGCTTTTCTCAGCAGACCCCTCAGCTTGAGAATAAAGGACTGAGGGAAGTGAGGTGTGGGAGAATAAAACTGAGCTCTGGAGAAATGTTTGGCTAGAGCTTCCCCTACAATATGTACCAGTTCCGACTTACATACAAATTCAACTTAAGAACAAACCTACAGTCCCTATCTTGTACGTAACCCGGGGACTGCCTGTACTGAGGTTGGAATTTTATTACTTTGGGAACTGTCAATCTGGATACCTAATAGCTTGCCCCATGCTAGGTGCCAAATTAAAATAAATATTACTATATGCTAAACCTATCAAGATAGTGCAAAAAGAATTGGCCTAAGACGAAAAAAACAACAAAAAAATATGAATCTGGCTAATGAGTGAGTAGGGTTGAAGGGAGGGAAAGACAGCATAGAATCTTTTCAGTGGCGTAAAGCTATTTAGTATGGTTCTAGGGGCATAGTAAAGAGTGATGTGCTGAAATCTGAAATATGATTTTTTTTTAAATAAAGCTGGTGGGGAAATGCATAACAGCAAAACCTAAAACCTGCTGATTTAGAGGAACCTTGTGGTTAACTCCCTGGACTGGGACCCAGGAGGGCAGAGTTTAATTCCCAGCTCTATTATAGACATGCAGTGTGACTTTGAGCAAGTCATGGACTTTTTCAGCATCTCAGTTTTCCATGTGTCAAATGATCTTGTCTTATGTATCTAAGTTGGAAGCTCTACAGGTAGAGATTGTCTCTTCATCTTGGAGTCATTGTGGATAGTTCTCTGAAAACATCCAATCAGTGTGCAGGGGTGGTCAAAAAAGCAAACAGAATGTTAGGAATCATTAAAAAAGGGATAGAGAAAATATCTTAACGTAAAACCATGCTATGTCCACATCTTGAATACTGCATACAGATGTAGTCGCCTCATCTCAAAAAAGATATATCGGCATTGGAAAAAGTTCAGAAAAGGGCAACAAAAATGATTAGCTCCCATATGAAGAGAGATTAAAAAGACTTGGACTTTTCAGCTTAGAAAAGAGGAGACTACGAGGGGATATGATAGAGGTCTATAAGTGATGTGGAAAAAGTGAATAAGGAAAAGTTATTTATTTATTCCCACAATATAAGAACTAGGGGTCACCAAATGAAATTAATAGGCAACAGGTTTAAAACAAATAAAAGGATGGTTTTTTTTCACTCAGTGCACAGTCAACCTGTGGAACTCCTTGCCAGAGGATATGGTGAAGGCTAAAATTTTAACAGGGTTCAAAAAAGAGCTAGATAGATTCATGGGGGTTAGGTCCATCAATGGCTATTAGCCAGGGCAGGTAGGAATGGTGTCCCTAGCCTCTGTTTCTCTGGAAATGAGTGACAGGGAAGGGATCATGTGAGGATTATCTGTTGTGTTGCCTCCTTCTGGGGCATCTGGTATTGGCCACTGTTGGCAGACAGGATACTGGGCTGACCCAGTGTGGCCGTTCTTATGTTTGTACAGTACCCAGCTAAATGGGGTCCTGATCTCGGTTGAAGTCTCTATTTGCTATCACACTACAGTTATAACATTTCAGTTGAGGGCATATATGGTTTCAATGTAAACCCTATTACTTGAAAATATATTTCAGGGAACAATTATGTTCTGGGAGGGACATAGGTGAGCTATTTCCATCTCTTAACTTCTATGATTCATTGAATTAGATTGGATTTATTTCACTGTCAAATGTCTATTTTGAATGATATAACAAAAAATGAGCCTTTTCAAGTTTCTTTTCTTTCAGCCTCAGCACTCTACATATTAAGCACAAGGTAAGGTGCTTATCTTTGAAATACGAAATAAAAGCTGTTGTCCTTTTAAACACGAAATCTTGATGGGCTTTGGTAAGAAGACACAGTACAGTCTAATTATGTTACAACAGATAAAAATGTAACCTCTGGCTACATCATCTCTTATCATGGATGTTAGGGGAACACTGGACATATAGGAAAATAATAATATAGCAATCTTTGTAGAAAGACCAGGCTACTGTGCCTCCAAGGGAATTACCAAGAGATGCATGACATTGCTAAGCAACGCTATGCAGCTAAAGAGATTTTCACTGGCTTCATGTGGTGCCGTAGTTGAGGAAGTAAGAGCAAGAGAAAGAAAGACAAAAAACAACTAAATGTAATAAGACAAAATGAAAAGTGTAGGGAATGAAGTAAAAGAACAAATGGAGAAGCAGGTAAGTACCTGCTGATTGTCAGAGCTGCTAGGAAACCCAAAATGTTTGCCATTATCCAATCAAGTGGGTCAAAAAGATAAATACAGATCACAGTGGATTAACACTAATATCACTTTATTTCAAGGGAACTGCTAGATTATTCTCTCAACAGCACACACTCAGCTATGATATGTTTGGCTTTTTTTCTCATTTTACCTTCCTGCAGAATTCACCGCCATGCTCATAGAGAAGAGCGGCTCCCAGATTGTGTCTTGAAGGCCATCCCATTTCTGTAATTCCCTTCTCCCAAAGGTGAAAACCAAGCAATAAGGCTTGGGATTCTGAGAAGCTGAGTAGTTCATCAGCGATTTCTTTCTGATTAAGTGATCCAAAATAACTAAAATAGTTAAATACTTTGAGGGACAGAACATTTCTACCATTTACAATTTTAAACAAGTATGTTAATTGTGATCCAGAACAGGCTTTGCCCTTTATCCTCATTGTATAGTCCTTTTTCTCCAGTGAAGGAATTCTCAGCTGCCAATTGTGGACTATAGTTATAGAGATTCCCCTCTTGCACAACTTGCTCCCAATGTCCATGTAATCAGTGCCATCATAGAATCATAGAACCATAGAGCTGGAAGAAACCTCAGAAGGTCATCAAGTCTAGCCCCCTGCTCTAGGCAGGACAAATCCCAACTACATCAACCCAGCCAGGGCTTTGTCAAGCCGAGACTTAACACCTCTAGGGATGGAGACTCCACTACTTCCCTAGGCAACCCATTCCAGTGCTTCACCACTCTCCTAGTGAAATAGTTTATCCTAATATCCAACCTGGACCTCTCCCACCACAACTTGAGACCATTGCTCCTTGTTCTGCCATTTGTCACTATTGAGAACAGCCTTTCTCCATACTCTTCGGAACCTCCCTTCAGGAAGTTGAAGGCTGCTATCAAATCCCCCCTCACTCTTTGCTTCTGAAGACTAAACAGACCCAACTCCCTCAGCCTCTCCTCATAGGTCATATGCTCCAGCCCCCTAATCAGCAGCATGGTACTCTCAGCCTTTCCATCAGAGAATGAATGTTTGGAAGGTATGGCCAGGTCAGAATTGTTTGCTGACTTAAAATGAAATCCTGCTTCAGACTTGCCATAGAAGCCATTTTAGAGTCATGTTACCACACCCTGGCAGTGTGTCAATACTCTGAACTGTGTACTTTTAATCTCTCTTTGAATCAGAATATTTTGGGAGAGGGGCTTTCCTAGATCCTTAATTCTCATGTATACGTATGTCATCAACAAAAGGCAAATCAAAACATAGTATGGTCCTAATTGGTCGCCCCTTTCAGATTTCAAATGGGGAAATGCTGCTTTGGAGTGTAACTTATCCCTACCATTATGCAATTTTATTTCCATGCCTTATTTTCTTACTTGATGTTATTTACACACTTCTCAGGTAGAGCGAGTGTGTGATAGTGATTACTATAGAATTTTGCATGCTCTCTCTTGAGGGAAAGCAACAGAAATAAAGTGATTTATTTACAATTTCTGTTACAAAAGCTGCTACAGGTTATTTAATTTACTGTTTAGCCAATGTTAATACAAGTGACCACCTGGAAAGCAAATTTCAAGATCTCACAATACCAATGGCCAATGTATGCCAGTTCTTTGATGGCCATTATTGGCATTGGTCTGGGCAGGACAATGTGATTCCTTGACAGTTTGGTCCTTAGTTGATACAAAAAAACCATGGTTTCGCCCGAAACAAGGCAGCCATTTAAAATCAAAAGTGAATACCAAGTGTCTATTTGATATGGATACTGAATTCATGGTTTTCATATGGTATTTTAATTCCTGTATTATTTTAACTAGGCTTATGTAGTGTAAGAATTGTGAAGCATTAGGAGATATATCATTGGCCCTAGAGTTTCTTTTCATAACATGGAAAGCACAATGACAATCCAGAGGTAGCATTTTTGTGTCTGTCTTTTCAGTTTTCTATGCTATTTTATAAACTTAGGTTAGGGTTCACATGAAATAAATTCCTTAAAGAGCACCAAGTACACAAAAGAGCAACAAGTTCAGTGCCATTGTACTGGTATAGAACTGATTCATAAATAGTAGGAAAGGGCAATCTGAATAAACAATCATCAGTTATACTGAAACTCTGGTCCACAAACCTGTAAAATAATGATTAAGTTATCACTTCCTGAGTATTATTTTTGTGTAGGCAGATTGTTTTTCTCCACGGTTTTCTAAGAATTTTCTGAGCCTTTATTAAATGACTAAAATTAGGGCATATTTTGCAGTGTCTGTCAGCCCAGAAGTTGTTTAATTATTCCTTCCTTCTTAATGAAAACATGTTTCTGTTCTTGATGTTCGTGGCCAAGAAACATGTCTTATTTTGTTAGACTAAGAACTCTTCACTTATGTATTTGGCATGGATGTTCAGCCTATTAAAGACTATTCAATTACAGCAGCTTTACTTTGTTAAGTGTGGCCATCAGCCTTTTTTCTTTTCTTTCTTGTGCTGTTTTATGGAAATCTTTTCTTCTGTCGATACTCTGAGACATCAGGAAGATATTATTTAAAGGATTCCAGGAGTTAGGAAAGAAACCTTTAAAGTACAAGACAGATTCTTTATCCACTTTGCTATACAGACTTGTTTTAACAACTAGGGGGATTTGAGGTATTATTATGTCCACAAGAGGGAGCTCATATTGTTCCATGATATTTAATAGCAATATAAGGAGACGTGCAACAATATTTATCCTTAAGTACATTTGCTGCAGATGTGGAAGAAGTTCATCTTCTATTTTGTAATAACCAAGATGGAGATGAAAACAAAATTTAAGTGAAATCAGATTTCATTGACCATTTTGGTTTCTTCAACAATGAAAACTGAAACTCAAAGAGATGGACATGAAACTTTTCCCTTCATTTTGATACTAAACTGTTTCCATGACATAAAAATGACATATGTTCAAATGGTCTGATTTGTAAGTAATGGCCTGTTCTACGTTATCTTATGCAAGTAATCTCATTGATTTCATGAGTGCTTGCATGAGGGAGGGCTAGTCAGATGAGTAACAATTGCAGAATTCAGCCCTAGCTTTGTACAAAAACATCGAAGTATTACCATTCAAATGGGAGGTGGTGCTGAGGCAACATCTCAGACACGCTGTAACAACAAGGGAGCACTCTGGGAAGCCTATGAGCCCCAAAAATGTAAGCGCCACTAGCCTGTGTGGAAAGGAATTAGCTTGGCCCAGGGAGGAAAAGTTAAGTTCTAAAGCTGCAAGATTATAAAGACCTAAGACGACGACAGCCCAGGCAAGAGTGGAGGTGGCCACTGCATATCTTAAAAGGAGGCCGTGAAACATAAAAACTGGACATGGAAGGTACACCAGTCTCTCATCCTGCTAAGGCAGGATTGCTCCCTATAGAACATTTTCTGGCATTTTGTGCAGTCTAGTTTTAAATGTCCCAAACAACAAGGCTTCCAGTCGTTCCCTTAGGAGAGGGCCTCCCAGGCTTCTGATGTAGCAATGTCAGAGAGTTTTTCTTGACATTCAGCCTATGTTTTTCCTTTTTAAATTTTATCTCATTAGTTATAGCCCCATGCACCGTGATAAATAATTTCTCTCCTTTCTTGGTGTTTATACCCTTGAAATATTTATAAATTGTTGCTATATCCCGCCCACCCCCTTCTTCTTGAAGAGCTGAGGGCCCTCAGGCGAGGGAAGATCTGAGCTGGATTCTGCAGCCATGTCACTTTGAAGAGCTGACTCTGTCACTACCAAAAGTTAAGGGAGAAGAAAGAGCAGAAATGAATTTTAGCTGGAGGAGGAAGAGCATTGAATTGATGGCCAGGGGTGAGCACTTCAAAGTTTTGCTCAGAAGCCCAAATATTTTCTGGGTCAACATAGTAACATACATACAGAACAATCTAAAATATTATGTGTGATGTGTCTAGAACATGTGTTCTCTGGAAATACAACAGTTAAAAACACTTATGGTTTCTACGTGAGAATGTTCCTTTTTTTTCCTCCCCCTTTGAGTCGCTAGCTCTCAAGAGACATTTCATTTGAAAGCCTAAACCAACTGAGAGCTGTATTTTTCATTAGTGATGTGTTTCTCTTTCATTTAAACATTTCAGTGTTTGCGTAGATTCCATTACAAAAATCAGAGAAAAAAATCAACCAGGCTGTGGTTTAGTGTGCTGACAAGCTTAGCCACAATTTGTTCCAACATCTTACCAAAGCATAACAAACTTGTGATTCCTGAAACACGTATGTAGATTGTTAGTGGTTTATACTAAGTGCTGTTTATTGATTATAAAGACTTTGCTTCTTTCTGCAAAGGACATTTACCATGTTCACCTACAACCCATTTTATCCCCAGTAATTCCTTCAAAGAAAACAGAATACCACCACTTTATTCATACTATTGCCATTACAAAATTGTTAAGAGAGATGTAGATGTATTACTATAGGCAACCAGCAGTGTGCAGATCTAATTTCTACAGAGATTTTGCTGTCTTGCAAATCTATGCCCAAGGCTTGATTTTATTGTGATTTAAATGCCATTAAATCATGCAATGTATTTCTCACTGTTGCATGTTGCTTTACATTTCAATTCTATCCTCTTTCTTCTCAACCAGTTGTAGAAAATCAGGCTTATCTGCGATATCATATAATACAAAATATCATTTTTAACTGTAATCAAAGTAACCCATGGGATAAAACTATACAGGATACTTTTCCATATTAAAAATAAAAAATGAATAAAGAAAAATTCTATTAAGGATAATATAAGGATAATTCTATTAAGGATAATATACACATTTCTGTAGTAAAAGGATGACCGACCTTCTTAACAGTCCTCAAAATTGCTAGCTACCATAAGCCTTTCCACAAACGGTCTGCCAAGATTGACAGAAAAAACTGGCCAACTTCCTGTCACTCACATCTGTGTTCAGTTTGCACACAGCAAGAACTTAACCTACCAAAAATACTTGGTGTGTGCCAGTCTGTCACATTATTTCAGAAGAGAAAGTCAATCTTTCACAGGAGAGTGGTGAAAATAAATGAATAGTATATTCCAGGCTACTGAGGAATATTTAATTAATTGTAGAGTGCAGATTACAGTGTTGGGTTATAAAACTGCTCTGTTCACTCACAACTCAATTCTTCAGCAATTGCATTTTAGACACTTCCAGAGTAGTAAGGCTAGACAGTGGATGTACATGTATCCCTTTTGCACCACTTAAGTCCTCTGCTCAGGATATTTCTAGCAAGGAGCATATCAGTGTAAGATGGATTTGGATCCAGGCCTCCAGACAATCTGTGGCCACATGTACACGCGTTTGTATATTATTGTGTTGGCACAGCAACATGTGGGCCTCCAAACAAAACTTTGATGTGCTCACCACTGGCCATCAGTTCAATGCTCTCTCTCCTCCAAATCCACATGTGAAAGGGATTCAGTTTAGTCATCGAGAAATGTTTGACTATATTACACATCCAAAACATAATTTGGCAAAAATGGCTGTCTTTCTAACGGGGGAGGGAGGGGGCATAATACTAACATTGGCTAGTTTCAAATATGAACATTGCAATCCATGGTTTAAAAATACTGACAAAGATGTATGTGAAGCCTTGAATATTATTACAGGACCTTGTGGTCTGCTCTTTAGTGAACTAATACAAACATGCACAATTGCCAGAAAAATAACAGCAGGCACATATCCATTAAACAAAAGAATCTCTGTTCATTGCTGGAAGGCTGTACACAGGCAGCTCGCCCCCCGACTGCTGGTCTTTGCCGTTGCATTCATCATGTCTTTCTCTGAAAGGAAGGAAAAACAGACACACTCTAACATCCTCTCAGAGACCCCAGATGAGCACCTGGGGTTCAACATCTGCTTACATCCATCCCTGTTCATCAAATTCCTTAACTTTAAATGTGTGCTTGAATCTCATTACATTTTATGTACTTTGCTGAATAGGGAAGGCTGCTGAATCAGGGCCAGTATTACTCCCTGAGACAGGAGTTCTTCCTGTATGGGAGGAGCCACACACCGTGGGAGCTGTCTGCGTGTGGGCCAAGAAACATTCATCAAGACAGCATTCTAACTGTTCCAATATCGGACCACATATGCTTACATTAGAGCCGTCCCTAACCACTGCTACTGGTGTTTCATATCTGTGAATAACTTAGTAAGCGCCAAACTATTTTTTAAATCCTAGAGCAATGATCAAAGCTGGACGAATGCCATTGCAAGCTCACACGTGATGCACACTTCTAAGCTGCAGAAGAGACACTTCTGATCGCTCTGCACCACATATTGCAATCTGACAATTACTACAATCGACCCTGGTTAAAGAACGGCAGTCACACTTGAATGTGTAAACTAAAACATGTGCTATCCTTCCAGTCTTTGTCCTTTGAGAAGCAAAATACACACTACTAGGAATCCTAGTACAGTGAAACCTTTGTTATCCAGCACTCTGTTAACCAGAAAAGTTTGTTAACCAGCATTGCCCTCAGCTGCAAAACTGTCACATCTTCAGGCGCACAGCCCTGGCTTGATTTACCATGATTGGTTTAACAATTTTTTATTTAAGAAGTACTAATCATCTTTAACTCAAAACAAAACTGTGAGACCAACTGCCTCACACTACAAAACTACCAATATTAAAAACTTGAGTTTTACTATTATTGTCCACTGATTTTTCCTAGGTTGATGGGACCCTCAGATAACCGGAATTCTTAGATAACTGGTATGCCCTAATCCCCGACTGTGCCAGATAACACAGGTTTTACTGTACTTAGGAACTACTAAATTCTAATCCCAACTCTTGCACAGTTGTTTTCTTTGAGCTTGGGGTAAGTCATCTGCTTCTCTGACTACTCACCTTCACAGTAAACATTGAGATAATGCTGTATTCTACAGGGAACGAATGTTGATTTCTTTCCTTTGAAGCGTCATGGATAGCCATGGATGAAGACAGGAAATCATATCAGGGCCATCCTGATGGTTAGCATAGGACCTGCTCCCCATACAATCACTAACCACTAGGCCCAGTCACCTGTGTTCTAGTTTGTATGGATAATTTTTATGGCTCTTCTTATTCCTACTTCTGGCTTAAGTAGAGGGAAGGGACCAATAAGGCACTCCAATATTCCACTAAATGAGTGGGACTTCCCAACTGAGCTAAGCTTCAGGGAGTCCCGCTTCTATCTGATGCCAGAAAACTATTAAGTGCAGGACTGAAATCTGATGACACCTCCAGACTCCCATGACACACAGGATGGTGTGGGACAGTACTCTGAGGGAACACTGAGAATCTGCTTGCTTATGCGTTTGGCTGACTGATTCAAGCTCAGGGTATATGCGGGATCAGAAAGGAACTTTCCCCAAGTCAGATTTGCAGTGCCCATGGGATCATTTGCCTTCCTCTAAAGCAAATAGGTCAGATCACTTGCCAGGATTATCTTAGTATCCTCTCACTAAATTCCCTGCCATTGCTTGGACCTCAGGCACTGGAGCTCTTGGTCCCTCCTGTTCTCTTTCTGTGGCACAAAATAGTCTGATCTGCTGTGGGATGCAACATTATACTCTTGGCTGTTGGGATTAGTGTATGAGTAGCAGTATCCTGCCATATACAGAAGGTCAGACTAGATGATCAGGCAGTCCTTTCTGACCAGAAATTCTATGATTCTAAAAGAAAAGACAGTTACCTGTTCTCATAACTGGTGTTCTTTGAGATTTGTTGTTCACGTCCATTCCAATCAGGTATAAGCGCATCGCATGCATGAGTGTCATAAACGTTTTCCCCTAGAAGAAAACGTTTTCCCATAGGGTCAGCTGTGGAGCCTCCTAGGTTATGTCTAGACTATGTGGAAGAGTCGAAAGAGGATATGCAAATATGTGGAATTTGCATATCTTCTTCTGATCTCACTTTTGAAAGCTCCACTTCCTAAAGTGAAAGTGGTCAGGATGCGGCTTTTTCGGCACCCCCTCCTTTTTTCAAAAAGCTGCGTAAACCTCATTTTTTGAAGAAGAGCAGATTTTCGAAAGAAAGATCAGAAGAAGATATGCAAATTCCCATGGAGGAGGACAAAGAAGCCTTTGGTGGCAGCGGATCCACTGAAAGCTGTGGGTGATGGTGGCCTTGTACCTCTCTCCCTGCCTGTGCTGGTGTATCTTGACCCGGAGTCTGGTTTGAGACCTCAGTGCTTGGGCTATCCCCACCATCTATCCCTAGGAGACCGAGCTGGTACAAACCACCCATCTGGAGGATCTGGGCATGCCTTGGGACTGGTGATATGCCCAGGGCATACAGAAAGGCCAGTGCATGGGGCGCAGCCACTGCAGCTGCCATGGTGCCAGAGGGTCAGGTCCCCCTTGGTCACTATGGCTTCTGTGGGAACACGTCAACACCGCATCAGAATCACACTCTGACAGTGAGGATCACGGTGCCATGTGTCGGTGTCGGTGCCATGTGGCTGGTGGCTTTTGGTGACCTGGAATGGTGCCAAGAGGGGAAGGATCTTGAGCAGTGCCATTTGCCTTTCGATCTTGATCTGCTCTGGGACCAGGAGCAGGACCCAACACCGAGGTCTGAGGTATGCTCAGTGCTGGATGTGATGAATCTCTGTGCCTGTCACATGCACCCAGTGCTGGGGATTTCACCAAAGTGGTCAGTGCAAGATGAAATGTGGCACGGTGCACTGGAGGTAGCAAACCTTCTGATGAAGAGAAGTTTGACCTGCCTCGGTGCTGTAGGGGTCTCCACAGCCAACCCTACAGGAGCTGTTTAGGGAAAAAGTTTCCAATGCCTATGCATGCAATGTACATACACCTGATTGGAAATGACATGAACAAGCACTCCACGGAAAACTAGTGATTTGGATGCCTAAATGTCTAAGCTTGTGACCTCATCAACAGACCTGATCTTCAGAGGGCGGGACATCAGCACTTCTTGAAATCAGACCCCACAAAAATGTCTCAAGTTGGACAATCAGAAACTGAAGCATTCAGGATCACTAGATACTCTGGAAAATTTAACCCACCTTGCACATCTGAGTTATTGTATTAGTAACAACTGTAATCACTGGATGGGTTAAATACATAAATATAAACATACATCTTTTCTATCTCTAAAAAATTAAATATTTGACAAAGAAAGTTTAATGTAACATTTCATAGCCCTTTTAATCAAAAGTCCAGTTGAAATCTCCTTTGAAAACACAGGGTACCATTAACTGTGGAAATATTTAAAAAATAAAAAATATTGTTGACATGCTTTGTTTAGTGAAACCCAAAGTTTCTTTTATAAATGGAAAAATTCTGATTTAGCAAGATACCTGGATTTTTTTCAGTAACTGAACTTTATTGATAACCGTTTCAATTATGTTTCTGATTGAACATTTCAAAAAAACAAACACAAAATTTAGTTTGAATACTTCCAAAGGAACACATGTTCAATTTTTAATTTTTTTCTTTAAACTATTTTGGATTTTTTCCCAGCTCTGTTTGTAACAATTTCATATTTCATTCTGATGAATGAGACAAGAAGCATAGTGGATAATCTAACTTGCCCCTAAATTCAACTGAAACCTGTATTCCTTGTTCTTAAGAATTTAAGTCACACCTTCAATGTTATTTTAGGATACTGTTTTATTTGGCTGAGTTCGTATTATAGGTGCATTCAGCCAGGATATGAGCAAAAAATGCTATTTTAAGTCATATTTTGGGGGTTTTAAGAGGGAAATCACAAGAATCTCCATAAAGATTTATAGTCTGGGTTTAATGCCTAGTTCTAGGCCACAAGCTTTCTGGCACCAATTTAAATATTCCCGGATAGCATTAATTTTCCTACCTTCTTCATTATTCATGAAGTTCACCTCAAGCGCACTTGAATTGCAAAAAGCGACAGGTTTATTTCTGAAGAGGAAAACAACTATCAATGCTACCAAAGGAAAAGGAAAACTAAAAAAAAAAGGAGGGGGGAGTTCCCTTGATATTTCTGTGGTTCACATTGCTCTTCCCTGCCTGACTGTAAATGTTGTTTTTAACCAAATTAAAAACCGAGCAATTCAGCAAATGGTGAGATGCATTCCATCAATATTCCCCCTTTTTTGAGGTATATACTTCACTCTGAGATGTCCCTTTTGCACCACTTAAGTCCTCTGCTCAGGATATTCCCAGTAAGAAGAACATGAAAGTGAGATGGAAAAGAAAAGGGAAGCGTTTTGAGTGTGATTTCTCCCTCATAGATAACACTGCTCTACAGCCAAAATGCTTCTGAAATAAATGTAGTCAAACTTTACTAATTCTGGGTCACTGAGAATGAAAATGATGCTTAAAATTGTTGATTGGCTCTAGTTTTCAAGATATGCTATTAGGTCAGTATATATGACCCTTGACTTGCGAATGGCGGAGGATAAGTGAGTTATAAAGGGAAGGGATCTCAATTTAAACCAGAAATGACTAAAATACATCTTTGACTGGATCTATGAATAAATCTATGACTGGGTTTGGACAGTACTTGCTTTTTAGGCAAAACAATGAATGATGCAATCTGAAGCTGGTATTGCGTCATACATGCTATGAATTGCATCATGTTATTCCTAGAAGTCATGGATGATGCAATCATAACAAAGCTTACATCACTCTGCTGAACAAATTGCCCTATATCAGCTCTAGAAATCATACAGTGTCGTGCTCTCTTATTTGTCAGTGTTTGATTTTGCAAAGGGACACATTTCTGTTTAGCCAAAGTGAGCAGAGATGCCTCGTTCTTGTGTGAACAGTGCAGATAACTTCTGCTCTGTTTGTGGTGTAGTGACTTTTGCATCACAAAAGCACAGTATAACCACTATGGTTAAGAAAGCCTATCACCTTTATTTTGGCTGCAAAATTGGAGATCAGGACAAGAGGTGGGCCCCACACATATGCTGCAACACTTGTGCAACAAATCTTCGCCAGTTGTTGAACAGGAAAAGGAAATCTATGCCTTTTGCAGTGCCAATGATTTGGAGAGAGCCAACAGATCATACCAGCAATTGTTACTTCTGCATGGTGCCTCCAGTTGGGAAAGGTGTGTCAAAGAAGAAAAAGTGGACTGTACATTATCCAAACATTCCATCGGTTATACGCCCAGTACCCCACGGAGAAGGACTGCCAGTTCCTGATGCACCAGAATCATTCTCATTTGAGTCAGATGAGTAAGAGGAAGAGGATGAAACTTCTGGTCCTGAACCATCAATGTCACAGGACCCACATTTTCTCCCATCCTCCTCCTCTGAACCACACCTCATAACACAAGGTGAACTGAATGATCTTGTCAGGTATTTGGAACTACCCAAGAGTAAGGCAGAGCTGTTGGGCTCCAGACTACAGCAGTGGAATCTCCTGGCAGGTGATGTTAGGGTTTCCATGTTCCGTGACCGTCAAAAGGATCTTGTCCCATTCTTCTTCATGGAAAGTGATCTTGTAGCCTGCAACAACATCGATGGTGTGATGGCAGCCCTCAACATGGTTCACGATCCAGATGAGTGGAGACTGTTCATTGATTCATCGAAGACGAGTCTTAAAGCTGTTTTGCTGCATAATGGCAATGTTTTGCTATCAATTCCAGTTGGTCATGCAGTCCATATGAAGGAAACCTATGACAACATGAAACAACTTTTGAGGTGCATAAACTATGACTAACATCAGTGGCAGCTTTGTGGCGATTTGAAGGTTGTTGCTCTCTTGCTTGGTCTGCAGACTGGATACACAAAGTACTGCTGTTTTCTCTGTGAATGGGATAGTCATGCAAGAGATTCCCACTACATCAAGATAGATTGGCCACTCCGACAGTCATTGGAGCCTGGGAGGAAAAGTGTTCAGCATCCACCACTCGTTGAATCAAGGAAGATTTTGTTACCACCCTTACACATCAAGCTGGGTCTGATGAAGAACTTTGTCAAGGCCATGGACAAAACACAATCAGCTTTCAAGTACCTCCGTGGAACATTTCCAAGGTTAAGTGAAGCTAAGATAAAGGAAGGTGTCTTTGTTGGTCCTCAGATTCGTGAACTTTTTCGAGATGATGCATTTGACCATGCACTGTGTGGCAAGGAAAAGATGGCATGGAAAGCCTTCCAGTTAGTGGCAATAAATTTTCTCAGAAACAACAAGGCAGACAACTACAGGTTGTTGGTGGAAAACCTCCTCAAGGCATACAAAAGCGTTGGTTGCAACATGTCACTAAAGATACATTTTTTGCACTCTCATCTAGACTTTTTTCCACCAAACTGTGGAGCAGTTAGCAACGAGCACGGCGAGCGATTTCACCAGGACATTGCAACAATGGAGAAACTCTATCAGGGCAAATGGAGCCCATCGATGCTTGTAGACTATTGCTGGACAGTGACAAGAGATGCTCCATTTAATGAATACAAGAGACAAGCCAAGAAGCGCTGAGTAGACACTGAATAGGACTAAACTATGTACATAATAGTTTTTTGCCTTTTGTTTCATAATAAATTTTATTTATATAACCCTTTTGCTGATTTTTAAAGTGTTACATAAACAGGACAGGTGAAATATTATCATGTAAAGCAACCATAAACACATGAAAAGACCTAGGTTTACAATATATGATTCAAATTCTACTATCTACACAATATACATAGACGTAAAATGTAAAAACTTAAATATCTTGGTAGCCAATCAGTTGTTTTAATTGTCATGTTTGAATTCAGCACATCAAAATACATAATAAATAGCACATTTTATCTCTGAAGCAGACGACTTCTAAAAAATTGTAGACCAGTGTAATTAGACACAGCAGAGAATCTGCTCCCTAATCTGGAAAACAAAAACAAAAAACCAAAAAACAGCGTGACCTCTTATTTTACCGCTGAAGCTATACAGTAATTTTTCTTATACTCCTCCAACAGAAAGTGTAGATTCCGACAATAAGCCAAACCAAGTATCAGAGATAAGTAAATCAACTAAGGTTAATTATCAACATACCTGAAACATTATTTATCCCACAAATAGATCCCAAACTGAAACTATTATAGAAGTAAACCCCTTCTCCCGCCCCTCCTCCCAATGTTGCTTACTTGTTCAGCACATATATTTCTACTCTGGAAGGACCAGAAGTGAGAGAGAAAATGAAGCATATGTTTATGACTCTGTAGGTATAGTTTGTATTTGAGTGTTTTTGCTTTACTTAAAAGAATTTATTTTAAACAAACAGAAAGCAGCTATTGTGTCCAGTTCTGGGCACCACATTTCATGAAAGATATGGAGAAATTGGAGAGGATCCAGAGAAGAGCAACAAGAATTATTAAAGGTCTAGAGAACATGACCTATGAAGGAAGACTGAAAGAATTGGGCTTGTTTAGTTTGGAAAAGAGAAGATTGAAAAGGGACATAATAGCCATTTTCAGGTATCTAAATGGGTGTCACAAGGATGAGGGAGAAAATTTGTTCTTTCTGGCCTCTGAGGATAGAACAAGAAGCAATGGGCTTAAACTGCAGCAAGGGAGGTTTAGGTTGGACATTAGGAAAAAGTTCCTATTGTCAGGGTGGTTGAAACACTGGAATAAGTTGCCTAGGGAGGCTGTGGAATGTCCATCTCTGGAGATATTTAAGAGTAGGTGTGTCAGACCAGTCCGGGTCTAGGCACAGCTGAGGGTGTCCGCTCAGGGTGAATTGCTCAAAACCAGGGCTGCTTACAGCCCCAGACTGGAGACCTTCCCAAATAGGCTACAAACCAGTCACACCGAGCACTTCAGCTGCTAATCTGGCCAGCCAGAAGCCTCACAAGCAAAACCCCTCTGACACCCCAGCTCTTCCTATGCCCCAATTAGCTCCAGGCCTAACACACAGGTGAGGGATTTTAGAACCCAATCTCACTACCCTGAATGGGTTCTTCTGGTCCCAAGAAACCAGCCACAGATCCCAATCAATTTACACTCTGGATCTTACCAACAAGACTACGCTGAGCCAATCCTTTAGAATCTAAAATCTAAAGGTTTATTAATAAAAGAAAGAAAAGCTTGAGAGTAAGGTTGTTAAGGGGAATACATTACATGCATCGAATCACCACGTTCTCAATGCAGGCTCTTAGCAGAGATGTTACAACTGCTATCTTATAAGACTCTGGTGTACATCCTATGTCAGGATGGGTCCACGGTTCTTCCCGGCTTGTTGTTCCCTGCAAGACTGCATCTGGGATCAGAAGCTGAACTGAAGACAAAATGGAGTCTGCCACATGGCATTTTATATCCATCCCTGTCTCTTCCAAACTGGAGTGGGTCACACGACCCAGTGACCTATCCTTGTGTCCCAAGCCAGCAATCATTATTCTGTCTGGTCTGCAGGCATCCAGATTCATTCCTCAGGTGTGTCTTTGGCACCTAGAAATCTATTGTCCCTGGAGCCTTGCTAATTAACATAGCCATTGGACGAACATTCCTAGCACATTGCTCTGCCTCAGACAGAGAATTTTCCAGCATCAACCCAGAGTACATATTTATAACTCCACATACAGATACTATACAAGTACATGAATAGCATATACAGAATCAGTAGCACATAAGCTTTCATTCAACATCTCACATGACCCCCTTTGTACAGACTTTTGGGGCAACCCCCCTGCCCCCAATGGGTGCAACAGTGATCTTTAGAATCCAATAATGTGACAGTAGGTTAGACAAATGTCTATCAGGGATGGTCTAGACAGTACTGGGCCCTGCCATGAGGGCAGGGGACTGGACTCGATGACCTCTCGATGTCCCTTTGAGTCCTAGTAGTTTATGATTCTATGATTCTAATATTCAGGACACAATTTCAAGTGAAACTTTACTCTAAAAAATCTCATAAAAGTATGTCAAATATGGTAAAGGGGAAATTCTCCCCTGTTAATTTGTTTTCTTTAAGATCTTCTATCCCATTATAGAACCAAACAGCTTAACTGGTATAGAATCAAAGAAGAGAGAAATGGATTTGACATGTCATCATTTTTCAGACTCAACCCCAACCTCATTCTATCTGCTTCTCCAACTTTTAAATTAAAAATCAGTCTTGGCATCCCTTCATTTAGTCACATGCATATAGGCCAAGTCTACACTGGACCTGGAAGTTTGGCTTAAGGTACACAACTCCAGCTACAGAAAATGTGTAAGTTGAGCCATGGCGGTGTCTATACTGCAGGAGGCTATGGGAGCAAACACTGCCATTGGCTTCCCTTATTCCTTGCAAAAGGAGGAGTATTGGATGCCGGTGGGGGCTGGCCTTAACATTCTATTTTCAGGTTTATATTAGACCTGCTAAATCATATGCTAGAAGAGCAACATCTAGAGTGTCAATCTTCTGGTAAGTATAGACATGCCTATATTGTTTTCACATGTTTTCTTCTTTGATATAAAGAGCCAGGTAGTAAGGAAGTCAGAAGAAATGTGGCTACAGCCAAAGCAATGCCACATTCTTGAGAACTAAGAGTGTAACGGTAAAACTGGAGAGTAGATATTCAATGGTGGCTAGCCATTTTAGGCAGCAAAAGGAATAAATCACTAGTGAGCACTTAAGAAATATGAACCATGTTAATTTGACCAGTCAGGGTGTATCTAGACTATAGGGTTTTGTCGACAAAAGTCCACTTTTGTCGTCAAAACTATACCTGCATCTACACTACCACTGAGTTCTGTTGACAGTAAGTCGACAGAACGTGGCAGTTTTGTCAACGGTGGTAAACCTAATTCTGTCGATGGTGGTAAACCTAATTCTAACACCTTCTGTCGACAAAAGGCACCATTGCATCCACACTGTGCTTTTTCAAAAGAGAGCGTCTAGACTCTGTCGAAAAAGTGGCTTGCTTTGTCGACAGAACTGGCTGAAGTCTAGACACTCTTTGTCGACAGAAGTCTGTAGTCTAGACGTACCCTCAGAGAATAACTTGGGTTTGGGGAATAGGACTGCTAGAATGTATTTGTTAAGAATGTATTAATTATTCCACTCAAGACTTGCAATTTATCATAGAGATACTGTAGTGTACATGAAAATATTTATACAGTTCACAACAGAAACAGATGAGGAAAACAAAACACGTTTTCCTTTTGTTGGTCTTCATATGAATTCAATGCATGGAGAGAGACTTCATAAGAGGTTAAAGCATATGTGCACATGTACAGTACAAGCAGCTGTAGTAAATCTTCCCAACATAACCTGTCCCCTGGCTTACACTATGATCACATTGCCTTTTTGGGGTGGATTGAGAAATGGTTTGGAATCTGGAGGATTTGTCGTGTCCCCATCCCTCCTCCCTCTCCTTCCCCCAGTATATGGATCCTTTCCTGGATCAAGAAAAGAACTAGAGCTTAGAAAATAATGAAAAAAATCCTAAATATCCCTAACAACTTCAATTCAGTCACATCCATAGTCTTTTCAAGCTCACTTTTAAGAAGTCACGCTTTCCCAATGCACAACCCAAATAGTCACCAAAGCCAATTTCAAGTTGTAAATTTCACTGGAATATTCTAAATTCACTCTATGCTGGATAAAGACATAAAGTCACATAAATAACCCAAGGAAAAAAAAACATTTAAAGTGTAAATTTAACTGAAATATTCGAAATTCACACTGTGCTGGATAGTTGCAAAAATCATCCAAGGAGGAAAAACAAACAATATCTTGTGACTTACATTAAATAAGTAATCAAACCAGTGGGAATATCAATACCAAGTTTAACACATTGCACATAAACAAAAAACATTGCTAACAACCACAACCTTGTTCACCTCATAAGGCAGTCTGAGAAAAAAATTCAGCCTGGCCTTTTAAACATTCTAAATATCTAAATGACATATTCCTAGCTTGGAGTTAGGCTCTGGTTATAAGTTCTCTTAAAATCTATATAAATGGTAGGCACCATATCTACTTTTTTTTTGTGAGAGAATTTCAGTAAGTTGGTCCCTTTCTTGAGTTATGCTGACTGACCTCAGCCAAACAACATATTCCAGATGTTCTCCAATTCATCTATTAAAATAGTTTCTTATATATTACTCACCATTGACGTCAGCCCAACTAGTTTGCAATTCCTGAGCCTGTCCCTAGACCCGTACTTGAATAATAACATTACATTCATTGCTTCCAGCTCCTCAGTAGCTCTCTTCTCGGCTAGAGTGAACTTGCAAAAAGGTTCACTTAAATCTCCTCTTTACTTTTTAGCAGACTAGAACACATTGTATTTTAGCTGCAAATGGTGCCTGATCAATCGAATACATGCACTTGTCATAATTATTTTAAGGACTTTTTTAGCAAACTCTTCTCGGTTCATCAATTCCATTTTTGGAAATCTGTGTCTTATGTTAGATAAAGGTCCCCTTTTCACATTTGTAATCACCAGGGCTCTATATTATTCTCCCACCTTGCGCTCATTGTCGGTATGCTTCTAATTGTGTATTGGTATGCTTTCTCCTGTGTACACATCACTTTTTTTTAGCAGAGATTAAATGATGCATGACTTTTTAAAAATTCCAGTAATTACATTTTTCTTTATGTATTTGCAAAGTACAAGTAAAAATCAGCAGCTTCAATTAAATATCATCTAGTGCCAATCATTATTGCCTTAATTTTACATACAACCAAATCAGCTCTCGTCAGAATGCTCAAGGTCCGCATCCTAACTAATATGTTGAGATCAAAATACCTTCAAAAATGTAAACAACCCACAATAGGAACTCGCAAAAAACATACTGACATGTCACAATAATTCTTACAGGTAAAGTTCATTCATATGCAGAGGGTTAGTGCCAGGACCCTGCACTACCTAAGGCCAACTTCAGCCCCCATAATAGGGTGCATTGACTTTTTCTTGGCTTTGTTCAGAGGGGACTTTTTCACCCTTACCACTTAATGACACACCTATTATAATTTTAAAAGAGCCATCCATCTGGAAATTTGTAATGCAATATTTAGAATGATTTTAAAGAAATAGCTATTTAAGGTTAAGCGAGGTAACGCTGAATATGTACTGAGAAGAAAGACAGTGTCACCACAAATAGAAAGAATTCTCTAATATGTATCTAATAGGCCCTTTTTTAGCATGACACATATTTTAGTCCCATTAAGGTAAAGGCTAAAGGATTCCTTATGGCAATCCACCTTTCCTATAGTAAGGTTGTACAGTGTAAAAAGAGCATTTTTCCATAGATACAAGATGTGAATTGACAAACAGTACTTCTGCTCCTCTTAGACATGGTCTATCTAGTCATATCCCCTGCCCATCTTTCACACTGGAAGAGGTGGGTAAAGGAGACAGAGCCTATTTTAGGAACCTTTTTTTTTTTTTTACATTCAACCTTAATGTGGCCTGTTTATTTCACAAAGCCTTGGCCACAAAGACAATGAGAATGCCATCACTGGGGGAAATCATCTCAATGCTATGAGACCTACAAACTCCATTCATGTACAAGTTTCTGTCTCTGGACCATAGAAAAATGTCACCACCAGGAAAGCCAAAGGGGTGCCAAATACCTCTAGGCTCGCTAAAGTTTCTTGCCTGATACAAAAGTCTTCAAACTGGTGGGAGTTCAAATGAGAATTCAAAACTATTCCACTCTTATTATGGCAGTGGAGGAGGCTTCATAAATAATCTAGCTTCTCCCTCCTGGGTCTGTTGAGTACCAAAGTTTTGGGTATTTTCCAGCTGATCAAAACTGATAAAAAAAAGAGTTATTCAATGGTATTGTCAAATGGTCCTTTTATTGAATGACAGTTGAATATTTTACAATACAATACCAGTGTTATGGCAGGATTTAATAGTGTCAGCTTTCACAATTCAGTGTTTACTGTTTTGCTGATTTTCTTCTCACTCAAACTGGTATAAGTCTGGAGTATGTCCACTGAGGTCAACAAAGCTACATAAGTGGAGAATGACTAGCGAGAGGCAAATTAGACCCAATACATATTTTGAAACATAACATATCACAATATTTTAAGCTGGCTATATATTAGATTTTGCAAACGCCACACTTCAAAAAAAGCCATTTAAAAATACATTTTTGTCTTCTCTGTGACAGATGAAATAGGGAAGGAATCTTGACGTTTCCAGGGTCTTTGTCATGTAGAACTTTGATCGTACAGCTTCACAGTGCTATACAACGGCTTCATACTCACCTGTGTACTCTAAACCACAACAGGAGGGAAAAAATTCATATTCAGAGAGACCCCACTCACACCCACACTTCATCACAACACCCTTTGCAACCATCTTTCAAATGCAAATGTTCCCCAAAGGGAAGCCCAAAAGAGATAAAAATGAAGCAAGCTTGTGTCAGTGGAATGAAGTAAAACTGATTTTCAAATGAGAAAAACAAACTACAAAGAAACCATTTAAAAAAAATCCAATGAAGCCTTCTGATATTCAGATCTAGTGTCTAAGGCATCCATATGGAGCCAAATGAAGACAGCCTCTGGCTGCATCCATCTGGTCTTCAAACAAAACTTTGGCACAATGGTTAAGTGGGAATTTTGTATTATTTTTGTAGGGGGTGAAATTGTTCAAGTGTGTATGTGTGTAGAGTATTACTTCTCCCACTGACTATCCTGCCTCTGGTACTTGTGAATCGCCACCTCTGGAATAAAGAAAAGTTCTGCCAAAAAAGGGGGGAAGGGAGGGAAGAGATTGAAATAATCTGAGGCCCTCCAGGTAGAAGCCTCATAAACTGCTTCCATAGGATGGGCGGAGAGGGAGACATCCTCATTTCAGAAAAGGAAATTATTAACAAAGAATTTTGAACATCAGTCATCAGCATATAATCATTTCACTTGAGGGAAACCCCAGCAGAAGAGGTGGAATGATAAAGCTCTGTGGCTGTCCTGTAAGGCAACAGTAGGTGTGTGCACAGGGAATTGCAAAAAAATCACCTTTAATTTTTTTTAAAGGGCTTAGGTGAAACCTCACCCCCATTTTAAAATAATTTTGAATTGCATTCTGCAGTTAGGAAAGATAGAAAACAACACCATCTGCTGAACTACTAACAAATGCACTTGCTACAATTTGTACTTTGCTAATACAAAATAAACATACATTGGAGAGGAAGGGTTGTTTTGTAGTTAAGTCATAGGCCTGCAACTTAAGACAGGAGACCCCAGCTGTGCCACAGACTTCCTGTGTGACTTTAGGCAAGTCATTTTGACTTCAAGGAGCTTTGGATCAGGTCTTTAATCTGCTCATGTCTCACTTTTCCATCTCTGAATTGGAGGTACCACTACTTCCTTTCTCCCACTTTTTCTGGGGTCTGTCATTTTAGAATTAACCACTTGTACAATGTGTATGCACATCACCTTACACCCAGCCCCCAGTTGTGATGGGAAATACAATGCTATACCATAATATCATCTATATAATTTGGAGATATACCATCTCATAGAGCTGGAAGGTCATGGAGTCCAGTCCCCTACCCTCACAGAAGGACCAAATACCATCCCTGACAGATTTGCTTCAGATCCTTAAATGGCCTCCTTAAGGATTGAACTCACAACGCTGGGTTTAGCAAGCCAATGCTCAAACCACTGAGCTATCGCTCCCTGTAAGAAATAAAAACACATAAGAAATAATTGCATATGCTGAATCTACTAGAGGACTGCCTCAGGGACTGTACCAAGAAGGAAGTATCAGCAAATATATTGTGAATGACCCATCAGATTTTAGAATCATGATGCAAAAAGACTCTGAAATTGTTGCAGGCAGAAGGAACAGAAAACATATCTGCTGGGGAGAAACTGAGTGATGTCACACCAGAGACATGTTCCTGTCAAACTTTCCAGGGAAAGGAAAAAAGGAGAAAACATATTTTTAGCCAGTAACTGTGTCTCGCTAGATGCTAACTTCTTGGGGCACTTGAACGATTTATTCATCTGTTTTAAATCATGCCAAATAATGAAAAAGCAAGTGAGATGCAAGACAGCTCTCGTGAGCAGACTGAAGTTTTGTAACGGAAACGCTTGCAAAACCAAATAGTCAGTTTTGATAAAATCATACAGAAACTCAGGTGTGGTTTTGGACAAAATTTCATACCCTCCCTCTGTTTCATGTGGTGGGATGCTCTTCATCTTCTGCAGCGGGGTCAAGAGCAGAGGCTGTCTCCTCTCGTTGTGGAGCAGCTAGGAGCAAGCTATTTCTTGCACACACTGTGGAATGATTAAACCACAGAATCCAAACTCCTGGAAAACTAGGCCAAAACCAGGCTGTTTAAACCACACTCTTCAAAAGAGCTACTGTGACAACCTAAATAAACCCAAGAACTTTACCAAACATTGCAACACAAAATAACTGTGTTCTCCATATTACATAGTCTAATATAAGTTTTAAAGTGTTATTTAGCAATCAATCACTGTCAAATGTCATCAAAGGGTCTTTGCCCTACATGTTGCTTTCGTGGTTATGATCAGCTTGCTGATAGACTGGGTAACCGAGTGCTGTCACTCTAGGGGAATAGGGCATTGATCCAAAGCCCGTTAAGCCTGCTGTGCTAGGTGCAGTTCAAACACCTAGGCTATGTCTACATAGTCGCATTATTTCAGAAAACTGACGTTATTCCAAAATAACAAAGAGCACATCTACACAGCAAGCCATTATTTCAAAACGATGGTGAGCTGGAGGACTTCTTGCTCTGACCCCTGGAACTCTCATTTTACAAGGAGTAAGGGAAGTAGGGGTTTTACATTTGAAAATAACCTCACAATTCCAAAGTGATTTGCACTTGATACATGAACTGTACATAATCTTTTGTGTTCCCACTCCTGGGCTTCATTCAATGAGGGCTTTTACAGACTTTCCCTGTGCTAGGTTGTACAAAAATGCTCTTACTCAAAGGTTGAGTTAAACAATACAGACATTGTTGATAACCGAGATAATGAACGGTCTCTGAAGTAGACCATTGTCATAATCTACACACATCAACTAAGGGGTTGGTTAATTGCTGCCCCTCTATTCTGGTTACTGACTCTGTAAAGGCATTTTTTTAATTCTGAAATGATTTCCTGTTACTCGGTGTCTTTTTTACTTGCATTCTCTGCTTTCTCCAAATGAAGTATATGATTAGTTTTTATGGTAAAAAAAAAAGACATTTCCTCATCTCTCTCTTCCTTCCCACCTCATATGTACTAAAATCTAATTCCCAAACAAACTGGTCTTCAGGTTCCCCATCTGTCAGGATACAAATATGTCTGCTTTCCTCTAAGTACATACACTCACCCGGTCTGAATTATTTCTAAATGTTTCCAAAAAATCTCTACTCCTTTCTATTTTAAATTCCTTCTAAATAATCTGTTTTCTCTTGACTGCTAGAAGAAGCTTGACAATTCTAAATATGTATTGGGTATTAGGTAGAGATATATTTTTACTCTGCTGTGCTCTGTGAATAACCATGTAATAATCTTATTCATGTTACACCACCACGTCATCCTCTGCCCTTCTCTGCTGTCTTGTTAGCTTCCCTCATTTAGCTACAATTCTGCAAACAGAATGCAGGAAAGTAACTTTTTTCACATGTGTATTCCCTTAAAAATTAATGGCACTATTTGTGTGAGTAAAATTATTCACATTAGGGCTGTTAAACTATTTTAAAAAATCACAGTTAATCACAGTTTTAACTGAACTGCTAAACAATAATAGAATACCAATTTAAATTTATTATATATGTTAGATTTTTTTTCTACATTTTCAAATATATTGATTTAAATTACAATGCAAAATAAAAAGATCAGATTTATGTTATTATTTTTGTTTTATCTTTTATCTTCACATCAGAAATATATTTTACAGAGCAATCTACAAGTCAAAGCATGAAGAGGCATACAAATATTTAGTATATCTGGCACATAAATAGCTTGCAATACTGGCTACAACAGTGCCAAGCAAACACCTGTTCTCACTTTCAGGTGCCATTGTGAATAAAAGGGAGCAGCATTGTCTCCTATAAATGTAAGGAAAATTTTTGTCTTAGCAATTGGCTGGACACGAATTAGAACTGAGTGGACTTGTAGACTTCTAAAGTATTACTTTATTTTATTTGAAGTGCAGTTATGTAAAAATAATTTACATTTGTAAGTTGCAGTTCACAATAAAGAATTTGCATTTGAAAAAATCTTTTTAAAATGCAAGTATTTGTAATCAGAAATAATAATATAAAGTGAGTACTGTACACTTTATGCTCTGTACTGTAACTGATATAAAGATATTTGTAAATGCAGAAAAAATTCAAAAATACTTGTACTAAATTTAAATTGATAGTCTATTATCTTTAACCGTGTGATTAATGGTAATTAATTTTTAATAAAGTGAATATGTTTTGAATTAATCATGAGAGTTAACTGTGATTAATTGACAGGTTTAATTCAAATGCATGGGTGTTAGTTGGACCAGGGCATTGGGAGCTACTCCAATAAAGTAAATGGAAATACTGTCTTCCATTGATTTCAGTGAGTTTTGGATCAGGTCTGTAAGCTGCTTAGCCAAGTAACATTTTTGTCAGGGAGCACTTATCACTTTTTTAGAACAGTAAGCCCCAAAAGTGATTAGAAATATTTTATTTTATGTCACTTGTTATACTGCAAAGATAGTTTTAATAACTATATTAATTTAGCATAAGCCGCCTTTAAGAAGTCATCCCCACTTCATTAAAATTATTCAAACTATTGGAATGTGAGACTACCTAAATGACCAAGTCATGCACTTACAAAATATGATGAACACCTAAAATGCAACAAAGTGGAGTTTATTACTGTAAATCATCCTAAAACAAGAACAGGAAGTTAGAAGGGCTTGATATCTGAATCAACAAACAAAACATATGAATCACTTGGAATTCAGTATTCAGGTTTTCACTGTGATGATAACATTATGATATACATGCATAGAACCAAATCCTGCAGTCATTAAAATGTACTCAGACAAAACTGCTATTGACTATAGTGGATGTTTATCTTAAGTAAGAACTATGTAAAGTTTGCAGGCTTTGGCTTATAGACTGTGAATTCTAACAAATGGAACAAAAAGTTGATTATTGGTAACAACATTTTTAATTCTTCAGAGCCACAAACATCTTTAATCATACTGATAGTCCCTTCTGGTTTTATTGTTCCTTCTTTTTGTAAAAACAGCCAATGTTGCTATTCTTTCTAGGCCAAATTCTGGCTCCAATTGCTTTGTGAGCAGATATCAGTGTACAACCCTACAAAAGTAATCTGAATTTTGGCCAACATTCATACCTGCTTCATATATTGTCATCTATCTAGACAATTCCTCCATGGGCCAGAATAATCTGCTTAATATGTTAGGTGATTAGGTCAAGAGTGATACAATTCATATGCCTGGGACAGGCCTTAAATATCCACCCCAAAAAATAATCATCACTGAACCTCTGTGAAACACTTCTTGATTCTCCTGGGTAGTTTTAAGTCATGAGAACTATAACAACTCAGGTCCACTCAGAATAATTACATGTTGAATATTATTTCTGTATGCGTGCTATCCATGTTGCTTTCTTTGCCTGTAACTGTTATTACCAGAGCACACCATATTTACTTCTGCTGCTGTCACAGCGGACCAGTCTATTTCCCTTTTATCTTATTACCTTGTGGTTCCTATTTCTGAGCTCTGGGAAGTAGTTTCCATTTCTTATGTATTTGTGAGAGTTAACAGCCATGTTTCCTATGAATGACTACAATGGGACTACAGTAAAACCTGCACTATCCAGAACTTAAGCATCTGGAAAACTCTAGAAAGCGGCAAATTTCTGACAAAAGGAAAAGCAAAGCAAAACAAAACAAAAAAAGAAACTGGCCCTTTAAGTGTGGGGCCGCTACTCAGATAAGTGTGCAGCACATATCTTGGGGAGGGGTGAACTGCAACCGGAAGGAAGCAGCAAGCATCTCGGCTCCCCCCACGGCTCCTGGCAGCCCCAGAAGGCCAGCCTCTCCCTGAGGGTCCTGCCCCCTCACCCCAGCAGGCCACCCCCACCATCTCTGCCTCCTGTCCCCCAGCTTCCACCCCCCCCCAAACCAGGCTGCATCCCGCTCCCCCCACCATGGCTCTTGGCCACCCCTAGCAAGCCACGTCTAAGCCGTCTCATAGCTCCCGTGCCTCCCCCCCTCCTGTGGGCCCTGCATAGCTCCCACCCTCCCCCCCCAAATAACCAGAATTTTTAGGTTACTGACATACCCTAATTCCTGGGCATGCCAGATAACACAGGTTTTACTGTATTTGTATGCTTAACATTATATGCTTAAATGACATGTTGGATCAGGCTTCACACATGCTTTTTGTATATCTTTGTACATCAAACATCTAGATAATTATATATTTACACACACATACACACACAGAGTGAGTCAGCTTCATCATAAGCATGCCTATTTATGTACATTTTTGATCCCCCATCACCATATCCAAAAGTTAAGGATCACAATGATTTATGTCAAGAAATGGATTTAGCACTTTTTCCTGTTCCAAAGCCAGCTACTATGGAGAGAATAATATTGGTGGTTCCCTTTCACAACACACGATGCTTCACTGTTAGATTTAATAATAAGTTTACTACTAATGTTGAACAGCATCACATTCTCCTCCAGATGTCTTGACTTAGGCTCGACGAGGTTGGAAAATTATTTAGTTCATACCCAATACCCTTAAATGGTTAAACTACAGCTGAACATCCTCCATCCCACCTGAAACAAAAAATCATCTTGTGGTGAAGACATTGGACTGTGACTCAGGAGATCTAGATTCAGTTCCCGGCTCTCACATAGATTCCCTGTATTGATGCTAGGCAGGGCATTTAACACCTTTGTGCCCCATGCCTTCCTCCTCATAAAGTGGGATAACAATATTTCCTTCCCCATCTCACCCCTCAATTTGTCTTTCTTGCCTATTTAGTTTGTAAGCAATTGTCACAGCACCATGCTGTAATCTCCTTTGGATCCTCTCAGCATTACTGGAATAGGAACAATGGATACTCCATAAATACTCCAAAACAAGCTTACAAAGCATTATGTTGCCTAGGTCTTACTTCTGAGTACCCACAAGTAGCAGTTATTTCTCAAACTAACACTGGAAATATTCGAATCATGACTATGGGCACACTTCATCATTGAAATGTCAGAGGAACTGAATATCATGGTAACCAAAGTCTATGTTTAATTTAAAGTTAGTGCACCAGGTTTGAGAAATTGCTAAAAATAATCTGCTTCATATTGATGTCATTGGTTTTGTTGACTCATAAAAATGTCAGGATGGGAGAAAAATAAGTAACTGACGCGTCAGCTGTGATTGTACCTTTAATTATTGATGCATAGTTCTTATTTTTTAATCTAACAGTCAAAATAGACCACGATGGAATGTAGCTGTAACAATAGATAAAGTAATGGAACGGTGCTGGCTGCATTAGGACTGTGTTCTATTCAGGAGACTCAGAAACTGAAAGATTTATAATTAAAAACCTTAGAGTCAAAGTGTTTGCTTGCTTCCCGGTATGCCTCTTACAAAGATATAAACAGATGACAATGTGCGTGATTTCCCATTTCTACCGTCGAAGTGTTTTGCAGGGACTATAAACTTGTGTGGGAGTAAACTAGAGAGAATCATTGAAGTAGTGATACCATAGTTAAAGCAGTTTAGCAGGTTGTGAGCACTTTTTAATCTTGATAAAATAAACTATCCTTATTGTAAGTATTAATAGGCTAGATCCTCCTTGATGCAGCTTTCACAAAATAACCCTAAGACCATGTACGAGGCCCCTTTTTCCTCATAACAACATGAAAAGCAACTAAAAACAATCTCTCACCTAGTTTATGGGAAAGAAAGGACCCGGCTAGCATGTGATAGGTGACACTAGCAATACAAAATCCTAAAACAGCCAGTCTGTGAAAGATACGCAGAGAAAAATTCAACAGTGGGGGGATGATCCTTGCCTCTTGCTGAGTACCACTTGGAATAGGATTGGGATATCCAAATGAGTTGGAAAGCTGACCATGTCTGAGCCTGCCGTGAGATTGGGGCTGACTGTGGCTTGCCAGTGCGCAATAGCATTCAGCCACATGTGCCTAGTAGGGCTGTTAAATATCGGTTAATTGAATAGTCGAGTAACCTCATGAATTCTGATCAGGTAGTTGACTATTCTATAGTCCTGGGAGTGGGGCCGGCAGCCGCTGTATCAGAGGCAGCAGCACAGGGTGTCAGGCAGGAGCTGGTCCACAAGGGGAGTCGGTTTAAAAACCAGCTTCCCTTATGGACTGGTTGCCTGCTCCCCAGTGCGGCTGCCTCTGATAAAGAGGCAGCAATGTGGGGTGGCAGCAGCCCCTGTCTAAGGTGGATCTGAACTCCCGGACCCAGCACGAACCAGAACTGAACTGGGCTGCCTGCCTGCCTGGCTCCTAATACACCTCAAATACAGAGCTGCAGCAGGAGTAGGTCCTGGACCCAGTGCGAGCCAGAACTTAGCTGGGCTGCTGGCCAGCCGCTAAAAAATACACTGGCAAGGGTGGGGGGAGGGAAATGTGTGTAGTCTATAGCATTAGTCTATAAGCTTTTGCTTAATGGTTAATCGGTTAATCAACTACACTACTACATCCCTAGTGCCTACTACAACCCTTTGTTAAGAGAGGACAAATGGGATCTGGCTCATTGCATCATGAAACATGTTCAGCAGAACAGATAATATCCTAATTAAAAAGTAAATTATTTCTAAGGAAACCCCAAGAGGAACTCAGCTTTTTTTCCCCAAAATAACACCAAAATAATACTAAATAATGCAGACTAGGAACACTCTGAATAAACGGCATGTGTAGCCAGAATGGCAAGTTTGTGTTCAATTACAGATTCAGTATTATAAAACAGGCAAAACAGACCCAAGTGACAATGACATCAAATCTCTGTTGGTTCAAATCCACAACGTACTGTCCAGGTACATGCCTGGCAATAGCCTCACCACACACTCCCATATTCCCGATGAAAATAATTAATGGTCTATTTTTTTAAAAATAGCACTTAAAATCTCTTGGTTTTTTAAAGAAGAATAAATACCTAGGCAATGCAATGTAATAACGATGCATAATTCATAAGGAGTATATAAATATGCAACTATGTTCTATACACGCATGCTCACCCATACATCTCAGACTTCTAACACTGTTGCAACAGTGATTTTTTTCCCTTAGACTTCAGTTGACAAGAACAAACTACTCCTGTTTTGTTTTACTGGTTGATTTACTCTTCAGGAACACTGCATAAACATACAGTGTTATACTGTAAAGTTTAGTATTACATTGTTTCATATTTCTCTATGGGTAACAATATTACTATATAATACAATTATATTCCACAAGTATCATTAAACTGTTTTCTTCCATTATTCACTTGTCTTTGCATCTAATACCTTTCTCTGCAACATCAGAATCATGCCTGAATTTTTTGCTGATCACAATACATATTCATTGAAGACATCACTATTTTTTCCATGGCAACCAGTCTTCATGCTGCATATAAATATTGTGTGTGATCGATGACAGGTGACAATATTATTGAAAATATTGGGGGAAGATGGGGAAGAGAATACAATTAATATCTATCTAATTTCAAGTAAGTGAAAAATAGATTGAGTAATACAGAAAATAAATCTCTCTTGTAAATGGAAAAGTATAAAATATTTTCTTTTCAACAGATATTTCATAATGATGATCCAAACAATATAAGAATTACTTGGCTTTCAAAATTATAAATATGTCCATTATATAACATTCATCTTTGTTTCAGAGGTAGCTGTATTAGTCTGTTTCAGCAAAAACAATGAGTCCAGTGACACCTTAAAGATTAATAATTTTATTATGTCATAACCTTTCATGAGTTGAGTTGATGGTGTAGCTGATGGGGTTAGGTCCTATGATGGTGCAACTAAGGAAGATGTGTGGACAGAGCTAGCTACAGGACTTGTTGCAGGGATTGATTCCTGGCTTAGTGTTCCTGTTGTGGGCAGAGCTGCCTTACTCCATTTACAAAAATGTGCAGTGAGCAGAACTGTACTACAGCACCTGAAGAAGCCAAACACACATTTCAAGTGTTGTTGGATTAAACTTTAAAAGTAAATAAATAGTAAACAGAACTGCTAATGAAAAGAGTGATTTCAAAGTGGAAGCAAAATGCAGGACAATGTAGCACTTTAAAGACGAACAAGATGGTTTATTAGATGGTGAGCTTTCGTGGGCCAGACCCACTTCCTCAGATCAAATAGTGGAAGAAAATAGTCACAACCATATATACCAAAGGACACAATTAAAAAAATGAATACATATGAAAAGGACAAATCACATTTCAGAACAGGACGGGGATGCAGGGGGGGGGGGGAGGAAGGAAGGTAAGTGTCTGTGAATTGATGATATTAGAGGTGGGGAGAGTGGGATGTCTGTGAGCTAATAGTATTAGAGGTGATAATTGGGGAAGTTATCTTGGTAATGGGTAAGATAGTTTGAGTGTTTGTTCATTCCTTCCCGGACAGTGTCGAATTTTAACATGAATGACAGTTCAGAGGATTCCCTTTCAAGTGCAGATGTAAAAGGTCTTTGTAGCAGAATGCAGGTGGCTAAGTCATTGAGAGAGTGTCCTTTCTGGTTAAAATGGCAAGAAACTGTTTTTTCTTTGTGATCTTGTCTGATATCTGTTTTGTGGGCATTATATCAGTTTAAAGCATTATATCCGTTAAAAGCATTTGTGGAAAAGAGCGTCTAGATTGGCACGGACGCTTTTGCACAAAAGCACTTTTTGCGGAAAAGTGTCCGTGCCAATCTAGACGCAGTTTTGCGCAAAAAAGCCCCGATCGCCATTTTTGCCATCGGAGCTTTTTTGCGCAAAACAGTTTTTAGCTGTCTACACTGGCCCTGTTGAGCAAAAGCATTTGCGCAAGAGGGCTTTTTCCCGAGCGAGAGCAGCATAGTATTTGCGCAAGAACACTGACAATCTTACATTAGATCGTCAGTATTCTTGTGCAAATTCAAGCGGCCAGTGTAGACAGCTGGAAAGTTTTTCCGCAAAAGCGGCTGCTTTTGTGGAAAAACTTGCCAGTCTAGATGCAGAGAAGTGGGCAAACACATTTCCTGTAATGATTGGTCTAGTAGTTATGGAGGCATCTTAGGCAAATACTGGATAATTTCTCCTGCAACAATGTGTAAAATATTATGAGGGTTCATCAGGAATTAATTGCATATTTTTTCTGTCCATGTTCATTATGCAATTTTTATTTCTGCTTATTTACATCTGTGACCATCTAGGAGAGACCAGCTGTCACTATGCTACATACCATCATCTCTGGGAGATTCATAGTATCAGCAGGTATAGAATTCATACCTTCCATGTCCAGACACAGGCTACATCTAGACTACGGAAAAACTCCACTGCATCCAGGGAATGCGCCTGCTCTTCTGACATGTTTTGTATTTCATGAGTAATAAGGGCTCTTCTGAAAGAGGAAATTTTTCCAAAATTTGGCCCAGTGTAGATGGGCCAAATTTTAGAAAAGCCTCTTCCGAAAAACCAATTGGAAAAAGGTATGCAAATTGAGGAGCGCAATTTGCATGCCTGTTTCTGATAAAACTCCGTAGTCTAGACATAGCCCCAGAGACCTCTTCCAGCTGGCAAATTATTTGCAGCAACTATTTATTTATCAGCTAGCCCTTTTTTTCCCCATTCACAAGCAGATCATGATCTCTCAACTAGATGCAATTATTTCACAAATGTTTTATGTTAATAAAGCATCACTTATTAAAAATTCAAATAAGGTTCATGAATAATCTTTTTTTTTAATTTACCTAATTTAATAGTAATAATAAATGTAAAAACAGTCAATGCATTTTGACTAAAAACTGTAAAGGGCAATCACACATATACAGAGAAGATTTGTGAAGCCGTATCCATGTATACAATAACCTGCCTCTTTGTGGAATGATGCTGAAAATTATGTTTTTGAGACCGAGATGGTAGAGAAGCTTAATTCAGGCAAATAACAGGAAGTTGCAGTCACACTGTGGCAGGCTCTGTCACTGAAGTAGGTCCAACTACCTGTGCCAGAGCAGGTGTACTCAGTTAAGCTGATCGAGGAGGCGGGGCTTCACCTGGGTCTATAAAGGGCTAGAGGGATGCCAATGAAAGGCTGGCTGCAAGAAGGAACTAAGTAAGGGAGAGCCAGACAGAGAGAGGCCTGATGGTGCACTGACATGTTGCCTGGGTCTGGAGGCACTGAAGGGGAGCTGAAAAGCGGTTTTCCACTTAAATTGCCTGGAAGACACTGTGGGTCTGTCCTTGGAAAGCTATGGAAAAAGCCAAGTTATGTGATAATTTCCTAAAAAAATCGGTACAGCCCACCTCAAACATTCACCAGTTAGGAGTCAGCCCTATTCCCTCCCCCCAACATTCCCGAGATTGGCTTAAAATCAAAATGCCTTTTAAAAATACAGGCTGCAATAATGATTTGCCTTTGGGGTATATCAAGTCACATTTTCAAACTTTTCTCTGAAACCTTGAGAGGTAGATATTTTCTTCCCCCAGCTCCCTGTGAAAGCTGTGATTCTTGCATCACCTCACGGCTGCAGAAGCAAAACAGCCAATGTCATGGGACTGCTGATAAAATCATGGAGAACTGGATGTATTGAAATTCTATTTCTTTCCTCACTAGATATGTTTACTCCTCACCTCCTTCTATTTTCTTTTACTGCCAATAAAGACCTTTGTGATAAACCAGCTGTGCAGAATCTATGCAGAAATTCCTTAAATAGTCTCTATTCTTCCCCTTGCTCAAATGTACCACATTAAGTCCATGGCAGGCAGAGCCTTCTGTGGGAGGAGGAGTTGTATATGAGGCTGAATAATTAATTTAAAGCTTTTTTTCCCTTTCCAATATGAAACAGAAGATGCCTGGACCAAACCCTAAATGTCAACCCCCACAAAGCTAGGAGAGCCATTTCTGAATCTAAATGTGAATCCGCATCTGAAATTTGCAGCTGTTCCTTAACTTTATCATTGGCTGAAGCAAGCCCCAGGATCCAAATAAGCTAATGTTTGCAGAGGCTCAAAATCAAAACTTGGTCAAAATGTTATAGTTATAACTAGGGATGTAATAGTGGAGTCGATTAACCGATTAACTGATAAGCAAAAGCTTATAGGTTAATGCTATAGACTACACACATTTCCCACAAATTCGCTGGTTTTTAAACTGGCTCCCCGGTGGACCAGCTCCTGCCTGACACCCTGTGCTGTTGCCTCTGATACAGCGGCTGCCGGCCCCACTCCCAGGACTATAGAATAGTCGACTACCTGATCAGAATTCATGAGGTTACTCCACTATTCAATTAACCGATATTTAACATCCCTAGTTGTAACACATTACTACTACCACCAACACAAAGTCACCTGAGAAAACAGAGCTCAGCATTTACCTTTTAAAAAATGGTGTCTTCATTCAACATAGACCGTCAGAGGGATTTTCAAAAGTATAGGTGTTGGCTTAGCTCTGCTTCAGTTGAAATCCATAATACTTACTAACACCAAACACTTTTGAGTATCGCATTCTGGAGCTGTTATCATAAATGCCCTCAGAAACAACTTCTGCAAATGTACAACAGACATCTCCCACGCCAACAACAAACCTAAGAAGTAACTAAAACACCTTCCCACCTTCCACTGGATAAATGGAAAGGCCTTCCAGAGTAGAGTACTCAAAGAAAAAGAAAGCTTCCAAATGTAAATAATCAAGAGTTAGATTCATGTATTTATCATGGTTAAAAGGGTAAAAAAAGTCTACAGATTTCCTTCAATAATTATTGTGGCAGCCACAGTTAACAAGAGATTTCATGAAAGAGCCAGGAGGTAAAACTAACTGATCTCTGGAAAATATATATTTTAATGCCTTGCTTCGTCCCTTGCAGCTTCCTCAACAATAATGGGAAATTACATGTTACTTCTTCCGCAAGCTGTATTTTAGCACAGTAGGATGTACTTACACTGTGACAAGATAATGTGTGTGTAATGCATCCCTGTAATTTAGCTGTCATACAGATGCATTTACTCCATTGTATCTGTATCAATGGAGCATTGGCTTTGATTTGTACAATGCACCAGCCAGTCTTCATTGCTTAGCACTGATTTGATTCTGTTTGATCAGAATTCTGATTGTTCTTTCTCATAGGGATTGTCATGGTGCTTAGTACTAAAACCGAATATTTGGCTTGTATAAAGCTATACAATAGGGTTTAAACAATGTTAATAACAGAAATAAGAACATGTGATTTTTAAAAGCCAATATTGGCCCTTTAACAGCCATTTAAACAACAGAATGTCTTGACATATTTGGAAGAAAGGTAATTTTGCAGCTTAGTCAGAGAACTCTGGAATTGGGAAACCTGTGGTCATTGAGGGCTGTGGCTTTCTTGACATTAAGTCTATGAAAAGTATTCTAGGGCATATTTCTCATGCCACAAGGAAGTCCTATAATTCAAAAACATTCTCATATCTGTGGTCTAGAGGGTGACAGGAGTGGGGAGATGTTACACACATTGAACAGGAGCTCATGATGACCACCATAGTTATAACTTCCCATTATAAGACCATTTTCAGTTGTTTACAACTCTGCCGAGCTTTAGGCATTTGGGCTGAATTTTTCCACATTGCTCTTTGCCTCAAGCAGAAGCAAGGAAAAATGGGTTCTGCTGTGTCCAAGAATGAGATTATAGAAAAAGAGGTATTTTCACGGTTTTTGAAAAACCTCTGTGAGCTTGCGCAGGCTTCCCCGGAATATGACCCAGTTACAAGCTTTTGGGTATGTGTACAATTAAAACCCTACAGTGGCAAAGTTGCACCACTATAGCACTTCAGTATAGGCACTACTTACAATGACAGGAGCAGTTTCTACAGTCCACATAGGTAGTTCATCCCACCAAGAGGTGGCAGCTAGGTTAAGGGAAGAATTCTCCTGTCAAGCTAATGTTGTCTACAAAAGGACTTAGGTCAGCTTACTAGAATCGTGGTGGAGATGTAAATTTTTCATACCCATGACCAACATAGTTCAATGGACCTAATTTTCTAGTGTAGACCATGTCTCTGAAAATTTCCACCTGCACATACTAAGTAGACCATTTCAGAGGGCTTGCTGCTAAAATCTTTGAAAATTGCCCTGGTACTGTGCATACTCCAGACTCCACAGAGTTTGAGCTAATGATGGGTCACAGCAGCAGAAATAGCCAGTTCTTTGACACATCCAAAAGACAGCTAGTACGAGCCAGAAGTTTTAGTCTCAGCTTTCCCATGGAGTCTGTACTTCACAACTCTTAGAACTAGACTTACAAGGATTAGATTTTTATTGGTAAATGTCTATTTACCGACATACATAACACGCATACAACCAGATGCAAAAAATATTTCTGTCAATAATAATCAAAATATAGATAGGTAAAGTAGAAAGAATGCTGCTTGAGAACTTATTTGGGTGCATTTAGACTGGCAAGATTTTGCACAAAAGCAACTGCTTTGGTGCAAAAACTTGCCAGCTGTCTACACTGGCCGCTTGAATTTGCGCAAGAGCACTGACTTTGTAATGTACAAAATCAGTGCTTCTTGTGCAAATACTTTCATGCTCCTGCTCGGAAAAAAGCCCTCTTGTGCAAGAATACTTGCACAAGAGGGCCAGTGTAGACAGGGAAGAACTGTTTTGCACAAAAAAGCCCCGATGGTGAAAATGGCAATTGGGGCTTTCTTGCGCAAAATTGCTTCTAGACTGGCCACGGATGCTTTTGCGCAAAAGCACTTTTTGTGCAAAAGCATCCGTGGCACGCTTTTGCGGAAATACTTTTAACGGTAAATCTTTTCCGTTAAAAGCATTTGCGGAAAATCATGCCAGTCTAGACGCAGCCATGTGTGTTTGAGTTAAGGATATCCACATTGTGTGTTTTGAGATGTGATGTTGACAATTTGTCCTTTTGAATCTCAAAGTCTACATCATTAAACAGTTATTGTCTGATCCTCCCCATCTGCCCCATAATTTCCCACAACTGTAAAAATTTAAATATATACATTAAAAATTAAATGCTTAAAATTCATAATTCTGTGAAAATGTGAATAGCTAAAAAATTTTTAAATGCTTTAAAAGAAGCACAAGTATCTATTGACAGTATAAAAAAATGAATTCTGACAAGCCTACTTATAATTCAGCAAAGCTTCCTCTCACCACTGTTGGAAGACAAGTAGGTATAATCTTCCCAGCTTCACCAATGTCGGTCTTTGGAAGGGCTGTTTAAGATTACTTAATGCAAAGCTGAGACTAGAACCCTATGTAGCAGAGGCATGCCCCAGCCAGACTGCTACTGAAAGAATGGGCCAAATGTATGGGATTGGGTCTGCAGTCTGTAAAAACTAGACACCTCTCCTCTCCGTGTTAGAAGCAGCATCCAGAAATCTTCAGTGCCGGCTAGCAAATAAATGTGCCTACTCATAAACACTGCTGAAGGAAAGAATAATAGACATTTAATGCATATACATTTGCATACAGTATGCCAATGCTGAGGGAGGAGAGAGAGAGAGAGAGACTGCCATGCTAAGGTGGGGTGAGGGGACCAAAAGACACAAGGGGGAGAACAAACACTGAAATGGTGAAGTGAGGTCAGAGACATGAGTAACTGTGGGAGGGGGCTGTGAATGATTTTGGATATGGGAGAGGAAGAGTATTCCACTTCTCATCCTGCCTGATCCTTTGTCACACACGCCCCCCCCCCCCCAGCATTTCATTCTACCCCAGACCCCAAACATTCATTCCATAAAGGTTCCTGCAGACCCTTCAGCGTTTCACACCTTTGCACCCAGACCCAGCTCTGTTACACACTCTAAACACCTCACCCCCACTTAGCTCTTCAGGAAATACCTAGCTTGTGCACACCCCCTGCCACCTGAGCTAGAGCATCTGCTCTTCACTTCGGACAGAGCAAGGAAGGCAGAACTGCCAGCTCTTCACAATATGGCTCCCCAGCCAGCTCTGGCCTGAGGCGGGAACAGAAACAGTAAGTTTTACCACAGAGCTGCATACGTCTTCCCAGCCAGCTCTCAGCTGAGAGGATGAGATGTTCCTGTGATGCTTAAAGTTCTTTAACTGGGGAGGGGCCTCCCTCATTGCTTCCACAATGATGCCAGCTTCCATTGTCTGGTTATCCATTTCTCCAACAGGTACCTCTGCCCTTTCTTCCATGCCACCACAGAACATCCTTCCTATGAAAATCCACTATGTTATCCCCTAGCCTCTTTCAAATCCCTCCTCAGCACTGCTGGAATGCCTAATGAGCACAGACAGCTGATAGGGACCTCACAGGTGGCCAACTTAAGGCTGCTGTCTATTGATCTGCCTATTTGGGTATGTCTACACTTGCACCGTCTTTTGAGAGAGGGAAGCAAATGCAGCTGAGCGAAATTGCAAATGAAGCACGAATTTGAATTTCCTGCACTTCATTTGCATATTCGTGTAATGGTGCTATTTCAAAAAAAGAAACTCTGTCTAGATGCGGTTATTTCGAAAGAAAACCCTTTTCCTGAAATAACCCTTATTCCTCCTACAATGAGGTTTACCAGTTATTTTGGAAGAAGGGTTTTCTTTTGAAATAATCACATCTAAACAGTGGGTTTTTTTTCAAAATAGCGCTATTTCAAAATGGGGCCATGACGCAAATATGCAAATGAAGCATGGGAAATTCAAATCCGCGCTTCATTTGCAATTTCATTCAGCTGCATTTGCATCCCTCTCTTGAAAGAGGGTGCAAGTGTAGACATACCCCTTTTCTTGCTTGACCAAAACATGTCCCATACCTGTCTGCCTCCAAATTCGCACAAAATTAGCAAACCACAACCCATGATCACACTATTTTTAGAGGTGATCAGAATTTTTAATTTTAATGTTCTGGGGGGGCAGAAGGTATCCATTATCCCTCAATGGCATTTATTAGTCATCTGATGTTTTCCAGTTTATTTTGAAAAGCCATTTTCAGCTTTTGTCCCCCTAGAAATGGGAGGGCACAAAAGACCAGGAACTATAGCAGTTGTGGTATGGTTTAGGGCGGGGGAGGCCTTAAAGGGGAAACCCTCCCCCCAAAAAAACAAAAATTCAGTGGGGCAGGTTTTGACAAAAAAAAAAAAGAGAGATTTTCACTGAAAAATAAGTGTCATTTTTCTATTAGCTTTAATATTACCTTCTCCTCCTTCTCCTTGAACCTTCCACCAGTCCTCCCCAACTTGATTTAAGACATTAGAGGTGATTAGACAAAAAAGTAAGGCCTTTGTGGTAGATGACTTTTACTTTGCCTTAATAAATGAAGTTCTGATATGTGAGGGGCTTCTTGGCACTACTGCAGTACAGATAAACTACCGTGGATACTTAGAAACAAACAAATAAAAAAAGCTAAGCTGGGAGAGATTTAAATTAATGGAGAGTGCCTATCTCCTAGAACTGGAAGGGACCTTGAAAGGTTATGGAGTCCAGTCCCCTGCTTTCACAGCAGGACCATGTACCATCCCTGACAAATTTTTTCCAAATTGACAAATGGTCTCCACAAGGATTGAACTCACAACCCTGGGTTTAGCAGGCCAATGCTCAAACCACTGAGCTATCCCTCCCCCCAGATTAGGTATGAAATGGCATGGAAAATGGCAAACCGATCTTTGACTTAATAAGGAGTAGGGGGAAAAAGCAGCACAGTGTGTATGCAGTTTTTGGCCCATCTGAGATTCCGTGTATTTGCAGATAAGACATTTGCATCTACAAGTTGTAAGTTAGTTTCTGGCTTGAAGGAATGGGGATTTGAAAAAACAGAATGTGAGTAGGCAGAAAAACTTAAAACAGATTTGCCCTCGGAGTGCATGTGGAAGAAGCTCATATACTATGTCTAATAAAGAATTTAATGCTTTTCAAATATGCAATGCTGCAGTCAAGTGCCCCAGCAGTAGTAAATAAAGGCCTTAAAAACCTATTTATGCAAGAGGACTGATGGAAAATATTTCCTTTTCATGCTAGAGAAAAAGAAACCTCATATTCTTGTCTAGGTAGCACAGGTGTAAAACTAGCCAAAGGGAAAGGAGAAAAAATGTATTTGTGATTGCCATGATCACTGATTGCAATGAGCAGGAAAATGATCTTTCTAGAAAACAAAAGAATGGATATCCCATGTATCAGAAACAGGAGAACACTTATACATGCTGTATATTTGAGGCCTAGCTCAGAAATGAGGACCTGAGGCAGGAAAGTGCAGAGAATTGAGTTACAACTAGATCTGAGTTGGAAAAATGTCCACAAATATATGTTGAATTCACAAAAAGAATTTAATTTTGCCTCTATTTTGTGAACCCTTGGAATTTGTTTTCCATAAATATTGGAGTGCTAAAAAAGGTGAGCCAGAATAGCTAGGATGGGTAGGAATGGTGTCCCCAGCCTCTGTTTGTCAGAGGCTGGAAATGGATGACAGGGGACGGATCACATGAGGAGTACCTGTTCTGATCACTCCCTCTGCAGCACTGGGCATTGGCCACTGTTGGAAGACAGGATATTGGGCTAGATGGACCTTTGGTCTGACCCAGTATGGCCGTTTTTCTGTTCTTATGATGGCCCAGTCTCCAATTTATATCTCCCAGTCCACATGTATGAAAAGTTATTGTCTTAAACCTGGAGTCAGGGATCACATATTCTACATGCACTGCTGAGTTACTGGGCCTCTATTGTCCATATGATCTCTGAGGTGTCCTCTGAAAGAGTTGATTCTTCTTAATAGCCCATCGCTACATGATCAGCTGCTTTTGATGTAAATCTGTTTAGTGGATGCTCCTTAGGAACACACCATGGTTAGAAATGAACACATAGTAAAATTTCACATCATCGCACACAGTAGTGATACATTTAAATAGGATATCTTGAGCTGCAATCACATTAGTTTACACTAAATAGCTTGGAGATCAGCAAGTAAGCCATAGGGTAGTACAGAAGGTGACACTGATTTGGTGGCATGCTTCCTCTAAGCCAAAAGGCACTGAGCTGCTATAGTTGCTGTCCTTAGGGTGAGATATAAAATGGAATCTGTGTCCATTTGTGATCATTAAAGATGCCATGCAATAGTTTGCAAAAATAGAGTAGGTTAATTCAGGTTAGAAAACTGAATTAAGATGTGGTAGGTGTCACCAGGTGATACTGTGGAACATTCTTTGGGGGTGGGGGAGGGATGTTCTTAGTGGCAAGGAAATCTTCAGTTTGGGAAGACCTGGTTTTGTCATGTAAGGTAGAGACAGTGATTCTTGGAAAGTGAGCTAAGCATGCTTTTGGCCTGGGTCCCTGGGTAGACTCAGTTCTCAGGACAGAGTTGTTATCTGAGAACATGGCATTGGCGTTGGACTGAGATTCCTTGAAGGGATTCTGTGCATGCTGTTTGTGACCATCTCTGTTCCAGGACTGATGTATAAGTAAAATATGTCGGTAAACACAGACTCTGCATTACTGATTTATTCTCCCCTGGGAAGCTGATTTGCAAGGCCATGGACATCTGCTATTGATAGGCAGAGGAGCAATACCGGTATCGTAAAAAGGGGCAACAACATTCTTCACGTCTTGCCTCAAATAGTGTTGCTCTGCACTATTCACCCTGGAGTGGAGAGGCATTTCATTGGGGGGACAAAGTGATCCTTATCAATAGCTGGTAGTTCACTTTTCTAAAATGAAAAAGTGCTTTGGGATCTCATTGGAGGTGCTTCTATGCACAACTTCAGTGTTTCCCCATGACAATATACATACAGTATTACTATTACCTTATATCTTTTCATCCAGCTAGAGTCAATGTCTGAAGTACCACATCAGATAGAGAGCTTTCCAGGCTCATCGCAAAGCACAAAGCCTTTAGCGGGAGCTGGTAACCACCATTGTATTTAGGCTGCCTAACACTTTCTATTACCACAGATTCTTGCAATTTTTGTGCTATGTTTCTTTTTATTTTCCCCGGGAGCCTCTGAAATTTGGTAGGGGGAAAATATGTGGGTAAACATAGACTCTGAATCACTGGTTTCTTCTCCCCGGGGAAGCTGATCTGCAAGGCCCTGAACATCTGCTATTGCTTGGCAGAAGAACAACACTGGTATCATAAAAAGGGGAGACAATATTCTTCACTTCTTACCCTCAACAGTGAGAAGGAAGTACTCTTCTGTGGCCCATGATATTCTTTTATCTAGGTTTAGGTGAAGAATAAACTACTTTTATTTTTAAGAGCACCATTTTTCTTTACTCATTTGTGTTGTGCCTGCCAAAATAACAAAATAACTAAGCATTCTCAGGGCACGGCCCTGCTACTACCAAAGCACATACTGCACTGGGAACATGTGGCAGCTGCTTGTGTAGATGTAGCTTGGGATGGGAGGAAGATAAGTCTGTCCCTCTCAATTCCTACCTCTGTACCCCAAGATCCTGCCCTAGCAGACCATCCACCACCTCTGGGAGAACTGCATGGAGTCACAAATTCCTTACAGGTGGGTGGATGTGGAGAGAGAACATCAGGTTGGGCTCCACCTGACCATTTTCATGGCCCAGCACATGGCTCTAGCAATTCATCCCCACTCTAAAAGAGAACGGTCCCTTGCTGCCAGCTAATAAAACTAGCTCCTTAGTTCAAACAATAGTCTATACTATCATAATGAAGGTTTACGCCATTATAACTATGCATGACGAGTATAAGGAGTAGGGACTGTTACAAGTATATATAAAAAATCTGGATTTTGCGATTTTTCTTTTTAAAAAAACACATAGAAAACTACATTTAAAATATATATCTATACAAAATATATAAAATATACCAAAAAAAGTTGCAAAGACAAGCCCTTGAAAGTCAAATGTCAGGTTTATGGTTGTGTGAGTAATCTTAATTCTATACTTTTGCTTGCATGCACTATGAGACAGTCTTTAATTGCATGATCATATACTGATTTCTTCAACAGGTCCTCTGTCCCATTTGTCCTAGCTTAGTCCACAGTATAGTATTTAGTTGATAGATGAATACCATACAGAAGCTGCTAAATTTAATCTAGGTAATTTATATTCAAAGTATTAAGGGATTACTTTGAGGCAAAAAATAAAAGCATGGAAAGTTCACACCTAATTCACCCTCTTAGAAACTGATCCTGTGCCTACTGGAAGTCAACAGAAGCTTTTCCATTGATTTCTGTGGGCGTCAGCTTGGGTCCTTTGTGTCTTTGTGACTTGGCTCCTGTTTGATGACTTTTTAAGTGTTTTTAAAGGTATAAGATTAAAAATTGCAGTGATGCTGAGCTAGAAGAAATAAGTAGTTTCACAGTTCAAATATATGATGTAAATAATCAAATAAAAGCTCATAACAAATTCTATTACCAGGCTTCGGATATTACCAACAGCAAGCTTTAATAGTACGAAATGTTTCTTTTATTCATTGTCTCAATTTAAATTGCTTTATCTTCCCTGGAGAACCTGGACTTCAGAAGGATCATATTTTATCAAGGTTTTTATTGTGAGTCTGAGAATAGCAGGAATCCCAGCTGGACTCTTTCCCCCCCTCAACATCTTAGTCTCTTCAGTTGGATTTGATCTAACTCTCATGAGCTCAGTCTTGCGTCATTCAGAAAAATCATTCAAATAGCTTCAACCTCAAAGTGGTTCATTGAGAAATCTTTCTTTCCCTTCTCCTTTGCAGAGAATAAGCTCTGTTCTGATTAGCATAGTAGCCAGCCAGCTGCTTTTTTTAAAAAAGAATTTAATGATCAAGGACTTTTTTTTGTTGTTTTACCTGTAACAGACAGCTTTTAACTTAGCAGCTAGAAATATTTTCTAAAAGCACAGTAGCAACTAAAAGTTTGGAGTCATAAAAATAGAATGTCATTTAAAAAAACAAGACAAAACCCTCCACTGAATAGAATATCTTGAGTCTGTTAGTCCATATAGTGCTATAAAGAACAAATTAAATATTCTAAAATATTAAGAAATCTGTATCGTCCAACTCCAAAATACAACAACTCAATTGGTATTAAAGCCATTTAAAATCTGCCTCCTGAGGACTCCATTAGGCAAAACTATGTCTTAACTAACAAAGTTTTTTGTAAGCTTTGTGCAACCTTTAGTTCAAAATCTCCTCTTCTAAACATTTTTTGCTATTGCCTTGAAAGGTCATTTAAGAAAATCTCAGATACATATTCACAGCTGAGTTCCTGAATTTTTTCATGAAGTCTAGTCATCCTCAGTATTTCATACACTTCTTCTTATTGTTCATAATTTTCCAACTATTCAGTGTAACCAAAGGGAACTGATACCCAATGTTTTAAACCATTACTTTCTTACAGCAGTGTAATGTTTGTATTCATTTTTCTCTCTAAGTCAGAATTCTCATGCCTAGTGGTCCATAGGCCATAAGCATTAGAGCAGGGTCGTATGTTTGCGGCCCATGGTGTGGTTTTGATTTACTTGGGGCTCAACATGTGGTCTGCGGGTGGGATCCTTTGAACATGGCCTCCACTGGGAACACACTCCACAACAGCGAGGCATCTCCCAGGCAGGGTGAGCATTGAAAGATGCAAATGGATGTGCTGCTGCAACAGATGGGTACAGAATGTCTTCCTTTCTAGCCCCAGGGAAGAGGTGCCAGAAGTGCCAGGGCATTGTGGGAAGTGCTTTGTATTCAAGCCCGTCCGTGTGAATGATGCTATTTGCATATATTTGCATATACTTGCAACTGCACTTAAGTTGCGGCCCTCGGCATGTGCTGTGAGTATCATTGTGGCCCCCGGGGCTTCCAAAGTTGAGTAGCCCTGCATTAGAGCAATATTAATAATAACAGCTAGTCAATCACATTGGCTAATCCTATCCTCGAGAACAGGATTTAAGCTTTTAATGCACAGATTTCGAAATGCTTCATTTTTACTGGGTCTGATCCACATGTAATGGATGTTTTCTGGTTTCTTTTATAACTCTGAATGCTAAAAGTTGGCACCTTATAGGGATTCTGACTTTGGAAAAAGTAGGGCCTGATTGCAAGAGACAGAAAGCACCTACAGCACCTGAATCCTCCAAGAGTCATGCTCCCATTTTGCTAGTACAGATGCTATGATGTGGTAACACTTGATCCTGTTAACTTTTTAAATAGTGACAACTGTATCTGAGTCATGTTAGCCCATCTATCAATAGCATTCACTATAGTGATGGGGCCATATAAGTAATTGACTAGACAAACATCAGTAATTTGTGAAGTGTTAGAGACAGGGACAATTGAGCATTTAATTCCAAGTTGGCAGGCCTCTCTGTTGCACAACTCTTAAGCCAGAGCTTCCCTTTCTAGTTAAGAGGCTAAAGCACTAGGACCTGGCCATCTCCTGTACCTATTGATAAATAAGAAATAGAAAAGGTTTTATTGTAACATTTTAATATAAAATGTTTCCTTTGCATTTAGAGTTTACAAAAGCTCTCTCATAGATTGATCACTGGCTAAAGGACAGGAAACAAAGGATAGGGTAAACAGTGAGGTGGCAAAATTTGCAGATGATACCAAACTGCTCAAGATAGTTAAGACCAAAGCAGACTGTGAAGAGCTTCAAAAAGATCTCACCAAACTAAATGATTGGGCTACAAAATGGAAAATGAAAGTTAATGCTGGTAAATGTAAAGTAATGCACATTGGAAAAAATAATCCCAACTATATATACAACATGATGGGGATTAATTTAGCTATAACTACTCGAGAGAGAGATCTTGGAGTCACTGTGGATAACATCCACTCAATGTGCAGCGGCAGTCAAAAAAGCAAACAGAATGTTAGGAATATTTAAAAAGGGATCAAGAATAAGACAGAGAGCACCTTATTGCCTCTATATAAAACCATGGTATGCCCACATCTAGAATACTGTGTACAGATGTGGTTACCTCATCTCTAAAAAAGATATATTGGCATTGGAAAAGGTTCAGAAAAGGACAACAAACACAACTAGTGAAAACCTGGAGAAAATCCTTCCTTTAAAACACATGCTCTTCCCAACTTCCAGCTGGTTTCTTTAATTTTTATTCTGGCATTGTCACAATTAATGTAGTAAATTTAAGCAACAACCATATAGGATATGCAAGAAGTTAAGCATCCGTTCAGGCTGTAAGGGTGCGTCTATACTGCACTGTAACTTGAAATAAGATATGCAATTTGAGCTATGCAAATTGCATGTCTAATTTCGATGCTTATTTTGCCAAATGATAGCTTATTTTGTCATTTGGCGCTGTCCACACAGCACCAAATTTTGAAATAAAGCACTATTCCAAAACGTCCCTTACTCCTCATGTAATGAGGTTTACAGGGATGTTGGAATAGTGAGCCCAAAATAACTGGCTTGCTGTGAAGATAAGGGATAGCTATTTCGGGATACTCCGGTATCCTGAAATATTGTTGTAGCGTAGCTGTACCCTGAAAGAACCATAATAAATATGGAAATCAAACCAACACAGAGGATACGTCTACACAGAATGCTTATTTCAACATAAGCTATTTTGGAATTTTTTCCCGAAATAGTTTATTTCAAAATAGCATATCTATGCTACAAGGAAGCCTCAAAATTAGTCCGAGGCAGGCTTCCCTAATGTGGACATTGTACCTCAACTTAGAGACTCAGCAGGCACTGGGGAGTAATTACTTAGAATGGTCATGGGAGGGAGCTATTTTGAAATAGCAGCAGTGGAGAGTCTACACTACTGCTATTCTAGACTAGCTATTTTGGAATAAGCGTTAATCCTCGTGGAATGAGGTTTACAGGTTTTTAAATAAGCCATCCGTTATTTCAAGATTATTTCAAAATAACAGATTTGCTGTGTAGACGCTCGCATTGTTATTTCAAAATAATGTTGGTTATTTCAAAATAACTGCTGTGCAGATGCACCCAGAGTGACTATGCCCTGTCAAAGTCAAAGAAAGCACAATAGTAGACAGAAACCAGTGAAGGAGTATGGCTGTGACAATCATTTACTTCTCATTTATCAGGTGGTTGGAGAGGCACTAGCCAACATTCAAATATGATGACATTTAACGTGACATAAGATAGTTGGATTCAAGCTCCTATCAAAGGAAGCAAGGAGAGCAGCAGAATACGGACATGGGATTTCAGAAAAGCACACTGACTCCCTCAGGGTATGTCTACACTACAAAGTTAGTTCGAACTAACGGACGTTAGTTCAAACTAACTTTAATAGGCACTACACTAGCGCGCCGCTAGTTCGAATTTAATTCGAACTAGCGGAGCGCTTAGTTCGAACTAGGAAAACCTCATTTTACGAGGATTAAGCCTAGTCTGAACTAGCTAGTTCGAATTAAGGGGTGGTAGCCCCTTAATTCTAACTAGTGGGAGGCTAGCCCTCCCCAGCTTTCCCTGGTGGCCACTCTGGCCAACACCAGGGAAACTCGTCAGCCCCCCTCCCGGCCCCGGATCCCTTAAAGGGGCACGGGCTGGCTATGGTGCCCGTGCCAGGTGCAAGCCTGCCAGCACCCAGCCAGCAGACCCTGCACCTGGCACGGATCGAGCCACCCACCCGATGCCCCCCAGCCATCCCCCTCTTCCTGGGACCAGGCTGGCGGCTCCCGGGAGCTTGCCCGGGACCGCAAGAGTCGGGCACCCACCTGGGCTAGTGTGGACATCGTGGACCTCGTCCACGACCTCCGCACTAAGCACAGGAAAGTGGCCGGCTAGGGCAGGAGAGCTGCCAGCCTGCCCACCCAGGAGCAGGTGTGCATGAAAATCAAGGTGGTCCACTGAGACCCCCGACCCTGAGCCCTGAGCTTACAATGGCCATACTGGGTCAGACCAAAGGTCCATCTAGCCCAGTAGCCTGTCTGCTGACAGCGGCTAACCCTAGGGACCCTGGAGGGGATGGGCCGAAGACAGTGACCAAGCCATTTGTCTCGTGCCATCCCTCTCCAGCCTTCCACAAACCTTGGGCAGGGACACCACTCCTACCCCCTGGCTAATACCACTCCATGGACCCAACCTCCATGACTTGATCTCACTTCCCTTTAAACTCTGTTCTAGTTCTAGCCTTCACAGCCTTCTGCAGCAAGGAGTTCCACAGGTTGACTCTTTGCTTTGCGAAGAACAACTTTCTGTTACAAGTTTGAAGCCTGCTACCCATTCCTTTCCTTTGGTGTCCTCTAGTCCTTCTATTATGGGAACTAATGAAGAACTTTTCTGTATGCACCCTCTCCACCCAACTCCTGCTTTTAGAGACCTCTATCCTGTCCCCCCTCAGTCTCCTCTTTTCTAAGCTGAAAAGTCCCAGTCTCTTTAGCCTCTCTTCATATGGGACCTGTTCCCAACCCCTGATCATTTTAGTTGCCCTCCCCTCTCCCACCCTCTCTCTTCCCCTCTCCCACCTCCTTTTCCCAGTCTCCCCCAGTTTTGTTCAATAAAGACAGATTCCATTTTTGAACACAATTGTCCTTTATTTTGTACATCAAGAAGAGGGGCTAAGGAAGGGTAAGTGGAAGGAGGTGAGGGAGGAATGGGGTACGCGCCCCCAATGGGGAGGACTGGGCTGGCTCTGTGGGCTTCTGGGGTGGAAGCTCTCCTGCAGCCCCCCAATTGCTCCCTCTTCCCAGATGGCAGCCTGCGGCAAGTGCAGCCGGGCTGATGGCCGAGTGCTGTGATGTGCCCAGTGTGGGTAGTCCGGGCACTCCAAGCCAGAACTGCTTTGCAAGCGGGGCACCCCTGAGAACTGTCTGTCTGGGGTGGGGTTCGGGACCCTTTAAGCACAGCCCTCGGCTAGCCTGAGACAGCCTCTCCACGCTCTAAGTCCTCCTCTGATGCCCTGCCGGCACTGCTTCCGGCCATCCTTAAGCCTGGTTCAGGGTCCACTTAATGTGGACATGCTAGTTCGAATTAGCAAAACGCTAATTCGAATTAGTTTTTTAGTCTGGATCCGTTAGTTCGAATTAGCTTAGTTTGAATTAACTAATTCGAACTAAGTTAATTCGAATTAACGTTATAGTGTAGACATACCCTCAGGGAACTGATGGACAAGATCACCACGGAGGCTAATATGAAAGGGAAAAGAGTCTAGGATAGCTGACTGTATTTTAAAGAAGCCTTATTGTGGGCCCAGGAACAAACCATCCCAATGTGCACGAAGAATAGCAAACATGATAAGTGATTATCTTTACAGAGAAATCTTTGGTGAGTTTAAACACAAAAAGGAAGCTTACAAGAAGTAGAAACTTGGACAGATGACTAGGGAAGAATATAAATATATTGCTCAAACTTGGTCCAGGGTGACACAGACAAATTGGAGGATTGGACCAAAACAAATCTGATGAGGTTCACAAGGACAAGCGCAGAGCCATGTGCATTGAATGGAAGAATCCCAAGCACTGCTACAAGCTGGAGACAAACTGGCTAAGCAGTCAGTTATGCAGAAAAGGGCCTGGGGATTACACTGGATGAGTCAACAGTGTGCCCTTATTGCCAAGAAGGCTAATGGCATACTGGCCTTCATTAGTAGGATCATTGCCAGCCGGCTTAGGGAAGAGATTAGCACTGATGAGGCTACCTCCGTATTGCATCCAGTTTTGAAACCCTCACTACAAAAAGGTTGTGGACGAATTGGAGTGTCCAGTGGAGGGCAACCAAATGATTAGGGTGCTGAGGCACATGGCTTATGAGGAGAGGCTGAGGGAACTGGGCTTATTTAGCCTGCAGAACAGAAGAGTGAGGGGGAAATTGATAACAGTCTTCAATTACTTGAAAGGAGGCCTCCAAAGAGGATGGAGCAAGATTATTCTCCGTGGTGGCAGATGATAGAATGAGGAGTAATGGTTGCAGTAGAGGAGGTTTATGTTGGATATTAGAAAAATCTACTTGATCGAGAGGGTGGTGAAACACTGGAATGGGTTGCCTAGGAAGGTGGTGGAATCTCCATCCCTAAAGGTTTTAAGGCCAGGTTCGACAAAGCCTTGGCTAGAATCATTTAATTGAAGTTAGTCCTGCTTTTACAGGAGGTTGAACTAAGTGACTTCCAGAGGTCTTTTCTAATAGACCTTATACACAAGCAAGACTACCTGTCCTTTCCTGATTACTCTTTTTGGTCAGTCCTCAATCATGTCCAGTAAAAAAAATAATTTAAAATATAATAATACTAATCCATGCTGCCAAGTATTAATTAAATAAGTTAAAAATTTCATATATAAAAAGACAGGTAAAAACGTAGCCAGGAATATAGAGGTACTAACAAGCAATTAACCATGATGAAAAAGAAAAAAACAAAGTTATAATATTGGGAATATGTACAAAATAAATCTATAAGGATTCTCAGAATGGAGCTGGGATCACTATTTGTCACTGAATATAGCCAGCATTTTGGTAATGGCATACAACACGAGTCTATGTATGGTTTCCTTAAAAAAATTTTCTCTCTGATTTTGAAGGAGCTTTAATAATTCATCATTAGCTTGGCCCCATTTGCCTTGAGCCCCAATTATAAGGCCAAAAAAGTGGACATTTCTACTCCCAGTTAGTTATTTACTATCCTCTTCCAAATCAGAGTAATACGTTGCCTTTTCCCTGTGGGCCTTCTCCAAATGATCAAAATTGTCTTCCCGACGAATGGTAACATTCACCACCACTGCAGTTTCCCCTCTAACAAAAACAATAACAAGCTTACTCAAATAGCCATCATAGAGCCACTATCGCTTTCCATCCTAACTTACCTATTTTATGCTAATTGAGTCTACTTTTCACATTAATAGAATGAGGCTAAGTAGGTCGCAAAAAGTCTGAGTATAAAAAGGTCTAACTTTTGTTACTTTACATATCACTTCTCAATATAGCACAGTAAATTTCTCCCCCCGACAGTGGAATATAATGATGCTGTTAACACCATTCTGATACCTCTCAAATGATATGTTTTCCTAGGGTAAAAAATGCTGTCACCTATTTGAGGATACACTAAACTGCAAAGTAGGAGCTGTACTGTTTAACAGTGCTCCATAATGAGTATACTCTCGGACACTCTCATCATTCTTCCTACTACTTCTTGCAGCTGAAGTCTTGCTTAATATTTAGGGTGACACGGCATGGCGATACATAAAAAGGGATGCTCATTTGTTCCAGTTATTCATTCACAGTGACTGAATGTAATTGGCCTTCTCCCCCACACTCGAATCCATCTCCTATGGCAATCATACCACTTAATGGGTTTGTTAAATAGCTTCTCCTATGTAAAACAAATGATAAATAAATAGTGTGGAGTTGTTTCTTTTTTGTTTTAACCCTGGGGTTCCCCATGCTGAAAAGGAAGGAGTTCTTTCTTTTTGCACTATTTTTTTTAAACCTATGTATCCTGCACTGCCTCCCCTGTATCCTTGCCGAAAATCTCATGCTGTCGATGCAAGAATCTTCTCCTCTGCAGTTCTTGTAGTTGGAAGAGATTTCTTGAGACTTTCTACTTCACTGACTCTCCTCACATCCAATTACAGATATAAACATTCCCTCCCTACTTGTGTTTTACCTCTTAATTTCTTTCATCTGCTATTATTTAAGTCTCAAAGGCTTTCATTTGGAAAACAGCTTGTATGAAAGATGTTATACAAAATAAAGTTGTGTTGCATTGTATTCAGCAAAAAAGATCAATGGCCTACAAAAGCTTTTGTATGATTACAGACCTGTCTTCTAGATAAGCTGAGGGTTTCACTAGGAAATTAACCATGCTGGAGAAATATTATCTGTTTCTGAGTCTTCTGTTTGCTACCTACTGGGGAATCACAAAGAAGAATTTTATGCTAATCTCCGTAATTCAGGCCAATGAAAAATAGGCCCTTTACAAACAATGAATCATTCTGACTTCATTGTGGCAAAATTGAATCCACATTAAATTTGGAGTCACTGTTCTCCTGCACTCCGTAACTGGGGACCTGACAAAATTAATCAAATTATTTATCTCCTCTCATTTCAGGTATTCATCATGCATTGTTTGATTCAACTAAACCTCATCCCACGAGGCATACTGGGGAGGTCGACAAATGTCTTTGATGTCTACCGCGGAGCGTCCAGACTACAGCACTGTGCCGCCAAACAGCTGATTGGCACAGCGCGGCAGCCATTTTAATTTAAATGAAGCTGCGATTATTTAAATCGCCGCTTCATTTGGGTATGTCTAGTAAACTAATCTACATGGCTCTGATGACAGAGCCATGTAGTCTAGACATACCCTGAGGTGCCACAGGACTACTCATTATTTTAAGTTACAGACTAATGCAGCTATCCCTCTGAGACTTTTACATTTCCTTAGATGTACAAGAGTGGGATCGACAAAGATATTCAGATTCCTACTTCCATTTTTACACACTACTGCAATTCCCAGAATTCCCACTCGGCAGTTGCCTAACCCTGTAGTGCTAAGTAAGTTTAGATACCTAAGATACCCTTTTGGGAAAAATGCACAGCTGCCTGACAATAGTCACTCAGGTGCCTATCTTCTTCCAAAGCCCCAGAGCAACTTACACAGTGAAGGAGAGAGGCACGATTTCGTAGACTAAATTGTGTGCAGGAGCCAGGGGAGCCAACAGACTCACCTGACCCCTGAGCAAGAGGGAGCATGGCTCTGAGGGTATGTCTACACTACAAAGTAAGTTCGAACTAACGGATGTTAGTTCGAACTAACTTTCATAGGCGCTACACTAGTGCTCCGTTAGTTCGAACTTAATTCGAAATAACGGAGCGCTTAGTTTGAACTAGGTAAACCTCATTTTACGAGGATTAAGCCTAGTTCGAACTAGCTAGTTCGAATTAAGGGCTGTGTAGACCCTTAATTCAAACTAGTGGGAGGCTAGCCCTTCCCAGTTTTCGCTGGTGGCCACTCTGGCCAACACCAGGGAAACTCTATTGCCCCCCTCCCGGCTTTCGCCTCCTCCCGCCCCCCCTTTGTCCGTGGGGCGGCCCATCCCCTCCTCACAGCGCCCCTCCCCCCTGGCTCGGTGGCCGACGAGTGCCATACCTGCATGAGCACCGCTCCGATGGTGGATCTCCCCACGCCGAACTGGTTCCCGATGGATCGGTAGCTGTCCGGCGTGGAGAGCTTCCAGAGGGCGATGGCCACCCGCTTCTGGAGGGGGATCGCGGGCCTCATGCGAGTGTCCCTTCTGCGCTGGGCAGGGGTGAGCCACTCGCAGAGCTCCAGGAAGGTGTCCCTCCTCATCCTGAAGTTCTGGGTCCACTGTCGGTCCTCCCAGCGCTCCAGGACGATGCGGTCCCACCAGTCGGTGCTGGTGTCCAGACGCCAGACGTGGCAGGGCATGCCGGTGCCGGGGCGCCGCCGCGGCTCCTCCACGGCCCCCACGGCGGCCAGGCGGAGAGGCAGGGGGCTGACGTGCACCAGGAGGTGCCAGGCAGCCGCGAGCCATTGGTGGCAGGCTTGCAGCAGCAAGTCCAGAAAATGCACCAGAAGGTGCAGGGCGAGCTGTGGCTCCATGTTGCCACCTGCGGCGGCCCCCCCCGAAGGGAAGCACCGACACAGATGGGCACAGAGACCAACTCTTTGCTGTCCCTCGGCGAGGTTGGCAAGCAAGCAGGAAAAGCTGAGAACCGGCTGTCCAGGGGGGGTCCCTTTAAGCTCAAGCCTCAGATAGCCTCAGACAGCAGCCACACAAAGCAACTACTGACCTGATGCCCTGCCAGAACCGGTTTCAGCTGCCCTTAAATGCCTCCCTGCGTCCAATCAGTGTGGCCGCGCTAGTTCGAATTAGCAAAACACTAATTCGAACTAGTTTTTAGTTCTAGACACGTTAGTTTGAATTAGCTTAGTTCGAATTAACTAATTCGAACTAAGTTAGTTCGAATTAGCGCTGTAGTGTAGACATACCCTGAGCTACTGGAAGGGGTGGGACCTTGGGTGGAAGGGGGCGGAGACAAGGGAAGCCATCCCTCAGCACTTCTCAGACTGAACTCTGCCCCCCTCGCCCCAGCCCTCAGTGCCATCTGGAGCACAACACCCGGGGCCCTGAAGTGTTGCGTGGAGCTCCAGCAGTGATTTAAAGGACTCAGGCCTCCACTGCTGCAGTAGGGATCGCAGTGGCAACTGGGGGAGCCCTGGCCCCCTTTGAATCTCTGGACCCCAGGGCAGTTGTCTCCTTTACCTCCCCTCCTCCCGCTGATGGGCCTGGTAGGGCCTGAAGGAGCAGACAAGCCCCTCAGGAAAGTGCATCAGGGAGAGGAAGAGAATAGAACCTTCCTTATAACCTTTAGCCTAGTATTTATGGTTCTTATCTAAGATGTGGTAGATACCCCAATTCAAGTCCTTCCTTTGCTTGATAAGAAGGGATTTGAACCTAGACCTGCCACACCTTGAGTGAGTGCCTCAACCAGGGGCTGTGGAATTCTTGGATGTTAGTTTCCCTCAATCTCTCCTATTGAAGTTGTTCCCCTTTAATGCTAAATTCCATGTGAAGTGGCCAAGGGAAAGAGTGAGAATGGGTATATAGAAGAGTGGCTAGGCCAGTGTTTCTTAAACTTTTTAAGACCAAGGAACACCAAACAATAATATTTTTATGACGATTTTTTGTTGAGGAAATAAAAAAGGTCAGGGGGGAAAAAGGGTCGGGGGACGGGGAGAGTTAAAAACAAAAAGAAGTCACCTGTCCCTTTAAGGGTGGCCATTTTGAATTCTGTTGTTCTCAGTGGCACGCTTCCGACTGCCTCGTGGCACACTGGTGTGCCGCGGAACACAGTTTAAGAAACACTGGGCTAGACCTTCACCAAAGATGTGACAGAACCTTTGTCCTTTGAACCAGGGGACTCTCCAGTACTCTGGGTGAGTACCCTGCCTACTTGACTAACAGTTATGAGGGAGGTCCCCTGGTCTGTGAATCACAAACTGAGATCAATGCCTAACGCCAGGCTGCACAGAAACACCTAACTTTGCTACAAGGGTGGGGTGCAGCACCCCCATGTGGGTCATCCTCTCCCATCTGCTTGCTTAGGTGGCTCACTGCCTCGTGTGTTGACTTTGTGATTGCAATCAAACACACCTGTCTCTCCCAATTCATTCTATAGGGAGTGTCTCCACCTCTAAGTCCCTTTTTGGACCTAGACCAAGAGGATTAAATCAGTTCTCTTAAACTGGAGATGGAAGACCAGTAAGAATGGGACAATTGTTCATTTCACACTGGTGCAGGGCTAAGGGGAATAGAGATTTTGATTGCTCAGAATAACAACAGGAGCTGCACAAGAGTTTGTGATGCCTAAGACGAGATCATTACTTGGACTTTCAAAGGTTTCATGGTTGAATTTCAATGGCATTTCCTTATTACACTGGATTTTAGATTCTTTCCCTGGACATAGTATGGACATGATAATTATTATTTGCATTAGTTGGAAAAGTGGTAGGAAGCTTTCTTCCTTGTAGATATTTATATTATTGTTGGGTTGTGAATGTGCTACATATTATGTAACTTTTTCTAATGACTTCTTCTACAATGTAATGGTTGGGGTGCACTTACACATCAAAGCATGTTACATAATCTACTCACTCCCTCCTCCCCCATGACATTTAAAGAAAAGTTTAGGCCAGAACTGTCAAACTTGTGGCCTTAGTTAGGCAACTAAATACATATAGACACCTAAATAAGTGGCTTGATTTTCCAGCTGAAGTCAATGGGAATGACAATGGGCTCTTCTAGAAATCAGGTGTCTTAGGTGAACAAGCCAAGGCTGATATAGCTCAGATGTATATAGTTTGAATAATTCTACAGACACATTGTTGGCCAAGTACTGCCCACATTTCGCCCTATGAAAGTCACTAAAATAAATAGGGTCGGTCCAGCTGTTAGTGCAGGATACCATGTTAGTGCAGGATACCAACCAGATACCAAGAGAAATGACACCACCGGTCACTGGTGAAAGACCTGAAGAAAGAGGGATATTTTGCAGTGAGCACAGTAGATTCCAGGCATGTCAGTTGACTACACCCTAGCACAAGAGTGGGTAACCCAAGACCTAGAGACTGGATGCAGCCCCTGGCTTCCTTTGATCTGGCCCCGAAAGCTCGGGGCTCCCCCCAGTACTCACTGGAAGCCTGTGCTGGTGCTCCAGCCCCTACCCCTCGCCACTCTACCACTGGGCCTGGAGCACACAGTCTAGTAGCCTGGTGTGTTAGAGGAACATGGGGAGTGTCTTTCTTTTTCTCAGTTTGGGGCCACGTCCATCAGGGTTTGGTTTTTCTTTTTGGCTTCTTACTTGTGTGCAGCCCCCGACTGACTTTTCTGTGGGATAGCGGCCCGACCCAAAAAAGGTTCCTCACCCCCGCCTTAGTCCATCTCATGAGCGCCTCTGTCAGGATGTGCCACAACAGCTAGTGCCATGATGGGTATACAAGGCCTGATCCAGAGTCCAGCAAAATCAATGGCCGGGCCATAGCAAAAGATTACCACAGAGCTAACAGCGATAGTAAACAAGATAGGCTTGTATTATGGGGAATAAGCACCCCTGAATGTCACATGAGCACATAGGTGCTGGGACTAGGGGTGTGAATGGTGCTGCAACACCTCCTGACTTGAAGTGCTTTCCATTATACACAGTTTTGGCTCAGAAACTCTCACACGTCCACTATACAAATTGGTCCAGTGCCCCTGCCCGCAGCCAGGAAAGACTGCAGAGCACAGTGTAATGTGCAGTTATTTACCTGCCCTTATCAAAAGCATATCTGTCTTTGATTTTTTATGTATGACTATAAGGAAAGAGCATGTTTTTGCTCTCCAGATTTGCTTATGCTTATGTTTGCGAGTGCTCAGTACTTCAAGTTTTGAATAAATCAGAGCAGACACCTTTCGCACTGGATACAGTCATGACAGACACAACAGCATCAACTCCCATCTGCTTCTTACAATACCTCTTAGGGGAGTGAAAGCCCATGTATGGAACTGAGTTATTTATATTGTCTTTTAAGTTTTTTCATCTTCTGTGGGAAAGCAAGACTAGACCTCAATTATTGGGCAGCAGTTGCAGATTCCCTTCCAGGAAGTACAGCACTTGTGGTTCTGGAGTAATAGTCCCAGTCATTGTTTCTGTAAGGAGGCGTGTTTCCAGGAAAGTTGTCCTAAAATGTGGATATTAATACTGATCCAGTAATTCATTCTCAATATCACCAACCACAATGGATATAGAGAGACAGAATCGGACTACAGAGAGATCCTGAAAATTCATTTTCTCTGATCCATAAAAGCAAAGCAAAGGACAGTAGAGAGCACAATGGAGTGAACCCCCCCTCCAAACTAATTACCAGTGATAAAAATACTAAGTGCTATTCAACATGTACTATGTTTAAAAAGAAGACATTACGAGTGCAGCAGAAATACCAAAATTCCATATTTAAATATAATAATGAATATAGTGCACATAGAGAAGGAAATATGGCTAATGGGAAACTAGACTAAGAAAATCTAGGAACAATCATAGCGCTGTATTATCACATCCTTGTTGATGTTGAGTTAGTACCTTACTCTTCAAATACTCACCCTGATTTTCCTTTGATTTGCATTATTACTTGGTGAGGGGCAAGTTATTTCTCAACATAGCACAATCAGACTTATACTTTCTTTGTCCCTGACAGAATAATGCGAAGAATGATTTAAAATAACTATGTTCTTGTTTGTCTAACTGGGTGACTTTCAGAACTCACTCTGGAATATATTTCTGGCTCTGAGCTGTATTGGGTGCAGACAGAGCAGAAAGATGGGATTTTCAAAATTGTTCAATATTGACCTAATTCTGCTATCAATGAATTCACTTATGTGAGAAAGCGCAACTCAACACCAGTAAGGATGGTGAATTTTAGCCTTTACGTGAAATGTACAAAAGTTACTTACGGCACCTCCTGGGTACTCTTGGAAAACATTCTTTGTCGTCTCCACTTCCAACTCGCTACCTTCTTCCATTCCTTCCTCTTTCGCTTGCAATAATTTTCCTGTTAAGCATCACCTCTCACGTCTTCTGCTAATAATTATCAGATAGCCTTTGAAATATCAGCACCTGGGGCCAGTTAAATAACAGAGCCTGATGCCAGTTTTTGGATGACAGTTGAACTGACATCCTAATAGGGGAACACATACAAAATACTGCAAAAGTATTTAGTGTACATCTATAAAAGAAATCTATGCACAGAAGCTATTCCTGGGTCAAGGAGTGCACATGAACACTCACCTGCCATTTTCTTTAACGCCAATCTCTGGTCCCAGTTATGGAAGGCTGCCAGATACAATCTCCATAATATTTCAGTAGGGTTATGATGAGGGATGCCAGATTCTGTCAGATGATCCTATGTTATGGAAATTGCAGCATTAACTGGAGTCATCTCCTCTTTCCCAGTGACAGATAGACTCCAGGCCACCATCTGCCTGTTCTCCAAAGTTCTTGGAACTCTTCCTAGCATGGTGTCATCTGCAGATTTCATATTCTCCACTCCTTTCTTCAGGTCAGTAAAGAAAACACTGAAGAATATGAGACCCAGGACTGACCCCTGTGGGAATCCACTTGATACACCCTCCAAGTTTGACAGTGAATCCTGATAAATAGTCTTTGATTGCAGCCATTCAACCGGTTGTGCATCCACCTCATCATAATTGTATCTACATCACATTTCCCTAGTTAGCTTGTTAGTCCTTTTTTTTTTAATTGGGCTTATACTACTGCTGTCACAACATTGCCTATACACTTGGAGAGTATGACATACTGGGCTGAGTAAACCAATAAACCTCATTTTTTATGCAATCTCCCATTGTGTAATAAGCTACAATTTACAGTAAGCAATTTTCTTGCCATCCCATGTGACAGGTCTAGAAGAAATATCCTGTACCTAGGTCCCCTAACAAGGTTAGCCATACTAGTTATACCTATGGACATGTTCCCTTAGGAAATTTTAAAAATTGATCCAACTTGGTACCTTTCAGTGAATCACTACTAATGCCTTCAAATTATTTTCAATTCAATTTAAAAAAGCTTTGCTGGTCTGTTGTCTGGCCAAAGAGGAAATAGTTAATCATTTTTTAAAAATATTATTATACCCCCTGTTTTTGAATTGCTTAAATGACTCAATTCTAAATAGAAATATTGCACACTACAAAAAACAAAGTTTTCCTTTGTACCATCCCTCTCCCCCACTCTTAGTAATTCTCCTCGGCCTTAAGGAGCAGGACAACTTTTCTTCATCTGATAAAAGGATATGTTCCACATTAAGGCTGAAAAGGAGATTTTACACAGGGAAAATGTTAGGTGATAAAGTGTAAGTAAATATTGGGTTTTTGTATCTTCTGCAGATGATATACAGCAACCTGCCATGGAAGTTTTGCCTAAGTAAAGGGTACATGCAAAATATTTCGAACAGCACTTTCAAAAAAAGGTGTTCTTCCTCGTAAAATGAAGTTTACCGTGGTCAAAAAAACTACCATGTTCTTTCGATTTAATTTCGAAAGAACGCAGTATCAGTCTAGTCGCAGGGAAGTTTTTTCGAAAAAAGGCCACTTTTTCCGAAAAAAACCTGTAGTCTAGACACAGTCTAGGAGAAGGCCCCTGGTGGACAACTCCATGGCACTGGTGCACTGTAACTGTTTATTGGAAAGGTAAAGCTTCTTTCTGCAGGGTGCAAGCTAGTGTCTGAGGCTAATTCAAGACAAAAGTTCATTTCTGCAGATTCAAGGAACCACCCCAAACCTCTTCACTTTCCAGGGTTAAGGCTAAACTTCAGTTTGGCCATTAGAAATAAAATCATATAACTTTAATTGGAGTTGATCCTGCTTTGAGCAAGGGGTTGGACTAGATCAGTGTTTCTCAACCTTTTTTTTTTATAAAGTACCCCTTTAAAAAAAATTATAAGTACCCCCAGTACCTATAGTTTTCAGACACACAAGATTTTTTTCTACCATTGCAACACATTTGTTAAACAACTTAATCATAGCCAGCCGGGCAATGAAATTTTTGGTGTAAAAATTATAAACATAATGAAGCGCTGAAAAACTTAACACAAAAATTCAGTTTTCTCCAAATTTCAGTTGTGTTGATGTACCCCCCAGACTTCTTTCAATTACCCATAAGGGTACTTGTACCATTGGTTGAGAAACACTGGACTAGATGGCCTCCTGAGGTCTTTTACAACCCTAGTATTCTATTAACTTCATCTATGAATAAAAATATAGTGTTGTTAAAAATCTACAGGCAATATTCCCCATGGGGACAGGACAGAGAAAGAACCCCATGTGACAAGGGCCAATTATGTTGCTTAATGATCATTGACTTGCACTCAAATACCATGGTGAAGGGCTTGTTCTAGAAAACTAAAGGAACGTTTTAGGTATATAACTCATCCATTTTGTATTTGTACTAGTGATGCAATGGCAAGTATATCATAGCAAGGATTCATGAATGATTTGTTTAAATATCAGACACTGGTGGATATTTCAGGTGATCCTGCTGCAACAAACAATATACATCAATGCATATGCATCTCACTGGCCTGCAAAAACAATGTGTTAAAAAAATCTATTTTTCCAATCACAGATGGATAAACAGATGGATGGAAAAGTCCACCAAATAGTGTGTTGGCTGCCTCTCATTCTCTGAATTACTGCCAATAAATATCATATGGGTTGAACCTGTAAATGAACGTGATCCTATTAAATGAAGTCTTTTAAAGGGGGAAATGTCTGCTTGCCAATACTGGTAAAATGGAAATGCCACAGTGGACAGAATACGCTGTGGCAAAGAGACCGCACACCTAACCACAGCTTGCTCAGTACTTAATAAGCAAAACTAAAACTAAAAGAAACTGAAAGGGTACAATGTGTACATTTCTAAAGACTACCTGTAGGATGTTAAATTTTGGGCCCCATTAATACAAATATGAAAGAAAATGAAGATGTGTGCTCTCTGGGGATATTCTTCCTATTCAGGGAAAACTGTACCTTTGATGCTTCAGTGGATAGATGAGTTAGTCTGTACAGGAAAAAACAACAAACGGCTTGGTAGCACTTTATAGACTAACAAAACATATAGATGGTATCATGAGCTTTAGTGGGCACAGCCCATTTCTTCAGATGTGAAGATGTACCTCTGATGTGAAGCTATGTTTCAAAAACTGAATGTGTAAGGTCCCCTGTTCTCTGCCACTCAGCTGTCTCCAGATCAAATGATCTTAGATTAAAAATGAAAGGACCCATTTTCCAACGGCCTACACAGCAACATCAGTATGGGTCTGGGATGGAGGTGGGGCTATGGTTCCATCCTCTAACTGCTTGCTTTTAGGAAGTTACCTCTTCTGTGGTGCCCAGCCTCAGATAGTCCTCATTGCATGGACTGAGTTTGCTTCAGAGATTCAACGGGAGAGACTCCTTGCTTTTTTCTGTCACCTGATGCACCTGTGCATATCCAGATAGGTAACGCCTAGAAAGCCTAATCAAAAGAATAGTAATAGAGATGTAGCTGTTTTAGTCTGGTCTTGATGAAACAAAAGACAAGACTATGCAGCACTTTAAAGACTTAACAAGATGGTTTATTAGGTGATGAGCTTTTGTGGACCAGACCCACTTCCTGAGGTCAAAGGATCCTTGATCTCAGGAGCTGGGTCTGGCTCACGAAAGTTCATCACCTAATAAACCATCTTGTTAGTCTTTAAAGTGCTGTATAGTCCTGTCTCTTGTTTAATCAAAAGAAGAATACCATGTCACTAAGGGTATGTCTACACTACCCCCCTAGTTCGAACTAGGGGGGGTAACGTAGTCATACGGAGTTGCAAATGAAGCCCGGGATTTGAATTTCCCGGGCTTCATTTGCATAAAGCCGGCCGCGCCATTTTTAAATGCCAGCTAGGTCGGACCCCGTGCCGCGCGGCTACACGCGGCACGGACTAGCTAGTTCGGATTAGGCTTCCTAATCAAAACTAGCTGTACACCTCATTCCAGATAGGTGGAACGAGGTGTACAGTTAGTTCGGATTAGGAAGCCTAATCCGAACTAGCTAGTCCGTGCCACGTGTAGCCGCGCGGCACGGGGTCTGACCTAGCCGGCATTTAAAAATGGCACCCACCAGCTTTATGCAAATGAAGCCGGGGAGATTCAAATCCCGGGCTTCATTTGCAACTCCGTATGACTACACTACCCCCCCTAGTTTGAACTAGGGGGGTAGTGTAGACATACCCTAAGAGTACATCTAGACCACGAGGATCTATTGGAAAAAGATATGCAAAATGTGCTCCTCATTTTGCATATCTTTTTCCAATACCTTTGTCAGAAGAGGCTTTTCCGAAATTTGGCCCGTCTAGACTGGGCCAAATTTTGGGAAAAAAACCCTCTTTCAAAAGCCCCCTTTTCCCTCATAGAATGAGGAATACAGGAGCTTCCGAAAGAGCATGTTTGCTCTTCCGGAAAAAAAAAAGCGCAGAAGAGCAAACACATTCCCTGGATGTGGCAGAGTTTTTTTCGGGATAACTCCAGTATCCTGAAAACCTCCCACAGTCTAGCCGTACCCTAAGCCTTGTACAAACACATTGGGAGACCACCCTTGCACCCCAATTAGTTTACAGTCCCACCACAACACTCCAAGCTCCCAGGGGAAAATTCCCCGTCCTGGGCTACTCCTTACCAGTCACTTCCAGCTAGTTCTCTCCAGTGCTTCCTTCCATACCTCAGTCTTCTGCTGACTGGTTTCTGTGGCTTGTTCCATTGGCAGTTCCTCCTCTGGACCTCCAGCAGCACCTCCTTCCCCAGCAGCAGTCAGCCCAGATTGAGCAGATCCACAAGCCTTTATAGCTGACTTCCAGTTGGAGCATGCCCAGCAGGGCTGTGGGGGCGAGGCTTGGAGAGCCAGGTTAGCCCCAGGGCATGGCTGATACACCCCGACACACAAACAAGTTAGTCTGCTTTTCAAAATCATTTCATTTTTATCAAAACAAATAACACTAGTGCAAGGGGCTTAAATTTGATGTAAAGAGTATGCCTTTTAAAAATTGGATTTGTTTACAGTGAGGTTATAAATAAATCATGGCAGGAACAAGATGACTAAGTCAAGACAGCACTGAGTAAGTAAAAGAGACATTAAACCCACATCTTCCAAGATGGTGGTTATAGTGCTACTGCCAAGTGATTAAGACAGTTCAATAAAAAAAAACTTGTTAGAAGCAAGTTCATGTTAAAAATGATCAGAGAAAAAAGCATGTTGACTTTCAGTCAGAGAATACTGATAAGTGTTACCAATACTAAACTGATGCAAAAGAACATATGCGTGGGGTGGTTAGCACGTGAAAATATATACTACAAGAGAGGTAAGGATAACCATAGGAATTTTTTATTAAACTAGACATTTGAATTTCATGACCATGGAGACATGTGACATGACTAGGTAGATATCCAGTTTGGTGTAAGAAAAACAGCCCACAGTGGACAGACAATAAGTAGACTAAACAGGAATGATTCCGGTCAGATGAAATTCTTATAAACAGCAACAAAAATGTATACTTACTCAGTGAAAAGAGGCTGTGTATCTCAAAATGCTTTAAAGAGCTTAAATAACTTTCATGTTATAATGAATACTCTAGCACTATTTGTTATTTTTAAAGTTTTTCTAGGTACAGACTAACTCGGCTACGCCTCTGACGCTTTTTTCATGATATAGACAGAGATTGCTTACCTTAAAGTAACTGGAGTTATTTGAGAAGCATGGACCCTGTGTATGTGTATGTATGTGTTCCATGTATGTGTTCCATGCACCCGAGACCGGAAGATTTTTCAGTAGTAGTGTCCATATATCTGTGCCAGGCTGTGTCTAGACTACACCTCTCTGTCGAAAGAGAAATATAGATTAGACACATCGAAATTGCTAATGAAGCAGGGATTTATATATCCCCACACTTAATTAGCATAAACATGGCCACTGCTTTTTTTTCGAAATGGAGCTTTTTCTAAAAAAAGGCAGTCTAGATGGGGATCTGTCAAACCCTTTTTCGACAGATCCTGTATTCCTCAAAAAATGAGGTTTACAGGATCTGTCAAAAAAGGGTTTATTTTCGACAGATCCAAGTCTAGACTGCCATTTTTTTCAAAAAAGCTCCGTTTTGAAAAAAAGCTGCGGCCATGTTTATGCTAATGAAGCGCGGGGTATTTAAATCCCTGCTTCATTAGCAATTTCGATGTGCTTGATTTGCATCCCTCTGTCAACAGAGGGATGTAGTCTAGATGTAGCCCCAGTGACTTATGCCTCCTTGTGCTCAGAATCGATGGTATCAGCGGAGCTGTGCAACAAACACTTCTCCAGTCCTTACTCTGTCATGAATCAAGAGATGATCTGAGCAGAGGGGGAACAGGAGGGGATGCAAAATACACATAGGGACCAGCACCCTCAAAAAACTCCTGTTATTATAAGCTATGTAACCGCTATTTCTTCTTCACAGGCTAGATATTAATTATGGGTGACTCCCAAGCTGTACTTGAAGATGGTGTGAGGATGTATGTTGCACTACCGATTGTAGTATTGTAGCTGCAAAGAAAATATACAAGGATGAAGCTTGAACCATGACATAATACCTTTTGGAAGGCACGATGGAGCCTCTGATCACCAGTCTAAAATTTCCAAGAGGGGAACTCCTGTCGGGGAAACCACCAAGGTGGCTTGTGTTGTAGTAGAGTGTGCCTTGACACTCGGAGGGAAAAAGTCTTCTATAAACTCCAAGCAGAGAACACATCGAGAGATTAATTTGTGAACACACTTTCATCCTCTCAACAATGAATCAGTGCCTTTGAGACTTCCTAAAGGACTTTGTCCTTTATAAGAAGAGGAATAGAGCTCTATAGATGTTCAAAAGTGAAGTGATATATTAGCAGGCGTGTTGTAAAGAAGACATGAAAATAATTCTTCCACTCTACTCAGTGACTCTGCTGGTAAAGCCTCAGCTGTAGCACCGTGTCCAGTTCTGGACTTTTGGGCAAGATGTGAACAAACTGGAAAAATCCAAAGGAGTGAAACAAAAATGATTAAAGGTCTAAAAAACACGACCTATGAGGAAAAACTAGAAAAACTGGTTTTGTTTAGTCTGGAGAAGAGAATACTCAGGGGATACATAACAGTCTAAGTATGTACAAGTACGTTATCAAGCGAATGATGATAAATTGTTCTCCTGCCCTGTAAAAAATTACAAGAAGCAATGGGCTTAAATTGCAACAAGTGAGATTTATGTTAAATATTAGGAGAAACATACTGAAAAGGTAGTTGAGCACTGGAACACATTACTCAGAGAGGTTGTGGAATCTCCATCATTGAAATTTTTAAGAAGAGGTTAGACAAATACCGAACATGGATGGTTGAGATAATACTGAGACCTACCTTGGTACGGGGACCAAACTAAATGACCTACTAAGATACTTTCCAGCCCTACATTTCTATTATTACGTCTCTGAGGGAGGCAGCCAGACCTGCCTCATAATGATCAGAGTTGCCAGGGAGCATGAAGCTGTATATAAGATGACGGATAAGATCATAAGACTGGCCATACTGGGTCAGACCAAAGGTCCATCTAGCCCAATATTCCAAGAATGGACAATGCCAGATGTTTCAGAGGGGATGAACAGGATGTCTGAAGGATGATCTGGCCATTAACTTCCCGTTATCAAGTTTAGCTTAGAACATGTGCCTAAGCTCCTGTGGCAGTATATTAGTGAATTCTGACAGTTTATTATGATTAATAAAGTCATAGTTGGACATTCATGCCTAGTAATGTGTTATAGGGAATAAGTAGCTGATGAAATTATTTTTTCAGTCAAAGATATCTCTCTCCTTGGCACCCTTGTTCTACGGAATGACGTACAATGGTGCAGCCTATTACAGTACATGACAGCCTGGACCACTAGAGAGTTTGGATTAGGATGGGAATAAGTTTGGATACAGTGCCTCTTCCTTCACCAAGCATTGAGGGACCTCTCTGTGAGGTGATCTGTAATGGGGGGCCCCAGGCCCTTTGAAGTCCCCTGCCGGAGGTCTTCAGATCTTACCACACCCACCACAGGAAAAGAGCAATGTGTGTGCGGGGGTGTCCTCCAGGCCTGTCTTGACAGGCTTCAGAGAAGCAGCCAATCAGAGAACAGCAGGCTCAGTTAAAAGGAGCTGCTGGACCTGAGTAGGTCATTTCCTGGCAGGGACCAGAGGAGCAAGGAAGGTGCTTTCTGCCAGTTGCTGGAGTTTAAGAGAGTGCCAGGAGACATTCCATAGGGAAGAGCATCAGCCCTGAGGTAAGGGTGCAGAGGAAGCAGCTATGTTGGAAGTGACCTAGGGAATAACAGCAGCAACTATTACAGGAAGCAGCTCATAGCTGCTATTTAGAGGTCACAACCTGGAGGAGTATGCAGGTCAGGGTCCCATTATCAGCCATTGGTGGGGTGGCCTAAGTCCTGAGAAAGGGATAAAACTTGGTTAGAGGCCCAAGTGAAGGGCAGCACTTAGAGTTAGAGTGGAGGAAGCCCTGTGGGCATTGCTCTATACCAGGGCAGACACGCACTTAAAGCTAGCCCAGAAGGGACTGAAAACTAAACCCAAAGACATGGATAAAGATACCAACAAGGGCACTCTCGTAGGTGTCAATGGACCTTTGAGAACTGAGCAAGAGAATTGCAGATACCAACAAGGGAATTGTGATAGGCCCTGCTGAACTTTTGTTACCCGAGAAGCGGTTTGTTTATTCACACATTTGACCTTGTGACTTAGTAGGAAGGCTGAGCTACAGAAGAACCACCTTGTGACGTTACCAGCCATGAGGAGTTGCTGGGAACACACAGAGAGAGAGAGACAGTGTGTTTGTGCAGGTTCATACCCAATCAACAGGTGGCACTCATGAAAAGTGAGTGTCCCCATCACATGACCTTTTTCCAAGTGCTCATAGTTCAAGCCCCAGTACGACCAGTAGGAAGGACTGAATGGGAATAATGAAAGGCACCACAGAGTACTTTTGGTCCCTAATCCAACAGTGTGTCCTTCAGGAACGTGGAGAAATCTGGGAGGCTTTGGAAGACCTGTCAGTACTCATCTTGGCACCTATGGGAGAGCTACTCATAGCAGTTTGTGCTCACTGGAGAAATAGAAGTCATCCCCATCCCTTGACAGAACCAACAGTATTTTGCTACACTTTGGCTGCAGGCACGAACTGGCAAGTGGTTTGCTGATGGCATCAGTCCCTCTGCACTGTGGCTGCTACTTGGAATGAGGGAATAATGTGCCACTGGTGTCTACAGATTCTTGGATAGAACCAGATCTGAAAGGATTGATGAACTTGGATCTCTATAGATTACAAGCTTCTCAAGCAAGAAATATCAAGGCTTAGCAGGTGACAAGCAGGAAGGACTTTAGGGCTGTGTCTACACTGCACCCCTTTTCTGGAAAAGGGATGCAGATGAGACAAGTCGGAATTGCAAATGCAACGGGGATTTACATTTTCTCCGCTGCATTTGCATGAACACGGCTGCGGCTTTTTTCCGGCTCGGGGCTTTGCCGGAAAAAAGCGCCAGTCTAGACGGGATCTTTTGGAAAATAAAGCCTTTTCCGAAAGGTCCCTTATTCCTCTTAAAATCAGGAATAAGGGACCTTTCGGAAAAGGCTTTATTTTCCGAAAGATCCCTGTTTAGACTGGTGCTTTTTTCCGGCAAAGCCCCGAGCCAGAAAAAAGCGACAGCCATGTTCATTCAAATGCAGCAGGGAAACTGTAAATCCCCGCTGCATTTGCAATTCCGACTTGTCTCATCTGCATCCCTTTTCTGGAAAAGGGGTGCAGTGTAGACACAGCCTAGATGTATTGGCTGGATACAAGTTTGGATATGGCAGTCTACATGCAATGCAGTACCATTTATGCAGAAGATGAATGGCCTCCTCCCTCTGCATTGGGTTTGGTCCTGCCCTTTGTACAGATGGTGAAATAGTGCTGGAAAACGCAGTTCTCACTAATCACTGATGCCAACACAAGCTCTCAGTGAGCTTCAGATGCATATATAATTGGGGACAGAGTCTCACCTGGTACAGAGAGTAAAGGGAAAAGTCATCATCTTAGAAGTCTTGGGAGGTGATTTGTTTCTCTGGTTATGGGAGTATTTAATCTAACCCTCCTCCTGTCTCTGTTTTGAGGAATCTTTCCTCTTGCTTGAGGATCTGGAGCTAGGGAGTGCCCACGTTAGAGGAACACTGCCCAGAGGCTCTAATCAGAGAGGCGGAGAATGGGAAAGCCTGGGGTCAGATAGGAGCTTCATGATAGTGATACTATCTAGTACAAATGGGGAAGTAATGGCAGATCTGAGGATGAATGGTTCCCCTTCACAGTACACACACAAACACTAGCAGAAGCCACAGACACGAAAGGGTTCTGTCAGACCCCAAGCAGTAGAAAGGAACGAGAGAATCAGTTCGTCCCTCTCTTTATGCCCTCAGATGCATTGGAGAGCAAAGGACACTGCTAATGAAAAATCATCCAATCTCAAGCAAATGGAGCACATGGGCATGATGTGTACTCACAGTGAATACCTATAGTGAATACCAGCACTAGAAGAAGAACTGTGTTTGGTGTTACTGTCTTAGGCTATGTCTAGACTACATTCCTCTCTGGAAAGAGGAGAATAAATGAGGCAAATTGAAGGTGCAAATGAAGTGTGGATTTAAATATCCTGTGCTTCATTTGCATATTTGCATCTGCGTGCTTTTTCAAAAAAGGGTTTTTCGGAAGTGAAAGCGCAGTCTAGATGCAATTCTTTCGGGAAAAAAAAACTTTTTTGAAGGAACCCATACTCATTTTTTCAGGAGTATGGGTTCTTTCGAAAAAGGGTTTGTTTTTTCAAAAAAACCCCATCTAGACTGCGGTTTCACTTTCAAAAAACCCTTTTTCGAAACAGCAATTGGATGTAAATATGCAAATGAATCACAGGATATTTAAATCTCCGCCTCATTCGCACTTTTGATCGGGCTCGTTTACATTCCTCTTTTGACAGAGGAATGTAGTCTAGACCAGCCGTTTGTATAAGAGGAAGAAAAGAATACATAAAGAGGCTAAGTTAACTGGCTCTGGTAATACTGTGGGGAGAGAGCCCAGGAGACCTCCAATGACTCTTTTTCTTAAAGGACACACAATAAAAGAGAAGAGCAAAAGACTAAGAGCATTTACCACAATTGCGCCTTAGAAGGGGAACAGCAAGGTGTTTAAAGATGGCAACTTAAATATAACATCTTGGATCTTTTATGCAGCGCCTTCCACTATGAAGTTCTGACTGACTCATAGGGTATGTCTACACTACCCCGCTAGTTCGAACTAGCGGGGGTAATGTAGGCATACCGCAGTTGCAAATGAAGCCCGGGATTTGAATTTCCCGGGCTTCATTTGCATGAAGCCGGCCGGCGCCATTTTTAAATGCCGGCAGTTCGAACCCCGTGCCGCGCGGCTACACGCGGCACGGAGTAGCTAGTTCGGATTAGGCTTCCACGAGGAGTACAGCTAGTTCGGATTAGGAAGCCTAATCCGAACTAGCTACTCCGTGCCACGTGTAGCCGCGCGGCACGGGGTTCAAACTGCCGGCATTTAAAAATGGCGCCGGCCGGCTTCATGCAAATGAAGCCCGGGAAATTCAAATCCCGGGCTTCATTTGCAACTGCGGATGACTACATTACCCCCGCTAGTTCGAACTAGCGGGGTAGTGTAGACATACCCCCAAGTACTAATGTCATGCATAACTGCATTAGAAACAGGAAGGAAAAGTGTCAAGTGAACAATAAATTGCTGTTATGTACGGAACAAACAGCACATTACGCTACACAAGACATTCCAACAGTGTGATGATGAAACAGGTCAGCAATGACCCCAGCTCAGTGACTCTCTCTAAAGGTCTAATCATTCCAGGATACTCAGTTCTCAGAGTAAGAGCTCCAAGTCAGAGCTGTTGCGCACCCACCCGCCTCAGATCACACCTACTTTCCACAGGCAGAAAAAAAAGTTCTTGTATTTTGAAAAGTCAAGCATCCTGACTGCTTTTCTGTGCTTTTAAAGTAGAGGCTATAGAGCGCTCATCATTCATTCACAGAGAAATAATCAGGGATTCACCAGAGCCCAGGAGAGCTGACACAATTTTATGATGTTCTGTGAGGGCCTATTGATACTAGCTTTAACAGAAGGGGTGAATTAAAAGATTTTTATGGGGGAACCCTATTTGTCTGTGTATCTCTCTATTGATGTAAGCATCTGTATGTGAACAGACCATCCTGTGTGAGAGCGTTTCTTCTCTTGGCTCCTACTGTGATTGACACAAGTTAAACATTCAGTTAGAGTGAGCCTCCTAATAGCAGAAAGGATAAGCAAGTTTAATAACACTACTAGAAAGCAGAATACCTGATCTAACTCCCGTAAATTTCTGGGAGTTTCCTCCCAAAGGAAACAAAAATGATGTCTGTGGGGGTCTTTACACTACTTTAAGATCCATGGAATTTCTCGATTTCATATTTTGTCATATGGAATTTTGTCCCACTCTGTTTTTCATCACAGAATTAATTTTTATTCTTCAGTTTGTTGCTCTCTAGAGTAATAGAGCAGTGCCTGTATTATAGATACTTACGGTAATTTAAAGATGCCAAAATCTACAGTGGCTCAAAATATCATTATACAGCATACATTTACTTTATTGAAAATGAGCAACACAAATCAAACAAGTGTCCTCGTCTCCTGGGTTTGGACAGCTCAAGCACTACTGCATTCTGGATAACTGAACATCGCAGCAGGAAGTACCCTCGGATAAGAGCCAAGCCGCTCAACAAGACGAGAAACAGAGAAAAGAAAATACAAACAGCACAAACTACTGCCATGCTTCTCATTGTCTGCCAGCGTATGCTGGGTATCTTCAACCCTTTTGTGAATTTCTTGGCAATTTCTGCCTCAGCCTTTGGAATTACAATACATGCACACAGTCAGGGCCAACAGCTGTCTACCTCATGTGACTAATACCTTTGATGTCAGTGGAAGGATTCATAAGAGTAAGATGAGCAGCCTGTGGCCTTCAGTTGCTCATCTCATTAACAGCAGCTCCACATATCTTCATATAGCAGGCCAGTTACTAGATTGTGGTATAGCTACGTTGTAATACACGGCAGAGTCTGTCTAACCCTTCTTAACTCGCTGTGAGATGATGCCCAGTGAATTAGCGTGTGCATTCTGGCTTTGATGATTGTTAATAAAGAGAGGGTAAGTAGGATATTCCTGTGTAAGGCCCTTCCACTGCTAAAGGACTCTGCAGACCCACAGCGTGTAAGGTTATGCCTGAACCCTAGAGAGTGTTACAGAATTTTGACTGGGTAACCCCATCTCTTACCAGAAGCTACTGTCAAAGAGATTAGCCCAACACATACTGCAATCGGGTGTAACAATATGGCTTTTCTATAGCCATGTTGGAAGGCCTGAACCAAAGCCGACTTCTGCAGCCAGACTGAAGAGCAGCAGCCATTACTGTAAGGCCTGGAGTCACATACTCACAGTTCCATCTAAATTGTATTAAAAAGTGTCACACCAGGCTGTGAGGAGGGGACTTTGCCCTGATAGCTCCCCCACTGTAACACCATTTTGTCTGTCAAGAAACTGCTTATCAATAGAGAATGTTGTGGAATCCTCATTCTATGACACTTTCCTATTGTTTGACTATGTGATCTCTGTCTGGTTTGTAACTGTTCCTGTCTGCTGTATAATTCATTTTGCTAGGTGTAAACAATTAAGGTAGTGGGGTATGATTGGTTAGGTAATTTTGTTATGATTGGTTAGTAAAATTATCCTAACATAATTGGTTAAGGTGTAGCTAAGCAAGAGTCAGGTTTCATTATATAAACTGGGGTCCAAGAAGGAGATCAGGAGGAAGAAGATAGGAAGTAACAGAAAGAAGAAAAGGCTGGAAGAAGACCAGGAGGAGGGGGAAGACCTGGAAAGAACACCTCTGAGAAACAGCCTGAGACCAGAGAGACTGATATTGCCTGGCCAACAGGGGAAGTCTGCCTGCACCCGGATTGGTGAGCATGACACTGTGTGCTTAGCATGTGTATTCTGCTTGTTTGGGAATTGTCAATAAATAGAGGATAAGGATATTATTGTGTGAGGCTCTTTCAGTGGCTAAAGATCCTGCAAAACCCGCAGAGTTGCACCTTGAGCCCTAGGAACTGGGTAAAGATGTGTGTCCCTACAGTGTGGAAGAGAGAGAGAAATTTGTGCAGATAACACAGGGAGCATGACCGTTATGCCATCTTTGCAGTAGCACCATATATATCAGCTGGAGCTCAGTATTTAGTGTCACATGTCTAAGCTACTCATAGGTTTTGCTGAACTCTTTTTGCTCAGAATGGTTGTCTGGTGAAAATTATCATTTGAAAATTTAAACTAGATTAAGGGGGCTGCACCCCTTTATCTAGAACACTATTCTGAAAGTTACACTTTTTGTTCATACTTCAAATTTCGGCCTTCCTGAGGCTCACAGCCCGACTGTAGACAAAAAGGAACATGACAAATTCTGTCAGAGTTTTATGTAATCAAAGAACTTTCCATCAGCTCCACAACTCCCAAATATGACTGTAGCTCCAAGGAACCGTCTCACCTCCAATCATCTAGCCATTGTCTTTCTTGTATTTGCGACACTATGTAACTTTGAAAAACAAGATCATTCAGAAAGATTTTAGTAGCCACAAATATAAGCAAATAGGATGTGTACAGAGTTGATTATTTGTATTTAAACTCTTAGTGACTTGTATTTGTTTACATTTTTACAAGCTTCCATAATTGTTAGGTTCCCATTTATGGAGGGGAAAAAAATGTGAGATCTGGTCACCTTATGGTGTTAATTTTTGAATCCTGGGAATACCGCAGGACCTCACAGTAGTTTGACCCATAAAAGATACACATGTAAAAGTAAAAGCCATTGCAAAATGTAACTATAAATATTGAGATAGGCAGGCTTATCATGACAAAGCATGATGATACTGGAGTTACATCATAATTCCTGATGTATCGCCAAACACTCACATTGTCCACAGACTTTTGTTTTGACATATCAGACAACAATATGGTCAGTAAACTGCAAAACTGAGAGAGCAATTGAGGAATGCCAAATGCTTTGTTCCAGCTGTAGCTTGAAAAAAAAAGGGATCCTAAAAAATATTGGTATGATGCTAGAGTGAATTCCCAAACACACCTCAGGGGATAGAATTCCTTTGTTTACTAGCAAGACGCAGATTTCACAAAGTGGCTGACAGCCTGATGGTACAAAAATGAGTTTTTATACCTTCTGCTTTAGGCTTCCTATATATTTCTATGGAATCTGTATGCATACTCTATAAAAAGGACATTGTTATGATTGTCAAATGCTCTTTAATGTGTTAGTAGTAGCTGTTAATTTTCATTGTATGTAACCACCACAATCATGTTGATAGCCAATGACAACAAACCTGCATGGCTATCTTACCATTTTTTGAATGAGGCCTGTTTGTAAGATGTATTGGATTTATTTGGTATGATGGTAAATTTTGTGTTTTAATGTGTTTGATACATTTACAGCCTGAGACAGGCACAAAGAAACAAAGGGGAATTAAAAAATAAAATGTCCCCAAAAAAGAAATAAGAAAAGGCATGTAGGTACTACTATAATGCCTATTCACTAACAAAGTGGTATTATAGTATAAAAACCTTGTTAGCATACAGTGGTTAATTACTAGTGTTGTCTAGAATGAGAATTAATAGCATGTGGAATTTTTTTTTCAGTTAAAACAAATGAGAGTCATATCTGGGTCTATAATGAAATACTAACATGAACTATGGATTCCCCTGTGGAGGCTTGGTGCATTGAGGCAGAACCAGTATATTCTGCAGAAACATCATTCTATTTGGTAATTTACAAAGTGCATTATTGGCCACCCCATTAGTACAGTAATTAAAAAAGAATGATATATACAGAATTAAAACAGAAAAATCCTTAATGCTCTTCACTGTATTCCTTTATATTGCTAACAAGCACTGTGGGCAGCTCATTAGAAGCTTAACATCAACAAGAACACACAAACTGCTATAATGGACATATATGTACAGTATAACTACAAGGAAAAGATGTGATATGCAGTTAGGTGTATATCTTATATATTTTCTAGAATTCATTTGTTATTATTTGCATTGAGTTAAACTGAGCTCTGCTGATTTACAGTAGGTGAGGATATGCTACAATTCATTTAAATATTAGATCTGTGTGATCTTTGGAAAATTTGCCTGGTTGAAAGAACTAAGTAACAAAACAGTATATAGCATTTACTTACATACAAAACAGTGCCATCCATCTTCAAAATGTGGGACAAATATTGACTGTGGAAATAAATCCTCAAACCCCTACTCCTGAAGAGGCACAGGCACATAAAGTTATCCAGTATCATGAATCTAAAAGGAATTGAAAGTTAGTTTTCCAGACAAATTGCAAAGCGGCCACATTGCTAGCCTTGAGGAATAGACCACCATTTCACCCAGATTTAGTCCCAAACATACATTCAGTACACTTCATATTGCCTCACAGGGGATGTCTTAGGGGCAGATTTTTAAAAGTATTTAGGAGCCTAAAGATGCAAGTAAGTGCCTAGTGGGATTCTCAAAAACACCTAGGTGTTTCACTTCCATTTATTTCACGCCTAACTCCACTGATTTCAATGGGAATTTGGCACCTAATTGCTTTTGAAAATCCCTTTAAGTACCTACTTGCATCTTTAATCACCTAAATCTCTCTAAACATCTAGTTCTTTCCATCAATTTTTCCATATTCCGGGTTCTAGTTAGGATTTTAAAAAGCCGATTTCACAGTATTTCTGGCCTAGTTGAAAGCACTAATGAATGGAAACATTAAAAAAAAAAAAAAAAAAAAAGGTTCCCATGATTCCCAGCTCAATTTTACAGCTTTGACAGAGAGATTAGGCTGAACACTTGAACTTCGGGGGGCTTCTCTGAGGTGAATTGCCAAGGCTTTAGTGACATTTAATTCATTACGGACGTAAAAATAGCAAGTCTAAAAATGTTCTGTGTTCTAAATGAAAGTGTCCTTTTTCATATGGAACCTAATATCAAAAGTACCTAGTAATCAGATTGTTCTCAAATAAATCTCTGAATAAACTCTTCTAAATCTCCAAACCGACATTCCTAATAAGACTAGTTCAAGGGCAACAATGGGGTGTAAGCATTGAGTCAGAGGCTCCTTCATACAAGGAATTGGCGTATTGTTAAGTAACAGCAAAGGGAAAGAACAAGGGACATGAGCCTAGTCAGTGAATAGGAACGCAAAGCTTGCATTTTTAATGTGTGTGACTCAGTTGGACAGTTCAGCTGTGAATCTCAGAAAACAGCTCTCTGTGGCTCTATTAAAAATATGAAGCATGTATATAATGGACCATTAGGAAATGGAGAGCGCAGTCTTCAGAGCCTGGAACGCCTTCTAATCTCATTTGCGCTTCTTATTTTTCTCCATAGCACTAGTCACACATAAAAACTGGGGCACCACTCGGCTACACATTCGGAGAGAACTCAGTAGGTACTGGAAACTCCTTCTGGGCTCTGATACGCTATGCAAATTGTAAAAAAATAAGTTGTGTAAAGCAAGGTCCCCCCCCTTCTAGTGATAACAAAAATGTGTCTGCCAGTACATTACTCATGAAGAGAAAAGTTGAGTTACTCCATTAATCTTCAGTAGTTAATTACTTACCCAGACTCACCTTCGTACTCCCCAACCCCTTGTGTATTCAAGCATCACTCAAAGACAAGCACGACACAACCGCTGAAGTACAGTTGTTAACAAATGTTCTTAAAAAATAACTACAACTGTCAGTGGAAGTGTCTCTGCTTTTCTGAGGAATGAGGTGATTGTGATGCTTCTTTTTTATTCTGAAAATAGGAGAGAGAGAATAGGAGGAGGGACAGAGCTAATAATCTCTTACTTGTTTTCTGTCTCCAGTTTATGTGATTCTAGAGTCTATATGGGCAAGAGAGGCAACTCCCAAACATGGATTAGCTGCAACCTGCCCAGCAGAGGAGACCTATCAATACCAGACTGTTGTGGAACATCAGGATACAAAAGAGTCTGTAGATCAGAGCTACTCAACATGTAGTCCGTGGGCCACATGCGGTCCACAGCCTGTTTGTTTGTGACCCGTGGTGCGGTTTGGATTTACGCGGGGCTCAACACGTGGCCTGCGGGTGGGAGCCAAATAAAAAATGTAGTCAAAATAATGGTCTTGTGTTGATATGCATTTTAGTAGTTAAATTCCTTTACTGTCATTGCTCATTAAAGGGGCTGTCATATGGGTGGAAATCGGGTCACTATTGCATTTTATCAATATCAGCAGAACTGATTTAAATGGGGCCTGTGTGTTGTGCAGTCCTGCCTTAATCTTTGTATTCATGCCCGTCAGTGTGAAAGAAGCTATTTGCATATATATTTGCATGTATATGCAACCACACTTAAGTTGCAGCCCTCAGCATGTGCTGTGAGTATCATTGTGTCCTTCTGGGCTTCCAAAGTTGAGAAGCCCTGCTGTAGATTGACCAGAGGTGACAAAGGGGAGAGGCAGAAGGGCCACATTCAGAAGGGAACCACAGCAAAGCACAGTCCATCACCAGCAGCTCTCCAGCATGACTGTACCACGCAAAGCCCTTCCACACTACTATGTCTCCTTCCTGGTTACTGTACAGCCCCAACAAATGACAGGGCTGGAGTGGCGTTGGGGGTGGTACCAATACAGTCACACTCCTGGGAGCAGTGACCCCATGTTTTGTGGCTGTTCCAGTATCCTAGGAGACTGTCTGTGACTCCATGTTAAGGCCTTTACAGTTTCTAAGATTTTTATATTTGATACTTGGTTGGTGAAATCTAAGGATAGAACTCACAACCAATTTGGGGTTTCTGCTATGCTTTTTAATGGTCTGCCCTGAGGTTGATACTTGCACTTTAAGCCACTACAAGGCAACTTGAAAGTCCCAGTCCCAGGAGATCTGCCCAGGTATCACCTACGTAAGGAGCTGGTACCAATGCACTTCACATGTGTGCTGTTTTCATTTTTCCAATCTTTCAGATTGTTTTCAGTTCAGAATTTTGTATAAAACACTAGTAGCCTAAGGCAGTCGGATGGGAAGTTGAGATTTTGGTGAGATATAGAACAAGAGAAAACACAGATAACAAGTTTCAAATTGTAGAGATAAGAACATATTGGATTTTATGCCAATGGCTCTGTAATTCACGCAGATAATAAAGGAAGTGCTCCTATTCTATATTACTGACATTTTTGTATTTCTCCATTCCTCTCTTTACTAGGTGTCAAGACCATAATTGTGCATTAATTACCTAGAATCCATGGAGATGGGTACACTAGAAATGCCTAAAATAATTTCTAGCTATCATACTAATTACACAGCTCAGCTCTTTTCTAACTTGCAGTGGTGTATATCAGGAGTAACTGCACTGATGTTTGTGGAATATCCCAGTATAAAAGTGATGTAAGTAGAGAGGAAAACTAGTCCCCATGTGGTATATGACCTGAGATCAAATTTTCCAAGCATGGGATCATCTTCCCTGTGGCACTGTCTATTGTGTGGCCATTCATATCTGTGTAAAGGGGGTGTAAAAAACTATCACATTAGATCACAAATGTTTTACACCTACTTTGCACTTGCGCTGGTCAAACATTTCCACTAAAATTATTAAATCATCATTTGCTAGGAAGTGAACATTTTCACATGTTCACTTCCTGTGAAAACTTTGTGTTTCTAAGGCTATGTCTACTCTACAGAGTTTTTTCTGAAAAACGGCCATTTTCTAAAAAAAACTTTACTTACGTCTACATTGCAATCTCATTGTTTTGAAAAAAAATCGAAAGAACCGAGGGTTTTTTCCGACATTGGTAAACCTCTTTCTATGAGGAAGAAGCCTTTTTCCGAAAGAGTTCTTTTGGAAAAAGGCGTGTAAGGACAGGGAAGAGAGAGTTCTTTCGAAAGAAGAAGAAGAAAGAGGAAAAAGCACAGGTGCCCTGGTGGCCACTCCGTTCATAGTAATCAAAGCTTAAATGCAAGATAGTGTCCATTCAGTGTGGACGCTATCTTTCAAAAAAGCAGATCACTTTTTCGATGCACTTTGGCAGAGTGGACACTTCCTTTCAGAAGAAGTTTTTCAGAAGATCTTTTCTGGAAAAGCTTCTTCGGAAAGAAGCCTACAGTCTAGACATAGCCAAAGAAACACAAAAACTGGAAAAAATGTTTTTTGTCATAAAACCAGATTTTTTTAAAAACCCTATGCACTCTTCCATTTCCTACACAATTTTTGGGCTAGAAATGATTATCATTTTTAACCAACAGATATAAATGTCAACACCATGGATGAGGATGGCAAAGAATCAGTTTATGTTGTTTCAGTGTCACAAAGGAGAGCACTGTTTAAGGGCTATAGGAAGAAACAACACTTCATCTCTGCGTTAAGCACTGACTGGAAGGTGTTACAATATGACGGCTGTTTGACCACTGTCTATCATGCAGACCATTATTGTCTCATTGTTTCTTTGCCCTCTCCCTTTAGCTTGTCTGCATCCATTTGGTGTTTCATGCCTCAAATTTGAATTATAAATTTCCGGAGGAAAGGGGGACTTGTCTAGGTGAAAAGTTAGAACACAGCAGGTGATAGTGGTGTAAATCTACCTTGAATTAGCCTGCCACACACATCATGTCTGTGTGGACCCTGTTACTGTGCACTAGAAGTTCTTTGGACCACTCTATTTTGAAATGGAAGTAGAACAAACTGCACCAGGGACATTTCAGTACAGTAGGATCCAAAAGGGCCGTACAAAGCAGGTGAGTGAGAGGTAGTGTATGACAGGCTGGGGTGTAAATCTGGAGAGTCTCTTTGTTTGGTGTTTGTGTAACCCACACACCTAATAGGTATGGTCCACTGTCCCATGTAGTGGCACCTACAGAGAAAGAATGAGTGTGCTCTACAGTCTTAGCTGAGAGCCAGTTGGCTTTTAGCTCAAGCTTTAGAGGCTCATGCACTAAGCTCCAGAGATCCCAGGTTTGGTTCCACCTGTTGGCGTTACAAGTGGGGGCTCTGGAGCTTAGTGCATGAGCCTCTACAACTTGAGCTAAAAGCCAGCTGGCTCTATGGTAAGGCTACAGAGCACACACATTCTCTCTCTAAGTAGTGTAAGGGGGCAGTGAACCAGGTCTACTAGGTGTGTGGGTTACATTTGTAGAGCCTAGCAAACTAAGGTCCATGAATAAAGCTCCTAAGTGCCACAAAAATATACATAATATAATAAAAAATGTGAAATGAATTGGCTTAGTTTACATTCAGTGGACCAATGTCAATACTATAACCCCCTCCCCCGAGGCTCCTTTAACTGACAAGGCAGTCTTCAACTTTTGTTCACGTTACTATACTATTTAACTCTCTCATCAATAGCAAAACTACCAAATCAAATGGTGATTTTTTTCATTCTTAGGTAATGCAGCACACTCACTGAGACCAAATTAGAGAAAAGATACCCTGTGGAGAATGTTGTTGTTATGTCAACTTTGCAGGCAGGAGTTGTGGTCCAATTATACTAATGAAGGGTTTGTTTGCAGATGACTTGACAGCTACATGCAATTAGAATCATGTTTAGTATTTACCGTACAATATTTATGAGCCACTTTTCCCTGGTCAACAAATATGACTAAAAAAAATTAAAAGGTGGAGTGGGTTAAAGTGTGAGAAAAATATTAGGACTTTTGTTTCAGGGGAATTCAAATTTTGTGTTTCCCAATTGTCTTTAGTGGAAATGGAATGCTCAGCACCTCTGAAAAATCAGGCCATTTACATAGGCTTCTCAATCTCGATTGAAGTTGCTAACCTTGAGCAGCTGTATTTGAACAGTTGGACCTTTATGGCATCAGCAAGGACAGAGTGTGAGACATGAAGCTGGGACCCAGAGCCTTGGCTCTGAAGGTAATCCTCTCTAATCAATGATGATTTCCACTGCTTAGTGCTCAGCCGGTGTTTAAGTTATATACCTTTACTTACATCATTAATCTGTGTTCAATGCAATAGCAGTTCTACATCGGGGTGGCCAACCCGTTACAGACAAAGAGCCAAAATAGTGGTGGATACAGTGCAATGAGTGGAGGAAAAAAAGTTGAGGGGGAAAAAAAAAAAAGCCCCATCCACTGCCCTTTTAAGAGCATCGCAGGCCATTTCAAAGGTGGCCATTCTGAAGTCTGCATGGGATGCCACAACTCCGGCTCTTTCTCTTTCAGACAGAAACACGCTGCCCCTTTCAGAGCACGGGTGCAAGAGCCACAATTTTTTCTTTGAAGAGCCACATACGGCGTGTGTGCCCTGGGTTGGCCACCCCTGTTCTACATCCTAAGTACAGTATTTCCTAATTGGTTACCCTGAAGTTTCAGATAACTGATCTTTCTACATAACATGGGTGATATGAATTACACAAAGTTATTGCTAATGTTAATCTTGTTATATACATTCTGTTTCACTTACAATTAAATAATTTACTTGCTATGAATTATTCCATAAGGTCAGTACTTCAACTTTGAGAGCACATGGAACCTCACTACTACTGGAAATGTCTCTCTGTATATATAAAAAAGTTTTTCCTGCTGGGTGACAGAACAATGTCATCACACTCTCACGCTCAGGATATGTCTACACTATAGAGTTTTGTTGGAAAAACGGCTTTTTTTCTGACAAAACTTGAGGAACGTCCACAGTGTAATCGTGTTCTTCCCCAAGAAAATCGAAAGAACAGAGGGGTTTTCCCGGCGTTGATTATCCTCTTTGTACAAGGAAGAAGCCTTGTTCTGAAAGAGCTCTTTCGAAAAAAGGCATGCATGGATAGGGAAGAAGGAGTTCTTTCGAAAGAAGAGGAAAAAGGAAAAAGCACAGGTGCCCTGGTGGCCACTCCACCCGTAGTAATCACAGCTTAAATGCGAGATAGCGTCCATTCAGTGTGGACGCTCTCTTTCGAAAAAGCAGATCACTTTTTCAATGTGCTTTTGTGTGTGGACGCTCTCTTTCAGAAGTTTTTTCGGAAGATCTCTTCTGAAAAAAAATTCTTCTGAAAGAAGCCTGCAGTCTAGGCATAGCCTCTCTGGTCACAAAAGAGAAGGTGACCAGAGAGAAGGGAACTGGTGGGGAGCGGGGAGCTGCTCAGCGCAGCAAGCATGGTGCACAGCCCACTAGCATTATTATAAATAAAGAATCTCTGATGCTCTCATACACTAATAAGGACCACAAGCATATTTTTAAATACAGATCTTGAGCACCACACAAACCAATCTGCTTATAGAGATGTTGACAGACCTTTTCAATGTTGTAAATAGAGAAGGGAAGATGTAACTAGTGAAACAGGTTATGTTTTGTTCTCTGTCAAGATGACAAAAGAACATGATAGGTTTTGTTCAGAAACATTTTCAACTCACTCCTATGCCAAATTTCAAAGAATGGGAACTTTCCCAAAACAGGCACTCAAGGTACATAAAAGGAAACAGCATTGTAACAGTAGAGGCTCATGTTAATATTAAAAATGATAATGAAACATATCAGTGGCCAGCTTTTTGTATTATTCTGTTTTTATGCAATGGAGAGGATGCGGGTAAGAATCAATTCTTCTACTAATGAAATTATGTTGGCTTTTTTAAAAAAAGTGTATCAACCTCCTTTTGATAGCTGTTTGCATGAACTAATTTTATTCACTGCATAGGCTTCAAGGTCCTGGTCCAGTGAAAACATTTCAGCTGAAAAGACTTCAGATAAATTACATCCCTCAAGTGTTTTCAATTCTTTGGTGAGTGAACCTTGTTAAGAAATAAACATTCCTGCCTTTTCAAATGTAGTGTTCAGAAAACATATTTTTGTGGTTAGCCATCTAAATATAGCCAGCAAAGTTTGTTCCACCAAGCCCACCCAGTGTGGGGGATGGCACTTTTGTTTGATTGCCTGCTAATCTTCATAGAGTAAACCTCTCCAGTTCTAAAGAGCATTCTATATAATGAAAATGCACAGAGACGCATCAGAAAACTATTTAGTCTTAGGACCCTTTGCTGAAATGGGAGGAGGAGATGTGGGTTCGGCACATGTCATTTTTAAAATGTATGTTGATCGTGACAAAATTTTATATATGTTTACTTAGTGGCCGAGTTACATAATAGATGGAATACCAAAAGGAGCGTAATTTATGTTTTGCAAGCAAAGCTGCAGAATTTGTTTCATCTGCAGGAGCAAAGGAGCTAATGCTGTTCGTTGATTGGATGATGTGCTCTTTCTCCTCTTATATCTATGAAGATGAAATCATGCTGTTGCTCAGGCTGACCCATGGTGTCTGTTTATTGTGACCTGATTTTCAGAGCTGCTGAACTCCCTCAGCTACTGCTGACTTCCACAGGGCCTTCAAGCACTCAACACCTCTGAAAATGAAGACAGAAATCCCCTTTTGTGTTATCCAACCTCTGACCACCTCACGTCCCAAACCCACAAAAAAAATCCATTTAGCACGGTGGAGAGAACATCTCCTTACAAATATGCTCACCTACCCCTATGAACGGCAGCTTCTTCCCAAATCATGGTGAATGAAGAAAGTTCACTTTAATGGACATAGAAAAGCAAAAACAAAACCTGGACTGCAAATAGGACGAGGTAACATTTTCCCAAGTGTTTTTCAATGAAAAATTGTGTTTTAACTAAGCAAAATTCCACCCCCACTCTCTTGTCTCCATGGAAAATGTGGGCTTTTCTTTGATAAAATCAAACACGCATAACGTGAAATATTTTGATTTGGCTGTGTTCTCATAGGCTTCATGTTGTTGTTCAGTTACCTCATGTCCTCCACCTTCCATGATACACTACACTCCAACAAGAGGGACCACATTAACCATAGAAGTTGAAGTTTAACCAGTGAACCCAGCCCAGAGAGAAGGAAACATGAAGTGACCAGTTTTTAGCTGATTTTTTTTTTGCTTTTAAAATTTGATGAAATATAGACTTTTTCAGGAGAAATAAAACATTTTCAACCACTCTGATTGTAAACATGGAAAAATACCCACAGGAGTCAGAATTTGGTTAATTATTCATTGGGAATTTTTCCACAGTTGTTTGCCTAGATCGAATCTCTGTTCTTGCTCAGGATTTCCATCTGACCTCTCCTGCATGGTAAGCAAAGATTGCATGAGAAAATCTTATTGTGGTCCCGCATTACATACCTCCACTAGCCAAATGATATCTACAGGGGAGCAGCAGTATTTGTTCACTAACAAATGGGCTATGTCTACATTGGCAAGATTTTGCGCAAATACTTTTAACGCAAGAGTTTTTGCGTTAAAGTATTTGCGCAAGAGAGTGTCTACACTAGCATGTACATTTGTGCTTTTGCGCAAGAGATGTGCTTTTGAGCAAGAGATGTGCTTTTGCGCAAAAGCATCTGTGCCAGTGTAGACGCTCTCTTGCACAAGAAAGCTCCAATGGCCATTTTAGCCATCGGGCTTTCTTGCGCAAGAAATTCATATTGCCTGTCTACATTGGCCTCTTGTGCAAGAACACTTCTGCAAGAGAGCTTATTCCTGAGCGGGAGCGTCATAGTTCTTGCACAAGAAGCACTGATTTCTTACATTAGAATGTCAGTTTTCTTGTGCAAGAACTCGCGGCCAGTGTAGACAGGAGGCAAGATTTTGTGCAAAAGCGAAGACTTTTGCGCAAAATCTTTCAATGTAGACACAGCCATGCTCTTTACCTTGTGGTAGTACAGGTTGAACCTCCCAAATCCCGGATTCTCTGGTCCGGCAACATCCATAGTCTGGCAGGGCCAGGGATGTTGCTGGATCAAAGAGCCTCAGAGCAACGCAGGGGCTATGGAACCCCAGCTGAGTCAGGTGGTTATCTGGGGAGCCCCCGCCCTAGCCTGGAACCCTCAGCATTAATGGGAGCAAGTGATGGCCAGGTAGCCCCAGCCCCGGCCAGGGAATCTCCAGTCAGTGAGGCCAGGTGGTGATCAGGGAGCCCTTGGTGATAGCGGAGCCACATGTCTGGGGAGTCCTGTCCCCAGACAAGGAACCCCTGGCTGCAGCAGGGCTGCCTGTGGCTGGGTGGTCCCAGCCAGAAGCTCTGGGAAGCCCCCAGTGGCAGCAGGGCTGGTACGACCAGGCAGCCTCCGCTGGGGGCTGAAGAAGGGCTGGTGGAAGCAGGCGGACTGGAATCTCCAAGCTGTATACAACATGTTGAAACTGAGGATTCCCTTCCTTAATCCTTTGCCTGTGGAATCAGGAGCAGTCATTTTACAGAAAGTTTGAGGCATCCCAAGGATTAGGCACCTAATTCCCACTGAATTCAAAGTTCAGTGCAAAATACCTTTGAAGACCTGGGACTTAGTCACTTAGAAATGACTTTTCATTTTCCTAGCCTAAGCCTATCTGATGATATACAAAACATTTCCAAACCTTCAGATTTGCAGACTTCATACAGAATAGTCTAGATCCTAGTTCAAAAAACTCCTCTGCACCCCTGACATCCCTATGACAGGAGAAATACGCACTCATGCCAGTAAGTCGTGCAATGTTCTTGCAGAAAATGCACGCTACGTCAATACATTTGCATATTTATCGACATCTGCCAGAGATAAATCCTCCAGTAGGTTATACCTCAGAAGAACTGATGAATAGTCATTGTCAAGCTGTTAGAGATTGGTTGCATTACCATTTCCTACAAAGGAGTCAGCTACTACCAGCTTCCAACCATGCAGGACACAGAAAGCCTAGTATTTGCCAACATCACATCTGTGGGCTTGATGGGAGGTTGATTTTTGGGAGCTTTACAGGCGTACTCTACTGTCACTCGGCAAGCAGCCTTTTAAATAATGGTAGGGGATCTGACACAAAACTGTTACAGATTTTCATGGACAAAATACAAGAAGAAAGTCGTTGAGTGGAGAGTGTGCTTTGAAATTCAATGACAGCTTGATAGAATTTTTATAGCTTGATACTTTCCTAATGATAAGCCATTCAGATAATTTTGTCATTCAATTCAACCTGATCCCTTACAAGGATCCACTGTTGTCTGAAATGGACTGATAGTACTATCGAAAGATCTCAAATTCTAAAATCATTACTAGTGTTGGCTTCAGACCTACTCCCAAGGTGTGTACGGGAGTATTATTGCCCCCTTTTTGCAGATAGGAAAATTGCTAAAGTGAGTAACACAAGGCCATACAGGAAGTCAGTTGCAGAGGTGAGAACAAAACTCTCAGCTCCTAGTTACCTTGCCAGTATGTTAGTCACTAGATCAGTAATTTATATTTTCCTTATGAGACTTCTGTGGCACCCACTGCTAAGGCATTCAGCAATCTCAAGGTATGTCTACACTACAGAGGTTTTTTTCAGAAAAACAGCTGTTTTCCCAAAAGAGCTTGAGTTATATCCACACTGCAATCGTGTTCTTTCAGAAAAAAAAAATCAAAAGAAGAGAGGGGTTTTTCTGACATTAGTAAACCTCTTTCTACGAGGAAGGAGCCTTTTCTGAAAGAGTTCTTTCAGAAAAAGGCGTGTGGATGGGGAAGAGGGAGTTCTTTCGGAAGAAGAGGAAAAAGCACAGGTGCCCTAGTGGCCACTCCGTCCATAGTAATCACAGCTGAAATGCGAGAGAGCGTCCATTCTGTGTAGACACTCTCTTTCTGAAGTAGTTTTTTTGGAAGATCTCTTCCTTAAATGCTTCTTCTGAAAGAAGCCTGCAGTCTAGATATAGCCTCTGACGGCCTTCAGCTTGCTCCCTTGTTGGATTCCAACAAGGACAGTGCTGGCAGTGACATCAGCCTCTGGAGACACCACAACAACAAATACCAGCAGGTAAGGAGCCAAATTCTGGCCCCAGGTTCCCTCACCACTCCAGTGACCTACCTGAACCAGGCTTCCCAGTCACAACCCCTCAATACCCTCTTCTAATGTACCTAAGTAAGCTAGTGGCCTGTATAGTATTAGAGGAAAATGTGAATATATGACCTGCAGGCAACAATGAGGAGGCCTGGTTTTCCTTGGAGAGTGACAGGGAGGGATGCCCATGCAACCCTCCCTCCCAGCCCACAATGATCAGCTTGTCGCTTTCAAATTCTAAAAGCTTTATCACTAACCTGCGCTAACCATTCTGCTTTAGGCCTCGGTTTCGTAGGAAAACAATGAAAAGAAAACCGTAAGTGTTGCATTTTGCTTTTAAACTCGGCGGACTAATTTTAAAACAAAAGTTGCAGGTCTACATCTGTATTCAAAGATGACAACCGCAATAGTAACTGCTTGAAAATGTTCATGAGGTGGTGCATCATAGAAATGAGCTACTTGTTCAGACAAAAGAACATAAAAACATCTGGGATGGCGCTGGGCCAATAATTTATGTAAATGTACAACCATTTTAAACATAATTAGGCACCTAACTGCACACTCAGATTTAATCCAGGCATTTTCCAAATTGCATGATTTCTAAACAATTCTGTTTAAACTATTCATTAATTGCTGTTGCTGTTCTTTTGTAAGTGAAACAATACAAGTCAATAACACGAAAAAACAACGGACTACATAGAACTGATACATTACTCAAACAGTTCTGCATTTGTTTCAACGGTTGACTACATTTTTCTAGTGCACAAATATTGAACGAAGATTCACCAGAAGGGTTCCCCAGATCTTCTAGTCTTAGTTTCTGTACATCCTTGGATGCTAAACACCACTCAGTTGCCCTGGCTGAATACCCTGAATTACACTACAGTATTACAACTTTCAGGAACTTAAACAGAGAAAAGATTGAGAGGTACCAACACCTGAGGACACTATCATGTCAGATCGATTAGGTGAAATATACTTGATTCTCCTAGCAAGCGACACATGCTCCATGCTCTGAAGATGAACAGTTCACTAGGAAACAGTATGTTAATAGCGGGGCAAAGGAGCATTCAGAAATGGACAAAAGGGGTATCATTGATAACAGGTAACCGTTCCAGCCCAGCCCACTGTGGGTGGGGGGTTCTCATGTGCTGCACCGGGGGGGGAGGGGGCACTCCAGCTTGGCTTGGCCTACTGCACTACACCATGGATAGGGGGCACTCCAGCCCAGCCACAGAAGTCCCCCTAGCCACAGGCAGGGAGGGGAGCCACTCCAGTCTGACTGGGCCTACCACACCACAGGCCAGGAACCTCGCCCGCAAAGGTGGGCTCCCTACGTACGTGATCCTATTTAAGTGGTTAACTGATTAAATGTATTGTTTAACCTGTTAACTGATTAAATGGGAGTTTACATCCCTAATGGACAACTGCCCAAGTACCCACATATTATTTTCCTAAATTATTGTTATTAAATTTGTGGTTTTACCAATCCCATGCATTCAAAAATCATGACCTTCACTCCTTAAAATCCTAACATTGGCATCAAAATCATGAGGGTTTTTTTAAGTTACACATTTTTTTTTTAATTTGGTTTGTGAGTCCGTAGGATCTACTAGGGTCACATTTTCAAGGTTTTTCTCTGCAAGCACAAAGACTAGAAACTTGCTCTATATTTTACAGACAGGTGAGATTTCCAAGACAAATATAGAGACACTTGCAAAAAAAGAAATCACAAGTAGCATCAACACTGAATCTGATGTGATCACTTGAGCAGCAAGGAGCTGGTCCATGATTTTAAATACAGAACTGTTATAATACAACTATTAGCATAGATTTTATTTAGAGCAAATGAAAGAACTGTTTAAAGCAAAGATGTTGTGAACTATTGTTTCGAAATTAAGACAGACAAAAAGTGGACATATGTCTAGGGAGGATATTTAAACTCATGACCTTTTAAAGAAATGGTTGGAATTTGATCAAGTTAATGTGATATTTTAAAAAATGATATTCAGTTGCCAATGTTTATTCTGTATCGCTAGTGCAAACATTAAATTACTTCAAAGGCTGAAAGATAGCAGAAACCAAAATTATTATATATCTATATTCCTGATCCTAAAAATGCAGAAAAGTATCGTCACCCTCAAAGAAGATTGTTCTTGACTGAGGAAATTGATAATTCTTTTGAAGAGAACTAAGGGTATGTCTACACTACAGCACTAATTTGAACTAACTTAATTCGAATTAGTTAATTCGAACTAAGCTAATTCAAACTAGTGCATCTAGACCTAAAAACTAGTTCGAATTAGCGTTTTGCTAATTCGAACTAGGATGTCCACATTGAGTGGACCCTGAACCGAGGTTAAGGATGGCCGGAAGCAGTGCCGACAGGGCATCAGATTAGGACTTAGAGTGTGGTGCTGCTGTCTCAGGCTAGCTGAGGGCTGTGCTTAAAGGGACCCGACCCCCACCATGGACAGACAGTTCTCAAGGGTTCCCCGCTCACTTGTCTAACTCGATAAGGGACAGCAAAGCAGTCCTGGATTGGAGTGCCCTGAATGCCCACACTCGGCACATCACAGCACTCGGCCATCAGCCCGGCTGCACTTGCCGCAGGCTGCCATCCAAAGGGGGGGGTCAATTGGGGGGCTGCAGGAGAGCTTCCACCCTGAGGAGCCTGCAGAGCCACCCCAGTCTTCTCCATCGGGAGCTCGTACCCCATTCCTTCCTCATCTCCTTCCACTTACCCCTCCCTAACCCCCTTCCTGATGTACAAAATAAAGGACACGTGTGGTCAAAAATAGAAACTCTCTTCATTGAACAAAACTCGAGAAGACTGGGAAAAGGAGGTGGGAGAGGGGAAGAGAAAGGGTGGGAGAGGGGAGGGCAACTAAAATGATCAGGGGTTGGGAACAGGTCCCATATGAAGAGAGGCTAAAGAGACTGGGACTTCTCAGCTTAGAAAAGAGGAGACTGGGGGGGGGATATGATAGAGGTCTATAAAAGCACGAGTGGTGTGGAGAAGGGGCATAAAGAAAAGTTCTTCATTAGTTCCCATAATAGAAGGACTAGAGGACACCAAATGAAATGAATGGGTAGCAGACTTCAAACTAATAACAGAAAGTTCTTCTTCACAAAGCAAATAGTCAACCTGTGGAACTCCTTGCTGCAGGAGGCTGTGAAGGCTAGAACTAGAACAGAGTTTAAAGAGAAGTTAGATCAATTCATGGAGGCTGGGTCCATGGAGTGGTGTTAGCCAGGGGATAGAAATGGTGTCCCTGGCCTCTGTTTTGGAAGGCTGTAGATGGATGGCACGAGACAAATGGCTTGGTCATTGTCTTCGGTCCATCCCCTCCGGGGTAGCTGGTATTGGCCACTGTCGGCAGACAGGCTACTGGGCTAGATGGACCTTTGGTCTGACCCAGTATGGCCGTTCTAAGCTCAGGGCTCAGGGTCGGGTGTCTCACTGGACCACCTTGATTTTCATGCAAACCTGCTCCTGGGTGGCCAGGCTGGCAGCTATCCTGCCCTAGCCGGCCACTTTCTTGTGCCTAGTGCGGAGGTCATGGATGAGGTCCACGATGTCCGCACTATACCAGGCGGGCGCCCACCTCTTGCAGCCCCGGGCAGGCTCCTGGGAGCTGCCAGCCTGGTCCTGGGAAGAGGTGGAGGGCTGGGTGGCAGCGGGTGGCTGCCTCATGCCGTGCCAGGTGCAGGGTCTGCTGGCTGGATGCTGGCAGGCTTGCACCTGGCACGGGCACCGTAGCCAGACCGTGCCCCTTTAAGGACTCCGGGGCCGGGAGGGGGGCTGAAGAGTTTCCCTGGTGGTGCCCAGAGTGGCCACCAGGGAAAGCTGGGGAGAGCTAGCCTCCCACTAGTTTGAATTAAGTGGCTACACAGCCCTTAATTCGAACTAGTTAATTCGAACTAGGCGTTAGTCCTCGTGGAATGAGGTTTACCTAGTTCGAATTAAGCGCTCCGCTAGCTCGAATTAAGTTTGAACTAGCGGTTTGCATGTGTAGCGCCTATTAAAGTTAATTCAAACTAACATCTGTTAGTTCGAATTAACTTTGTAGTGTAGACATACCCTAAATGCTGTAAAGCACTTTTACAAGAAATCCCTCTGAGTCAACCAAAGTACATTCCTTGGTAGCTATAATTAAGAAAATGGCTATGCTATATAATAACAATTTTAAAACCAAAAAATAAGCAAAGACAACACCCAAATTAAAATGAAGGACAGATAATACCCAGTCAAATCTACAATTACCAGTCCTTTCAAGTAACTGCAGTCAGACCCTGGCTAATAAATCACTGCTTGAAAAAGTGATTAAACTATGATAAGAAAACAAGCTGAGATCAGATTTAAAACTATTTTTCAGTTTCTACAATGCTAAAAATATGTAACTGCTAGTTCCCAGCTACAAATGGTGTTTTGCAATCGCTCTCACTAACCCCTCTTCTTAATCACCGTGGACAACCCCACCATCCTATCTGTCATTCACGACCGTAATTTTGGCATCCTCTTCAACTTGGACCTCTTTCTAGGTCCTCATGTCTAAACATTGCATATTCTTTCCTCACAACCTCTCTGAAATAGTCCTTGCTTATCTATCCAAACAGCTAACACGCTGATCATCTCACATCTCATTACTGCAACATCTTTCTGCACTGGACAAATGCAGTTATGTACGGCTCACATCCTTTCAGAATGCCGCTACAAATGACCAGCCACTTTGACCATGTCACTACTCTCTTTGAATCCTTCCAATGGCTCCCTCTTCTCTGTGGCATCAGGAACAAGCTACCTGTTTTCACCTTCAAGGCCCTTCCTGACCTATCCTACCCTCTCTGTCATCTCTCATTTGTTATTGGGCTGTCAACACTCACATTCAATCAGCTCTCGATACCAACTTCCATTGTGCACTGTCGTTGAGAATGCATTTAGGGTGGCATATTCAAAACAGCTTTTACTGGAATCTGAGATGCTTACAAGTTAGAATTTCTGGATACCTTACATAGGCGCATAACACATCAATTTTTTTTTCAAAATTTAAGAGTGTATTTGGAGTTGTTAGCTTAACTTTAGAATTTCTTGGGCTCTTAAAATGAAAAGGAAACCCAGAATTTAGAAGGATGTTGGAGTTGCATAAAACATGGCCTTCTTTGTGGAAAGACTGTTGTCTTTTTGTACTACAACATAATATTATTAAGCTTCCTTATTCTTTTGAGCCTAATTTTTTTGATGCAATCCTTGAATTTTTTTTTGCTATAACTGTTCTTTAATAAGTTTTTGCAAAACTGACTGAAGTCAGAGTATTATTCTGAGTGTTACTGTTCATTGCAAAGATGAATTGCACATAAGCTGAAACTGAGAAAGTACAATGAAAATAGTTCATATTGCTTTTGCTTCAACCACATCTTTGTAGGGTATGATTTTCACCAAATGTGTCTTTTTGGCATTGAACATCTGATAGTGGAGTACAGTGAGACATAAGTCCCTGATGAGACATTGTGGATTAAAGGAGTGTTCTAAGATAGGCCTCATCATGTGCCCTTCATTTCATTTCAAAATCAGTCATGTGCCCTAATGTGCTGCCGTTTACATTGACTCTTCCAACAACATAAAAATGCCTCCCTTTTAAACGTCAATGGTCATTATAAAAAAAAGACAAATTTTCCAATGTTACCTCTTTAGTGACAGTGAATCTATTAAAAAGTGGCTATATATTTTCACTAATGTTATTATATTCTATGTAGTTTTACTTTGAGACTTGGGATTATTATTGTGCACCTTAATTTTTGGCCTTCTGAGTTATATACCTTGACTCAAGCATTTTTGTGTGGCAAAATGTTTTGTGACCTTCATTTTTTCAATTTCAGAAACAGTACTCATGATAATTTGCAGGTGAATTTGTAAAAAAGACAAGTTTACATATTCCCAAGGAAGACAGAGGGAGCTGTATCTCTAGTTTTGCTTTTTAAAGAGACAGCTGTAAACAATTTATTGTTAACTGTTTCAATTTGCAAAATGATATTAAAATACAAAAATCCTCCATTTGTTTTTGATTGTATTACTATGAACTGTGAAAATAACTTTTAAAAGCTTGAAATTATGTTTTGCCTAAAGATCAGGGGAGAATAAAATTAAAATTAAACGTTGTTTACATTTGCTGACTTGGCCAGGCTGGTAGAGTAAAAGTTTCTAGACAGAATTTTTGTTTTACTCCAGACTTGTTGAATAAGAAATCCAAATCTTCTGCTATTTTTTCAAAGATATAAGTACAGCATTTGGAATAGTAAGACAAATGTTATACAACAGAATATTTTACATAAAGCAGAAATAGTAACTAGCATGCTGATTAAAAATTGGCAGACAATTTATTATTTTAGCTCTCTGAGGAAGAAAAGTCTCTGCGTTTTTCATTTAATCTGTAATCATCTTCTACAAACAAATGTAAAAAAATAGAATTTCAAATACTGTAACAATTCTAAATGCATAGAGGCAGCAAAAAAATAAACAAATCTGTATTTAAAGATTCAGATGTATTTCTACCATTGCCTTAAATTATCTATATAAAATCATGTACCTCACTCATGGCACCTAATATATTCTGTTGTTTATTTTAGTACAGTGGCTCAGCCAAGGTACAGATACCCCTGGCACATGCAGAGGTCTTCCAAGGGGTACATCAGCTCATCTAGATATTTGCCTACCGGTAGTTTTACAGTAAAAAGCACTGGATGAAAGGATAGTCTCTCATGGTCTCCCAGTGAACACATGTAATTGTATATGAAGCAAATCCTCCGCTGGTACAAATTGTCAACGTTCCATTGAAAGCCGTGCCTGCCCTGGGAGGTTTGGGAACTCAAGAAATACAAGAATGAACCATTTATTGCCATCCCTGAAACTAAGCATCAAGTGGAATAAAGGCAACCAATTAGGGTGTATAGTTACTACTCTCTACTCATTCAAATCCTCCCATCTTTATGACATAACACCTACAACAAATGATTCAAATCTTTACGCAGAGGTTATAATAGTAAAGCCAACAATAACATGGATTTAACAAGACATTCCAATACCCATCATTTTTATGTGCTGCACGCCTTCTCTAGTTTTTTTCCCCTTTCTTTCATCTCCTCAGAGCACAGGCTGTTGGAGTAGGACTATGTCTTCTAATACCTCTTTTGAGTGCCTCTTTAATATCAGAGCTGCTCTAGAAAGAATGGAGCATAGAAAGCCTTGTTCTATAGCTGCAATTAAACTAGGAATTTACACATAGTAGTATCTGAAATAGCATGGTTTCCTATTTTTGTCTCTATGAACAGAGAAACACTAAATTGTTTCAGATACCACAGTGAAATTACTATGGATAAATATTGACATTTTAGTTTATAATTTTGCCAGACTACTAGCAACTTCTGTAAAGGTTTCCAAAAAACTGACTGCAACTTATCCAATGTAAAGGATGATGCACACAAAAAATGGATAGCACATGCAGTCCTTTGTTTGCTTGAATATGGACTATAAAATGGTAGCTTTGATTTTTAATTCAATAAAATTGATTATATGACTTAGTGGACATGCAGACTGCAGCAACAATAATATCAAATGGTAAATATTTTTCTAGCAGACTACAATAACTTGAAGTTAGGTAGGGGAGGTGATGTTTTTCTAAAAATTAAAAATGCTTTGAGTTACATAACTGAAAGGTGAAATCGTGATCCCATTCAAGTCAATGGCAAACTCCGCCCCCCCACAACTTCAAAGATACAAGGATTTTACCCCTCCATGTCAATAAACCCATATTTACTTCAACTGGCCTTTTCTCCCAAAAGGTTTGAATAAAACCTTTTATTCATAAGGCTTGAATAAAATCCGCTCAAAAAACTTAAAGAGAATACATTTTCTTTGGACTGTTATCCATTCATAGATTTTTAATGACAGAAGGGGACTATTATCATGTAAACCTGGCCATCATTTGATACAGTGCTCAAGGACCTTATCCAGCATCAAACCTATATTTTCTGTTTGAGCTACATCATATCTGTTGGCAAGATATTCAGTCTTCAATTTAAAAAGTCTTCAAGTGATGAAGAATTTACCACATCCCTAGCTGTAGTCTTCCAATGGTTAAACACCATCACAGTTAAAAATGTGCACCTTCATCTAGCTATGTTTTTTTTTCTCAGCCAGACTAAAGAGCTGTGTCATCTTCATTCAGGTAGGTATTTGCAGAAATGGATCAAATGACTTCTTAACCTTCTCCTAGACTAACAAAGAGATTGAACTACCTAAATCTATTGCTAGGCAGCATATTTTTTTTTCATTTAAAATCATTCCAGTAGTGTTTTCTGAATGATTTCTAATATTTCAATATCTTTTTTCAAGCATGGACACCAGGTAGAGTCAGTGTTTTAGTAATAGCCTTGCTATTTCCATATACATAGGTAATACCACTTCTATACTCCTACATGTTATTGTCATGTTTATACATACAAAAATCCTACTTGTCCTTTATACTACTTTATTAGGGGCTAAAGATTAAATGGATATCTATTATGGGTTAGGGAGGTGGTGGAATTTCTATTCCTAGAGGTTTTTAAGTCCCGGCTTGACAAAGCTCTGGCTGGGATGATATAGATGGGATTGGTTCTATTTTTGGCAGTGGGTTGGACTCAATGACCTCCTGAGGTCTCTTCTAACCTTATGATTTTATGATTCTATGGTTATGTCCACCAAGATCTTCATAGTGTATCTGCATTCCTTCTAAATGCTGGCTATATTCTTTGCTCCTAGATGTATGACCTTGTATTTGGTTGTGTTGAAATGCATGCTGCTCAGGTTGAAAGCAAAAATTCAAGAAAACACATATAGGAATTTTCAGCCTCTGAAAATCTACTTCGATGTTCAATGAGGGATATTTTTTTCATAAGTGAAACACACTGGGTGTGTCTAGACTACAGGGTTTTGTTGACAAAAGTAGACTTTTGTCAACAAAACTATACCTGCATCTACACTACCGCCGAGTTCTGTTGACAGTAACGCGGCAGTTTTGTTGACGGCGGTAAACCTCATTCTACGAGGAATAACGCCTTTTGTCGACAGAGTTCTGTTGATAAAAGATGCTATTGCATCCACACTGTGATTTTTCAAAAGAGAGCATCTAGACTCTGTCGAAAAAGCGGCTTGCTTTGTCGACAGAACTGACTGTAGTCTAGACGCTCTTTGTCGACAAAGCCTGTCAACAAAACCCTGTAGTCTAGACGTACCCATTTAGTCCTATTAATTCATCATACCACTGTAAGGGAGATAAAATGCACTACTTCCTCTCTGTGTACCAAACAGAATCTGACGGAGAGTATATTACACATACACATAGTCCTGTATTTTGATATTTAATGTTTGGAGGGGAAAATAACTACATAAAATACAGTGTCTTTTTATCGGATGTCAACATTAAATAGTATTATTTGAAGAGTAATGTTTGTGTTTAATATTTGATACTATGTATAATGAAAACTGGGGAAAACATTACAGTTTCAGAAAAGTATAAACTGCCCATTATTATTCACCTCTTACTTCATACAAGTGATTTGCATCATCCAATGTCATATATTATGAGAAATTTCCCAAGATCAAGCACTGAAATATTACCAAAGGAATTAATTAGGATATTGCTATTTCAGTATATTAGACACTGAAAGACCTAATTTTGATGTAATTTGATCTCATATGAACCAGGAACAAGCCTACTGATGCTACTGGGCTTACACCAATATAAAATTGGTAAGAGATAAGAATCAGGTCTGGATCAAGTTAAAGCAGATGAAATCTAAGCTACTTTTTATGTAAATTTTTAAAATAAATTGTTTAAATGTAAAAAAACCCTTAATATTCAACCTATGATGTTTCTCATACAAAAAGTTTTAAACAGACTTCAAATTTTAGGTTTTTTAAAGAATATATGTACAATATGATTAATTACGGGACTACAGTTGGAATCATTCAATGGGAACCATTGATGTTGTGGATTTTTGGGTAGCTATATGTTTCATTTGCACATATAAGTGTTGCTATTACAGAACTCTCGGCCTCGTTTATTAAAAATGGTTTTTCTAAATAAATTAATATTAAGTATAGCCATTGATTTAGACTGCTTTACCATGTGATGTTTCATGTTTCAATTCCACAGCTTAATTAAAACTGAACATTGACTATAGAAACCAGACTTTTCCTAAGATGTCTATTTTTTCTTTCCTTTATTTTTCAATTTGAACATCTTTATATTGCCTGAAAGATTAAAATTTACAAAAGCATCAAATATAAAGAGAATAGCAGACAATTTTATTTTCATTCTATTTCACAGTTTGATTGCAGCTCTTAGTTTGGCAGACCGTCCTCTTGGGTTCTCTTGAATATCTGCAGCCTGTGGAGTAAGGACTTTTTTCTGAATAGATGTCCATCTAGAGTTGGATTTTTCACTGGAGAATTCTTCCACATCTTGTTCTGAATATTTCTTTTGTCCTTCTCTTATCTTTTGTCTTATGTTAAGATTGGACTTTTCTGAAACATCTCTTCCTTGAAGGAATCGTTTGATGATACGATCCTCTAATGAATGAAAAGAAAGCGCTACAAGTCGACCTCCAGGTTTCAGAAACTTCTCAGCTATCTTCAAACCCACATAGAGTTCATGGAGCTCATCATTCACATATATACGCAAGGCTTGGAAAGTTTTGGTGGCAACATGTGTGGGTCTCTGAAGTAAGTCTTTTCGGGCATACAAAGCTCCAGCTGGAAAAGCTCCTATTATGGATTAAAGAAAGAGAGAGAAATGAGATCAAAGTTTTGTCATCAAGTACTTCTATAGTACTCTCCTGTAATGAAACGTGATACCTTTTTAAAAAAGTCTGGTAATTACATAAGCTTTCTGTACCCACCATTTTGACATTAATTCAGTGACGTGTGCTGCCTAAGTAAAAGATACAGTGAACAATGAGTACAGACCTCCTCCCCTTATAATACATTTTTAAGACTTGCTCTTGAAACCCTTAGTTATGTGACTAAGCCCTGTTAAATGAGAAGCTCTATTGTGGGATCAGGTCCTTTGTTGTAGAGAATCATTCACACAAACTGCATCATCAAATCCTTCACAGAGTTGAAAAATAAAGTGTCAACGTTAATACAGAGCAATAGGCAACGAGTAGGCCTGTAGCACGATAGAGACTAAAATATATATATATAGTATCATGGGCTTTCATGGGCAAAACCTTCTTCCTCAGATAAGAGTGGAGAAAAAAGGGGAACCTCCCAATTTTTACCAGAAAAAGAAGGGAGAGGGGGGCAAAAAATACTTGTCAAATGTAGTGAGGCTGAGTGGGGTGTAAGTATCCCATACTTAGCTTTTGATGTCATTTGGGTGTTGAATATAATAGTCTATCCAGTTCATGTCTTTGTTCAGACCATGAGAGAGACTGTAAAATTTGCATATGAAGGCCAGTTCTGTAGTGTCTCTCTGTAGTTGGTTTCTGATATTCCTTTGTCAAAGAATGGCTACTTTAAAATCCACTAATGAGTGCCCTGGTAGGTTAAAATGTGCTCCTATATGTTTTTGTGTATTACCATTTCTGATACCTGACTTGTGTCCATTTAACCTTGGTCACAGAGACTGCCCAGTTTGACAATATACATGACAGAGGGGTATTGCTGGCAGGGACGGGATGGGGCACTTGGAGGAAGAGGCAGGATGGCTGCGGGTTCCACAGTCACTCTGCCTCTTTCCCCAAGTGCCCCCCATTCTCTCTCCCTCCCTGAGCTTGAATGCTGCAAATAAGCTATTTGTGGCACTCTGGAAGCTCTGGGAGATGGGGGAGGAGACGCTGAGCATGGGACCCGGCTTTTCCCTGTGACTCTGGAAGTCCAGACTATAGAATGTGTATTCATATATATATGCAGAAAGACATGCATGCTTGGTTGCTTATCTGAGATTCTTGAAACAGATAACATATATAACTTACACAGCAGAAGAAGCAAACAGTAAGTGTCAATTTCTAGATTACTGTGCGATAATTCACTGTGGTAGGATTTAAATAATTATTCTCTTTTAATTAAATTCAATTAATTCTTTAAACTAGAAAAAGTATTTAAGACAATTACTTGTTAAACTTAAATGGAAGGAAAAAATCATATAATAAAATCATATATTAAAAGCTTAATGAAGCAAATTATGACAATACTACAAAATTACTTTATGTGCTTAATAAAATATTAAAAGGAAATATTTTCAAATAGTGTATGCACTTTAAGTATTTAATAACATTTTAATAAGCAGACACTGAATAGAACTAGATCTCTAGCTTTCATAAATCCTACTTCAGATACTTCCTAGATTCATAATTTCTTATATATGAATTTGGATATAGTTGATTGTTAACTACTGCAGAAACTATAACTCACCCTAAGTACCAGTCTTCCTCTTTACAGTATAAAATGACTGTGTCACTTATTACCATACACATATTATTTCCTGTTTGTGTTAATATTACATATTTCTCATGGCAAATCCTTTATATGAAGATAATCATATGTTTATGCCTAAATTGGTACATACAAAAATCAAGAATACAGATTTATTAATTACTAAGATCTTATGTTTAGTTTCTTGTGATGTATTAACGTGTATAAAGAAAGAGAAAAATTGAGATTTACATGATCTGAAATCCATATTTTTTCTATTCATATTACATAGTGACTTCCATACAGGATAATAATTTTTAGATGGAAAAGAAATTATGAGAAAAGCAGGTTTAGCCTAAGTTTTCAATGGCCTCAATCTTCATACTTTGGTGTTAATAACAGTCTGTACGAATTGAGACAAATAGTATTTGAAGCAAAGCAAGTCTAAGGTCTAATGTTGAGTTGTCAGCATGTATGAGAGTACTATGATTAAAAGGTGTTGTTTATAGGGGCTTCTGTTCTTCCTGGATTATATTTATGATAGTTAAGAAATCTGGAAAGAGTATCTAAGTGAAGTAGCCATGCCAACTGAACAAAAAAGCATCCAGAGGGAACATGTCCCAATCACCATTATTGTAGGTTACCCAATCTGAAGATTTTGAGATGAATTAAATTGTTGAAACTATGGAAACCCCAATGCACAGTATCTGATTAAACAGTACGTGGGTGAGACCAGTGCTTTCTTTTAAATTACCTGTTTGCACAGATAAGGAAAGTCACCGGCTCATCTTCTATTAATTGTCTGAGGTTTGCAAGTAGCATGCTTGCTGCACTCATGTTATGCATCTGCTGTTAAATTTCCATTTTTTAATTGTATTTACTTTTTAGGATAGTGGGGTTTTTCCCACCCCAAATAGACTGTTTCTATTTACATGACAGTTTCACTGTATGAATTTGTTGGACAAATAGTTCCAAATATTGCCAATGTATCTATAATGTCTATTGTTACTATTCAGAAGAGAAAGATGACCAAGATAATATCTTCTGGATTTTTGTGGCATTATTTAACTTACAAACTTTAGTTTTTTATCATCAGCGTCTGTACATGGGAAAATAAGGCCCAAGAAACCTGGGCTAAAAGAAAAAAAGCCTATTAAGGTGCCTCAAAAAGGAGGTGAATTTGGACCCATTTTACAAACCGCTATGCCAGATTAACACAGAAGCTTGATTTGGGAAAACAGAAGTTATAACGTTATTTGGTAAAGGGAAGAATTGTTCCTTTCAACTTGTTGGTCCAAAGTCGTCATTCACATTTCTCACTTGCTCCAAATCTTATCCGAGGAATCCCTAAAATAATGGAAGGAACTAAAAAGCATTTGGGGCTCCTCCCACTTTGATGCCATCTCAATTCTCTTGATGATGATCAGCCTGAGATGGACACAACACCCCAGGAGATTCTGTTAACCCCTGTCTCAGGCAGCTTGATTCCACATGTGAGAATATACAGAGGCCATTCCAGGGAGAGCTAAGGTGTTGAGTATATCCCTTAATCAAATTCTAACTATAAAAGGGAGGAAAGGATTTTCTCCTTTCTATTATATGAAAAATACAGCACCAGTTTTGAGGATACTTGAAGCACTAGCTCTGGTACAAAGACATTCCCTGCCGATAACTTTTTTAAAGAATTTCAAACTCATGGGAGAGAGACCTTTTCCATCATCTCAAGACACTGCATAAGGTCTCAATCTTGAAGACAGGATACCACACAGGAGATAAGAAATAAAACAATGCTATATGGTAAGTGCATTCTTTCTATATTTTCTTTCCTATAGGTTGGAAACCCCAGACTATGAAAATAACAGAATGTTCAAACCTTTGCATCCTGTATGCATATGTAAAAAATGATGAAGGGGGGTATGTTTACAGATGGAGAGAGGCAGCGTTGTTTAAAACTGTCGCAATCTTACTACACAATTCTATCAACAATATAGTGCTTTAGATAAGTAGAGCATTTCAAACACCGAGGCCTGATCATCCATGCTTTGAGCTCTGTACTGACTTCCCTCAAATTTCCATGGAAGAGAGGAAACTTACTCAGCATTGTCCCCTTTGGCTACGTCTACATTGGCAAGATTTTGCGCAAATACTTTTAATGCAAGAGTTTTTGCGTTAAAGTATTTGCACAAGAGAGTGCCTACACTGGCATGTGCTTTAGCCATCGGGCTTTCTTGCACAAGCGCTTTTGCGCATAATCACGCCAATGTAGACACAGCCAACATGTTTTCCCATCATCTCATTTTCCTTGCACAAGAAGCCAATCGTGTGCAGCTGTGAAACATATTGAAAAGTGTGTATTTGAAAATGTGTGGTAGCATAAGAACAGAAATAAAGATTCTCAGGGAATACCTGCATCCATCCAAACCTGCAAAAATTTGCAGACTAAAGTGTCTAAATATGTAAACATATTTTTTAGTTCCTTCCATTATTTTAGGGATTCCTCGGATATATTTACTATGTTTATGGCTGGAGTGGCTATGTGGCTGCAAGTGATGTCAGCTGCACCTTGCAAGGCTTCCAGCAGCTCCTCCAGTCTGGGATTATTTCCACGATGGTATGACATGTATCTCCATGACTGGCTCTGCTGTATATTCCTCTGGTAAGATTTTAAGGTAAGAAAATGGGAATTCTGCTGAGCTGGATAAACGATTGCCAAAGCAGGAAGTTCTATTGATTGAGGTGGGGCCAGAAATGTGGTTACTGGCTTCTGATGTAATGTGCCGCATTCTGTTTTTAATATATATATATTATATTATATATATAATATTAGAAAGTGGCATTCTACCTGCCCCCCGACCACTTCACAGCAGCATTATGATCTCATCATTCCAAATTTCTGCCTCTGATAATGCAATATTTCAGCCATGCTCATTGTGTGCCATGAGGAAACAGTGACAGAATGGCAAGAAAACATATAATGGCTGCGTCTACACTGCCTAGTCTTGCGCAAGAACATATGCAAAGGGCTACACTGCTCCCTTTTGTGCAAAAAACCCCTCTTGCACAAGAGGCGTTATTCCTGAAAATAAGCAGCAGAATGGCTCTTGCACAAGACTTTTTTTTGTGGAAAAAGGAGCCATTTACACGGCTCCTTATTGCACAAAAGCCCCTTGCGCAAAATGGTGGCTCATTAAGTATGCAAATGAGGCATGGCGATATTCATTGCTGCACCTCATTTGCATATGTTCTTGCACAAGATTGGGCAGTGTAGACGTAGCCATAACGTATATCTGAAAAGAGTAAAGCCATAGCAAGAATATCAGAAAAGACAAATGAGTTGCATCTACAACTATGTGACCTGCTGTCACAGGGTGACTCCACGTCCTTTTAAAGGGAAAAGGTCCAGTTCATCTGTGACTAACTGGTACCTCATAATGGGTCTAGTAGAGGACTCCCTGCATCCATAAAAAGACAGCCACTAAGATAGCCAGCTGAATGGTTATATGAACCTGGAAAAACAGCAGTATCTGGCAGCTACTTGAAAGAAGAGGCAGGGAAAGAATTGAAGAGCGTTGGTGAGGGGTGAGGGAGTCCTGGCAGCCAGGGGGGAACAATGCCAATTAGAAGGCTCATGCAGACACCCCTGGGTAAAATGGAAAAACTAGCTCAACAAGGGACAGGCCGAACTCATGAGCAAGAGCGTGACGCTGAAGGAAAGCAGCAAAGGTAGGACTCATAGATGAAGGAGTCTGGGTAGTGGAGCACTGCGGGAGTCCTCTCACAGAATCACTGAGGTAAGGGTTGTGTCAGGACAGTAATAAGAACCATGAGAAAGGCCAGCAGAGTGGAGACCCTAGAATACAGACACAGGAATTAGGTGACCAAGGTCTGTTCATTCTCAGGTAGATGGCCTGGAGAATGGGCCATGGAATAAGGGCAGAGGAATAAACTGGATGTAGAGTTGTAGGTGGGCCCCCTGGAGATGGCATCTCAGGAGTGGAGATGGCATCTCTGGAGTGTGCATGGAGAGTACTGCTGCCTTTTTATCTGTTTTACTTTGTGATGCGTGAATTGTCTCATTTTAAGGGACCCCCTGAACCCTGAGAGAGCTTAAATGAGGTTCTGAGTGAGACCCATTTTTTTCCCAGGAGGGGATCAGTCCACTCTGTGGTACAGCAGATGGGTAACAATTACACTGAGATTTAAATGCCTATGAAAATAATACAACGCTCCACAGGCATGGCCAAAACATGTTCAACACAAGTAACTTGAGCAAGAAGTTCCCCTGGAGAATTGCAAGTATGCTTCCCAAATGGAACTCATGGTACAGTACTAAAACCATGTAACAAAAAAAATACTTGCGGGAAACCACAAGAAAAGCAGAACTCTTACATGTGTTCTCTGTGGGACAACTTGAACCAGAGAAATGGACTTTTTTGCCCTGAGGAGCTTTCACGCTCTATGTAAGTCTAAACAAGCATGACACACATGGTTACTAATACTAAGAAGTGGAGAAGAAAGATTACTTATATAAGTAGGTTTTAAAACAGAACTTGAAGAAAGGGGAAAAGACACTTTATTAATTAAGACAGAAAGATTGTTCCAGGCACAGAAGGCTGTGGAAAAGGACACAAACAGAAGAGAGTAAGGAAGAAGAATTAGAATTAGTATGGGCAAGAGAAGGAAAAGGGGCATGGGAAAGCAGAGATGCAGTAATTGTGAAATCAGTAGCACATAAATAGCACTAAACCTGCACCATCCAAAAATAGATGGACTTGCTACAGGTTGCATCTCCCCAAAACGGAAATCTCTGGTCTGGCAACATGCATGGTCCGCAAGACCATGGATGTTCCGTGATCAGAGAACCCTGGTAGCCTAGTGGCATGAGGGCAAAATCCAGAAGGAACCAGGCTGAAGCAGCAGTGGGGCTAGAGCCGGCAGCAGCCTCCAACAGCCTATGGCAGTGGGACCGGATTGGGGCAGGATCAGGCTGGCGACAACCTGTGACAGTGTGGGGCCAGGGTCAGAATCCTGGGCAGCCCGTGGGCAGGGCCAGAACTTGCAGGCTGCTGCAGGGCAAGAGCCTGTGCTCTCTGCAGCCTGCAGCCGCAGGACTGGGGCCAGGGCTGGCAGGAGCCCTACAACACATGGCCGGATCAGGCCAGAGACATCCCGTGGCAGCGCGGGGCTGGCGCCAGAGCCCACGACAGCCCGCAGAACTGGGGCAATAGCTCATAGGCTGCCACAGGGATGGGTCCGGAGTCTGAACACTCCGCAGCTCCTGGCAGCCCGACCAGACGCAGAGCCAGTCCCCAGCAGCCTGCAGTAGCATGGGCTTCTAGAGCTCGGCAGGCAGTCTGGCTGGGGCAGCAGGAGTGGGGCCAGCAACTGAACAGGAAGCCGGGCAGGGGCTGGGGGTAGTCCCCTGTTTCCCCCCCCCCCCCCTCCCTTTTGTTCCCTAGCTAGCAGAGTTAGCGCCTGGGAGCTGTGTCAGGCAAATTCTCCAGTCCGGCAAATTCCTTGGTTTCGAAATTGTCAGGTCCTGAGGGTGCTGGATAAGACATGTCCAACCTGTATCATTATCCCACAGTAGGAATCTCACCTGAAATCATGTGTGCATCAATCCCCTTATGAATGGGCACATTTGAATAAATGAAAATATCAGTGAAGGAATTTTTATATGATATAATTGTGATTTTCAAAGTCACAAATAGTAATTAGGCAGGCAACTTCCTTTAAAAGTCAATAGTAGTCAGGGTAAATTTTTCAAAAGCCCCTAAGTGACTTAAGTTTCCAGCTTTCATTGAAACTCCTCAGGGGCTTTGGGTCAAGTCACGAAGGGTATGTCTACACTACAACGTTAATTTGAACTAACGCATCTAGAACTAAAAACTAGTTCGAATTAGCGTATTGCTAATTTGAACTAGCATGTCCACATTAAGTGGACCCTGAACCGGGCTTAAGGATGGCCGGAAGCAGTGCCGGCAGAGCATCAGAGGAGGACTTAGAGCGTGGAGATGCAGTCTCAGGCTAGCCGAGGGCTGCGCTTAAAGGGTCCCGACCCCCACCCCGGACAGACAGTTCTCAGGGGTGCCCCGCTTGCAAAGCAGTCCTGGCGTGGATTGCCCGGACTACCCACACTGGGCACATCACAGCACTCGGCCATCAGCCCGGCTGCACTTGCCGCAGGCTGCCATCTGGGGAGAGGGAGCAATTGGGGGGCTGCAGGAGAGCTTCCACCCCCAGAAGCCCGCAGAGCCAGCCCAGTCCTCCCCATCGGGGGCTCGTACCCCATTCCTCCCTCACCTCCTTCCTCTTACCCTTCCCTAGCCCCTTTTCTTGATGTACAAAATAAAGGACAGTTGTGTTCAAAAACTGAATCTGTCTTTATTGAACAAAACTGGGGGAGACTGGGAAAAGGAGGTGGGAGAGGAGAAGAGAGAGGGTGGGAGAGGGGAGGGCAACTAAAATGATCAGGGGTTGGGAACAGGTCCCATATGAAGAGAGGCTAAAGAGACTGGGACTTTTCAGCTTAGAAAAGAGGAGACGGAGGGGGGACTTGATAGAGGTCTCTAAAAGCAGGAGTTGGGTGGAGACGGTGCATACAGAAAAGTTCTTCATTAGCTCCCATAAAGAAGGACTAGAGGACACCAAAGGAAAGGAATGGGTATCAGGCTTCAAACTAGTAACAGAAAGTTGTTCTTCACAAAGCAAAGAGTCAACCTGTGGAACTCCTTGCTGCATGAGGCTGTGAAGGCTAGAACTAAAACAGAGTTTAAAGGGAAGTGAGATCAAGTCATGGAGGTTGGGTCCATGGAGTGGTATTAGCCAGGGGGTAGGAGTGGTGTCCCTGCCCAAGGTTTGTGGAAGGCTGGGGAGGGATGGCACGAGACAAATGGCTTGGTCATTGTCTTCAGTCCATCCCCTCCAGGGTCCCTAGGGTTGGCCACTGTCGGCAGACAGGCTACTGGGCTAGATGGACCTTTGGTCTGACCCAGTACGGCTATTGTAAGCTCAGGGCTCAGGGTCGGGGGTCTCAGTGGACCCCCTTGATTTTCATGCACACCTGCTCCTGGGTGGCTAGGCTGGCAGCTCTCCTGCCCTAGCAGGCCACTTTCCTATGCCTAGTGCGGAGATCGTGGATGAGGTCCACGATGTCCGCACTATACCAGGCGGTTGCCCGCCTCTTGCGGTCCTGGGCAAGCTCCCGGGAGCCGCCAGCCTGGTCCCGGAAAGAGGGGGAGGGCTGGGGGGCATCGGGTGGGTGGCTCGATCCGTGCCAGATGCAGGGTCTGCTGGCTGGGTGCTGGCAGGCTTGCACCTGGCACGGGCACCGTAGCCAGCCTGTGCCCCTTTAAGGAGTCTGGGGCCGGGAGGGGGGCAGAAGAGTTTCCCTGGTGTTGGCCAGAGTGGCCACCAGGGAAACCTGGGGAGGGCTAGCCTCCCACTAGTTCGAATTAAGGGTCTACACAGCCCTTAATTCAAACTAGTAAGTTCGAACTAGGCTTAATCCTCGTGGACTGAGGATTACCTAGTTCAAACTAAGCACCCCGTTAGTTCGAATTAAATTCGAACTAATGGAGCGCTAGTGTAGCACCTATGAAAGTTAGTTCGAACTAACGTCCATTAGTTCGAACTAACTTTGTAGTGTAGACATACCCTAAGGTAATTTAGGAAATGTTATACTAAGTAGCTAACTGCTATGTTGGCTTTGAAAATCACACTATGTAGACTTACTGCAAAAACAATCTCCCATTTTAGGGGTCAAAATGCCTACTGGGAGGAAGTAACTAGATTAAGAGAACTATTAGAACTAAAAAGCTAGTTCTCATAAGCAGCACATTAATACAAAGGATTCTGAAAGTTTACAGGCTACCTCTATATCTACTGCATCTAAAAATAAGTTTTGATTTGAAAACAAAATTCCTAAGCTTAATGTAGATAGCAGTTCATATGGGGAGAAAAGAGCTTCTTAATATCTAATGTAAAAAAAGAGAGCTGTGCTGAGGAAAATGAATACAGTTTTCTTTGAAATGAGTAACTAACGGCTACCAACACCATTCGCTTGGTGAAAATGCTTGAGATATTATTAGATGAAACAACATAGTTTAAATCTAAAGATGAAGTAAATCACAATACCATAGGCGATGCCTGTTTCTATAGCAATGCTCACTGGAAAATAGAGTTATTCTTTTTAGGATCTATACATTTCCTAAGTCACTAGACATATACAGCTCTCTGCTTCTCAACAGCTTCAGGGGGAGCCATGTTAATCTGTACAGGTAAACTAAAAAAAAACAAATAGTCTGGTAGCACTTTATAGACTAACAGAACATGTTGATGGGATCATGAACTTTCGAAAGCTCATGGTACCATCTACATGCTTTGTTAGTCTATAAAGTGCTACCAGACTATTTGTTGTTTTTTCTCCTTCTCAACAGTACATGCCCTACTTTCCAAGTACAGACTGAACCTCTGAAATACGGGACTCTCTGGTCCGACAACATCTGTGGTCCTGGTTGCTGGATCATCGAGCTCTGGCACTTGGGAGTGTGAACTGGCTGGGAGCCCTGTAACAGGGGAGCCCCGACCAGTAGAACTGGCGAGTCCCGTCGCCAGGGAGCCCATGCCACGTGGGGCAGTAATGGGGCAGTCAGCGGCAGAAGTGGGGCAGCCGGCAAGCCCCATCCCCAGGGATCCCTGCAGGAGCACTGAAGTCAGCAAGCCACATCCCTAGAGATTCCCGGTTGGGTGGGAGAGAAGCAAGGCCATAGCAGCTGGGGAACGCTGTCCCTGGAGAGCCCCACCAGGCCAAAGCCCAAGTCCAAGCCCTGCAGGCTGGAGCCCAGTAGCAATGGGGCTGGAGCGGAGCCAGCAGCAGGGAGGACAAGCGTCCTGGGGAGCTGGTGGCAGGGGATCTCCCATGATTTGGCAAATTCCCTCATTCAGGGTAGGTCAGATACCAAGGATGCCAGACCAGGGAGGTTCAACCTGTACAAAACTTGTAACTTTTTCTTCAACAGCATTTAAAATTTCTAAATCAGATTAATCAGATTCCTATTGTTTTTTAGTTTTTTGGGGGCTAATTTATAGCTACAGAAGATTTTAGTTATGCTCTTAGATTTCTTGAATATACCGTACTACAATTTTGTAGGAGGTCTGATAACCAAAAAATCTAAGTTTTCCATTTGCTCCAAACACCACAAAAAGAAACAAAAATAAAAGCATACCTCCTTGCTAGAAACATTTAAAAACCAGAATAAGGAGGCACTGACAAATACTGCAGGGAACAAAGAGCGAGAGAGTGGGCTAGAGAAAGCTAGCTTTTTCAGTTCTATTGTCTATTACTCTCTTAGCCATGCTCCACACTCTCGTTTTGATACCATTTGCTGAAAAAATTGTTACTTACAGATTCTATTATACTGGCTCTATAAAGCAGTATAGTTCTTGGACACTGTTTGTTAGAGTGGATTTTCACCTCTCATATCGAAAGGCCACATTTGATATGTACCGCAGGCTATGTTTACACCACTAAGTTATTTATTTCAAAACAAGAACTCCCAAATAACTATTTTGAAATAAGCTTATTCTTCTTCACAAACAGGAGTTATTAGTTTGAAATAACAAGCCCATTATTTCAAAATAATAGGCTTGGTAGTGTTGATGCTCGCCTTGTTATTTCAAAATAAGGGGAGTTATTTGGAAATTACTCCCCAGAGTAAACATGCGCATAGAGTAGGCTGAGTATAAAAAACATTCTCTGATCTTGCTGATAGTTTACTGGGATTCAGTACACTTCTGCTACCCTGGGTCTGCCCAACTCACAGAAAAGGCTACCTCATACAGATCACAACTAAGGATGGAGCGAGCATCAGAATTCAGAAACAATTCAGATGCAAATTTAAACCTGATCCACCCTCAATAGCACATGCCTTGAAGCTAGGGTAGAAGGTTCCAATCTAATGTCTACTTCAAACTCCTCTGGCTAAATTAAGCATAGTGCTAAATGAAGACATGATTTGCAGTTAGCTAGTTCCCAAAGGCAAGACAGTCCACACTAGAAATAAGCCCAAACTGGAAACTTTTATCCGATATTCCTCACCATATTTGGTTTTGGCTTCCTTGGTCCATTTCTATTGTATGTTAATCTAATGGACTAACACTTCTGGGGTTCTGGAGCAAGTTGATTTTGTGGGGGTCCGCTAGGCTCCAGGATGGGTCAAAAACAACAGGCTCAATGTGCGGGGGGACTGCTGGGGAGCAAGATGGGGTGCATTCTCTGGACAGGAGGTAGAGTGCAGGAGTGGGTTGGGGTGGAGGTGTGGGTCTTGGGAGGAAGCAGGGTGCACAAGCAGGCTGCACAAGTGGATCTGGCAGGAGGTAGGGTGCAGAGCAACCTAGAAGTACACAAGGGGGCAGGAGATTGGGGCGCTTACTTGGCACAGTTCCCGTGTGTGTGTGGGGGCGGGAAGAACAGATGGTGCCTTGTGGCCCTGTGCTTACAGGCATTGCTCCCCACCATTCCTATTGGCCATGATTCCCAGCCAATAGGAGTGGCGGAGGTAGAGCCTGCAGGGAAGCACTGCTAACAGTGATGCATGCGTCTCCAGCTGGGGGGGAGTTGGAATGGCTGTGTGCAGAGCCATAGCATGCAGGGGCTATAATGGCTGCAACCCAGGGCCCAGGGGTCCTTCCCTTAGACCGGGGCTGCAGCCCCCTCAGCTCCTTTTCACAATAAAACCCTGCCAGTGGACATTCCTTTTACACTTAGGGCACGTCTAAACTACATTCCTCTTTCGAAAGAGGAATGTAAATTAGGCAAATCGAAAGTGCAAATGAAGCGTGGATTTAAATATCCCACGCTTCATTTGCATATTTGCTTCCGAGTGCTTTTTCGAAAAAGGGTTTTTTGAAAGTGAAAGTGCAGTCTAGATGCAGTTCTTTTGAAAAAAAATCCCTTTTTCAAAAGAACTGGTACTCCTCATTTTTTCAGGAGTATGGGTTCTTTTGAAAAAGGGTTTTGTTTTCCCCGAAAGAACCACGTCTAGACTGCACTTTCACTTTTCAAAAACCCTTTTTCAAAAAAGCGCTTGGACACAAATATGCAAATGAAGTGCAGACTATTTAAATACACGCTTCATTTCCACTTAAGATTTGTCTAATTTACATTCATCTTTTGAAAGAGGAATGTAGTCTAGACATAGCCTTAGCTGGAAAAAAAAAGACATTATTTTCTTTGTCATCAAAATATTTTTAGAATCTTTGTCTTTTTACTTATCATAAAATATTAGGACTGGAAGGGACCTCGAGAGGTCATCGAGTCCAGTCCCGTGCCCTCATGGCAGGGCCAAATATTACCTGAACTAACAAGTCTCCTACAAATGTTTTTACTATTTCAAAACTATTTTTAACCCCTAAATAAATGTGACACACTCCTTTCCCCTTGGAAATAAGGGAAAAAGCAGAAGGGACCAGAATAGGAACTTTAAACATCACAAATTCAAGAGTATATGAAAAAAGAAAGGTACAATAGTAGCTTATTTGTACCATTTTGTGGATGTTGCTGTCATTAGACAGCTTTTTAGCAAAACTTGGTCTGATCTTAAAACTGGTCTTTGATTCTGCAAATGAAATTAGAAGCAGGCAAATGAAAGTGGTAGATATCCAGCTACCAGATTGTGCTGGCATATTAGGCAACTAGAGACCTATTCAAATTGTATGTATCTTTGATCTTATTTAATCCCCATCACCATATTTAAATATAGTATCTAGATTCCATAATGTTTCTGACAATTAACCGCATCTATAAATATTTGCAGGAGTAAAATGAGAACCTGGTATTGCAAATTAGGCCCATAGGATAAAAATCGATTATAGTAATATAGGAAACAAACATAAACAAAACACTGTTAACATATTTTTTTCACATATTACACAATTCAATGCACAAATAGCAAAGCAGAAAATGTTACAGTATGCCATACAAAATTTGGTAAAAAAGTATAGCCACATTAAATAAAAACAATATTGTATTTGCACCGCATTGAGTCCAGAAATACAGTATTTTTTTACTACTAAACTTGCAACTAATATTTTCTCCTTCAATTATCCCAGTTTTTTTAATCTGTTTGTATTTAGAATGGTTAAAATGGTTAGACATCATCAATAGCTTTCTTGACACTCGGGAGACAAGGGCACAACTTGCAATGTCCCTGTTTCCTTCAAAACCTGCAAACCTCTCGTACTGACACCTACCTATTTACACAACCATAGCACAGTTCTTTCTGGTAGTCTTCCCATATACTTTTGTGGGACTGCACCCTAGAAACAACCCGAACCATGCCCCTTCCAGGGCTTGGTTTAATGGTTAGAGGTAAGTATCTTCTTGGTTTGGAAGAAAATGTCCACCAACCTATGAGAATATCCAACTCTAGCAGGCTTAATATTTTAAATTTCTGGCTATTAACTGCGGCTTATCCAGATATTGTAATAAAAGATGACAGGAGAGCAATGGGAGGGCCCATTCATTCATTTTTCAGTAAGTTTTAATGTACATTTATATGCTTGGAACAGTTGTTAAATCCAAATGGATTTGAACCAGCAATACAGGGGTAAAAGGCTACAATTATCCCATTCATAATCCCTTGAGTCAGGAATGTTTCAGGAGTCAGGAAATCCTATGCTTTTTGCTAAGTCACAAACAAAAACTGTGATAAAAGTAAAGAAAATCTTGCTTGGTAACAGGTACTGCTATATATAATATAACAAAATTTGTATGGGAAGTCTGTAAAATGGAATTCATTCATAAAAACATCTTGCTTCTGGCTAGATTAATTATTTGAAATCCCAGTGAAAGAAATTATCATTTTTAGTTTTGGGATACCCTGATGCTACTTACATTTTTAAAAATCTAATAGATTCATATGTTAAAATGTACTGAAATTTTTAAGCTTGTGAATGAAATTAGCAACGTGCTGTGCCTGTAAATGTGAGGCATTACAGTCCCCAGAGTGTGTGAGAGTGGTAGAGTTTAAAAATTAATTCAGTTCGTGCACCTGTTTGCTGGAATTCATCTCTTGAATTTGCATCACATTTAATAAGTTTCTGTGACGCAACTCATGTCCTTTTGTCTGGGTTCCCTTAATATAGTGTTAATTCACACCCCACTGAAATTCAAGCAATATTACAAATTTCAAACTGTTAATTAAAGTCTGTGAAATTGGATAGATCTGGATAAAACTGGCTTTATCCAGTAAAGGTTTTTTTTTTTTAACTTTATCATTTAATCTCCAACTTCTCTCAAGTTAAATCCAGATGACTACATAAATCTCACAATGATCTGTCAATGGGTTACAAATCTAAATGAATCCAAGCAAAATTAAGTTACTAGCTTAAGCTAATATGTAACAAGGCACATCACCCAATGAATCACCCACTGAAATGAAATAAGAATTACTGATCAGTAGAATAGAGGGTAACCCTGAATTTACATTTTAAGGATCATATTTTTCAGTAAGTTTTAATGTATGTTTATTAAAACTCTACTTGACTGTGGCAAAAATCTAAGGAAGCATTATCTGTTGATTCCCATGCTCATATTCATAACTCTTTGAGACCCCATGATGTATTTATAGAGGGCCTATCATTGTAGGAAATCAGGATCTAAGACAAATAATTGTAAAAATGGTTTCTTTACTGTCAGGGCATGAAGCTTGCTTGCTCTCAGAAAGAGATGAAGGACACAAATTATAAAAAGTAAAAGACTTCTCGGGACATTTCAAGTGGGTTTCATCAGGTGTTAAAGACCTGGAGTTCAATTACCAATGGGCTACCAGATGTTTAAAATGGTTAGACATCATCCTTGTGGAATGTGGAGTAACGGTAGCTTAAATTAGGATCTTTAATTTGAACTACCTACTCCATGCCGCGTGTAGCCGCGGGCACAGAGTTTGGACTAAGGGGTTTTAAAAACGGCGGTGCCCGGGAACATGCAAATGAAGCCCAGGATATTTAAATCCCGGGCTTCATTTGCAACTCTGCTTGCCCTAATTACCCTACCTAGCTCGAACTAACGAGCTAGTGCAGACGTATCCCCAGAGATTTCGGTCCAATGCCTGCTCTGGAACAGTAAGGGGGGCACTGCATATTAAGGTACATTGCAAATAGATCTATGGCAGGACACCCTCATCTTCAGAAGATGTGTTGTGTTACCTTCGAATTCAACTGCCACTCATGTTGATGGATCAGGTGCCTGCTGAGAGTATCGGCAATGACATTGTCTTTGCCCGGCAGATATGTCGCAATGATGGAGATATTGTGATGGATACAGGTTCCATAAATGTGCTGCCTCTGCGCAAAGTGATCATGAATGGGCACCGCTCTGGAGGTTGATATCGTATACTGCCATCATGTTGTCCGAGAGAATTTGAATAGAGTGGCCTTGGATGTTGGGTAGGAAATGCTTGCAGGCATTGACTACTACACTCAGCTCAAGGAAATTGATGTGTTGGAGGGACTCCTGAGCAGACCAACGGCCTTGAATTTGGTTATCTCCAAGGTGGGCTCCCCAGCCCAGCAAGGCTGCATCTGTTGTAATCTGTACCATAGTCTGTGGATGATGGAAAGGAACACTGGCGAGCATGTTTGTGGGGGTACTCCACCATGTTAAGGATTCCCGTACCGTAGGAGGGACGTACACCATTCTGTGAAGATCATGATTGCCTGGTCGATAAATCAAAGCTGGAGGCATCTGAGACATAGTCTTGCATGCTGCACCACATACGTGGTGATGGCCATATGACCCAAAAGTCTCAGGTAGGTAAGTATGGAGGTCTTGGGGCTCGTGGAAAGTATCTGTATGAATTATTGAATTACCCAGAATCTTGATGGAGCAGGTAAGCTTTGGCCATGGTAGATTCCAAATGTGCTCCGATGAACTTGAGGGACTGCTGTGGAGTCGTGGGCAGTGAGGCATCAGGCTTAGCAGGTTGTAGGGCCTTATTAAACAATAGAATCTTAAGCCGCATTTCGTGGTCTCATCTGGCTCGCACTGTGAGTTTGGTGCAGTGCTGGCATTTTTGAGGGATATGATCCACGCCTAAACACTTGATATATCGTGAATGTCCATCCGAAGCGGGCATCGCATCTAGGCACGTAGCTCATTTCTTGAAACCGGGTATATGTCATTTTGAGGTGCGACTATGCAGAACTTAACTGTGAGGAGAATTTAAGCAACAATTTTTTTTTAAGAACTATAACTAACTAGTATAACTATGACTACTGAACTGTAATAACGAACACAACTAAACTAACTCTAATTGAAAACTTTTCTGTCAGAATACAGGAGAGGAGTTGATCTTCGTCTGTAGCCATAGAGGGTGAGGAGGAACTGGCGGGAGTTGGACCGCGCGCGCTCAGAATCGGCGCGAATATCGTGCAATGCCTGCCGCGCATGCGTGGTCTGGCTGGACTACTGCTGACGACTCTCCGATCTGCGGTGCGGGACCAGCCCGACACTTAGAGTAGAGCACCCACGGGGACACCACTCGAAGAACCACAGCTTCGTCCGATCCACCAGCTGTGACCCTTCTTGAACAAGTATGACTTGGCCACAGTGATCCATGCTCTTGTTACATCCCGACTGGATTACTGTAATGCACTTTATGTGGGGCTGCCTCTAAAGAGCCTTCAGAAACGTCAACTGGTCCAGAATGCAGTTGCTTGAGTTTTAACTAATACTCGTTATATGGAGCACATTATGCCAGTGCTCCGGCAGCTGCACAAGCTTCCGGTACGTTGCTGGGCACAATTTAAGGTTTTGGTTATGATCTATAAAGCCCTAAATGGGTTGGGACCAGGATTTCTGAAGGACTGTCTTCTTCCATATGAACCTGCCTGGGGACTGAGGTCAGCTGGGGAGGCTCTGCTCAGTGTTCTCCCACTTATGGCAATAAGATTAACATCTACGCGGAACAGGGCCTTCTCAGCTTTTGCTCCCAGGCTGTGGAATTCTCTTCCTCGGGATAATCGCATGGTGCCAGCGTTAGCATTGTTTTGGCGCCAGGCTAAAGCCGCCCTTTTTACTCGTGCTTTTATTAGTGTTTGAGTCTGTATGTGTGTGTTGTTCTTCTTGAGACAATTTAGCAGGTTTTATGTCTCTCGGGGGTCTTGTATTTTAAAATTTGTATATATATTTGTACTGTGTTTTAAACATTTTGTAAGGACTGCCTCGAATATTTTAAATGGAGAGGTGGGGCAAAAATACTTTAAAGAAATAAAATAAATAAATATGTTATATCTTAAGGCATACACAATTAATGAAAGCTTAATAAGAGCCCTGTCCTGAACTCTTACTCAGAGTGGATTCACACTGAAATCTAGAGAGTTCTCTCTAGCACAGACTGAAAAACTGGGCCAAACCAGTTTTAATTACTTGTATATTACATATAGAGAGATGTACAAAACACATATGCTTACCAAACATGTTGGTAGACAGAAACCATACTAATTAAAAGGAAAAAAACTGTTATAAAATGTCATTTGATAAATTTCTTTGGCATGCATGTTATCATACCGATATACAGCAAGGGGTTTAAAATGACAGAAGTGGCAATTAAGGCTATGATTCACAGGTAACCCATCTAACACCACTGCAGATTTGGCCACTATCTTTTACATGGGTCTGAGAATCTAACGTACTGACTTTTTTACTTACCATATATACTCGTTCATAAGCCAAGTTTTTTTGGATAAAATCCCATTGTAAAGACCGGGAGTTGGCTTTTGAACGGGTTCGAAAAAGCCAGAGCAGCAGTAGGGGACCCGGGGCAAGCTGGGACACAGCAGTGTTAGATCCTGCGGCTCTGCTTTTAAATATAGTAAGAGCTAGCTGGCAGCCCCTAATACATTTAAAGGCAAAAGGACAGTTGGAAACACAGCATGAGCCAGGACACAGCAGTCCCAGCTCACACCAGGTCCCAAACACTGCGGCTCTGGCTTGTAATGTAGTAAGAGCTGCTAAATTACTACATTTAAAAAGCAGAGACTGCAGTATCTGGGATGTGACCCACCAAAAGTATGGAGAAAAAATGGCAAAAAGTCACTGACCTGTTAATAAAGTCCCAGACTGCTGTACTCTGGAGTCGGCTTATATATGGGTCAGTGACTTTTTACCATTTTTTCTAAGTTTGGGGGTTGGCTTATAAACAAATGGGCTTATGTTCCAGTATATAAGGTTGTTCACAACACCTGCAATATTAACTTACATGGTATCTTTAAGAAATAGAACTAAAAATTTAACACAGCATCAGTGTAGCTGCTTTAAGTACATAAACAATGACATACTGTTTTAATTAACAACTCTAGAAAGGGGTAAGTGTGTGATAAGCAAATTAAATCATTAGCACTAAATGTTGATGGAAATAGCTACTTTTTAAATACATAATTGTCAGGGTTTATTTAAAGTTTATATATTATATATTGATCAACTGAACTACCTTTTTGTGAATTTTTTCCCCCTCTTCATACCATGTGATCTTTCTACAGCAATAGTAGCTTTTTTCTTCTTCCAGAGCTTTAATGATTTAAGGTATTTTAGGAGTAAATTTCAGATGTATCTGATTTCACCATATACCTTACCCTAAACATCTTATATTAAAATAGTGCTAAGCCTTTAATTAGAGAGTTCTATGCAGACCTAAGAATAAGTCAGTTAATTAAATCTTAAAATTATTGTGAAATGACCACCAATTTTAAAGAGCTTCTAAATATAATTTACTATTAACCTTAATGTAAAGTGTAAAAATGTGGGTACCCATAAACACCCCAAATATGCACTTCTATGATTATTTAACTAATTTTCCATAATGAATAACCAACCGTGACCACAAATCATAATATATTATATTAGAAGGATGGTTTCCCTAGCGACAGATACAAAAAAATTCACTGCTTTAGATTTATTTCTGACAAGGATGGGATTCTCCAATGGAATTGTCTTAGGCAACTAAACTGTTTTTTGGCTTGTAAACCTTTCCTTATACGGCAACAGCTATGAAATGATTCCTGCCTGCAACAAAGTATCTCCTAGATACATTTAATTTGGGAGGTTTATAGTGACCTGCAACTAACATTAAGTGTTTCAGTAAGCCCATCAGGTTGATCCAGTTAACGTTCATAAAATGAAATACCCGACACCTCGCTTTACTCTTCTTAGCTGGCTGTTTAGAAGAAAGAGATGAGCTACGATATTTTATTTCAGTCATTTGGCAATGTCATGGTATTAACTCCTTCCCTCTCTCCACGCCCAAATATAAAGTAGCTTTGATCATTGAGGGCTTATCAAACCTAACGATAAAGAATTCCCTCTATGACTGTCATTCGATGTTTCACCTTGGTGGGCAAAAATGATAAATCATGTAATGAAAAATCTATTATTAAACTAATCAGCAAGCCACAATATAAAAAATGGAAGCTTACAAAACAAAACACAAAAAGCTGACATCAGAGAAGGATAGACGGGATTAGATCCTGCATGGTTTCAAGAATAAATAGATCCCTCTGGGACGCTGAGGATTAATATTTTTTCTCTCTCAGACACTGTTCAGAATTAATGAGGGTACCTGCAACAATGCTGGCAAGCTGCTGAGTTCTGGTGATGGGGTAGATGCTGCGTGCCTGAACGAGTGCTGAAGCTATTTTCTTGGCGTGCCTCTCCTCCCCGTATGTTCTCAGGATGGACGCAAGCGCCTGTTGATCTAAAGCATTCACAACATCAGCAGCGGTGGGCATGTCAGGGTACCTACGCACAAGAAGAGCCAATTAGTTCACTGACGTCAGTTTTCATTGACAAGAGGTGAAGCTTCATAGCATTGAGACATAAAATCAAACACACACACTGCATACAAGTGCCTTTGAGGTTTTAAAATAAGAGAAAGCAATCCTGTGAAAACGGAAATAGCTTCTACCTTTTAAATCCTGTCTTATTGCTTCAGATGGACTGTCTTCCTTAACATTAATTAGCAATAAAGAATAGCTAAAGCTTCAAGCACTACTATAAACTTTTAACATTAATGAGTTGACAAAGATTAGCTGTAGTTCAAGTATGTTTCCAAAAATTAAAAGGTTGTGAGATTGCCTTTATTTAGACATCTTCAGAATATGAACTCCTTTCTTATGTATTGATTTAAGTCATCTTTCATAATTTGTTCTGTTTTCCATTAAGAATATACAGGAATTAATCTCAAGGATCTTTCCCCTTATGCCGTGCTATGAAAAATAATCCCTTATGAAGACAATTTCCTGTACAGACACTGTATGATAATTTAAATTCAAAAGTTATTTTAAAAGAAAGGGATATTTTAACTATCTACCAAAAGGCAAACAAATTATCCTATAGTCATCAATATTTCTTTCACCCTCAAAACTTTCTTTATAGAATTAATTCAAGGTCTTTTATATACACTGCATAATGTGCAGAGACTGCGCAGTCTAATTCAACTATTTCACAGACTTGTTTCTTCTATGAAGGGTCTGTCAGGCAGAATATTTTCAGTAATTTATTATTTCCCCACAGTATCTTACAGGATATAACCAAACATAAGATAACTATAGCAGGCAAATAGTTATCGGCCACTGTACGGTTTTATCACAGTCATTCTTTATTTTTATCACACAAGTTCATATACCAGCAGGGATATTTTAGTGGAAAAAAACGCAGGTTTACACATTCTTTGAACCCACAGGCTTGAACCCCAGTAAGATCTCAGCTGTTCATAACAGTTGACTAAGTCAAGTATGATGCAGTTAACTGTGACAGTCTTTAAGATAATTTCTTAGAAACTGAGGTACCATTGGCTATGTGTGAACAATATTAATACCACACCTTATACTCTAAGAAACCAATTTAGTCCCATTATACTTGGCCAGAATTTACCATTCCCATAGAGGGAAATTATCATCATCCATACAACAGAGGTGATTTCATATTTGATCGTTTATGTAAAAAGGCATATTCTTTATGAAATGCACTGAGATCCCTTTGAGGGGACAGTTGTTATATATGTAGAAAATATCACTATTTATTATTATAATTGCATTCCACCTTCCAGATTATACTCAGCATTGACTCTAATCAATTAAATATAAAAGGTTTTTTGGGGCTAATTGTTAATTTGAGTATAAAGTAAGTCATTATAAGTTGCTTGCTATGAAACACAGGGCGACGTTAATGCATTGCTTACAGTAAGCCTTCAAGTAGTGGTAGAATATTTAATGCCTTGAAAGTAGTGTTGCACTGTAATTTAATTGATAGGCTCAGTACAATTTCTTTGTATAGGTTAGCACATGCCCATCTTCAGAGTAGCTGCCAAGGTTAAAAGAAATGTTAGAATTGAAGCATCTTCATTTCACCTAGATGATAAACTACTTTCTCAGTTACAATTACATTTATAACCTACATCGTGTGGAGACTTAATTTATTTATGGTCTGTTTAACAAAATTAAAGATGTTTGTTTTAATTATTGTTGTTATTAGTTGCTTTTAACCTTCAATAAGTAAAGCCTTACAGTCAAATTCTGATCTTCCACTAATGAAACCCAGAAATACCTTCACTCTGGACTTATGCTGGCGTGAGATTGGACTTTGGCCCTAAATCGTGAGAACTAGATGAACCTCTATAGCAAAAGAACAAAGCTGATTTATTATGTATGTGCAGAGTTAGATGTAGGCGTGTGATGGGAATTCTGCAACCTAAAAAGGAAATTAAATTCAGAGTGTGTTGAGAAATTGATTTCTTGTTGTGAGAAGAAATGTCTGATCAATACATACCTGCCGCTATCCATCCTCATATCCAAAGGGCCATCCTTTTTCAGGGAAAAACCTCTTTCAGGAGTATCAAGCTGCATAGAGGAACACCCAGCATCCAAAAGAACTCCATCTAGTGTCCCTGGCTCTACTCCAGCTGAGATTAACAGAGTTTCTGCTTGGCTGAACTGTCCTAGAAGAGCCTGAATCTGTTTCCTATAAAAAAAAAAAAATCGCAGCTAAAAAATCTCAATCTGAATGCTAATTGTGAAATATTTCTTCCCTTTTAAAGTAGGAAACAGACAACAAATAGGAGTAAAATTTACCAAAGCACTTACGTGACATAGGGTTCTCAGTCCCATTTTCAAAAAAAATTTAGGAATTTAGGAGCCTATGTCTCAATGACACTTAGGCTATGTCTAGACTGCAGGCTTCTTTCGAAAGAGGCTCTTTCGAAAGCATCTTTCGAAAGAGCCTCTTTCGAAAGAGAGCGTCTAGACTGCATGGAGAAATTTCGAAAAAGCGGCTTGCTTTTTCGAAAGAAAGCATCCAGTGAGTCTGGATGCTCTCTTTTGAAGAAGCCCTATTTACATTGAAGAACGCCTTCTTTCGAAAGAGGAACTTTCGAAAGAAGGCGTTCTTCCTCGTGAAATGAGGTTTACCACCATCGAAAGAAAAGCCGCGTTCTTTCGAATTAATTTCGAAAGAACGCGGCTTGAGTCTGGACGCAGGGGAAGTGTGTCTAGACTACAGGGTTTTTTCGACAAAAGTTGGCTTTTGTCGACAAAACTATGTCTGTGTCTACACTACCACCACATTCTGTCGACAATAAGTTGACAGAATGCAGCAGTTTTGTTGACAGCGGTAAACCTCATTTTACGAGGAATAACACCTTTTTTCGAAAGTACTCTTTCAAAAAAAAACGCTATTGCATGGAAACTGCTTTTTTGAAAGAGAGCATCTAGGCTTTGGAAAAAGCGGCTTGTTTTTTCAACAATACTGATCATAGTCTAGACGCTTTTTTTCGACAGAGGCTTTGTCGACAGTATATGTCGACAAGCCTCTGTAGAAAAAGGCGTGCAGTCTGGACATAGCCTTAGACACGTAAGTAATTTTGAAAACAGGACTTAAGCACTTTTCAAAGTTTTACCGTAGGTCTAGTTTTACTCTCAGACCAGATTTACTTTAATGCAACTCCACTGAGAACAGTGAGTTACTCCAGTTTTCAGCTAGTGTCAGTGAGAAGGGTCGACTATTTGCATTCATTCAAATGCAGAAAAATGAGAAACAAGAAATGAAAACAAGACTATTAAAAAAACAAAAACAAAAATCATTTAACAAATTCCCTCACAACACAGTTCCTTACTATTAGAAATTGTATCCATTTTAAAGTTGGGGTATATAAGTTTACTTAACCATGAACCATGAGTCTAGGAAATATTCGGAATAAATAAGTATTACATGAAAGTTATTTGCCCACACAAATTTAAAAGTATAAGTCATTAAATGTATATAATGATATTCAATGTAATAGAAATAGGATTTGATAGCCTAGAAAAGAGTGGTGATTAATCTGACATATCAACTCACATATTCAATATTTTAATGTATATTTAAGATAGATCTGAGAAATTTATTATTTTTCCAATTTCTTTTCTTAGAGAAAGATTTTCCTGAACGTTTTGAGAATTTGCACTTTCACTGGTTCTTTATTCTTGTGATAATAAAGACTCCATATAGTTCCCTCTCATGGTTAAGGTTTCTTTGTTATTTCTTTTTTCTCAACATTGCCAATCTTTAGTTCTCTGTGTTAACCTGATTCAAAGGCCATATCCCCAAACCTTAATTTAGCTTTAGTGTGAAAAACTGGCCCTCAAACCTTTCATCTCGTATGTTAATATCCTCTAAAAACCAGACATTTGATAAAGTAGGAACATCTGTATTATTTGTTCTGAAAATGATGCACATCTCCGTATGTGAATTTATGATGGGTTGCTTCCTTTAGAATTACATCAAAAGTGTTTGTTGAAGGAACAATCAGGAAACGTAAAACAATGGCTAAGGCTCATCCCAACAAACATTTAACATAACAGCTAGGTTTATGGCCAAGAAAAGACTCCTCTACCCCAGCCATGGTGACACAGATGTTCTGCTAGTGCTGAGATGATAGAGATCAAAGGCATTGCTAAAATGTTAGAATGCCCAGGATCTAGAAAAGAATGAAGTTGAGTGAGTGGCCAGATGCTACTCAGAATGCTCCAAAGAAAGATGACAGGCTGGCCTGGGAGTATACTGAGACGGGGAGATTGCTGTGAATAGCACAGCCTGTTTCTCCCACCCAGAGAGGGGGAGAGAAACTTGCAAAGGTTGGCAAGGAAAGATTAAGGAGAGGTAATATTAGGTGTACAGATTTTATTCATCTTTTACCCCTGTATGGACTTTGTACCTATGGGGCAAAAAACAATAAAAAGGCTGTACACCTGGGTATTACTTATCCTAAATAAGTAATGATTTGTTTTGAAGCCACTGTTTTTCTCAATTCACAGATTCCCAGAAGAAAAGGGTTTGCAAGTCCCAACCACGGTTGGGCCTGATATCTTAAGAGCATCAGTGCTGCAGCAGTGTAAGATCTCTTGTGTAGCCGCTCTAGGCTGATCAGAGCATCAAAGGGTTGGAAGAGACCTCAGGAGGCCATTGAGTTCAACCCCCTGCTAAAAGCAGGACCAATCCCTCTCTCATTGACACAATTAATCCACCTCAATGAACTCTCTCACTGACATAGTGTTGTGCTTACTAACGCTTATGCTGCCATAACTTATGTCGCTCAGTAGGGTGGAATATTCACACCCCTGAGTAACATAAGTGGTAGCATAGATATAGCCTTAGTTCAGGAAGTAAAGTGTACTATACCCTGTTGAAAATAATACACGGATTTCAAAGGGGGCAAAAAAGCAATGACGTAAATAAGAATTTGGAAAAAATACTGGTGTAAATATTCTTGGTCTTGTAGTACCACTGGATACTGAACACCACTATGTTCTATCCAAAAGATGCCTCCCCAGCTGCCACTCAAAACCCCTTAACATCATGATGAGGCACAGGTTCAACATTCACTCTAAGTGTCACCAACTGTAACATTAATACTTCTTTTTGAAGTCACTCCGTCAAAAATGACCAAGCCCAACTACATCTAGTTTACGAGATATTACCTGATACTTATATAGCACTTTAAATCTTCATAGTCCTCTAGAGCAGTGGTTTTCAACCTTTTTTTCTCAGGACTCAGTTGAAGAATTATTGATGCCCACGATCCAACATAATTTGACTAGAATGTAGGTTCCGGGGTGGGGCTGAGGATGAGAGCTTTGGTTGGGGGCAGTGTTGTCCAGGGCTGGGCAGGAGGGCCTTACCTTGAGCGGCTCCCAGTGAGTGGTGGCAGCAAGGGTGCTAAGGCAAGCTTCCTGCCTCTCCTAGCACAGCAGACCATGCTGTGTTCCAGAAGTAGCCAGCAGCAGGTTCCCAGACAATGGGAGTGTGAAGTTAATGCTCAGGGCGGGGGGCAGTCCACAAAGCCCTGGGCACCTCCCCCCCCCCAACCTAGAAACTGGGCCTGCTACCAGCTACTTCTAGGGTAGTCTGTGGTGCCAAAACAGGCCAGGAGCCTGCTCTAGCACCCCCTCTAGTCACCTGATCACTTTCAGCCATGAGACCCAATGCCTGACATTCCACAAGCCAGTACCAAATTGCAATCCATCAATTGAAAACCACAGATCTAGAAACATCAAATTATTAAATCTCATGACACTTGAATTTAAGCAAAGTTATCCCTATATTATATATTGAGAAAGTAAAAATGCAAAGAATTTAATCTTAAGAGTCTTCTTCAAATTTACCCAATGACTTGCCCAAGGCTACATGGCAACTCTGGGACAAAACTGAGGATAAACCTCAGGGAATTACAGGCTGAAATTGTATGACTGCAGACTCTGGTCTCTTCATAATCATCTCTTCTTTTGTTTTGTTTTTTTGTAATTTTTCAACTATTCTTAACTGACCATTGGGAGGTGGTGGAATCTCCATCCTTAGAGGTTTTAAAAACAAAGACCTGGCTAGAATGATCTACATGGGCTCGGTCCTGCTTTGAGCATGGGTTTGAAGTAGCTGACCTTCTGAGGTGTCCTCCAACTGTAATCTTCTGTGATTGTATGACCTTTAACTTATCGCTGAAATACACTCCATTATTTGGCCATTTATTATCTAATTATGTTCTCTGTTACAAAAATAATAACATTAATGTACTTTAACAAAACATTAGCAACACTGAAAATGTAGTAAAAAAAATGCAACAGAAAATGAGTAAAAAGTAATTTCACAGGCTATATCTGCTCATGAGCCTCTTAGCAGTTTTGGGGATTTTACCACCACATATTTTATCTTACAAAGTGTTTTTCCCTCACTATTGTGAGAAAGAACCACTGGACAAAAGGGTGATGGTAACACTAACTATACACACAGTGCAATCAACTGCATGATGTAAAGAAACTGAGAAAGAAGAGTGGTCCTCACCGTACCACTTATCTTTTTCAGATATCGTGATCTGAGGATTACTTGCAATAATAGTAGATAATTTTCAGAAAGAAGTGGGGTTTCTAATGTCCCTTACACATTTTGTTTTGGGTAAATTTGATATATATGATCTTCGGCTATGTCTACACTACACACCTTTTAGCAAGACAACTGTGTTGACACAGCCCTTTCACTAAATGTCAGGCAGTGTAAACACTGTCCTCATTTTTGTCAGCATAAAACTTTCACCCCATATAAGCAGCATTTACTGGGAAAAGCACTATTTACACTAGTACTTGCCACAGCAATGCTTTCTCCTTGGAGGGGATGTTAGATTTAAATACCTGTGAACCACAAAATCTTTGTTGCTCAATTGCCAGTGTAGACAAAACCATGGTCTCTTTCCAGCATTACTTTTATACATTGTGCTGATTAAGTTTTTACAAGCAAATGGTGACTGAATCATTTGAACAACAAAGCTCCCTACTTAACCCCCAAAAAAGTAAGAAGCGGTGAAAGTATCCAAATACACCCCTGCCAAAATACCTCCAACTGTGGGTATGTCTACACAACAACATTATTTTGAAATAACTTAGTCTGTGTCTAAACACCAGGCAGATTTTTCGAAATAATGTCAAAATACTGTCAAGCTGGAGGACTTCTTACTCGGACTCCTGTAGCTCTCATTGTACAAGGAGTAAGGGAAGTCAGAGGAAGTGTGCTCTATTTCAAAATATGTGCTGTGTAGACACTCCCAATTTTGAAATAAGGTATTTCAAAATAAGCTACACAATTGACGTAGCTCAATTCGTGCAGCTTATTTCAAGTTAAGCCCTGCAGTGTAGACGCATCTTGAAAGACCGATCTAGTGATTCATTTGATTTGGCAACTCTTGGCCTCCATTTGATTCCAGTTCATTTGACTGGCTGATTGGAGGACTTCCCTTCTATTCCTCTCTGAGGACACATGTACACTGTAAGATAAGGTTGACTCTAATATGGTCAATTTCTGGGCACTCAATTTTGCAAAGTCGAAAGTCCTTGTCCTCACTGAGGGGAAGAATTGAATGTAGTCCAAAGTAGCACATCTCCATTAGAGAGCCTACCGTCAATTCAGAGAATGATGCAACATGGGCAGCTTTGCAATCTGGGCTATGCTCATGGTACCTGCTAGGACCAAAACTCTGCAATGGGTGGTTATGGGGCTCATGAGTACCCTTAATGTACTCATCTAGTCCCTCCCCTTCTGCACAATATAAAGGGGAGGCAGTGTGCTCACACCTTTTTGTGCCCTAGTTCCTCGCAAAGATGCCATGGCAGTGCAAGCATGTAGCCTGGTTTGCAGTAAACTATTGTGATGCTGAAGTGTGCCATGGTGTGCCTAATGGCACAGGAATTCCACAGTGTATGCATCTTGCTTCTCCAGCAAGAGGATGAGCATGAAGCTCGGCATGGCATGCAGTCGCTGCTCATGCAAGGTCTGGTGCTGATGTTAGCGCAGCCTCCAGTCTATCCTGTGTCCACAGTGGTATGCTAGTTCTAACGCTATGAGACAAGCTCAGACTGATGGGACTATTGTGTAATGCAGAGATGGGATGATCAGTAATGGTCAGGGCTCGCCGAACTGCGGCGAGCCCCATTTGCCAGCCGTGCTGTCCGGCGATCTGCGCACGTGCAGATCGCCCGAACCCGGCTCTTCCGAGTTACAATCTACTCGCCACGGGCGAGTAGATTGTATTATTTGTTGAGCCCTGGTAATGGTTACAGAATGCCCAAATACACAAGGCCACTTTCTTGGAACTTTGCAAATGGCTTTCCCCTGTGCTAAGGCACCAGAATACCCGAATGAGACTTGCTTTGACTGAGGAGAAGTGCATGGCAATAACCCTATGGAAGCTTGCAATACCAGATTGCTCCCGGTTAGTGGGGGATCAGTTCGGAGTAGGGAAATCTACAGGGGGTCTGCTGTTATACTAGTAGTCAAGGCTACTGATAACAACCTGCTACAGAGGGTTGTGACACTGGAAAAGGCCATACCATACTATAGTGGATGGCTTTGCTGCGGCGGTTCCCTATTTGCAGTGAGGCCATAGACAGAATGCACATCCCCACCTTGGCCCCCGACCACCTTGCCATGGAGTACATCAACCAGAAGGGGTATTTCTTCAAAGTGCTGCAGGTGCTGGTGGATCACAAGGGCTGTTTCACCGACATCCATGTGGGATGGTTGGGAAAGATGCATGATGCTCGCATCTTTCAGAACTCCTGCCTCTTCAGAAAGGTGCACAATGGAACTCTTTTTCCAGACAGGAAAATCAGAATCAGAGAGGTGGAAATGTCTCTTGTGATCATTGGCGACACAGCTTAATACTTGCTCCTGTGGCTCATGCAGCTGTACATGGGCAGCCTGAACCCCAGTAAGCAGGAGTTCAACAACAGGCTGAGCAGGTGCAGAATGGTGGTTGATGTGCTTTTGGACATTTAAAGGGGAAGTTTAAGAGTCTTCTGACTTGGTTGTACCTCAACGAATGCAACATTGCCTTTCTCATGGCAGCCTGCTGTGTGCTCCATAATCTTTGTGAGAGTTAGCTCACAAAGTTATAAGGGCAGACATTACAGGAGATACTTTGTGTTAAGCCTAACTTAATCTCTTAACCTACACCAATAGTCTCTCAAAGACAATGGAGCAAACAAATGTTTGCTTTAAAACAGGCACTTTATAGTAGGTGCACAGAGTTCTCAGGGCAGCATTAGGATGCACTCAGTTTGGAGGCGGGAAACTTATCTGGCAAGGTGGAGGCTGAGACAGAGCACCCAATCAGAGAGTTTGAGCAGCCAGACACCAGCATGATAAGGAGAGCACAGTAAGGTGCAGCGCAAATTAGACAGACCATGAAGGATAGTTTTATGCATGGCCTGTCTTGAGAATTTTCCATGTTGCTCTCGACAAGTTGCCCTTGTATTCCCTGTGTTGTACACGCGGCACGGACTAGGTAGTTCGGACTAGGCTTCCTACCGTGAAACGAGGAGTAACGGTAGTTCGGACTAGGAAGCCTAGTCCGAACTACCTAGTCCGTGCGGCGTGTAGTTCGAACTAGGGTGGTAGTGTAGACATACCCTGAGTGCTTCGTGGAGCTGTGCAGGTAAGACTCCTGCTTCATTGCCTCATGGATCAATAAGGTCCAAGATCTTTTGGATACTCCATGCTGGCACTCTTCTGCATCCCTGGAAACTCGAGCCCGTGGTAGTAGAAGTATTTGAACTCACTTCAGTATTACTAGAATTGGTCAAACACATGTCCATGTATGGCACAGTGTGTTGCTCAATTTGAATTGCAGCAACGCTGGCCACACAGGAAATGCAATTCAGATTTTCCCGGGGCTTTTTCTGGTCACCTGGAGAGCCTGAGAGGAGCAAGTTCTGGCCAGAGTGTTCAGCTGTAGAAGGCCTCCCAGAAGCAAATAACCTCAACTTTTGGTAATGCTGCGCATATGCTAGTGTAAATTTGACCATGCGAGGCTGGGAATACTGTGACGTGAAAAGAAGGAATACTGAAATCAACTTCAGTGGCCCTTAATGTTGATACGACAGACTTCATTGTGTGGACGTATCAGTTTTAAAAAATTGACCATATGAGACTACATTTGATGTAAAGTCCTAGTGTAGACCAAGCCTGAGAAAGCATGTGATAGGATTCTGGGGTTACTACCAGGGGGCCCTCTGAGTCTCGTCCACCCCATCACAGTGTTAAGCATAATTTCAGCTATATAACACCAAACATCCAGATTTCATATAATAGACCGTCTGATCTTTAATAAATGCTTGTTAACAAAATTTTATGTGCTCAGATGCAACAGTGATGGAGAGCACACAGACACATGGCTATATAAAAAACCTCTACTGGTCACATTATTTTTTAAATGTTTATCATTTAAAAAAAGAAAATGTATTTAAGTAAATCAAAAGCATAGTTATGTCAAAAATTATCTAGTGAGTAGATTATATTTATTCCACAGCATGTATATACTATCCAATAAAAAAATTAATATGTCAATACTGAAGCAACTTTGTCTCCAGTTTTGGTTAAATTAAAGGTTATGAAAATAAATAAAAAAAATTTATATTAAAAAAAATAAATAGACTCTTCAGATCCCAGATGGTAACTACACGTTCAGTTTTCTGAACAGAAAATGATGAACTCCTTCATAAATTTGAGAAAATGTATTTGCTAGAGTCTGAATTTAGATTGGGTTTCTTAACAGAATATCATAGCCTGGCTCAGAAATTCTCATCCTACACTAGTTTCATATGTTTTCAAAGTTTTGCTGAATAAATGGTAGTACATTATGCTCCTAAAATAATGAACTTATTTTTAAAGAGATTTAGGGCCTGTTTTCATGGGAAGTTACACATACAAGTTAGTATGTCAAGTTACAGAATGCTAGTTACCCCTCACTAATGTTCTATGTAGACACTTTTGCTGCACACTCTGAAAGTGCCTTTGCATTTCTTCGTAGTTCTATTTTAAACCATTTTATAAGCATGTTAATATGAGTGAGACTAGTTCTACACAAGGGGTAATGTCAAACTAAGTACACAACTCCAGGTACGTGAATAGTACCTTAGTTCAATTCCCTTGATGTCTCCACTATAGGAGGTCAATGGGAGAAACTCTCCTGTCAACTTCCCTTACTCTTCTCAAGCGGGTGTAGTACTGGAGTCGACGGGAGTGAAATCAGCGGTCGATTTAGAGACTTATTAAATTGATCTCCAGGAGATGCATCCCCACAGTGCCAATCTCCCAATAAACGGAGACAAGGACTAATTTGTGTTATAGTAATCATTAGCACATGTTGTAGCTGTTTAGAAGAAACCGTTATGTTGAAGACTATAACGATTGATTTGCTATTTGTTAAAACAACAGTTGCCTCGTCTCTATCAGGTCCTACTGACAGTACCAAAATCACTTTTAAAGCAGTGACTGTTCACAAGCCTATGGTCTGAATGAACTGACTCCTGCCACATATTGAGGAACTCAGGGCCAAGATGTGTGACTCTACAGCTATTTACTGAAGAAGAAGGCTGTGCCCACAAAAGCTCATGATACCATCTACATGTTTTGTTAGTCTTTAAAGTGCTACCAGACTATTTGTTGTTTTTTAAGTTTTTACTTTGCCTAAGTGCTCCACAGACATACCTGCTTTGCAAAATGATTTCTTTTGGCTGTTTTGGGTTGAGTTCACTTAAATCTTGGATGCAGGGATGCTGAAATATTGATATCCTCATTGTATGACTGAAGAGCAAAGGACAGTACTTATGCCCAAACTGAGGGTCTCCCTACGCATAGTCTCAATTGTAATGATGCCAAATTCAAGTGAAAGGAAGGGAAGATTAGTGCAGGTGTTTTATGTGGTATAAAGACTCTGTTCAAAAGATTCTAGATCCCATTTGACCCTCTCCATCCAATGTTTAGCTATACTGAATCAAATAAAACCCCTTGCTTCTTAACCACCATGAGAGCTGAAATCACTGGTAAACTGGGCTTGGGAGCTCAGCCATAGACCTAGTATGGAGACAGTGTTCTGGTGCTTAAGGTTACAGCGGGGGGAGGGGGGGGGTTGTTTACTTATTGTTCAAATACTTTTTAATCATTGTCACAGCACTTCTCCATATTAATACTACGTTTCCTCTTCTCTTAATAAACATTTTTTTCTTATATACCGATTCAGTGCTTAAGAATGAGAAAGTATAATTTCAGAGAATCCAAAATGGAGTTTAGTTTTCCCAGATTTCTGAATGGAGGTTTGAGATGGGCTTGTTTTGTAATTTTAAGAGGAGCATGCAGATATGGAACTCCTGGACTTTGTTGCTGCCAACATCACCAGGCCGATGAATTACACATTTACCACCTTACTCACTTCACTATCTAGGGCTATTTTTCACTACTTCAGCAACTGAACATCTTGATTTTGAGTTGATAACCCTTATATATTTCCTTATTCCTTCTATGGCACTAGTTGAAAAAGGTATTTTTAAACCCTTCATATTAATAGCACAATGCTACTCCTATTGAAGACAATGAGAATTTGCTAATGGACTTAAATAGGAACAAGATTAGGCTCCTAAATTTAGATGCCAAAACTGACATCTACACAGAAAAGCAACTTCAGTGTTTAAATCTTACATTGTTACTATGAGTAAGAGTTTAATATGTTTAGCACAACAGTAATATCTCAATCTAGAACAGTAGTGTTCAAACTGCAGTCTGCAGACCGCTGGGGTATGCAGAATATGTCTAAGAGATGAATGAAAGATTGTTGTTACTACTGAATAGTGATTTTCAACATGTGGTCCTCAGACACTATGGGTACAGCTAGCCTGGGGGGGGGGGGAGGCGGTTCGGGATTTCAGAGGTATTCCAAAAAAAACCTGCTGTGTCCAGGGAACACATTTGCTCTTCTGCTTTTTTTTGCAGAAGAGCAAACGCGCTCTTTCGGAAGTCCCTGTATTCCTCGTTCCACAAGGAAGAAAGAGGCTTTTGAAAGAGGAGGTTTTTCAGAAATTCGGCCCAGTCTAGATGGGCCAAATTTCAGAAAAGCCTCTTCCGACATAAGTATCAGAAAAAGATATGCAAAATGCGGAGAGTATTTTGCGTGTCTTTTTCTGATAGATTCTCGCAGTCTAGCCGTACCCTATATTTAAGATCTCCAAAGGGATCTGTTCCTCCAGTTGAAAATTTTCAGGGCTATGCAAATGAACCAGTAATCTGGAAGATATAATGCAATTCTGGAAAGACACAAAAAGAATGTGAATTATTAAAATGTGTAAAAACAAGAATTATGTTTCAAACAATTTTTCAGAGCGCATAAGTATATGGCAGAATCTGGGGCCATTCATAGAGAAATCATCACCATACACACTGATTAACAAAAGGACACACACTACAAACAATGTAATCAGAAAAATTACATGATTTATGGTTTATCAGCATTAAAACAGAGGAAACTTAGAAGCTGTAATGTCAGGTCATGTTAGTGGTGAAGAAGATATAGCACTAGGACAAGCCTTCTCAAGAGTAATCAATTACATTATCATGGCCAAGACAAGGTGGTCTTTCACTGTTTGAAGTTTTGTTCAGGTTCCCAGAACCCCTGCTTGCTATACATGGTAGGAGACATATGCTTGCAGGAGCAGCTGCTGCTCTAATTTAAAGGAGGAATAAGGTGCACTCAGACCCCATCCTTGAACAATGCAGCACTACTGACCCAACTTCTGGTGTAGACTGTTGTAGGGCACTGGGAAAACTTATCCTATTGACATAGCTATCACCTCTCAAGGAGGTGGATCACCGACACTGATTGTAGAAGCTCTCCTGTGGGCTTAGGTAGCATCTTCACTGAACCACTACAGCAGCTGTGTAGCCTTTTAAGTGTAGACAAGCCCTCAATATCCTTGATATTCTTGAACTATCCTGCTTTGTGCTGGAATATTGTCACTGGTCCAACTATACAGACAGCAATACGTAACTGCTGTCTGCACAGCTGATACAATAGGTAATGGTTCTTTCTATGAAATCAAGTCAAATTAAACAACTGCATGTAATAGAAACAAATTAAAGTGTTGTTCTACATTTGCTCGTCTTACAAAACCTGTAACTCCCAACCATTAATAGTCATCTTTCTACAAAAGATTTATTACAAAACAAAGTTAATATTATCAATTGTAAACTCTCAAAAAAGTTGTGAACATGAATTATAAACATTACACAGAATAATTTAAAACCCTATTTTTAATTACAGAATCAGTTTAGTGCACTTTTCTAAAGGTTTTAAAGTTTGTACTTATTTTAAATTCCCTGGTGCACTCATCTGTGTATAAAACACAGCTCCAGAGTTCAAGAAACATGCATTTATGATTTAGAAAGTAGCAGAAAATGGACTGTCAAAACAGAATATTCCTTCGTACACCTACATATTCAATTGTGTTTTAATATGTGACTCATATTGCAATTTGATTTACGTTTTGTAAGACTGTTAGAAATACAAAGATCATACAGTATGTAAAATGCTCTTATCCTCTCTGTGTAATTGGCAAATAAATGTTGCTTCTGTTACACTTTTTTTTAGCTAACAAAGCAAATTAATACATTTTTCCACATCAATAATTTTGACATTCTAAAGAGCCCTAGTGATAGAGAGAGCTTGCTCAAAATTGTTCGTAATTGTTGCTTTGACAGATCTGCTGCTACTGATACTTAGAATATATATGCATAACCTTCACAGTGTTACTCCTCTGTGGGGCTGGGCCCTGTGATTTAGTGCCAGCCCTATGACACAATCCGGAGAAAATAAATCTAAGCCTAGACAAGGTTTTTTATTCAATGACTGGGGAAGGTGATCAAATTGCCTGACAAAGCCCCAGAGTATTTTTATTTTACCAATTACTTCTTTCTGTGACACTCCATTTCACACTCAGGAAAATAAGGCTGAGAATACTTGGGCTACAGGTATACTGTTGATGGCTTCAATCTTTCTATCAACCCTGTCTCTGGTAAAGACACTCCCACATTCCTAATTCTCACCTGGCTTCAGCATCAAATAGTCTGACCTCTACCTAAGCACAAAGAGTATCACATTCCTTTTCTATATCCTCCTAGGTTGGAAGACCAATCTGTGGTATGGAAGGAGAAGCAAAATCAGAACACAAGTCAAGAAAGAAGGATGTAAGTAGGGTGCAGAGCTCTGTTGGTAAGTCAGAAAAACCAGGTTTCCTCCTCCTCCTGCTATAGCACCTTTTATTAATACCTATACAACTCTAGGTGCTCTCTAATGCTTAAATGTTAGATAATATAAAACAAGTTCTTTGAGTCTAATACTATCCTCACTACTAAGCCTGAAAAAATATTTCAAAAGTAGAGAGAAATGAAGAAAGAAAATGACTCAATGCCTCCCTATCAAGAGGATGGGACATTCCATGAGATCTCTGGGTAAACCCTCAATCAGATCACCTCAGAATAAAGCTGTAACACAGTGACTAAGTTATGAATCCCTATTGATCCCCCACCCTCCCAGGAAAATAATGCTGTCATCAAAAATGATGCAGACCTGGGGGACTGGAATATAGTTTGCGGAAAGCTGATACAGCCAGGCCAATGTACCCTGAAATAACTAAACAACCATAATGTAGGCTCACACCATAGGATGGCCCTTTAAAGGATTTGGGTTTAGACCCATCCACCTGTCACTAACTGTCTTCCAAGTGATTTTTTTGTGTATAGGTACTCATTTAACCATTGCATTAAAGGGCGCAGAAAACATAAACATGATTCTATAAAACTGCATGGGATGGAAAGGAGCTGCAGTCCAGATGTTTGGAACTAATTTCAAAAATTCTGAAGAGCAAAGACCTCCATAGTAGATATCACATAATCCATTCTGTTGCTCTGCTGCTGCCAGAGCCATGCTTGAATCATGATTTCATAAGGTAGGTTGGGCTTCTCTGGGAGCTGGGCTGAAACCCAAGTGTGACTAAAGTTTATTGACTGGATAACTTTCGGGGAATAAGCTATTTTGGAAAGATGTCCTGTCTGAACACACTATTCTAGGATAAAAGTCACTTTTAGTTTAGTATAATTATTCCGTTTTGTGGGATTATGCTTTCCTCTGATGAGTTTATAAACTGACTGCATGGTTAAGCACATCGGGCCCAATTCATCAGAGCATATCATCAAAATGAAGCTGTGTGCTTACATCCCATTACAGTTGATGGAACTTCAGCATGCGCTGAAAGTGGAAGATGGGCCCACCATGGACAGAGGCTGCTCTGGCAGAAGCTGGGAGCTGGGATGCAGCAAGGGCTGAGTTATACAAAAAGTGTATCTGTTTTCATACAAACACATTTATTTTAAATCAGGATCTCAAAACAAAACTTAGCAAAACTTCATACTCATCATGCTCTTGAACTTTCCTTAGTTGTACTACCGTATGTTTATTTTAGTAGCACTAAACTTTTCTGACATGCTGAGTTTATGGTATTCACATTTCTACTGTGCATGGGTCATATAAGGTGTCAGAGCTGTTCCCCACTCTGGCACTCCAAGTGCAGAAGGTGGGGGCCCACAAAGACTTTAGATATACCTTGCCTCTACAGGCTCTGGTTACAAAAACTCCCCTAGAGCCACAGATTCACTGACTTGGGGAGCAGGGGTAGATGCCTCCATCAAGTGATTTTATCCCTAAAATAAAACACTTGAATTTTCCCTGGGGGGTAACCCAACCTCTTTTGCCACAAAAGAACTTGAAAAAAAAAAAGTGCCGTCTCTGGTAGCTGACTGCGCAGACTCAGGCAGGCAAATACACACAGAAACCCCTGTTACTCTCCAGGACACAAGAATCAAATCATCACTTAAAAAGTGATTTTTATTATAAAACAAAAGATATATTTGATAAAGTATACTTAGTTGCTAGATGTTATAGAGAAACTAAGGGAAACAAATTAAAACAAAGAGAAAATCTCTGGGAATAATTTTTAGATTGTAAATGAGAAGGCGAGGCATAGATTCACACAGAGCAGTTCAAACCAAACCACAAAATAAAGAAAATACCCTGATCACAAAAGATTCGCTTTCCCTCTTTACTCACTCATAGTCTTCTTTGGTTCAGTCCACTTCCATGTCCAGAATTCCTTGGAGGCACAGTAGTCCTGCCTGGGTTTAAACAATTCTCTGTCTCTCAACTCCTGTTTTAACTCTCCCACTTGAAGAAAGCAGGCAAGGTAACTATATCCAATTCAAATTTCAGCACTCTATCTCAATTGGTGATCCTGGTCCCCTGTCCAACACCCTTGCTTGCTATCTGAGTTTAACCCCACAGCCATTCATGCTGGCCAGTACTCCTCCTATCCATTACATAAGGAGAAGTAACTAATTGGACTGACTTCCTCCACAATTAACCAGAAATTGTACAGAATATTTTTAATTAAATGTGCTAATGACACTTTTAAAATATATTTTCAGTAAAATATCCAAGCAATAGCAACCAACAAGCTTGTATGTTCAAATAGTTGGCCTGATCCACACAAATGTGGAAGACCACAAAAAGCCTACTAAAGACTGATAGTAAACCCACTGTGACTACAATACTAAGGCCTGGTCTACCCGAAAGGGGAAGGTTGAATTAAGATATGCAACTCCAGCTTCTTTAATTATATAGATGGAGTTGACGCAACTTAATTCAAGTTTCCCTGCAGTCCTCACACAGCAATAGGCCAATGGGAGCAAACGCTCCCCTCAGCTTCCCTTACTCCTCTCAGGAGCAGGAGCACTAGCCTCCAACAGGGGCACCCTCTGAGTTCGATTCAGTGGGACTTTACTAGACCCATTAAATCAAACTCTGAAAGATCGATCACAGCAGAGTCGATCTTCCCCGGAGTGAATACATGGCCTAATTTAGCAGTAATGAAAACTGCTCCTTTTTCATGTGGTCCACAGAAGGCAGAATTGCTATAGAAGTAGGTTATGCTAGCTAGGGAAGGAGCATGGCAAAGGAAGCTAGTGACATACTAATTTAATTAAACCTGTAAGCAGTTTCAGGCTCAGGGCACAGAGGTCCGTGCCTGGATTCCTGCTGTAAGCATAATAGCTGCCCAGGCTCCAGGCACGGACCTCTGCAAGAGCAGGAAGTAAAGGTCTTCAGTCTGAGAATCAATTCCCAAGTGCCCAATTCTGCCTCCCTGAAGTCAGTGGAGTTATTCTTGTGAGTAAACTGAGCATGATTTGGTCTTACTGCTTTTAACTGTATTGTGTGGTCTTCTGCTTTTGACCAGTACCATTTTTTTAAAAACAAATCAGGTTTTATTCATCAAATTTTACATCATAGAGTAACATATCAGGGTTTAAATCAGTCCAGAGACAGAATATTACTAAACATGATTCAATAAAAAAAAGCGCTTATGAGAAACCAACAATAGGCAGGCAACTCACTTAAAGATGAAATTCCATCCTTGATTCAAAACAGGTTAAAAAAAGGGAGACATTATTTATTTTTAATTCTTTGCATCACAGCTTTCATGTTATTTTAACAAATTATTTTTAAGATAAAAAGCACTTGAGGAAGGTTATCCAGCTTGTATTATATCTGCTGAAGTAGTGGAACAATATGCCCAAAGAATGACAATGTTAATATGAATGAATTATATTTGAGAAATTAATGAATTTTTACAAATTGAGTTTGTTCTAGTAAATTAATAAAATATGAATAAGTCTACAAAATATACTGTTTGTACTGCAGCTAACTGGACAATGAATTCTTAGCGATATCCAGGTCATGGGTTAAATCCAAGAATTTACAAAGTACAGTAAACTTCTGATAATCCGGCACCTTTAGGACCCAGGGGGTGCCGGATTATCAGATTTGCCGGACTATTGGAAGGGGAGGCTATGATGGGTTTGGGGTGGCATTCCCCCCACCCCAGAGCCCTCATAGCCCCCCCTTCCGATAGTCCAGCTCTGCCCCAGGTGTCCCTGATTTAGCCACTGCTGGTCAGTTTCAGCAGCAGCTGAATCGGGGACGCCTGCAGCAGAGCAGCTGGAGTGCTGCCGGGTTGGTCCAGTAGCGCCGACCCTTGGCGCTGCGAGACCAACCCGGCAGCACCCTAGCTGCTCTTGGGGACGCCTGGGGCAGAGCAGCTGGGGTGCTGCCAGGTTGGTCCCGCAGCACCGCTCCTCGGCGCTACTGGACCAACCCGGCAGCCCCCCAGCTGCTCTGCCCCAGGCGTCCTGATTCAGCCGCTGCTGATACTGATCAGCGACTGACTCCAGGAAGCGCTGATCAGTTTCAGCAGCGGCTGAATCGGGGACAGCTGGGGTGCTTCCGGGTTGGGTCCCGCAGCCCCAAGGGGCAGCGCTATGGGACCAACCCGGCAGCGCCCCAGCTGCTCTGCCCCCGGCTTCCCCGATTCAGCCACTGGTCAGTTTTAGCAGCGGCTGAATCTGGGAAGCTGGGGGCAGATCAGCTCCAGTGGTTCCTGATGGTGCCGGACCATCAGGAGTTCCGGACCATCAGATGCCAGACCATCGGAGTTTTACTGTATATGGCACATTCCCATTCCAGTAACAGGCCGTCGAACATACCAATTTACCATCTTTTCTACAAAACCCCGACACTGCTCACAAGAAGAGTTCTGGTTTCTTGGGATCTGAAACACTATCTTAGGGCAAGATGATAGTAGCCAATTGTGTGCACAGGCATAAAATACCCCTTTATTCCTTTGTGCTCATCCACCATACTGCTGCTTCCACTGTGTATAGGGTTAGCAGAGTAAGCGACTACATACATAAGCAGTTGGGCTGACTCAGTTTACCCAAAATATCTCAGTGTAACTACTTTGGTACACTGAGGAACAAATGCAACAGCAGGAATGTTCTGCAGAACAGCAGAGAGCACAACAGGACAGTGTGATCTGGAAAATGATTAATGCTTCTTTCAGGTCACTCTAGGGGCCATACAACAACATGCTGCCCCTGGCTTGGAGATGGGTTGTAATGTTCAGATCTAGCCTGAGATTGATAATCCTGCAAACCCTTCCTTGCATAAGTAGCAGTTTTAATTATACTTGGCACCCTAACTATTCTCTAATTATTAAACAGCTGCATTATAGTCTTCTGGGTAAATATAAATCCTGTTGTGTGTTATGTTGAGATACCATTTAACACATTTTAAAAGCTGTTTTTAGCCTTACAGGGTCTGTAATTTGCACAATGCTGTATTCCTGTGAAATACAAAGATACACACAGTTGTGTTCAAACTTGGAACCTCCTTGTCAGAGTCCATGCTTTTAAGCATCCTGTGCTGGATGATTTAAGGAATGAAGACTAAATGAAGAGCTCAGAACAGTGCACACATTTATAAAACAAAAACTCCACAATCCTTAATACTTCAATGCTCACCCAAAGTTGTGTGGTGACTGAACAAAGTTACATTTTTTTATAGATTTTTATTGAATTTTGTAAGCACATATTTACCCTTTCTTTAATCTGTAATTGCACTAAAAAATAAAAGGTATCTCTAATTGTGGCCGAGGATTCAGTGGCCTGCTATTGAAAAATAAAGATTCAGTAGAAAAGATTGAAGTGTAAAGCTGAAGGGTGGCTTCAGGGCTGCAAACAACTGCAGTTACCTTATTGCAAGCCTCAGTCCTCTATAAATGACAAAATATTCCAGGAGTGACCATAAGTAGAAATTTAAAAATGTTTTTTTTCTTTTATATAAGTTGGCTACCCAGAGAGAATGGTAATATCAAGTCTGTTAACATCTTTGCAATGATTAATCCTTATGCAGAAATCTGTATCGTGGCATTTACCCAAAGAATTTATCTCATGCTTGTTAGGTGATCAAATGTTAACAGTGATAAAGGGAAGGCTGTTTTTCATCAATTTTTCTATCCATGAAAGACTGTATGGGACTATCTTCAGTGAGCAGGAGAATGGTACTGCAAGTCACAGGTTCACTTCTAATGACTTAGCTATGAAAGGCTATACTAGCGAATCCATATTTGGAGGAGGGGAGAAATCAGGACTCCCAATCCCTTCTAGCCATAAACAAAAAAAGGTTGAGGACCACTGCTCTTGTGCATTTGAGAGAAGCAGATGTTTAAAATTGATCTTTATTATTCCTGACATTGAACAAAATGGTTCACAAGGAAAAATATTTCTTGCTATATAAAAGTGAGCTTCTGTAATACATGAAGAATTCTTGTCATAACTGTCATTTTGATTATATTTCTTCTTATCCTAGATAAAGGAGAATGTGCCTATGTTTTAAGTCTATTTTTAGTGTCCTGTTCTATTATTTAATAGTTGAGAGTTACGTATCTTTCAATACATGGATAGCTTTGATATCTAGTATCAAAAAGAGAACTTGAAGACGACAAAATGCAGACTTGTTTAGTCTAGTGCTCATCCTACAGTTTAAGTAATTTTTGTTATTTTGGATAATTAATTTTATATCCTGATGAAAGGAGAAAGATTTTATGGACCAGTTACTTTCACATAATAACACAGCTAATATCTTCCAACTACAGCAGAGTATCAGTAAGTACACGGTGTCTGATCTTCAGGTTTTGTAAGATAAATAGGTGAGCTTAAGCATTATTTAAAGATGAGATTTCCTGAAATACAGCAGGGTTATATGAGAATTGGTGGGGGTGAGTTAAGAAAGGAGTACTCTTCTCTGGGATTTAGTGACACCCCAGCAATGCATTATGGGGCACAGTGCTCCTACAGGTACCATCTTTTTAAATGATATAAAACTTAAGTTCAGATAATTTTTGGCCTTAAATATCTCATGACAGTGTTTACAAGCGAAAGTGCTGTTACATTTCTCTACATTCCCACACCAAACCTAAATTATTTAAAAGCAACGAGTAGTCCTGTGGCACCTTAGAAACTCAGACTGGAAATAACAGAATTTATAACAAAAAAAGGGAAGGAAAAAAAGTTACCTGTTGATGCTAGTGAGCCTAATTGAGTGGGTTGGAAAATATGTGCCCTATACTTTGCTTTTGATGTAAATGCGGTGTTGAATGCACTAACACTGGATTTATAATGGGACATTCAGTTATTGTCTTTGTTCAAGCCCAGGGAAACAGTGTTAAATCTGCATATGAAGGTCAATTCTGCATTCTCTCTCTGTAATTGGCTTGTGAAATTCCTTTGTAGAAGAATGATTACTTTTAAATACATTAATGAATGCTCAGTCAGTTTAAAATGTTCCCCTACGGATTTGTGCATGCCACCATTCCTGATAAGTAGTCCTATGGCACTTTAGAAACAAGGATGTGTTTATGCTACACCATTATTTTGAGATAACTAGTGTTATTTTGAAATAACGTGAGTGTTTTCACAGCCATTCTGTTATTTCAAAATAATTTCGAAGTAATGGACGGCTTATTCCAAAATCTGTAAACCTCATTCTATGAGGAATAACGCCTATTCTGAAATAGCTATTTCAAAATAAGGCGTGTGTAGATGCTCCACTGCTGCTATTTTGAAATAGCCCCTCACCAGGACCATTCTAAATTAGTCCTCCCCAGCGCCTCCTAGGGCTCTAAGTTGAGCTAGCACATTCACATTAGGGAAGCCTGCCTCGGACTAATTTTGAGGCTTCCCTGCCTTAAGGTATTTCGGAATAACTATTTAATAATAGCTTATTTAAAATAAGTGTGCAGTGTAGACATACCCTAACAAAAATATAAATAGTATCATGCGCTTTTGTGGGCAAATCCTACTTCTTCTCTAAGGACTACTCATTTTTAAAGTTACAGACTAAACAGGGTTACCCCTTTGAGACCATTCCCGATGTCTTATTTCTGTTCATTTAATCTTTGTTGTAGAGACTGTACAGTTTGGCCAATATACATGGCAGAGAGGCATTGCTGGTACATGGTGGCATATATCACATTAGAGTATTTGCAGTTGTATGAGCCCTTGATGTTGTGGCTTATGTGGTTAGGTCCTGTGATGGTGTTATTTGTATACATGTGTGGACAGAGTTGGCAACCGGATTTATTGCAGGGGTAGATTCCTGGGTGAGCGTGGCTGAGGTGTGATGTGTGGCTGCTGGAAAGAATTTGCTTCAGGTTAGGGGTTTTTCTGTGGGCGAGGAATGGCCTGTCTCTCAAGGCCTGTAACATTGAAGGATTGTTTTCGAGGATAAGTTGTAGATTGTCAATGATGCTTTGGAGGGATTTGAGCTGAGGGCTGTAGGTGATGACTAGTGGTGTTCTATTATTTTTCTTGTTGGGTCTGTCTTGGAGAAGCAGATTCCTTGTCTGGTACTTGTCTGGCTCTGTCAATCTGTTTCTGCACTTCCACAGGGTGGGTATTTAAGTGTTAAGAATGCCTGATAGAGATCCTGTATGTGTTTGTCTCTGCCTGTGGGACTGGAGCAAATCTGGTTGTATATTAGGGTCTGGCTGTTACCAATCAATTGTGTGATGTGTCCTGGATAGAAGTTAGAGGCTTTTTCTAGGTTAAGGTAAGCCACCTGAAGCTCATGCTGGCATGAGCCTAAGGGGGCATACTTAATAAAATAAACACTTTAGAGAAACTTTTTTAAAAAGAATTCTGCATTTATGTATGTTTTCAAAATTACTGTTTTTTTCACTTTCTGTGGTCAACTTCATAAGGTTGTATCTTTAATTGTCTGCACTTTCCACAAGCTACATAACTTGTGTCTGTTTTGGGACCCGTACTGTTCAATATCTTCATCAATGACGTAGATATTGGGAGAGAGTACGCTTATTAAGTTTGCAGATGATACCAAACTGGGTGGGGTTGCAACTTCTTTGGAGGATAGGGACATAATTCAAAATGACCTTAGCAAGTTAGAGAAATGGTCAGAGGTAAACAGGATGAGGTTTAATAAAGAGAAATGCAAAGTGCTCCACTTAGGAAGGAACAATCAGTTCCATACATACAAGAAGGGAAGCGACTGTCTAGGAAGGAGCATGGCGGAAAGGGATCTAGGGGTCATAGTGGACCACAAGTTGAATATGAGTCAACAGTGTGATGCTGTTGCAAAAAAAGCAAATATGATTCTAGGTTGTATCAACAGGTGTGTCGTAAGCAAAACTCGTGAAGTCATTCTGCCGCTCTACTCTGCACTAGTTAGGCCTCAGCTGGAGTACTGTGTCCAGTTCTGGGCGCCACATTTCAAGAAAGATGTGGAGAAATTGGAAAGGGTACAGAGAAGAGCGACAAGAATGATTAAAGATTTAGAGAACATGACCTATGAAGCCAGGCTTCATGAACTGGGCTTGTTTAGTTTGGAAAAAAGAAGATTAAGGGGGCACATGATAGCGGTTTTCAAATATCTAAAAGGGTGTCACAAGGAGGAAGGAGAAAATTTGTTCCTCTTGGTTTCTGAGGACAGGACAAGGAGTAATGGGCTTAAAGTGCAGCAGGGGAGGTTTAGATTGGACATTAGGAAAAAATTCCTAACTGTCAGGGTGGTCAAATATTGGAATAAATTGCCAAGGGAGGTGGTGGAATCTCCCTCTCTGGAGATATTTAAGAACAGGTTAGATAGACATCTGTCAGGGACGGTGTAGACGGAGCTTGGTCCTGCCTTGAGGGCGGGGGGCTGGACTCGATGACCTCTTGAGGTCCCGTCCAGTCCTACTATTCTATGATTCTATGATTCTATGAACTCCATACTAAATAACTGATAACGCCTAGACTTCAAAGTTCAGTTTTTGTTACTGCATAGCCCTAACTGAAGTATGTGTGTTGGTGTTTGAAAGCAGGATTATCAGTATCAACATAAATCTAAATAATGATACTTCACAGAAAAACCTCACCAGTTTTGAATAAATTGCCAAGGAGGAACCATGGATATTCAATTACAGAAACCACCTACAGAAAGAGCTGGTGGGTCCACTAATGTTCTTGCAGTAGAGTCGGGTAATGTTTTCAGTTTACCTTTGGGAAATACTGTAGGAATATCTTAGAATTTCATTTCAGTTGTGTAAAGTATGTTTTATCTACAACATAATCTTCCCTGAAATGCAATTACCATGTATACTGTACTAAGACATTATATACAACTCCCTCTGAAAGGTTTCTATAAAAAAAGAAACAAAATATGTAGCACTTGCAAAACTGAAATATAAACACTCAAATACAGTTTCTAATCAGACAAAATTTATGGCTGATATAACTCTAGAAATTAATGGAATTATCATAGTCATGAGTTCAGCACAGTGAATTCTGTCCTCTGATACTCTATGCAGGGGTTGCCAAACCTGAGAGGGAGCCAGAATTGACCAATGCACATTGCCAAAGAGCAACAGCTCTATGTCACCAGCCCTGATCATCTCCCCACCATCATTCTCAGCACATCCCGCCCACTGGCAGCCCCACCGGTCAGTGTCGCCACTTCCTTTTCCTCCTGCCCATTGTGATCAGCTCTCTCAGTGAAGGGAGGGGGGAAGCATGGGTGTGACAGGCTCAGTGGAGAGGGTGGGAAGTGGCAGGATCCTAGTGGGAAAGGGTGGAAGGGGACAACACCTAGGGCAGAGCTGGGGTTTGAACAGTGATCACATTCCAGTCCAGTGGAAAGTTGGCACCTGTAGCTCCAGCCCTGGATTTGGTACCTATGCAAGGAGTCACATATTAACTTCTGAAGAGCTGCATGTGACTCTGGAGCCACAGGTTGGCCACTCCTGCTCTATGAACCACTGACTTCAACAGGGTTCATGCTGTGTAAGCCGCATCAGAATTTGGCCCACTGTGTCTAATCACATTTAACCCCAATATTTACAATTGTTTCTAGAAATATGGAAACTTTAGTATCTGAAAATTTCATCTCTGAGACTGACAATTCTGTAGTTTGAAGTGTTTGGTCACTGTCTCTCTTCCCCAAAATACTAGAAACTGTTCAGACTCATCTTTCATACTTAAAGGTTTGGTCACACCCCTTTTGTCCACAAGACTGATAATTACTTCCTAACACAGAATTCCATATTCCAGAATTAGATAAATAAAGATCCTCTTTTCTAGAAGGACGGATTGGGGAACTTTTGATACATATCTACTACGTCTGGCCAATTTGAGAATTAGTCACTTTTTCCTTTCGGATCTTTTAAAGCATTCTTCTTAACAAGGAGAGAAGGAGGGAATGCATACAGAAAGAGATTCAGCCATTTCCCTGGATTTCTGTTGATAAAGTAGTTATCCTCCTTTGTCTGTTCAATGCCTCTTTGTGATTCTTCCTGATGGAAAGTAAAGACCTGAATCCAAGCCCACTGAAGAAGTCAGTGGAAGAGGAAAGAACCTGTATTACTTCAGCATTTAGGCTACACCGCCTTGTACTCCCTTTCTGATAGAGTTATTTGGTTGTCTGGATGAATCGGGATGTGCTCCTTTCTCAGGTGATCCTGAAGGCCAGCAGACTGCCCTCATATACTGGAAGTTGATGATCTGAAGACTCCTTGAGCTTGAATATCCCTTGTGTGTTTCTAAGGTGTGCTTGCCAATCTGAAATGTATATATGATTCTGGGACCTAGGTTATGAAAAAATGGACCTTATATGATTTCCTCTTCAAGGGACTGGACCACTCTGCAAAGAATCTTTGCTATGCATCTCCTTTTGGGAATGATTCCAGAACAGAAGTCATTTCATGCACACATTTGCACAGAAAATAACTTGAATGTATGACTTCAAACAACCTACAAGCTGCAGATAAAAAGGAATGGATGACACTCAGTTTGCGTCACTGTGGAGATCAGTGCCTAAATTTTGTCAAACCCTTTCTGCGTTAGGAATACTGTGACACTGTTCAGCTGACTTGCTTTCTACATGAATGCTCCTTTGAGAAAGGAGCTCTTCTCTAGAAGTCCCTTGGGAAAATGTTTTAATAAACGTTCTAATAAATATGCAAAGGGGTGTAAAATGACCTTTCAGTCTTCTGTGTCTTGTTTTTGTCACTATCAATACTTTTGAGAATGCCCTGGGGACAGAGGACAGACAAAAGAGGTTTTATATTTGTGATAGTGATTTCCAGAGTTGGACTGGAAAAATTGTTGATGTCAGCATCTGCTGGAAATAGGCATGTCAGTTTCTGCTTGACCCTCCAACATGAGTAACTCTCCTGCAAAAATACGTAGTTGTAGTAAGATAATTACCTCTACCAGCATCAGCTCCTGAAATGTGTTACCTTTGTGACAGCACCCAAATGTAAAAGAATGAAGATATACACTTCAGCTTACTTCGGAAATGGACATTTTTTAGTTTATGGGCTCCATTTTGAGTATACATAAAATCAAGAACAGGGGAGCTCTTTGTGCATTTGACACCTGTGTCAAATAAACAGTATGCTTAGCATTTATAGTGCATTTTACATGCAACTAGCATAGCTGGAGTTGATGTATGCTAATTCAATTCACTTAGATGTCCCCCCTGCAGAGGGTTGATGGGAGAAACTCTTCTAGTGACTCTGCTTACTCTTCATGACCTGGTGGAGTATTGGAGTCCATGGGTGCATGATCGGCATTCAATATAGCACTTCCTTACTACACCTGCTAAATTGACCCCAGAAGATCGATCTTTGAAGTGTCGATCTCCCGGAAAGTGTAGACAAAGCCACAGGGAAAGACTCAATGGCTGGATTTCATAGCATTCTTTGAAAAGCTAGAAACTTGAATCATTGTCTTCATACCTTGACTTTTTCATTCTTTCACTCCTGCATGTACTCATACACAAAAAACAGTGCAATGATATCTATTGGTTAGCAAATGCCATGGGGAAAAGGAGATACATTTATGCAAATGAAGTTTCATATAATCAAAGAAAGTAAGTCTTGGCTACAGTTCCAAATTAAGAATGTCATCTTACAGCAGGAGAGGGCAATAATTTTTAAGGGAGGGATCCACTCCAAGAATATGGTAAGTGATCAAAGGCCACACTCTTTCATGACATTTATGGAGGGGGTGCAGGTCTGGGACGGAGGTTGTGACCTGGAACAGGAGTGGAGGGGGTGCAGGGATCTGGATTACGACTGGAGTGCAAGGTCTAGAAGGGGTTATGGATGCAGAAGGAGGGCAAAGGGATGGGGTAAGGAAGGGGCTCTGGCCAGGAGGCACTTGAGTGGCTCCCTGGCCAACAGCTCAGCTGTTTCCTCAGTCAGGATCCCTGCTGGCCATGTCCCTGCATTGGCTGTAGGGGCCATATGGGGCTGTTTATGAATACTGCAAGCCCATAGGGAAAAGAGGTAATTTGTATATTGCCTATTCTGCAAACAGGAAACCAGCCAATGGGAGCTGCAAAATTTTGCTGGGGGTGGGGGCAGCATGCAAAGCCTCTCCCCTACTCCCATCGCAGACAGAGCTGCTCTCCAAACGCTGCCAGAGTGAAGAACAGGGGCGTGGCAGGCAGGGAGCTTGAGAGAGGTTCCTGATGGCCAGATCCAGTAGTTTACTAGGCCAGATCCAGCCCCCGGGGTATATTTTGCTCGCCCCTGCCTTAAAGCCATGCAAAGGACTAGACAATAAACGAGCTGGGTATTTTAACTGGAGGAAGATAATGGAATTCACTTCTAGGAATTTTCCATTTCGTGGGCTCCTCTGCAGCATGGCATAGTATAAAGGGAATAACATATGTTTAAGTGTGTTTACATTGACTGATTTCATGCTGAAGCAGATAAAGAGGTGTGAAGCTTCTTTACTATCCATGGCAACTGTAGAAGTTGGCAAATACTTTAAATTTGTAGAAAAGCAACAGATGAAGTGAAACAGAAAAAATCACAGTCACACTTATGGTTAGATGCTAAGGGATCAAGGCACCCAGCCAGGTTTAATGTTGCCAAGGCACAGAACTAGCACCCCACATACTCTAGCAGACCACTAATTCACGTATACTCCTAACAATGAAGCAGCTCAGTGAATGGCGGGGCTTTCTGTTCCATTCTAGAGGCTTGTCTTCACAACACGGTGGATTGATGCTGCCAGTGATTGATTAACTGGTGGTCAATTTACCATGTTTGGCTCAACCTGATAAACTGACCTCTGACTGCTCTCCCATCGACTCAGGTATTCCACCAGGAGGGGAAGAGTAGCCTGAGCAGATGTGAGAGCAGCCCCCACTGACCTTACTGCATGGAGGGCACTGCAGTAAGTACATCAACTTCAGCTCTTCAGGTTATTCATTATAAAAGTCCACTCCTATACTTTACCAAGATTGCAACTGTTAATTCTTTAATTATAAATTAGGAAAGTGACCTATTAAAAATATGGACAACTACCATTATCTCAAATTAGATGCAGGTGCTGTACAGCAAATGTAACAGAAGTACAACAACACTTGCACATTTTTATGCTTTAACAAAACTAGGAACCTCAGTAAGTGCAAAACCTAAACTATCCTCTTTGCATATTAATGAGCGATCTTTTCAGATCAAATTTAAAATGCAATCGCAAAACAGTGCGTCTAAACTAGCGTTGCATTGGTTGTTGTAAACGGGACTACAGCTGTATGCATGGATGCACAATGCATATTTTAATACCCCATGGAGAAGCTCATTGAAAAGTAAGCAGGAGGAAAATCTATCTGTTGCAGATTGTGTTACATTTTTACACAGTGGCATTTTCTCTTTTTCAAAATGTAAACAGACGGATTATTGTAAATGAACACACAGGAACAATAACAATTCCTCTAATGCTCTTGTAACAGGAGTTGTTCCCACCTTGCTTTGAATGGAGTTTATACACATTGCATGAAGCAAAATTTCCCACTTCCTAGAGTTTAGATTTAAGGGAAACTCAACCCACAAACAATCCAACTTAAACTTTTTCCATAAGGTTGACTGTTCACAGGGTTATCTCCGTAGGACTTCAGTGTTCAGATCCTAGTTCTCTCTACCCCAAGACGCTTCAAAACTCTATTATAGTCTCACTGGTGCTAACATAAGTCATCTATGAGTATGACTCAGCAATAATTACATTTAATCCTAATGCAAATTTTAAACACCTGACAAGTTGGCCTATCATAAATCCCTGCTCTGAAATACACATACACATTTATCAATGTGAAGTAGGGTTACTGAGAGTGGGTGAGGGGAACTGTAATTGTTCAGTTTCATATAGAGCTGTTTTTGAGAAGCCACACATTTAATGTGATACAGAAAAACCCCCTTTCTTATTTCTATATTGAGAAAGAACCCTAATTGGCCAAAACCAGTCATAAAAATTTAACTATGTTTTTGAAAACACAAGTGCCAAAGGGTAATGCATCGCTAATGGTTTCCAGTGGAATAAATAGCAGTTCTGACGTCAAAACTTTGTTACACTCCAATAACTGGCTCACTTGGGGTTTCAGGTACAGCATGTTACATGTCAGTTTTAAATAAAGTTACAAAAATAGAATGCATGGCAAACCGCGTTGTCACTGTGCAACCTGACACTATATGATTTATGTCCAATAAAATGTTAACAAAGATGATAGATGATACAAAAATAGTATGTTCTGGCTCACAGTGCCCTATTGCTTGGGTTTTATATTAAAAAAAGAGGCATATATTATTTCACTTTCGTTCTTCACAGGAACTGCCAAAAACTGAGAAATTTCTAGTGAGTGGCATTTTTAAAAACATTTTTTTCTTTCATAATCCAGAAGACAGTCATGTAAAAATCATTCACAAAGAATTGCCAAATTACACATTACAGCAGATCTTCAATGCTTTGTATAAAGCCTATTTTAACTAGTAAATAAACTTTTCCTGGAGTGATAAGTATGGAACATAATTTAATAATATTATGAATGCATGTGAATTTAAAAACACAAAATGTATGTTATAGATGGTGGTATTAATAACACCTATTGCTAAAGTTGCCTAACACTTTCCATTATACAACTCAAAACAGAGTGCCTTATTTTTCCAATTTTAACTAACTGGGCTGAAATTTTCCATTCCAGGTGACTGCCTCAGGTTGAACTATTTTGGAAAGCTTCATTAAATAATGTTCAGCCATTTCAGAAAATGAGGTTAGGGAAAAGTAAATTGTTTTGTTGATGTTAAAACTTTTTAACAACAACTTCATTGTACAGATCCATTGCCTGCCAGTTTTGTAGCAGGAACTTGAAACATGACACAGGGATTACTATTTGGATGAGAAATGTACCTTCTTTGGCTGTCCCTATGAAAATCCACCCTTCCTTGGCCAAATTATAAACCTCTGGACACTGCAGTTCACATATTCTGCAAATGCTCAGTGGAGGCTAGTGCAGCGTTGGGCAACCTGTGTCCTGATGGTCACATGTGTCCCATTAGGGTTCTGTGTGTGGACAAAAAGTCATTATAGTTATCATGGCCCATGAGCAAGGTTGTCAAATTCTGCTGGTTTCTGTCCACAGTTTTTTCCTATCAGCATTACTAAAATGACATGCCTATAAAACAAGGGCATGGGAAGTGAGGTGCATGCTGATTATTGCACACAGCTTTGTGAGAGCCATGCACTCCTCCTGCATTCAATCAAAGTGCTGCTATGGCTCAATCAGTACTCCCGCAAATTCTAACACAATTAGCTTAGACAGTCTCTAGGGATAGGGTAGTTTAGAATTGACCATCCCTTGTACACGTGTCTTCAAGTACACATGTACAAGAGAGCAAGTTGCCATGGACTCTAAAGGGAGGTCTAGTTAAAGCCCTGAGAACTAGGTTAACATCTCAATTTGGAGCGGGTGATGTCACATGTGGGAAGAGATTCTCAGTACCCTTAAGGAATCTACGCATCAGCAGGTAAGCAAACACTGAGCATTTGTCTACCTGGTCATGGAAGGACATTTTCACTGCAGGATGTACCTTAATGAAGCTGAGAGAGAGTTTTGACCGCTTGAAGTCTAAAATGAGAATGTAAAATCAGAGAGAGGGAAGATGAGATTGGGTCGATGTTTAGATTGATAAGAGCTTGGAATGATTTGTGAGTAAGTATACTGAGTGTGGAATCAGCTAAGAAGGAACAGAATGGCATATAGCCATCTGTGTCAGGGTAAGGAAGTCAGACTTGTCTTGGTGAAAAGGTATAACTCGTTGTTTTGTTGAATTTCAACTGAGTTTTGGACAGAAGAGAAAACCAGGGAAAGGCATACAAGAGGTCACTGTGCCATGTGAGGATGAGGACACCTCCCCATGAATGATTCCCCAGCCCAGGCCTGGGACAGTAATGAGGACATAACTTGTTCCGGTAAGTAAAGAAGAGATCTGTAGACAGGGTTACTCAGAGGGCAAACACATGCCAAAGTACCTGTGAGTTCAGTTCCTGTTCAGGGTCATGACATAAATTCTGATAGACTGTTGATTGTCATGCTGGGATGGATCAACAGCTGGGATAAATATGTTATGAGGGATGCACCATTTCCATAGTCTGAGTGCTTCCTTGAAGAGAGAAGGTGATTCCCTTCCCCCACCCCGCCGCGTGGTAATTTATGGAAAACATTGAGGTCACCTTCATATGGGTGTTCTTGCTGAAAGGCAGGAAGTGCAAACAGGCATTTCTGCCAACAATTAGCTCCAAACAAGTGACATGGAGGATAACTTCTGTGGAACCTGAACCTTGTGGTTGTGTAGAGTAACTCCCCAGTTTATTAGGAAGCTATCTGTACCAAGATGGTAGGTCAGAGTATTGCATCGAGGGTGGTGCTGAGCATTGACGGGTTAGAGTTCCAGTTCAATGAGGAGAATCATGGTGAATAACCTGGGTGGAGCAGTCTGTACAGGTAATGGTCCTGCCCAAGGTAAAATATTGGAAATCTTTGGCTGCTAGCGTGACCGCCTTGAACATCTGCGCCTTCCCATATTTGTTTAATGCCATTAGATCTAGAATGGGAATTCAAACTCCCTTCATTTTGAGGATCAGGAAATAATAGGAGCAAACAGCCGTTCCTTTGAATTAACTTTCATAAGCGCTACACAGGCAAACCACTAGTTCAAACTTAATTCGAACTAGCGGAGCGCTTAATTCTAACTAGGTAAACCTCATTCTACAAGGACGAACGCCTAGTTCGAATTAAGGGCTGTGTAGCCACTTAATTCGAACTAGTGGGAGGCTAGCCTTCCCCAGCTTGCCCTGGTGGCCACTCTGAGCACAACCAGGGAAACTTGTCTGGCTACGGTGTCCATGCCAGGTGCAAGCCTGCCAGCACCCAGCAAGCAGACCTGGCATGGCATAAGCCAGCCACCCGCTGCCACCCAGCCCTCCGCCTCTTCCTGGGACCAGGGCAGGCTGGCGGCTCCCAGGAGCTTGCCTGGGGCCACAAGAGGCGGGCACCCACCTAGTCTAGTGCGGAGATCGTGGACCTCATCCAGGTTTGGGGGGAGGCCTCCAACGTCCACGATCTCCGCACTAGGCACAGGAAAGTGGCCATCTAGGGCAGGATAGCTGCCAGCCTGGCCACCCAGGAGCAGGTTTGCATGAAAATCAAGGTGGTCCAGTAAGACCCCCGACCCTAAGCTTAGAACATAAGAATGGCTGTACTGGGTCAGACCAAAGGTCCATCTAGCCCAGTAGCCTGTCTGCCGACAGCGGCCAACACTAGGTACCCTGGAGGGGATGGACTGAAGACAATGACCAAGCCATTTGTCTCGTGCCATCCATCTCCAGCCTTCCACAAACAGAGGCCAGGGACACCATTTCTAATACCACTCCCCCTGGCTAATACCACTCCATGGACCTAATCTCCATGACTTTATCTAACTTCTCTTTAAACTCTGTTCTAGTTCTAGCCTTCACAGCCTCCTGTGGCAAGGAGTTCCACAGGTTGACTATTTGCTTTGTGAAGAAGAACTTTCTTTTATTAGTTTGAAGCCTGCTACCCATTCATTTCATTTGGTGTCCTCTAGTCCTTCTATTATAGGAACTAATGAAGAACTTTTCTTTATGCACCCTCTCCACACCACTCATGCTTTTATAGACCTCTATCATATCCCCCCTCAGTCTCCTCTTTTCTAAGCTGAAAAGTCCCAGTCTCTTTAGCCTCTCTTCATATGGGAACTGTTCCAAACCCCTGATCATTTTAGTTGCCCTTTTCTGAACCCTTTCCAAGGCCAAAATATCTTTTCTGGGGTGAGGAAATAGTGGATTGGGGTGCAGACTGCTTTCCCTTTTGAGTCCTGGTCCTCTTACCCTATGGCTCATAATAGTGCTGAGACAGTGGGTATTGTGTGGCTCAGAGGTATATTTTCTTTTCTGCTCTGCAGTGTAAATTCCTAAAGAGCGTAATGTGGGCCAGGAATTCAGGACTGGGGAGTCTTCTGTTTTCTTCACAAGAGAGTTTTTCTTCTGCAACAATTTGGGCAATCCAGAAAGAAGCCTGCCTCAGTACCACTGCAATAAAAAGCACGCAGGCCGCTGTATCAGCTACATATAGTTCTGCCACTAGCACCACTCTGGTTAACTAATCCTCTTTAAGGATGGCCTGAAACAATACTCGTGCATCTCCAGCAAAAGTCCCAGAAACACTCTTAGGGTATGTCTAAACTACAGCACTAATTCGAACTAACTTCATTCAAATTAGTTAATTCGAACTAAGCTAATTCGAACTAGTGCATCTAGATCTAAAAACTAGTTCGAATTAACTTTGTAGTGTAGACATACCCTAAGTTCCCTATAAATAAGAAAATCATATTTGACCATAAGAGTTTGGCAATTTGTAATTCTAAACAGTTATGTCAGCAACAACTACTCCATTGTGCAAAGCCCGATTGTGTGGGGCTGAATCGGCATTATGTTGTTTGCTTCAGGCATTAACCTCATCCACAATGATGGAGTTAGTAAGATCTAAAATCGATTCATTAATTGTGTGTGTGGGGGAGAGGGGGAAGATTCTGGATGAGGAGAAGGTGTGTAGAATATCCTCCAATTGTGATGTGTATTTGCCACCTCCTGTAGTGGAATCTGTAGCTCATCTGCCATCTTCTTGGCCAGATCCTCCTGTTCTGAAAAAGCTTCCTGCGTCCCTTCCTCAGAGCTCTGGACAGCCAAGCTGTAGGAGACCAAACACTTGGACAGTCAATGGATGTCTGCAACCTGCGTGTGTATGTTGCACAAGGCCTGCAATAAAGGCATTGGGGGTGGGGGGCGGGGAATGATAAATTGCTTTTAATCAGTTAATCAAGTAGTTGATGGAATTTCCATCCACTATGTGATTAGTTGATAAGGGGGCAAACTGCAGAGCAGCAGCATCTGGGGACCGGGTGCAAGCCGGGAATCAGCTGATGGAGGCGGGGTGGGGGGAATTATTGGCTGAGTCACTACTCAACTATTTGATAAGCATATGCTTATTGGGTAGTTGACTAGTCGCTTACATCCTTAAGGAGGAAGCTTGGATGAGGGATGGGCTTGATGGAATCGGGGAGGATCCTTGTATTGTGACAATGGATCATGACTTTCTCTTGGCCTCTGTCACACTTGTCACTGGGTAGGGTTAGCACTAACTGGAGTATTGGTAGTACACGGCCCAGTGCCAGGAGCGATTTTGGGTGTCTGGATGTACTCAGTACACAGAGTCCTGGTACCACATAATGGGGATTGTGATTTTTCCACACACATCAGGTCTCCAGAGTACCAGAGTTCATGCAGAACCCTGGACTGACTCAGTACCATGGATGAATGTCCATGGTACTTTATTGGTACTAATGGTTGAGATGGTGCAGAACACTCCTGAGGTGAGAACTTTCTGAAGCCAGGTACCAAAAGTTATCAGTGCTGCATTTTTATTGATGGTACAGTACCCAGGATACCAAGGACACAGGTCTCCAGGATACCAGAGCTCATGTGTTACTATGGGCTCAATTGGTACTGCAGAGGAGTGAGCGTGGTACACTGTCAACACCGATGCTTGGGCAGGTTCAGAAAACTCCTTTGATGGGAGTTCTGTTGCACCTGGTGTCAAGTTTTCACTGTGCCACTCTTTTAGAGACAATATGATACTTGTATTTCTTTAACATAGCCTGAGAGGTGCTATGCAGTTTGTGCTATAGAGCAGAGGTGGGAGGGGTATAAGACCCTTCCAGGTACCATGCTTCAGAGGTGCTAGTTACCTGCTAAGCTTATTTTTCTGTCCCTAGGGAGGTGGCAGCTCTGGGGACCCCCCACTGGCTGGCCAACCACTTGCTACTGACTGGGAAGCTTGCAGGAGGAGTCTGCTGTAGATTTTTAAAGGACTCTACCTTCTTTGAAACAAAAGAAACAAAAGTAGCTACTAACTATGCTAAAGATACAGCTAAGGAAGGGACAACTGCTCTGTCCCGGTGAGGCCAAAGACTGTTGAGAAAGGAGTGAGAGGCTTTTTGCCCATGCAGTGCTAGATGGCTTCAAGGTACATCAGGAGGGAGAGCAAATGCAAGGCCTCAACAGGCTACCAACAATCTCTGATTAGAGGTGTAAGGGCACACATACAGCAGAGCACTCTTAGGGTATGTCTACACTACCCCGCTAGTTCGAACTAGCGGGGTAATGTAGGCATACCGCAATTGCAAATGAAGCCCGGGATTTGAATTTCCCGGGCTTCATCTGCATAAGCGGGGCGCCGCCATTTTTAAATCCCCGCTCGTTCGAACTAGGTAGTTCGAACTAGGCTTCCTAGTTCGAACTACCGTTACTCCTCATTCCACGAGGAGTAACGGTAGTTTGAACTAGGAAGCCTAGTTCGAACTACCTAGTTCGTGCCGCGTGTAGCCGCGCTGCACGGGGTTCGAACCAGCGGGGATTTAAAAATGGCGGCGCCCCGCTTATGCAAATGAAGCCCGGGAAATTCAAATCCCGGACTTCATTTGCAATTGCGGTATGCCTACATTACCCCGCTAGTTCGAACTAGCGGGGTAATGTAGACATACCCTTAGGGACACTACTTGAAGAAGAATCATCATAACTGTACAAACACTCAAATTAAAAATTTCTAGACTTTAGGTTTCCTGTACAACCTTAGTTTAGCTCCTTACATGCATATGCATGGGTTTAAAAGAGAACTAGATAAATTCATGGAGGTTAAGTCCATAAATGGCTATTAGCCAGTATGGTAAGGAATAGTGTCCCTAGCCTCTGTTTGTCAGAAGGTGGAGATGGATGGCAGGAGAGACATTGCTTGATAATTACTTGTTCCGTTCACTCTCTCTGGGGCATCTGGCACTGGCCACTTTTGGCAGACAGAATACTGGGCTGGATGGACCTTTGGTCTGACCCAGTATGGCTGTTCTTATGTATTGGATCACATTCTATTTTTTTCCCCACAGGATCCCTTTCACGTTTACTGCATAGGAATGAATCTTAAATTCTGATAGATCCTGACTTTTGAGTACCTGACACTGCAAATTTTCAAGTGTTTTAATTAAATAAGTAGGTTATGAATCTAAACAAACAAGACATGAGCCTTTCAAGTTTCTTAAAGCAATAGTCACCCAGACGCTAAATAAAATTGACATTGTGAGTGGTCATTACTATGAGCACTTTAACTTTTTCATTTCCTGGTTTTTGTGAATTTAAATATATAACTTTCAGTATGCCTTTATACATAGCTGCATTAATAGTTTGGGGTTTTTTTTGTTTGTTTTGATGAAAAAAAGAAAGGAATCAAAACTTTTTTTTCCCTGAAAGTTAGCCTCTGGCAAGTTGAGAAGAACTTTGTGTGTGGTTCGGTAAGTTATAAGTCATCTTCATCTAAACTGTACCAGAGGTACAATTTGTCCCAGTGGAAACACAAGTGAGTATGTCTTTAGGTTTTCTGGAAGAATGTGCATTCTTTCCATCCCACATTTGTTATGAAGAGGATCTTTAAGACCCAATAAAACTTTAGCACATTCTAGGCTTGCTTAAAAGGAAATTTTCAGACATTTATAACTTTCTTATTAAAACAACTTGCCCAAAACATAGTAAAGATATTCTTCTTTGTGGAAAATATGATAGGTTCACATTATTTTATTCAGACATTTAGGTATCAAGGATGAGCAAAAATGTCAAACTTATTTCATAACTTAACTTTTTCACATAGGGAGGATATTGAAGACTGAGCCTCAATAGGACAAAGACACCAGTGTTATTTAGACTGCAATATTTCACATGAAAATGAGGGCTTGCCAGTGCATAGGTCAGCCTGGGATCAGGCCCATCAAAGACAAAAAATCTTCCACCCAAAACTTTAGGACCTACTATTGATATCTTGTTTCAACAACATTATTATGCAGACAAGAGAAATCTATGCTCAGTCATAAATAAGGATAGCACCGCCCAAATTATGTCTTTGTACTCCCAGAGTTCTAACCAAGTACATATTCAGGAGGCAAAATATTTGAACAAAGAGGTGTTCTATGCTTATTTTCATATACTTAAACAACCCCTCCAAGAATATAAGACAATTAATTTTCCATTATAAAGTGTAAGCAGTATTTACATTCCCAAACATGGAGTATATGTAATCTCCAATGACAGTATTTTATTTATTAATTTAATTAAATTAAAAGATTTCTTTATAAAAAGACAGCACTGTCACAGTTAATTTTAAAACTGATCAAATGTGCAAATAGTAAAATGAAAAAGCAGCCAAACAGAGCCCCCATATGTTAATGATCAGAAGTAATTGTGGTATGGAGAAAAACTGTTCTCCCTGTGTATATTTTTATTTAAAACGTAACTATACACATCTAAACCATTTTCATTCCTTGATTTCTATACTGAAGAGCCACGAAAAGCAAAAACCACCTGCAATTTTGTCCTTATACTTTATAAACATGTTTTCCCAGTGGCAGAACAGCTCTAAGTACCACATCTAATTTATACAAAGTTGTTTTTCCTTACAGTGAGTGGTGCTAACCTTTAAATATTTTTAAAAACAGTAATTTCTCTGTCAAGGCCCCAAATAGTTCTGAACAGTAAATATTTTAGTTTCTTTTATAAATATTAGACAGATATTAGTGCTTTTATTAAATATGCCCACTTTTTCTTGATGTAGTTATACTGTATAGCATAAAAGACACTGATTCTTTAAAAAAAATGCAGTACAAAATGTTAAACAATTTTTATAATACTATAGTTCAAAAATTCAAGGATAAAAACTATTTCCCACCATCAAGTACATTCATGTGAACTGGCAGATGGAAGTGCAGATTACCTCTGCACCTGCCAGGCCCCCTTCAGCACAAAGGCCTGGGAAAACCATCCCAACAGAGAACAAGTGGTCTTTTCTTCAACCCAGGAGTTTTCACATAGAAACAGCAGTTATAACAGGGGTTATAGCATAATGCTATTGATGTAGGTTGTCCAGAGATTGTACTGAATCAACACATCTCTGACTGCTGCCCGTATTGCTGCTAACAGTCAGCACCATCCACTTCTTGGGCTGCACTATGCTATCATCTCCCATGCTTTCCATATTAAATATATGATGAAATTCTTTTAAGAATTCTGCTTTACAAATTGGTAATACTTTGGCCAGTTAAAATAATAAGATAACTTTACTTACTATTTTCTTTATGGTAGTCTCGTCATGATTCAAAAGCATGACCGGATGGAAAACAACACAATAAAAATAATGAATTTTAAGAAGCCAAACTTCAGCAAATTCAGAATTGGGTAGGTAAGATCTCCAGAGAGGTGGCAGTTTTTCGAAGGGACATTAAGTGCACAAGAGCAAATTATTTCACTTGCACAGAAGAGATGGCAAGAGACCACACGCACTTAATCAGGAGATATTCAATCATCTGAAACTCAAAAAAGAGTTCTATGAAAAGTGGAAACTAGGTCAAATTGTAAAGGATGAACATAAACAACACTTGTATGTACAAAAAACTTTAAAAAGGCCAAGGCACAAAACAAGATATAACTAGCTAGAGACATAAAAGGTAACAAGAAAATATTCTACGTATACATTAGAAGCAAGAGAAAATGTGGAAATGGAAAGAGCACTAAGTGATCTTTTTGATTCAGTTTTCACCAAAAAGCTTAGTAGTTATTGGACATCTAACATAGCAAATAAAGAGTAAAAATGAGGTAACATCAGAGGCTAAAATAGGGAAAGAATAAATTAAAAATTACTTAGACAAATCAGATGTCTTCAGTTCGCTAGGGCCTGATGAAATACATCCTAGAATACTCAAGAGCTGAGTGTATGTCTACACTACAGCGCTAATTCAAACTAACTTAGTTTGAATTAGTTAATTCGAACTAAGCTAATTCGAACTAACGCATCTAGAACTAAAAACTAGTTCGAATTAGCGTTTTGCACATTAAGTGGACCCTGAAGCGGGGTTAAGGATGGCCGGAAGCAGTGCCGGCAGGGCATCAGATAAGGACTTAGAGAGTAGAGATGCTGTCTCAGGCTAGCCGAGGGCTGTGCTTAAAGGGTCCTGACCCCCACCCCGGACAGACAGTTCTCAGGGGTGCCCCGCTTGCAAAGCAGTCCTGGCTTGGAGTGCCCTGAGTGCCCACACTGGGCACATCACAGCACTCGGCCATCAGCCCGGCTGCACTTGCCGCAGGCTGCCATCCGGGGGAGAGGGGACAATAGGGGGGCTGCAGGAGAGGTTCCACCCCAAACGCCCGCAGAGCCAGCCCAGTCCTCCCCATCGGGGGCACGTACCCCATTCCTCCCTCACCTCCTTCCACTTACCCTTCCCTAGCCCCTTTTCTTGATGTACAAAATAAAGGACAATTGTGTTCAAAAATGGAATCTGTCTTTATTGAACAAAACTGGGGGAGACTGGGAAAAGGAGGTGGGAGAGGGGAAGAGAGAGGGTGGGAGAGGGGAGGGCAACTAAAATGATGAGGGGTTGGGAACAGGTCCCATATGAAGAGAGGCTAAAGAGACTGGGACTTTTCAGCTTAGAAAAGAGGAGACGGAGGGGGGACAGGATAGAGGTCTCTAAAAGCAGGAGTTGGGTGGAGAGGGTGCATACAGAAAAGTTCTTCATTAGTTCCCATAAAGAAGGACTAGAGGACACCAAAGGAAAGGAATGGGTAGCAGGCTTCAAACTAGTAACAGAAAGTTGTTCTTCACAAAGCAAAGAGTCAACCTGTGGAACTCCTTGCTGCAGGAGGCTGTGAAGGCTAGAACTAGAACAGAGTTTAAAGGGAACTTAGAGAAAGTCATGGAGGTTGGGTCCATGGAGTGCTATTAGCCAGGGGGTAGGAGTGGTGTCCCTGCCCAAGGTTTGTGGAAGGCTGGAGAGGGATGGCACGAGACAAATGGCTTGGGCACTTTCTTCGGTCCATCCCCTCCAGGGTGCCTAGGGTTGTCCGCTGACGGCAGACAGGCTACTGGGCTAGATGGACCTTTGGTCTGACCCAGGACGGCCATTGTAAGCTCAGGACTCAGGGTCGGGGGTCTTAGTGGACCCCCTTGATTTTCATGCACACCTGCTCCTGGGTGGCCAGGCTGGCAGTTCTCCTGCCCTAGCCGGCCACTTTCCTGTGCTTAGTGCGGAGATCGTGGACGAGGTCCACGATGTCCGCACTAGCCCAGGCGGATGCCCGCCTCTTGCGGTCCCAGGCAAGCTCCCGGGAGCCGCCAGCCTGGTCCCGGGAAGAAGAGGAGGGCTGGGGGGCATCGGGTGGGTGGCTCGAGCCGTGCCAGGTGCATGGTCTGCTGGCTGGGTGCTGGCAGGCTTGCACCTGGCGCAGGCACCGTAGCCAGCCCGTGCCCCTTTAAGTGGTCCGGGGCCGGGAGGGGGGCAGACGAGTTTCCCTGGTGTTGGCCAGAGTGGCCACCAGGGAAAGCTGGGAAGGGCTAGCCTCCCACTAGTTCGAATTAAGGGTCTACACAGCCCTTAATTCGAACTAGTAAGTTCGAACTAGGCTTAATCCTCCTGGAATGAGGATTACCTAGTTCGAACTAAGCGCTCCGTTAGTTCGAATTAAATTCGAACTAACGGAGCGCTAGTGTAGCACCTATGAAAGTTAGTTCGAACTAACGTCTGTTAGTTCGAACTAACTTTGTAGTGTAGACATACCCTGAGTGAGGAGGTATCTGAATCATTAGCAATTACCTTTGAAGTCATGGAAGATGGAAGAGATTTCAGAGGACTGAAAAAGGGCAAATATAGTGCCCATTTATATAAAAAAGCAAAATAAGGACAATTAAGGTAATTACAGACCAGTATGCTTAACTTCTGTACTTGAAAAAATAATAGATCAAATAATTAAGCAATCAATCTAATAAAATAACGAGGTGATAAGTAACAGTCAGCATGGATTTGTCAAGAACAAACCACATCAAACCAGTCTAATATCTTTCTCTGAAAGAGTAAAAAGTCTTGTGGATAAGGGTAAAGTGGTAGATTTGGTATATCTTGACTGTAATATGGCTTTTGAACTCATAAAAAATAAGGAAATACAACTTACATCAAGCTATTACAAGGTGAGTTCAAACCTTGTTAGACAACTGTTTCCAGAGAATAGTTATCAGCGGTTCACAGTCAGGATGAAAGGGTACATCAAGCAGGGTCCCTCAGGGATGGTTCTGTTACATTTCTTCATCAGTGATTTAGATAATGGCATAGAGAGTACATTTATAAAATTTGAGGACAATATCAAGCTGAGGGGTGTTGCAAGTACTTTGGATGGCAGGATTAAAATTAAATGATCAGGACAAACTGGAGAAATGGTCTGAAATAAATAAGATGTAATCCAATAAGGAAAAATGTGAAGTACTCCATTTAGGAAGGAACAGCGAGTCGCACAGACACAAAATGGGAATGACTGCCTAGGAAGAAGAATGACTGGCTACGTCAGAAAGAAGCCTGGAGGACATGTGGATCACAAGCTAAATCAGGGCATGCCTACACTATGGGATAAGGTCGAATTAAGATATGCAACTTCAGCTACATTAATTGCGTAGCTGAAGTTGAAGTACCTTAACTCAACTTTTGGTGCTGTCCACGCTGCAGGAAGTCGAAGGGAGCACACTGACTCTTCGACTTCCCTTACTGCTCGTGGAAGCAGGATTACCGCAATAGACTGGAGTACCCGTCCCAGTTCGAATTAGCGTATCTTCACTAGACACACTAATTAGAGCCCTGGAAGATCAACAGCAGCAGCTTCAATCTTCTCTGTAGTGTACACATACCCTGAGTGAGCAGGATAACACTTCAAAAACAAAAACAAACATAATTCTGAGATGTATTGGTAGAGTTTTGCAAGCAAGACGTAAGAAGTAATTCTTCTACTCTTAATCTGTACTGATTAGGCCTCAACTTAGCATATCATGTCTAGTCTGTGCATTACATTTCAGGAAAGATGTTGACAAATTGGAGAATGTCCAAAGTACAGCAACAAAAATTGGTCAGGTTCTAGAAAACAGGCTATGAGGAAAGACTGAAGAAAAAAAAAGGACTTGTTTTATTTGGAGAAGACTTGGGAGGGATATAACAGTTTTCAGGTACTTAAATAATTGTTACAAGGAGAGGAGGGAGAAAAATTGTTCTTCTTAACCTCTGAGGATAGGACAAAATGCAATGAGCTTAATGCAGCAAGGAAGATTTGGGTTGGACATTAGAAAATACTAATGTCTAATGCAGTGGTTCTTAACCTGGGGTGCACGCATCCGCTGGGGGTCTGAGAGGTCCTTTCTGGGGGTGCGAGATATGCCAGATTTTTATGATACATCTTAGGTTTAAAGAACTGACCTACTTCAACGATTTTTAATAAGGTGTGCGAGAACATATTTTGAGAACCAAAGGGGTGCAGGCTGCAGTAAGGTTAAGAACCACTGGTCTAATCTGTCTAGAGAAGTTGTGGAGTCTCCACCATAGGAGAGTTTTAAAAGCAGGTTAGATAAACATCTGTCAAGGATGGTCTAGATCAGGGGTGGCCAACCCACAGCTCGCAAGCCGCATATGGCTCCTCACCCCTGAAAGTGCGGCTTGCAAAGCCTCCCTGTGACTCGCAAAGCTGCCCCATGCTACAAATGACCCCCGGCTCCTTCGGTGTAGGGGAGCTGTCTGGCCTAGCAAAATAATGGCGTTGGCAAGATGGCGGGAGCTTGATGTGGCCAAAAAGCCTAACCCGTGATTTTTAAAGGAGCAGCATCCTTTTTTTTTTGGCTCAACAACTCTCGCTGGCGGGGAGCTGCTTCCTCCCCCCCCCCCCAACAATTCTGGTGTGGCTCTTTGCATTTTTCCCGCCATTGTTTTGGTTCTCTTTGTTTAATGGGTTGGCCACCCCTGGTCTAGATAATATTTAGTCCGACCATGAGCATAGGGGGACTTGACTAGATAATGTCAACCCTACCATTCTATGTTTCTATATCACCAATAATGCCAGGAATAACTGGTAACATTTGGATAGTTTATAAACAATGGATCTGATCAATAAATTATTGTAGTCATACCACCTAACAGTTATAATGTCCAATCTCCTTGTTCAATAGAAAATGTCTTATATTAGAACATTCTTAAAGAGTGTATGACCATTGGACTATATGGACTGACAAGTAATAGATAAATTCTACGAAGACAAAGTCCTACCCCCCCTCCCCAATTACTAATTCCCAAAAGCCAACTGTCAATTACATAATTTTGCTAGTCTCCATATGACACATTAACGAGATAGTTGAGTTGAGAAGTAACATCAGCTAATCAATTGAGAACACTACAGATGTTCCACAAGCACTGTAGAAATCAAGCACAGTTACAAAACTTTTAAACACTGTGTATTATAACTCTTGCAAAGGATGACATATTGCAGAGTGGAGAGAAATTCTTTTGAATAGAGCAACAGGAGTAGGACACATAACCCTACATTTTCAATGTACCGAGCTGAGTTTTAACTGCATGTCTCTCATTTACAACAGTGGAAGTCACACAGCTAAAGCCCCCCACGACTCTTTGAAATGTTACCCCACAGTGCGCATATTAAAAGCGGATGCAAATGTCACTCTGATGGACACTGCACATGTACATGACACATCCTGGGGGTACTCAACACATAAAAGACAGAAACCAAAGATAATTTGGATCTCTATGAAATCACAAGGACAATAACTTTGAACTGAATTATTAGGATGAAAATAATTACATCTGATTAGTTACAAATGTAGCTCCACGAAGATGAGTGGAAGATATTCAATTCATTCATAAGCTTATGTCAGAAAAGCTCACTTGAGACAAAGCACCATTTCTAAGACTAACCTTCTTATTAAATCCAAATGGTAATGAAAACATGATACAGTATTAAAAGAAAAATCCACTTAGATGTGCTTTTACAGTTCCATAATGAAAAATATTAGATTTGTACATGCCCAGGCTTTTATGGCAACCCATCTTCCTTTTATCCCTTTTAAAGCACTTGATTATATGATCCATAAATATGAAATCTCAATTCATTCAACAGATTATGAAGGCATGAAGAGAGAGAGAGATTTCTGACAAACTACAGGAAAGAAACAAACAAGAAGGCATACCAAGTTCTGCAGCAGCAGAGATGTTTGTGGGTGTCTGCTGATGGTTCACTGTCCCCCATTCACAGACAGGAGGGTCATGTGGGGAAGAGGAGAAGAGGACCTGATGGCCCAAACCTTTTACTAATATAAGCAAGATTGTAAACAGGAAGCCACTGATTATCTGCTTCTTCTGTATAAACAGCAAGATTTAAGGAGAAAACAGGTGGAGGATAGTTCCTTAATATGTCTTGTATAACACCTCTTATATCCAACTAAATTCTTGATGACTGATTCTGCCTCCTGCAGAAACAGCAAGATACTAGCTACCTGACAATAGGATACAGTATTCTCTTTCCTCCTAATGGTACTCCATTTTTTTCCACTGTAAACCTAATGAACTGAACCTTATACAATATTAAATGTTATTAGTAGGGAGGCCCTTTGTTTGCTTGTTTTTCAGAACTCAGGCTGTGTGTGTATAAAACATCTATATTTATTTTAATTTATTTTTGCCACTTCAGAAGGTTCAACCTTCATTCAAAATCTGCAAAGGTCAATCTTGTCCTCAGGAAAGCTACAGTTTAAAAGGACTGAATGAACATACGTAAAACCACCCCACTTTGTGCAGGAACAATCAAAGTAATACAGCAAGTGGCAACAGAAGTCAGCTACTTGTGCTGCATGCCTAGTTCTGTAAAACTTGAAGACAGTTTGCCTTACTGTCCAAGAGATACAACTCCAAAGGGATTTCTGGTTATGGAAGCAGTGAGAAAATTCACTAAGGCCATTAAAAAATCTATTACAATGACATTACTAAGGAGTGAATGTTTTGTGGAAAAAAAGTATGTAGAAGTTGGCCACATTAAATAAAAAAACTAGATGTTCAACTATAAAAAGGTGAATCTAGACATAACATAAAATTACAACTGGAGAGTTATTTTGAATAGTTATATAATCAGTACAAAAAATATCAAACCCCAGATGACCAAGTGCAGCTAAGTAAATAGATAATTCTTATTTTTACTTTCCATTCTCTGTTTATAAGTATCAATTGCACTGTAGGCTCCCTTTGGTTATTTTCCTGGTCGATTTCAAGCCCTTGGGTGACTTGTTAGCAAATGATTTGGAAATAAAAACTGACGTAAAAGCTGTGTAAAGCCATACTAATCATTAAAACATTCTACCTTCAAGCCACCTGCTGTACCTTTGAAAGTTGATTATGGGGGAAAAAGACGTCAGAAAGCCAAAACACTGAGAATCTTTGTTTTAGTTCTATATACATGATGAATATTTTTTTCCATGAAACTCCATTCAAATTGCCATTCAAGCTTAAAATGTTCAGAGGGTCTGACCCTGCTGCTTCAGATGTGCGTCAGTTCTGTAAAAGGTTGTCAGTGAATTGATCATTTACAGCAGGAGAATATAGACAAAAATATCTTACATGATTTATTTTTTAATTCTATTATAAAACCTTTAAAAAGTATCTAGGAACCACAAACCTTACTCTGTAAGAAAGTAAATCCCATAAAACTTTTGCAGCCTTTCTACTCTTCTAAGGAGGGGGGCTTCACCTCATGCTAACAATTGCTAGGATGTCAGTAGAGGCGGCTTAAACTCTAAGCCAAGATAGCATTTTCCAAGTCAGATTTACAGTCTAAAGAGAAAAGCAACTGTACTGTCCCCAAAGCACCTACTGGTCTATGGTACCTCATACTTTTTTATGAATTCATTAAAAAGACTAATCTTGTCAATTTGTGCAACTCTTTGCCAAAGAATGTTGTGAAGGCTAAACCTATAACCGGGTTCCAAAAAGAATTAGGTAAGTTCATGGAAGATAGGTTCATCAATGGCAATAGGACGGGCAGGGATGCAAAACCATGCTCTGAAGTGTCCCTAGCCTCTGTTTGCCAAAAACTGGAAATGGGCAAAACAGGATAGATCACTTGATGATTACCTGTTCTGGAACACCTGGCATTGGCCATTGTCTGAAGACTGGATATTGGGCTAGATGGGTAACTGGCCTGACCAAGTATAGACATTCTTATAATGGTCAAAACATCAGGAAATAAAATAAATGGAGTACCTCAACTAACTCTTTGAAGATACTTTGAATGGGGGTTATTTTTTAATTGAAACAAACATACATTATCTCTCTACTACTGCTGCTTCACAAAGGACTGGCTTTTACTTACTGTAAGAGAAAATTTTTGTAATCATTGCAATGCATGGGTTACAGTGATTTTTTTCAAACAGTTTTTTTGAAATTTAGAAGATGTAAAAACATAAGTAAAAAATGACATCTGTCATAGGCAATTGGAATTGATAAGCTTAGGAGGATTAAAAGACTATTTCATTTATTTTATAAATGAAAGCTGCATTTTCAATTTAGCCTTATCCAAAGTTTCTAAAGAATGTTCAAGTATGATTGGTCATCATTTTTAATATTTTCTTAGAATTTGGTTCTCACCCAATGAGAGACAGGAAGAAATAAACCAATAGAATAAAGGTGGAAAGTCTAAGAAAACACCTAAGAGAACACAGAATTCCACAAGATATTGATGCTTCAGGTACCACTGACCTAAAAGGAAGATAAGGACTCAGCTCCTCAAAGCATCATGGTTTTTGTTCCGGTTTTTAAGATGTGGATGGTGGAATAGATAATAACAGATGTGTTTGAGGACCTAATCATCATGGAGAGAGTCGACAGAAATTTCAGTAGTGCCTCTAATACAGATAGCAAAAATTAAGGAAAAACACAGCTCATTTTAAAGGGAGGAAAGTGTTATTTGGAGATGCTGAACACGTGCAGGTTGTTTACTGCCCTGAAAAAGAAAAAAAATGGTCTTCAAAAGGCAGTTCATTTAATTTTCCATTAGGTGAATCTCGTACTCAGTCCACTGTTCAACACCTGATAACAGTTCCATTGACTCGAGACCCTATATAAACTTTGATACAGAAGATAATTGTATTCTATTTCCACAATTGTTTAAAACACTTTGGCATTGGCTGAAAGTCCCTGCTATTCCATCTGTACACCTCAGATGGGAGCTTGAAATTCAAATAATTAATTCACTCCAGTTAACTTCAATTGTTTACATTAACGGAGTAGGTGAGGGTCCCCTCACACATTCTTGCATAGAGCAATTTAAATGTAAAATCCCTATGATGCCTGCATCATTGGTGAGATTGAATGTTATTTTGAATTGAATATTTAAAGTAAGGTCAGTGATTAAAATGTCAGCACTGTATAGGTGATGGCAGAGCTGTGGGAGAAATGAATTTATCACTGATCACGCCATATTCATTTTGCTCACTAATCAATCTCTGGGAATACTGCAAGCATTTAATCCTGTGGGTGGCTTCAAACCTCTGCCCCACATGTCAAATTTCCTCTCCCTAAACAGAACTGTATAGTGGCCAGAAGCAAATAATAGAAAATTTTCAGCTCTGTACCAGTGACAAGTTTAAGGTCCAATATCTCACTATTTCATCTGACACAGTCAGAAATAGAAGCTTTTACCACTAGAAACAGGAGATTCACCTTCTTCACAATGGGATAAATAGCAGTTGTTTCCAGTCTTGGAAACTATATATTAGGATTGTGACATTATTGTAAATGGAAAAGCTATGTAGGTCAGTTTTAGACATTTATAAAGTTTCTACTAGTAGGATTTTTCTTTTAAATTAAACTTCCTGCTGCTGTACTCCTGGCATTTTGGAAGGCTACTTTGATTGGTGGAGGAATATGAAAAGTAGCACCAAACTTCAAAGAAACAGAACAAAAAGCCCCCAAACCTTCTAAAACATTTCATTCTGAAATGACAGTGTATGCAGAATACCTGATTTGGAGGGGGGTAAAAAGGCTTTATTGAGACTAATTTGGAATGACCTGAATAACTAATTGTTTTGAAACCCACAAGTAATAACGGCCACTTTAAAAATGTATGCCAATAATTTCTTCATATCATACCATGTTATTGCGTATTTTATTTTAAAATTAATGGATTTCTCATTCATCCTACCATTACACATCTCACCAGTGAGCCTTAGCATCTCCTTTCAGGAAAAATACACTACACTCCAAAAACCAGTTGAAATATTTGGTTCTAGCCAAAAAGAAAAAGTTAGTTAGGGGAAAAAAAGCAAACACATTACTCAGCAATATTAAGGTTTCCCATGAAACCTTATAAAAAATTCTGGTTTTTTTTAAGACTATTACAGAATCAGATAATCTCATTTTAAAGCTTTTTCTCCCTTATAAAATTACATAGAATTTTTAAGGTGTGATACCAAGATCTCTCCAGGGGAAGCTACATAGAATAAAACTATTATTTATCTATTATCAAAGCACCTAAGAACCTCAGTTATGGACAAGGACCCCATTTTGCTAGGCATTGTACATACAAAGAACAAAAAGACAGGTCCTGCCCTACAGAACTTTCATGGATTTTCACTATAATACTAAAATACTGGCAAACATTGGCTAACTGAAACATAGGTATAGTCCCATACAGTGACACGCTCATAATTTATAGGTGTTTTTAAAATTATGTATTCCTTTACATGCAATGATAAAGACTCTCAGATAATCTCTATTTGTTAATCGATGCTTTTGAGAATAACTATGTTAAAAATAAGTTTCTAAAAAAAAAAACTTGTGCAGAATTAAGTGGCTTGGACTGTAACTGGGGGATCAATGCATGTTTGGGTGCCAAGGGGATTTTCAGAGCAGTTTGTTAATCTCATTCAATCTGAGAACTCAAGGTGTTGAGCATTCAAGGAGCATAGATCTGGGGCATAGATAAGGGACTGGATGTTCAATCAGATTCAGAGGCATACAGATACACACTGAAAGACCTTCCAGGACACAAAAATCAAATCATCACTTTAAAACAAGTTATTTTTATTACAAATCAAAAGATATATTTATAAAATATACCTGGTTGCTAGATGTGACAGAGCAACCAAGGAAAACAAATTAAACAAATTAAAAACGAAACAAATTAAAAAAACAGAACCATCTTGGCACAAAGTAGTAAATGTGGAGGAGAGGCATAGATTCACACACAGCAGTTCAAACCACACCACAAAACAAAGAAAAATTACCCTGAACGCAACTGACTCACATTTCCCTGGTACTCACTTCTAATTTTCTCTTTGTTCATTCCACTTCTATGCCCTGAATTCCATGGGGAGGGGCATGGTAGTCCTGCCTGGGTTTAAATCATTCTGTATCTCTCTACTCCTGATTTAACTCTCCCACACAAAGAAAGCAGGCAGGAAACCTACATCCAATTCAAATTTCAACCCTCTATCTCAACTGGCTCTCCTGGCTCCCTGGCCACAGCCTTTGCTAGGTACCTGAGTTAACCCCTTAGTTACCAGGTGCTGGTCAGCACTCCCCCTGATCATGACAGCATGTTTGGTTTCAAGGGGATTTTCAGAACAGTTTGTTAATCTCATTCAAAGCAGAGGAATTCGATGAATTGAGAGCTCAAGGAGAATAGGTCTGGGGCACAGATAAGAGACAACTGGATGTTCAATCAGATTTTTCAGAAGCATTCAGAAGCTTGGATATGTCAGGTACATGACTATCCCACTGGACATGTACTGGTTGCTTCCACATAACACATACAGAGGAACACCTCTCTAAACTGATTGCATGTATTCTTTCTCCTGCCCTAACAAGAGACAAAAATAGTGATGACAGACAAAAGAGCACAAAAAATTAAGGGGCTTGCTTATTACAGTAGCCTTCTGATAATCTGGCACCTTTGGGACCTAGGTGGTGCCGGATTATTGGATATGCCGGAGTATTGGGAGGTACTCCGGTGGCGGGCTGTGATGGGTCTGCCAGGACCTGCACTGCGTCCGGGGGGTGGGCGGGGAATGGTGCGACGAGGGGCAAACCCTTCGCCGTTTTGCAGGAAGGCGGGGGTAGCCCTACACCATCGCCGAGAGTTTCCGGGAGGGGAGCGGGCTCCCCAACCCCCAGACTGCAGTAGTTATCGCCGAGCAGGGAGGTGAGGGGCGGCGCTGTGGGACCAACCCAGCAGCACCCCAGCTGCTCTGCTCCGCCACTTGTCCATCACTCGTCAGTTTCAGTAGCAGCTGCGGCGGACTTGGGGAAGTGGCTGAAACTGACGAGCGGCGGACAAGCAGCGGAGCAGAGCAGCTTGGGTGCTGCTGAGTTGGCCCCGCAGCACCGCCCCTCACCCCCCTGCTCGGTGATAACTACTGCAGTCTGGGGGGAGGAGAACCCGCTCCCCTCCTGGAAACTCATGGCGGTGGTGTAGGGCTTCCCCCGCCTTCCTGCAAAACAGTGGAAGGTTCGCCCCTCACCGGACCGTTCCCCGCCAGCAGCTCCAATTGTCCGGCTGGCTGGAGCACTTTCAGGTTCCAGTTGGTGCCGGACTATCGGGGGTGCCGGACTACTGGAAGCTGGACAGTTGGAGTTTTACTGTACTCTGGTGACAATGCAGCCCACAGAAATAGGGAGCACAAACATTTCAAGTATATGATAAGCACATATAACAGTTTGCTGTATTTCCTTACATTTTAAAATGTCCTCAATCTTCCAAAAATCAGGCATATAGAACAAGACATCCTTGTTTGCACGGTTCACAAGTAGAGCCATCAAATACAGATTTATCTTTGGTGAACAGAGGAGCTACATAAATATGCAAATCAGAGGGTATGTCTACACTACCCCGCTAGTTCAAACCAGCGGGGTAATGTAGGCATACCGCACTTGCAAATGAAGACCGGGATTTGAATTTCCCGGGCTTCATTTGCATAAGCGGGGCGCCGCCATTTTTAAAACCCCGCTCGTTCGAACCCCGTGCAGCGCGGCTACACGGGGCACGAACTAGGTAGTTCGAACTAGGCTTCCTAGTTCGAACTACCATTACTCCTCATTTCACGAGGAGTAACGGTAGTTCGAAATAGGAAGCCTAGTTCAAACTAACTAGTTCGTGCCCCGTGTAGCCGCGTTGCACGGGGTTCGAACGAGCGGGGTTTTAAAAATGGCGGCGCCCCGCTTATACAAATGAATCCCGGGAAATTCAAATCCCGGGCTTCATTTGCAAGTGCGGTATGCCTACATTACCCTGCTAGTTCGAACTAGGAGGGTAGTGTAGACATACCCTTATAGAATAAGACAGTGATATTCATGGTCATGGCAATGGCTGAGGATTTAGGAAATGTAATCTGTCGCTTTCCCTCAGGAGACAAGAGATTACCCACTGATTAACCTGCAAACTAGGCCATCCCACCTATATAAGAATGTACCCAGGTCTACCACGTGTCAAATGGAGAAAAGATATTAGTGTGCTCATTCTTCACTCTACTATTGCTTTAAATTAGAAAAGTTTAAATTGAGATAGGTTAAATTTAGTTTAACTGATCTTTAAGAAAAGGAAAAATTAATGTAGCTTGTTTTTTTGAAAAAGAAAATAAGCACCTGACATGTCTACAATCCTTTTTTTAGAGTTACCATGTAAAGTCTTTAGGATACATACTAATATACACAATCCTTCTGAACTCCTTTAAAATTAAGTTATCCAGTGTATAATTTAAAAGACTGATTACTCTGCAATTATGCTTTCAAAATGCCAGCAGCAATCTCTCTGTATTATGAATTGCTTTTACACTTAATTTGTTTTTAAATGAAATGTAGTGTTCAAAACTTAAACACTGAATTACTACTTTTTAGTCTAAAATCTGATTCACTGCTGTGATTTATCCTGTCAGTTTTCAGCCTGATCAATCTTTGTTACAAACCTTTTAAAACAAGGAGTTTGCAATATAAATGAAGACAGAGCCTTGACTACAGTATCACAAATGACAACACTATAATTTTGTGCACACATTAATAACTATTTCTATATTAGTTGCAATGAGGTTGATGCTAGAAGCTGCTGTGAGCTAAAAGGAAAATGATAAAACCCCACACATTCTTTTTTGTTTTAAAAAATAGTTGAAGAAGTGTCAACTTCAAATGTGAGATTATGAAAATTATCTTGGAGATTAGATAGCATTGTATCATATCCATGGTAGAAAACAGAATATCTAAGCAGATTCAAAACTAAATCTATACATATATCAATTTTTCCTCTATAGTTTTTGCAGATACTTAAAAATGAAACTAAATACACAGTAAAAATAATACTAATCTACACTACACAGAGTAGACAAGTTGCATTACAAAGTATTTTCCAAATAAATTTATAATGTACTCTAAAAGCCTCCAAAATAAAACAATCTTTTACCTGCTACATGCAATTTAATTCCTTGAGGACATAAATATTATTTTACAGACTTTAATAATAAAATCATTATAGTGTTTCTAAACTGATATTTTACTAAGGGAAGGAAAGAGCGTGGCCTAAGAGCAGGAAAACCTGGATGCTTGGATTCTAGTTACAACTCTGACAATGATTTGTCATGGCACTTCAGGTGAGTCGCTAAATTTTTCTGCCCTCAGTCATTTCCCTGTAAAATGTTTAATACCTCTCTCAGTGCTGCTTTAATTAATTATAAAGTAATTTCCTTTGACTCTATTTAAATTGCAGTATACATATGCATTACTATGTAATCCAGCTTCTAAACTAAAAAAAAAAAAAAAAATTCTCACAGAATGAAAGCAGGTATGACCTTGCTCATAAACCTGTGGAATTCTCATTCATTTGTGTAGGAAACAGCACACAAAACAGACAGAAAAAGGAAATACTATTTGCCCAGTACAATCACTGTAGTTCTTCCCCCTATGGGTGCGCCGCTGCAAATGCACATGAGCCTCTTTAGCCCTTGATTGGAGATTTTGTCTGTTTGGCCCATGCATGAGCCCTATGCCTCCTTGTGGCAGACATCTAGGTTATATAGGAGTTTGCAGATGCAATGACAGATTCCTGAATAGAAAGAAAACTCTGTCTGTTCTCGGAGGTGGCAAAAAATTCAATCTCTGGCCACCTCAATCTCTGGAATACATTCTGGAAGACCTGAGTATCCAGCTCCCATTCACAACTGTGAGAGAAGTGTCTGATGAGGGCATCAAGCAATGGTGTACCATTACCAGAAAGGTAGGCTGCCGAAATCTGAGTGCTGGTGGCTAACTACCAGTTCCAGAGCTTTAGGGCTTCAGCATACAAGAAGGGGGATCTTATTCCTCCCTACTTGTTGATGTAAAACATGCAAGATGCATTGTCCGTCATGGCCCTTATTGCTCTGCCTCAATGAAGGCCAGTATATGGAAGCATGTGTTCCTGACCAGCTTTGAGCTCCAGCAATTTGATAGGGAAACTACCAACCTTCTGCCCTGAACCATGAAAGCATTGTGGTGTGCTCCTAGTGAGGATCAATCAGTTGACAGAGTCACTGATGGGATTAGATGGCAGAAAGAGACATCTACACAGATGTAAAGTGCTCTAGCAGTGCAGGGAGTTCGTTACATAAAAGCCATATGCCTATTCAAGGCATCTCTGATCAGATATTAGGCAATTTTCAACCAATGCAGGAAAAAGCAGAGGTGTGATTCTGTGTGATTGCCGTATGGCAGTGTGCAGTTTTGTGACCAAAGGAGCTGAAGACAGTTTTTCATTGAGGGCTTCTCTGACTCATCCTTACAAGTCTTGACAGAATCACACATCTGTCTAAAGAGAGGTACATTCTGGCTCTCACTGAGTCCAAGTGTGCCTCTATGAACTGTAGTCCCTGCATGGATATGAACACAATTTTCTTGATGTTAAATTGTGGTCCCAACACTCAAAATAGAGCAAGGGCCTTTTGAGTGACTGCCAACTCTGCCTCAAAAGAACAGCCTTTGAGAAGCCAGTTGCTGAGGTATGGAAGACAACAATGGCTTGTCAAAGATAACCCACAACTACTGTGAGAACCCCTGAGGGGGAAAAAAAAGACAGTCCAAAGGAAATTATTTGAAGTAGAACACTTTATCCCTGTAAGGGGAAGGAACAGGATCTATCAGTCCTAGACACAGGAGAAAGTCTACCTCTTACTGCAGTAGAAGTTCATGAAAGAGGTCATTGCAGAAGGAAGAGAAGAGAGGGTGGAAGGGAGGCTGCTCCAGCGTGGCGAGGCCCACTGGACAACAGGCTGTGGCCACTGTGCAGCGGATGGGGAGCTGCTTCAGTCTGGCTAGGCCAGTGCTTAACCGGTTACTGGTAAACATCATCCAGTAAGGGTGATGCTTACAGTGACATCCCTAAATCAGAGAGGTATGCAGAGTGTCTACTATTTTTCTAAAAAGGTGCTGGAATTGTTTGAAGTCATCAGTGATGGAAGGAAGAGGAGGCATAAGCACTTCATTCAGAAACGATGATGAAATTGGAGTTTCAGGAGGTGACTTCTTCATTTACCTTAATTTCCAACTTCTCAAACCTGGAAGGCTGTGCAAGGATGGCATCTGTGGTTTGCTGAACTGTTGCCAATAGGCAGCCAATACATTCCCCAATATGACCATTGTGAGAATCCACAAGAGTGAAGGGGTAGTTTGCAGGTTGGTTTCATCATGTATTTCCTGTTCCCTGGTTACTGCTGATCAAAAGCTGAACATATTAAACTTAGTAGGAACAGAAAAATGCTGGGAAAAACAACAAGCTAGTATATGATAATTTATCAGTATCCAGCAATTGTAATCAAAGCATAATATTTAATCTTTTCAGATTTCAATATACCATTGCTTTGGGGGTAGTAGATAAAACTATTTAATGCTAGTATTTAAAAAAAAATCAGAACATTTACTTCCCTCTCCAATATAGTCTGTTTTCCAATGTTTTTGACCACTGTAGGAATAAGACCTTTATTGTGGTATGGTATGAAGACATACCAGAAGACATTCATTCTGTTTTACAGTATATTTAAACTCACACTCTGTTATGGTCCCCTTTGTAAACAGGAGTAGAAGTTCCAGAAAAAGAGAGAGAGAGAGAGACGGAAAGAGACAGCATACTTTTGATTATTCAGTACAGGGCATCCCCACTACAAGTCGCCCTAGTATACATCCGTTCTGCACTACAGTCATTGATGCTTGTAGAAACAGATGCATTGTAAGTCCTCCATTCCTCACTCTTAAGTCGCACAAAAACAACCACCCTAATTTGTGCAAATGGGAGTTAGCTGTGGGAAAAAATTCCCCGCTTTAAGTTGTTTCACTATAACTCCAAGTTTTTTGGAATGTATCTTGGACTTATAGCAAGGATGGCCTATATCAATCCTTTCCTTTTGGGAGTATTTGTCATCATCTTTACTATGAGCTTTATAATACATATAAATCTCAATTTTGTTTGTTCTTCAAAATGGACATACTGACATGACATAGATTAATCTTTAACAGATTTTCCTTTTCTGTGGAAAAACTGAAAGTTACAGATCAGAATTTCTGCTGCTTTGAACGAAGGAAGATGATGTCTGTTAATTTCTTTAAAATAGTGGGTGTGTTGCTTCCATAATTAATTTTAATGTGGAATTCATTACCTTATTGCAACAGGAAAGCTCAACTGATCATATCAATGATTCCTGGAAAAATCATTTACATAAATGGGTCCTACTAATGCAAAAAATGTGTAAACGCCCAGGCATGTCAGGCATATTAGTATGCATGGCTTGCCTGGTAATATCATGCACAATAAAAATGCTTGTAAAATTCTTCTTACTTGATCTTTGTTTCTTCCTAACTATAAATTTTAGTTGCTTTGTAATAAAAATTTTTCTCTTTCAACAGCCTAGCTAGTAAATACAATACTCCTTTCATGTTCACATTTAGGAACCAACAATTTATTGACTTATCTTTTTCTAAGGTGACAAACCAACACATTCAGATTACGTTTTCCACTCACTACTGATTCAGTGCCAAGGTTATATGTCTCCTAGTATTACCTTTGACAAAACATTCCAGTAAATGGTTCTGTGTCCTTTCTGGCCTGGTTCCAAGCTCTATGGGTATTGATAAATGTTCCAAATAAGGGTTGAAGACTTTTCCTCTACGTTAAAACTACTGGCCTCCCTTGGGAGCTCAAATTTATCTTTAGGTGGCCCTTTCGTGTAGTTGTTTGTCACAAATGGGAACTTCAAATGAGCCACTCTGAATTTAGAGTAATTACAGGATGTCACAGGATATCCTGTTCTGTTCAATGGACTGACTCCGTGGTTTCACAAAATTTTTTGTAAAAGCCATAAAAAATAATAATTTCCAGAAGATGAAAAGTGCCTGCAGCACCCTTAAAAGGACTTGGATTGAAACACTATTAAAAGTGCTGGAACATATGGCATTCCATTCCACTGTTCATATTTGGAAAGCTGCACTTTTATTCCACCTACCAGTTTTCCAATCCATATAGTTAAGCCCATTCACTTTCATTAATTACGAAGGAGGCAGGTACATCAGTCTGAATAGGGCCCTAAAAAATTCATGGCCATGAAAAACTCATCAGGCACCATGAAATCTGGCCTCCTGTGAAATCTGTTTTTTGTATGCTTTTACACAATACCATACAGATTTCACGGGGGAGACAAGAATTTCTCAAATGGAGGGTCCTAAACCAAAAGGGAGTTGAGGGAGTGGAGAGTGCCACAAGGTTATTTTAGGAGGTCGTGGAATAGCCACCCTTACTTCTGTGTTGCTGCTTTCTTAGCTGAGCAACTGTACAGCTCTGGCTGTTGGCAGGGTGCCCAACTTTGAAGGCAGCAACCTGCCAGCAGCAGTGTGGAAGTAAGAGTGGCAATACCATACCACTACCCCTTACTTCTGTGCTGGAAAGGAAAATAGGGATACGAATGTTTAACCAGTTTGCCAGTTAAGGTTAATAGGTGGGGGCTGGAGCAGCTCTCACCCACCACAAGGGAGGGGGCTGCTCCAGTCCCACAGGGGGCCTACTGCCAACAGGAGCTGTTCTGGCCAGACAGGAGTTGCTATGGCCTCTGGCTGTGACCTTCAATTATAACACTGAAATTTCAGATTTAAAAATAGCTGAAATAATGAAATTTGTGATTAAAAAAATCCTATGACTTGAAACTAATGAAAATGAACCATGAATTTGGTAGGACACAATTAAGAGCGATTGCAGGAAAGCAGGAAGTAAACATGGAGTAGCATCATGGGTATGCTTACACAGAGAACTCTGCCATACATGGGGGAGGGAGTTTGATAGGATTCTGCATGTCAATTGGCATACAGCTCTACAAAATCTACTGCGCCCACATCTTTTGCTAACCTTGGTTATGGTGCTGTTTTAGAGTATTTTTAATTCTTTTCTGAATATATATCAATGCACTAAACACTCCTATTCAATTAAGTTTCTGACACATGTCAGTCACTCATTTTTATTTACACTCATGGGAGGAAGGTGAAAGGAAATGGATACAGAGCATGAATCCAAGGAACATGCTATTGTCAGAATCTGGAGATATTTTGTATCTTAAAATTGCTTTCATGTTCTTCATGCCAGCAACAGAAAAAAAAGTAATACTCAATAGACATTATTATAGATTCATCATAATATTAAGATTACTATCAATATAAGAATAGTCTTCTAAACCTTTGTGAATTTGGAGTTGAGGCACTTTATGGACTATTAGTCACTCACTTCAATGAGATCAGGACCACAACTATTTCATCTATTTAGCAGACTTGTTTTGTATTTTCCCCTACCTAGATCTCAAAAAACAAGCTGTACAAAATCCCCTCCACCTCAGCCTCTATTCACATCAGTATGCATTATTATATTCTGCACTTCTCTAAATTCAAAGTCAGCAACTCACTGGCAGATTTTACTTTTAGTCTTTTGAATATTCTATATTACACTTGAAATAGCTGAGTCACAGAGGCCAAGATCAAATTGAAATGCAAATGATGTTTATTATTATGACACAGAGAAAAATAGAATTACCTGTTCATAAACTCAAGGTAATCCATTTTCATGGTCTATGTCACTTATACGTATTATCCATATGTTGCTAGGGTAAGAATAGAAGCATTTGTAGCAAAAGAATGGCTAGACTAGAAAGGAATGATCTGAACAATAAGCAACTAGACCTTGGACTTAGAAGCTACATATTTAGATGCCATACTTATTGTCGATTGTAGATTGAAAAAAGTGATGTGAAATCTTTTGTGTATGAAAATAAAAATGTAATGCATCAATGCCTATTTTTTAAAAGTTTTTGTGCAATTTTCATTTTCTTATACAAATGTGAATACTAATTGTCATAAATAAACTGTTAATGCCAAAGAAGAGAAACTGCATAGATTTTGGACGGTACCGCCAAAATGATTTTCTTAGGGGGAAGGGGAAAATGTACTGGACTGGTGTCTCTTACCACAGAAAGCAATATTCTACAAATTAGCATCGAGTCAAACCCCGTGCCCAAAGCAGGATGAACCCCAACTAAATCATCCCAGCCAGAGCTTTGACAAGCTGGGAATTAAGAATGGAGAGTCCACCACCTCCCTAAGCATCCCATTCCAGTGCTTTTCCACCCTACTAGTAAAATAGTTTTTCTTAATATCCAACCTAGACCTTCCCCACTGCAACTTGAGACCATTGCTCCTTGTGCTGTCATCTGTCACCACTGAGAACAATCTCTTTCCACCCTCTTTGGAAATCCCCTTTATGTAGCTGAATGCTGCTATCAAACCCCTCCTCACTCTTCTCTTCTGTAAAATAAATAAGCTCAAATCCCTCAGCTTCTCCTTACAAGCTATGTGCTTCAGCTCCCTAATAATTTTTGTTGCCCTCAGCTGGACTTTCTCCAATGCATCCACATCCCTTCTGAAATGGGCATCCAAAATTGGATGCAATACTCAAGATGTGGCCTCTCCAGTCCTGAATAAAGGGGAATCATCAGTTCTCTAGATCTGCTGGCAATGTTCCTACTAATGCACCCCAATAGACCATTAGTTTTCTGGGACACAAGGGTACAGCACAGGTTGTACCTCCCTCGTCCAACTAGAGCTGCCAGATGGTTTCAACAAAAATACCGGACACACTTGGCATTACATCACAATCTACATTACACCTTATTTAGAAAATACCAGACACTTATAGTTCCTCATTTATATTTTCTCAATTTGTTTCCTGAACAGAAAGCTCGAATATTGGACACCTGGCAATCCTACGTCCAACACCCTGAGGACCTGAGTGGTCTCAAACCAGGGAATCTGCTGAACCAGGGGTTGTCAATGCAGCAGGGGCTCTGCTTTTCCCCAGGCAGTTCCACTGCCACCATGGCTCTGTTCTCCCCACAGCACAGGGGAAGGGGAGAGCTCCACTCCCACCCCCTTGGCTTTGCTGCAGCCCGGGGCTCACCTCTCCTCTCAGTGGACAGGAACTCCACTGCAGTCCAGAGCTCCACTCTCCCTGGGTCTCTGTGCTCCTGCTGGTGGCTTTGCTTTCTCCCATGTCTCTCTAATGCTGCCCAGGGCTCAGATACTGCCTGGTGTCTCCATGGTCACCCCAGCACCCTGGTGCCATCCGAGGCTTCACACTGCACTGAGCAGCTTTACGGCGGGCTCCATCAAGCAGCCCTGCTGCTGCCAGTCGGGAGGCTCCATGCTCCTCCCAGTGGCTCTGCAGTCTCCTCCTCAGCATCACTGCTATGATCTAGGGAGCTCTGCACTCCCCTCCGGCAGTCATCTTGCTGCTGCCCTCCCCTCGGTGACAGGGAGCTCTGCTCCCCTCTTCCCCAAGACCGGGGGCTCTGCGTTCCTTCCAGTGACTGCTGATCCTGGTGCTCTGTCTTGACCCTCTAATTTGGCCACACTCCTGGCCCCAGCCTAACAGCTTATCCCCCTGAATGCTCACACAGATGGCGCCAGACTAGACATTCTGCACTCATATCAGCTTCTCATCCACAGTGATCAGTGCTTGGGATTCTTCCATCCCAAGTGCAGGTCTATGCACTTGTCCTTGTTGAACCTCATCAGATTTCTTTTGGCCCTGTGATGGATAGGAGGAGTGCTGGCCAGCATTTGGTGACTAACAGGTTAAACTCAGGTAGCTAGGGGGTGCTGGCAGGGAGCCAGAAGAACCAATGGCAAAAGGGGTTGAAATTTAAATTGAAAGATATACCTGCCTGCTGTTTCTTTTGTGAGAATTTTAAGCTAGGAGCTGGGAGAGGCAAGATGAATTGAACCAGGCAGAACTACCATGCCTACAAGGAATACTGGGCACGGAAATGAACTGAACCTTGTCATACAGAGCGGCATGGATCATGAGTGAATAAAAAACTGTATATTTAATTATGATCAGGTTATTTTTCTTTGTTTTGTTGATTGATTAAACTTCTCTATGCAAAGTCCATGGGCCTCCCCCCTCTACCATTCACTATGTCTAAGCTGTACCCAGAGATACTATTTTTCTGTTCTTTCTCAGTTGTTCCATAACACGTAACAACCAAGTATGCTTTATCAGGTTTTTGTGTATCTGTTTTGTTAATAAAATCATATTTTTAAGGCAATCATTTGATTATTTTTTTCCTGGAAGGAGGCAGGAGATCTGTGTATGCATACCTAAGACTAACAGATCAGCTATCAGAGATTGCAGTATGTTTTCTGTTTTTCTTTTTCAAGCTCTTTTGTGGTAAAAGATTGGGAATACCCCTCTGGAAGAAGTCCAAGTGCTTCCTTCATAAACCTAAGAAGAAAGAGTTTTTTATTTTGGTTCACTTTGTGTTGGCAACTATCTCCCAAAGACAGAGAATCTGTGACGTTGGGGAATTTTTGTAAGCAGAAGCCTATAGAGGCAAGGTATTTAAAGTCTCTTGCAAGCCCCCACCTTGTGCACTGAGAGCCAGAGTGGGGAACAGCCTTGACAGGCCCCAATCCTACAATTTGTCTAGGTGACTCCGGACCATATCTGTACCCTTCAGCATGTCTACCTTTCCCCATAACTTAGTGTCATCTGTGAACTTGCTGAGGGAGCAGTCCATCCCCTCATCCAGGTCATTAATAAAGATGTTGAACAAAATGGGCCCCAGAACCAATTCTTGGGGCATACTGTTTGATACCAACCACAAACGAGATATTGAACGGTTGATCACTACTCACTGAGCCCAATGATCTAGCCAGCTTTCTATCCACCTTACAGTCCATTTATCCAATCCATACTTCCTTAACTTGCTGGCAAGAATACTGTGGGAGACCGTATCAAAACCTTTGGTAAAGTAAAGGCATATCACATCCACTGCCTTCCCCATATCTACAGAGCCAGTTACTTTGTCATAGAAGGCATGCAGTTTGGCAAGGCATGATTTGCCTTTGGTGAATCCATGCTGACTATTCCTGATCACTATGCTTTCTTCTAAGTTCTTCAAAATGTATTCCTTGAGGATCCCCTCCATGTTTTTTCCAGGCACTGGGGTAAGGCTTTCTGGTCTGTAGTTCCCTGGATTGTGCTTCTTCCCTTTTTTAAAAGATAGGCACGACATTTGTCTTTTTTAAGTTGTCTAGGTCCTCCCCCAATCACCATGAGTTGTCAAAGATAATGACCAACGCTCTGCAATCATATCATCCAACTCCCTCAGCACCCTTGGATGCATTAGATCTGGTCCCATGGATTTGTGTATGTCCAGCTTTTCTAAATAGTTCTTAACCGGCTCTTTCTCCACTGAGAGCTGCCCATCTCCTTCCCATTCTCTGCTCCCTAATGCAGTAGTCTCGGAGCTGACCTTATCTGTGAAGTACTTTGAGAGGGATGAAGCTGACTTTTTCAGAAAGTTTACTGGGAAATCATAGATCTGAGATAATCTGGTTGTCCATCCATATGTTCTGCCATCCAGGGAGAATTCTGATCAGGATGGCATCCAAGAAAGGCTCTGGCCATGTACCCTGTTGCAACAGCAGTGATCAGAACCACTGGCACTTGGTAGACACTTCTGAAGACATTACACAGCTAGAGTAATGTTCTGAATTGATAATGGATGTGTACACACTGGCCTCTGACACTAATGAAGATTTTGAAATAGCTTCTAAGATTTGACTTTTGAATATTCAGTTTTATTGTCTCCAATGACCTCCAAACATCTTTTAGATCTATATGTTCTTTCACCTTTCCAAATATTTAAGACTGGAAAGAAGAAAGATTATTTTTGGTTTCCTTTATTCCTCGAAGGTTGGTATAATTGCTTTTACCATGTAAGCACAATTTGTAGGAATTGCAGACAGAGCTAGAAAAAATCCATTGTGGAAGGGAACTTTGGTAGTCTGGAATATCTCTTAATGACTCTTTCTGAAACCCATCTGTCCAAGACTGTGGTAGCCATTTGGTGATCATACTGGTTACCTTGAACCAGTTAACGTAAACTCTCAAGGGTATGTCTACACTACAAAGTTAATTCGAACTAATGGACATTAATTCAAACTAACTTTGATAGGCGCTACACTAGCGCTCCGCTAGTTTGAACTTAATTCGAACTAGCGGAGCGCTTAGTTCGAACTAGGTAAACCTCATTCCACGGGGACTAAGCCTAGTTTGAACTTACTAGTTTGAATTAAGGGGAGTGTAGCCCCTTAATTCGAACTAGTGGGAGGCTAGCCCTCCCCAGCTTTCACTCGTGGCCATCCTGGCCAACACCAGGAAAACTCTACTGCCCCCCTACTGGTCCCGTACCCTTTAAAGGGGCACGGGCTGGCTACGGTGCCCGTGCCAGGTTGAAGCCTGCCAGCACCCAGCCAGCAGACTCTCCACCTGGCACGGCTCGAGCCAGCCACCCGATGCCCCCCAACCCTCCCCCTCTTCCCGGGACCAGGCTGGCAGCTCCCGGGAGCCTGCCCTGGTCCACAAGAGGCGGGCACCCGCCTGGTCCAGTGCAGACATCGTGGACCTTGTCCACGACCTCTGCACTAGGCACAGGAAAGTGGCCGTCTAGGGCAGGAGAGCTGCCAGCCTGGCCACCCAGGAGCAGGTGTGCATGAAAATCAAGGTGGTCCAGTGAGAACCCCGACCCTGAGCCCTGAGCTTACAATAGCCATACTGGGTCAGACCAAAGGTCCAGCTAGCCCAGTAGACTGTCTGCCGACAGAGGCCAACATTAGGGACCCTGGAGGGGATGGACCAAAGACAGTGACCAAGCCATTTGTCTCGTGCCATCCCTCTCCAGCCTTCCATAAACAGAGGCCAGGGACACCATTCCTACCCCCTGGCTAATACCACTCCATGGACCAAACCTCCATGACTTTCTCTAAGTTCCCTTTAAACTCTGTTCTAGTTCTAGCCTTCACAGCCTCCTGCAGCAAGGAGTTCCACAGGTTGACTCTTTGCTTTGTGAAGAACAACTTTCTGTTATTAGTTTGAAGCCTGCTACCCATTCCTTTTCTTTGGTGTCCTCTAGTCCTTTTATTATGGGAACTAATGTAGAACTTTCTGTATGCACCCTCTCCACACCACTCATACTTTTAGAGACCTCTATCATATCCCCCCTCGGTCTCCTCTTTTCTAAGCTGAAAAGTCCCAGTCTCTTTTCCCAGTCTCCCCCAGTTTTGTTCAATAAAGAGAGATTCTATTTTTGAACACATGTTTTCTTTATTTTGTACATCAGGAAGGGGGGCTAGGGAAGGGTAAGTGGAAGAAGGTGAGGGAGGAATGGGGTACGAGCCCCCGATGGGGAGGACTGGGCTGGCTCTGTGGGCTTCTGGGAGTGGAAGCTCTCCTGCAGCCCCCCAATTGCTCCCTCTCCCCAGATGGCAGCCTGCGGCAAGTGCAGCCGGGCTGATGGCTGTGATGTGCAAAGTGAGGGTACTCCGGGTACTCCAAGCCAGGACTGCTTTGCAAGCGGGGCACCCCTGAGAACTGTCTGTCAAGGGTGGGGGTCGGGACCCTTTAAGCACAGCCCTCGGCTAGCCTGAGACAGCAGCTCCACGCTCTAAGTCCTTATCTGATGCCCAGCCGGCACTGCTTCCGGCCATCCTTAACCTCTGTTCAGGGTCCACTCTGTGAACATGCTAGTTCGAATTAGCAAACTGCTAATTCAAACTAGTTTTTAAGTCTAGCTGCGCTAATTCGAATTAGCTTTGTTCGAATTAATTAATTCGAACTAAGTTAGTTCGAATTAGCGCTGTAGTGTAGACATACCCAAGGTGAATATTAAGAAAAAATGAACAAAGCCCATCAGTCTGGCTGTCACTTCTACACCGAACAGAACCACAGTATTATAGTATTAACTTTTTGCCAATGTATATTACAAAATAAGGCCCAGAAGCCTAATCAGCTGTTTACACAACCCTGTTGTGCCAAGCACCCTAGAAACACTGAGGCAGACACGAGTCTCTACCCAGAAAACTACACTCCAAAGCTACACTACAATGTCCCCAGTATAGGGACAGTTCTATGGATATAAAGGTGCTTTACAAAAATATAGCTATTCCCATACAAGAAGGGAAATAATTATACGGAATAAGACACCTTTGTACCAGTATAACTGTATAAACTTTAGAACTTTTACCAATGTAATTACTTTGGTTTAAAAAAAATCAGACCCCTAACTTAAATAGTTATACTGGTAACACTTTTCAATCTTAACCAGGCCTTGGAAGATAAGTAATGCACAAAGGGTAGATGAACTAATTAAGCTATACACACACACTCATTTGTCATTGTTATTACATCAATAGATCGATTAGCTGGTTTCTTTGGGCAACGCAGCAAAGAGAAGGGATTTTAATGATATATCTGTAGTGGTACCAAGAAAAAAAGGGGTTGGGTATTTTAGAATTACCTCATTGTGAGGAAAAATGCATTCAGTTATAAGTGACTAGCATACTGGAAAGGTCTCAAACAACTCCTGTTCAAAATACTTCAAAAATTCATGAGATTCCTTTTATTTCAACACTAAGGCTGTGTCCAGACTCAGGGTTTTTTTCGGGAAAAGTAGCCTTTTTCCGAAAAAACTTCACCTGCGTCTAGACTGCAGCCACGTTCTTTCGAAATTAAATCGAAAGAATGCGGCTTTTCTTTCGACGGCGGTAAACCTCATTTCACGAGGAAGAACGCCTTCTTTCGAAAGTGCTTCTTTCGAAAGAAGGCGTTCTTGAATGTAAATAGGGCTTCTTCGAAAAAGAGCATCCAGACTCACTGGGTGCTTTCTTTCGAAAAAGCGGCTTGCTCTTTCGAAAGTTCCGCGTGCAGTCTAGACGCTCTCTTTCGAAAGAGGCTCTTTCGAAAGTATCTTTCGAAAGAGCTTCTTTCGAAAGAGGCTTGCAGTCTAGACATAGCCTAAATGAAAAAAATCTTTAATTTGCTTGGGCAAAATTACATCAAAAACTTTTTTCAATTCTAATATATATCTAATGGCTTAAGTTTCCAGTAATTTAGATACAATCTCACTGTGTACTTTTTGCTATTGCAGGTTTTGTTTCAGAAATGGGCAGTGCAACACAATGGTAAATTAAAAATCTAAGTAAATATTAATCATAAAACACATGGTACTGAAATACTGAGGATTTGTGTTTCACTTTTCCTGATTCCACATTTCTTCTGTCACGTTGCTAGTATTTAAATGAATATTCCACATCACAATGTAATCCATCATTGGAGCTAGAATATCCATGCTAACAAGGAAGGTCTTGCTCCTGTAAGCTGATCCACATGAGCAGACCTGTGCAGATACAAGAGTCATACTTCTGTCAATAAGCTTATCAACCAGAAAATCAGGGCACCTGCACACAAATTTTAAAAAGCTCCTTTTCCTGATATTGTCAAGATGTATGTTCTTCTGGTGGTTCCAAACATTATTACTTACAATCACATTAAAACACATCATGTGACCCATTTGGTTACTTTGGTTTTAGGACATTTAATAACGTGGGTTACTAAGAGTATTAAAAAAGTGAATGATATAGCATAAATAGTACCATCATCGAAAAAATCAACACCTTATATGGGAAATGCCACACATTCTTATAACAGTGGTGTGGAAAATATTCTTAGTTAAGATGCGAGTCAGCTGCTGAATAGTCTTTTTTCAAAAACATATTATTTATAGTGAAATGCAATTTCATATAGACAGGAACAAAGAATGCAGAGTAAACAGCAGTAAAGTTTGACAGGTAGCCGTCATAGTCAGGGAACACAAAGCTTCTAAGTGCATTGCAGTAACTAAGGCTACGTCTAGACTACATGCCTCTGGCGACAGAGGCACGTAGATGAGGCTACCAGGCATAGGAAAATGAAGCGGCGATTTAAATAATCGCCGCTTCATTTAAATTTACATGGCTACCGCGCTGAGCCGATCAGCTGTTTGTCGGTTCAGCGCGGTAGTCTGGACGCATGCGAGGTGTCGATATCAAAGGCATTTGTCGACCACCCAGGTAAGCCTAATTCGAACTAAGCTAATTCGAACTAGCATGTCCACACTGAGTGGACCCTGAACCGAGGTTAAGGATGGCCGGAAGCAGTGCCGGCAGGGCATCAGATTAGGACTTAGAGCGTGGAGCTGCTGTCTCAAGATAGCCGAGGGCTGTGCTTAAAGAGACCCGAACCCCACCCCGGACAGACAGTTCTCAGGGGTTCCCCGCTTGCAAAGCAGTCCTGGCTTGGAGTACCCTGAGTGCTCACACTCGGCACATCACAGCACTCGGCCATCAGCCTGGCTGCACTTGCCGCAGGCTGCCATCCGGAGGGGGGGGTCAATCAAGGGGCTTCAGGAAAGCTTCCACCCCGAGGAGCCCCCAGCGCCAGCCCAGTCCTCCCCATCGGGGGCTCGTACCCCATTTCTCCTTCACCTCCTTTCACTTACCCCTCCCTAGCCCCCCTTCCTGATGTACAAAATAAAGGACATATGTGTTTAAAAATAGAAACTCTCTTTATTGAACAAAACTCGGGGAGACTGGGAAAAGGAGGTGGGAGAGGGGAAGAGAGAGGGTGGGAGAGGGGAGGGCAACTAAAATGTTCAGGGGTTTGGAACAGGTCCCATATGAAGAGAGGCTAAAGAGACTGGGACTTTTCAGCTTAGAAAAGAGGAGACTGAGGGGGGATATGATAGAGGTCTATAAAAGCATGAGTGGTGTGGAGAGGGTGCATAAAGAAAAGTTCTTCATAAGTTCCCATAATAGAAGGACTAAAGGACACCAAATGAAATGAATGGGTAGCAGGCTTCAAACTAACAACAGAAAGTTCTTCTTCACAAAGCAAATAGTCAACCTTGGAACACCTTGCTGCAGGAGGCTGTGAAGGCTAGAACTATAACAGAGTTTAAAGAGAAGTGAGATCAAGTCATGGAGGTTGGGTCCATGGAGTGGTATTAGCCAGGGGGTAGAAATGGTGTCCCTGGCCTCTGTTTGGGGAAGGCTGGAGATGGATGGCACGAGACAAATGGCTTGGTCATTGTCTTCGGTCCATCCCCTCCAGGGTACCTAGGGTTGGCCGCTGTCGACAGACAGGCTACTGGGCTAGATGGACCTTTGGTCTGACCCAGTACAGCCATTCTAAGCTCAGGGTTCAGAGTCGGGGGTCTCAGTGGACCACCTTGATTTTCATGCAAACCTGCTCATGGGTGGCCAGGCTGGCAGCTATCCTGCCCTAGACGGCCACTTTCCTGTGCCTAGTGCGGAGGTCGTGGATGAGGCCCACGATGTCTGCACTAGACCAGGCAGGCACCTGCCTCTTGCGGACCTGGGCAGGCTCCCGGGAGCTGCCAGCCTGGTCCCGGGAAGAGGCGGAGGGCTGGGTGGCAGCGGGTGGCTGGCTCGAGCCGTGCCAGGTGCAGGGTCTGCTGGCTGGGTGCTGGCAGGCTTTCACCTGGCACGGGCACCGTAGCCAGCCCGTGCCCCTTTAAGGAGTCCGGGGCCGGGAGGGGGGCAGAAGAGTTTCCCTGGTGGTGCCCAGTGTGGCCACCAGGGAAAGCTGGGGAGGGCTAGTCTCCCACTAGTTCGAATGAAGTGGCTACACAGTCCTTAATTCGAACTTGTTAATTCGAACTACGCGTTAGTCCTCGTGGAATGAGGTTTACCTAGTTCGAATTAAGCGCTCCGCTAGTTCGAATTAAGTTCGAACTAGCGGTTCGCGTGTGTAGTGCCTATCAAAGTTAATTTGAACTATCGTCTGTTAGTTCGAATTAACTTTGTAGTGTAGACATACCCTCAGAGACAAGGAGCAAGTGGGGGAGGAGCAGGAGCTAGTGCTGGTAGAAAGCCAGCTTAAAAGCTCGTTCCCCACAGCACCGTCTCCACGGGGGGCAGGGGAAGTAGAGGCACAACGGGAAATGGTCCGAGCAGGGACTGAAGTAGTCTCCGCTCATGCTGCTTCTGCTGCAATTCTGCTTTTGAAATGTACATGAGCCCTGCCCCGTGCTCCCTGCAGGGCTTCTGCTTTTGCAATGTGAAGAGCGTTGCCAGGGCTCTTGTACATTTCAAAGGCTCAGGCATGGCAGAGAGTGCAGGGCCAGCAGGGAAATCCCTGCTGATCTCACACTCCCTGTGGGGCTTCTGTTTCAAATGTACAAGAGCCCCACTTTTCAAAATGAAGCCCTGCGCTCCCTGCTGGGCTTCTGCTTTTGAACCGGTAGGGCTCTGGATACAGTTCAAAGGCGGAGGCGCCACTGTAGACTAATTGAACTGTTGATGGAAATCCCATTGAGATTTGATTAGTTAATTAATCTAAATTTAACATCCCTAATGTATATGTGGGAGTGTTAGGCAGAAGAGGAGGCAATATTACCACTGTACATGGCATTAATGAAACCATTATTGAAGTAATGTGTCCAGATGTTGACAAACTGAACCATGTTCAGAAAAGAGCTACAAGAACAGTATGTCTAGAAAATGAGCCTTCCAATGAATGACTAAAGAAGCTGACTTAAAGAATATTTCTGTTTCATATTTAAATACAAATGATTAATAACAGTGTTATAAAAAATACAGTATTAAAATCAGAGTTATTCTTTTAACCAATTATATGGGATACAACGGATACAGTTGTCAGCACTTCGTATAACTTACTGATACAGAATATCCCAGGTGAAAGAAATAAATCAAACCCAAATTGAAACTTTCGTTATTATGGTCTAGCCTACAGAAAACACTCACACCTGAAAACCTGGCAAAAAAATACTGATCCTGTGAAACAATGCAAGAATGCTACTTCTCTCAAGATTTTCAAGAGAACAAGATGGCAGTAAGTTGTGTATTCCCAAATCAGTGACTCATTTGACCGGAGACAATGCTAAAATTGGCACTGATACAATAGAAAGAAAAGAAAGAAAATAAAAGAAAACAAATTTATGACAGATGTCAGAAAGCACTTTTTCAAAGACTGAACAATATTGCCGGATAGGCTCTTTAAGACAAAAACCACTTGAGTGTCACTGAAAAACCAAAAATAGGTTATGAAAGATGAACAGAATACAGTAAATGGAACAAGCTTTGATAACGTGGATGACATTTACTTATTCCCCAAATGTATATATTCCTATATTATGGCCTCAGCTACAATTTCAATAGAACTGTACAACATGTGGTACCCAATAAACAGACCAATTTTCAAATCCTGTAGAGCAACATCATTCTTCAGAGATACCTTATTTTTCATTAGATCTCAGAGACTTGACCAATATAAGTGAGGCATTCTATTTATATAAAACATACGCAAAACAAACTCAGCTGCTAATGTTGCAAATGGCTTGCAGCCATGGTACCTAGGGTTGCCAGGTGTCCGGTATTCACCCGGAAAGTCTGGTATTTTCGCCTCCACAAAAAAAATTCAGAGAATACAGGACACCAGAGATATCCGGTATTTTCCTAATTTTTCCCCGGCCAGGAGGTGAAAATGCTGGGCACCTGGCAACCTTACAAACACTCAGCGCCGGTGCCTCCTCCCCCACCCCTCGAGTCCTCCTCCAGCCCCCAACACCTCCAGCCCCCATGCTTACCTGGTTCCCCAAGACTGCCGGCACAAAATGGCTGCCGGCCAAAAGACCTAGGGGAGCTTCCCCTGGGTTTTAGTGCTAAACTGCTCCCCTGTTCCTATCCCTTCACTCACTCTTAAAGGGGACATGCTGTCTTATTTTAATTTTTTTGTTTTTTTGGCATAATAAGTCCTTGGAGTCTTTTTTTTTTGCTCAACAACTTTGGTCTCCTCCCTTTTTTTCCCCCTTCAACAGAATTTTTTCCAGGTGGTTTTTTTTTGGGGGGGGGGGGGGGGAAGTGTTCGGTATTTTTGTTTCAACCATCTGGCAACCCTAATGATACCTAATGCATGAGTTAATCAGATCTCTCAAGATAAAGCAGGCCAGGACAGTACTAAATCCAGGAGAAAAGAGGAGCTTCTCGGGGGTTGACTTTGGTGATTCAAGTGGGTAGCATGTTCCCCAGTGGTATGACACAATACTAGGTGGTATGTGCTGATGGAGATATGAGCTATTGATTTTCCATTTTTCCCCATCATAAGTGCAATCCTACTATACAACATCCTACTCTTTTGCTTTCTAAATAAGCACTAAATCTGCTTCATACAAAACAATTACTAAAAAGACAATTACCATTTTCTGTAACTAGTGTTCCTTGACATGTATTACTCATGTCCATTCCATGTTAGGTGACTCCAAGGAATACCAATGGAGGCAGGTAGGAGTTCATGGATGTATAGATTGCAAAAGACCTCTCCTGAAACCAGCATCATCTCTGACTTGCTGAGTGACAGTATACGCTAGTTGCTTGAAAGAAACTGTACTGAGCTCGTGTTTGTCTGGAGATTCAAGTGCTGAGCTGTTTGTTTGAAGGACCATGTGCTGTGGCCAGCAATTGGAAGCTGTGAGCTTCTAAACGAGGATTTGAAATCTAGAACCCTCTGTTCATTGGTTGAGCCTTAGCCAAGGGGCGGGGCTATCAGGAAGGCCAGGGCTTTATAAAACCTGTGAGTAAGCGACCAGTAAATGGAAGTATATAGATCTACTGGCTGGTGACCACTGCATTAGAATCTAGTAGTATTTTTCTACTGTTTGTTTACCTTTCCCTAAAGGTTGATTTGGGCTTCTTGAGTTCTACTACCTCCTCTGTTGTCATCCTAATTTTCATCGTGTATACAGTACTGCTGTCTGTCTTCCTACATGCATCCCCCCCTTTAATACTTTCTCTGGTTTTCCATTCAAATCAAGGTTCAGATCAAAATGTGCTTAATTAATAAAACATTAAGTACTGGTGGATCTTGGAGCCTCTGACAGGTGATCCTGACTGGTTTGGCTAAGGGGTTATTAAGTCAAGCACTTAGCTGCCCCCCACCCCCAGATTGCTGTGCATCTCCTGCTCTTTGCCTTGGAGCTGTCCCCTCAGGCGCCTCCTGCTTGCTGGGCAGGGCGGGGTGTGTGTGGGGGGGAGAGGGGGTGATGATGTTAAGGTGTCCTCTCTCCCATTCTGTATCCTATCTCCACAGAGCAGAGAGGGGGCACAGCAGGGCTTGGGATGGACAGAGTTTGCTGGCTGTTTTTGGGAGTGGTACAGGGCTAGGACAGGGGGGTGAGCCTGCCTTAGCCTCACTGTACCACCACCCAGGAGCCACCTGAGGTAAGCAGGGCCCAGCTAGTGCCCACATCCCGAAACCTTACCCCAATCATGAACCCCCTCCTGTTCCACAAACCCCTGCCCTAGCACTGTGCACCCCTGCATCCAAACACCCTCCCAGAGCGTGAACCTAGAACCTCCTCTGGCGTTCCAACTGCCGGTCCCAAGCTCAGCTCAGAGTTCCTCTCACACTCCAATTCCATTAATCCAAGACCAGAGCCTGCACCCCAACCCTCTGCACCAGACTGGTGAAAGTGAGGGAGGATGGAGTGACCAGGGGCAGGGCCTTGGATAAGAAGCACAAAGGAGGTAGGGTAAGGGAATTTTGGTTTCAGGTAGATCTTGCATAGCACTTAAATTCAAAAAGCGATCTCATGCTTAAAAAGGTTGGAAACCCCTGCTCTAATGTAATGACATTTTAAGGTGACCTTGAGGGACCTTAATGGTATAATCCCATCAATTTATCCCATCTTTATAGACAAAATCACCAACATATAGATAAAAGTTGGACTAAAATGCATTTACTGTAATTTACAAAACATTGCTTTGGTTTCCCTTTAGGACATTATAATCTGTATCCTACATTTCCCCCAGACATTCAAAGCTACTGAACGTAGAATTATATCTATTCATAATACATATAAACTTAATTTCACTTTGAAACTAAAACCCACAACCTCCACCACCCAAACACTTTAGATTGCCAATAAAAATATATATTATAGTTCATTTAAGTATGGAATTTTATATTACTGCTTTTACTTATTTTTACTTCTGGGACATAATTTCTTATACAGTGTAATGTAATACGAAGAACATATTGTCTCCTGTGCGTAGGCTCTGTGTAGGTTTCTCATCCTTAAAAGCATGCAGTGATATTGGTTAAATTGCTAGATTTCAGGCACCTTTCTAACCTCTTTCTTTCAGTGGGTGTAAAAGGTTTTATTTGTAATATATATTGCTGCTGATAAAATTGTATCTTGTTCTTCTGGAATCTCAGCAGCAATTGCCAAGTTAGAGGCTTCCCCAGAAAGCACATCAAAGGATTCCCACCCACTCACTGAATATCTGACAGGATCTGACCCATTTTTTTTCTTATTAAAGCATAAGTATACTTTATATTTTATTTAGGAAAAAAATCTTCACTAAACCTAAAACAGAAAAGGAACTAAATGTATGCAAGCACTGCAGTAGAACTGCACCCAGTTTACTTTTTATTTCTTACTAAATCATTACTAAGATGCTGAAAGACATTTAACATGTAAAAAGTAATTTATTTTTTCTCGATTTTATGAATAAGATGTTCTTATTGGTGATTTATAGTCTTTTGTCCAAGCATTTGCTGAATATGAAAAAATATCATGAATTAGTTTTATCTTTTCTTACTATCCCATTGTGCCTATTTCTGCAGTTTGGGCAATAATGGTCTTATAACTCAGTATTCATGATACTATACTGTGTGCAAAAATTAAGCATGAAAAATGACCACAGTTAAAAATATGGTTTGACTAAGGTTATTAAAAGAGTCAAACGAGAAAAAAAAAACAATATTCAACAGCTATCAACTTTAAACAACACTTAAGGATCAAAGTGTTAGGACTAACTATTGCAAATGCAGCTAAGCATCATTACCAATTAAATATAAAAACTAGGGTTACAAAAGACCTATTGGATTATCTAGGCATCTCTTGGCTTGTGCGAAAAGATTTTTTTAAATGTGCTGTTTATGAAGAACCTGTCTCTTGTGACTTAAGCAAATACTTGACACATCCATCATAACTCTCTGCTGACTTAAATTCCAAATTCACACTTACTGTATAACTGATGCTCAATCAATGCAGAGAAAAGTGCTTACAAAATGAGAGGGCTGAACTAAACTGCATTTGGTGTTTTTGCCTTTAGCCTATGGTAGTTTATAGTTCATAGCTGTTCACAAATAAAAAAATGGTTACTAATCTTTCCTAAGTGTAGTTCTTCAAGATGTGTTGTTTATGTCCATTACATGTTAGGTGTGTGTGTGTGTGCGCACTGTGTACATTACAACTAGAGATTTACAACTAGAGATTTTTCCCTTGCTGGAATCCATTGGGCCAGTTCTAGCACCCTCTGCAGCTGTGCACTTGTGAGTCAGTAAAAAAAAAAAGAGGTGTCCTCGGCCCCAAACCTTCTCAGTTTCTTTTTGCTGGTTAACTGGGACAAAGAACAGTTATGAAAAATTAGTAACCATTTTTCTTCAAATGCTTTTTCAGGTCTATTCCATGTTAGGTGACCCACAGGAGGCAAATTCAGAATTCATGGACATGTTGGCTACAACACTCTTCTTGTGAAACTGCAGTGGTCTCAGGCCTGTTGGGTGATGGCATAGTGAATATGAAGATATGCAACAATGATTGGGTTGTGGATCTGCATATGTCCTTAGTATTTGTTGCAAACGCAGAACGGCTCAATTCTGAGATGGATCTGAGGGTGGCTTCCATGGGGATAGGTGTCAGCCTGATATCTCTGTCCTTTTTATTGGCAGGTCTAAAGTCCTGAGAGATCTGGCCCTTCCTTGTCCCTCATATGAATTTCCCTGAAGAACATTAAGCAGTTGCACTGTATGTCATTTATGGGTATGGATTTGTAAAACTATATATACACTAAACTAAAATAATTACAAACAAAAAAGAAGTTCAAAAGCCACTAGGAAGAAGCCTTACCACAGTAAGAATGATAGTTTCAGCAACTGTCATAGGCTGTAAGAAGGAACTCTAAGAGAAAGTGCAGGGCTGATGGTGCCCCAGTTGAACGGATATTAAAGAGAAAAATATCTGGCACCTGTGCACACATTCTCCTAACATGGAATATACATGAGCAAGCACTCAGAACAGTCGAGTCAAAATGTGTTTTAATGTATACATACCCCCCCAAATGCTTTTTCATTTACAACTCTGAAGCAAAATTGATATCCATAAGCTAGTGAGATTAATAAATGCTATTTATGCCATATGGAAACAGTTTTATACTTAAAATGCCAATCTGAATTATCAACATAAACTACTGCAGAAGATAAATTTATGTCTCTGGAGAAATGACCCATCAGTTCATTCCATTCCAATGCTGTATAAATGGGAGATGTACGGGGGAAAAAAACCCCAAAACAAAACACAAGATTGCATCCATGTGTTCTGTGCTGTTCAAGTATGTGATTTAGTTCTGCCTCAGCTGGTCAAGTAGTGATTTCTCAAGCCGTGGCTCTGAGATATACTACGTCAGAAAGACTGCAAGGATTCTTTTGATAGACATGAGTCTATAGTGTTGAGAGACTCAACTTTAGTGCCCATATGAATAGCTTCACATCGGCTTACTGACATGAAGAGGAGTGAAGAAGCCCTTCTGCATTTCATATTGTCAATAAATTATATCAGCTGTAATTCTGTGATTAGAGAGCAGCATTTCTTATGTAAACAACAGTGGAAAAAAAGGATGGGAAAAGAGAATGCCACTTTGGAAACAAATACAATACCTATTTCTAATGATAGAACAATACCTGGCACTTCTAAAATCTTTTCTTCTAGTTGGGAAAGCAAACTCCCCCAGACAACAGGCTGAGTAGGATGTCTGTTTATAGGGAAAAATGGACTTCAAGCCACAGGACTATCGATCCAGAGGGCAAGGTGGGTGTCTTCCTTTGTGTTTTGTGAATGCTGCCTTGATCTCCTGGATTTAAGATTTGAACTAGCCAAGTATTTATTTCCATTTGTGATACTTCTATACAAAATGGTATATATGACTTCACAGGAGCAGTTTTGCTATTCTAGTGTCATCCTTGCTCAGGGAGATGGAGTTTCCATCGGTGCAGATTGTAATTATGCTATGGCATTACACCGGCATAGCTTCTGTAGCGCCCCTTGAGTAGGCACAACCTCAAATGAAGCTGATGACATCATGAATATAAACAGAACTGTAGAAGCTGTCGCCAGTGTGGTGAAGAGGGGAAAAAGTCAGCCTCTACCCCCTCCAGGACTCAGCACATGGGCCAGTTTGTGGGCATCACATTAGGGCAGAAAACTCACACCTACAGGGAGAAAGGAAGGGGAAACAAGCAAGGTTCCCTCCAAGTTGTGGGGTAGCATGGGCCCCTCCCACAGCTGGCAGCTCCATGCCCAGCAGCCCTGAGCCCCTTGGTGGGGCTCATTAAGCAACTGCAGGACTACAGCACAGCTTAGAGGAAACCTTGGATTCAAGCCATGCTAGACTTTATCCCATAACCTCCCTGCCACCATACTGTGGGCTCCATGTGGGGTCAGAGCTCCTCAGAGGTTGGGGTGAGTGTGTACTGGGCCTGGTCTCCTTCAACCACTCCCAAGACTCATCACATACTGCTGGTGGCCAATTCCCCCTCTGGGAGCACCATTTGGGACAGAAGTGCCAATTCCCAGGTGCAGAGAGACTCAGAATGGTCGCAAGCTCAGCTTTACACTCATTAGACGCAACACTTGGAACCCAGAGATCCATTCAACTTTGGGATAATAGTCTTCTCCTGATCCCAGCTAATCTAATTAGCCATGTACCTCAAGTAGTAGCAGCATCTGCTGCAGGGCTGAAGGTTCAGCTTTCAAACTGCTGATGATTCATTCTGAGTGTATCTTTAAAAGAAAGCTAGTCATTACATTTACAAAGCTGCTCAAACATGTTGTGTGGGGTTGATGTTGTGTGGGGCTGAAAAGTAAAAAAGTTAAGACTTAAGATTTCTGAACAACCCTAATTCACCTCCCTAATTCACTATAGGATGGATGCACACGGAGGCAAAATTAAGATTACACTTGTAAATCTGGTATTTTTCCCCTTTCAAATATTTGACTTTGCAACCTTAATGAAATCATAGCCATTTTTCTATTTAGCATTTATTTATGGTGTTGTACAGGCTTATTGTAATCTGCACTATCTGCTGTTCTCTGATCTTTCATGACAATTACAATCAGAGGCATTAAGACTGATCACACTCTCAAGGTATTATCAAAAGGAACGTTGTTAGGGATCATATCTCTAGATTGCCTTCCCCCTTCAATTCCACAGGGATTTCAACAACTTCCACCCTTCCACCAACCTTAGCCTGGACCAGTCCACACAAGAGACCCACTTCCTTGACACTACCGTAAAATTAAATGATGGTCACATTTCCACCACCTTATACTGGAAACCTACTGACGGTTACACTTTCCTACATGCCTCTAGCTTCCATCCAAGACACATTTCCCAATCGATTGTTTACAGCCAGGGCCTAAGATACAACCGGATTTGCTCCAATCCCACAGAGACAAACACCTACAGACTCTCTATCAAGCACTGTTAAAACTTAAATACCCACTCGGGGAAGTGAAAAAACAGATTGACAGAGCCAGACGAATACCAAGGCATCAGCTTCTTCAAGATATGCCCAATAAACAAAATAACAGAACTCCACTGGTCATCAGCTACAGGCCCTAAGTTAAACCCCTCCAGCGCATCATTAATCTGCAACAGGCATGTCAAACAGGTGTCTGGAGGGCCGCATGTGGCCCGATCAAAGTTTCTTGCGGCCGCCACTACATTTTATAAAAGAATAAAGTGCGGCCCACTGGCCATTCGGAGCATGTGACCAAGTGCAGATCACAGCTGGCTAGCCGCTCTGCGCACGGCGCCCAGTACATGCTCACGGCCAGCTGGGCTGCTCTGCGCATGGCGCCCAGCACATGATCACAGCCAGGTGGGACGCTCTGTGCATGGCATCCAGCACATGCTTACCGCCAGCCGGGCCTCTCTGCACACGGCGCCCAGCACGTGCTCATGGTTGGCTGGGCCACTCTGCACAGGCATCAAGCGCTTGTTCACAGCTGGCCGCTGTACTCACGCCACCTCAGCACCTGAGGAAGAAGTGTGTGGCGGCGATGGCGGCTCTGGGACCCAGGCATTAGGTTGGAGGGGCTGGGAGTGCCTGGCTATGGGGGAGGAGTGAGGCATTAGGTTAGGGGGACGTGGAGGTGCCTGGCTCTGGAGGAGGGGGGAGCATTAGGTGGGGGAGGCTGGGAGTGCCTGGCTCGGGGGAGGGGGGAGCATTAGGTGGGGGAGGCTGGGAGTGCCTGGCTCAGGGGGGGGATTGGACCACAGCCCTTTAGCTCTTCTCCTTGTACAAGCATACAATTCAGAGTTAATTGCATGGTGTCACATACTGTTTCTCAAATAATATGATAGCATACAGTTTCTTGCCACCAAATGGAATGGAATCAAGAATACTGTAATATATACACACACACAAAGGGCTGATTTGTGGATCCTAGTTTAATTTTCATATGTCCTGAGTTTTAAGTACCTAACTGTACTGTGTTAATATTTGTCATAGGATTTCCTTGGAATATAGGCATTGCCAAATCAGCCAATGGGACCCTCTAGGCTAGTCCAGTATTGTAGCTACAAAAGTGGCCAATACAAGATGTGTCACAGAATGGGGTGTAAGTGAACTCCCACATGTCCACAAGAAATGATAGTGGACAGTTATCTCCGGATAGGGAATATTTCTTCTTCACTCCCATCAGTTTGTGGCTAGCTTATGTCCTGAAATATGAGTGGGTTTTAATCTGTTTTTTATCCTACCTATGGTATTTTAGATGTTTTCATGATCAATAAGCCTTCATCCTTTTAAAAATCTAACAAATTTTTGACCTCACTGCTGTTTAATGGCAGTGAGTTCCAAAGATGAATTGGGTAAAAAAAGTTTCCTTTAATCAATTTTTTTTGTCATGTTTTGGCTGTTTGCTCATCAATTCCCACTTTGCACGCCTGATATCTATCTTACATTTTACTTATTTTTATTTCATTTTTTGCTCTATAAACTTAACTTGGGATGGGTTTCCAATTTCTGAAGGATAGCCATTTGACTCATATAACATCAGCTTTAAAGATAAAAAAGGAAAAGGAAATTATCCAGTTTTATATCTAAGTACACCAGCCAGTCAAGGGTAACCGTGGCATACCAATATTGCTAATAAACATGCACTTGTACTTCAGTCAGCCAAAGAGCAATACACTTGTTAGTCCTGCATGGATTATATGTGTAAGAATATTACATGTACCTTTGAAAGTGCAAAGTTTAAGAAATCCTAAGGATAGCATAAAGGCCAGCTTTGCAAGCCACTTGATTCGTTTTGGTAATCCTTCTGGGGACAAATAGATGCTTAGAACAGGCAAGGGAGGAGGATATGGATGCAGAATAAGGCAGCCAACAAAGATGTCATATTTAAATTCCAGGGCAAAAAAAGAATCATCATGTACCTGGTTTACACTGTTTCTTTAAAAAAAAAATTCAACGGCTATTGTTTGCGTGGCTGAAGCAATTATTCTGAAATATGAGTCTCTCCCTTATTGTTTTGGTCTATACTTGTTTTTATTTCAACAAAACAAGTTATGTATCATATAAAAATAATTAAAAAGTACCTTAAATTTATATTTAAAAATTATAAAAATTATTAGATATGAGCAAATAACAATTTTACACATCTAAGTATTCTATTATATTCAAACAAGACCTGAAAAAATACTATACAATATACCTAAAACATAATCTATAAGAAGAAATAATTACAACTTTATGACAGAAGTACATTGGTGCCCCTGAAAGTGGTCAGTTTTCGTTTGTGTGGTCCTCAGTAGGCTTCGAGTTTGACATTCTTGATCTACAGCTAATCCTGGAAAATAATCCCTCACTCTCATAGGCCTTGAGGGACAGGCCAATACTCGTCTGCAGATAAGCTCCTAACCTGAAACAACCACACATCACAGTTCAATCATACTGACCCAGGAACTCACCCCTGCTATAAATTCTGGTGACAACTCTGTCTACACATCTATACAAGTGACATCTTTAGAGGACCTAACCACATAAGCCACCACATCAGAGGTTCATACAACTGCACATCCACTAATGTGATATATATAATCAAGTGCCAGCAATACCCCTCTGTCATGAATATTGGCCAAACTGGACAGTCTCTATGAAAAGGATCTCAAAGTGACTATACTCTTACAAAGCAATTTCAAAAGCTAGATTGAGAGAGAAGCTCAAGAACTTGTCTTCATTTGCAAAACTGACAACTTTAATCAGAATATGAAGAAAGACATGAACTGGATGGGCCGCTATATTCAACAACCTAATGGCATCAAAAGCTAAATATTGGGCACTTACAGCCCACTCTATTAACCTCATTTAGTACAGACACTTGAATTGACAAGGTTTTTTTTCCTCCTTCTCTTTCCCTCCGTATTCCCCTCTTTTTATGCTATTTATATGTAGCTCTGGACCCATTCCTCCATTCATCTGAAGAAGTGGGTTGTGCCCATGAAAGCTCATGATACCGTCTACATTTTTGGTTAGTCTCTAAGGTGCTACAAGACCATTCATTTTTTAAGTGTTTTTAAGTGTTTAGTTATAGACTAACATGGCTACTTCTCTGAGACTTTCCTCCTTGAGGTAATGCCTGCTGAGCAGAGTAAAGCATGGGGTAATAATGAAGGAGAAGCAGACCTAATCCTTTCCTCTGTGTTCAGTTCTGAGGAAAATCTCCCCCTCTGCTTGACTTGGAGAGTTCTGCTTTTACAGACGTTTTCTCTGGGTAAGAAGCGAGGTGTCAACAACTAAGAGATCTGAAGCAGAAGCAAGAGGAGAGTTGGTGCCTGTCTGAATAATTTGTGAGGCCCCTAGCCTTTCAAAAGTAAAGCAGTAGCATCTTTGGGGTTGCGGAGAATGATGACCTGATGGCTAAGCAAGGTGTCTCCTCTCTACGCTCCTCTAAAGGAGGATCTGTCCTCCTCCAGTTTCCTCTCTTCTTTGGAAGAACGATAAATCTAATACACAGGTTACACAGAGACTGTATGCAAAATCTCTTTTGAAATACTGTAAAGTCTTCTAAAATACAGGAAGTTTCCTTTTAGAGATGTAAAATTCTATTTAAAATGTATGTTTAATTAGCCCACTGAACCATGCTGTGGGTGGGAGAATGCTCTGGTAAGACCAGGCACTGGTTAACCAGTTACCCCAGTAAGACTGCTAGTAAGGCAATGCTTACCGGGTAAGTAGTTTACCCTTTATATCCCTATTTTCTCCCCCTCCCCCAAAAGTTTTCCAGGACAAACTCCCAGGCATTTAAGTTTTATCTGTTTAACAAACACAATATCTGTATCTTGGTCAAGCAAAAACAACAGAATTTTTAGAATATGCCTACACAGCTGCACACATTGCATGTGCAAGGACACACACACACACACACACACACACACTTTTATTGGCTGGCTATGGCACTGCTACTTGCTTGCCTTAAGCTACCCTGTTCTTATGTCCACATTGTCTTCCCATTATTTTGGTATCGCTGAAGATGAAACAAGGCCACATCAGCATACATCACTGAAATTTATGACTACGGCCACTGGTGAGTAGTCTGGTTAGCAGTATTCCCTGTAAGCTGGGAGCTTGGGCAGCCACCCAGGAGAGATTGAAATGCCACCCAGCTGATCAGCAGAGCATCCACAGTATGTGTTTATATTGGTGGTACACAACTTCACATGCTTTAGTGCACATACAATTTATTCCACACACAAATAGAAAAAATTAGAGGGAACATTGCTGGTTAGTATTTTGATGTACTTTCATCAAACTACCACTATTCCGGTCAACGGAGCCCATGTCTGCTCCCTTTCAACCCACAGTTACCCACAAAATTACATTTGCCTGTCCCCAATACACTTTATCTCTTCTATCTATTTTGCCAAACAGGTTCTGATTCTGAAAACTTGTCTTGTCTCTTTTGTCCTCGAGTTTGAGTAACTGGCTTCTTAGCTTGCAATATATTTTCAGAATCTTCCATGAACTATAAGCCATCTTGGCTCCTATTTTTCTTCTCCCATCTGCTTCTTGTCCCTTGTCGCTTATCTCTTCTCATTTATCTGTTCTTGTTTCTTCTCCATCCACTACGCCTTTAACACAATTTATTAGCTCACACATATACGACTCTCCAATACCGCCAGTAATGTAGAAGCTAAGGATGTTAAATATCAGTTAATTACTAGTCAATAGGCACTTCTGCATTCCTCCTATGAAATGTACAAGAGCCCCAATTGGGGCACTTGTACATTTCAAAGGAGGAATGCAGAACTCCGCGTGTAGTCCGGGGCCAGCGGGAAGTCCCGCTGACTCCAGCATGCAGGCGGGCGTGTCAGCTTTGAAATGTACTAACGTCTCCAGTGGGGGCTCTGGTGCATTCAAAGTGGAAGTGTCCTCATGGCGCCTGGAGTCAGTGGGGGACTTCCCAGCTGATCCGAGGCTTTGTGAAGCATTTCAGTGGAACTCGGGATCAGCTGGGAAGTTCCCAGCTGACCCTGGACTCCACGCGGCGCTACCGCTTTGAAATGCCGCACTGGCACTTCGAAGAGGCAACAGCGCATAGCTGATCCCAGGATCATCTGTGCAGCGCTGCTACTTTGAAGTACCTCCTCTTCCCTCCACTTTGCTGCCTCTATCTGATAGAGGCAGTAGGCGGCATGGGTGAGGGCGGGAAATCGACTAGTCGTCTAGTTCTTAACATCCTTAGCAGAAGCTCCACTCTGGGTCTTTTCATACACCCAGTCAGTCACTACTTCCAATTCAAGTTCAAATATTTGCCTTTTGAAGATAATTTAAATTATCCATGCTATTGAATGAGTTAACAGTTACTTCTAAATTCTATCAAACATGTCCACAGGTCTCCTGAAACTCCATATAGTTATGCGGCACTGGTACATGAGGCAGCATAAATATAAGGCATAAAACTGAGTACAAACAGATAGTGTTCATGCTTCAGAATGTGATTTCACCAAATGATGTAAAGAAATAAACTATATATTCTATCCAAGTCACCTGTACTAATGTAATTATTATAATTTGTTAGCTCTAGGATGAACACTAGGCATTCCACAACAACAACAACAACAACAAAATGCCTGTATTACAGGTGAGACATGAATTGCATGCATGAACTAAATTAAATTTATATGGGAAAACACAATAAATGTTATGTGCAGCAAAGGGAAAGGAAGTTGAAGGACAGCAATATTTAATCTAATAACATTTTTGCAATAGATTTGAATAAGTCACCTCTTACAAGAAAAATAGAATCAAGGAATAACATTTGTAATATTAACAATTTTTTAAAAATATATTTCTGAAGAGAACTATTGTCGTTTCTGTCCCTTTTTTGCTTAGCAAATTAAGATCTGAGTAATACATGTGCACAGGAATGCTAGCAGACTCCAGCAGGCAAGATTATGGCCTTATTTACTTGATGACTACATTCTTAAGTCAACACTACAAGTACGAAAGTATAGCAGGAAATGTAATACTGAAACTCAGTAAATTATCTTTGTTTTTTTAAAAGAATCTTTCTAGTGTAAATGAGTCACAGCTAAATTATCTCAATTAAAAACTAAACTTTTATTAAATCAATTTCTTTATTGTGAAAGATTTCTTTTGTGGAAAAAATTAATGTGCAATACATTCTTTTAATGCAAGCTTGTTACTAGAATACTACCAAATTAAACTGATCACGCATGGTTTTAAACACTGCAGTGACTAACTAAAGCACACAGGGCAAGTAGCAGTAGAAAAATACATTAAATTCAAGTAATCGCATACAAATTTAAGGCTTGCATGTAAAAGTGACACTAAGGAAGGGTTTATTCTTTCAATGAAATTAATAGGCCATACTGTAGCAGTTGAACCATTTAAAATTACATACAAGAAAAAGTATGGTGTTTGACACCCCACAATTACCATAGATAAGGTAAGAAAAGCAGAATTATACTTACGGATATGATTCCGAAAGTTGCTGAGCTATTTTATAAGCTGCTGGGTCTCTGTCTAGTGCATATATTGTAATATCAGTTACTTTCTGTAGAAGGGCTGCAGTATGACCTCCTGCTCCAAACGTCATATCAAGCATATGCTGTTGAATGCAAAAGTAGTAATACTGTTACTTAATAATACAAAGTACTGTTGATTTAAGCCTTTTCTAGTTAACCTCTCTAACATGGTGTGGAAGAATAAATATTAAATCAATTTCACAAGTTTTTTAAAAAACAGCTTAAGGTAACTTTCATTGAACATGCTTCAGAGAACACAGCAGACCAATTCACATTTATTTTCTTTTGTTCGTGTTGTGATCCCATATGGACACAATGAGGTCAGTCACTTCTCTGAAACATCACATCTCCCCTTTCTCCTTCCTTCAGACTTCAAAAGGAGGTTGAGGGGAGTCTAAGCACTTCATAAATCTACTCAGCAACTTGTGGAATGGTGCTTAAAAGGAAGGATAATGGGTAGGTACAGAATATCAGTGTTTCACAACTTTTCCAGATCCCAGCTTGCGATGGGTAGACAAACACCCTCACAGACTTGTCCCCGTGTCAGATCCTGCTTCTACTGAAGCTGCTACGTCTCTTTCTACTTTTCTGCATCTGCTTCTCCCCGCTCCCTTTCCTGGGCATATTTTATCCCTCTTTGCATCTATTCTTATTCCCTTCACTTCTTTCCTGGATCTCTTCTTATTCCTTTCACTCATTCAAAGGCTACACACTGGGATCAACTGCAGTGCAGCTTTCCTTGAAGCTAAGTATAGTGCTACGGAAGAAAAGGAAAATAACTAATATTTGGACTAGTAGTATCCACTGTCTACTTGCACCTCTTCTGTACTAAACACATGAACTATTCCAACATTAAGGGCTACCTATCATTAAAGGAGCATATTTAGAAAGACGCTGCACTGCCTATACACTAATGTTAGCAGTCTGACTAGCAAAAAAGAGAAACTGGAATTGCTTATTTATGAGCATACATTTTATCTAGTTGGTATTACTGAAATCTGGGAGGATTGCAATTTTAAAATAAATGGTTTCCTAATTTGGAAGGATCAAGAGGGGAAAAAAGGCAAGGGAGTGGCAATATATAGAAAAAACAGATTAATCTGTTTCCAAGTCACTCATTTTCAGAAGAAAATGATCTTGAAAGCTTACAGATCAATGTCCTAACACAAAGCACAAGAGGGGGTATTAGTTGATGTCAACTCACACTAGGGAACAGAATGAGTGGGTCCTCACAAACCTGTCATGAATAGAAAAACAGGCTGTGTGAACTTGGGTGACTTTCATTTGGCTAACATATGTTGGAAGTCTCCTGCTGATGGCTTTGAAAGAAACTGACTACAGAACTCAAAATGAATGGTAATTGAGGGTATGTCTACACTGCCACCCTAGTTCGAACTACCGTATTTTCCGGCGTATAGGGCGACTGGGCGTATAAGACGACCCCCTATCTTTTTAATTAAAAGATAGGGTTTCATCTTATACCCCAGCGCCCCTCCGCCTCCTTTGCTCCCGGTGTCCCTGGTCTGCTGGAGATGGTCCCCAGCAGACCAGAGGCACCGGGAGCAAAGCCGCAGCAGCTTTGAAAGCCTCGGGGGAAGCCGGCGGGGGGGCATCCCAGGCGTGCCTGGGCTGCTCCCCCGCCGGAGCCCCTCCGCGGCTTTGAAAGCCTCGGGGGAAGCCAGCGGGGGAGCAGCCCAGGCGCGCCTGGGATGTATACCTGGCGTACAAGACGACCCCCGATTTTTGGGGGATGTTTTTTAACATCAGAGGTCGTCTTGTACGCCGGAATATACGGTAGGGTGGCTAATGTAGGCATTCGAAGTTGCAAATGAAGCCCGGGATTTAAATATCCCGGGTTTCATTTGCATCGTGCCGGGCGCCGCCATTTTTAAATCCCCATTAGTGTGGACTCCGTGCCCATGGCTACACGCGGCATGGAGTAGGTAGTTCAAATTAGGCTCTCTAATTCGAACTACCGTTACTCCTCATGGAAATCCCGGGCTTCATTTGCAACTTCAAATGCCTACATTAGCCACCCTAGTTCGAACTAGGGTGGCAGTGTAGACATACCCTGAGGTATAAATATGATCAAGCCATGATCAATTGTAACATTCAAACAGAACTGTCACTGGGTGGAGCTACTCCCCAGCACCAAGGTATGCACTACTACACTAAATCTCCTTCAAGAAGGCTTATTTTCTTAATTGAAATGAGGTACACAAACAGAAACAGGTACTAGCTACAGGCGTAAAGAGAAACAAGAAGACCTTTTATAAATACATTAAAAGCAAGAGGAAGACCAAGGACAGGGTAGGCCCACTGCTTAGTGAGGAGGGAGAAGCACTAACAGGAAACTTGGAAATGGCGGAGATGCTCAATGACTTCTTTGTTTCGGTCTTCACCGAGAAGTCTGGAGGTGTGCCTAACGTAGTGAATACAAGCAGAGAGAGGGTAAGTTTAGAAGATAGGATACACAAAGAACAAGTTAAAAATCACTTAGGAAAGTTAGATGTCAGCAAGTCACCAGGTCCTGATGAAATGCATCCCAGGATACTCAAGAAGCTGATAGAGGAGGTATCTGAGCCTTTCGCTATGATCTTTGAAAAATCATGGCAGACAGGGGAGATTCCAGAAGACTGGAAAAGGGCAAATATTGTACCCATCTATAAAAAGGGGAATAAGAACAACCCAGGAAACTACAGACCAGTCAGTTTAACGTCTGTCCCAGGGAAGATAATGGAGCAGGTAATTAAGGAAATCATATGCAAACACTTGGAAGGTAATAAAGTGATAGGGAATAGCCAGCATGGGTTTATGAAGAACAAGTCATGCCAAAGTAATCTGATAGCTTTCTTTGATAAGATAACGAGCCTTGTGGATAAGGGAGAAGCGGTGGATGTCATATACCTAGACTTTAGTAAGGCATTTGATACGGTCTCGCATGATATTCTTATTGATAAACTAGGCAAATATAACTTAGATAGGGCCACGATAAGGTGGGTGCATAATTGGCTGGATAACCGTAGTCAGAGAGTTGTTGTTAACGGTTCTAAATCCTGCTGGAAAGGGATAGCAAGTGGAGTTCCTCAAGGGTCTGTTTTGGGACCCATACTGTTCAATATCTTCATCAATGATGTAGATATTGGGATAGAGAGTACGCTTATTAAGTTTGCAGATGATACCAAACTGGGTGGGGTTGCAACTTCTTTGGAGGATAGGGACATAATTCAAAATGACCTTAGAAAGTTAGAGAAATGGTCAGAGGTAAACAGAATGAGGTTTAATAAAGAGAAATGCAAAGTGCTCCACTTAGGAAGGAACAATCAGTTCCATACATACAAGATGGGAAGCGACTGTCTAGGAAGGAGCATGGCGGAAAGGGATCTAGGGGTCATAGTGGACCACAAGTTGAATATGAGTCAACAGTGTGATGCTGTTGCAAAAAAAGCAAATATGATTCTAGGTTGTATCAACAGGTGTGTTGTAAGCAAAACTCGTGAAGTCATTCTGCCGCTCTACTCTGCACTAGTTAGGCCTCAGCTGGAGTACTGTGTCCAGTTCCGGGCGCCACATTTCAAGAAAGATGTGGAGAAATTGGAAAGGGTACAGAGAAGAGCGACAAGAATGATTAAAGGTTTAGAGAACATGACCTATGAAGCCAGGCTTCATGAACTGGGCTTGTTTAGTTTGGAAAAAAGAAGATTAAGGGGGGACATGATAGCGGTTTTCAAATATCTAAAAGGGTGTCACAAGGAAGAAGGCGAAAATTTGTTCCTCTTGGTTTCTGAGGACAGGACAAGGAGTAATGGGCTTAAAGTGCAGCAGGGGAGGTTTAGATTGGACATTAGGAAAAAATTCCTAACTGTCAGGGTGGTCAAATATTGGAATAAATTGCCAAGGGAGGTGGTGGAATCTCCCTCTCTGGAGATATTTAAGAACAGGTTAGATAGACATCTGTCAGGGATGGTGTAGACGGAGCTTGGTCCTGCCTTGAGTGTGGGGGGCTGGACTCGATGACCTCTCGAGGTCCCTTCCAGTCCTATGATTCTATGATTCACATATGGTTAAAAAAAGGGATTAAACCCCGCAGTGTTTTGTTTCCTTTTTGGAACTTTATTATACAGATTTTGGCCTGCATCTTCTCTCCCATTAACACGCTTACTTCTGATTAGGTGTTTAGTTATTATTTACTCGAAGAAACTGTGGAGATGTTAGTTGCTGAAGTCATACCGACCATCACATATCCAGATAATATGACAAAATTTAAATGCTCACTTTTTAAACTAAATTCTGTAGATCTGATGTTTCACTAATGAGTTCTCTACTACACCAGCTCTGTGGAAATGTGATTCAAACACATTTCTCCTCTTCTCTCCAAAAGTTCGCTTGTGTTGACTTTAATTGTTCTAATAGGATGAAATGACCAACACATTTCAACAAAAGCTTATTCAATACTTTGGAGACATTGACTATAAATGAGCTACACTAACAATCACATATATAAGTTAAAACAATAGAATCGATAGTGCAAAGGAAACTAAAAGAAGAATGAATATGTGCTGATGGTTGGTGCCTAAAATTAAGATCTGGCATGATGATACCGTGGTAACAACCTTAGCGGCTGAAGCTTACCAGGTTAGTGGTTAATCAGTGACCCGGAGAGGCTGGAGCAGTGTTCTGCACAACTGGGTGAGGGGTCTCTCCAGCCTGGCCGGGACCTGCACACCAGAGCAGCCCACAGCTCGACTGACGCAGCCCACAACCCACATCACGAGGGGCTGCTTCAGCCCAATCTGGTCTCCTGCCCAGGGGATCCTGATTTAGCATTTAAACATAACATTTAACAGGTTAATATTTTAAACAAGATTTTACATCCCTAATGTGCATCCCACAGTGCCTGATATCACAATGTAGTGCTAGGCATTTTGGGAATATCAGCCACCTCTTTGCTTCCCAGCCCTCCCACAGTTTCCAACAGCTTACTTTCGAGCCATTTGAAACTGACAATCCTTGCTGTGCACTCCAGCACCTGTTGCGAGAAATCATGGATCCCAGACTTCTCTCCCCTGCTGTGTTCAATGTGCTTAGGACACCACACATTGCAGCAAAGCTACTTACTTATGACCTAGTATCAGAGGAAAAAGACTTGGATGCGGACAACAATGTGAATGACAGGGACAGCGGTCACATGAAATTTCATTTGGCTGTCACACAGCAGCTGTGCAAAATAGAACATCGCTTTTGGTCTAGGGAAACCAACACCGAGTGGTGGGATTACACTGTCATGCAGGTGTGGGAAGAAGAGCAGTGGCCACAGAACTTTTGAATGCCTAAAGCAACCTTATTGGAGCGGAGTGCTGAGCTGGCTCTTGAACTGCATTGCAAGGACAGGAGAATGGGAGCTGCTCTCTCCGTAGAGAAGCATATCGCAATTCCTGTGTGGAAGCTGGCAACTTCTGATTGCTACCATTCAGCTGCAAATCAGTTTGGAGTAAGGAAATCTACTGCTGTGGCAGCACTTATGCAAGTGTACAGGGCAATAGATCATTTTGTTGCATAGGACTGTGAATTAACATAGGGTATGTCTACACTACCCCGCTAGTTCGAACTAGCGGGGTAATGTATGCATACCGAACTTGCTAATGAAGCCCGGGATTTGAATTTCCCGGGCTTCATTAGCATAAAGCCGGCACCGCCATTTTTAAAAGCCGGCTAGTGCGAACCCTGTGCCGCGCGACTACACGCAGCGCGGGCTAGATAGTTCGAACTAGGTAGCCATTCCGAACTATCTGTACGCCTCTGAAGGTGGTGGCTACAAGCTTTTGCTTACATAAGATATGTGAGAATAAGGCTGAAGTGTTTACTTGTGCATGGAGCACTGAGGCACAGTGCTTGGGCACATGGTTTGGACATCCAGACACTTGTGCTGTCAGAAGAGCCCATACAGTGGCTATCAATACCAGGGAGGTTCTGAGGAACCACTGTGACAATGAGGGGTGCTGATATTCCTGTATTCTGGGGTTGCTCATCCCCCTCTCACCTCGAGCAAGGCATTTCAATGAAACTAAGCGATGTTAGAAACTTCCACAAGGACAAGTGTGATTGATATGGGCTGTGTCACACAAAATAAACTCATGGAAACCTGCATCAGTTTTGTCTTTATTGATCTTTTTCAATCAGTCACACACACAGGGCGAATGCTTGGTTGTAAGGGTTATTAGAAAACCTCACACCTGTGTTAATATCCAGCTGTCAAAGTCACAGCTGCTGTGACAGGGAGTGGAGTGTGCTGGAAAAAAACATTAGCAGACTGTGAAAATAAGTGTGTGGTTGACTAAATCTGTCAGGGATGGCCACCTCATCTCCTCTCCGCTGTAGCAAGGCAACTTACCAGCCTGCATGGCAGCTGTCCATCTCGTCTCATCCCGCTGCAACAAAGTAATTTACCCTGCATCTCTTCTCTTGCTTCATGCACCACGTCCAGTTGTTAAGACTCCTCATGAGTCTTGAAACTTGAGAACAATTCCTGGTGGTCTGCCACTCCAGTAGACCCCGTAGTGAGCCATTCCTCCTCTGCTTCCACCTCTTCACCAAAAGCTTCTGAATCTGGATTATGTCCTGTTTCTGCTGATGTCTCTGTCGTGTAGGAAGTATCTACAGAGTCCTTGGCTGTGACCATGGAGTCCCCTCCCAGGATTGCATCCAGTTCCTTATAAAACGGCATGTGTTGGGTACAGCACCAGACTGGCTGTTTGCTTTCTTTGCCCTTCCAGTATGTCTGTTGGAGTTCCTCTGTCTTGGCTCTAAATTGCAGGATGTCTCGATCATACCCCTTTGCACAAAGGGCTTGAGAATTGTGTACCAGTAGCAGTTCCTACAGGTCACTCACAGTTGCAACTGAACTGTTTCTTCATCCCCATATACTCATAGATCCAAAAGCTCTGGCATGTTCCATGCAGGAGAGCATCTTGAGAGACAGCCACTCGCTTCCCCAAGAAGAAGCTATGAGGAGGACTAGACAATGAGCCAACCAGCAGGAAATGGATTTTAAATTTTCCAGCAGTGAAGGGAGGGGGATAGAAAAAAGTCACTTGCAGAGGTATAAGTTTTTTGTCACTGAAACTGGGTATTTTTTGTGACTTCTGTCCTGTTTCAATGTGAAAGCTCTGTAGGTTTTGTACCCAAAAAGAGAGTTTTGGCAACAAAACTTGCCAATGTAGACGAGCGCTAAGGTTTAGCAACACAGTTGTCAGGAGCAGCAGGTATAAGAGGCGGGAAAAGGCACTGCCTTCCCAAACTGCCAACCTCACCTCACCCATACTCCACTCCAAGAACAACTACTGTAGGCATATTGGGGTGGAGTGTTGCTGCCCCCAAGTTCCCAACCTCCCACATGCTGCTCTACCTCCCCATAGTACTCCAGGTAGGCAGAAGGGGTGGACCTAGAAGTTTGCCTTCTGCAGCCCTACTTTCACCCACTGCCCATAATGATTGTGTCACTATGTCTGGCAGTATGAATGCCATTTACTGGCATTTTCACCAACAAAATACTTCCACCCCCTAGGAACAGGGTTTATGTTGTCAACTGGAGAGCCTCTTGCCAACAATGAGCTATTCACACTGCCATTTGATGTGGCAAAGCTTTTATCTTGGGGGGAGTAGATTAGGCTTTTTAAAGCATCTGTGAATGACAACGTTTTGTTGTTCAACTGGTAGTGTAGTTACAGCATCTTGCTGCCTCCCAGTGAGAGGCTGCCTGGGATGGGAGGGACAAGCCCAAATGTCCAGGCTCTGGCTGTCCTCTTTATCCCCACCTCTCAGGGGTGCAGAGCCCTGAGAGCCAGAGCTCTTAAACAACAAAAAGGCAACACAGTTCACACCTCCCTCGACTTATTCTTATGCCTTCCTTGGAAAGCCTGCCCCATAGTTTGAGAACTGCTGCTCTAGCCTGATTCTTTCCAATCAAATAAAATAGAACATTTTATCCCCATGGTCCTGTAAATACCAGTAAAAGATTACAACACAAAATCTTCACGTTTGTAATAAAGACTTCCCCTTAGGAAGTTTATGTTCAGTTTGTGATCGTACATATATATTCATAATACATTGATAGCAACAACTAGAAACTTTATGACGTTCTCTCCGATATAATTATACATCAACAAAAAGCTCCTTTTTCTTAATTTTGTAAACAAGATGATTTTCTATTGAAAAAGAAATCTCACAATAAATACTTTATGATACCTTATATTATTGTAGTTTAAACTACATTTGCTTTTCAATAGAATTTACTCCACTACACCTCTCACAGCTTTGTAATTAGCTTTCTTCTAATTTTTAACAAAACGAGGTTTGAAAAAATATGTGGTAACAAAATATTGAAATAATGTAAGTCTTCTGTGGGGAGCCTCTCACACTCATGGACTAGAGAGCAGATTCCTGTTAACTTTTGACATAACTCCAAAGATAATATTTTTGGAATTGAAATTAATGTTTCCTTTTAATTCATAATACGCAATGTGGGAGGGCCCGGGCTGGAGACAGGAATAAGTCACATGTGGGGTATGTGGAGGGGTTTCTTGGGGCCCATAAATTCTAACAATGACCCTACACTTTTGTGCCAAAATCCTGAACAAAAATACTAAGTAAATGGGTCCTAAGACTCAATGCTGAGGAACTCCACCAATAATCACCCTGCAGCCTGACAGTTCACTTTTATGTATGACCCACTGTAGTCTCCCCTTTAAGCAGTTCCTTATCCAACTTTCAATTCCCATATTCATTCCCATCTTCTCCAATTTAAATAACAAATTTCCCACATGGAATTGTATCAAATGCCTTACTGACATCCTGGTAGAATGTATCTACTCTATTTCCTTTTGTCTAAAAAGAGGGAAATCAAGTTGGTCTGGCACGATCTACTTTTTGTAAAACCATGTTGTATTTTATCTCAATTACCATTTACCTCTGTGTCCTTAACTGCTTTCTATTTAAAATTTTATCCCAAGATCTTCCACACAAACTAACAGGCTTGCAGTTTCTGGGTCACGCCTCCTGTTCCTTTTTTTTAAAGAAAAATACAAACTATATTAGCAATTTTCCAGTCATACTGTATAGGCCCTGAGTTTATGGATTCATTAAAAATCCTTGCTGTATGGCTTGCAATTTCATGAGACAGTTCCTTTAATATTCTTGGGTGGAAATTACCCAGGGCATCCAATTTGCTCCCATTAAACTGTATGAGTTTGACTTTCAGCTCAAATGAGGATATAAAAGTAGAAAATATCAAATATCCATTAGCTATCCTACAAGTATCCCAAAAATACTTATTACCCTTATTAAAAATGGAGGAAAAGTATTTGTTTAAAGATAATCTAGGCATGGCCAAACATCTTATCCCCACTCCATCCTCAGTGCATAGTGATACACTTCTTGTTTTCTTTTCATTTATATGGCCACAGAACCTTTTATTACTGGTTTTAAGTTTTAACTTTTTCCTCAGACTTTCTGACGTCAAAAATGTAGTATTCCTTGCTGATCCTTCCCATTTTCCATTTCTTGTAAGCTTCCTACTTTCTCTCTATGACCTTCATATACTTATACATGTGCATTTTCTTGGGAATAGTTTGAGGCACATGAGATCCTGTGCAAATCATAGGGGTCAGATTCTTATTTAGAGTAAGATCCCTTTTTATCGTTTGAGCAATGAAAAATGTTTAAAGTGGATTTATGTGACATTCATACGAGGGAGGTAAGCAACTAGTTGCTTGCCTCCACTGCTTCCTGTCAGAGGCAGCAAAGCAGGGTGGGATGGGGCGAGGAGCAGAAGCCAGTGCCCACTCTAGGTGTCAGGTCCCATCCCGGCGCCGCGGCTCGGAGATTTCTCATAGCCGTGTTCCGCCAGCTCGTGCATGCGTGCTTCCCCAGCGAGGCGTTTGCACCTTTGATCAGCCGCGTGTGAGCCGGAAACCGTTAGTTCCTCTCACCCACTCATCTAAAAGAAACAAACAATTCTGGAGTGGGGAGAAAGGGCGGGTCGTGGAGCACCCACGGGGCACATCTTGAAGAACAATAGTTACTTCACAGGGTGAGTAACTTCTTCTTCTTCTTTGAGTGGCCCTGTGGGTGCTCCACTCTAGGGGTATGTCTACACTACCCCGCTAGTTCGAACTAGCGGGGGTAATGTAGTCATCCGCAGTTGCAAATGAAGCCCGGGATTTGAATTTGCCAGGCTTCATTTGCATGAAGCCGGCCGGCGCCATTTTTAAATGCCGGCTAGTTCGGACCCCGTGCCGCGCGGCTACACGCAGCACGGACTAGCTAGTTCGGATTAGGCTTCTAATCATGGAACGAGGTGTACAGCTAGTTCGGATTAGAAGCCTAATCCGACTAGCTAGTCCATGCCGCGTGTAGCCGCGCGGCACGGGGTCCAAACTAGCCAGCATTTAAAAATGGCGCCGGCCGGCTTCATGCAAATGAAGCCCGGGAAATTCAAATCCCGGGCTTCATTTGCAACTGCGGATGACTACATTACCCCCGCTAGTTCAAACTAGTGGGGTAGTGTAGACATACCCTAGGTGACTCCAGAATAGTACATAGGACAGAGTTAGAGCGCTCCGGAATCAAGACTACCAGCACAATAAAGTACTGCTATAGCCACAGAAGAGTTTGAAGCAAACTGACTGATTACAGCATAATGCTTCATAAAAGTCACATTAGAAGACCATGTTGCTGCTCTGCAAATGTCACAAAAAGACACTCCGCTCAGAAAAGCTGTGGTCGTAGCAACTGCTCTAATCGAATGAGCCCTCGGAAGAGAAGGGAGAGGCTTCCCTCGTAGCAGGTGACACATGGACATGCATGAAACTATCAGCCTGGAGATGCGCTGAGAAGTTAGAGGTTGTCCCTTTGAATGGTGTGCTAATGATTCTAAAAACCCGCGTTCTATCAATGTAAGACGCTAAGCAACTCCTTACGTCCAACATGTGTAGCAGCGTTGCTTGCGTTGAGGTATGGGGTTTAGGCGAGAAACATGGTAAAACCACCAGTTCATTTATATGGAATTTAGAAGAAATCTTCAGAATAAACACCGGATGGGTCCTCAGCGTCACCGAATCCTTGGAAAAAATCCTAGAAGGAGGTGAGGCCATAAAAGCTACTATCTCACTCACTCTGCGAGCAGATGTGAGAGCTAGGAGGAAGAGAAGCTTGACAGTAAGTAACTGCAACGGTACTGTAGCCAAGGGCTCAAAGCGAGGATGAGTCAAAGTTTGTAGGACTAGATCCAAGTCCCATAAAGGTGGAGGAGGTCTCCGCGGAGGATGAAGGTTCGAGAGCCCTTTCAAAAATCTTTTGGTAATGGGGTGCGCAAACAAGGAGACATCCCCATCCCTACGATGGAATGCATTAATTGCTGCCAAATGTACTCGCAGAGATGCGACTGCCAGGCTGTTGTCATGCAGTTGCAAGAGGTATTGTAATATACAGGGTAGAGTTGCGGAACGAGGATCTACAGCATTATCTGCGCACCATGCCTGGAACCTGGACTACTTAGCTGTATAAGCTGATCGGGTAGATTGTTTCCTACTATGCATTAAGACTTCCCTGACTCGCTGAGAACAGGACTGCTCTGAGTCGGTAAACCAACCTACGCCGTGAGGTGCAGAACTTCGGGTCTCGGGTGATTGAGAGATCCGTTTTCTTGGGTCAAAAGACTCGGAAGAGAAGGCACAAGATATGCTGCTCTTACTGAATACGGTGGAGCACTGAAAACCAAGGCTGATGAGCCCACGCCGGAGCTAGAAGGATTACCCGGGCTCTGTGTGTTGATCTTCTCGAGAACCTTGGAAATCAAGACTACTGGGGAAAAGGCATATAGTAATGACCTTCCCCAGTGGAGAAGGAAGGCGTCCCCCAGAGACTGACGTCCTATTCCGGCTCTTGAACAATAGGAGGGACATTTCGCATTGTGTTCCGTCGCGAATAAATCTATCGCTGGAAACCTCTATCGGGCAAAAATACGAGTCAGTACATCCGTGCGAATCTTCCATTCGTGGTTGTGAGGGAAACACCTGCTGAGAGAGTACGCTATTAAGTTGTCGACACCTGGAAGATACAAAGCTGTTAGAATGGTGTTGTTGCTGTCACACCAATTCCATAATCGAATGCTCTCCACACAAAGAGAACGAGACCGGGCACCTCCTTGTCTGTTGATATAAAACATGGTCACCACATTGTCCGTCAAAATCCTGGTAGTTGTATTCCAAATCTGCAATCGAAAATGCTTGCAAGCATGGCGTACTGCTCTCAACTCGAGGACATTGATATGCAATAGCATTTCCTGTGTCGACCAACGTCCCTGGACTGTGCAACTGTCCATGTGAGCTCCCCAACCCGTTGGGGAAGCATCTGTTGTTATCTGTTTTGTAGGTTGTGGGCGATGAAATGGGACGCTCGCAAGAAGATTGGCTGGGTTGACCCACCACTGTAGGGACTCCCGGACATACTGCAGCACCACTATTGGTCTGTGAACACTATGCTTCGCTGGAACGTAAATGGTGGCCAGCCAGTGCTGGAGGCAACGAAAACGTAACCTTGCATTGCGTACTACGACGTTGAGAGCAGCCATATGCCCCATCAACTGTAGACAGACGCGCGTGGGAATTGTCGGAGCAAATACTACAGTGTGCACCAGATCTTTGATCGCCGTAAAACATTCTGTTGGTTAGTATGCTCGTGCCATGGTGGAATCGAGTCGTGCGCCTATAAAGACGAGGTTCTGGGATGGAACTAGTGATGATTTCTTCACGTTTATGAGAAGGCCCAGAAGAGCAAATGTGTTGGACACACTGTTCGAACCATAAGACGTTTCCGAAAACGTTGTGCCTCTGATGAGGCAATCATCCAAAGAGGGGAAAATTGTCACTCCCAATCTGCGCAGATGGGCCGCAACCACTGCCAACGTTTTGGTGAAAACCCTGGGAGCACATGCCAGACCGAAGGGTAGAACTTTGTATTGATAGTGCTTGTTTCCCAATTGAAAACGAAGGAAACGTCTGTGAGCCACGTGGATAACTACGTGGAAATAAGCGTCTCGTAAGTCGAGGACTGCAAGCCAATCCCCTTTGTTCAACGACGGAATGATAGTTGTTAAGGCTACCATCTTGAAACGAAACTTACGAAGGTGTTGATTTAGCTTTTGAAGGTCTAGAATGTGTCTCCAGCCTCCCGACTTCTTTGGTGTGAGAAAATATCAGGAATAAAAGCCTTTTCCCCAGAACTGCTTGGGAACTCTCTCTATTGCCCCAATGTCGAGTAAACATTGAACTTCCTGTTGTAGCAGTTGCTCGGGAGAGGGGTCCCTGAAAAGGGAGGGGCGGAGGAGTGGTAGGGGGAATAGAGAGAAAGGGAATGGAAAGACCGGATTGCACTATCTCTAGTACCCATCTGTTCGTGGTGATATTGGACCAATGATGGTAAAATGACCGTAGGCGATGATGAAAAAGATGGATAGTCTCATCTTCCATGTTGATTGCAGGTAGCTGGCTTGCATCCTCAACAGACAAGTCAAATTTGCTGCTTAGTTGACGATTGATTGGTCGAACTGCCCTGTTGGGGTCGTTTGCGCTGAGGACGTTGTCTAAGGCGTTGATTGTCGAAGGGACGTGATTGTTGTCTGCAGAAATTAAAATCATATCTTCGTTGATAAGGAAAATAATGTCTACGTTTGAAGGAGGGAGAGTACATCCCAAGTGTACGTAGAGTGGTGCGTGAATCTTTTCCCGAGTGGAGGACTTCGTCGGTGTTTGCGGCAAAAAGCTTAAGCTTGTCAAACGGTAGGTCCTCAACCTTGCTTTGCATGTCCTTTGGGGCTCCTGCAAATGACAGCCACGATGATATCCTCATGGCAATACCTGTGGCAGTAGCTCTAGACGTGTGTCAGCCACGTCTATGTCTATTTGCAGTGCTGTACTACATGATAGGTTCCCTTCTTGGACTTCAAGAGTGGCTTCTTGTTGTCCGGGAGATGATGAAGTAACTCCGCTAATTTGGAATAATTATCAAAATTATGGTTTGATAGGTGGGCTGAATAATTTGCGATGCGCAGTAGAAGTGTGGCTGAGGAGTAGACCTTCCTACCAAAAATGTCCAATTTTTTATTGTCCTTGTCCGGAAGCGTATTTTTGTACCGTGGCGCTTTAGCCCTACATTGTGCTGCGTCCACTAACAATGAGTTAGGCTGAGGATGATTGAACAAGAAATCCAATCCTTTCGCCGGTAAAAAATATTTTGTCGGCCTTTTTACTCGTAGGTGTAACCGATATTGGGGTCTGCCATATTTCATCCTCCACTTCCATGATCGCATCATCAACAGGTAAGGCGATCTTTGCATGTTGTTGTGGATGGAGGTTTTTCAAGAGACGGTGCTTTTTAACCGGAATATCCGTTAGCTGTATTTCCTGCGTGCCCGCCACACATTTAAAGAGGTCTTGGAATTGTCTCAGATCATCCGGTGGTGAGACGTCAGCTGGAAATATAGTCTCAAACAGAGATAACGAGGAGCAGTCTGCTGGAGAAGTTTCCAGTTTGGGGTCTTCAACATCAGACAACTGCCCCTCTTCCGGCTCAGACTGGTCTAGTTGGATCATTGGACTCTTAGATGGAGAAGGTGAGTCTAGGTGCTGCGATTGATGAGGTAAGTATTTTTCACTCAATGGTTGACAAATGCAGGAGGATCCCCTACGGGAGGACAATGTACAATCACACCGGGGACGATCATCATATGGTCTATGGTAGCTGTCATAATAGCGCTCAGAACGCAAAGGAGAGGGGTGGCGTGACGAGCGTGCACTACCATGCTGGATATAATAGATGTGGCATGGGGAGCGTCTACCAGGCTCGTATCTTGAGGATCGACCGGGTGAGCAGGACCATGAACGGGACCAACGTGTTTCTAGATACACTGTGTCCCTATAATTACGGTGTCCATACGTGACCCATGTAGGAGAAACACTATAGTCACGATAGCGACCGTACCTTCACGGTGAAAAATCTGGAGACAGGGAACTGTCTCTATAATAAGTCTTTGATAATGCCTTCCTATGTAGGGAGGTGTCTTCTGCCCTAACAGCCACAGGAGAGCCAGGCACCGAATAGCAGTGGAGCGGTGCCGGGGAAAGCAGCTGTTGCTGCGTTGATGCCGGTGCCGGCAGAGTGTCCAGTGCCGGAGTCAGCAGCGGTGCCGGGCCTGAGGCATCAAGACCTTCTGCCTCGGAGCCCGGTGCCAGAGGAGACAGTGCCGCCATAAGCGGGGCCAGTGAGGTAGGCGCTGTGATAGCCAGTGCCACTGAAGCCAGTGCAGAGTGGCTGGTCAGTTGCGGCACCAGCGTCAATTTCACAGAGCGCACAGCTGAGGCCAGTGCAGACTTGCTGGCTAGCTGCGGCACTGCTCTCGATGCCAGCGCCGAAGCTGCTCTCGCTCTCGGCAGTGGGAGCTCTCTGATGGCCACCCCAGCAGATTGTCCAGACCCCCCCAGAGGTCATTTTGGACGCCCCTGAAGCCATTGCAGCTCCTTAAGGGAGGGATCACGCTGGGGACGGCTTAGATTGCTTCGAGTCGGCTGGTCCCGGGAAAGCTGCCCTGCGCTTTTGTTCGGGGGCTTTTGTGGCTGCAGGAGGGATTGGGTCAGGCTGCAACGCCTTCCTGAACATTAGCATTCTTATCTTCATCTTCCGCTCCCTCCAGGCTCTCAATGTTAATTTTCTACAGCGAGAGCACTTCTCAGGGACATGAGCTTCCCCCAGGCACCTACTGCAGGTGTCATGGCCATCAGCCGTTGGCATGGGCTCACAGCATGCCAAACACTTTTTAAAACCAGTCGATCCAGGCATTTTCAAAACTAGTACAGGATAAATGCCTGTATAATCCCTGTGTGAAGCCTTGTCAATTTCACTTTTAGCGCTTTGCACAGCACTTTAAGAGAAGCAGCTTGAGGAAAAAAAAAAAATTTTTTTTAAACTTTCTTATGAACAGGAGAACAAACTAGCAGGAACACAACTAATACTAACAAATTTAACTATTTACAGATGCAAAAACTGACTGAAAACATTCTGAAGAGAAATACTCAGGGAGCTCTAACTGCAACCTAAGGCGGTTGAGAGGAACTGATGGTTGCCGGCTCATGTGCGGCTGATCAAAGGCGCGAACACCTCGCTGGGGAAGCACGCATGCGCGAGCCGGCGATGCATGGCTATGAGAAATCTCTGAGCCGCGGCGCCGGGACGGGACCCGACAACTAGAGTGGAGCACCCACGGGGCCACTCGAAGAAGAACTAAGGAATAGCCTGTAATATTTGGTGCCTTCTTGTCATAAAACTTGGAGATCCTGGTAATTCGTACTTGTCTCCAAATCTTCAATAAAGCCTTTGGATAAATTGGGATACAAAGGAAAGAAGAGCATCATGAAAAATAATTACTTTTATACACCACATCCTCTTCCTCCATAACTACATCACAAAAGCACTCCTCCACAACAGACAGTAAACTTTCACAATCCATGGGGTAAGAGATACACAAATGTCTCCATGAGGTAAGACATATACAAACGTAATCTTTCATCCCTACGATTCCTACCCTCCCGATAAGAAGTGACCAACAAGAAGTGAAATACAGACATAGCAAACTTCCTTAGTTACAGTCCCGATCTACCAAAGCTCTTAAGCTAAGCGTTCAACTTTACACCGAAAGCTAATGAGACTATTCAAATTTCTGGATCATGGCCTACAGTGACAACCCAAGTCGCTCATATCAAGCCACAAAAATAGTTATGCCTACCAAAATAGACACCCAGCCAGCACATACTCAACAATAAAAAAAATTCCAGAAGGGAACATATCTTGGTGGTCAATGATATCCAAGTTTATCTGCCTTGCAAAGCCACCAACTTCAATCATTAACCATTTTCCTCTCCAAACAGAGAGGTTTAAGGCTTTGTGGGAATTGGTGGGTACTCTATCATAAAAGAAAAATTTACCGAGGAGAGAGTTTTCATGTTGCCTTGTGAAGGAATAGAATCTGGACATCGTATGTGAAGCAAGCAGAAGTTTTATTACACACAGCGCTGGGTGGAATGTCAAGTCACTTGCTTGAGCTCAGTGAACACTACCAAACAATAGGTTACAACTAATTAGATAGGATTCTGAATGGGCAGATCAAAGTGATGGGGGGGGGGAGTAAGATCCTGGACCCCTGGATAGGTGCTAATAGTAAGGCAAGATAAGAGTAATAATATAAAGTTACATAGTGTTTCCAGTAAAACAAGTATTTAAACAAAGCAGACATCAATTATCAGTTAAGTGGTGATATGTCTGTCAGCTTCATCCCCCTTCTGTTCTGAAATTTGATTTCTCCTTTTCATGTGTGTTCATTTTTTTGATTGTATCCTTTGATATATATGGTCATGCCAATTTTCTTCCACTATATGATCTGAGGACGTGAGTCTGGCCCACGAAAGATCATCACCTAATAAACCATCTTGTTAGTCTTTAAAGTGCTACATAGTCCTGTTTTTTGTTTCAGCTTCAAGAAGGTATCTCTGCAGGATGTGGTCATTTGGAGATTAAAGCAGAGACATTACAAGTACTTAACAATGGCACAGTTGTGCCTAGCAGCATTGAATGTGTCGTGTCTTGTCTGCCACCCTGGAATAGGTGTGTGTGTGGGGGGGAGTAGCCATTAAGTACTGTGTGTGTGCGCTAGTCCCAGACTCCAATTTAGAATAGATGTTCTTAACATAGACTGCCTCAGAAAGTTTCATCCTACACCTTGCAAACCAAAATGTTGATAATGCCTTCACAAGATAGCTCAACAATATCACTTGAAGTGAAAAATAAAATAAAACAAAAAATAAAATAAATCTAGGACATAAATTAGAAATGTAGAAATAAATAATAACAACAACAAATCTCCTCCAATCAGGCAAGCTGAGAAGAGAAGATTAAAACAAAAATAAAAGCTATGTTTTAAAGAATAATTTCTGTAAGTTACAGTCATCTCTTTATTTTAACAAACACTGAATAGCTAAAATGCAAAATGTTTGGAAAACATATAAATAAATCTAAATACTTTTTTAAACAAGGAAGGTGTAACATTTGTTAACAATTTTGACTTGATATATACGAAATTATGCCATGCCGTTTTAAAGGGCCATAAAATGTCAACAACTGAAGAAACAACAGGGTTTCAATTATACTTTCTCATTAAAAACTGAGGGCCAAATTATGTCCTCAGGCTTACTGGTATAACTTCCTTCAGTGGAGTTACTCCAGAATTATTTAGGGCCAGATTCTGTCCTATGTTATGTCAATCTAAATGAGATGTAAACACACACTGGTAGGATGTTACTGGAATGTTCATTAGTTGTATGTTTTAAGTACTTTATGAGGTTCACAGAAATAAAGTAAAGAATGAAGGAAATAACCAAATGATCTATGATCTAATAGGTCAGTGGGAGAACAAGTTAATCTTAGAGGTGCACTACTATACTAAAAACAGCCATGGAAAAGCAACATAAAAATACAACACAGAACTACATCTTATGCCAGTTGCAGCATGCATATCACAAACTATTCCAATGTATCAGGAAGCAGCACGTTAAATGTTCTTTGGAAGTAAAGAGATTTGCATCAAAGAAATTCCTGGCTATATTCAATTTAACCATGGCTATACCTCTTGAGTGAATTAGCAGGCATTCACCTTCCACAATCAAGACCAATCACGATCCTCTTTAATTAAGAAAAAAGACCTGAAATAATAATTAATGCATTTTCCCTACTTTTTATAGACTTAAAAAGAAAACAGAAGCCTAACAAAAAGACGCACCAAGTTAGTTCAATAAATTTAGATAAGAAAAATAAGGTTCATGATTATCCACCATGCAAACCAGAGTAAACTTTCAGATTTTTTTTGTCAAAAGCAGAGAAAACATCTAGTACTTTCCCCAAAAAAGCCCCTTTAATACAATTAAGATATTGAATGTCAAGAAAGGGATTTATCTTGACATACAGTTATACTGGATATCCTGACAGGAAAAAAAATTAAAAGAAGAAATTGCAATTTTTTTAGGACAATGACAGCTTTGTCCAGTGAGAAGAGACCATTTGCGTGTTCCAAATCAAGACTAGATCATATACTTCTCTTAGGTTTTTACCAATCTCTCCTGCTGAACAGGATGATAAGATGACATTTGTCATACTACTGCATTATATACATCTGAAATGAATCTCAGTTTATTCCTGTAAACACAGAGGGTTAGCCTACTAATCCTCTTGTGTTTCCAAACCTCCTGGCCTGCTAATGCTACCAAACTACTTGATTCATTGCAAGGCACTGCTAATAGTGATCTATTAAGTGCATTTTATTGTTTTATTTGTACCCATTTCATAGGCTTATATAAGAAAAACTTCCCAGAAACAGAAAAGCTGTATCACACAAAGAATAAACGTGTTACAATAAATTTATTTTTGCTTTATTCTATCAGAGCCTTGGTGTTACTATGATGACTCATTCTGCCTAAACACTGAAAACATTTTAAATCTTGCTGTCTAAATTTCTCTCTTATTAATAGCAGAAATTGCTCATTGTCACAACACAACTTGTTTTTTTCATTTTGCTTTATTTTTAAAATATCAGCTTTAAATACATTAAAATTAAAGTATCAAATTGTGATTGATTGTGCTCAGATAATGACGATTTGCTCCAACTTTCTGCTGTAGCATGGATATTTGACATGCTTGTAGTCGTAATGACATATTTAGTACAAAGATGACACTATTTAGCTGGTTACTTAAAGCTGGACTACCAAACATATTTCTTGTATTTTTACACTTATTAACACACACACATATGCACACATACACACAGTTCCATTAAAAGAGAAAAAAAGATTTTTCTACCATTATAGGAATTCCCACCTGCCCAGCACACTCGTAATATGTTTATTATAATCACTTTCTGTAAATAGCTTTTATCACTAAAATTCTGCACACATTACCACACTTTTAATAGAGCTAAAGAGAGTTACTGGCACAACTGGTTTTAGGTATAGTCTGTCTTCACAAATCCTGGTAAACCATGACAGAGGCCTAGTCTGAAGTAATGGTTCCCTGCCTGAAATTATTTCAGAACCCTTCTTATTTGGACTGTCAGACACTAGCTCATGACAACATTCATACAAATTGATACGTCTAATTCTCCTTTCAACCAGTTCTTTATGTGATATGATAACCCAAGTGCATTTTCTCATAAGCTGCTGATGCATGCGTAGTCTCTAAGGACTTTAAATCCTGCAGAAGCAAAATGAGACAGATGCCCAGATCAACATAATATACAAACACAATTAGGCTGCATGGCAAATGCAGAGGAACATGCGTACACAGAGATTTGCAATGGCAGGCAAAACTGCCATGTGGACACAAACTGAACTGTATTGTTTGCAATGGAGCAGCACACAAATAGCAGCTGGACTTTGCCTCTAACTCTTGGTACACATGACAGCAGGTATGGCGATGATACAGTATGATAGTCTTCAGATGTGATGCCTCCAAACCTGCTTCAGCTCAGTTTACAGACCAAACAGGGACAGATTGAACAAATATCCTACCAGGATCAAAAATTCCTTACACAAGCTTGCAGGTGGATCCCCTTCTTGCAACCACCACCATCATTGCTCCTCACCATTGACATGTTTTGTAGGACTGCACACACATCTATACAGCCTCATGCAAAGCAAATGGTCACATCACCCTCCTTTATCCTGTGGAAGTGTTACCAGCTCGCTTTACCTTGAATGGTCTCTTGCAACTTGTGTTAACTGCCTATGTGATTACTTTGTATTTAGCAGCTACACTGTTGAGTACTTTTTCTAGACCTGAGGAAGAACTCTACAGAGTTAGTTTCTTTCACCAACAGAAGCTGGTCCAGTAAAAGACATTACTTCATCTACCTGGTTTCTCTAATATCCGAGGATCAATGCAGCTACAACAATGTATCATTCTAGAATGAATTTTAACAACCTGCATTTAATCATCACTATACATTTGTTATTGCGCTATAGTCAACAGCTACAGGCCATCTTATTCCAAATACTGGGTTTCAGTAAAGTAATGATTTGAGCAGAAGATTTTCATTCTGTATAGCACATCACCAATAATATAGAAAAAATAGCTTTGTCAAGGAAATCTACAATACTCCTTAGAAGAAGTTTGCAAGTATAAGCAAAAACCTACTTCTTTTGGACATCTGTAAAACCCTGCAGTCACTGAAATATCTGATAAAATTTCAAGTACCTGTACATTTCTCAGATTTTCATCTCAGCTGCATTATTAATCTCATCATTATACTATTTAGCACCAGGCACGACTAAATCAGTCTAAAAATCTGTGGTTCACTGTACTGTTAAGGTCTTTTAATTGCAGATATATTGTTGCCTAAGGCCAAGTCTACACTGGCACTAGGGATGTAAACGAGTAGTCGACTACCCGATAAGCATAGGCTTATTGGGTAGTGGAATCAACTAACTCACATTCCCCCCCAAATCTTGCTGCCTCTGAGGCAGCAAGGGAGGGAAGAAGCAAGAGCCAGTACTAGGGGGAACTGGTTTAAAAGCTGGTTCCCCCCAGCACTAAAAGGGGGAACCAGCTGGTTCCCCCCCGGTACTAAAAGCTGGTTCCCCCCAGTCTCCATGGGGCTGCCTGCCGCCTCTATCAGAGGCAGCAGTGTGGGAGAGGGACATGAAGCAGCCTCTGCCTGTGGCAGGGCCAGGCTCACCACGGGCAGAGGCTGCTCTACCTCCCATGGAGCGGCCCCTGTCTGCAGTGGGTCCCAGCTCCAAGCAGGCAGCCTGGCTCTTGTACATTTAAACTGCAAAGCTGAATTGGGGGTAGCTCTCAGACCTGGTGCAAGTAGGGACTGAGCACCTTTCCTTATCCACTAATTGTGAAGACGATACAATTTTTATCAAATACATGATTAGTGAAATACCTGCTTCTTAATATCCCTAACTGGCACTTCACAGTGTAGTAACTTTCTGGCTCATGGGTTGTGAAAAGACATCCATCTCTCCCTACCCGAGCATCGCAAGTTACAGAAGAGGCAGTTTACATCGAGTGTTTGGAGAGCTCACTCCCAGTACTCCTGTTGGGGCAATACTTTCTGTTTGAAGTGGTACCACAACTGCATTTTATACAGCTGAATATAGACAAAGGCTAAGTTAAAAAAAACCTTGCAAGTAAGTGATGCTTCTTCTAATAAAAATAAATGAATATTCCAATACATGACTAATTTGATGCATAATATGACATTACTGTCAATTAGCTTTTTTGTTTTGCTTCTATATGTGTTTAATGGAAATGGCTTTATTTGCAATCTTGTATTTCAAGTACACTTACAGAATATATTTTTAAATAACCATGAATTGGAGAAAGCAGTTTCACTGTCACTTTAAATCAAATGTTACATGTGTCTGCTCAGTTACTGTTTTTCCTTTAGAAAAATATGATTTATTCCATTTAAACTGCTATTTTTATTCCCTCTATTCTATGGTAACAGCAGCCTTATGCCTTTTTTCCTCCAACTCCTTTTTATTGTATTGAATGTACATTGACATTTATTCTGTAAATAGATGTCACTATGTCAATCATAATTCAATTTAAAGGCTTTTGTATAAGCACCATCACTACCAGGCCAACTTTCTCATGTATCTGAGGTGAAAATAGTAGCATACTATATTGATAGTTAACTGCTTTTCATACCTAAGCATTAGCTAAGATGATATTAAACATATTTTGTTCTTCGCTAAAATGCTATGATACAAGTAAGTCTAAAACTCACTAATAGTTTACTAATTCTTCTATAGAAGATAATTAATATCTTACACAATAAAAAAAGGGAAAAATGAATTCTGATTAAAAAAATCCATATAAACTGAAGGCAAGAAATTTAAATATATAATGCACACCTTAATTTAGCGATAGCTCTACTAGCCCTCCACTCTGAATAGTATATTTCACAATTAAACAACTGCAGAAATTTGTAAACAATGGGAGGAAGCCCTTTTTACATATTTGTGAAAAGGTTAATGGTTTCCAATTTCGATTTCAGCCTAAACAGGAATAACATACCACATAAATTAAAAGACCCTGGCAACAGACAAAACCATCCTACACATACTTATGCCTTGTAATATTTTACAATGCACACCTATGTTTATTATAACAAGACTACATTTGACAACACTTTTCCTGTAATGGGCCTCACTATTTCTATTGTATTTGCCAGTTTTCTCTTTAATATAGTTTCTGTCACAAGGTTTTTGTTTGTTTGAGGATATATTATGTGATGATTAAAATAACAATTAACCAACTGTACCAAAGCAGCAGTTATGATATATGTACCAAGCAAATCTAATACAAATATTTGTTTGCACAGTAGCAAATGCACAGAGACCTCATTTTAGGATGAGGGTGCTGAGCTCTTCTTCCCAGTTCCATTCCCAATCAGGGAGCAAAGGGAAAGTATACAGCTTACGTGAATTACTCTTTTGCCCCCTCTTCCTCAATAGCAAGGAGAGGAATGCACACAAGCTGTGTACTTTCCTCACACTCCCTGACCATCAGGGGAACAGGAAAAAGAGTAAGCAGCATCCTGGCATGCATGACTGTGTCCCTATCCCCCCTCCTCCCTCCCAAATTGGAGGCTTTGCTGGGGCTGGCAGAAAGTGGTGGCAGGGACGGTGGGACCCACAGATGTTCGAGTTGGCAGCAGAGCTAGCCCCTGGCTGCGAGGTACAAAACCTGTGGGTGCTGCAGCACCCACTATATCCCTATTTCCTGTGCCTATGCTTCAGCCCTTATTGTAACCAAAAAATGCTGCTTTACACAAGAGTAGCGAAAGAGTAGAGCTCAAGGGCTCAAAGGAGGAATTCATAGTTACTTTGAGAATTAAAAGCAAATGCTAAAAACATGCTCGCCTCTTCAAAAGAAAAGGGGAAAACATAGGAAATAAAAAGATGTGAGCTCAAATCACAAACTCCAACTTGCCTTGTATTGAAACTGAGACGTGAACTCAGAGGGCAAAAAACCCAGGGATATATGTTAAGTTAACATTGTTGACAAAAATAAAGGTTTTCAATATCTTTAACACCTAATAATTTTTCCAGTAACTAAAGATTTATGCTTTTCACAATAAGCTTTGTAGGTGACACTTTTGTAATTGATAGCAAAGTACTCAACTATCCCTGTAGAGGTAAATTCACTCATGCCTAGTCTGTTCAACCTTCAGCCATCAGGACTGACAAAGGGTATCAGATCTTGAAACAAGATAACCAAACAGAACGTACTCATTTTTACAGTCTAGCTAAAAGCTAGCAACATTTATGGTCAACCAACTCTTGGGGGAAAAAAAAGGACAAAATAACTCACAGAACTTGGCTGTATGGTAGGTTTCATTTTAAAAATGGGTATATTCAAGGTTTTCTACAGAAATGAGGCTCGTAATGGCAATATTAAAAGAATTTTTACATCCAACCATCATCACAGATGTCAATATATTATGGAAAATTTTGAATAATTGTAAGATATTTTACATATGGTTTAAAACTGGAAAGTATAACTTGGAATCATTAGTAATGTTGGATCTAAGTTCAGGTTGATATTTCGGAGAGTTTTCAAGGAGCTACTTATAACTGAACATACTTTATTTAACACATCTACTAGCCACAGAGACCATGTAACTCTTTGGCTCAGATCTATACAGCCAGTTTTACTTTTGGAATACTTCAGCAGTTAATTTTAGGAAGAACAAACTTACTTACCTGTAATTTTTGTTCTCTGAAAGTTGGACTATTAACAATTATCAAAATTCAGCAGTTTACTTCAAAGTATTGCATGAACAATAATTAATCCCCATAAAATTTCAGTGATGGAGACACTCAAATTACTTGCAAATGACTGATGTATCAATCTCCACTGTAAATTTAAATATATTCTAAAATTCTAATTAAGAATTTTTCATACATCACCATTTTTTTACCTCAGTTCCGCTTTCATTATGGTGCTTTAACTCACCAACACATATTGAAATGTCTTATGTCACAGCAACCAACATATTGTAAACTCCTTTTTCTAACTGTGAGATAGCTTTTTAATCAGTTACAGTTTTTCTAGATGAAGCAGGATTGTCTAAATATTTTCACAAGCTACAATATAGTTTTGTAATTAATCAGACTTCATTTCATTGAGAAAAATATTTTGAGATGTGTGCAAAAAAAAAATCCTTCTGTTTTGCAACTGGTCGTAAGTTTCTAGGCGGACGTCATTTCAAAAATACCCCCTGAAAAACCTGCATTTAAATAGATTACATCTCTACAAAAATAAAAGAAGAAAAGTTAGGAAAGAAGATAGCTTTTTACAAATATTTGTTCCAAGCAGCCACATAGCCCAGAAGAAGATAAGAAATACCTGTAAGATAAACTTTACATTTAAATAATTAAAAAGATGCTACAGAAGTTTAAACGTGCAACAGACAAACAAGAAGTCATTTCAAATCCATGTACAGTAGCAAATTTATTATAAATTCTTGTTTTACATGTCTAGTTAACCTTATAGTTAATTCTAAAATTGATTTCCGTATGCTATAAATGGTATAAAAGAAGAGGAATGACAGCCTTCTTATGTTCACACATTTGATTGGATTAGCACAGTGAACAGTATAAAATCAATCAGAAACTTAAAAATATTTCTGATGGAAACGGAATTCAAGGTACTGAGGGGGAAAAAAAACCCTCCTTTACTACTCCACATCCCAATATACAAAGTCACTTACACCAGCTCAGTTACAACACAGGACAGTTTTGTAATATCTTATTATGGTAACAATTTAAAAAGAGACTATAGAAGTAGGATCACTTTTCGTTTGAGACACACATGGAGTCTTTTCCCTATCAACTGAAGTTCACCCTTGGACTCAGTTTACAGTTCTTGTTTACTGTCACATGCATAAAATGTAGCGGGTACAAACCTCACAGATGTTCTCTAATCATTAGATAATAATGTATTTCCTGTTATACCCACTTAAAATTAGCATTAAAAATAGTCTGTTGAATGATTATGACAATTTAATGAAAACACATTAATGGAGATTATGTATATGAGTTAATCTTTTTTAACCAATTTGCCATATTGTCACAATCAGCTAAACAGATGACACCATACATTTTAAACAGAGTAATAAAGATAGTTTATTACAGTGGTCAAAATAGAGTTTATCCTTTAAAAATATTTACAAAGTTTCTTTGTTTGAAATGTAAACTACATTAGAATACAACTTAAAGTAGACAGGAAACAGACTAATTCATTTTAAACAGCCTGGTTTGAGAAAAAACTTTTAGGAGTCTTTCAGAATGTTGTCTTAATAGCATCAATGCCTATGATATTTTGACCTAGCCATGGTCTTAGTAATGAACATTTCTAGAAACATGTGATTTATAAAAAGAAAGCTTAAAAAGGATGAGAGAAGCTTTCCATCTTGGTCTTAACATCTTTCAGGCAATATGGTCATTAATATTTATACTAACAACAAATTCAGCTAATTATATCTCACAGTAATACTATTCATTTTTAAGAAATTGGGCAACAAAATGGCAAATGAAATTTAATGTAACGCACATTGGAAAAAATAATCCCAACTATATATACAATATGATGGGGACTAATTTGGTTACAACTACTCAAGAGAAAGATCTTAGAGTCAGGGATGGCCCAAGCCATTTTGGCACTCCGGGCCCAGGCACGCGGCGCCGCCCCCGGGCGCATGCGCGGGCCCGCCCCTCCAGGGTGGGCGGGCCCGCTCCTGGGAGCACAGTGCATGCCCGGCCCGGCCTAGCTCGGCCACTGCTGTTGGTGTTTGCGCCAGGCTGTGCAGGGCCCCATGGCCGAGGGCGAAGGGCACTACTGATCGGCGCTGCGGGAGCCAGGCGCGTGGCGCCTGATGGCAGCTATAAGGGATGCTTCATGTCCCTTACAGCTGCCATCAGGCGCCCCCCATAGGTTGGTGCCCCGGGCAGCTGCCCAGCTCGCCCACCCCTCAGTCCGGCCCTGCTTGCAGTCATTGTGGATAGTTCTCTGAAAACATCCACTCGGTGTGCAGCGGCAGTCAAAAAAGCAAATAGAATGTTAGGAGTCATTAAAAAAGGGATAGACAATAAGACAGAAAATATCTTATTGCCTCTATATAAAACACTGGTACGCATACATCTTGAATACTGAGGACAGATGTGGTTGCCTCATCTCAAAAAAGATATATTGGCATTGGAAAAGGTTCAGAAATGGGCAACAAAAATGATAAGGGGTAATAGCTATTAGCCAGGATGGGTAGGAATGGTGTCCCTAGCCTCTGCTTTTCTGGAGGTGGGATCACGTGAGGATTATCTGTTGTGGTCCCTCCCTCTGGGGCATCTGGTATTGGCTACTGTTGGCAGACAAGATACTGGACTAGATGGACCTTTGGTCCGACCTACTATGGCTGTTCTTATGTTCTTAACTCCATTCTTTGTAACTCATATTTAGACGCAACATTAAAGCACAGACAAATTGTTTTCTGAAATTCAAAATTGAAGATTTTAATTTATATAAAAGAGGAAACCTGAAACAAATATGAATCTCTGACCTATACTGTGTTATAATAGTCCTAGCTGGGGCTGTACCTTTTGTATTTTCTGATTTCTGCACATTTAAATAATAGTGGGGTTTTTTTTAAATGACTGATTTATTTGTATTATCTTTTTAAGAAAACAGTGATTAGGACAGAGAGGAACAACAACTATTGATTTCAGTGTTCAGGGCTTTTGAAGCTCCATTGGCTTACCTAAGTCCTGCCTGAAAAGAAAAATCATAATGAAGAACTTTCTAATTCTTAAATACCATCAGAATTAATCTGCACTCAAATGAGGTTGCAGTCAGATCTTAAATCTTGCCTACATTAAGTTTTTAGCCATCGATGCAGCTGCTCTGGTCCAAGCCTCAAGCATAATAGGATTTACAACAGTGTAGAACTTGCACCGTTCACGCTGATAAAGCTATTCTGCAGACACTTCAGTGGCCAAAATCCCAGTGCAGACAAAGCCTTACAAAGTAAAAACCAAGATAAAGTTGTGTAATGACATTGTGATACCCAAATTTTGATATGTTTTTAAAATTTGGCAAATGTTAGCAATTCACCATACGAAGCTTACTCCATTCCATCAGAGATGCTTGCAAAGAATACGTGGTTTCTGCTGGTCCAATAAAGTAATAAAAGCTGGGTGTTTGGACAACAGACTAGAGATAATGGTTTGAGAAAGAAAACTGAAAAAGACTGCATATGTTGTAAGATCATATATTAAAATCTGCATTCTTAGACAAGCTCTTTAGTGGATATCACCTTGTGGAAAGTGGAAAACAGGGAGGACAACAGATGACACCACAAAATCTATTTAGAAAGATGCAGCTGTCCCAGAAAAACAGACTACAATATAATGAAATGTAGTATTATGCAGAAAGAGGTGGACAGACTTGGTTGCATTATGTGTCACAAGGCATGATAGCATCTAATAAGTGAAGAATACAATTTAAGGCAACTTCACCAAGAGGGTACAGAAAACTTTTAAGTTGCCCATGGTGACAATAGCTCAGTGTCAGACCCACAAGTTGAATCCAGACCTCCTGATGAGCAATTTAGGGTCCAGTTATTCAGCCCCTCCATGAATCAGGGTCCTGTTTGTTAATTCTTGTACTCCTAGCAGCCACAATCTGTGCTTAAGGAAGGGAAAAATGGGGAAAGGATACTGCTACCAAGAAGGCCGCTGCACAATAATACACCTTTCTCAGACTACAAATGCACTCTGTTTCTGGAGGCACAAATGCCCTCGGATAGAAGTGATCTGTATATTTGTAAACTACTACGACTATTTTCAAATAATTATAACAACAATTTTGAGTTCCCAATACAGTATTTTCAAAAAATTATATGATGGCAAACACAATTATTTTTGCAATTTTACAATATGTTTTACAGCCTTTGTTACCTGTATTACGAAATAACCTATGCAGTAACTTATAAATTCAGGTTATCATGTTTCTGTAGCTAAACATAGCTACTGTAAAGGAGAAGCACCAAATATAGTACTTTTTTTCAGTAATTAGAAATGCAGTGCTACTGAACATCACAGAACAGAGAAGATTTAATGACCTACAATACACTGTAACTTAAGATACTCATTCTCATCTAGTATGCAGGTACAATACACTAATGCATAATTAAAGAACAGGCAGTTATAGTGATTTATATTTATGTGAGGTCAGCTTTACAAAAGGAATATATTTCAGACTCATGGGGCAATTAAAACCAGATTAATTTCTTACCACAAATATGAAGTTCAAATTTCTAGCAAGAATAGCATGGCTTATCACTCACTTAAATACTCTTTATTGCATTATTATTACTATCCAAGCACAATACAGATCTTAAGAAAAGTCATCAATTTTAAAATACAAATAATTATGACTTCAAAAATCCTACATAATTATTCTGTTTTCATACAATAAATAAGAACAGAATAAGCTTAAAGCACAGGATTGAAAAGCAAGAACTCCCAAGTTCTAGTACGGCTCTGCAATTGGCTCACTTGAAATGAATCTTCTATCCAATGAGCCACCCAGAACCATACTAAGCATGGAGATTCCCTGCAATGATTTAAACATTGGCAGTGATGGCACCACTGTCAGAGGTAGGGATGTGAACAGGTAACTGGTTAACTGGTACCTGGGAAGTGGCAGCCTTGCGTGGGGCTGCCCCCACCTGTCTCTCTGGGCTAGAGTGGCTACCTTCCCCCCACATATGCAGGGGCTGTTCCGGCCGGGCTGAAGCAGCCTCTGTTTGCAGCGGGAGTCTGCTCCAGCCCCCCAACTTTAATCAATTCACTAGTTAAATAGTATGTTTACTAATTAAACTGGTTAACCAATTAAATGGGATTTTACAGCCCTAGTCCCAGGAATAGGGAAACTCAATCGTTCATCTTGGTAGTTGAAAAGCTTTTCACTTCATCTTTAATGTAGACAGCATCCTTAATATATTTACTTTGCCTTAAATTATGAGTGCACAGTACATGAACGACTTTAAGTTAATCATTTTAGCATGTTAATATAAACACTACAGCTACCCTTCTCCAAAAGCTGGAAAGAACAGAAGGCAACGTACTAAGCCTTTCACATTCTGACAGCTCTCTTTGTTTAGGAGTAAACACTATCTATGATATTATGTTACTAAATGATGAGTTGATTTAGCTTACTTTTGTTAATTCTTATTGGGTAAAACAAAAAAGCATACCGATAACCATATCAAACTTAATTATATAAATTAATTGCTGACTCTTAATTGCTAAATTAACATGCTGAATCTTGGACATTACTTGACAACTTCATTTAACACTCTATTATCTTAAAATACAGGGCGGGGGGGAGAGGAAAGACACCCAGATTTGTAGATTTAAGGACAGACTGGACCATCATGATCATCTAGTCTGACATTCTGCCCATTAAAAACCACAAAATCTCACCCATCCACTAAATTAATACACCCACGACCTTTGGATTAGGGCCTGTCTCCACTTACTGGAACATCAATTTAGTGGGTGTAATAAGGCCCCACTAAAACAGACTGCTAATCATGCCCCATTGACTGTGGTTCTCCACCAAATAACTAAAAGGGAAGGTGATAGAAGAGTTCCTCCAACAATGGGAATGCTGTGGTAAGTCGACCTAAGGTACATTTTCAGGAATAGGCAGATATCTTGCTGGACATTCCGTTTGGACAGACGTTTGATAAGCCAGTCATCCAAGTAGTATGATGCCTTAGATATGCTGCCACAACCGACATGCTTTTGGTAAAGGCCCTGGGGGCAGTAGACAATCCAAAGGGCAGGACTGCCAATTGAACATGTTTCCCTGCAACTACAAGTCTCAGGAATCCCTTGAGGCTCTCGAAGATGTTGATATGGAAGAACACATCTTTGAGGTCAAGACAGCATGCTAGTCCCTAGAATCCAGTTAGGGGATAATGGTGACTGGGGAACCATACGGAACTGGAAGTGGGCCAGGTACTTGTTGAGGCTTCACAGGTCCAATATAAGCTGTAGGCTCCCCTTCACTTTGGGAATAAGGAAGTAGCAAGAGTGGAACCCCTTGTTCTCAAATTCCGGTGGTACTGTCTCCAATACTCCCACCTGGAGCAACTGGGAAAGCTCCTGTTCGAGGAGCAGCTCATGAGAGGGGTCCCTGAAGAGAGATGGGAGTGGGGGGGGGGGGGGAAGGAAGTATAAAGGAGAGCTGGAGAGTGTAGCCACATTGGATGGTGGCCAGGACCTAATGGTCAGACATAATTTCCATTTCAATTCATTCCGGAAGGAAGGGATGGAGCCTGGCAAAGAATAGGCAGGCAGAATCCAAGAGTCCAGTATGTCATCCTCAAAAGGAGTGGGACTTCTTAGTGTCAGAATGTGTCACATTTGATTTGTTGTGGAAACTAATATTGACAGGCAGAAGTTGCCAAACTGTGTTTACACTTGCTCCCACTGCGTCGACAGTGGGAGCAAAGCACTGTGGGTATGTATCCCACAGTGCCTGGCAACACTTCCTAATGCTAAGTGTTGTGGAACCTCGGAACACAGAGCGTGGGGCATCTTGGGACGGTGGAAAGTGTCCTGTCAGGCACCACTGTTTTGGGACTTCCAGCATCCTTTGGCGCCTTTTTTTCCCAACTGTCATTCCTTGCTGAGCACTCAGGAATCTGCAGCAAGAAAGAATGGATCACTCAGTTCTCTCACATGCTTTGTTAATTATCATTAGGATCTCCCACATGGCAGTGGAGATCAGCTTGAGGTTACTGACAGAGGAAGAAGACTCAGAAGCTTGATAGTGTGCATGTTATGGATAGCAGCAATCTGTCATTGCATTTGGCACTCATAGAGCAGCTGTACAGGGTAGACAGGTTTCTAGGCTAGGGAAAGAGAGTTACTTGTTCTGTAACTGGTGTTCTTCGAGATGTGTTGCTCATGTCCATTCTACATAGATTTGTGTGCCTGCCATATAAATAAGGGTATGTCTACACTACCACCCTAGTTCGAACTAGGGTGGTTAATGTAGGCAACCAAAGTTGCAAATGAAGCCCGGGATTTGAATTTCCCGGGCTTCATTTGCATCTTGCTGGGCGCCGCCATTTTTAAATGTCCTCTAGTTCAGACTCCGTGCCGCGGCTACACGCGGCACGGACTTGGTAGTTCGGATTAGGTAGTTCCACGAGGTGTACCGGTAGTTCGGAATAGGAAGCCTAGTCCGAACTACCTAGTTCGTGCTGCGTGTAGCCGCGGGGCACGGAGTCCGAACTAGCAGACATTTAAAAATGGCGGCGCCCGGCAAGATGCAAATGAAGCCCGGGAAATTCAAATCCCGGGCTTCATTTGCAACTTCAGTTGCCTACATTAACCACCCTAGTTCGAACTAGGGTGGTAGTGTAGACATACCCTAAGTGCTGTAAGCTTTTCCCTAAGCAATATTCGTAGGGGCCGGGTCCCAGTGCCCGCTGGAACAGTGCACATATGCCACACTGTATTGGACACTCTCCAGCCCATCCATCCTCAGTTCCCTCTTGCTAGCACTTTGACAGAGGAGAGGAAGGTGGGAAGCTAACATATCTCAAAGAACACCAGTTATGGAACAGGTAACTGTCTTTTCTTCTTTCAGTAAATTCATGGAGGTTAGGTCTATAAAAGGCTATTATCCAGGGGGTAGGAATGGTGTCCCTGGCCTGTGTTTGTCAGAAGCTGGAGATGGATGGCACAAGACAAATCGCTTGATCATTGTTTTCAGTCCACCCCCTCCGGAGCACCTGGCACTGGCCACTGTCGGCAGACAGGCTACTGGGCTAGGTGGACCTTTGGTCTGACCCAGTATGGCCATTCTTACGTTCTTATGTTCTTTGAGTACCTGCTCATATGCATTTAACATAGGAGACTGTAAGCAGTGTCTCCAGAAGTGGGTAGGAATTAAGGACATGCAGACTGCTGTACAGCCCTTCCCAAGGCGGCATTCGCCCTAGCTTGCTGCATGATGGCGTAGCATAGCGTGAAAGTGTGCACTGAGAACCACTTCGCTGCATGGCAGATATTCTGGATAGGAATGTGTGCGAGATACACATGCAATGAAGCTTGAGCTCTGGCAGAATAGGCACTGATCAATGCTTGTGGCTGGGTCTCTGCCAACTCGTAGCATGTATGGATAGAAGAGAGCATGCACTTTTAGAGCCTCTGGGAGTATATCAGGGAGCCCTGCCCCTGCTCTGTGTAGGCCACAGATCTGAGTAGACTTGCAGAAGGTCCTCATCCTTTCTAAGTAGAATGCCAGTGCTCATATGTGGAGACGCCTCTCTTCATTGTTCGCATGAGGCTTGGGATAAAAGACTGGCAGAAAAAATGTCCTGACCCAAGTGAATGGCAGGCTGGATGAGGCCGCAGCTGAACTTTATCCTTGAAGAACCAGGTGTAGGGAGGTTGCGAAATCAGAGCTCAAATACTATTCTAGCTGATGTAATCACGACTAGGAAGGCCACCTTGAAAGAGAAAAATGAGAGGAGGGATATGATGAGAAGCTGAAACAGCAGTCCCATGAGCCATGCCAAGAAGAGGTACAAATCTCACTCCAGAAGAGGATCTCAGATCTGAGGAAAGATCTGTTCCAGACCATTCATGAACTGGGATGTGATGTTTTATGAGAAGTCAGGATAGCCTTGGAAGGGTGGATGAAATGCAGAAATGGCTGCTAAGAGGACTTTAACTGTGGCTAGGACTAGCCCCTCCTGTTTCAGGTGGAGCAGGTAGTCCAGGATCTCCTGAAGGGAAGTTTAGGATAGGATGACCTACTGCTGTTGCGCCCAAACAGAAAAACCTGTCCACGTGGCTACATAGGTAGACCGTGTTGAGGGCTTTCTAATCTCAAGGAGAACCACCTGAATTTTGCCTGAACATGCCTAGTCCTGAGGGTTCTGCCACAGAGGAACCACGTGGTTACATGTAGCAATCTGAGGTTTGAGTTCAGGAGATGTCTGTGGTCCTGGAAAAGCAAGTCTGATCATAGGGTTAGTCGCTTGGGCACAAAGGATACTAGGCTCATGAATGCCCTCAACGGGACCTGGTTGGTGTGATGAGAATCACATCAGCTATATAAAATCAATATAGTATGTGAAAGTCAAACTGTGTTCTTACTTTGTCACTACCAGTAATCAAGTGAGATTCTGGTCTGAGTTTGTGGGGCTCTTTAGTACTTGTATAATACAAATGACACTTCATAGGCATAACTGAGGGAATAATTTGGCCCTGCAATTAGGACTTGGTTCTACAATTCTGTTGATGTATGATAAGCCAGCAAATGCAGCTCCTTCTCCCATAGCTTGTTGACTGTGTGGGGTGAAAAGTAATAGCAAAACAAAAAACCCTTTTGTCACAGAAGCAAGCATTAGGATTCTGAATTGACTGAGGGAACAGGTTTTTTCAGTAAGGGTATGTCTACACTACCCCGCTAGTTCGAACTAGCGGGGTAATGTATGCATACCGCACTTGCTAATGAAGCCCGGGATTTGAATTTCCCGGGCTTCATTAGCATAAGCGGGGAGCCGCCATTTTTAAATCCCCGCTGCTTCGAACCCCGTGTAGCGCGGCTACACGGGGCTCGAACTAGGTAGTTCGGACTAGGGTCCTATTCCGAACTACCGTTACTCCTCGTGAAACGAGGTGTACCGGTAGTTCGGAATAGGCACCCTAGTCCGAACTACCTAGTTCGAGCCCCGTGTAGCCGCGCTACACGGGGTTCGAAGCAGCGGGGATTTAAAAATGGCGGCTCCCCGCTTATGCTAATGAAGCCCGGGAAATTCAAATCCCGGGCTTCATTAGCAAGTGCGGTATGCATACATTACCCTCCTAGTTCGAACTAGGAGGGTAGTGTAGACATACCCTAAGAAGGTCTCAAATCCATATTCACTTCTCAGAGTAGAACTTTGTTTTAAACATTCTTTTACATAGAGTGGTTAATTTAAGGATGCTAAAAAGAATCTGAATTAGAAACAGTTTAAACAGTGGGATAACACATATATAATATTCTATGAGATGTCTTCTTCACTGAATCCACTTTGCCTGAAACTCCTTTTTGAAGCTTTGGGTGATCCTATGACTAATATTTCTTATTGCAGATCAGAGGCATTTGGCAAACTTTCATGTCTATGTAGGAATGTTTTTTATATTCTGCTGAGAAGTAAACCAACTACTTCAAACGATAACCACCTCATCTTGTTCTCCAGTCTGATTCTCCTCTTGGGAAAATGCCGTCTAAATTTAAAAGCTGAGAAGGAATACAGTTCATGTTGAATTCAGAGTACACTGGCTGTACTACGGAAAGGTAAGATGTTCTAAAAATAGTGATTAGCCCCTCTTTTATATGATAACTTATATGAGATGGAGCACCTGACTGCAATTATGCAAAAGAATTATTCTCTGAGAATAGGTAAATTAAGAAATATAAAACAGACACGAAACTGGGAATATATAAAGGAGTGAAAAGCATCTGAAAGAGGAAACAGAACCAGACTATCAGACAGTAGATAAAACAATCTACTACCTTAAGACCCATCTAATTTAATATGACATCTACTGCTGCTGCCATAGAACTATTTCATATAACCATGAAACTAAGGTTTAACATTGAGGACTTTAGATGCTTTTATTACAAGAAGTCACTGAAGAACAATTTCTCTCATTAATGAGACAGCAAACAAGATATAAACCAAACCTTTCATATTGTCCCTGTGTGGGGTAGATGAGAAGACCATCTTAATTAGTTGGAAAGCAAGGACAAGTTCCTCTATTCAAGAAGGTTCACAGAAATTTCACAATCCGTAAACTGCAATGGTGGCCAGGGAGGACAGCTATACAGATCAAAGCTGTACAGGGAGAAGGATAGTTCAGTGGTTTCAGCATTGGCCTGCTAAACCCAGGGTTGTGAGTTCAATCCTTGCAGAAGCCATGGGGGGGGGGAGGAGTTGTCAGGGATGGTACTTGGTACTGCTGTGAGGGCAGAGGACTGGACTCAATGACCTTTCAAGGTCCCTTCCAGCTCTAGGAGATAGGCAATCTCCATTTATTTACATAGTGATCTATAGCTCCTTCTGCCAAGAGACAGACCTCATCATAGTCTAAATTGTGATGTGTGATTAAAAGGAGTATATAAAAAGCATCAAAGGTGAAGGACAAAGTTTCACTCAAAGATGAGCCACGCAAAGAAACTTGTTGATATCAGCATAGTGGAAGCATTCACCAAACAAGTTTTAAATAACCAATTACAAAATTATTTTTAGACTTTTTGTGTTACCCTGGCTTTTGTGGGTCACTATAATTATAACATCCTAAAATGCTTCATCTGTACAATCACAGATATCGAAGAGCCAGTATATCTCACAGCTAACATTCACATTTCATTTCCAAGACCAAAAAATAAAATACACCACCACAGATGAGCAAGCACCAACCATATTCTCCTGTAGGAACATGCATAGAGCTAGGTCTATGCCAAATACGAACACAAAAGAAATAGCTCCATAAGAGTCACTGGTAATAGAATGAGAATATGAATATGGAGAGGAGGATAAAATGTAATAATCCAGTTCACACTCAAGACACCAACATTCTAACACTAATGATTTTGCAAAGGACTTCAAAATCCCAAAGATTATGGAAAATGTGACTGAAAAAAGTTCCATTAAATTTGGATAGCCTTCATATTTTAGAAGTTTCAGGGGGTAGCCAAGTTAGTCTGTACAAGATAAACTTAAAAAAACAACAAATGGTCTGGTAGCACTTTATAGTCACTTTCAATCAAGTTGCAGGCCTAGACTTGGCATAGAAGCAGCACTGCTGGTTGATCTCACAACAGACAGATCAAATGCTCATGCTAATGCTGATAGTTCTTTTGAGAGCCTTCAAAGACATAGACAAAGAAGTGCTTCTCAGTCAGCTCCAAAACCTGGGGAAGTACAGAGGGAAAAAGCAGGAGAAAAAAAATTAAGGGGAACATATGTCAGTCTTTCTTCTATTATAAATGTTTGCCCTCTAGTGTGTGCATCTCATCAACTTCAGTTGGGTTTTACGGATGCAAGATATACCCATGTGTTATCTCCACTAGTGAGGTCAATAAACTGATAGAACTTTAATACACATTAGTCATGTTCTCTTATGCAAAAAATGTTTAATCTACAAAATCTCTTTTATCAGATAACTTCTTAAATGTTTAATTTGGTTTAGTTCTTATAGGTAAGTAAAATACTGAATTTTACTGTTCTCTCTTGAAGAGGACAGGTATGTATATATTTGTGATGTTTTAATGTATTTTATATTTTAATATACATTTTCTTTATAAAAAATATTGGAAAACTACTTTAAAATGTACAACTTGATGACCATTACTACACTTTTAATTATTTTAATATATTTAGACAAAATGTAAAGCAAATAACCCAGCTTACTGAGAGAAAAGAGGGATCCCTAAATTAACTGGGAAAGCCTAACAAAAAAGCACACTGTGCTCAGAACAATATTTCCAAATGTGCCTAATGCACTATATAAATTAACCTATTAAAGCCTTGGTCTAGAATCATTCTAAAATTGGTATCTTAATTGTTTCAGTTTCACGCTTCAGGGGGCGTTACATTTTATCTGTTAGATTTTCTAAATGCCAGCTCTATCGAGTTTTGAGTATTTACTCTTGCCCACTCAACAGACTTAGGTCACCAAGACAGAACTTATGCATAACAGTTGCTAAAATGAAATCTTAATTCTCTAATTATTCTCTTCTACTGCCAGACAGTTGGCTCAAAAATAATGTTTTGGCTCTGATCTCATGTGTTCCTTGTTCACCTGGAAGAACGAGACAAGATGATTTTAACCAGTGTTGTAAGAAAGTTATCATTAACTATAACAAAATAAAATGTAATATGTAATAGTAGGTGGTGAATGCATTACTCTTTACTTATCTAACTCCATATATTTTATCTAAATACAGAAAAGGAAGACAATTATGTACCATCAAACTAAACCAAGAGTAACAAGTTGTATTTGTGCTGCACAAACATATTTAAAAACTCATTATATTATTGGTGCATGGAAAAAGATATTAGAATACTTTCTCTGGCTAAAGTAATTGAGAATTCCACTACCAGTGATGTTCCAAATTGGTGTAGTGAGATGCAAAAAACCCATTAACAGGTAAGAAAACTCATTTCCTCATTCTCAGTACACCAATTTAGAATAGATACTTTCTGTCTAGTAATACCCTGACCGAAAGAAATCTTAAGTGACACAAAAAACAAAAAAACAAAAAAAAAAACACACAACACGTAAATGGGGGAAGGGCAAGAGGAGGAGAAACAATAACTTGCACAAGTAACATTGTCTTAGACTATGTCTACATTGCAGAGGTATCCCGGAAAAGCTCTGCCGTGTCCAAGAAACGTGCCTGCTTTTCTGAAAAAAATTCTGGAAAAGCAGATTCATTTTTCGGCATCCCTGTAAACCTTGTTCTACAAGGAAGAAAGGATGTTCTGAAAGAGGGTTTTTTTCTGACATTTGGCCCCATTTAGATGGGCCAAATGTTGGAAAAGCCTCTTTCAGAAGAAAAAAGTGGAAAAATATACGCAAATAGTGTTTCGCAATTTGTGCATCTTTTTCTGAGTCTTCCTTATATGTAGACGTAGCCCTAATCTCTGTATCCAAGACTACATTAACACAAGAATGTGTTCCCAAGCTATAGCTGTTTGAAACTGTTAACAGGGCTCTGACAGGTATCCTGCTTAACTTAACTACTAAGTGTCATTATTGGACATACCAGATAAAGAAATGGTCTAGATCTATGGAGCTTACAATTCAAATTACACCACTTTTCAATAAAAACCTTCTCTCTCTCTCTCTCTCCATACAATAGAACCTTTTACCTCTCAGGAAAAATGTTCTCTAGTCCCACCAGAAATTGGAGGCCTGCAACAAAGGTTCCTTCTGTGCAACATCTAAGATTATTTAGGAAGCTTGATACTCTAGCTTTAAGCCTTTGCAAAAAGTGAAATAACAGTGACAGATGTGGCATGTTCAGGCACTGTCGTCTCAAGATACTATTTCAGTGCCCTAATTTTATTATTAATTATTTTACAGCCATTCCTATGGTGTTAATCAGGATAGTATTCCAGCATCTTCATAAACTAATTCCACATCCAGGTGAGATAAAAGTTATCCATATTTTAGGGACAGGAAACTGAAGCACATATAGGTAAGACGATTTGCCAAAGATCACTCAGCAAGCCTGTTCTCACAAGATCTCATAAACTGAGTGATCAAGGTGACGGCAGACACATGTTACGCGAGCTTCACACAATTCTATTAAAAACCAAACATATACATATTAACTTACAATACAAAAACTTAATGGGAACTCTGAGGGAAACTCAGGGTTGAAGTTCGGTAGTGGAAAGGACTGCTGGAATAAGAGAGGGTGGCCAACACCTTACGTAAGTTCCCTGGGAGCTATAGAGAGATAATGGAGCAGGAAGTCTCACATATCTCTCTAGTCCACAGCAACAATCTGGGTTCTTGTGAACCCGAATGATTTTCTGTAAGAGACCACCAATGCTGCTGTCATATACATGATCTTTTCCTTACTTAGTAGACTATTAAATTATATTTGTGATTTGTGTCAAGTTGCACGGGGATGGAGAGTAGAAGATAATTAGTGCACAAAAACATTATTAAATTGTTTTTCATTCATTAACTAAATTTATACCAAATATACTGAATACAAAAGAAAAACGAACAGTAATCAAAACAGGTTTTGCATTTAATGCTGATTTATTAAGCAAACCCAGTATCTGTAGTTAGTAACTGAATTCAATGTTTCTGTATACTCTGTCCAGGGCTTTAGGATCAGTATCTTGCTTCTCACAACCTGTTTTTAGTCATAAATCGGAAGAAAACAAAATTTCCTTCTCTTTCCAATTCCCAAGCATTAGTTCACTGAAAGTTAAGAATTCAACTGAATTAGTTGAATAAAGTAAAATGAAAAAAAGTCTCTGTATCTGCAGAAGACTCTAGCTATAGCTAGCAAAAGCCAGTTTGCCATTTTAATAGACTCTGGTTCCTGGAGCTTAACCAGTGCCTGCCACCACTTTCATGATTTGAGTCTCTTTAAAACTTTGGCAATATACATGTCCTGCTTGAACATTGTTTTTTAATTTAATTTTACATTATCGTAGTAGATTATATTAAGTTTTGGTCTTGATATAGGTTGCCATAATTTCAAATTTATCTTATTTCTGTACTTAAAACAAATGTTTATAAAAATCTGTTTGTTTGTTTGAATCTATTATCCACTATAGCTCTAGTAGATGGTCTTAATTTAGCAAGATTTCTAGATCTAAAGAAGAAGGTCAAAAGGAAAAGTAGTAGACATGGAAAAAACAAGAAATCACTACACACCATATTTCCTCCTTAAGGATTCATGTGGAGAGGTTTTTATTTTATTACCTCAATTTCAGCCTTGGCTATAAGTCGATAGGATGGGGTGAGAAGTAGCTTTAAGTTCTTCCACCATAATATCCATTTCAGAGGGCCACACAACATTAAACTTGGATTTTAGAAAACTGGCCCACGCCTAACTGAAGTGTTCATTTTCTTACCTCTCCCTGGTTGGAGTAAACAGCAACATGTAGACATATTCTTTTATAAGCTGCAGAGGATGATGATAGTCCCTGCTTTTCTGTTCTTCCAAGGCCTGGAGGTGTTCACTACAAAACAAGGTACTTCAGGAAGCTGCTTCTATGAGGCTCCTTGAAAAGACAGGAAGAAACCAGACAGAGGGGATAGAAAGAAGAGAGCAAAAGCTGGCAGACATCAGAAAGTGGGGTCACTAATTAGGCCATTGGCTATCATTGGGATAAACAGAAGCCAGTTTAAAATAGTGTATTGGTGGTGTGAAGCTGTACACTGAAAAGTGTCTACTTATTCAAAGATTTCTTTTTAATGTGTTTGTATAAGAAGTTAATCTTGAAGATAATCACAGGACAAAATTATCTGTTTTACTTTTAATGAATTGTGCATAATGATTTTACAGAGGTGGAGGAGAGTGGGGGGGGAGGTGGAAGAGAACACATCAAATACATTCATCATTGCTAATAGGACTGTTGTCAATATGAAAAAAAAATTAAATGCCAAAAAAGGTTTCCCTCAAAGGATTCTGAAATAATGAAAACTGTAGACCTTAAAACAAAATATTTATTACCAAAGAACAATTAAAGTAAGTTTGTAAAAAACAAAATGCTGCAGTGGGATGTCAATCAGTAACACTGAGTTGACAACTGTTCTTTAATTAAATTTGAGACTGTTACCAATTAGTTAGTCTACAGCACTACAGGCTTCATGCTGCCTATGACTCAGTGCACTGACTCATCCAGTAAAACTTTTCTTACAGAAGAAACATGCAAGCACCCTAAGGAAGCAAGATCAAAAGAAAAGCAGGTTCACTGACCTTGTTAGCAAAAGCCTTGTGTTAAATTTAGATGACCAGAAGAATATAAATTCACTTTTTAATAAAGTTTAGTAGGAAGAGGCAATTTGAAAAGTATGGCTTTATATTTATTTAAAATAAGTAATTAATATTAAAAGGATTTAGTTTTAAATAAGCAAATGAAAAAAATCCAATCTGCTCTTAATCTGTACCAGGCCCTTTTTCCTCCCTTCCCTCCTTACCTACCACGCCAACATGGGCCCATTCTCTCCCCCCACACCCTGCCACGGCCTAACCTTAAACCCTAGTCTCCCGGATGAGGCCGCATCAGGTCCCGCTCTCCTCCCAGTCACCGGGGAAGAGGGCACTCCGAGGCTTTGCGTGCCCAGTGCTCTCCTCCTGGCTGCCAAGCACAGGAGAGGAGGGAGGTGTGGGGTGGCAGCCAGCACTGGGGAAAGGGGAGGGAGAGAGGGGCTGCAGGACGCCAGAGTGATGTGATGTTATTCTGTCATCCCGCAGGAAAAACTTTTTTATAGGTATAGTAAGAAAACAGTAACTTGCTGCCTATCATTTAATGCCTATGAATTCCTAATTTAACTGCAATTCACTGGAAGTGTTTAAATTTATAATTAAAGAGGTATTGTGGCTATTGTCACCCTTACTTCTGCACTGCTGCTGGTGGCAGCCCTACATTCAAAGCTGAGTAGTTGAAAAGCAGCAACTGCTGGCTGGGAGCCCTGGCACCTCTAGCCTTGACAGTTCATGGGAGCCCAGAAGTACTAGGGCTCAGCTCAGATACAAATGAAGCACTATTTACTGAATCTTAAGTTCTTATGATAATATCGGCTGCAACTAAGCTAGGATGCTGCCTGTTCTTCATTATTAGTGGAAATGGACCAAAAATGAATATGAGGGGGATCAAACATCAGAAAGTCAAACAAAGAAAATTAGCTTTTAGCTCCAACTGGACAGTGGATTTTTTTTATTACCCCCCCATAAATGCAAAACATTTTTGTTTAATATCCCAAACCACTTTGCTATAAGGACATCAACATGAGGCATCACTCTGAATCAAACACAGGAAACTTCAAAGTGACCTGCGAGGACAGCATTCATAGCAAGATGTGAAAAATCAATGCAAAACTAAATATCTGAAGTTTTTGTATTGCACTTCAATGTCATTAACACAATATCAGTGACTCTGCAGGAAAAAAATCAAGAGCTGCTTCTCTTTAGATAATGTTGGTCCTAGCTACTCCATAAAGTAATGCTGAGGAAGTGCTGGAAATGCTGAGGAAGCTTTTTTCTAGAAATAAAAAACAAAGATGGCATTGTGAACCATGTGAAGCAAGTTGCACTCTGATTACATGGCAGTGGGAAGACTGGAGGTAATCTACAAGGATTGTTTATCAGCACTGCTTTCTAACTTAAAACACAAACATGCCTCTTGCAGTGGATAAATCAAGTGATTTAAGTGACAGTGCTTAGCTATTACAGTTAGATTTCATGATGGTGAAATTTTAAGCAAGATTTTTTGTACTTAATACCATTAGAAAACAAAAACAGGAGAGATCATTTCTTAAAAGGTAGAAAGCTTTATGGAAAAAAACCACCAATTGTTTAGATCTGTAGAAAGCAAAAAATGCTTATTACAAACTAAGGTCCTTCCATGAAGGGCTTTTTCTCATGTTTGGCAGTGATACACTCTTCATTACATATGCTTCACTGCAACATTCTCCAAATTATGTGGTGCAGTAAGGTATCTGGGAACTTAAGAAAAGCAATGAGTATTGTGATGAGATTAGTGAACTACACATGCTCAACTTCCAGTTTGCAAGATTTTTTTGAAAAGCTCTTTTATAGGTCATTTCAGCTGTATACAGTGAGCTATTACAGCACAACAATGGTTCTCTGGTTAAGTAGTAGGCACATGTTATGAGAGGGTCTGCAAACTTCAAAAAGAAATACAAAATTGTTCAACTCACAAGATCAAAAAAGGCTTGCAAGTTCCTGGAATCTCAGAGGAATCTTAAAATCTTTCAGATAGACTAAACAGGAAAGATGTTACACTCTCACTGTATGTTATTGCTAAAGATGAAACACCAAGGAAAACTATGCAAGAATTCCTAAATTCCCAAAAATTCCTAATCAAAATATGATTCACATTTTAAAATGTAAGAGGATCTACTTTTTAAATTTGTTCACGATCCATTCGTTGTCTCTCCTGACCGACTTTGCCTGTCTGAAGCAAAGAACATTGATTCATCTGAGGAAGATGCATTTCCATTTGAAATTTAGAGAAGTGGGACTTCATGATTTTCGGTCTCACTATGCTGACCAGTTTCACAATAGCCAGGATCTAGACATCTATCTTCATAATCATCAGATCAACGTACTTCTATGAATTTGAACGATCATGAACGCTTAGTAAAAAACACTGCAATCGACTGACAGAGCATCTTTACTGCCTTGCTCTGACCTCCAATAAACCTTGCTTCACAAAGCCTACCAGAGATCATCAACATCATCTCTCCCATTAGACATTGCCACAAAACACAGATAATAATACTGATTTGCAAACTGCGTTAGAAGATACACAAATGCTTATGTTACAATAAATATCTGTATTTATCAACAGCTGAAGAGTTGTTTGCTTCCCCCCTTTAGTCTTCTGTGTAAATGGCATAAAATTCTCAAATAGGCCTGCAGGTAGATCTCACTGAGTATCACTTTGGTTATCACTTCAATTTCAGGTATGCTTCAAAGTAGAGAGCTGAACATTGGCATTTGGCTGCTCTACATGACAGACGGGCAATATTCAAACCAACATTTATAGCCTAATCTGAAATTACTTAGCTTTTAATGATTCTTTAATGAATTCTCACTCCTAAATCTTAGACTTCATACAAAACTGGCAAAGCTCCATAAACTCTTAATGTATTCTGACCCTTGAGAGTGGCAAGGTAGACTGTGAATCAGATGCTCTATTAGTTATCATGTGCCACTTCCTACAGAGTGCAAAATCTGCCCTCCAAATGCTAGTCAGTTCCTTCAACTGAAGAAACTGCCAAAAAACAAAGGTTAATTCAAGGCAGCCAAAAAAAAAAAAAAAAAAAAGAACCTCAGAGAAAACCCAGAACAAAAGAGAGACCAAACAAGTGTGACTGAAAAAAGGTGTCCCAAATAAATACTACTATGTATGTATGTATGAATTTCTGTACAGAGCTAGGTGGAAAAGATAAAGAAACAGAAGTGAACAGCATCTACCTTTCTTTATATAGTTCTATCAAATCATACTACTTACAGATCAATTTCAGCCAATACATTTTACTTAGCTAATATTTTTCTCAAATCTGTTAAATCTAATTACATACAGTTTATATTTACACAGAATGATTCAATCAGGTAGTTATTAAAATTCCATTTTGGAAACTAATTTTGTTAAAATTCCAATATCTAAATGACTTCAATAAGCCATCAGATTTTGTAAATTGTATTTGAGAAAAAACTATTCTCTCTTTCTCAAGTAAAAATCTATTCTTTCCTTAATTATAACAAGGGATGTGTATTATTAAAATTTAGTAGAAATATTACTAAGGATGAATTTAAAAAAAACAAATTGTTATTTAATATTTGGTGATAGCCAAACATGAAGATAATGTATATTTGATTTAAGTGAAGGGCAGTCTTGATTTCTAGGAATACAGTTAGCTGCTCTTCTCTAGATGCTGCTGCTTTATGAACTAAGAATGTTAACCAATATTCTCAATCAAGGGTACTTAAAGTCTAGCAACTAAACCCAGATTTAGATCTCTAAAATAAGTGACTTTTTTTTTGAGATGCTGAACACTCACAAATGCCACCAAAGTCAACTGAAGCAGGAAGTGCTCAAAGTCAAGTTAAAAATCAAGTTATTTACTTGGATTAGGTAACCTAATTCCAGGTACACAAATATGGATGTTTTGAACTTTTGATCCAAAGAGAGAATCAGATAATTTATAAATATAAAAAAGACCTCTTCTCTAAGTGAATCCCCTTGCATCACTTCTGTTTTGTATTGGTAGATTTCTATGGAAAACCCCATGAGCTCCTTATTTAGCCTCTCTCTGAATATCTCTAAACAATGAGCAAATTCTACAGTCTCCTGTGCTGTAAAAGTGGAATAATATGCAAAAAAGTCCAGGTGGATGTGTGTGTGTGTGTGTGTGTGTGTGTGTATATATATATATATATATATATATATATATATATATATAAACCCATTGTAGATACTATAATGGAATGGTGTTTTACTTCAATGGATTAGTGCACAAAACTACTGTAAATTAGCATATATAACTTGTGGGTTATACATGTTTTTACAACCCTCCCCCTGCGGGATATACATGTCTGCGGGGTATACAAGTTTATTTTTACTCACAAGCAGCTCTGCCCCATTAGAATTGGGTCAGCGCTACTCCGCTGCAGGGAGGGCCTGACGAGCTTCCAGCGCACCTGCGTTGTGCTCTCCATTCCCCCCGCTGGAGGAGGGTAGGTTGCATCTGAGCGCGAGTGCAGCTCCCCTCCTGCAGGCCGGCCAGCTTGCCTGAGCTGCGCTCTCCGTTCCCCCCGCTAGCAGAACAACAGATGGATGGAATGCAGGACCCGCGGGTTATACATGTCCGCGGGTAATCTAAGGGTTTTTTTTTTTTTTTTTTTTTTTTTTTTTTTTTTTACACAAAAAAGAAAAACCGCAGGTTATACACGAGTGCGGGTTATACACGGGTGTGGGTTATATACACTAAAGTACGGTAATTATGACAAGAAGCATTTTAATAACGGTCACCTGTTTTTCTTTGAACTTGTTGTCCTGAATAGTAACAATTAAAGTGTGTGTGTGTGTGAATGGATGTGTGTATTATTTTAAGAGATTGAAGTATACATTAGGAATGGAATTGTGTACTCCTGACTCAGACAAAATTACCATTAAAACCAGTTCTCAAGTATTAGTCACTCTACCATAAAAAAATAGAAATCTTGTAAATGTTAGAAGAGTTACTCACTATCCAACAGAACTGGAAAGCACAAGTCCTTCGTGAGGTGGCTTTAATTCCGTATAATAATTATGCTCCTATATTATATTTAAACCCCAGTACAAAATTAAAAATATGCAACAGTGCCAGTCTTTACAATGAAATTACATTTTTAGCAAAATGGGTAGAATTCATACAAATCACCATTAATTAGTAATCAAATATAGTGTAGCAGAACTATAAAGATAACTAAATGAATCTATGTTTAGATGCATCTATAGCAGATAATAGCAATAAGTGGATCAAAAGACCCTACTTTTATTAAAAAGGAGTTGAGAAAGCTGCACAAGAGTATTTTATACATATAGGATGTAACACAAAAGTAGGGAGCAATTTTGTCCCTCAATTTGAAAAAAACTAATACTAATATTAAGCCTCTTAATTTTCAAGTAAAATGCTATTTACATTGCAATAGTCATAAAAGCCATGAGATGAACAAGGAGAAATATCTTGAGGGAAAAAGATATACAGGTAATTGTCACTTAGTAAAGTACTCGTACTTGGGATTATACATGCAATCTTTCTGAGGAGACTGAAGGATTGTCAGGATACAAAGGATGGTCCATTGGTTAGAGCAGGGGTGGGCAAGAGGCAGCTAGCAGGCCAGATCTGGCCCACCAAGCCACCAGATCTGGCCCACGGCTGCCTCACTGGCATCCTTACTATAGAACAGGGGCAGTCACTTTAAAAAGCAGGCTGCTAATTGTTCTGCAGTCTGGGAAGGGAGGATAAAGCTTTGTGCACTGTACCCATCCCCTAGCAAAATACCCAAGCTCCCATTGGCCAGTTTCTGGTCAATAAGAGCTGAGAAATCTTGCTAAAGGCAAGGGCAGTGAATGAAGCCTCCTTACTCCCTCCCTCCCTCCCTGTGTTGGAGCAGAGCCACATGGAGCAGCTCATCCAGCACACAGGCAGGGAGTCTGCAGAGCTGCTGGCTGGGAGTTGCCTAGGTAAGCACCTCCCAGCAAGAGCCTGCCTCTGGCACCTCACCCCCCCTCTCTCCCCAGCTCCCTGCCTCAGGCCACCATCCAAACCCTCTGTATCCCCTCTTCGCACACCCTCAGGTCACAACTCCCTCCCAGACCCTGCAGCCCCTTCTATATCTCTCCCCCAGGCCAGAATCCTCTCCTCCACCCATAACCCCTCCTGGACCCTACACCCCAAATGCCTGCCCCAGATCATAACCCCCTCCTTCACCCAAACTCCCTCTTAGACCCCACACTCCCTCCTGCACCCCAATCCTCTATCCCAAGCTCCTTCCCCACCTGCCGTCCCAGACCCCACACTCCCTCCACACAAGTGCGACCTTTGACAAAATCTTGGAGTGCCTCCCCATTAAAAATTACTGCCCACCCTTGGGTTAGAGCAATAGCCTACGACTCAACAGAGCCCGATTCCTCTGTGACCTTGGACACAGTCTCTCTTTTCCTCGGGTTTCCCATCTTTAAAATGGGGAACAGTACTAGCCTACCTCAAGGGGCACTAAAAGTACAAATACATTAAGGTTATCATATGCTATGTTGCAAGTATCATATAAGAACCTAAGATGGACAGAAAGGAAAAAAATGGGGGGAGGTAGCTCCGAGTTAGCAGCAGCCCAGGACCTATTTTGCATGGACATGCATATCAGGTTTTATCCCTTGACAGATGCTATAAGGAGCTGATGACAATCTTGTTAGTTTTCCCAGTACAGGTAGAACTTCTCTAGTCCGGCATCGTCGGGACCTGATGGGTGCCGAACCAGAGAATTTACTTAACCATGGGAGGTTAATGTTGTCTAGCAGCATTATCAACACTTCCACTGCTTCCTGGGCTCTTAGACATTTAGGGGTACCATTCAGAACTAAATAACAGCACAGAACACTGAGAGCCAGGACTGGTGGCTGTAAACAAACTTTCTGGGACAGTGGGAAATTTGGTCACAACCATGATAATTGGACATTCTGCTACCTAAAATCATGCCGGACCGCAAATGTTGCCAGATCAGAGAGTGCTGGACTAGAGAGGTTCAATGTTTAGCACCATTATATGAAAAAAGCCTCTTGACACATGAGCTGTGCTGTGATTTGTTAGAGTTTAGGATGTAATAGTATAGATGATTAACCAATTAACTGATAAGCAAAAGCTTATAGGTTAGTGCCATAGACCCCACACATTCCCTGTCTCCCATTTCCAGTAAGCTTTTTAGCAGGCTGGCCAGCAACCCAGCTCAGTCCTGGCTCGTGCTGGGTTCAGGACCTATCCCCACTGCAGCTCTGGGTTTAAGGAACCAGGCAGGCAGGCAGCCAGGCTGAGTTCCAGCTTGTATCAGAGACAGCAGCACAGGGTGACAGGCAGCCAGTCCACAAGGGGAGCTGGTTTTTAAACTGGCTCCCCTGTCGGGGAAGTTCCTGCCTGGCACCTCACACTGCAGCCTGATACAGAGGCAGCAGCACAGAGTGGCAGTGGGTTCCTTGGGAGTGGGCCCCCTAGAATAGTCAAGTAATTGATAAGAATTGATGAGGTTAATCGACTATTCAATTAACCAATATATAACATCCCTAGTTAGTTACACCTATGTGGTATTTTCTGAAACAGAAAAGAAAGGGGAAAGTGTGGCTATCACTTGCACTCCTGGTATGAACTTAGAGCCCTGATCTATTCTCTACACTGGTGGAGACAGGGAAGACTGAATTATAGTTTGCAAACTAGAGCTCAAATATTTAACAAGCAACCTGAGCCAAAAAGGCTGACTAAATAAGGTACACAGTTCCAGAAAGGGAGGAAATGAGTAGCTACATATATTAATTATCAGCTTCCTGGGACCAGTCTCACTCAAGTTAAAATTTAAAGGGCTTAGATTACTTTCTGGTGAATTTTATTAGTTTTACCCAAGAGGTGCAAAGACTAATGCTATCACAACAGAGAGGAAGAGGGAGAGAACATGCAGCACTATTACAAGCTGAGTCACCCAAAACCATTGTATCTTGCTTTATTATAACACAGTGCCTTAAATAGGCTCCTGAAGCACTATCATCTGTTATATGATAGAGTGATAGCAGCAAGCTAACTTAGTATTACAGTAAAATGAAATCCAGTGCATCTGCAGTGTTCCCAAGTTCCCTTGTTATTCTCCAGCAGTAGCAGCTGCAGACTCCCTTTCTCTTCTACAGTAAAGAAAAATGTAGGAGTGATGCTGGTGAGAGATGCCATGTTGCTGTTGTCTAAGAGAGGAGTCAGACATGCCTGCTGCAACCATGTTGCAGGTGAGAATCAGAGGTGGCTACTGACATATCTCAGGGCTAGAAACTGGAACTGGAAGACCATTCCCTGTGCAGCTGCAGCTACCAGCCGGCTCTGTTCCTAACACCCTTTCAAGAGTCCTTCTTCAGTAGCAAGCAGGTTCTTGGAGCCCCACACAAAATAAACCCCGGAAGTGGACCCCTCTCTATACCCATGAAGGAGAGTCTTGCCCCTCTCACAAACTCAGAACTTGAATATTTTGTAACACTATGGATTTATTCCACATGCAAGTTTGAGGCAGTTACTCTGACAAGATGAAGCACAGAATGTAAAATTTCAGTGGTCCCAAATCAAAATATATTTAAAATGATTGTCACCAGAGTTCAGTATACCCATAGTTTTGTACTTGAGGGACTGCTCACTCTTGACCACTAAAGAGTTCGTATTTTGACCCCCTGTTTTCAAATGCTTATAACTTTCCAAAACAATTCTTCTGAGCTAAAAATATCTCCAGTTGGGTCTTTGCCACATTGGTTTGTTTTTTCTTTGCATTGTTTCATTGACATAAAGGCAACAATTAATACATTTTCTCCCATTCAACAAAATCATTATCACCTTTTCCCCTACATGTCTGTGAGCTGAAACTAATACACTGGGGTAGTCTCTCTAGAGGTCCCAGCTTTCTCCTAACTGGGCCCCTTCAATTTTCCAATGATTAGACTAATGTATACAATTCGTAACCTTAACTGATTTTGTCAGGAAAGCCCTGCATGGATACAAAGTTTACATCCATCAATGCTGCTTCCCAGGCATATAAATCTGTATCTGCAAAACTGAAGAGCTCTACCAGAAACTGCAGCAACAAGTCAGGCTACCGCTCCCAAGAGCCAGAGCTCCAAACCCGCAGTTCTTTGGGGTGACCGCATTGCCTCTAGTCCTGCTGTCCCTGGTCCCATTAGTAAGGTAAATGGCTAGCATGTTTCAGAAGAGGGAGACCTTTCCACACAGCTGTGTACATCTCCTGTTCAGGAGCGTGTGAACTGCTTGCATATTCTCCCTAGCAAGCCTGGCCTTGGGTGGTGAGGGCTACTTCTCTTCACAGAAAAAATCAGCATGCTGATGCAAACTTGCTGCCCAGTGTATCTGGAAGGCACAATGCTGGAACCATAGGTACCGTCTCCTAGTCATCCAGCATAAGGGTACTTGATCAGTAACTAATGTGAATTCATTCCTTAGGAGTCAGTAGGTTCTCTATCACCTACTTGACAGTCAGTGTTCCCTCTAAAATTTTCCATCCATGAGCAGAGTGAGTTTTGTCTTGTATACCAATACTGAGGTCATGTGCACCTGTTTGGATGTGTGCCTCCGTGGTACCCCCCAAGTTACTAACCAATATCATAAAGAATACTAAACCAGCCCTTTCCCAGTCACAAAGAATAAAAAGAGCTGTTTAAGTCAAAACTTACACCCAAGCATCCTTATTATTATGGCTGACCCTACATGCCAAAGTACTGTACCATGCCATCAGTTACAGATAAGGTAAAAAGACATCTCACTCACACCCTATCTGCAAAGTTGGAACAATAAGCTGTTTTTCTTAAAGACTTGTGCTGTGTTGCTACACAACACCAGTAATAAATAGTGGCACAAATCCCAAGCACCAATCATCAGAAGAAAGAATTCAGGTACTTTTGCCCCCAGCACCATCAATTTTGAGGCATCTCTATTCTTCCCCTCAACCAGCACATGGAGACTTCAGCTATGACTAATGGCTCAGCACAGTGGGGTTATGAAATGCACAGGGGATGAACCAGCAGGAGAAGGAGCAGGGAAGGGGGTATGTGTTTACCATGTTGTTTCCATTAACATTTGAGGGCCAGTTCAACACATTTTATGGATTACGTTTCAAAGCAGGGACTGGGCAGGACACAGAGGAGAGACAGAGACAGCAGGGTCCCTGCCCCCCAAGGAGCTTAGAACATCTGTTGCTTAGGATTATTTTTGCTACCAGGATCCCTCGCATCTCCCAGCTCTGAGCATTGGTCCACTTACTGACACTCTGGCCCTATGTCCCAATCTCCCTGGCCCTGGACCAAAGGATGAACTGCTAGCTGCTGTCTCTGGGGAGTGTCTGTGGCAGGGGGAAGCCAGGGGCAAGGCCAGAAGCTGGCAGCCCAATCTGGAGCAGGCAGCACCATATGAATGTGCTACCTCTGGAATATGGGCTGGGTGCTGGCTGCTCTCATCTGTCTCCGGTAGGCTGCGCAACACGAACTCCTTGGCTGCTGCCACGTCCCACTCCCAGAGTGGCATCTAGCGGCAGCACCCATAGGCAGACGGAACTGGAAACGGCTTCCTGCTGCAGCCCTGACAGCTCCGGCAGCTGGAGGCAGCTGCCAGCCGGAGCTACGGAAACAGCCGCTGCCTGCTATGTGGCTCTGGCCCCTGGCAGTCTTGTCTGAAAGGCTGCCGTCTGCTGCGTGACCCCACAGGTCCAGCCCCAGAGCAGCTGAGCTGCCGCTGTGCAGCCCTGCTGAGGTGGTGGACAGGCCTCACATTCTTGGTGTGCACTCACGCAGGCGCACATCTTAGAGGGAACACTGTTGAGAGCCAAGCATTCTTTCTCCATCATGAGCATAATCTCTCATGAGAAAAAAGTTTCTAGTTTGATGTACACTGTCTGGTAGTTTTTCACCATTTACCTTTAGGGAAAGGACTGTTTCAAGCCCTATCTTCGATGCATATGTTTGCAGTACAAATTCCTTCCATAAGTTTGGACTATACAACACTACATGATAGTAGAATATGCCACTGAGGTCTTGAAAGGCTTTTTCAGAGATGGACATCAATAAAACTCATCTTGGGGTAGAATCATTAGTTAGGTCATTTAGCAGGGCTGCTACAGTGCCAAATGCAGTATTAAGCAGTGGTAGTAGCAGGTTAGGCATATAAAACCCACACCTGCCTTTTGGTCGGGGTGTTGTATGGCTATAAAGAACACACTTTAACCACCAAAGGGTGAAGTTGCCCTCCACTGAATGACCCTTGTTTTCTTACTGCACATTTAGCAGGATTAGCTGTTAACCCCATTTCCCATAGCGATCAGAGGACAGTGGCCACTTTATCCAGATAGGAACCCCAATCCTTGCTAAAATGACTACATTGTCCAAGTACGCTGCAAGCACATTATGCAGTTGGAGTAATCTATCCATCTAACATTGGAAAGTACCAATTGCCAACCATGTAATCCACAGGGCATCATCTTAAAATGAAATAGACACAGTGGCACAGAAAAATACATCTCCCGAGAGCCTGAGTCAAAAGATCTACCACCCCTTTGTCAAATGCAGAGTCATGATGTGCAAGCTTTCTCCCCAACAAGCTAAGAGTTAATCCACCCATGGAATGGAATGGGCATCAAATTCTGAACCTGTGTTTACTTTTTTGAAATATATAAAGAAACCCAGTGAGCCATCCATCTTTAGAACCAGCCCAATAGGACTCCTTCAGTCATTCAGGGCATTCCTCTAATACCGTGAATTGTTACTCAATGGTGCACCATCAGTTTGTTGGGGATTGGTCAGATCCATTCCTATATTACTTTTACCAAGTTCCACATCTGGAGTATTGCATCCAATTCTGGGCCCCTCACTACAGAAAGGAGGTGGACTCATCGGAGAGGGTCCAGTGGAGGGCAACCAAAATGATTAGGGGGCTGGAGCACATGACATACGAGGAGACGCTGAGGGATTGGACTGGTTTAGTTCGAAGAAGAGAAGAGTGATAGCAGCCTGTAACTACCTAAAGAGAGGTTCCAAGGAGAATGGAGCAAGGCTGCTTTCTGTGGTGACAGATGGCAGAATGAAGAGCAAGGTTCTCAAGTTACAGTGGGGGAGGTCCAAGTTGGACATTAGGAAAAACTATTTCCCAAGGAGGGTGGGGAAGCACTGGAAATGGTTACCTTCGGAGGTGGTGGAATCTCTATCCCTACAGGTTTTTAAGTCCTGGCTTGACAAAGCCCTTTCTGGGTTGATTTAGTTGGGGTTGGTCCTGCTTTGGGCAGGGGGCTGGACTTGATGATTCTTGAGGTCTCTTCCAGCCCTAGGATTCGATGAACATTCACTATGAAAGCCATGCACTCTCTCTGCATTCCAAGTGCTGCTATGGTTCACTCGGTACAATCCTGCAAATTTAAGGCCTGCAAGCACATTTCACAAAACTACCCTATCCTAGGAGACTGCCTTGGTTACAACAATCTTGTGGCCCACTGAGATGGAAGGCCACTCATGCAGCCCACTCACTAGCCTTGCTTATCCATCCCTGATCTATAGATTCCATCTCTTCCAGAATTTTAAGGCAGGGCTGAGCAAAATACAGCCTGCAGGATGTATCCAGCCCACCAAACTGCTGGATCCAGCCTGTGGACACAGCAGTGCACCTCAGGCAGGCTCCGTGCTTGCCCCGCCTCCTCACACAGCTCAGAAAAGCAGTTGTGAGGCTTTGTTTGTCTTTGAACAGCGGTGAGTCTAAGGGAGAGGAGGTTTTGCATGCTGCCACCACCCCCAGCACAATCTCATTGGCCAGTTTTTGGCCAATGGGAGCTGCCTGTTTGGAGAACAAACAGCTCACAAAATACAGGTGATCTCCGCACTTACGACCTAATTGGTTCCTGGAGAACTATCGTAAGTCAAGCCGTTGTAAGTCGAACCCTTATTTCCCACAGGCGCAATGTTATAAATAGCACTTCCGTTCCTGGAAACCCATTTCATACCCTAAAAATACCAAAAATTGACTATGGAAAGGGAGGAAAACTAAACTAAATAGTTCAAATAATGCACAAAAATAACTAAAAAGTGAAGATCCATGTGGTGGAGATGTGCGTAGGTCAAGAAGCTGCTGCAGACTGGTGAGTCTGACTGACGGTGTGCATTTCCTGTTTTGGGAGAACGCGTGGAGTCCATGTCATACACTGTCATAAACGCGACCTGCAGACGTAAATTAGGGGAGGGTTTAGGAGCTATCTCGCATGAAAAAATAGTCGTGAATACAGGGGGTCGTGAGTCGGGGGTCACTTGTACCCCTTTTCCCCTCCCCTCTTTGTTTATTTTTTAAATACCTGACTCTTTTCTCTGTGGCTTTCATCTGTGAATGAATTTTCAGTGAACATACATTTTATTAGGAAGCACTATAAATATTGTTAACGACAAGCTGACTGACAAAGTTAGACAAAGGAGTGTCCATTCCTCTTTTTTATCAGATTTTTGATGTATTACTCACCCCTTATATTTTAGGAGATTGAAGGACATAAGTGGGGGGACAAGTTCCAAATATTAATAAGTAACTCTGGTATACTTTACACACACATATTAAACACAAAACACAGAGATTATAACCCTTGTGCTTATGAAGATAATCTTCAGAATGTTAATCAAGGCAAACCTGCACTGATTCAACAACCAAGATGACAAATAACAGCACTGAGTGAAGTTCCCCCATTCAGCTCAGTGAGATACAGACTCTGAATTTAAATTTAACATTTTACTGCTTGACACTTGTACTACACAACCCAGCTGGCCCACTGTCACTCAGTGTATCCTATTTATTTGCAAAGAACTAAAACTGCCGACTCTGAAAACTTTAAAACATCTGATATTCTTTCATGCTTCATATGCTTGATATACTTGCTATGGGTTTTAAAAGTGACAAAAAAATGTTTACACTTATGAGCTAACAATGGTGGAATTAGATAAAGCACATGGGATTTTGTAAATCTTCTATTAAATTTAGTTGAGCAGCAGTAACACTTCATTTTAACAACCCAATAAATCTTTCTGAATAAGTTCACGTTTTGCAATGATATCTTGTTCCTTTTGCAATTATATCTTGTTTTGCTTTGTGGGGGAATTCCTTTAAAAAAAACACACACAAACAAAGAAATCCACTGGCAGTTCCTGGGTGATTAACTGCACCTTTCTAAGATATAATAAATGCCAGATAAACTTATGTTATCTCCATCATTACAGAAAGAAGCCTTTATGTTCAGGGTAATGGTAGAAACATGGCATTTCCCCATTTCAATAGGAGTTTGTCAAGGCTGCATCTTATCACCATTATTGTTCAATATCAGTATTCATGGGTTAATGAATAAGCTTGTAGAAGCAGTTGTTGACAACACTACACTGAACACCATCCTATTTTGAGATCTCAGCTACATTAATAAAATAGTGAATCACCATAGGTGATAGCCAATCTAGTTGGGCAAGAAGCAGTATGCATTGGTATGGTTTTTAATCCCCAACTAAGTTCTTGGCCATTACCATTAAGCAGCCCACAATGCTGAATTACTAACAGTTTAATATTAACCTTTTTAGGGGGGGATATCAAACAGACGGCAACTGTCAAACATCTGGGCAAGCCCATATACAGTGCTGGATGATGCTCTAAATACGTGGACACTTATATAGCAGGCAGTTGCTCCGCATTTCTAGCCATTCAATGGCCTCTCTAGAGACATTGTGACATCAACCTTGATCTAAAGCTGTGAATCTATAGAATCATAATTATACCAGCTTTCTAGTAGAGCGGTGCTATGTGTGCTCTGAGGAGGAGTGGATTAATGTTTTCATTTTATCAAATGCTCAAGCAAACTGCTCCTATCAAAGCCGGTTTGGTCTTAGCAGCCATCTTGGTAAAGTCATATTACAGTAAAACGCCGATGGTCCGGCATCTGATGGTCCGGCACCCCTGATGGTCCGGCACCATCAGGAACCCGGAAGTGCTCCAGGCAGCCGGACCATTAGAGCTGCTCTGCCCCCAGCTTCCCCAATTCAGCCGCTGCTAAAACTGACCAGCGGCTGAATCGGGGAAGCCGGGGGCAGAGCAGCTGGGGTGCTGCCAGGTAGGTCCCGTAGCGCTGCCCCCCAGGGCTGCCGGACCAACCCGGCAGCACCCCAGCTGTCCCTGATTCAGCCACTGCTGAAACTGACCAGCAGCTGGCTCCAGGAAGCCCGGGGCAGAGCAGCTCTGCCTCGGGTTTCCTGGAGTCAGCCGCTGGTCAGTTTCAGCAGCGGCTGACTTGGGGACACCTGGGGCAGAGCAGCTGGGGTGCTGCTGGGTTGGTCCAGTAGCGCCGAGGAACGGTGCTGCGGGACCAATCCGGCAGCACCCCAGCTGCTCTGCCCCAGGCATCCGCAAGAGCAGCTGGGGTGCTGCCAGGTTGGTCTCGCAGCGCCAAGGGTCGGCGCTACTGGACCAACCCGGCAGCAATCCAGCTGCTCTGCCCCAGGCGTCCCAGATTCAGCGGCTGCTGAAACTGACCAGCAGCGGCTGAATCAGGGACGCCTGGGGCAGAGCCAGACTATCGGAACGGGAGGCTATGAGAGGTCTGGGGTGGCATCCACCCCACCCCAGACCCCTCATAGCCCCCCCCTTCCGATAGTCTGAAATATCTGATAATCCGGCACCCCCTGGGTCCTAAAGGTGCCGGATTATCGGAAGTTTACTGTATTAGAATTATAAACCAATGAACTGCAGAGCATGGTTTTCCAAGGAATGCCACTATATGGTCAAAAAACTCAGACAGTCAGATCTCTTAGAAAATTAGCTAGAGATCTAGCTGAGCTAGGGATGTAAAATCCTGGTTAAGTCAGTTAATATCTGACTTAATAAAAGAATCCTAGGACCTGCCATAATTATGTGTGTCACTTAGTTTAAGATATAAATTGAGCATACATCCTGCAGCCTACAAAAACAATTATTTCATCAAAACTTCATTAACTGAGAACATAGCTGAGCTCTATTGGGTCACTTTTGCTAAATTAAATTAATGAAGATTGCCTATCTCCTAGAACTGGAAGGGACCTTGAAAGGTCATCAAGTCCAATACCCTGCCTTCACAGCAGGACCAAGTACCATCCCTGACAATTTTTTCCCCAAATGGCCTCCTCCAGGATTGAACTCACCACCCTGAGTTTAGCAGGCTAATGCTCAAACCACTGAGCTATCCCTCCCCCATCAGGACTTGATATAGGAGCATACAAACATTTACTATAGTTTGATAAATAACTATAATTTGATTTTCTAGAGTAGAAAATGATAGAATCCTGTGATGGTAAACATAAAACCTCAATCTGAATTACAAATGAATGTAATATAGTAAAGGTCTTAGCAACACAAGTTGCAAAGAGTGTTTTTTATTTCGCTATCAAATAAATAATTTCCCTAGGACAATGCTTAGTGACAATCCAAATTTGGGTAAAATATATTTGAAAGTGCATGAAATCATATAACTCACCTGCCCTGGCTGGGGTGATAAAAAATTAACAACTTCTTTCACCATCACTGGTATGTGTGGTCTTCTACAGTCTTCATTATCTGCACTTAGATGTAACTTCTGAACTTCATGGTTATGCATTGTTTGTTCTTTAACTTCATATTCATAAGTTACTTCCAGCCTTTTTGCTGAAGAATGTATCTTTTTGGCCCAAATGTTTACATTCATTGAGCTAGTTTCTAAACGGGATGGAAGCAATTGTTTGTAGACTTGGCATAAATATCGAAACAGCGCCATACTGTCGTTAGGCCAGCCTGGAAAAACAATAAATATTGGAAATAATTTTAAAGTACATATCTTAAACAACAGATTGGAGAAGGAAGTGGAAATACAAAAAAGTAGTCACACATCCCAGGATACAAAATCCCAGAGACACACTACTTTGGCAGCAATTTAGATATTATAGGATCCATTAGATTCTCCGATGTTGGTCCCCTTTTAGGATTTCTTCAAGGCCCTACATCCAATATGCATGCTTCTAGGACCAGCCATTTAGCATAAGACATACTTGAATATGCAACCTGCAGTATGCCCTGCATGCTTTTATTCTATTATTTTATTCTCTTTGGCTGTGTCTAGACTGGCAAGTTTTTCCGCAAAAGCAGAGGATTTTGCAGAAAAACTTGCCAACTGTCTACACTGGCTGCTTGAATTTCCGGAAAAGCACTGACGATCTCATGTAAGATCATCAGTGCTTTTCCAGAAATACTATGCTGCTCCCGCTCGGGCAAAAGCCTTTTTCCGAAAGACTTTTGCGCAAAAGGGCCAGTGTAGACAGCACAGTACTGTTTTCCGCAAAAAAGCCCCGATCGCGAAAATGGTGATTGGGGCTTTTTTGCGGAAAATCGTGTCTAGATTGGCCACGGACGCTTTTCTGCAAAAAGTGCTTTTGCGGAAAAGCATCCTGCCAATCTATACGTGCTTTCCCGAAAATGCTTTTAACCAAAAAGTGTTCCGTTAAAAGCATTTTCGGAAAATCATGCCAGTGTAGACGTAGCCTTTAAGTATAATACTTTTCTTTCCTCTTTAGCCTATGACTCTGACTGTGGCATGACATATTGATATTAGTATTAAATAAAGTATTTTGGTAATATAAAGTAGACGTGATCAGAACTGAACAAAAAGCATACAAGTAAAGTGTTACCTTCCTTCACATGCTTTCAAACATCAGCACAATTAATTTTGAAGCACTCCCCGTAACCAGTTAAAATAAGCAAATGGGATCCAACTTAGATTTAATACGGTGATAAAATCATGTTATGGTCAATAAAAATATTTGTAGCACTGAACGATAATATCATGTAATCTAATTTCAGCCTTAAGTTCAAACATTGGGTGAGAAATGAAACAGACCATTTGTCTGTTCAAGAAGTTATTTACATCAGTTTCATATTGTCTGTTACCATAACATACACTTCTTTTATGGTAAGTCATACACAGACGATGACAAACCAATAAAAGTACACCTATCTTCTTTATTTTAGTAGTGGAGAGCTATATTCTTTTGGCCAGTGATTCTCCACCAACAGGCTGCTTGCAGCCCAGTCAGCCCATGTGATATCCTCAGAGCCATTAGGACAGCATATTTACTGTGTGGCTGCAGCCCATGTAACACATAGAGAGATGCATATGCTGCCTACAATGGTAAATAGTTTGAGAACCACTGTTTTAGGCTAATCTTTTCTTTTCATAAAGAATAAATTTGCTGTTAGCTGCAAAGAGGTTACAGGATCTTTACATTTGTTTAGCGAGCAAATACCGCAAAGTCTCACATTTCATATGTCTTCTTATGATCCAAAAAAAGAAAAAAAAAAAGACACAAAACCATCTGACAACATGCCACTGTATTTCTATCATTAATGGAGATGTCTAATCCCATGAAATAATTTTTATCTATTATATTTATCCAAGTCAACCCATCGTTCAGTCATCTTTATTGTTTTCCACAAAATGGAAACACACTGAACCATCATTTTAGGAATCTTATCTTCATTATAATGGCGGTTCCAATGGTTATATAGCTTTAAAAGATAAACAAATTAGGCAAGTTCTCTGTAACCAGACATGTTATTGTTTTCCAGAAACTGTTTAAGCTACTGATGGATCAAATTACATACAATATATTTATTAATAGCTATCATCAATTTGCTTATCACACCCTATAACTTCAGGACAAATAAGCACAAGTTATAATATTGGAGATAAAATGGTTGAAAGGGTTCTTGTCTCCTTTTTAAATGCAGAAGCATGCATCACATTATGGCCCTGATCCTGCATTGAGCTCTAAGTAGACTATTGCTCTCCCATATAGATCACTACAATATTAATAACCACTAGATTATCCTTAATCAGAAGTACTTTATATAGTCACATGAACCCGATAAGATGCTACGCATATATATTAATATAATCTCAGGAAAAATGTATTGGTGATATATTGACTAATTACTTCAAAGCAGTTTCATGTTAAGCAGCCTTTGTTTTGAAAAGCAAGTGTCACACCCCTTCTACTATTGGTACCAGTTAGTGTTTAGCTGTACTGTGGGGTAGAGTTTGCCAGCGAAAGCGTTGCCCTAATTTGTTACAATGCAACTAGGAGGAGGAGATGGAGCAGATGTGCTGTCTCCGGTGCAGAAGAGCGAATGAACCTGTGTCAAAGTTGAGCTAACACTTTGGGCTTGCGACACACCCCAAACCTGGGGCGGGGAGCTGGGCAGGTGCGGGTGTTGGGGGAGGAGGGATCAGAGCGTCATCCCACAGCGGGTGGGGAGAGCGCTCTAGCCACGGGGGACGAGGCAGGAGCACCCCGGGGGGCGTTAACTCTTTTGGTCTCTGGTTCTACTGTGCGTCCCTAACGAGGCTTCGAAGTCTCCAAGCCCGAGAGCCTTTGAGGACTGGCCGCGGGCCTCCCCGCTCCCCCTTCCAGCCGCGCTGCGCGGAGCAGAGACCGCCCCGGCCAGCTCCTGCTACCCCCCTACACAGGAGACTGTGGGAGCCCGCGGGGCCCAGTACTCACTGCAGATCACGTCGCTGCCGGGGAACGAGCGCACGGCCCGGCCTCCCTGTGCAACAAGGCATCGCTGCCTTCAGTTCCGCCTGCGTGTTGCTGCCGCGACGGCGGCCCCCACCTGCCTCAAGCAGGAACGGAGATCCCCTCAGGGACCAGGGCGGTGTAAACGCCCGGAGGGGAGTGTCCCCCCTCCCCCGAGAAACTGTCCAGGGTCTTCCCCAGCCGCCCCAGAGTCGTGTGTCCTCTCCACACCCCCAGTTGACTAGCCTCAAGCCAGCCTCGTCCACAACCCACATTCTGCCCTGGGCCCTAGCCCCGAGTACCCTCTATTCCTTCTCCGCCCAGACCACCATCTTCACTCATCCACCCCAGCTCCTCTGTGCACAGCCCGCTCCCGGCCATACACCAACACCCGACAGTGTGTATAAACATTAGCGCGCCCCTGGAAAGACACTACCCATCATCGCGCCTGCCAACTGCAGACAAACCCCGTTACACGCTTGTCAGCTGGGTTTTACTACCACTTCCTGTACACAACCCACACGCATACAAACGCACATGCATCATTCCCTCGTCTGCACTTCAACTCGCTAGTATCTCACGGGCATGAATACTCAGGCAACTGTTGCCTAAGTTTTAGAAGTCACTTCAGTATCTGCCAGTGGCAGGCATGTAAGATCTGCCCCGGTTAAAGTTTCGCACGGTTTGGGGTTTTATTATCTCGGACACATATTTGTCAGTAGCGACCTCACACCCCTCCACTTCAACTGCAGAGAAAAACATGTGTATACATTAAATGTAAACCAATCCAGTTCAGATATGTACTAGCCCCTTCTCACACACATCATCAATACCACCAACTTGTATACACACAGCCTAAACACACATATCCCAGTTGTACTACAGAAGTGCTAGTCACGACTTAATCATTAAGGCTGAATCCAGTTTTAGTCCAACCTCGTAATATTTTATGGGCATGATAAACTATTGCTCGTTTCCCAACCTCTGTTCTGATCTTTCTCTTGAATACATTTTGTTGCCAGAAGCAGCGCTTGCATCCATGCAAGGCACGTTGATCCATTGTTGCTTTTACACGAGTGTGACATGCTACCTGCTCTGTACACAACATATAGAAACAGCTGCATATAGATAGTGCAACAGATTATTCGTGAATAGCCGTTTGCCTTTTAAAGTGAATTGCGGTTGATTTCAACAACATTCACCAGTCCCCTTACAAAATGTGCTCAGCTTCCTTTGTGATTTATTCATACAAACGCAGTACAGCGTAGCATGCAGGCCCCTTGAGTATCAGGCGCACCCCCGCCGTGTGGGCTTGATACATCTTCACCCACTCACCCCTTTGCGCACGATGCTTTTCTCCTGCAATCTAGGACTGCAGGCCCGCCCGGTAGGACACCTGCCCGCTGCCGCCCACCCCCAGGCAGATCAGAGGACCCCGAGGGGGGTTCTCGGCGTTATATTCCGCGGTCTCACGGGCTCACAGCCTGCACGAACAAGCGCACTAAGCAGAAAGTCGCGAAGCACGTTTCCCTAGTGGCCTGGCGTGGCCCATCCTCCCCCCTTCCACTCCCGCACCTGGCCTGCAAGGGCTGAACTGACTGAGCCAGCCCGGATCAATCGATCCCCGCTCGGCTCGAAACCAATCCCGCTTGCCCTCGGCGCGGTCGCATGGGTGACGTCATGGCCGTGCGAGCCAATGAGGTGGCGAGGGGGAGGCGGGCCGCTTGTGTTTGAATTTGGTAGAGTGAGACCAGCGAACGAGGTGCCGGGCGGCGGGCGCGCCCCGCGCAGAGCGAGAAGCACCCCCCCCTCCCCCGCCGCCCAGGTGAGCGCGGCCCCTCATAGCCGCTACCTGACTGTCGGGGAGGAGGTGCCTGGGCCAAGCCGTGGGGTAGGAAGGAGGCGTCTGAACGAGCTCGAGCCGCCTCCGGGAGAGGGGCGACCGGGCTTTGTTACAGCTGAGCCGCTCTGCCTGGCGCCGCGGGCCAAGTCGAGCCGCGCCGCCCACGGGGCACCTGTGCGCAGGGCTGCGTGTCTGGGGAGGGACACGGGGAGTGTTTGTCTTGCTTATCGGAGGGCAGGACACCAGACCGCCGCCATAAACAGGCTGTGAATTAAAGGGACGTTGCCCGTTTAAAACTGATACTTGTGTTGAAAAACGCTTGCTTCCTGCGCGAGAGATGGTTCCGAAAGACAAGTCATTTGTTCCCAACTTATCTGAAAGCGGTTGAGTGCGACTACTTTCCTTCTTTCTCCTGCGTGATCACTCTCCCTTATCGCTTCTGTCGCTCGCGACAGACAGACGACATGCTTATTCTCAAATGCTGGTCTCCAGAGGAGCTCTGCAGAGGCATGGGGATCTGCAACATGGAGCGCTCTGTAAGATCAAGTCCAAAGATTTTTAAAAACAAAAACAAAGAGAAGTTGGAGGACTTCCTTTGTCTCCTTTGAAATTGTCTAGAATTCAAGTTACCGGTGTTCCTGTAAATCACGTTCGCCCCAAGACAATTAGAACTTTATATTGACTCCATCTTACATGTTTTTCTCCGGGTTCTGTTTATATTTAAGTAATTTAATGTTTGTACAAAGGAGAAATCAAGATCTTCATATTTTTGTGACTTGATATTTACTGGGGTTTTTTAAGCTCTTGAAACTAAGGTTAGGGTTGAATCTTCCCTGTAAACAAGGGATGTAAATACCACTTTAAAATTTTAACCAATGAACCGATATAACTTTAATTGCTTAACCAGAGTCCAGATAGATCACAGTGGGCAGCCAGGCTCCTCCAGCCCTGACCTGCCAAGTCCTTAGAAAAACAGTACTGTATCAATTTTCATTTGTATATTTATATTTATAGTCATACATGCTTAACTAAATTAAACAATGGCTTTGTGCCCTTTGGGTCTCCCTCATTAAGAGAAAAGTTACCATCGGGGAGTGGGTTAGTGGGGGGGGGGGGTCTCCCCAAACCTTTCTATGAATTTCATTATCATTGGCTTGAAATCACAAACTTTCAAGACTCAGAAAGGTAGAAGTGTTTGTCTGTAACTGAAAAAAAAAAAACATTTAAAAACGACTGGTTCTGCAGCACCTTAGAGACAAACAAAAAATGTAGATGGTATCGTGAGCTTTCATGGGCACAACCCACTTCAGAAGAATGGAGCAAGGGGTCCAGAGTTACAAATAAATAGTAGAAAAAGAGGGAATGGGGAAGGGGAATGTCAATTAGTGTCCCATGCTAAATGAGTCTAATAGAATGGGATGCAAGTGCCTGATTCTTAACTTTTGATGTCATTAGTCTATTGAATGTAGCGGCCTAGCCAGGTCAGGATCAAACCTTGATTAAAGGTGTCAAACTTGCAGATGAAGGGTTGTGCCCAGGAAGGTTCATGATACCATCTACATTTTTTGTTGGTCTCTAAGGTGCTGCAGGACAATTTGTTGTTTTTTCAACCTTTCAGGAATGGGCCAATATTTTAACTTGCAAGCTGTATTTTTAAACTGATGACATGTACAATTTTACATATGTACTGCTCAGTCAACATAGGCTCATTAGCATGTAGCGTATCTGTATCTACATCAGTCAGCACAGCATCGGACAGGAACATAGTTCAAGGGCCGAGCTTAAATCTGAGCTGTTTTTCAGTTCTCAAATTCGTTACTGTAAACTATCAAAACTTGAAAGAAAAACAAAACTTGTACTACATGGGAAAGGGGAGAAAATACTGCACTTTTTGAGGATAATAGTTCAGCAATATGATTCTTTTTAAGGAACTCCAGCAATATGATGAACTGCACAGCAGTGTTGTAATGTCTATATGTATGTGTATATAGATAAAGCTCTAAACTAGCATCTTGTCTGTTTGTAAGGTATGTGACTTTTTAACAATACATGGATTTTTCTGTACACTATATTTAAAGATTTGGATCCTAAGGTGGAAATTCAAGAGTATTATTCCTTAGATATCCTGAAAAGACAAGTGGCTCTAATTTGATCTTAAAAACATATGAAAAGTACTACTTAAGCCTTGACGAAATAACCTAAAAACATTAAAAATTAGGCTTGTGTGTTTTGTAGATTGTGTCTTGGGCCATGAGAAAAATTGCAAAGCTTCAGTCTAAACTAATCTCACAATTGTTATATTTTACAGATGAGATTTCGGTTACTTGGTCTGGAGAATTCTTGGTAGCAAAGAAGAACTAAACCAAAGCATCGTTATGTCTACTGCTACCCAGGAAGATATTTGCAATCATGTAAGAGTGGTGGTCCGTGTCCGTCCAGAGAATCAAAAAGAAAAAGATGGCAACTTTAGCAAAGTGCTTCATGTTGTAGACAAGCACATACTGGTCTTTGATCCAAAAGAAGAGGAAGTTAGTTTCTTTCACAAGAAGAAAGTAGGATATAGAGATATTAACAAGAAGAAAAACAAGGATCTCAAATTTGTATTTGATGCTGTTTTTGATGAAAATTCATCTCAATCAGAAGTTTTTGAACACACTACCAAAACTGTGCTTGATGGCTTTTTAAATGGATACAACTGTACAGGTAACTTTTCAGTTTGTCTCCATGAATTGACCAAATCATATTTAATTTCTAGAAGTCTCACTTAGATACTAACATTAATTTTGAACAGTTACAAGTTCATCACTAGCAGTCAGAGACAGGAGATTCACTATTTATTTTGTCTTTTTTTTTTTATATATAATCAGACAAAGGAGAAGACCTATTTTTTGTAAGAAATTTAATATTGGGATTATGATAGATTTAATAATTATTGCAGTGATGTATTACTCTATCTTTTTGAAAATTCAGTGCTTGCATATGGCGCAACAGGAGCAGGAAAGACGTACACAATGCTGGGCTCACCTAAAGAACCCGGAGTCATGTATCTAACCATGATGGACCTTTACAATTGCATGGATCAAATAAAAGAAGATAAATTGTGTACTGTTGCAGTTTCATACCTAGAGGTAAGCTAACAACTATATTTTGAGTACTGCTATCAATAAACAATATTTTCATATATTAAATACTGTGAAATCAGTCTCGGGAGCCTATTACAGAATGGCATAAACTGGGCTCTCAAGAGAGCTATCCTACTAGAGATGGCGCAGAATTGTGCTCAATAATAGGGAGATAATTATAGGATAAAGTCTTAAAATAGGCTGTTGCCCAGTAAGCAATTTTTCGAATGACTTCATTAACCACTCCAATGATCAGTTTTCTCCAAATTATTTAAATACACATGCTTATAAACACTGAGATTATGTGCAACAAAATTGAATTAGCTGATATTTAAGTGGGGCTCAGCCCTGAAGTTGTCTATGAATAGTGTGGAATAACTTGACTGTAATTCAGATTCATTTTCTTTTCTTTTGTTTGAGATTTTTTTTTATTTGAGTTTGCTACAGTAGTGCTTAAATTGAAAGGATTTCTCTGGTGGGACTCAGGCAACAAATATTTGAAAATAAGGACATTTCAACTGAAATGCATTGTCAGTGGTTTGTAGAATGAGTTATCTACTACTACCTCCTTCCATTGCTTGATTGTACTTGACCCTTTCTCCTCCATCTTCTTTCCATCAAAATGCTACTCTTGCACATGCTTTCTCACCATTGCTATCAAGAGATAGCTGTAGCAAATGAAAACAATATGATCTTTCAGTTTCTGCTAGAGCACAGAGAAGAAATGTGGGATCAGTGCATATGTGCTGCAAGGTTTCTGTATTAGACATAAACATGTCTGTCACTGAATTCTTTCCAAGTGCTTCGTGCTGCTGCCTCTAATATAGAAACTGGGATCTGGGAGGAGCACTGCCTGTCCTCTGCATGTAATCATTAAAAAATATGTATATTTGTAAACACATTTTAACGTCGCTAGTTATAATTTGATACACTTAACTCTGATAAATTGCACTCTACAGATGAGTATTCTCTCTGGGGAAAGAGAATTAGTTAAAACTTTTCTCCTACAGAATTAAGTTTGCTTTATTTAAAGACAATTGAACACACAATTATACGTGAAAGTAGAGCAAAATTATTCTTGCTTTAACCTTCTTAAAAACAATAGGATTTAATTTTAAAGTGTTTGTTTTTCTGGAGGTCTACAATGAACAGATCCGTGACCTGCTAGTAAATTCAGGACCATTGGCTGTCCGTGAAGATACCCAGAAAGGAGTAGTAGTTCAAGGATTAACATTGCATCAGGTATGTAAATAATACTTTTATCTTGCATAACACGATCATCTGAAGATGATCCATTCTAAAGCCATGTCTACACTACAAGCTTTGGTTAATGAGTGACACTGGCATAAAGCTTCCATCATTAGTAATCACATGCACAAGTGATACTTTGGGCTTCTTACACAAGTACTGTGCAAACTTGCCAGGAGTACTTGTGCCTGGTCACAGTGTGGTGCTCCATGGGTATGTGGTATGCAGCCAGCTGGTGCACTCTTTTTGAGAAGTTCGGGTAATGCATTTTGGGGCAGAAATGAATTGCACAGCATGAGTGGGAGCAAGGGATCAGCTTCCCAACATGTAATCCTCTCCCTATGGTAGCCTATGTTTTTGCACATGTGAAAAGAAACAAACCTTTTTTTTTTTTTTTTTTTTTTTTTTTTAATACAGACTTGGACACTAATTGTTCATTATACAGTGATTCTTTCTGTGCTAGATAATTGAACTGGTGGTGCAGTTTCACCAGTTCGCTTACCAACATAACTATTAATGGTGCCATCTGTTCCCACTAATGATGGTTTTTTGGTTTCATGCCCACTATAGTTTTGCCATACATTTGTTAGCACTGTTCTTTATTGCTGCAATTGCTCTATCTCCCAATCACAGTTCCCAGTCGAGCTGTGCCTGGAGCATTGTTTTCTGAATAATTTTGAAAGGGCTTCTCTTTTACTTCAGCTAACCTGAAATGTCTGCAGGGAAGTGCTGAAAGGCCACCTAAAGTTCACTAGTGTAGTGTAGACTTCTTGGAGTAGAAATGAGAGGACTGCACAGTTTGAAGCTTTTACACATGTGAACAGAGTTTACTAGTATATCCCATGGGCTAGTTTGCCTTCGTTATATTAACTGCTCTTTAGGGATGTGATAATGCGATCCAGGGGTGGGGAACCTGAGGCCCAGGGCCAGATGCAGCCCCAGTTTTTTTTGTCTGGCTCCTGAAGCTCAGGGTCCCCTCACCTCCTCTTCCCCCCCCTCCCCCCCCCGGCATTGGGGAGCCCATGCTGGCACTCCAGTCCCCCCGCTATCACTCATGGGATTGGAGCACACAATCTACTAGCCTGGGCCCCCCTAGGCTCTGGTCTGTGAGGGGAATGTAGGGAGTGTCTTTCTCCTCAGTGAGGGGCCACAGTAAAGGTTTTTTACTTGTGTGTGGCCCCTGACGGACTTTTCTCTGGGTCAGTGGCCCTGACTCAGTTTCCCCACCACCTGATGTAGTCAATTAATAAGCAAAAGTTTATAGATTAATGCTATAGACGATACACATGTCTGTCCTGTCTGTCTGTCGTCTCTTCCATCCCCCAACCACCACCAGCCCGCTGTTAGTAAATTTTTTAGCAGGCTGGCCAGTAGCCTGGATCAGTCCTGGCTGGCACCAGGTCCAAGACCTACCACTGTTGAGGCTCTGCATTTAAAGTGTATTAGGAGTTAGGCAGGCAGTCAGCCCAGCTCAGTTCCAGCTTGTGCTGGGTCTTGGAGCTCAGACCCCTCCTTCCCCAGACAAGGGCTACTGCCACCCCGCACTGCTGCCTCTGCATCTGAGGCAGCAGCATGGGGCAACAGGCAGCTGGTCCGAGAGGGGAGCTGTATTTTTAAACTAGCTTCCCTTGTGTACCAGCTCCTGCCTGCCACCCCATGCTGCTGCCTCTGCTGCAGAGGCAGCAACGTGGAGTGGCAGGGTGCAACTCAGGAGTGGGGCCAAAGCGCACTGGCTGTCGGCCCCACCCCGGGTACTATAGAATAGTTGAGTAACTGATAAGAATTCATGAGGTTACTCGACTGTTGAGTTAATCAATACTTAACATCCCTTCTGCTACTATAGCTCAACTCTTTTATATTTTTGAGGGCTATGAACTTTAAACAAATAAACTTTGCACAGAAAAACAGCCCTGTAGAAAACTCTGAATCTTTGAGGAGCTGAAAATAGAGGTTAAGGGCCTCAATATATCTCTAAGTGTAGTGTGCTTTGAGACGCACTGTTTTGTGTGGACTACGGGAAGAGAAATTACAGAATAATTATAATTATTATGCCTAATGATGCTGACCCAGGGGCACATTGGTGTTGATTACCATGAGAAATTGGCATTTTCAGCATATGTCACCAATTCAAATTTGTTTTACTCCAAGGCAACCTACTTTGTTGGGAAATCAAGTAATTTCCCCTATTTCCACTTTTGAAAACCTCACCATCCTCCAATCTAACCAGCCTACTAGGATTTAACTATCCAAAGTATACCCACATTTCTTGACTTGTATTCCCTTGCCAGGGTTGCAGGTATAGTAATTGTTGGCTTGTAAGGAGACCCACATAGAAATTACTAACCATGAGCATAAAGCTCCCTCCCCCACCAAAAAAAAACCCAACCTGTTACCAATTAATGAATGAAGGTGATGAGTCTTCAGCAGTCTGACACATGATGGAATAAAAGAATGTGGTGTTGTCCAATGAATGACAATAGGGATTATTTTCTTTATTTTACAATGGATCCATTGTAAACTCAATGGATATAAGCAAAGATCTAGACATGATGATGATGTATGAAAATATATATATTTTTTCATGGAATATATATATTCCTGTGGCCCATTTGGGGTTCTATGTGTGGCTCATGGGAGATTTTGTTTACTGTTGCCCATGCACAGAATAGTCGGACTCCACTGCTTTCCCTCCATATAGTCTTTTTCCCCTGCTGGTATTAGTGACACATGCATAAAGCAAGGGTATGTGAAGTGCACATTGATTGCACACAACATTGACTGTAAGAGCTGTGCATTCCCTCTGCAGCCAATCAAAGCGCTGCTACGTGTCAATCAGCATGACCTGCCAATTTCAGGTATGCAAGCGCAGTTAGTAAAACTACTTTATGCTGGGAAACTGTCTTGGTTATTACCATTATGCAGCCCACCTAAATGAAAGGGTCACTAATGTGATTCATTCACTAGCCTAGGTTACCATAACTGGTACAGATAGATATACACACACGGTGCCCATTCCAGAAACATACCGGAGTCCAGAGTATAATCTTTGGTGCCCTTTTTGTACACCAAGCGGTGGAAAATGGCATTGAAACTGGGCCCACAAATGCCTGGCAATCAACATCCATACTTATGCGATAAGGTTCATTTTACAAATTACTCTGTCAAAGGGCAGCAGGTAGCCTTTAGGCTTAACTTTCTAGTTTGCTTATATCTCTTATGGGTTTCTTTATTTCTTTGTGTTTGATTGTTTTATGGGTTTTCATTAAGATAGTTTGGCTGTGACGCAAGAGATTACAGGCGACATCCTGTATGTTGAGCTAAGGCAGCGTTAGCATACATAGGTCCCAGAAACTTTCACCCTGATAGCAAAGTTGTCTCACATCTTCAGACCTTTCACTTAGGTGATAAGCTGAAGCATAAGTTCCATGTGTTAAAGCAGGTTGATGTAGGGTGTTTACTAACCACAACTTGCAACAAACCAAAATAACCAGAAATAACAAATGTGAAACCAGTGCCCTTGAGTGGTTGGGTAACCAATTAACATAACATAAAATAAGTTGAGATCACTGATGTACTAACCTCTAAGAAAACACTCCATTGTTAGGTAGGTGAAAAAATACAAATAAGGAAAAGGTGAAAATTCCCCTGCTGAATATTCATCAAGCAATAGTGTCAGTACAAAGTATAGAAGTGGCATTCTAGTCTAGGTGCAGTAGGAAGAGAGAGAGAGTCCTTCAGAGGTACCAGAATGATGGCCACTGGTGGTGCTGGGAAAAAGGAGGAACAGGTAGATAATGGCTAATACTTCTGGTTGTGGGTGTGTGTAAGTACAGATGTACATTCTGTAGTATATCTATCTTACTAATGGTTTTTTTTGTGACTGCTAATCATATAAATAACTATATTTGTAAATATAGATGTTCCTATAAGTGAGAGTTGCAATTGTGCACATCGTGGGTCCCATCTGTATAATCATATGGAATAAGAATCTGTCAACCCAAACATCCCCAGGGATAACTGGGGTTAAGTCATCTCTATAGTTAATACACAATCTAAAGATAGAGCAACACCAGGCAATGCAGCAGTAAAATCTTGTTGGATGGTTTGTTTGCTTGAATCAAGGTTAGTCCAACAATGACTGAGTTGTCTCTGCATCACTGGGAATGTTTTTGTGTATGGATGCAAAATGTTATCACTGAATTGAGGAGACCACTTGATAGCTTACACATCAATTTTTACAATAGAAACAAGGCTGATGAGACACTTGCAGAGCCAGGAATAAAATTGAAGAGTTGTATAGGGTGCAGTTGGTCATGCTTACACCCAAGGTTCCCTGACATTTCTTATAAGATTCTTTTTTCAGTTGCTTCTAACTTTGTCAAACTTTAACTATCTAGGTTGAAATTTTCCATGCTGGGTATCTGCCAGAGGCTTAATTACTTTTGAAAACTTCATCAAAAATGGGTTAGCTCTTAGTCAGTTTCAAGTTAAAGGAAAATATGAAACTCTAGTAGTTTGTTTGAGAAGCTTGAGCATATATGTGCTTTGGAGTAGGGACTTGAAATCTGGGCCGTGGGGGCGTCTCCCTGGTGCCTCGGATATGCGTTTTCTACCATCCCTTGATCAGATTTGAACAGACTATGACCCTCTAAAAATCTACGTTTTCACAGACTCGGGGGATGACAGAGTTTGACAGCTAGATTTTTTTTTTTTTTTTTTTTTTTTTTTTTTTTTTTGAGATTGTATCTATACTGAAATATGCTTCAGCCTCGGGGTTCACAGACTGAGTAGGATTTTTCCCTGCAATTGCTCCTCCTTGAGTCTGCTGTGGTCAGGCACAGGAACTAAGGCTTTGTCTACACTGCAGTGTTTTTGCGCAAGAAGCTTTTTGCGGAAGAGACCTTCTGCAAAAACTTGTTGCGCAAAAGCATTTCCACACTGCTAAAGCAATATGCTTTTGTGCAAGAGAGCGTCCGCACTGCATAGATGCTCTTGCGCAAGAAAGTTCTGATAGCTGTTCACAGAATGGCCGTCAGAGCACCTGTGCTTTTTGTGATAGGCTCTTTTTGCACAAGAAACCCCTGTTGAGCGTCCACGCGCACCTTTTTGCGCAAGAACTCTTGCACAAGAAGCAGTTATGCCTCATAGAAGGAGGTATACCTGCACCGCAAAAGGCCCTCTGTTCTGTCAATTTATTGTAGATTTTCTTGCTCAAAAACACTCTTGAGGTGTGGATGCTCCACGGGTTTTTGCACAAAAACCCTGTAGTGTAGACATAGCCTAAGAGTGAAGATACTACTACTTCTCTGCATTGGGCCCAACCAATTGTAGGATTAGGAGAACACAGCCAGCCTACAGTAGTCAGGGGTTAAGAGCTGGGTTTAGGGATGGACAGGTTTAGGGGTGACTGAGATGAGACAGACTGGTAAGGTCAGGAACTAACAGGGTAAAGGATGTGTGGAGATGGGACGAGAAAGGTATGTGATTACTTCAGAGCCATCTCCTTGGAAGATGGAATAGAATCTAGGGTTCCTGAGTCTAATATCTATGCTGTCTGCACATAGCTACAAAATCCATAGGTACTATTAGGGATGTAAAGGATTAACCAGTTATCCAGTAGCTGTCAGCTTTACCAGCATGCTTACTGGGGTAGCCAGCGAGCTGGAGCAGCCTGCAGTTTGGTGTGACTGGCATGGCATCTACCTGCCCAGGGTGTGGCCAGCCTGGTCCAAACAACCCACAGTGCAGTGGGCTTGGCCCGGCCTGGCTGAAGCAACCCGTGGTGGGACCAACCATTCTAGAGAAGCCCCTTTTCTGCGGTATCCTGGTTAACCAGTTACACATAAGTTTAACCCGTTAAAAACTGGGATTTTACATCCCTAGGTACAATGTGTGCCTTGTGTCCCTCTCATGACTAACCTATACAAAGGATGACAACCTAGTTCAGGTTGAACCTCTCTAATCTGGCACTCTTGGGTCCACCAACATTTGTGGTCTGGCATGATTTTAGTTAGTCGGGTGTCCACTGGTGGGTGTGGCCAATTTTCCTGCTGTCCCATAAAGTTTGTTTACAGCCACCAGTTTGGTTCGCTGTTCTGTGCTGTTATCTAGCTCTCACTTACCCCCTAAATGTCTTCTAAGAGCTTAGTAAGCAGTGGAAGTATTGGTAATGCTGGTAGACAATATTGACCAGTGGTTCAGCATTAGTTCAGCAACTTTGGTATCTGACCAGAGAGGTTCAACCTGTCAATAGAATCTCAGAGTTACGTGGACCCGTCTACCGTCCCCTTCCCTTGGAACCTCTTACAGAGGCAGTGGGGGGTAGGCAGGAGCCAGTGCTGGGGCAGGGAGCCAGTTTAAAAGCCGCCTATCTCCTGCCTCCTGTGCTGCTGCCTCTGAATGGAGCAGGGGGAGGGAGGAGTAGCTACCGCAAAACATCTTCTGTATTGGCATGTAGGAGCCAGTCTACACAGGGAGCTGTATCAGAGGCAGCAGCACAGGCTGGCACAGGGCTCCCCAGAAGTGGTCCGGGAGCACACTGACTGCCAGCCCCACCCTAGAGGACTATCAGATAGTTGTGTAAACTGCTAAAATTTGATGTGGTTACAAAACTATTCAGTTACGTGCTATCTAACATTCCTGTACTCTATATGCTTTTTTTGTCTGTGCAGCTGCATGATTGTGTACTCGTACAGGCAGTCCCCAGGTTACGTACAAGATAGGGACTGTAGGTTTGTTCTTAAGTTGAATTTGTATGTAAGTCGGAACTGGCATCCAAATTCAGCCGCTGTTGAAACTGACCAGCAGCGGCTGAATCGGACAAGCCTGGGGCAGAGCAGCTGGGGTGCTGCTGGGTTGGTCCAGTATCGCCGCACCTCGGCGCTGTGGGACCAACCCGGCAGCCCCCCATCTGCTCTACCCCAGGCATCGGCGAGAAAAGCCTGGTCTGCGGGGGGGGGGGGGGGGGCGCACTAGCTGCACCCCCCCCCCCCCCCCCCAGCAGATCAGGGAGACGCGGAGCGGCTTTCTTGCCGCGGAGGACACGGGTGGCGGGATCGCCGCAGCGCGTCTCGGCGGTCTGCTCGGGGGGGGGGGGGGGTGCGGCTAGTGCGGGGTTCCCTCACACCGTTCGTAAGTAGGGATCCGACATAAGTCCGATCCACATAACCCGGGAACTGCCTATAATTCCAAATGAGGCATGTGGTTGACAGTTAAGTTCATAACTCTGGTTTTTGCAACTAAGGTTCTATAGCAGTGGTTATCAACCAGTAGATCAGGATTTACCAGTAGATCTTGGAGCCTCTGACAGGTGATCCTGACTGGTTTGGCCAGGAAGCTATCCAGCACTGGCACTTCAGTTGCCCCCCCACCAACTGTCATGCTACTCCTCCCTTCTGCCTTGGAGCTGCACCCCTGGGAGCCTCCTGTTAGCTGTGCAGGGTGTGGGAGGGAGAAGGGGGGGGGCGCTGATGTCACGGTAGCCCTCCTCCCCCCATTTCTGTACCTTATCTCCACACAGTGAGAAGGGGATGATGGGAGTTTGGCAATGCAATTCTCTCATTCACACTGGGTGTGTTTCTGTCATTCTCACTGTCCTTTCCCCTCATCTCCCGACCCAGCACATACATTGGGGGGTTGTTGTTACTTCTGTTACTGCTTGCAAAGTGGGTTGTTTTAGGTTTTTGACTGGTCTGTGCATTTCGTCATTTTCCTTTGTCTTACGCTTACATTTAATTCTTTAAGCAGTGAGTTCTAAAATGCCCAACCTGTCGTGACTGGAGTGCTTATCCCTATGGTAATTGCTGCTCCTGGAAGTGGCTGGCATGTCCCTGCACTCCCCCGAGAAAGGCAGAGCAGTGGTCTTCACACTGATCAATAACAGGAAACCGTGTGCCGTAGAAGCTGTGGGCTCAGTGTCTATAGATGAAGTCCAGCACGTGGTGCCATGGAGCCATTGCTGTCCATGCCAGCTGTTTTCAGGGGTGGTGTGGGGCCAGAGCAGGAGTAAGCCTGCCTTAATTCCACTGCTCCACCGCCCATAAGCCATCTCAGTTAAGTGGTTCCCAGCCAGAGCCTCAAAAAAGGAGCAAGAAGGAAGTGGGGGAAGGGTATTTGGGTTTGAGGTAGATCTTGCATTCCTCTTAAATTGAAAAAGTGATCTTGTGGTTAAAATGGTGGGAGACCTCTGTTCTGTGGTATTGCTATTAGGAATATTAAATATCATTTAATTTAATAGTCAAGTAACCTCATTAATTCTTATCAGTTAGTGGACTATTCTGAAGTCTCTGTGGGTGGGACTGGCAGCAGCACAGGGTGCCAGGCGGGAGCTAGTCCGCAAGTGGTGCCAGTTTAAAAACCAGCTCCTCTTGTGGACCAGCTGCTTGTTGCCCTGTGCTACTGTGTCTGATAGAGGTAACAGTGAGAGGTGGCAGCAACCCATATCTGGGAGGGTGGGTTTGAGCTCCCAGAACCGGCACGAACTGCTTGCCTGCCTGCCTGGCTCATAATATACAGCAGAGCCACAGCAGGGGTAGGTTCTGGACCCAGCATGAGCCAGAACTGACCTGGACGGCTGGCCAACCTGCTAGAAAATGTACTGGTTTGGGGGGAATGTGTGTAGTTCATAGCATTAACCAATAAGCTTTTGCTTATTGGTTAATCAGCTACACTATTACATCCCTAATTGCTATAATTAACTCTGCTGTCTTAAGTGGCAGAGGTCTGAGCTGCAGGTCTAACCATTCTCAGGTGAGAATTACCTATGTGGGAGTCAAGATGGTTAATGGAATTTCTGTTTAAGAAATTATGTACAAAAACGAATGCTAGTGAGATTTCCCTTGTAAGCTTAGTGCATGCCTGTTGTGTATATGCTTTATGATTGTCTTTACATGATCCCATACTTTTCCACAGGACCCCTGCCTAGTTCTTTTAAGTGAATGGATTGAGTGAGTAGTTAATCAATATTTTTATTTGCCTCGTTCTTAAGTGTATGGCCTTGGGCCTTGTTCGTCTGTGTGCTATTCAAACCATGCTTTGAATGCAGAATTAATTTCTTCAAGGGCTTTCCTATCACATTCATTCAGGAAAGTATCTGAGTGTTTCTTAGACCTCAGGGGAATAATAAAGATAAATTAAAATGGCATAGTCTCTTTTTATGTATAGGGAACCAATGTATGGATACTTCAGCATCAAACATATATGGCTCACTTTGGGTGGCCAATTTAAGATTCTGTCTGATTTCCCCACCCTCCCATTCGGAGAGCTTATAGTGCATTTGTTCAGAGCATAGCTGTCACTGGTTTCAGTTGCATCTGTGATTGCTTAACATGTCTCTAAATCTCCCCCAATATCTCAAGTCGGAAAACCTAGAAAATGGGGAACACTGAATTTGTGAAAAGTTTGATTTAAGTGACTTGCCAAGTATCCCATAGGAGCTCTATGGCAGATGCAGGGTTTGAACAAAGTTTTCAGGGTGGCATTGAAACCATAGGCATGTCCTTTTTCTTCCTGTAGTTTCCTCCCTGATTCTCTAACCCTTCCCCCTCTCTCCCCCCCCCACCCCCCCAGTTTCTGCAGCAGATGAGGGGGGATACTAGAGCCAACAGGCTCATTCATTTGATTCATTCAAATGCCTAGATTCATTTCTTGCTGCCATGAATGAAGCAAGATCCTCTTGAAAAAAATAGTATGTGAGCCTATAATTAAAGACCTTATCATAATACATATGCAGAAAGGACTGAAATTAGGTCACATGGGAACCCTTAAAATTGGCACGTTCTAATTTTTTGAGAAATTGTCTTTGCAGCTGTAACTTTCCTTAATGTATTTCTGTGTTTGTAATGAGATCTGTCGATCTCAAACTGTGGGACACGTCCCCTTTGGGGACACAAAGGAACTTTGGGAGTGGGATGTGCAGTCAGGACTGGGCCAGCCTTCACAGGGTATGGGAGAGTACTACAAGTTCCACCTCCCAACTCTGCCTTCAGCCCAAGCTCTTCTGCTGAGGAAGCCTTGGCTGTGCAGTAATGGAAGAGTGGACAAATTCCCCTAATGACAAGACTGGAGAAGTTTGTCTGCATCTGTAAACTTACTCTGTTTTTATTAAAATAGATATACAGTACTTATGTTTCAGAAATTCAAAGGTTTTCTCTTCCTTAAGAAAAAGCTTTCTTATAAGTGACTTGGTTTCAAAAAGAAAATTTCTGTGTGTGTGCATGCAGGCATGCCCACTTCAAGTAATTCCTGTTAGGGTGAATTTTAAGCACATTAATTATTTACCAACTGTATGTACAGTCTGTTCTCTAATTAAATCTTATAAAAATTATTAATTTGTAGCCTAAATGTGCAGAGGAGATCCTTCAGATGCTGGATTATGGAAACAAAAATAGAACACAGCACCCCACTGATGTGAATGCCTCCTCTTCTCGGTCTCATGCTGTCTTTCAGGTAAGCAAGTTTAGTGCTGATATCTGAGACTTAATGAGCTTGGGAGAATTTAATTTTTAAGGTAGTTAAGCTTCAAAATGGCTGACTGGTAATCTTGTTTTATTAGCTTGGGTAAGAGGACAGAAGTACTGTTTTTACTGTTTTCAGTTTATTTGCTTTTAAGTTTATTTTAACTTGGTCTATATTGTCTAGTTTGCAACATTTTGGGGTATAGTTTGTGCAACACATTATTTTAAAAAAATAAGAGTTTCATTGTTCATTTTTCCTCCCATGACTCCTTCAAAGAAAGTTCCTCGGGGATAGATTGTCTATACATTTGAAACATAGCTTGAAGCTTCCGCGATGCTTTAAGGAACTGATATGAGAAAACAAACAAACACAAACAAACACATGCCCACACCAAAAAGCATAAAATATGCAATACTGATAAATCATGTCTGAATGCAAACAAGTGAGGTAAAAGTAAGTTACTGCATTTGACAAAAACATTAACGCTTAACATGACTTCGTGCCCGTGTATGCTTCCCCCACTTGCTTAGCAAGTACCTCGTTGTTAAATGTTACTTTAAAATTGCCTGAATTGGTGAATACATTTTTTTTTTTTTTTTTGTTCTTCAACAAGGCAGATTATTGTGGTACTTCCTGTCTTTTCCAAAAAACATTCTGGATTCTGTTGATGCCCTTGAGCAATCGGTGGTGAAAAGTATCACCGAAGTATGTGTGCATAAAGTAAATTGACTTTTTTAACAAATACGCATTTTTAAGCATAAAAAGTTAAATCATTTGGGAGTCTCTGTAAATGGGATAGTTCAACACTGTGGAAGCACCACTAAGTTAAAATTGATTCACGGCATCAGTTTAAGCGGCGAGGAGTCCTGTGGCACCTTGTAGACTAACTTCCACTACATGCATCTGAAGAAGTGGGTCTTTGCCCACGAAAGCTTATGCTCCAACACTTCAGTTAGTCTATAAGGTGCCACAGGACTCCTCGCCGCTTTTGCAGATTCAAACTAACACAGTTACCCCTCTGATACTTGACATCAGTTTAAAGATAGACTTAAGTTGTCTAAAGCCAGTGTGCTTCAATTTCTTTGAACTTGGTATACCTCAGGAGTTTATGGAGTAGGACTAATGACCCACATCTGGAATAGTTTGAGTTGGGTTCCAGTAATATAAGCACGGCAGGTGGGGAGGGAATAACCATTTAAGAATGTTTCTAGGTAGCTTTTTGCCCAGAGTTAGAGATCAAATTGCTGATCCGATGCAAGTCCAAAAGATCTTGGTGCATGAAACACACTAATTCTTTGGGGAACTAGGGATATGAATGACTAGCTGATAAGCAAATGCTTATTGGTTAGTCGACTAGTCATTTCTTCCCCCCCCCCCCCCCACCACCGCCTTGCTGCCTCTATCAGAAAGAGGCAGCAAGTGGGGGAGGGAGGCAGGGAGAGGAGGCACTTCAAAGCAGCAGTGCTGCTTGGGGCCAGACCCTGGGCTTCATGCGGTGCTGCTGCTTTTAAACACCGCATGAAGCTTGTGACCAGATGGAATGTCCCCGGGCTGCATGTATCCTTTCAAAGTGGCAGCGCCGCATGGAGCCCGGGATCAGCTGCGGATTCCCCTGCTGACTCTAGGCTCTGTGCAATGCTGCCGCTTTGAACCGCCGCATGGAGCCTGATGCTGGGCTCCCCGCAGTATTTCAAAGCAGCAGCGCCGCATGGAGCCGCGGTTCGTAGGGGAGTCCCCAGCTGACCTCCATGCGAAACACCGAAGGGAGCACGGAGCCAGTGGGGGACTGCTTGAGTCCCCTGCAAACCCCATGTTCCCTGCAGCGCTTTCACCTTTGAAGTGTAGCCACAATCCTAGGGCCGTTGCAACACTTCAAAGGTGGAGGTGCCCTATCATCTAATCAAAATTTAACATCCCTATGGGGGACTCAAATTGAGAACAGTTGAAGAAAATTAAGCTCTTAGGGTATGTCTACACTACCACCCTAGTTCGAACCGAGACCCTCCTCCAGTGTGGGCTCGACGCCACCGGAACCACCTTTGGCACTAGTCCAGGCCTCTTCGGCACCATTTAGGCCTCTCAAAGAAGCCTCAGCGCCGACCTTGGCAACTCGCGGTGACTCAGCCCCAACAAAAACCTCAGCATCAACCACTAAGCCAGCATCCTAGAAAACATCTTGTGTGGCACCGCGAGCTCGGCATCGGGCTCGATGTCACCACCTTCCATTCTATCATCACCAGTGGAAGAGACCATTCACAAACCTCCCTCAGCACAGGTGGCACCTGACCGAGGACCGGTGGCACTGGGGGTTTACAGCAGAGACTATCATTCCTGCCCTGCCACTAGAGTTCCATCCCTGACACCGTCATTGATCCGCAGTTCTCTGGGCCTTATCAGGTCTCCTCTGTGTTTTTGCAACATAGTGTTCTGGAGGGATGAGAACCGCAGGAGTGTTCGCTTCACAGCACTCCTCTCCCACTGGATCGTGGGCTGCATGTGGGCGTGATTGTGGGCTGCATGTGGGTGTGCCAGCTTTGAAATGTACAAGAGTCCCCAGTGGAGGTTCTTGTGCATTTCAAAGCAGAAGTGCATTGATGGAGCCTGGGGTCAGTGGGGGACTCAATCCCCTGCTGAACCTGGGCTCCAAGCTGCGCTGCAGCTTTGAAATGCCACGCGGGACCCTGCGTCAGCTGGGGACCCCCCCCCCCCCCAGCTGACCCTGGGCTCCATGTGGCGCTGCCACTTTGAAATGGCATGCAAAGCCCCTTCCACCACCTGATCTCCACACACCAGATACCACACCCCAACCCTAAGCCCACTCCTGCCCAGACTCTGCACCCTACCCCAACCTTCTGCCCTGAGCCTCCTCCCAAACCCCTTGGCCCCTGCCTCCTGCACTGCAAATACCTCCTCTCCAGCTGCAGCCCCAGCCAGAGTCCTCATCCCCTCCAACCTTGAGACCTCTCAGCCCCACTCCTGCCACAGATTGTCCATGTGCAGAATGATTTGTGTGATGTACACTTACATAGAGATGATTTGTCGCATATTATTCCTATATTGGTTAGGGATGTGAACCATAACTGAGCGATGCTTACCGGGTACTAGTTAACAGGTACCCAGGAGCAGCCCTACAGTGGTTAGGCTGGCAGCAGAAGTCTTCCCCTGCACGAGGGGGCAGGGGAAGGCAGCAGTGGCAGCCCAGCGTATGGGGAGGGTGGGAGTAGGATCCCACTTAATCAGTTAACAGGTTAAACCTACGGTCTTGCAGTCCTAATATTGGTGCACATCACAAAATGTATTCCACCCATGGACATAAAAAATTAGAGGGAACACTTCCTCCCCTTCATTGTAAAACACAACTAGGAACATTATTCCACTGCAACATTATTATCCTACACTTCAGGCACTACATGTGAGTCAGGTTATAGGAGGTGGGGTAGTATATCGGTCTCAGTTCAGGAAAGCTGTTACCTTAACAGCGTAATGACCACACAGTTCTTTTATAAGCAACCATGTGTTCTTCAGGTGAAAGCATTACAGCAAAAACCTATTAAACAATAAAAGAACCTAAACACATGTAAAAAAGGGTACCGGAGGTCACCCTAACTCCAATATTAGGCTCTGGTAAGTGTCAGTCCTTCAGATCCCACAGCAAGGTTCTTCGGAATCATGAATATTTCAGTCTAACTTTTACACAGCTTGCGCCTTTAAATGTGGGGTTATTTCAGCTGGTGGTCTACAGACAAAGTCTTCCCCTTCAAGGTGTAGCATCAATATTCTGGGTTTTTGCATATCGTGAGACGGGGAACTTGTATTCACTCCCTAAGATATTACCCAGGAAATTTCACACTTTTGTGCCACTTGTTTGTTTGGTATGCTCAATATATTCCTTTGCAACTCTAGGTCTCTCTTCTGAAACATACCACTCTGGCCCATGATACTCTTTTCTCTGAAAACATACTTAGTGTGCAGTGACAGTCAAAAAAGCAAACAATGTTAGGAATCATTCTCTATCCTTTTTTTAACGAGAAAATATCTTATTGCCTCTATGTAAATCCATTGTACGCCCACATCTTGAATACTGCATACGGATATGGTCGCCTTATCTCAAAATAGATATACTAGCATTGGAAAAGGTTCAGAAAAGGGCAACAAAAATTATTAGGGGTTTGGAACAGGTCCTATTTAATACAGTAGATCCCAAAGACAGTTAAGTTTAATTCAATAAGGTCTCCTAAGGATAATGCCATTGTGTCAGCTATGTCAATTTTCTGCAATAGAAACATTTGTGTATGAGGAAATGAAGACTTAAGGGGGATGAATTTTTTACTGGAAGGATGTGCCGGAGGTCTGTGGATTTGTTGGTGTGTGTGGTGAGGGTTTTCTTGTTTTTGTTTTTTAGAGGGGGATTAGGGGTTAGGAAACTGGTCCAATCTTCTGCATGAGGGAGATTACCTGTACCACAGCCTAAATGATTACTATTTCCTACCAACAATGTATGCTTTCCTATTAAAAAAGAACAGCTTGGAAATTCTATGGCAATAAACCCAACCCTTTAATGGAGAGTTATGGTTGCTTGATTGTATGTCATCCCTTTCCAGAACTGAGTTGAGGAAAAACTCAACCAGCAAGTACATAAGCAACTTTAACTTCGACTTGTTTCACCAATGCCTTAATTTACCCCATTAACATACAAAGTTTTAGTATTACCTGTTCTGTTCATTCCCCCTGGGGCACCTGGCATTGGCCACTCTCAGAAAATAGGACACTGGGTGAGATGGAGCTTTGGTCTGACCTCATATGGCTGTTCTTACATAGGATTACGTGCAACCTTATGAAAGAAGAAAAAAGAAAAGTTGTCTCTATCAACTTCTCTTTACTCTCTTCAAGTAGTTCCTCAGTATGCACTGCATGAACTTGTATTGACATTGACTCAGCAGAAGATAGAGGGAAAGTGGCATGGTGCCTTTTCCCTTTTGTCCTTTAATAATGTTAGATGGAATCCTGTGGAGGGTCAGCCACAAAATCTTTAGAAGGAGGTGAGGTAACGGGCTGTTTTTTTGTTTTATTTTTTATTGAACCAACATCTTCCTGAAAACTTTTTATCAATTTGGTGATAATTTTGCAGTAATATGTATGGTCTGTTTAAAATTAACTTAAAGGAATTTGTTTTATTTAAAGAAGCCTTAAGCTGTATTCTGTTGTTTTGACTACCTCAAACAGAAATGTCTGAATCTGGAAATGCCCCTTCTTTGCTTAGCAAACAAAAAATGTCACTGCTAAACACAGAAGTGGTATTTCCAGATTTAAATGTTTCTGCTTGAGGTAAACTGCCATAGTAGCTGTCTAGATGGAAATTGCAGCTCAATTAACTCAGTAAGTACAGTGACTTGAGTCAAACTATTTCAACATGAGCGAAAGTGGAAGACTAAGTGACCGAAATCATAGGTATTTTGAGAAAATGTAAGTAGATGGCAAAGAGTCTTCAATGCAAAAATTTGTAAAGGGAGTGGGAAAACAGACCATATTAAGACCCACTTTACAAAAAGCAATTGAAAGAACAGACACCACAAATACTGACTTTGGTTAACCATATGCAAATATTAGAATATGAATCAGGATGAAAGTATTGATAACATTTCATTGCCACTTTTATGTACAATCTAAAGAAAGTCCAAAAAAAGAAAGTTGGTCAAAGACTGGGAAGAAAGTGTCATGTTTTGAGTTTTTTTCCCAACCATAAATGGACATGCTTTAATAAAAAACTCCAGAACTGGGGAAGAAAAAAGACTAGAAATTTACAGAGGGTTTTTTTTCTGCCTGTAATATTTCAGTTGAGCATCCAACTGTCAATCAACAGTCAGCTATCAAAGTCTAGGTTACAAAGCACCCACTGGAAAGGATGACAGGTGTACTGTTGGATGTGGTTACTGAAGTTTGAAGGTGGAAGACAGTAACAAATTACATGGGAAAGCATTACATTAATGCCAAATCTATTGAGGAATGTGTATAATGATCCAATGATAAATAACTGCACATAATGGAAAACTGTGGTTTGTGTCAGCAGTTGATACCGAAGGCAATAAGATTAGAAAGTACTGTGGTATGCTGGCAACAGAAGTCAAGACACTAGGAAATGAGCTGTACAATAGCTTTTAAGAACTACTTAACGGACAATGAGAGAGAGAGAGAGAGATGCAGAAGGATGAGAAATGGTTTGAAACAAGATGGTAACACTTTGCTTATGTATGGATGTGCATCACTTTGGCTAAATCTCCTTGAACAAGACCTTACACCAAGTGATTTGAACAGGGTTGTAGATTTACCAAAGTATTTTTATAATCACCATCTGCCTGGAACCTCATAAAAGAATTCCAAGCTTCTGTAAAACCTCCATTTCTAGTGACACGCGATGGAACAATCAAATGACTTGCCTAGACATATATGTTAAAAATCAGCCACACTATCTTCTGATTGTGAATGAACCATGAACGTCAATCTTCCCTGTCCCTTCCCCTCACCCCCTGGGGCTGGCGCGCAGAGGAGTGAGGTGTCTCAGTTGGGGGCCACATCAGTGAGAGTTGGAGGTTTGGGGAGGAGTTTTTTTTGCTTCTCACTTGTGTGGTCCCCAACTGATTTTTCTGTGTCAGTGACCCCCATCCCAGAAAAGGTTCCCCACCCCTGCCATAAATAAAGAAAACATTGAAACCTTTTGTGTTGGACATAATGTTTTGCTTGGTTTAAAATTAAATTTGATAAACTTATGAGTTAAAATGCTTAATCTGCTTGGTTTAATTTAAATTATTATTCTCCCCAGCTGCAGCACTAGCAAAATGGCTCTGGTGTAATTATGTAATTAACAGTGAGTTTCCATTAGCAACTAATAGTCCGTGTAAAGTTTTGCATTGCCACAGGTGGCACGCCACTTCTGAAAGGTTGCTGACCCCTGTACTAAACCAAATCCAGAGGGATACATCAGTAATTGCTGTTGTGTACAAAGTATAGTTAGATCTAATAATCAATTAAGTGCTTGCACCACACAAGGCAGAAGTTTCATGAAATTACTTTTGTAATTACTCCATGTTGGTAACCTTCTTCATTCAAAATATGCAGGAAAGAGACTATCTGTTGAGCAGGAAGAAATTGCTGCTCATTCACTTCGATATGCCATCAAAGAAAACGGTTTGCCTTTAATACGGGAGAAATCTGAAGAATGCTGTTATTCCATCTGAGTTTATAGAAGCGGTGTTGCAATTGCATGATTGTCTGGCAAGCATAGAACAAATGTTTTAAAACTTGGCATACATCCATTCAGAACTGAAGTATAAACTCAATGTATCCATGTGAAGGGGTGTTTTAGGCCCTCTGGAATTCCCCACTGTCCTACACCCTGTACCGGAAAAAAGGCTGGAAACTGAGGTCCTCCCTTCAGCCTAGAGAAGCTACGAGGGAGGCAGCCAGTCAGAGCCTAGACTGCCTAGGCACTGCAGGGCCTGTAGAACTTGGGTCCTGGCTGCAACCAAAGAAGGAATAATGCTGTTCTTGACTGGCTGAGGAAGCTGCAGCAGCTGGACAGAGCATTCAAAGTCTGGGAGACTCCAGAGTTACAGACTCACAATAGAAATTCTGCTGAAGCAAGGGTGGGATTGAAAAGCTCTCTAGACACATGGCCTGGGTGAGAGAGCACCTTGATGAGAAGAGCCAGAGACTTGTTAGCTCACCAGATGAATCCTAGAACTGGAAGAGACTTCAAGGGATCAAGTCCAGTCCCTTTTGCTCATGGCAGGACCAAGCACCATCTGTAGATCATCCCTGACAGATGTTTGTCTAACCTGTTTTTTAATATCTCCAATGACAGAGATTCCCACAACCTCCATAGACAATTTTATTCCAGTGCTTAACCACCCTGCCAAGAAATGTTTCCTAATGTCCAACCTAAACTTTAAGGTATAAGTGACTAACATTTTAACTGAAAAGCAGAGGTGGCTGGATCTGCTCCCAGGGAGGAGGCTTTACTAGGGCAGTGAAGGCTTCTTCTCGGGAGTGGGGGACAGTACGGGCTGATGGGGCTTTGCTGCAGGCTCTGTAGTATAAAGCTAAGCTTTATACTTCAGCGCATGTAACTGCTGGGACTTTCTCTAACTTAAACCTCCCATGGGTTTAAGCCCATTGCTTCTTGTCCTGTCATCAGGGTTTAGGAGAATCATTTTTCTCTCTCCTTGTTACACCCTTTTTAAGTACTTGAAAGGGCCTGTGAGAGAACCTTGAAATAACAGGGCAGAGAGGTTACTCAAGGAGACCTGGCAAGACCCTGCTGTCACGTGGAACTGGCCAAGGACTCAAAGAGCTGTTGGAACGAAGTGGGATGCAGCACTGGACAGTAGTAAAGGAAACAGGTGGCTTATAGTCATAGGCTCCCTAGGTTGTCTCATGTTTCCCCACAGACAAAGTGGGGAGGAGGCAACAAGTTTTGTTTGGAGCCTGAGATTGGCTTTAAATGGCCCAAGAGATGGGACTGAGGACTTTGGGAGGGGCCCACCTTTTCTCGCTTTGTTTCATGTACACCTCGCTTGTGGCTCAGCTGGAGGGCTGAGTTACAGGAAACGCATCTGAAAGAAAAACTATGGGCACAGAGCACTGAAAACCACTGTGCATGGCATGCATCTAGCCAGCAGAAGGCACTTACGAGTGGCAAGCGGCCATGCCTTTTCAATCCACATCAAAATCAGTCCCCGCTGCAGAATTCTGCTGGGCCAAGGAGATGTGGCTGGGTAGTTGGCAACTCTGCATGCTTCTGATTGCTTAGTACTTCAGGCCTACAATTCTGCATTATTGTCATTCTCTTACAATGTTTTCAACATGACATCACTTCCTTGAGTAATAACGAAAATATTTAGTAAACATTCTAAGTATTCAGTGTCATCATTACTTGTATTAGAATTACACCCACTACCGTCTTCCACTTTTTGTACTATCTTTTGTACAATCTGGTCAACTCTTTCAAACTTGTCCCAATTTCAGTAGGCAAGAATAAGGCCATGTGTTCACCAGCTACTAAAGAATGGTTTGATCTAGCCAGAAATGTCCACGTTTTCCTGCTCAGGGAGTATAGCCTCCATAAATGACACGTCTACTATGGACATATGTTTGGATTATCTTTTTTAGTAGAGTTTATAATCAACAGCTCAAGATGTTTATAAAGTCTGTGTTGTACAAGTGAAGTGAATCACAGATTCCATTGATGGGTAATGCCCATTGCATCCAGTTCTTCTCAAGGGACAAGCAAGACTTGAAATCACTGACTGTCTTTCTTTGGACTTGGATCAGAAATTCTTCTGTGAATGCCCTCTGATATTGTTGATGGAGGACATCTTTCTGAAAGTGAATTGATATTTACCCAAGGTGCTGTCCATTGCTCCGGCATGACAGCTTGCAGTTCCTTCCTGACCTCCAATAATTGATTTTGGACCTGTAAGTACTGCTTTCTGGTTTACTTGAATCTCACATTTGAAGTGTTTCCACCCATGTCAGAAACTTTTTGGATCTGCAACTAGTATTTTGGATTGTTGAAACCATTAGAGCAGGTCTACATTTTAAAAAGCTGCAGTGGTGCAAAAAATGAGTACGGGATCTTTTGGAAAAAGGGTTTTTGTTTTTTTCCTCAAAAGATCCACGTCTAGATGGTGCTTTCACTTTCAAAAAACCCTTTTTCGAAAAAGCGTTTGGATGCCATTATGCAAATGAAGTGCAGGATATTTAAATCCCTGCTTCATTTGCACTTTCAATTTGCCTGGTTTATATCCCTCTTTTGACAGAGGGATGCAGTTTAGACAGAGTGTAAGTTTCCAATAAGGGGAAATACTGCAGAGGAGGCATCAAAAGCAAAGGAAGTTACTAACATGCAGTTGTAGTTCTTAGTGTTGCCTATTGTAGCGTATTCATGATCCCCGTTTTCTCAGACACCTGAGTTAAGTATTCCTTGAATTAGCACGAGGAACCGAAAGGATTTGGTTTCCCTTCCTTTTTTTATACCCTTAGAATCCCAAGAGTGTGCTGTCTTTTTGGAAGAGACATTACATTTAAAATGACAATTGTATTGTATCTCTCTATATATTAAAAACAAAATTCCTGTAGGATAACAAAGTGATGTCATTGTGTCACCAGCGTTGCTTTGCCCCCAGCTAGAGTTTCGCTCCAGGCAGCTCCTCTGGCCCCCGCCCCTCTACGGTGCTCTGGGAAAGTGGCAGACGTGGCCTCCTCAGTGCTTTTCACACGTCTGCTGTATATGGTGCTCCCTTCACCTCTCACCCAATCCCTGGGGCAGCAACAGATCCATGCCTGCCTTCTGGGGGATTTTTAAATGTCTGCAGCAAGGTGGCTCAAGGTATGAGCCCTCACTCCCCCACGCTGAGACCCCGCATCCCTATCCCCAACCTCATCACTCACCCATTCCACCGAGATCCTGTAGCTCCAGGCTCTTCATTCATATCCCCCAAGCTAAGACCCCCCCCACATCCCCAGCCCACTCCTGCACCCTTCCCTCTGGTCAAATATCTACCCCCCAGCCCGCTTATGCCTCCTCCCCTGCTGGCCAGACACTTACCTCCAGCTCACTCCTGCACGCTCCCCCTTGGCCAGACACCTACCCCCAGAAAAAGGGGGATTTGTGAGCATAGTTGTTACACTCTGTGGCCATGAAAGCTGCCAGAGAGAGGGGGGACTGGCAATGGTAGCAAGCATGGATCACAGCCCCCTAGTTATAAGATGGAAAAGCCATTTTAGTCTGAAGCCTGCAAAACTGATTTGAAGGTGTGTTGTTTCTTTAGCTGGTAAATTTGAATTGTCTTCCATTATTACATAAAGTAGGAGAATAGGCAATATTATGACTTGTTGTATGTAAGCAGATAGTCTTTTTAATTATTACTCTGTCCCTCTTCCCTAAATGGCAGTTTCTGCTTAATATTTCATTATGTGGGGATTAACAACTTCAGGCAGTAGTAAACAACTGCATAAACATTTTCATGGAACTATCTTTATAATGTGGAATTATATTGTCCTCTAAATTAGAACTATTGCTTGGAGAGAGGTTGTGGGTTTTTAATCTTTGCCATTTTTTTCTTTATAGATTTATTTAAGGCAGCAAGATAAAACTGCAAGTATCAGTCAAAATGTTCGTATTGCCAAAATGTCCCTCATTGACCTGGCAGGGTCTGAACGTGCCAGTGTCACAAATTCCAAAGGAGCTCGTTTTAGAGAAGGTACCAACATTAATCGCTCACTGCTAGCTCTTGGAAATGTCATTAATGCCTTGGCGGATCCAAAGGTAAGTACTGCTTTGTTTTAAATACAATAAACATGCATGTGTGTCAACTTTTCCTTACACTGTTTAATATTATATTCCCTCTAGTTAAAAAGAATACAACCTTGTGCTATATGTCTTATGTGCCCTAATTTCGAATTTTTTTTAAAATCCTGTGACTATGAAATTGACCCAAGTGGGCCATGAATTTGGTGGGGACTTAACAATAATTAAATAAAATTTGTAATGCTGCTGTTAAAGAATATAACTGAGAATCACAGAGCTTGTAAGGCATATATAACAAATCAAACACGTTCAGAATGTGATGAACATCTTACTGCTTTTGGTGTTTTATTACCATCTTGAGCAAATGTGGTTCTTCACCCATTTGTTATAAAATGTTACTTGAAAGGTTTGTCAAGTCTGTATCCTACAACCTGTTCACAATTGTGATGTGATCCTGCTACTTCTTGGCTGCTCTTTCTGAACCATTGTGGTCATGCTGTTTGGCCATTTCTTCATTATATTATTTTCCTTTAGCATTTTTATCGGTAGCCATGTCATGTAGGTAGCTTAGTGAAATCCATGCTTAGCTGACGGACTTTTTTCAATGAAGAAATGACATGTCTCCGTTCAAAATTTATAACAAAGATGAATCAAACTGTCGAGGCTCATTCCCCGTCTGGTACGATGAAGTGGGGGCCCGCAAAATTACTCCAAAACCTTATATTTCTAGGCTTTGGTATAAAGCTTGCCCCAAAAAATCTTAAACCTAGATTTTGGGGATAAAAATCCACTGCCACCACCGAAGTAATGGTAAGAAAACAAGGAAGAGATCTTGGGAAATCTCTGCCCTGAAGTAAAACCAGGGCACACAAATTAACCAATACCAGGTTAATAAAAAAGAAAGAACTTTTATTATCACCACAATACTCCTGTTACGAGCATAGTTGGATTGGCTAGATAATAAGAGCCACTAATCAATAAACTCATGGGGGATTTTCCCATGGGGAACAAAACTTAGTTACAAAAGAGAGAGAACCCCATTTCTAAATGCACAGACATCAGCTTCCCATTCCCAGACCATATAACAATAAAACCTAATGGATTTATCTAAACTTTACCCTACTTACAGATAATGAAGAGTCTTCTTGGAGAGAGACATGATGTCTGTCTTCCCTCAGTATCTGGAGAGAAACTGCTCAGAGACAAAGGAGGAAAAAAAAACAAAAATTCCTTTGTCCCAGTTTGAAATCCCTATCTGCATTTCTATTGGCTGACTGCTACCTGGCTTAGATACAGTTAACCCATTACTCCCCAGGATGCTGGCCATGCCTCATGACCATGACAAACTATCTTTCCTATCTCTTCTCCAAACTCTTCCAGGATATTCAGGGAGGCTTATATGAATAAATTAAATACAAAATGTGTACAGTGCTATGCCCATTCATGGACTTTGGGGGGGGGGCAGGATCAAGGTGAGATCATATGCTACCAAATATTACCCAGTACCGATAAAACTATGTATTCAAGCCTATTCTGGACAGACAGGAGTTGGGGCAGCAAACCAAACTTAAAATTTATTTCACCAGAGCCATTTCTGTGACTCATCTCTATAGCATGTTCTTCGCAGTTTGTAAGTCTGCCACTTACTTTAATCCACTCATTTCATTTATTCAGCTGTCCACTCAATTCTAGAGCCAGATCAGAAGTTCATTTCAGGAAGAAGTCCTTTTACCCTTATTTACTAAAGTGTCTTCTTGAGGGTTCTGCAGAAATAGCCTCATGAAGGAGGGGCAAAAAAGTTACTATTAATGTTGTCTAAATGGATTGTCATTTCCTGTCCCTATTAGCTTTCTCTTTCTTGCTTCATTGGATTGCTACTGGTAATGGTGATAAAATAGAGAGGGTGGCTATGGACAGGATTGTTTATAACTTCATTGAAATTTAGGATTGAGAATTGAAGGTTGTGTGTCTGTGCTGTCATTACAGTGGACCAACAGACATGGTCTGTATCCAGTTAAACTGCTTTAGAATCTTTGCATGATTGTGAGTGCTTGTGACGTCTACCACAATGGAAGGCCATGTGTGGGCTGGAGCCATTTATGATCTCTGGGCAACTATATTAAGAAAACTTTAATTTGGTTGTGAACTGTAGGTTCCTGAGCTATATTGTAACTTTTAGTGTCTGGATCAGTCCAGTTGCAACATGGAGCAAATAAGAGACCCTTTTCTCAAGTGGTCATAATGGTCATCTCTGCCATGGAATCTGAACTGCTTTTCCTGCATCCCTCAAAGCAACTTGGATGTGAGGCTAAAGCACTCTGAATAGCAACTCTTCAGTTTGTGCTGAGGCTGATCCACCTTTCTACCACTGGCCATCTACTGAGGCACAAGGAATGCATTAGGGCCGCATTTCTCAAACTATGGACCCTGACCTCTCAGGGGGTCGCGAGCAACTTAGAGGGGGGTTGCAGTATCACAAAGTTTGAGAACCCCTACATTAGGGGATAAATGGCTACTTTATTACCTGTTTCCCTGCGTGAATGTAGGAGTCCCTGGAAGAATACGTAATGAGATGAACTGAGTGCAAGGGGAGTGCCTGTTGCAGAACGCCTGTTCACTCCCTCTGACTGTCACCCAACAACAGAGAGGGGAAAAAGCAGTAGTCAAGAAACAAACTCTTATAGTGCCCCGTTTTTCTGTGCCAAGCCATGTTAGAGACGTCTAGGGGGTGGTGTTAACTTGGGCGAGCTGGCTATGGATGTTGATGTAATGTGAGGTGGAAATGTACTAATAAAAAATATACTTTTTTTTTCCAAATACTGTTGTTACTAGGGATGTTACCATGTAGTCATTTACAGGCTTAATCAATAAGCCTGGATTTATCGGTTATTCCTAATGATATATACTTCCCACTCTTGCTGCCCCTGCATCAGAAGCAGCAAGGGGGAGGGAAGGCAGGAGCCAGTGCCTGTGGGCAGTCAGCTTTTAAGCCTGCTGTCTATGCATGTCAGCTCTGCAGAGCCACCTGCCCCTCTCCCCCTTTGCTGCCTCCCACAGAGACAGCAGCACGGAGTGGGGGCAGGCAGGATCCAGTATGCATGGAGGAGGCAGCTTTTAAGCTAGTTCTCCGTGTGTGCCAGCTTCCACAGAGCTGCTTTTCCCCCCATGCCCCTCTGTGCTGCTGCCTCTGATAGAGAGGCAAAAGGTTTTTTTTGTTGGGGGGGGGGGGGGAGAGACAGGCAAGAGCCAGTACATGCAGGACTCAGCTTTCAAGCCAGTTTCCGGCACGTATCCGCTCCCATGGAGCTACCTGCTTCCCATGCTGCTTAAAAGCTGGCTCCCCACGAGCACCGTCTCCTGCAGTCCCCTCCTGTGTGTAAATGTGTAACCACTTTAAAAAAATCCAGCAGTTACACCAATACCTGTTAGTTAACATCCATAGTCATTACTGCTCCCAAATCCAGCATAGTTCTGTAGTGCATCTCCTAGAGCAGGATCTAATGAGTCTACACTTCAGGGGGATAGACTTGATGTTGGTGTGCTGCACACTCTGTGCCTTGAACATCCTTTTTCTTTTTTTCTTTGCTTTGCTTTTGTTTAAAAAAAATTGAAGTGTCTCTTTAGCAGGGAGGGGAGAAAACCGTAATATAAACTTACTAGCTAGGGAGTAAGACATGTTTGCCAGCAAACAATTCACAATGTGAATATGGAGACCACTAAGCAATAAGATCTGTAACAGTGTCTTGAGAGCCTAAATCAGAACCCCCGCTGCTTCTCACAGGAAATATACCTAGTTATCTTCCATTGTTTGCTGTGTCTGGACATTGTGTGCCGTGACTTGCAGAGGCTCAGTATTTCTCATCACGCTTGACTATTGATTGTTCTTCAGTTGTGAAGTTTTGTTTCTTTCCATCTGCTAGAACAAAGAAAAAAGGTTATTTTGTGAGCGGGGTGGGAAGTTTCTCTTCTTCCACTCACCTTTATCAACCCTTATCCTCCAGCCTGCCTGGTGGTTAAGGGAGACTGGTCTCTATTCTACTCATCTGAGCCTTTGGGTTTTTGAGTTCAGCATCAGTAAATAATAGACGTGTTTTTTGACAATTTCACTGCTCAGTTTGTTCTGAACAACAGTAGAGAAACTGATCCTGCTTTTGCTAATTCCATTCTGTTGTTGCGGCCTTGCAAAGCTATGAGCATAGCAACAGAGACATAAAACCTGTCTGCATGTTAGGAAGACAATAATGCATATAAGCTTATATTTGGTTCACTTTGGAAGGTTATTTTTATAGACATAACATTCTGAGCCAAAATCCTAGTACAGTAGACTTCCGATAATCCGGAACCTATGGGACCTAGGTGGTGCCAGATTATCAAATATGCTGGACTATCAGGAGGTACTATAAGATGGTTTTTTATATATATAATATATATACATACATACACATACACTGTATACAATATATACTGTATATAAAGTGTTCTTAACCCTTTTTATTGTACATACTGTATACAGTATACTGTAATATTTTAGTTTTTTAAGCCTTTTTTATCCTTTTTGCTCAGTTCAGCTGCTGCCGCTGTTACCTTGTGACTCATTTTTTGCTGAAGCTCACTCACTAGGCTCTTGCCATTTTGATGCTGGACTATCAGGAGTGCCGGACTATTGGATGCCGGACTATCAGGAGTGCCGGAGTTTTACTGTACTTATAATAAATGGGAACACAGGCAAAAACAAACTTGCAAATTGTCTGAAAATTATCAGATAGTGAGTTGCCACATCGCAAACAATAGTCCATATTCCAAATTAAGGATTTTTGGGTCCTTTCACTTGTGTAGTTTGAACTATACTAGAACTATTTTGTTCTCTCCCCCCCCGCTTTTTCCTCCCCCTCCCGCCCTCATGCTATTAAATGACCACTTTTTTTTCCTCTTGGCCCTACACTCAGGCAAGGAACTAACAGAAATCTGAAGCAACATGCTGCAAATTACTCTGATATTTTTTTCCTCGCTCATTTATACTTAAGCTATTTGATATATGCTAAGCGCTTAGCATTCATGTTGGGTGGTTCAGGACATGTTCCAAAATAATTAATCTCTCCCAATTAGTAACCTATTTCTGTATAAATGGTATGGGTTTTCTAAGATCCATAATTACTGTAGATGTGACAATTGGATTTTCTTCTACCACCTCTCCTAGCATTTCACTGTAACACAGATTTAGTGTAACAAAATGGAGCGAAAACTAAGGATAAAAGCATACTGCTTATGACGGTCACTTTTGGCACTTTCACTTGTGGAATACAAGGTTATTTCATGGCATCGTATTGGTGAGTCAGATGTAAGGGGAATTCCCTAAGCAAAGTTAATTGACTTTATTCAACTAAGCTTTCAGGATGTACTGAGAAAAGAGTAGAATTTACGGAATCAGTAATCTGTTAAAATAGCAGAAAGAAATGGGGAGTTAATTATATCAATGAATCTAAATACAGGAGAGTGAAAGAAACATAAGGGAGAGTGGGAGTGTCTGTAAGACAAAGCAGGCCATATTTTTATTCACACAGTTTTAGTATGGCTTCTGTTAACATTAGTAGGAGATATGCACCTGAGACAGCAGAATATAGATTTTAGGTTTGTGTGTTGCATTATGCATTTGTTTCCTATGCTCGTGTTATTTTTCAGAATAATGCCACACGTTTCAGAGAACAGGTGGTTACAGCATGGAGCTAAATGATGGAGCACAGAATTTTAAAAGTTACACGTCACAGCTGTTGGCAGTTCTTAAGTTTCATAACCCCTATGCTATAGGTGTGACTTTTTTTTAATTACACTGCAATTCTCAAATATTTGCATATATCAGTAATGGCTTCTTAATATAAAACTTGGTAGTATACTACTTTTTATCCAGCCACTTGACAAACATTTGTAAGTATCCATTTGACAGAGACTGGCTTAAGTCACATAACCCTCATCTCGTGATGCCTAGCACGGTGCCCTAGTAATGGACCATGACGTCTCTGTGTGACGGGGTGTTGGGGTTTTCCCGTCCCTTGCACCCCTGTAATGGCACGAACAGACTCCACCAGCCAGTAGAATAGAGGGAGTTTATTGCTTCTCCAGGATACATCACAGATGTAATCTGGTTACAGGGCAGGCCTAGAATGCCTCAGCTCCCCTTGAGATGGGGGAACCTAGGCCCCTGAGCCCAGCCCGTTGCCTAGGATGCTTCCTCCATGATACCAGCCAGAAACCTAATTAACTCACTTCCAGCCCTGCCTCCCAGCCAGGGCTCCACTCCCCTTCTTCCCATTGTTCTGCTCCCTGGGAGATAACTGGTCAGAGAGGTTTGAAGCCCCCTTGCATAATGACTCATCCCCTGCCCTGCTGGGCCGTGCTGCAGACAGCAGCCGGTGGAGGTCGCTCACAACCCACTGCCCAACATAGCAACCAGCAAGGTACCCCCCACTATGTCACACACTCTGTTACACAACTAAGAAGTTCGCAATTTAAATGATAAATCAGATAATACAGTGGGGAAGCCATAGCTTTAATTTGGACTTCAGCTTTTCCTTTCAAGAAGTTTGGCATCTTAAATGTTGACAGAACCTCTAGGACAGGGGTGAAGAACATTTTTCAGGTTGGGGGCTGCTAACCCACAGAAAAATCAGTACAGGGCTGTACATAATGAGAAGCGGGGGAGGGGAACAACCTCTCTAATGTGTCACTCGACTGAGGAGAAACATATTCCCCTTGCACACCAGAGCCTTGCAGGGCCCATGCTAGTAGCTTATGGCTACATCTAGACTATAAGCCTTTTTCAAAAGATACTTTAGAAAAAGCCTCTTTCGAAAAAGAGCGTCTAGACTGCAACTAGTACTTTCGAAAAAGCAAACCGCTTTTTTGAAAGAGCACCAAGGCAGTCTGGATGCTTTCTTTCAAAACAGTACAGTTTGCATTACATAGCGCCTTTTTTCGAAAGAGCACTTTCGAAAAAAGGCATTATTCCTCCTAAAACGACGTTTTCCACGGTCGAAAACTGCCGCGTTTTTTTTATTTACTTTCGAAAGAACATGGCAGCAGTCTAAATGCAGGGGAAGTTTTTTCGAAAAAAGGCCACTTTTTTTGAAAAAAACCCTGTAGTCTAGACACACCCTTTGTGTTGCTCCAGCCCCATGGGGAAATGGAGGGGAGAAGCCTGGAACACTAGCACAGGCTCCCCAATGCTGTGGGGGATCCCTGAGCCTCAGGGGCTGGATCCAGGCAAACCAGGAGCCTCGTTTGGCCCCTGGACCTTATGTTCCCCACCCCGCCCTAGAAGCTTAATATTTTGTTGTTTTCATGCTACCCCATGCTGAATTTTCAGCAACTGAACGAAAGATCCATATACCTATTCTTCTTAGTAACTGAATCCTGCAATTTGGAGCTTTAAAAACTTTAGATTCCTGTCCTCTATTGCCACAAATGCTATGTTGAACAAATCTTATGTTAGCAACAGAATTGTGGGTTCTGGGACTAATGATATACAGCCTAACAGTTCTAAATAATTGGAGAAAAAAGACTGAGGGTATGTTTTCTCCCTTTTGGAGTCAAAGTGCATTTCACTCAATGTTTTATGTTTTTGAAAGTTTCTGTCAGGGTGGCTATGTAATTGGCATAGTTGAAAAATGCTACTCCAGCCAAAAGAAAAGCCAGCAAAATGTCACACACAGCATGTGGGAGTTTCTCCTTAGGAAATCCTTGTGGCTCACTGTTTCTGTCAAGCAGGGTAATGTGCTTGTAAATTTCATCTAACAGAAAATGCATTGCAACATCAACAGCACCAGAAAACTGCAGAGGAACATTGTAGAAGAATAACTATCAAATCCCTTCAGTAAGCTGTACCATAAAGAAACTTATGCTAGGAAAAATAAACACAAGGAGATGCAAAATCTGAAGGAGCAGCACATGTTAGTGTCATTACTAAAGAGATTCTTGCCCAGTTACCTTTGGTGAATTGGACAAAGAAACACTCATTCTTGTGTTACATGAAGTTAAAACAAAGATGATGGGACTGTGTATCTAATTTGTATGTACATATGTCTGTTCCTGTACAAAGAGAGAGCTGTCAAAGTAGATGCTCCAGCACCATGAATTCAGGAGCAAAATTAACTTCAGGCTGTTATCTCATCTTGCCTTGTCTTTCTATTGAACGGTTTTAAAAAAAAATGTCGTGTTGTCTAAGCATCTCTTGACTTAATTACTGTAACCCTTCCTCCTCTCTGGACTCCCTAAAATCTAGATTACTCCTCCAAAATACATATAAAATAGAGCTGTTCAAGTTCAATGTCACTTCTCTCTTAACATCATACCTCTGGCTCCTTGCTCCCTTTACCTATGTCTACCCTTTACTCCCAGTGAAATTCTTAAGACAAAAAGTTCTGCCAGTTTTGTTGGTCAAAATAACATTCCATCACTCCATTGCATTTGTTTTCATAATTTATTTCAAAATAACTATCAGTAACTGTCTATAACAATAGAGACAAAAAAAATCCTCCATATGCAGACCATTAAGGAAACCTCTAAAATTCAGTCATGCCCTCTTTCTCAGCCCCCTCTTTTTTTTTCCCCCCAGGCCAGACACTGACACCCAGCAGCACGCTATCAGACCAGATATTTTTACTCGTATATCATACATAACTAGAGCCCATGGATCCAGAGGGAGAAGCAGCCTCCTACTGGATCCCAGGTTTCCTGCATGCCACGTCTTTCAAGGTGTGTTGAGAACTGCAGCAGCCAGGAACTCTCCAGCTTCCTCTCCATTTTCCTGGCAATATCTTCTGTTTGGAACCTGGGCTTTGCTGGATCCATCTGACACTAGTGGTGGCCAGTATTAAAGGCTTATCCTTTCACCCTCCCACTTCCCTGGTCCTTCTTATGTGAACAGAAAGTGGCAATACCTGAAGTTTGGAGATGTGAACAACTCAGTGTTTATTGGAGTTAGCTTCAAGCAAGCATGAATCCAGTTTGCTTTCCTTTCTTCCCCTGTTGCCTTGTTTTTTCCTGCTTGCTTCCTGTTTGTCCCTAATATAATATATATAGCTGTATTTTCAGCTATACCTTAACCAGTCATTCTACTGAAATGTAATTAATCAATCCTAATATATTGTAACATGATTATCTAGCCAATTGTATCCCACTACCTTAATTGGTTTACACCTAGCAAAATTAATTAGATAGGAGAGAGAAACAATCAAAGAACCAGACAGAACCATACAGCAATAAGGAAACGAAAACTTCACAACTCCAACTATTGATAAGTTGATCTTTGCCCAACAGAAAGCTATCAACCTAAGTGTCTAGGCTCTTCTCTTTTTCTGGAGACCATAGATTGGATGGCCTTTCTAACAGCCCCAAATTGTTGGAATGTGCCTTATTTCAATGTGAATCCTTTGATTTACTGGTATGGGATGTACCATAAGCTTTAGCTTAAGAACAAGGTATCAGACTGTGATTTTGATTCTTTTCTCTTTGTAGGCCTTTATAGGCAGGCCTGAATATCTGTGTCCTAACAACCAGCAGCTCTTCAGTCCATTTCTGCTGCAGAAAAGGAAATTCTTTATGTACAAATTCTGCATGTGCAGAATTACTCCAAGATAAACACTTGAAGCTAGTGCTGTGATTTCCCTTCTTAAACATATGCACTCTCGCTAGCTTTCATTAAGCTGGAATGCAAGCATATGGTATGGTAGCCACAATAGCAGAGGCTGCAGAATTGTGCTGAGTACATACTTTAGGCCAGGGGTGGGCAATAATTTTTGTCCAGGGGCCACCCCGGAAGGAGCGGGGCCTAAACAGGAAGGGGCGGGGCTACCCATCCCCAGGCCAATCAAGGCGAGGGAGCGCGGGAAGTCTCCTCTCACCCTTTGAGGACACATAGCACTTTGAAGTGCCACGGGCTACTCGCAGGGCTGGGCAGAGTGAAGGAAGCTTCATGCAGATCCCCTGTGTTAAGCCCTGGAATAGGCTTCCTACCTTTTATAATTTGAAAATTTCATAATATCTAACCTAAATCTGATTTGCTATAGATTTAGCCCATTGATACTACTGCTTTCAGTGGTATGAACAACTGACCTCCATCCCTTTTGACAACCTTTAACATATTAAAAACTCTGAGTCTCCCTTAGTCATCTTTTCTCAAGACAAGCCCAGTTCCTTTCTCAATAATCCGGTTTTTCTTCATTGCTCTTCTCTGGAGTCTTTCCAATTTGTGCACATATTTCAAATATGTCCAGAATTGGATAGAATACTACAGCTGAGGCTTCACCAATGCCGAATAGAGAAGGGCAATTACCTCCCTTGTCTGACATAAATGCGCCAGTTATTGTATCCCAGAATGCATTAGATTTTTGGCAGCTTGCATCGCATTGTTGATTTGTATTCAGTTTGAGATCCACTTGTAACCCCCAGATTCTCTTAAACCCCCTCTAGCCACCTTATGTTTTTTCTTTCCTAAGAAAGAAATATACTTTGCACTTACCTATATTGAGTTTTATCTTTTTGAATTCAGTGCAATTCGTCAAGGACATTTTAAATTCTACTCTTGTTGTCCAAAGCAACTCTTGCAACTCTCCCCGCCCCTCCCTGGTTGCTGCCATCTGGAAATTTTATAAGTGTACTCTCCCAACTTATTTAAATGTTCTTTAATCTATTCTTCAGATGCTTGTTCATGTGCATTCCAATCAGATGTATGTGCACACACATGCACAGTAACTGGAAGATTTCCCCCCCCCCCCTTTCAGCTAGCTGTAGGGTTGGTTGGGGTGCCCTTCACTGCACCCACTATAGAGCCCTGCCCCGACCTGCTCCCTACTTAATTTCTTCTTACTACCAGTGACGGTAAGCAGACTAGCAGTTTTTGATCAACTGTTTGTATATAGCCCTAGTAGATTAGTTTTAGTATTAGTTCTATAAATTAGTTCTGTTACGTCGTTCCTTCCCTCCATTTTTCCTACCATTTTCCAGGGCATGCTTTGTTCCTCAGGCTTCAAAGCTTTTCAGTCATGTTCTAAACGCATGCTGAAAAGCGACTGTCATGCCTCCTGCTTGAGGTACCTGGATGAGGGTTAGGAGAAGAACCACTGCAAAATGTGTCAGGAATTCCAGCCAAGGACAATTAAGGAAAGAGAGCAGTAGCTTAATATTCTCCTTGTGGAGGTGGTTCTTCAGCCACAATTGGAGACCTAGCTCCCAGTGGCTCCTTTTCCTTCAGGTTATCTTAGCCTTTCTGATTTTTGTCTCTACATGATTGTGCTATTTTTATGGATTCCTTCTTAGCAATTTGTGTTCCTGCTTTTTGCAGTATTCCTTTTTTGATTTTCAGGTCATTAAAGAGCTCCTGATGGATCCTGTGTGTAAAGCTGAGGCACCCCTGTTGGTCCATTGCAGGCTTGGTATGCCCTGTTGTTGGCATTCCATGTTAAGTGGGTAATTGTGATCACAGGGGTTTTAGTCCCCTTTGCATGATCTTTACATGAATAGTTGGTGGCCTCTGAGAATCCAAATAAACAGCCCTTCAGACTGCTGTCCCTGGGTAGGCAAAGCAAACAAACAGTCTAGGCCCCTGCAGCCTCCTAGCTGGAGCAGGCAGTAGCAATTGGGGGTGGAGGGTAGGGGAACCCAGCTTCTGCTCCGCTGGATTCCAACCCAGGGCCCTATGAAGCTGGGGACTTCCATGTTAAGGATTTAGGTAGCAGTTTCCACTATATCTCCTGGGTCACTTCATACCACAAATAGTATCTTGGGCACTTCCTCAGCTGAAGGCAAGCCAGCATCTCCGTCAGTCTCTGTAGCCAAGGAGGTTTCCACACGGTGGTCCAGGTGCATGGGCCTTGCTGCTTGGAGTGTTTGTACCTCAGAAGGAGCCCCCAGAACATGACTTTCCTCTTCTTCAGCTACTGTTGACTGAACTAGGCTGCCTTCTTGGATCTGGCTCTTCTACTTGCTGCATGAGCAACAAGGAAAAGTGTGTGTTCTCCTTGGCCCACAATGGTTGGTCTGTCCCCTTTAAGCCCGTGTAGGGTTGGTACACTCTGGCCTCTTCGTTTCTTCTCTTTCCTTTGTATTAGGATAGTTTTCAGTTGTGTTTAGTAACTGCCAGCTTTCATGGACAACATTAGCCCTTAGATTTTCTTCTCATTGGACCTTACCTACCAGTTCTCAGAGTTTAATGGCTGTTGTCCTCATTCTGTTGTTCTCATGCTTTCCTTTCCTTAGAATTATTAAATCTAACATGTCATATCTTCATCCTAATTACCTTTTATTTTCTGGTTTGCTAAAATGCCTCTCTGTTGGTCAAAATCAAGACTAAAATATCTGTCCTGCTTATTACTTATTCCTGAAACAAGAGAGTGTCTCCAATATATCTATGAACTTACTGGAAATGTTGTGTTTTGCTATATTACGTTTAACTATCCAGCTACATCTGGAAAAGGTCTCATGTTTTGGGAATTTATGTAGTTCTAGAAATGCCTTGTCTACTTCCTCTTCCTATTTCGTGGTCTATAGTAGACCTCTAGCAGAGTGCAACTCCTTTTTTATTTTTTAACCAGACTTTCAATTGTTTTGGTTTTCAACTCTTTCTGGACCGCAGAACAAATGTGTATATATACTGCTATACCACTTCCTTTTTTTATCCTACCTGTCTTTCCACATCAAGCTGTAGGCTTTTCTATCAGTATTCCAGTCACAAGATATCCCATCAAGTATCTAATGCCATTTAAGTCATTATTTAGCTTATGGGCTAATACTTGCAATTCTTCTTGTTTATTTCACATACTCTTTGCAATTTTGTAGAGTGATATAAGGTGTTCAGCAGATTCTTCCAATGATTTCACTCCTGTTCCTATAACCTCCTTCTCCCTAAAATATATAGTCTTCTGTCCAATCACCTTTTTACTGCATATCTATGGACTTTTCTCACCTACTCTCTTTAAATCTAATGTAAAACCTTTCTCACTGGACTGACAAGCTGTTGTGCAAAGATACTTTTCTCTTCTTGGGTAAGTGAACCCATTTTTTCCAAGCAGAGCTTCTTCACAGAACATCCTCCCGTGACTGAGGAAGTCCAAGCCGCCTTGCAACACCATATGTGCAGGCATGCATTAATCTTCAGCTTGCATGTGTTCCTGTCTAAGCTCTTTCCTTAATCGGGAGGATGTTCAAGGACACACCCTGTGCCTCTCACTCCTTTATCCTACTCCTAGAGCTCTGTAGTCACTGCTCAGTGTCAGACGTCATAGTACTATTAGTGCCCATCTTAGTGGTCAGAGGGTCGGATGAGCCTCAGCAACTTTTCTGTGATGTCTCAGATATGGGCTGCAGGCAGTCAGAAGACTTCTTGGGATATCATGTCAAGTCAGCAGATTTATTCTTCTGACTCCCTCTGAAGAGAGTCCACTAGTACCATACACCACTTCCTTTAAATGCTGAGCCTGCTAGCTTCAGGAGCAGGTGGCTGCTCCTCATCCTGTTGCCACTACGGTTTACATTTCTGCATCTTATTGGAAGGGGGACACTTTTTGGGGGTGGGGTCAAACACTGTCTTCCGCCCCAGATGGTCAGCAGTCTTCTCCCCATGAGTACCCAGGTCTCTTGGTCCTTCTCAGGGGATTTTTGTTTTCTCCTTCAAGCTATACCAAATCTATTTTAGGAGTACGTTTGGATTGTGAAAAGTGCTTTGTAGTTTAGAGCTGAATCAAAGCCACCATGGTGCTCTCAGCTACTGAGTCCTCATGAAATAAGTCACCATGCTGCCTATTCTATCCAAAACCCCATTTTTAAAAAAACCCTAGACTTCAGGAATATGGCTAACTAGGCCACAACTTTGTTACATATCTGTAAACTATCCAACAATAACTTATCCCTTACAAGCTTCATTGGGTAGCCGAGTTAGTCTGTATAGGATAAACTTAAAAAACAACAAATGATCTGGTAGCACTTTAAAGACTAACAAAACCTGTAGATGGTATCATGAGCTTTTGTGGGCACAGCCCACTTCTTCATAACTCCGGTCATCTGAAGAAGTGGGCTGTGCCTATGAAAGCTCATGATGCCATCTACATGTTTTGTTAATCTATAAAGTGCTATCAGACCATTTGTTGTTTTTTAAGTTCATCCTTAAAAGTTATCTTTCCCTTGTAATTCATACCACATGGCAGAAGGCTGCTGTCATCCCCGTCTCGCCCCCTCCCCACCCAGCTAACTTAGTGCCATACTGTTGATGGGATTCAACTGCCCTCAGGGTCCCATCAACAGTACAAGGGTCAAGAGAGGGGAGAGAGATTTGTTTCCTTGCTGTACCAGACAACAGGAGCTCCAGCATTCTTCTAATCTGTTAGCCACTCAATAGCAGAATCTCTATCTGCACAGGGAACCTGGTATTTATCCACATTTCCTCACTGCCAAACTGACCTGGGCAAAATTACTTCACCAGTCCTGGAAATATGACTATCATGATGCTCTCAGCAAGGTCTAAAATACCTGGGTTTACTCTAACCCTCATGAGTGGGGAGCATTCCTTCCTGGCATGGAATGCTAGCCCTGAGCAGGCAAAAGGATATAAATCCTCTTGGATGTACAAGAACCAATATATTTAGGTTTCATCCTTCAGGAACAGAACTTTCTTTAAGCCCAGTAGGAGAAGTGGAATGGGTTGAATTCCCTTGTTGGCCCAAACAAAGCCACCTAATTTCTAAGCTTAGAAAGGCCTGCTGTATTTGGGCCTATGCCTATAGGTTTATTTGGTTCAGGGTGATGTCCTTAGTCGTTGCAGTCTTATCATATCATGGCAATTCAGTTAATATTATGAAAGGGGTTTGTTGTTCTTTTTAATGTCTATGATAGAGACATTCTTTTTAATGTCTATGATAGAGATTCACCATACTGTAGTCCATTTTCTGTGCCATACAAGGCAGTCTGCATCATAAAAATCACCATTGTCGGCTATCTAGGGAATAGAAAGCTAATGGATAACTTTAAAAAATGTTAGCAATAAATGCACTAAGCTTTGATTTTTGTGAGGCAAGATTTAAAGTGGACAGGGCAATTTGTGTGGGGGGTTGTGGTTTAGAGGTAGCTTAGTAATGGAAGTGAAATTCCAAAGCTTTACCACTTGTCACTAGTGAATGCACTGCTGTCTTTGTGAGATTAAGTCTTAAAACTGACTTTTAAGGCAGGTCAAATGTACTAACTTCTGTAATCCACAAAAACACTTGTCACTTTTTTTTTTTTTCCAGAGCAAGAAACAACATATTCCTTATCGTAACAGCAAGCTGACTCGTTTATTGAAAGATTCTCTTGGAGGGAATTGTCGGACTATAATGATAGCTGCTGTTAGTCCTTCTTCAATGTTCTATGATGACACTTACAACACTCTTAAGTATGCAAACCGAGCAAAAGATATTAAATCTTCTGTAAGTAAATTTATACAACTTATTTTGTAAGTAGTGGAGTGTACAAAATTAAAGAGGCACAGTATTCAAATGATGCAGTTATTTGTATCTAGAGCAATATACAATTTACTTGGCTTTTGCATCAGAATTCTGTTGAATCATCTAGTCTAATATCCTTCATTATAATTTTCATTTCTTAAATGTTCAGATTAGTTACATTAGAAACAAAATGTCATGTATTTAAGGTAAATGCCAAAGTTAATTCTAAAGACTTCAAACTTTATTTCTCCCATTGATGCCATAAATCTCAATGCACTTTACAATGGTAGTTAAGTATCATTATCCCCAATTTTCTGTATATAAGAACGATATGTCCTTTTGTCATGCAGACCATGTCTGTAACCACTGGCAGACCTACATATATAACCATGATCTTCTGTCTTTCAATCTGATCTTACAGTGTACTTTTGTCTCTTCTTGTAATACAGCTCAAATGTAATTAGTAATATTTGTATCTAATACAGTTACTGTGTATGATGTATAAATTTTATTAATTTTTTTTCTTTTCCTTAACAGTTGAAAAGCAATGTTGTTAGCTTGGACAGTCATATAAGTCAATATGTTAAGATTTGCAATGAACAAAAGAAAGAGGTATGTTAGTCTTGATCACTATTATTAGTATAAACAGAAAAGTGTATCTAGTGAGTTAAAGTATGAGGTAAGATTTATCTGTAGTTTTCCTAAGGAGCAAAAGTTTCCCTGGTCTATTCAGGTGGATACCCCTAGCTGTTAAATTTAAAAATGCCTCTTTCAAGAGGATGGTAAAATAGGATATTTGAGGCAAGCTTTGTATTTCAATCGTATTGTCCTTGTTTTTCAGATCATAATGCTGAAAGAGAAACTGAGAGCATATGAAGAAGAAAAAGCAGCCATTTCAGAAAATTGTGGTACAAATGTTCTTTCAAACCAGCAGCAAGCAGGTATACAAAGGTAAAATCATATTAAGGTTTCATTTTGACAAAATTAGGTTTACAGGATTTTACCATAACTTTTTAAAATCGGTTCTATACTTGCTAAAAATCCTGGTTTCAGTTTGGTTTTATGTTACTCTCTCTAAAGTAGATGTGACATTATATACACTATTGTTTTACTTTGCTTGTTGAATTTAAAATAAAAATCTCGGCAGATTTTCTAACTAGTCTCTCTTGACTTTACTAGAGAACTTTAACTTACTTAATGGCAGGAAAAATATCAGTTGGCAACCTTAATGAACTTTTTTTTTAACTTCCTATTCAATGATAAACTTTTAGCTAGGAAGTTTCAGTATGGCCATATGAGTTTTATAACATTATATGTTAAAGGTCCATTTAGAATATTCTGATTTCAATAATACTACTGTAAAAGAATATTTTGGTTTTTCTGTTTTAAAACAAGTTTGTGTTAGACTGGAGTTAGTGCTTCAGCAAAGGCAAGTAGCATCAGGGTATAATTTTAATTATATTGAGCTTTCCAGTTTAAAGGTTCAGAAACCATGCAACTATACAGCTGAAAAAAAGGAGGCAGTTGGATCTTTTAATAAACGTGTAAAATGGAGATACTTGATTGAGACATGTATAAATTAAGAAATGCTTGTAAAGAATGTGAAAGATGAAAAACATTCAGATAACTTGAGTCTGAGAAGATTTAAAGAAAAAAATCGTGACCACTGATATGTCTCCTTTTTAAAAAGAGAACACAGAAGAATTAAGCCTTTGATGCTTTAACTATCTAGCTAAATTAATGGGTAAAACACTCTGCGGGTTCTCTGGAAATCAAGGTGCAGTGCCCTCTCAGTTCATGTACATTGTCATTAAGACCAAAAAAGATGAAGTTCTGAGATTTATAGATATTTACCTATTGAAACACCAGTTTGACAAAAGTGTGGCTATTTACTCTGGTTAGCAGTGTTTGTTTACCACTGAGCCTTACAAAAATCTGAATTTTACCATTGAGCATTTATTGTAAAATGTTTATCTTCTATGTATTTTTAACAACTTATACAGTTTGTGTCATCTGTGCATTATTCATGTTGGAGGTACTGAAGTTCAATACATTTTAAGGTAATTTGTCATTTTAACTACTAATATATGTTGCGCTAGATTCTGTTGTACTGTTAAAGGTGGGGATTTATCTGCACACTAACACACAATTCTTTTCCTAGGCAAGGATTCATGTAATGGAATGGAATTCTTCCCTAATATTGAAAAACAACTATATTAGGGCAATCTCACAATATACTTAGAATGGATAAAAGTAGACCCCTTGAATCTACATGTTTTAATTATAGTGCTTAATTACGGTGTGTATAGTGAAACTAAACTTCACAAAAGACAGTTTCACTAGTTCTGTAAGGTTTGTTTTCCCTATGTTTAGGTGAGTCAAACATGCATTGATTTTATTCCTGCTGTAAAGGGATTCTAAGCCGTGTGTCAATTTTGCCTACCCGCTTTAAGATAGGGGTGGGGAACCTTTTTTGGATCGGAGGCTGCTAACCCACAGAAAAATCAATCAGAGGCGACACATAAGTGAGAAGGAGGTGGGGGAAATCCTCTCTGATGTGGTCCCCAGCTGAGAAGGAGACAGACACTCCCCTTGCACACCAGAGTATTCGGGGGCCCAGGCTAGTAGATCTTGTGTGTTCCAGCCCTCCAGGGGAATGGCGGGGGGGGCTGGAGCACCACCCCAGGCTCTGCTATGATGGGAAGGAGCCCCAAACCTCAGGGGCTAGATCCTTAGGTTCCCACCCCTGCTTTAGGATTTCACAAAATTCCCTATGAAATGGGAGACACGACATCTGAATACACTGATCAATAGATGGAGAACTACTCTCTAGAATGTTGAGGCATACATAAGTTTCATAGAGGATAACAGATGAGACGGTGTTTGTAAGGTGTTGCATTGGTCATTTTTGCTAAAGTATTTCTGATGTCCATTCAGAGTCACAGAGTAGGGGGAGGATTACTCAGTTCTGGGCACTATTGTATCAGAAAAATATTGAGATTGTGTTAATTCTCAGCAAACAAGCCCTAAACTAGAGAAATAGACTTAAACAGAGAAACTTAAATAACTAAAACATACTGTAAACGTGCCCCCGCCCTTCACCCACCAGTCTTGTGGTCCTGTCCCACTCCCGATCGCTTCTCAGCATCCCAGTCAACAGTATTGTCCCTCTGCCCGAGATCTGTCAGGCACGTTACTCTCATTGGTGGAGAGAGGGGGGTCCGGGACCCCAGCCCAGGGCCCTAAGGACTCGGACGTGTTACCTGTCCGGTCCGACTGATGGGGCCATAGCCGCAACGCGTCAGTCCGCAGGCTCCCTTTGCCCGCCCTGGGCTACTTCCTCTCCCCACCCGGAGTCGGCCCACCACGTCTGAGCCTACCTCCGTGGCTTGGGGCCCAGCCGTTATCCGGTCCTGGGGGGAGGGGTAAGCACTCTCAGCACTCTCCCCCCCTTCACCCGCTCCCGGCAGGCGTTTAAATCCCTGCGCTGTGGCTCACCGTCAGGGCCCCGCCCGGCGCGACGTGGGTGGACTTCCGGCCCGGCATTATGCCTGCCGGGTGACGTCACCAGCCCAGTGACATCACCGGGCTTCCCCGGCGTGTCCGGCCGGTGTGCTGCCGAGCAGCCGGAGCAGCGGTTTGCGGCTTGCGCGGGAGCGTCCAGCTGCGGCTTGCCCCGTTCGGGGCTCTCCAGCTTTCCCCTGAGCGCCGCCAGACAAGCAGTCCGCCGGGGGCTCTCAGTGCGGGGCGCCTCTGCCCCGTCACACACCTCCCCCTTTAGAGGTCCCTTTACCCCCTGCTCCGGGTTCTCCTCGTGGCTGTCTTTTCAGGAGAAGAAGTCTGCATTCGCATGCTGGGCTCCGGCTCGGTGGACCACGTCGAACGCATATGGCTGCAAAGAAAGATGCCATCGCATGATTCTAGTGTTTGCATCTTTCATATTTTGTAGCCACCGGAGTGGGGCGTGGTCAATCATTACCGTAAATCGGCCGCCCCATAAATATCGGAGCGTCTCTATTGCCCATTTTACTGCTAGGGCTTCCTTCTCAATGGTTGAGTACTTACGTTCGCGGGGGAATAGTTTGCGGCTGATACACATTACCGGGTGCTCGGCCCCTTCCCGCTCCTGGGACATGTCCGCCCCCAGCCCTTCTTCTGTTGCGTCCGTTTGGACGATAAAGGGTTGGTCAAAGTCTGGCTGTGTTAGGACTGGTGTCTCAGTCAACCGGCTCTTAAGTGTCTGGAAGACTCTTTCGCAGGCCTCGGTCCACTCCACCCTGTTAGGGCATGTTTTCTGGGTCAGGTCTGTTAGAGGGGCCGCTAGCAATGCGAAGTGTGGCACGAATCGTCTATAATAGCTGGCCAGCCCCAGAAATTGACGGACTTGTTTCTTGGTCTTGGGGTGGGGGTAGCCCCGTAGTGTTTCTACTTTGTCGACGAGGGGCCTTACCTGTCCTCGTCCCACTGTGTACCCGAGGTACGTTACTTCTTGTTCGCCGAAGCAGCACTTGCTAGGGTTTGCCGTGAGGCCCACCTCCTTCAATGTTTTCAGGATGGCCTGGAGCCTTTTTAGGTGTTCCTCCCAGGTCTCACTGTATACGACGATGTCGTCGATGTATGCGGCGGTGTATGCTCGATGGTCTCTTAGCCCTTTGTCTACCAGCCGCTGGAATGTAGCCGCCGCCCCATGTAAACCGAACGGCATACGCACGAACTGGTATAACCCGAAGGGTGTAGAGAAGGCTGTTTTTTCTCTCATGGTAGTGGTGAGGGGAATCTGCCAATACCCCTTGCTCAGGTCTATCGTGGATAGATAGCGGGCGCGGCCCAGGCGATCTAAAAGTTCGTCGACCCTCGACATAGGGTATGCGTCGAAACGTGAGATGTTATTAATTTTCCGAAAGTCTATACAGAAACGCACCAAGCCGTCCGGTTTCGGAACTAAGACGATCGGGCTCCGCCAGTCGCTGTGGGACTCCTCGATCACGCCCCATTGGAGCATCTTCTGAACCTCCTCCCTTACTGTCTCCCAGACCTTCCGCGGTAGGGGCCGAACAGGTTCTCTTATCGTTTTCCCAGGTTCGGTGTCTACGTGGTGGTAGGCCCGGATCATACGCCCCAGCCGGTTGGTTAATACGTCCTGGTACGCTTTGAGCAATTGCTCTAGGTCCCTTTTCTGGGTCGGCGTCAGCTCTTGGCTCACCCGGGGTCTCGGGGTTGTGGTGGCGACCCTCCATTCGGGGCCCAAGTCCACGTCAGCGTCGATGCTGTCCCCCGTTAGTCCCTCCTGGCCCTCCAGGCCTTTAAGAGGTTGACGTGGTAGATTTTTGTTTCCCTCCGCGGCCCAGCCAGGCGTATTTCGTAGTCAACTTCGCCCACTCGTCTGACCACTTCGAAGGGACCTTGCCACTTTGCCAACAGCTTTGAGTCTTGTGTGGGTAACAGGAGCAGGACTCGATCTCCGGGTTCGAAGGTCCTCAGGTGTGCTCCGACGTTGTAATGGGCGGCCTGCCGGGCTTGGGCCTCCCGTTGGTGTAGTTGTGCGATGTCTCCTAGGGTTCTTAATTTTTGTCGGAGCTCTAAGATATAGGGTATTGAGCCCTTCACCCTTGTCTCCTGGGCCTCCCAATTCTCCCACACAATGTCTAGGGTCCCCCGGGGTTGTCACCCATAGAGGAGCTCGAAGGGGGAAAACCCGGTGGACACCTGGGGGACCTCCCTCACCGCAAACATCAGGGCTGGCAACAGACGGTCCCAGGCTCGGGGGTCCTGCTCCGCGAACTTCCTCAACATACCTTTTAAGGTTCTGTTGAAATGTTCGACCAGGCTGTCCGTTTGGTTGTGGTAAGTGGACGTCCGTAAGGTACGGATTTGCAAAAGTCGGCATAGCTCTGCCAGGAGACAGGACATAAAATTGGTCCCCTGGTCTGTGAGTATCTCCTTGGGGATTCCCACCCGGGAGAAAATCCTCACCAACTCGTTTGCTAGTACTCGGGCTGTTGTCCGCAGGGGGACCACCTCGGGGTATCGAGTGGCATAGTCGAGGACTACCAAAATGTACTGGCACCCGGTAGTTGTCTTTTCTAGCGGGCCGACGATGTCCATGGCCACCCGCTCGAAGGGAACGCCTATGATGGGCAGGGGTACAAGCAGGGCCTTCGGGACTCCCTTTGGGCTTACCCGCTGGCATTCCGGGCAGGACACACAAAAGTCTTTAACCTCCCGGTACATGCCTGGCCAATAAAACCATTGGAGGATCCTGCGCACGGTCTTTTCGTAACCCAAGTGCCCGGACCAGGGGTTGGCGTGTGCCAGACCCATCAACGGGCAGCGGTACTGAATCGGGATCAGCAGTTGCCTAAGGGTCCCGTACTCCTCCACCCCCTCCGTCACCCGGTATAGACGATCTTGGCGTACCTCAAAGAACGGCCCTTGCTGGGGGGTGTTATCGCCGTCCTCCGTGTCTCTGGATCTTCCGGTGGCCGCCCAGGCGTGTTGTAGGGTGAAATCCTCCCTCTGGTGTTGGAGGAAGTCTCCGTCCCAGAGATCCCGGGCGAGTTCGTTGAGCGGTGGCTCTTCCTCCCTCGGGGGGGTTCCCTTCCTCCCCTAGCAGGCCTTCGGCTCCCTCTGTCCACGATGGCCGTTCCCACTCGCTCACTGTCCGACTGAACCCCTCCCAGTCGCGTCCAAGAAGGGCTGGATAAACTAGCTTAGGGGCCACCACCACGAAGACCCAGCTCCCGTGGGTCCCGTCCACTATTTGGGCCCAGGCAGTTGCGTACTGGTGGACATCGCCGTGGACGCATTGTACCATCACCGGTGGCCCTCGGGGACCTTGGGTTCCTAGCAAGTCCTCCCGGACGATCGTTTGGCTGTAGCCGGAGTCTATTAGCGCCTCCACTGGCTGGCCCTCAATCTGTACCTGTTTCGTAATCCGGGCCATTGATCTTTCCTCCCGTAGGGGCTCCCGGTCAAGGCCTGGGCGTAGGTACAGTCCATGTAGGGACACTCCCGCTGGAAGTGTCCCTCCTCTCCGCACCAGAAACATGTACCCTTGGTCGGTGTTGTTTCTCCTGTGGTTGCCTCCCCAGGGCCCGCTGGCTGGGGTGGCCTCCGCGGGGGCCGCCTCCCAGGCATCGTCCAGGCTGGGGCCAACCGCCGGGTTTCTGGTCTTTCGCTTCTCCGTAGCGGGATTTCTTCGGGGTTTCCCCGGGGTCGGGCTGGCCTCCCCATCTCCCCTTTTGCACTCGGGGTGGGACGGTCCGTCCTCCCTAGACCCTCGGCCGATTCGGCCGCCTCGTAGTGCGTCATGAGGGCCACGGCTTCTTCGAGAGTCGACGGATGTTGTCTCCTCACCCACCGTTGGCCTCCCACTGGTAGGATGCACAGAAATTGTTCGAGCACCACCTTTTCCGTGACCTGGGCCCCTGTTTGTTGCTCTGGTTCCAGCCAGCGCCAGGCGGCTTCTCTTAGCCTTTGGGCCACGGCCCGCGGTCGGTCCCCTGTTGCGTAGCGCTCCTTCCGAAACTTCTGCCGATATGTTTCGAGGTTGATGCCTAGCTGGTCCAGCACGGCCTCTTTGATCTTGTAATAGTGGAGCGCGTCCCGGGTTCCCAAGCTCCGATAAGCCATCTGGGCCGGCCCAGATAGGTATGGCGCCAATATCGTCGCCCACTGGTCCTCGGGCCACCGTGCGGCGGTTGCGACCCGCTCAAAGGTGGTCAAAAATGCCTCTGGGTCATCTTCTGGTCCCATCTTTGACAACCGGATGGGGGTTGTCAGAAATCCTCCCACTCCTTCCCCGGTCACCAGTCCCGGGGTTGTCAGCACAGGTGGCATGTATTGTTGCCTCCACCGATCCTTCTGCGCTTCGAATTGCTCCGCCAGGTCGTGCACCAGCTGCTTCTGTTGCTCTAGGTGCTGCGTGGAGAGCTGCTGCAGAAGCGCAGTTTGTTGTTGCAGGTGTTGGCGTTGATTCTCCATAAGCCAGTCCAATACTTTCGCGGGGTCCATCTTGCTGCTCCTGGACCTTATGAGATGCAGGGGGGGCAATAACCTCACAACCGCCCCTTCCGTTCAGGGTTCCTCAAATGCCCACATTCTCCACCACCTGTAAATGTGCCCCCCCTTCACCCACCAGTCTCGTGGTCCTGTCCCACTCCCGATTGCTTCTCAGCGTCCCAGTCAACAGTATTGTCCCTCTGCCCGAGATCTGTCAGGCACGTTACTCTTGTTGGTGGAGAGGGGGGGGTCCGGGCCCGCCCTCTCTCACGGACCCTAGCCCAGGGCCCTAAGGACTCAGATGTGTTTCCGGTCCGACTGACGGGGCCGTAGCCGCAACACGTCAGTCCGCAGGCTCCTTTTGCCCGCCCTGGGCTACTTCCTCTCCCCACCCGGAGTCGGCCCACTGAGGCTTGGGGCCCAGCTGTTATCCGGTCCTGGGGGGAGGGGTAAGCACTCTCGGCACTCCCCCCCCCCCCCCCCCCCTTCACCCGCTCCTGGCAGGCGTTTAAATCCCTGCGCCGTGGCTCGCCGGCGGAATCCCGCCCGGCGCGACGTGGGTGGACTTCCGGCCCAGCGTTATGCCTGCCGGGTGACGTCACCAGCCCAGTGACATCACCGGGCTTCCCCGGCATGTCCGGCCGGCGTGCCGCTGCCGCCGAGCAGCTGGCGCAGCGGTTTGCGGCTTGCACGGGAACGACCAGACGCGGCTTGCCCCGTTCGGGGCTCTCCGGCTTTCCCCTGAGCGCCGCCAGACAAGCGGTCCGCCGGGGGCTCTCAGTGCGGGGCGCCTCTGCCCCGTCACACATACTTTGACAGTTTAGCTAACTTAATAGTACATAACGCATAGACACATCAGATATGTTTTAACACAAAGCACTGAGTGGCATTATTTGGGGTATTACAGTGTTGTGTAGCACTAAGAGCTATATAATGAAACTGGGAAAATGAAAACTTAAGCACAGTGGTAGGAAAAGTTTTTGAAGGATGTATTAGAGTGTTGAATAGTCTCCCAGGGAAAGTAGTTGAAGTCCATTCCATGGGACATTGACTAATAGGCAAAATTTCCAAAAATGTACTTCAGACTACAATCCTGTCCTGGCAGTAAGCTGGTCTAAGTGATCTAATAGATCTGTTAAGTTTCTTATACAACAGCATAACATTATTGGGATTTTATCAAAAGCACAAATAAACGGCTCAAGATCTAGTTATTTAAAAGTCTGGAATGTGGTTTAAATTTCTGGTGAAAATTGTATTTTCATGAATGGGTCTAGTTTTCTCTTTGTACTAATAAAAGGCTCTGCTTTATTTTAGCATCTGGGGATATGTGCTAAGAAATCAAACTTTACTTTTTGATTATTTGTATTATATGAAATTGGCTATAATTATAGCCTTTACTTCTGCTACTTCTGTTCCTGCTTGCCATCCAGCCTGCACTACTGATGACAGCCATTTTGAGTAGAGTAAGAAGATCCTATTGTTAGTTGATTTGGGTGAGCTTGCAGCACAGCCACTTACTAAAGTTATTTTTGCAGGTAGTCAGATGGTATAAAGTCTGCATACTATGACTTAGTTGATGCCATTGCCAAATACGCCTCTGACTGTGTTCTTTTTGCACAGTGGGTCCTGTATTTCCCTAGGTTTCAGAGAGAAGCACTTGGACTTCGTATATGTAGCTTCTTCGTTTCTATAAACTGAATAGTTTTGGTTTAATGCATTTTGTTTTTAGGACGGATGTTTTGTTCCTCTGAGTGATGTTCTATTACATGGGATGGCCAAATTATGGCTTTCCATTGAAGTGAGGCTGACAGAGCTGCCTCCACCAACCCTAGTTCTCCACCTATAAGATTTGAAGTGGGGGGAGGAAAGACTGAGGACCTCTTCTTTGCAATGGAGGGTGCGATAGGGACTTCTGCCCAGTAAGGAGGAGCATCTTGGGGCATGCCTGCTGGAGCTCAGAGTTTCAGGAGGAATGGGGGTGAAGCCCCGAGCCCTGACAAGTGTGTGGTGACTCTGAAGATAGTCATGTGCAGCTCAGAGGATCAGTAAGATTGGCCATATCTCCTCTATTATTTCTTTTTTTGATGTGATATGCCCAGGAGAGAATAAATAAATAAACCTCAGATCTTGGAATAACTTTTTTTTATAATTTTCCTAGTTCAGGTTCTTCTATAATGGAGGAAAATACAATAGTCAGAAATGTGTGCTTTTTTTTTTTTCCTTGGATGCATCTCTTTAGAACCATAATCATGTTTCTGAAAATTATCTAGCTGGGATTACTCCAATTGACCCTTGTTGTTCTTTCAGCTGGAAAACTTTAGAGACAGAATTGGACACTTATGCCACTAAATTACTGTACTTGCGTAATATTACATCTAACAAGATAAACTGAGGGCTAGTCATAAGAACAAAGTAAGATTCTATTTGTTTTGTGCCTCTTAACACAAGAACCCGATGAAATGAATAGGCAGCAAGTTAAGCATACAAGAGGAAGTTTGCATAGTCAGCCTGTGAAACTTGTTGCTCTGGAAAGATATGAAGACCAAAAGTATAACTAGGTCCAAAAAAGAATGAGTCAAGTTAGTGGACGATCAGTCTATAATGGCTATTAGCAAAAAAAGTCAAAGTAGTATGCTTCAGGTATCTCTAAATCTCCAACTTGCAAAAGCTGAGACTGGATAATAGGATGGATTATGCAAAATTGCCCCTTTCTGTTCATCCCCCTCTGAAACATCTGGCATTGGCCACTCTTGGAATACAGGATATTGGACTAGATGGAGCATTGGTCTGGAGCACGGTCTGTCTTATGTACTCAAAATGAATTAGGAAGTACTGTACCAATCTGTTTTAGGTTTACAAACAAACTTTTTTTAGCAATACATTAGTGTCTAGGAGAATTTCCAGAGATTATGTAATCAGTATGTATATGAGGTTTAGCTGAACAACCTAATGTTGAGGCTCCTGATTGTGAGAAACTATTTTTAAAAGAAGATAAATTTGTCTTATCTTTGCAAATTTATAATTCCCATCAAATGTCGGGATCTAAACCAATAAATACTAGGGTATGTCTGTCCTTGTTTTGTACGTACCCTAATTGTACTTTTCAAACATTTTTAGGAAAAGTGAGGGGAGTTTGCAATAAAATATTTTATACTAGATGTGATTTGTATGTTTCTGGATTTTTCCCAGAAGACAAGATTTGGTTTCTTTTACATACACAAAGTTTGACTGCTTAATCTAGAAGCTGCTGTTTTTACCTTTTATGCTTCTGTAAAACTGCAATTTTTCTCTATATCTAAAAATATAGGTTGGCTGTGTCTAGACTGGCCAGTTTTTCCGGAAAATCAACCGCTTTTCCGGAAAAACTTGCCAGCTGTCTACACTGGCCACTTGAATTTCCACAAAAGCACTGACTTCCTACTGTAAGCAATCAGTGCTTTTTGCGGAAATACTATGCTGCTCCCGTTTGGGAAAAGGACCAGTGTAGACAGCTGAGATTTGTTTTGCGCAAAAAAGCCCCGATCACGAAAATGGCGATCGGGGCTTTTTTGCGGAAAAGCGCGTCTAGATTGGCCACAGACGCTTTTCCGCAAAAAATGTTTTTGCGGAAAAGTGTCCGTGCCCATCTAGACGCTCTTTTCCGAAAATGCTTTTAACGAAAAAAGCATTTCCGGGAAATCATGCTAGTCTAGACGTAGCCACTGATAAGTCTGAGTTTGCAGAATTTCACAAATAATTCTTAAAATGTTGTTGTATAGCCTGATGATGATTTTTTTTGGTTAGCTCAGGTGTTCCAAGATGTTAACTTTTAATTTTGTTAGCTTAATGATAAGGTATCCTTTTTTAATAAATATTCCTAAAATGCATGTTGACTATTCCTCAAATCTGTGGTTTCTTTACACCTTTGGGTCATAATCCTGCAAAAGCTTCTGAACAAATTACTATTGTTACTACAAGTTGCACCTTCCAAAACCATGAGGTGTACCGGTAGTTCGGAATAGGAAGCCTAGTCCGAACTACCTAGTTCAAGCCCCGTATAGCCGCGCTGCGCGGGGTTCGAACCAGCGGGGTTTTAAAAATGGCGGCTCCCCGCTTATGCAAATGAAGCCCGGGAAATTCAAATCCCGGGCTTCATTTGCAAGTGCGGTATGCCTACATTACCCTGCTAGTTCGAACTAGCGGGGTAGTGTAGACATACCCTTACTGAAAATGAAGGTACTTGGGTGGTGATGGTGGCTGGTTGGATGATGGGGAAATAAATTTGCCCTTTTAATGACTTCCTAATCTAAACAAGGATAGTTTAATTCCTTTTGACATGTGAATATGTGCTGCTTGTTCATATGGATCTTAATTTTCATTATAGAATCTTTGCTTTTTTACTACCACTTTGGGAAATAGAAATAAAACTTTTCTTGTGATCGCTTACTAATTTTGATTCCGTATTTTTCTATATTTACTTTCTTGGCTCAGAACTGGATTTTTATTTGCTTCTATTTTATCATAATAAACCAGTAATTCATGAAAGGACTACATGTGTAATCATTTTCTTTTAACGTATCCCTTTCTTTAGTAGATTCCAAGAAATTCTAAAAAGTTTGTTTATAAACCGGGAGGAAATCAGAAAGGAATACCTCAAGCTAGAAATGCGACTTAAAGAGAATATTTTGAAAACGTATTACCAGAAACAATTCCATGAACAAATTGAGTTGGTGTGCTCTCAAGACAGAGTAGAAAAGGTGAGTGATTTTTGTATCACTTCATTTTGCCGTGTTACTGTACAGAACCTCTATTTTGACATTTTTATCTTTAATCTAGATCAACTATCTAACCTTTTGTGTACAAGTGTCTTCAGCTTCTGAATTGCACTTTTAAAAGTGATGGAGACCTCTAAGAATCAGAGACTTGTTAAAGATCAGTAAGACTTGGAAATCTAATTTACTTGCTTAAATTAAATGTAGGCTTTTAAATCAATTGAATTGTTTTAAATGTATTACTTCAGTCAGGAGTATTAATGTTAAGTGTATCTGCTTTTAGTACAAAAATTGTATATTTTTTAATCCATATATATGTTTTAGTGTGTGTGAGCAAGTCGGTTTTATTCAAGAATTCCTCTTATTCAAGAACTCCTCCTAAACTATAAGAGCTAGAATCACCAAATTTGGTATGCAGCTTCTTCTTACATGAATTTAAACCAAGGTCAGAGTTTGGTTGTGCTCAGAAAACACAAAGTGCCAGGAATGGGACTGTTCTTCAAGTGATTGTTTGTTCCGTGTAGGTGCGCGCCTGTCGCATGCACAGGTTGTCAGAAGGTTTTTCCCCTCGGCAGTACCTGTCAGACCGACAGTGAGCCCCCTAGAGTGGTGCCTGCATATGCACTCATATAATCCTCTGTCGGCCCACAACCCCTTCAGTTCCTTCTTACTGCCTGTGATGGTCATTGGAACTTCCCATGCATTGCCAGCAGTAGTTGTAGCTAGTTTTTCATTTCCAGTTTTTCAAGTTAACTCTTACTAGAAGAGCTGAAAACATTAGTGTTTCTATTGGGTTGGGGTTTGCCTACTGCGTTCCCCTTCCTAGGGGCATGCTTGGGCCCCAAGGGCCCCTGCGCAGACTGCCTTAAGCCTGTGACGTGTGTGGACCCACACTATTTGTGCCTTAAGTATTTGGGCGAGTCTCATATCTTCAACAGATTTTTACAATTAGCGGAGCTTCAAACCCCAGACATAGCAAGAGAGTGATTCACACCCCAACATTCTTCTGATGGAATTGGCACTCCATCCAGCACTGGCCACAGACTTGGCACCTGCTTCCTATAGCACACCATCTTCGGTGCAGGAGGCACCGGGGCTGACTGATTCCTCTTGGGTGTTAACTCCCAGCACTGCTCGCAGTCACCGGTAGTGGAAAAGAAGAGGTCGGACAGAGACAGATCTGTCACATCATGCATCCAGAGTATGCCCTCAGTCAGGGAATTCCAATGTCTCCACTTTGGCCTCAAGGCCTGTTGCTTGAGGGCTCTCTGAGTACCACTTGAGCGTCCCCCAGGATCCCATACCTGAAGAGGATCCCGTAATGGTGAACCTCCCTTTGACCCTGACCACCTTTCAGCTGGAGAGGTGATAGAATTCATTTCTTCCTTTGCTTCCCGTGCCGGCACACTCAAGGCTCAATCCAGTACCGACACGTTGGCCGCATCTGAGGCTAGCTGATGCGCTTCGAAGTCTGCACCAGCTTCGACACCAGTGGTGCCGACACCCTGGCCCGTGCACATCCATCAGCACTGGCTACGACCTCAGCCTCTGGAGAGGGCATGGTACTGAGCACCTCTGCATCGGCAGCATCAACCACAGCACTGGGGCACTTAGTGCCGTCACTGCCTACCCGGCACTGGAGCAAGCCTGCAGCTATGGTCCAGCTAGTCTCTGGACCCATCGTCTGCACTGCTGTGCTAGGGGGTGAACTATTTGTCAGACTCTGACATTGGGTCCGTTGGTCCCGGGATATGGCTTCTCCAGTCTTGGCAACATTTCTTCTCGGGCACTGCTTTTGTTCGGGACACTGTTCCTGATACCATAGTACCTCAGTGCAGACTGTGCAGCAGACATGCTCCTCCTCTCCCCATTGTCAATCCCCAGCCCAGTGGCCTTTTTGGATCCCATGGGCCTACCATCAGTCCCAGAGGTGGTGTCCCCTCCAACATGGGCTCCACCTTTTCACTGGAGCTGCCTTACACCCCAGCACAGGACCACGGGCGCTTGACACACAGAGTCCACCACACCTTCTTTGGAAGGGGTAGATGAGCTGTGCCCTTGAAGGTTGCCTGACCAGTCAGTGGTGTCCCAGGACTCAGAGCATCTGCTAGAGCATGAACACCCTGCTTCTAGGGAGTATTCATCATCTTCCTCAGATGAGGCCTTGGAAGTGGCATCGCTCTCCATGCCATTGTTGGACTCCCGGATTTACTAAAACATTTGGCCCAAAGCCTGGGAGTGCAGGTTGAACAAGTCTTGAAAGATTCTGAACCAGCGGTGGAGATTCTGAATGTGGAAGGCCAGTCTAGGGTGGCTCTTCCACTGAATAAGGGAACTTGTTAACGCTTACTTCGCAGCTAAACATGAAAAGTCTCCTAGTGTTTCAATTTAGATGTGATACACAGTTACTTCTTCGAGATCTGACTAGACAGAACATATCCATGCTGCTTCTGTGCAACCACAAACTTACCAACATGGCAGCACACCTGGCATAGCTACTTGGCTGGAAAGTCTGTTTGTAGCACTGTACTGGCAAGCATGATCAAGCTCCATATCAAACTTTTCTACCACCGGGTTGACAAAGGAAAGATAAACATTTTTAAAGCAGTTCTGTCAGTGGCCTTGAAGTTCAGTATCCTTTGGCCTGTATTTCAAATGGCTGATCGTGTTCAGAGTTTGCTACCCTAATCTTTTAACAGGAAATCCAAGAATAGGCAATAAAGCCTGAAAACCTTCAATCTTAATTTAATTTCTGAATATAGAATTAGTTTTTCCTCTATTTAATTAGTTGTTGAAACAAAATTTAACTGACAACAATTTCAAGTTTCCATTGTGTGTCGGGATTCCCTTGAAAATTTACACTTGTTATGAATAGTGTCCTAGAAAAAAATACACTGCTATTTCAGAAATCTTGTTCTTGTCACAAATAATGTTTCAAGTGACTAATATATTCCAAAAGTTTTTCACATCGCAATTTGCAGTGAATTGAATTTTGAAGTAGTACTTTAAAACATTATTTTATCCTGGATCATAATTTCTCAAGCCCCTATTACAGTGGAATATTTACAATATGGCTCTCCATTATTAGAGCAATAGATAAAGTTAAGACTTGCTTTGCTTTTGAAGCGTGAGTGCTCTAAGATCTGTGCAATTACTCAGATTAGTCTTGAAGTTTAATATGCTGTATGGGATATAGTCAGTGATGCAAGTATGGGGCCATTTGACCAAAGGGATTCCAAGATCAGCTTTTTTCTCCCTCAGTGGCTGTAACCTTCTGACTGTGTTTGGTTTTTTTGCTCCGAGATCAAACCAGTGCTCAGTTATTACACCAGGGACTCCAATTCCCTACCTCCTTTTGCGAGCCAGTACAAGGAATTTCTGTCGTCCTGGTAGGGAATTCAGAATTGTGAGAGTGCACTGCTGAGACTGAGGTGAGGAGCTGAGAATGGGTAGGCACGATACACCAGAAACATTTTGAAGGCAGGGACAGGGAGCAGGAAACACCCACTGACGTGAATGAAGCAGCTCTCTCAACTGTTTTTGTAGCACTTCCCATGTAGCACTTAGATAGGAAGGGTTCTCTCAATTCTTCATGGGAATGTGGGGGAGTTCTACCCCTTTTCAGGAGTCTGAATCCCTCTCCTGCCTGATGTGTGTCCTAGGATCTGCTCTTCTTGTGGGTACCTGAGCCCTTCTTCCTGCTTTGCATGTGAGTTTGTATCAGGAGGTGGACTAACACAAATTTAAATATCTGAAATCCAGAAAAGAAATAGTTACGGGACACATCACTCCTGTGTAGGGACTGGGTGGGAAGCTCAGGCTACATACCCATGGCAACATTGAGCCTGCCAGTAAGCTAGTACCTGTGAGATAGAGATTAGAGATAGAGATTAGAGATAAGAGATAGATATTCAGTAGCATAAAGCAGGAGACAGCAAGGAACAACTTTTTAAGTGTTAAGCCATTACTTGGCATGCAGGAGTCATTAATGGAATGGAAAGGGAAGAGAGAACTGGAAATGTTGGTGGCAGGGGCTACATATTGCAGTGAATGGTGAGGCATAGGGTGAAGAACCATATAGATAGACCAGTCCCCTCTTTCTCTCTCAAAATGACTGTAACAATCATGTCCAAAAAGTGAAAATATTTTGGAACAGAGACAATGAATACAAGACCTATTAACAGCTACACACTGCAAACATTTCAAAGGATGACCATTATTGCCATTGTGAAATAGCAAAATACACAGGAGGGGTAAAGAGCACTGAGGAATCACATATAGTTAGTGTGTGGCTCAAAAGAAAAGACTAAAACTTCCTGGATGACTGTGTGGGAAATCATTTCACTTCTCTGTGTCTGTTTCCCATCTCTAAAATGGGGATAATGAAGTCAAGTTAAAAATTTAACAACCGTTTCATACTCTTATAACCTTTTACACTTGAACACAAGGTATCACTGCTGGCCATACCAATAGCAAAAAGGTCCCGGTGCCCTGCTACTGACAGTCATACATTTCTGCATTTTCCATGGCCAGAAGTGACTATTATAATAATATAATCCGAACTCTTGTATAACACAGGCCAGATGTAAACTGGAACCCTTTTCCTTTGATGACACACCTAGGGTGCTGTCAGACCCAGATCTGCTCAGATCAACATCACAGCTCATTCACACGACCCCAGTTTATTTCTTCACTATTCAAAACAACTACACCTAACATAATGAATGCACATGTAGTTCTGAAAGATAAATTCCCAAAGCCTATTGCTAACTTCAGGAGTACGGAGTTAAAATAGTGTGGGCACTTACCTTAATTCTGTATTTCCTGGTGCTCACAAATTTGAGGTTTGCTAGACTCTGTGTTCTCAAGGGCCATGAGATATCACCAGACAACCTTAACTCTGATTTAATCAAGGTGTTTTGTTTTTCAGTCATTTCAGTCAAACATTTTGTTTAAACTGATTGGCTGTGTCTAGACTGGCAAGTTTTTCCAGAAAATCAGCAGCTTTTCCGGAAAAACTTGCCAGCTGTCTACACTGGCCGCTTGAATTTCCGGAAAAACACTGACAATCTCATGTATGATCGTCAGTGCTTTTCCGGAAATACTATGCTGCTCCCGTTCGGGCAAAAGTCTTTTTCCGAAAGACTTTTGTGCAAAAGGGCCAGTGTAGACAGCACAGTACTGTTTTCCGCCAAAAAGCCCCGATCGCGAAAATGGCGATCAGGGCTTTTTTGCGGAAAACCGCATCTAGATTGGCCACAGACACTTTTCCGCAAAAAGTGCTTTTGCAGAAAAGCATCCTGCCAATCTAGATGCGCTTTTCTGAAAATGCTTTTAACGGAAAAGTTTTCCGTTAAAAGCATTTTTGGAAAATCATGCCAGTGTAGACGTAGCCATTGTGAATAGGGATGTCTGCATGTACTCAACTATACACAACAAGCCTAGGCTTACTGGTTAATCTTCTTGACTACACACATTTCCTCACCTCCTTGCTACGTCTGTATCAGAGGTAGTTTTTTGGGGGGGGGGGGGAACAGGAGCTAGTGCTGGGGTGACCCAACTTAAAACTGTTTCCACTCCCGCCAACACTGGCTCTGCGGAGCTGCCAGCGGCCCCCTCCCTCTCCACGTGCACTGCTGCCTTTATCAGTCAGTGGAGGGGTGGGACAGGGTAAGCTGCCACAAAGCAGCTTCTGTCAGTGAGGGGTTCAAGCTCCCCACGGAGCAGCCTCTGTTTATGGGGAGCTCAGACCTCCTACAGACAGAGGCTGCTGCCACCCTGCACTGCTGCCTGTGTATCAAAAGCAGCAATGCATGGTAGCAGGCAGGGAGTTTGTGCAGGGAGTTGGTTTTTTAATTGGCTCCCCTCGCGGGCTGGCTCCCCCAGTAGTAAGGCTGCCAGCCCCACCCCAGGGACTATGGAATAGTCATGTAACTGCAAAGATTTCATGTGCTTACATGACTATTCAGTTACCAGATATCTAACATCCTTAGTTGTGAGATCTGCTTAGAAATTTAATACTTGTGCTCTTAAATGTAGCTTTATGATTACAGTTCAGTTTATGATATTGATCTTGGTAGACTCAAGAGCAGGTGTGGGCAATAATTGTAGAAATTTTTGAAGTGGTCCCAGGCTGCCCCGGAAGTGGTAGGGCCAGGACACTTCCATGCTTTCCCACCCACAAACCCTGACTGGCCTGGGGGTGGGGGGAGCGCATCAAGTGTTTTGCCCCTTTCCCCCCGCCCGGCCCCACCCCACCCCTCAGAGGGAACTGCCAGTGCTCTGAACAGCTGTCAGTTCCCTCTAGGCACCCATGCCTCTGGGGGTGGGAGGAGACTTTTGTGTGCTCTCCTCTGCCCCAAATCAATCAGGGCCTGAGGGCAGGGGAGCATGGGAAGTCTCTCACTCTCTGCCCCTGCCCTGCAAGGGGGCACTGCGCTTGATCAACCACCAGCACGTGCTCCTTGCAGGGCAGGAGGAGACTTTGTACACTCCTCCCTGCCCCTGTCCAGCAATGGACGTACGGAGCTTAGTCAGCCCAAGCGGTTGACTCTAAGCACAGCACGCCTCTGGCAGGGGAGGAGACTTTGTGAACTCCCCCATCCCAGGCCCTGATTGGCCTGGGAGCCAGGGAGTGGCAGGGTGTCCACAGGCCGAATCAACCCGCGTGGCCACTCTAATCTTGAAATTGAATGTCGCTTTTAATTTGGTTGGAACAAATTGTATTCTTGTTTCTAATCTAGTTATGTAACTACTTCTGTTTTCTTCTTGCAAAATAGATTTTGGGATGACAGGCGAGTGTCTAAAAGGTCACTTTTCTTAAAGAACTGTTTACATTTATGTATTTTGTTTTCTCTTGATGGTTGTATCCAGTTGCTGTGAAAGTGCAGTATCTAAACCTCTCTTGCTGAAATTTAAGCCCATTGCTGCTTGTCCTATCCTCAAAAGCTAAGGAAAACAGCTTTTTTTTCCTCTTTGTAACAACCTATTATGTACCTGAAATCTGTTATATCCCCTGAGTCTTCTCTTCTCCAGACTAAACAAACCGAATTCTCTCAGTCTTCCGTTATAGATCATGCTTTCTAGACCTTTAATCATTTTTGTTGCTCTCTTCTGATCCTTCTCCAGTTTGTCCACATCCTTCTTAAAATGTGTGGGTTTTTTTGACTCAATAATCCAGCTGAGATCTTACCGGGGTAGAGTGGAACAGAAGAATTACTACTTGTAATTCTGGACCACGGATGCTGCTGGACCAGAGAGCCTCAGCGGCAGTCAGCTGGGAGTTTGGCAGCCCCAGGGTTTGGCAGTGGAGCCCAGCTGACAGCCACTGGGGGCTGCTAGTGAAGCAGACCCTGGCCAGCTCGGCAGCCGCTGGGGGTCAGGAGCACAGCCACGCAATTTAGCTTGGCCATCCCAAAAGCTGCTGGAAGCCAGAAGTGCAGTTTAGCTATTCAGCCTGGCTGCCCTGGGGTCAGAAGCATAGCCTGACTGGCGCCGCAGGAAGCTGAGAGTGAAGTTGGTGGCCAGAAGGGGAGCTGGCCTGGTGGCCAAGGCCCTTGAGAGAGCCTGGATCTCTCCTGGTCTGGCAAACTCCTTTGTCCAGGACCTGTCAGGTCTCGAGGGTGCTGGACCAGGGATCTCCAACTTCTACATCCCAGAATGATGTTTGATGTTACACTTTTTACTCACGTTCAGCTTGTGATCTTCTATTAGACACCTCTCCCCCTAGTCCTTTTCTGCAGTACATCTTCCTAAGCAATCATTTCCCCATTTTGTATTTATGCAACTCATTGTGCCTTCCTAAGTGGAAAACTTTGCATATTTCCATGTTGAATTTCCTCTAACCACCCTGAAAAACCTTTCCATTGACTTCCACGCTTATATGTGTTTCCTCTAGTCTCAGAGGACACGTCAGCAATATAAGCTTCCAGAGCTTAGAATGGCTTGGTCTAAGCCACTTGTTGCATCCATCTACATACTAGCTCCTCTCTGGTAAGCCTTAACCACCATGCTGGTCTGTGTCCCTTGTCCAACATACTTTCCCTGGGCTCAGACCACAAGAGACTTAAATATAGGAAGAGGTGGCAAGAGGGTACACCTCCATCTCTTTTACCCTTGTTTTCAGTCCCCTTGTTTTCCACCCTATATAGTTTTTTCTCTCAATCTCTTCCCTCCACCACCTTTACATTAGGGATGGCATTTGAGGAAATTGGAGTTGAAACTTTATTGGTTTTGTCCTTCGTTTTTTTTCTTATGTATCTAAGGCCTTAGTTATACTGACAAGGTAAGTCTAAGTTACACTAGTTAAGTTATGTAATTTTAAGTTGACGGAGCTTAGATCAACTTGCAGTGATGTCTACATAACGCCATGTCAGTGGCAGACGCTCTCCCAGCAACTTAGCATCCACCTTTCAGGCAGACAGAGTACTGAAGTTGACAGGAGAGCGCTCTCTCATAGACTTATTACATCTTCACCATACCCGCTAAATTGACGCGGTTGCATCAATTGCAGCGCCAATTTAGCCTGTAGTGAAGACAAGTTCTAAATGTAATTATGCTGTCAAATAGGGAGCAAGGGTAAGAGCGCACAAATTCTTGGCTCTTTTTTTCCATTCTTCGTTAACTAGTAACTAGACAGCGCTACCTGTGCAATTTTTCTAGCCATGTTTAACAGTTTACTTTAGTCTCAAAAGTCCCACTGAAAAGTCTTTAGAGGGAAAAGAGCTACAAATAGATTTGAGTAGTATACTTAGGAAGAGTGTTCTCCTTTACAAATATTACATAGATCAAAAACTATGTAAATTGTTTTGACTACATCTACCCAATTACAGAAGCCTGCAAAGTGTCTTTCATAACAGAATTCAGTGAATATTATATGGTAGTTTCCCATTAAATTATTGAATATGCTGTTATTTCAGGCCACTTGTAAACGGGATCATAGACTCGCAATGCTTGAAACTCGTCGTTTGCATGTACAGAAGAAGAGAGAAGATGAGATGAAACGCTTTGAGGAGAATACGAGCTGGCTGCATCGTGTGGAAAATGAAATGCGCCTCTTGGGTCATGATGGCCATATTCCACAGGTAAAAGGGCTTCTCTTTCAAAGGCAGAGTTCAGATATTCTAGTCAAACATGCTTATAATATGGGCCTGGGCAAAATACCCTTCACAGGCTGGGTCCAGCCCACCAAGCCACCAGATCTGGCCCATGGATGCAGACTCCCTGCTTGCCCTGTGTCCCCTCTCCCACAACACTGCTAAGAAAAGCGGCTGCCACAGCCATGTCTTTTGCTCAGATGTGAGCCGAGGGAAGTGATAGTGCTTCACACTCTGCTCCTACACCTAGCACAATTCCATTGGCCAACTTCTGGCCAATGGAAACTGCCAGTTTGAAGAACAGGAAGTGCGCAAAGCATCACTACCCGTCTCCCCTCAGGCTCTTATTCACCAGTGCACTTATATAAATAAAGTATCTCCTAGAACTGGAAGAGACCTTGAAAGGTCATCGAGTCCAGTCCCCTGCCTTCACAGCAGGACCAAGTACCATCCCTGCCAGATTTTTGTCCCGGATTTCTAAATGACCTCCTCAAGGATTGAGCTCACAACCCTGGGTTTAGCAGGCCAATACTCAAACCACTGAGCTAGCCATCCTGTGTGGGGGTGGAGCAGGCAGGGAGCCTGCTTGAGAAATGTGCTAGGGTGCTGCCTGGGAGTCACACAGGTAAGTCCCCTAGCCAGTGCCTGCCTCTGGCACCCCAGCCTCTCCCCCCCCCCCCCCCCCCCAGGCCTCTGCTTTCCCAACTCCTGTCCCTGTATCCCACATAAGCCAAACTGAACTCATACACTCTCCCAGACCCTGCACCCGTCTCCTGCTCTAAGTCACAACCGTCTTCTTCATCCAAACTCCCTCCCAGACCACATATTCACTCCTGCACCCCAGTCCCTTACCCCAAACTCCCCTCTGCACCCAGCCTCCATCCCAGATCAAGCACCTCCATTAATATTCTGGAAGAATGAGGCCCTTTACCACTTTCCAAAATCTTGGAATGGCCCCCTCCCCCCGAGCAAAAATTATTGCCCACCCCTGTTATAGATTCTTTCCTGTATTTATTTAATTTGTTATTTGCGGGGGGAGACCTTTCAGCTCTGAGAGCAGGGTCATCCGGTATAGTCTCCCTTTTACAAAAAATACAGCAGTTCTTCTTCTAGTGATTCCAATTCATGTGTGCACATGCCACATGCACAAACATCAGAAACTTTTCCCCTAGCAGCTTCCTTAGGGTCGGTTGTGGAGACCCCCAGAGAAGCGTTACTCTATCAGCGCATATATACCATTGCTGACCCTACCCTCCGTCCGTTCCTTCTGACCATCTGTGGCGACACTGGAACTGTAGCTAGCTCTTCCTTAGCAAGTGCCTAGTTCCTAGTGATAGCTGCTTTTTTTTTTTTTTTTTTTTTTTTTCGTCTTCGCCTTATTTTTTTCTCTATGATCAAGAACTTCAAGCAAATAGAGACAGTGGGAAAGTGCCCAAAAATCTCAGTCCCTTGGGATACTGGGGTATGCCTACTTCCCTAGGCTTAAAGCACGCACAGCTTACAAGCACCATATGCCCAACAGCAACCTGCACGGTGTGTGCTTTCACCGCCTGGGTGAAGAACAGTGCACCCGAAAAGTGCAAGATCTGTCGAAGCTTTAAGCGCCTCACTAGAAAGGACAGAGAGCACAGGCTCCAACAGCTCCTGATGGAAGCAGAGCTAAAACCCCTCAGGCCGAGAAATTGGCCCCGGGAGCCAGCTTGGTGCAGAGAGCCCCATTCTCGGTAAGAGACGCAGCACAGAAGCCAAGTACGGCAAAGAACTCCTGGTGCCAGAATTCCCTGGCACCGAAGACCAGAGTGCCAAGACCTGGATCTACCTCACCTGCACCGCGGGGCAGGAGAGAGAACTGGGGTAGATCCTCTCATAGGCCCCAACAAAAACAGGACCAGCACAGGAGGTCCAGGATGTTCTGTCAACTCTGGTCCCGAGACTGGTGCCCTTGAATCCGGCATGTGACCATCCACCAAGAGATATGAGCCCGGTGCAGGTCTTGAACTCCCCTTTGATGCCAGACACCTTTGAAGCAGCCATAGATCTGATAGAAATCTTAGAGGCCAAGGCCTCCAGGGCGTTCGATAAACCGCCAAGACTGCACCACTCCAGGGGAAAGCTGTAAATGCTCCGTCAACCGCAATCCACGGATTGGTACCGGGACACATCTTCCTCCTTGGAGGGTCTGCCATCACTGACACAATGCCCTCCACCACCAGCACAGAAAGAGAGCTCATCACTGAGCAATAGGCCGGCACTGAGGGATTGAAACTTGGCACAGATATTGGCCTCCAGGTTGAGGTCGTGGTCCAGAAGCCCAAGACGCTGCTCCCTTTCCAGGCCCTCTTGGCACTGTTCAAGGTTCCAGATAGGGTCCCAACTCCCAGCACCGACCCTGGCACGTATATCATCGGCACCGCCGTGATCTTCAGTCAGAATCTGAATCGGACGTGGTACCGTCCAGATCTAGTGCAACTGGTCTTGATGCAGTACAAGGCACCCACCAGCACAGTGGCAACAGCATTGCCACCACCAGCTCAGTGGCCCTTCTGGACCCCCCGAGCATACCACCAGTCTCAGGGTGCACCTAGGTCAGCACATGGAGCCCCTTGTAGTAAGTTGAGGGAGTGTCGTCAGTCAAGGGTGCCTGATGACACCCCTCAGCTCCCAGTGGCTGCTGTTCCCAACTGGAGTAGCAAGAAGTGGCAGCCAACACATTCCTCAGCCCACACTGCTTCCTACAGCTCCCATTAGCCGGGAACAGTGAACTGAAGCCACTGGGAACTCAAGAGCTCTATGCCAGAGGACACTCCAAGTATGGATGTAAAATCCCATTTAATTGGTCGATCTGTAAAATATTAAATGGAGCTGGGTAGGAGCCCATTACAACCCAGCTTCTCCTCCTCTCCCCCTTCCCATCTGCCACAGTAAGGATGATGCTTAACTGGTTAACCGGTTGCCCATTACGTCCCTAGCTCCAAGTACAAAAACATCCCAGTGCGTCAGCAGCCTACGCTGATGAGCCAGAAACCAAAGTTTACCAACCTCTGAAATATATGTTTGGCTTATGAAAAGATCATAACAATTTGCCATTTTTATCTTCTTCTTGGGAGGATTCTGTTAATAAATGAACTGGCTAATGAATGAGTACATATGTATTCCTTGCTATTGCAAGGGTCTCAGGCATTTGATACACAATAGTTTAATCTAGCGCGGGATTAACATGTTAATTTTTCTAACGTGTTAATCTCAGGCGTTAATACTGTGCATTAGGAGCCTGGGATCAGCTGGAGTCCCCACCTGACCGCAGGCTCTGTGCAGCACTGCCCCTTGGAAGCGCCATGGCAGCCTTTCCAGGGGGCAGCTGCACTGAGCCTTGGGGTCAGCTGAAGACTCCAGCTGATCCTGGGCTTCCACTGCACTGCCCCTTTGAAACGCTGCTGCAGTGTTTCAAGGAGGTAGCGCATGCGATTAATTGCCATTAATTTTTTTTAATCGCTTGACAGCTCTAGTTTAATCCCCTGTGAACTGTAATATTTTGGTATAATTTTCATAATTTTCTTTCACACATGCTGGGTAGTGGTAAGTGACCTGTCATATACAAAATGTTCAGAATAGATGACCTAGTGGTCCTTAAATTCAATGAATAAAAAAAAAATGTAGAATAATTTGATATGGAGAAGGTAAGTGTTATTGTGCATATCTGTAGTCTTAACTATGTGCAGCACGCAAATCTGTTTGTGAATGGACCTCTGTTAGACATAGCAGTGAAATAATAACATGAATTCAGTTTTACTTCTACTGTAAGATGTATTAAGTTAAAGGTTAGTATTGGCATAGTTATAGTTCAGTGTTTCTGAAAGAAATCTGCAAAACCACTCGGAGAAACCAGCTAACTAGCCACTCTGGTGTGTTTATTTACTGTCTCTGGTTCTCCGTTTGCAGCCAAGGGGAGTCACGGGAAGCAGCAGCCCAGCCCACGCCGCTTCCCGCATTTTCTCTTGGCTGCAAACGGTGAACTGGAGTTAATGGGAGCCACATGGCTACGGAGCCGGTAAATAAACACACCGGAGTGTCCAGTTAGCAGGATTCTCAGAGTGGTTTCATGTAGCACTTGAAGAGAAACTGTTACAGATAAATTGCAAAACTATTTTTCAAGGCATTGCATGCTAATCTCTTAAAATTCTTTTTAGACTGAATTTGTATGTATTGTAGTGACTTTGAAGTAATATCTTATGTAACTAATTTCTCAAGATGCTCCGTAAAGATCTTCACTGCTGCCATTTAAAGCTCGAAGCCAAGGATCTGAAAATGCAGATTGAGCATATGATGTCACTAGTATCACTTCAAGAGCAGCAACATAAGCAAACAGAAAAGTAAGTCTGTGTGTGTATATCATGCTTGACATGTGTGTTCCTCTCCAACCTTGTAAACATATATAATACATTTATAGATTTCAGTGAGTTTCAGGGGGAAATGGCTTCATAATTTTCCAGACTTTTTTTCTAAACTGTTGTAAATTCTGTAACACAAAATATATTACTGTATAATGGAGAATATCCTTAGCATAGCATTCTTGTAATGTTCAACAAAAATATTGAAGATTCCCTCCTCCCTCCAGTATTCCTTTAATAAAAGGTAATAATCAGGTATTCTGACCTGTAAACAATTAAGTTTATATTCAGCTGCAGTGGTCAAATTTCTAAGATCATATTGCATCCAACCTATTTTTCTTATTTGTAAATCTCTCTGGTATTGCAAGCATAAAGAGCTTTTAAAGAACTAAATATTGTTGATACTTCTGTTTGAAGGTTGGGTTGCCACTGAATTGTCAGCCCAAATTACTAGTATACTTCCAAAAGAGAATTGCTTAAAATATAGCTTTTTTTTTATTTTGTTACCATTGAATTTCCAGAGATGTTAGATTTTTTTTCCTTTCTTTGTTGTCAAATTTCATCTGTTGTAGTATGCTTGCTTTTATTGACAACAGAAAACAGGAGTTGAGTAAAGAGTATTACATATTAAGACCAAGATTAAGGTACAGTTACCTCCAAGTAGCAAAGGGATGGGGTGTGAGCGCAAGATATTTTCATTCATTGATGCAAAGGTCCATTCATGTCTGTTAGCCAAGATGGGCAGGAATGGTGTCCCCTGCCAGTATTTGTCAGAATCGGGAAAGTGTGACGGAATGGATCACTTTATGATGACTCTTCTGTGCATTCCTTCTGAAGCACCTGGAATTGGCCATTGTCAGACCTGGGACTGGGCTAGATGGACTTTTGGTCTGACCCAGTACAGCCATCATTTTATGTTGTTACATTCATTTACAGTTCAGACAGTCTTTATCACTGCCCTACTGAGTACATGCATTCTAGAGAATCCCTAGCTCTATACCTGATGTTCCTTGTTCCACTCTGCCCCCTGTTCAGTGTAGCATAGGAGCAGACTGCAGTGGTACCCATAGACTTGATAAAGGATGCTTATATAATTTCTATATCTATATCAAGCAGTAAGATTAATGTTTATAAATTTATATTAACTTGTAATATTCCTGTGCCTTAAGGTGCATCAGCATAGCAAAATCTTGGTTACATGGTTAACCTACCTGAGCTGGGTTAATTCAGCTATCCCAGGTAAGAATAGCAGTAGAGATAGGTTATCAAGTAGAGTATGCAACCAGGATTTGTGCTGGGCTCATACTGCCCACATTTTGCTATCTTCATAATGTAAGCTAGCTTGCATATAGGTTTTGTTATGTTGGCATTCCCTTACACTTACAAGGTATTGGATGATAAAATCAGCTAACCCATGTAAACTGCCACTTCAGCAAATGCATGCTGAATAAGCAAACCTGCAAAACATTAGACTGCAAGTCTGGTTCATGTCTTAGATGTTATATGAAAAGTGAACACTACCACTGTGATGTATGATTGAAAATAATTGAATCAAAAAAAGTTCTATGTTGGTTATCTGAAGAGACACATAATTGAAAAATAAATGTCAGAGCTATATCAGTAGCCAAGTTCTGTATGGGGCTTTAGTACTTGACACAAGTTAATTATGCTTCTTTCAAATTCAATCAAACACTAATGCTGCTCAATCAACTGTAGACTTTAAGCCAGTAGGAACCAATGTGGTCATGTCTAATTTGCTACATATTGCTGGACATTGAACCTTGCCCACCCACTCTCTATTTTAAACCTGCACATGACTTGGACCCCAATTTGTAGAGGTAGGCGAAAACTTTGAGGGGTTCTGCCAACAGTAGCTTATATGTTCTAACAGTGGTAGTTCATAGCTAGATTACTGTTGACTAGACTAACATTTTTATTTAAAGACAAAACATAAGAACGACCATACTGAGTCAGACCAAAGGTCCATCCAGCTCAGTACCCTGTCTGCCAACAGTGGCCAATGCCAGGTGTCCCAGAGGGAGTGAATAGAACAGGTAATGATCAAGCGATCTCTCTCCTGTCATCCATCTCCATCCTTTGACAGAGGCTACGGACAGCATTCCTTACCCGTACTGGCTAATAGCCATTTATGGACTTAACCTCCATGAATTTTTAAACCCTGTTATAGTCCTAGCCTTCACAACCTCCTCAGGCAAGGAGTTCCACAGATTGACTATGCGCTGTGTGAAGAAGAACTTCCTTTTTTTGTTTTAAACCTGCTGCCCGTTAATTTCATTTGGTGGCCCCTAGTTCTTATATTATAGGAACAAGTAAATAACCTTTTCTTATTCATTTTCTCCACACCACTCATGATTTTATAGACCTCTATCCTATCACCCCTTAGTCTCCTCTTTTCAAAGCTGAAAAGTCCCAGTCTCTTTCATCTTTCCTCATATGGGACCTGTTCCAAACCCCTAATCATTTTAGTTGCCCTTCTCTGAACCTTTTCTAATGCCAGTAGATGTTTTTTGAGATGTGGGCATACCATGGATTTATATAAGGACAATAAGATATTCTCCACCTTATTTTCTATCCGTTTTTTAATTATTCCTAACATCCTGTTTGCTTTTTGACTTCCGCTGCACAATGCCTGGAAGTCTTCAGAGAACTATCCATGATGACTCCAAGATCTCTTTCCTGATTATTTGTAGCTAAATTAGCTCCCATCATATTATATGTATAGTTGGGGTTATTTTTTCCAATGTGCATTACTTTACATTTATTCACATTAAATTTCATTTGCCATTTTGTTTCCCAGTCACTTAGTTTGGTGAGATCTTTTTGAAGTTCTTCACAGTCTGCTTTGGTCTTTAACTACCTTGAGCAGTTTAGTATCATCTGCAAACTTTGCCATCTCACTGTTTACCCCTTTCTCCAGATCATTTATGAATATGTTGAATAGGACTGGTCCTAGGACTGACCCTTGGGGAACACCACTAGTCACCCCTCTCCATTCTGAACTTTTACCATTTATTCCTACCCTTTGTGTCCTATCTCTTAATCAGTTCTCAGTCCATGAAAGGATCTTCCCTCTTATCCCATGACAACTTAAGTTACGTAAGAGCCTTTAATGAGGGACCTTGTCAAAGGCTTTCTGGAAATCTAAGTACACGATCTCTACTGGATCCCCCTTGTCCACATGTTTTTTGACCCCTTCAAAGAAATCTAATAGATTAGTAAGACATGATTTCCCTTTACAGAAACCATGTTGACTTTTGCTATTCTTTACTGTTGTTTCAACTAATTTGCCCAGTACTGACGTTAGACTTACCGGTCTGTAATTGCCAGGATCGCCTCTAGAACCCTTTTTAAATATTGGCATTACATTAGCTATCTTCCAGTCATTGGGTACAGAAGCCGATTTAAAGGATAGGTTACAAACCATAGTTAATAGTTCTGCAATTTCACATTTGAGTTCTTTCAGAACTCTTGGGTGAATGCCGGTCCCGGTGACTTGTTACTGTTAAGTTTATCAAGACATTTATCTTGGATTTTCTTTGTTTGTTTGTAGAGTACTAAATACTTTGCTTCCAGTTCTAAGAAAACAGTATTTCACCTTGAAAGAAGCCGGGATGGCAAATGGTATTATAGAGGCTAATTACAAGGAGATTGAACAGCTAATTCAGAGACCAAAAATGGTAGTTTGGGCTGACCAATCTGTTGAAGAGGAACCAAAACAAAATGATCAGCCAGAGATGTCTGTTATCCTGGCTTTTCCACAACTTGCAAGCCATCCAAATACTCCTTGCCGTAAGTATATAATTCATTTCTAATAAACATAATTTTAAATCTTGCTCCAAAATTTTAAATCTTGCTCATGAATGATTGGGATAGATCACTTATATTTGTATTTGATCTACTTACATCTAGGCAAAAACTGAAACCTAGTGCTTAAACATAACAACCCATCTTGTATCATTCTGAGACCAGGGGAAATTCTTTCCTGCATATACATTTTCTCTGTATCCAGAGAAGTAGCTGATTCCTGACCATCGTTGTGCACCAAAAGTTTGGGTAGTTAATGTGACTTTTTTGGGATAGATGGCAATTTAGGAAACTTAGTTCACCACAAAAAATGCAGGCATAACCTCCTACCATAGCATCTGAGCTTACATGCTTGTTCCTTTTAGGGTTGTGATTGGGCAACCGGTTACCTGGTAAGCATCACCCTTACTAGGTGATGCTTACCGGGTACTGGTTAACTGGTGTCTCAGAGCAGCCCCATGGGATGGCGGGACCAGGAGCCTGCCGGTGGTGGCAATCCAGGGCTGAGAGCCTGCTACCAGTGACGGCAGCACCAGGGCTGGGAACCTCCTGCTGCCAGTGGCAGCAACAGCCCCAGGGCCAGGAGCCCACTTAGTCAGTTAACAAGTTAAATGTTAGGTTGACCTAATGTTTAACCGATTAACTGATGAATCGGGATTTTACATCCCTAGTTCCTTTCAAGCTTGGTTTACATTTCAGAGCTACTTATGCAAGGAAAAGAACTAAAAATCTCCCCTTTTTTAAGCAAAAGCTTAGTTTTTTTCCCCCTTTACATTTAATTCCGACCAATTCCAATAATCAGAGGGTTCATGGCTTTATGTGGTTTGGGGCTGAAAATTTGCTCAATTTCTTTACACTGCAATTATGGACATTTAATCACATTAATCTACACTGCATTCTGAGGTGTCCTATCAAAATGTTAATCAGTTATCAATAAGTTTGAGCATTTTGGTAAGCCTAGAATGGAATGTTAAGTTAATTTAACAAATGCTCTTACTCTGGCTATTGGTTAACATGAATCAGACATTTTGTGGGTATTGCTAATGTTGTTGGAACTTCAGCCATTTTTTGGCGGTTCACGTAGGGTGGTGGTTGTGGTGGTGGTGATAGTGGTGGTATTACTTTTGCTTATATTTCTTCTTCGAGTGCTTGCTCATGTCCACTTAACATAAGTGTATGTGCCTGCTACATGGACGGTGCCAGAAAATTTTCCTAATCAGTATCTGTAGGGACTGAAGTGTGCACATGTCATGCTATGTAGGACACTCCCCAACCCATCTCTCCTCAGTTCCTTTTACCACCAGTCACACTACTTGGAACATCATGCTTCAGCCTTAGCTGTAGCTAGCAATTCCCTGATCCTGTTGTTTGTAAATAGTTCTGTCATTAGCTTAAGTACTTGTCAATAGAGTTCAACTCTTGATTCTCCCAGAGACCTTGCCTGGGGAATGGGGAATGTCCTGCTCTCCTGGCTTCATTGCCTACACTACCCATCACAGACCTATGCTAGTCAGCAACCCACATGCTGACTGCCTTCGCTGCGTGGGGAAAGGACGTATCTTGAACAAGTGTAGAATTTGCAGGTCCTTCCATCCCAGAAACATTAAAGAAAGCAGCATTTGACTCCAGGCACTTCTAATGGAGTCTGCACTTGCTCCACAAGACCAAAGGTTGAACTCAACACTGGTGCGTAGTGCACCACCGTCATCAATGGTTTGGCACCATTTGCCACCTACGGCCTCAGTGAAGAAAGCTAGAATGCTGGGCAGAGAAGTCCCCGCATAGACATGGGGGGGACCAGTCGGCCGACAGGCAGGAAAAGGCCCAGACAGCACTGAGCCCTCCTACCTGGTCACTTGGTCACTTTCCTTGGTGCTGGAGGTTCATCTTCCCACCACACTGAAGGCTTTCCAGGCTGTGCAGGACATTCATACCATTCTGGTGCCTCCACTCCAGCACCGATGGGACCTTTGTTCATGGAAAACCAGCCATTTGTCCCTTTGTCACCAGGTACCATTTGGTCCTTTGGTTCGCTCTTCTCTGGCATCTGAGAGGAGAGGATCTTGAAGAACCCAGAGGTGCATCAGAGAGAGGCCAGGGCATGACGCACGGTTCCCCATGTCACTGGAGTCAGTGTGCAGACCTCCAGAGGTACAAACCCCCCACCCAACTCCCCCGGCACCACTGGCACTGGAGAGATAGTGGAGCCTCCTCATGAGCATCTCCTCTAGGAGGAGGTCCAGAAGCTCTTAACCCTAGGGGCAGTCAAAGAGGTTCCCCAGGGTTCCTGGGCAGGGGTTTCTACTCCTGGTACTTCCTGGTTCTCAAGGCCAAAAGAGGGTTCGGCCTATCCTGGATCTCAGAACTCAATGCCTTCGTCACCAAAGCCAAATTCAAGATAGTGATTCTGGCGTCTATCATCCCCTCCCTAAGTCCCGAGACTGGTACACTGCCTTCGATCTAAAAGCTGCCTACATCCATATTTCTATTGCACTGCACCATAGACAGTTCCTCCACTTTACGGTGGTTCAGGACTATCATCAGATTGTGGCTCTCCCTTCTGGCCTTTCTACGGCCGCTCAAGTGTTTGTGAAGTGCATGGCCGTTGTGACCACTGCTCTGAGAAAGTGGGGTGTCCAGGTGTTCCCCTACCCGGACGACAGGCTTCTCCAAGGCTCTTCTTTGGATCAGCTGCTGATCCACATCACTCTAGTGCAGGACCTTTTTCGGGAGCTGGGGCTGCTCCTGAGTATAGCCAAATTGACCCTGGTCCCCACCCAGGTTATAGAGTTTGTGGGTGCCCACCTGGATTTGGTGTCAGCCACAGCCTCCCTTCTCAGATCCTGTTTCCTGGCAATCAAATCAACTGTGCAGGGCATGTGTCTCCTGGGGCTGATGGCCTCTTGCACCTACATCATTCAACTTGCCAGGCTTCACATGTGTCCATTAAAGATGTTGCTTATGCACGCTCCTAACCCATCCCTGCACTCTTGGTACAGAGTGGTGACAGTTCCACCCAATGTCCTGTGCTCTCAGGACTGGTGAACCTAGGAGAAGGTGGTTTGCGCTTGAGTCCTGTTCTCCAGACCTCTACCAACCCTCCAGTCAGTGACAGGCATGCCTGACATCTGTTGGGGGGCTCACCTCGGAGATTTGCAGACCTAACCTATGTGGTCAAGGGATGACCTCTCCCTGCATATCAATGTCGGAGCTGCGGGCAGTTCACCTCACCAGTGTGGCCTTTCTCCCTCTGCTCAGGGGCAAAGCAGTCCTCATTCTTTCTGACAGTAATTTGGCGGTCTCCTATACCAACAAGCAGGGCAGGGCCTGCTTTCCTCCCCTGTGTCAGGAAGTTCTTCAGCTATGGGAGCTATGCATTGGGGCAGATATTCACCCAGTTGCCTCTTGTTCCTGGGTCCCAGAACACTGGCGGATCAGCTGAGCAGCTCCTTCTCCAGCCATGAGTGGTCTCTCAGAGGGGATGTGGACCTCCAAGTTATCCACAGGTGGGGGTTTCCCCTTCTGAACCGGTTTGCCACCCAGTGGAATGTGTAGTGCCCACAGTTTTGCTCCCTCATGGGGCTGGGACGGGGCTCCCTAAGAGAAGTGCTCATTACTCTCTGGCCCAAGGGTCTACTGTATGCATTCCCACCTTTTCCACTGGTTCACAAAGTACTGTTGCGGGTTTGGAAGTTCAGGGCCTCCCTGATCCTCTTCACGCTGGTATGACCCCAGGCAACACTGGTTCACATCTCTCCTCAGCCTGTCCTGCAAGAGACTAATCACTCTCCTGTTGACCCGGACCTCATCAAGTAGGACTTTGGCAGGCTTCGCCATCTGAACCTGCAGTACTTACACCTAATGGCATGGAAGCTCCGTAGCTGACAGCAGCAGAGCTAGAGTGCTTGGCGTGTGTGCAGGAGGACCTGTTTGGGAGTGGGAAACCTTCCACTAGGACCTGGCCAAGTGGAAGTGCTTCTTTGGGTTGCCCAGAAGTGGGTTTTACCCATGGATGCCCAGATTCCCTTGGTCCTGGACTACCTCCTGGATCTTAGGCTACAGGGGTTCTCCTCAATTAGGGTACACTTGGTGGCCATCTCTGCTTTCAACCTGGGCTCCCAGGGCAAGATCCTCTTTGCAGATCCCATGGTACACTGGTTTTTGGAAAGGGTTGGGCAGTCTTTATCCGCACGTCTGTCAGCCCGTCCCTCAGTGGGACCTCAGCCTGATCCTGTCCAAACTCATGTGGCCTCCCTTTGAGCCTTGGTGACATGCTCGCTGCTGCACCTTTCTTGGAAAGTGTCTGTCTTGGTCGCTATTTGCGAGCCCTCACCTCCCTTCTCCCCCATACTGTTTTCTTTAAGAATAAAGTCAGATTACACCTCCGTCTTCCTTGTGAATGTGGTGTCTCACTTTCATGTGTCTCAAGATATTTTTCTCCCCGTTTTTTACCCCCAGCCCTATGCTTCAGGTAAGGAACAGGTATTATGTGCTTTAGATGTTAGGAGAGCTTTAGCTTTTTATTTGGAAAGAACAAAGCCTTCCGTAAGTCCCCACAATTCTTTGTGGCAATTGTGGAGAGGCTGAAGGGACAGCCAGTCTCTGCACAGAGGATTTCCTTGTGGATTATGTGCTGTGTCAAGGGGTGCTATGACCTGGCTGGGGTGCCAGCCCACTCCATTAGGGCCCAGGCCTCCTCTACAGCGTTTGTGGCCCAGGTCCCTATTTTGGACATCTGCAGGGCTGCCACATGGACTTCAGTCTGCACTTCTGACAATCGTTACACACTGGGCCAACAGGCTAAGGAGGATGCAGCCCTGGCAAGGGCTGTCCTCTGCTCAGTTGAAGGTTAGAACTCCGACCCCACCTCCTTGTTTCTTGCATCACCTACATGGGATGGACATGAGCAATCACGCGAAGAAGAAAAAATGGTTACTTACCTTCATAACGGTGTTTCTTCGAGATGTTGCTCATGTTCATTCCAAATCCCACTTGTCTCCTGTTCTTGGGGTAGTCTGGTAAGAAGGAACTAAAGGGGTAGAGGGCCAGCTGGGGTATGTAGGAGCTGATGTACCGGCACCACTCTAGGAGGCTTCCCTTCTGGCCAATAGGTACTGCTAAGGGAAAAACTTCCAATGACGTATGCACACACCTACATGGAATGGACATGAGTAACACAGTTCAAAGAACAACAGTTACGAAGGTAACTAACTCTTTTTTTCTCATTTCAAACTAAATTATTATCTTTCACTATGCATATAAATAATTGATTTTTGTTTAGATGGCAATGTGATTAAGATTAGCTATGCAAATGTTTCTCATAAATGGTCTGAGACACAATTTTTTAAAATAAGAGGTACATACAACTTTTACAAGCCTTACAATCTTTTTAAATAATTGGGCATGCACCTGTACTCATGTGTCCAATTTTTTTTTCAGTATATCTTTAAAATTGACATACTTGGAGTATTTATTACAGGGGCTGAGCTTTGTCAGATTTGGGCTATCATTTTTTGTAACTTCTGTTCCTTACCAAGCTAAATGGATTTCCAACACTTTTCCCTTATGGAACAAAACATATCTGCTTCTGTTTCACCTACCTATCTACTAATCCTTTGTATAGCCCCCACACTGCCTGGGTGAGGTACTCTGCTCCCCTCTAGTGGTACCAAGACCATTTAAAGATAAATGAGTCTGCTACAGCCTTCACTAAGGTGGTTTTTTGCTCATGTGGTAGAGGCTCGTACATTGAACTATTCAGGTCTCTGGTTCAGTCCCACGTTCTGACGATCAGACTGAGTATTGCATATGCATTTAGAATATGGTCTTGCTCCTATTGAATTCAGTGACCAAGTAAAACCCGTTCACTGAACTAAAATCATAAGAATAGATTTCAGGATTGTGTTTGGATTCGCTGAGGATGGTTCCCTCTTCTCAATTTGTCTTCTGTTCACAGGCTTCAGGTGTTTCTTGGTGAACATATCCATTTTTGTTGTTGGATTACAGATTTACCTACACAAATGCAAACCATCTATTTCAGTTGAGGTGATGCTTTTTTTACACCAGTGTTACCATTTTTCATTCAGGCATTGTACATGACCTGGGAAATCTCCAGTAGATCTTGTTCGGTGCTTTTCTGTAGACTGTGTAAAACATGGAAGAAACAACTGCAGCCTTAATGGGAGAGTTTTGTAACATTGCCCTGAAAGGCAATCAATTCCAGCAACACATGTTTTTCACATTGTTCATCTGGCTACGAATGCACTCTTCTCTTTCCTCTAAAGGATTGATCAGTTATGTAACTATAATGTAAAGCTTGTAGGGGATGTCCCTAGTTTCCTTTCCAGACTACTGGAGACTTTTATTCTTCACCAACAACCATGTTCTCTCCCATAAGCAGCTGAATTGTTGGCAACCTAACCTGTAATTATTATTCTTCATATGAAGATCATCCACTTGTTTTAATGGGCTCTTTCTTCTGATTATTTATATATTATCTAAGCTTAGCAGCTAGGCGCTGTTCTACAAAAGGTTAAACAATTAGTCAACCCACAAAACATTACATAAAACTGCCAATCATTGTTGTCTTAATAACCTGAAAGTCAAATTGACTATGCATAGAAGTGAAACTAATTTAATTGATTTTCATTGTGCTGATGAAATAATTCCAAAAAGTACACAAAATCAAGAAGATGACAAATCAGATTTTTTTTATCTTTGTACTTGAGATGGTACGAAGACAACTATGAGACCATGTAACTTATTAGTGACCCTTCAAAAAAGAAACCATCTTTTTGAATGGGTTCTTATTTAATAGGTCTACTATTACCTCGTACAGTAATGATACATCACTTAAAAGCGTCCCCATCTTTGAAAGTATTGGGCCTATATTGTCTTTTTCCTTTGGACATTAAATAATTATTTCAAATACTTCTGGCACTTCCTGATGCATATGGGAAAATGCTCTTTGGACTGGAAGACTCTTTGTATGTATAAACCCTATACCAGAACTGAAGTGTTTAAGGAACAACTCTGGGCCAAATGCAGTGCATGCTTTAACTAGATGTTGCTTTTAAAAGGTAGACAGCACAGCAGAGGCTTGACTGGACAGAGAGAGAGAGAGAGACCTACCCTGAAAACTCCTGAAAAAGAATGTTACAGAATCCTTTCTCTGTAGAAAGCTGGCCTGCTGAACCCAGTGGACATGAAGGCTCAGCTTTTTTTGCTACTGATTCAAACTGTAAGACTTTGACGAGGTAGCACATAGTAGAAAATGGCCCAGGGAAGCAGCCTTAATGTGATCCTAGGTATTGAGTATTGTTATTTTTCATGGGGTGTGAGCCAGAGCTTTCCCAATTAGAGGGCATCCTACCAGGCATCTTGTTACAGAGGGCATGGAAACCCTCTCTGTCTGTTGGGGGAAACCAAAAGGGGGTAACTGCTTTGCAAGCTGCAAAACTTGAACAGAGCATCCACAGGAGTTTTTAAACAGACTGAAGGTTCTCTCCCACTCCCATGCCTTTGAGAAGCTGCAGAACCCACTATCTTCTTTAAGACTCTGTTATCCCAGAAAAAAAGATCCATCCATCCAATTGAAGACCTGACAAGAGAGTTGGGTTGACAGCCACCAACAGGCAAACTGCCACAGGACATGATAGTGGGCAATGAGAGAAATTGGAGGTGGAGTAAGGAGAGACCTAGTACCATTAGCAGACATTGCCTGTGAGCACCATCCATCATAGTCTAGATTTCTCTCCTACCTGAAAAGTAGCTTGTCTATTCTGCACTTTCACTGTATGGTTCCAAAATTCATGGAAAAAATGGCTCTTCCTTCTATTGTTGGTCTGTACTGCATTTGTGTTTAACAGGTTTATTCAGGAAGGCAAAGCTGTTAGGAATGGCTATGCTTTAGAAAGCTTTTCAGAATTAACTTTGCCTGTAATTGTGTTCCAAGCTGAGGCTTGATGACACAATCTTTTTGTCACAAAATGTGGATACCAAAGCTAAGGAACAAAAAGAAAGTTGGAAGAACAATGTTAGCATAGAAAAACCTGATTCTCTCTATAATAAAGAAGGAACAAAATGGTGAGATGAAAAAATGGAAAGAATGCAGTATTGTTTTTATTCCCAAAAATAAGTTTGCTCAGAATTAATTTTTTTTTTTCACCAAAGTAATTTTAAAACTATGTTTGGCAATCATTTAACAAGACATGGCTTGACTAATACCTTTAGTAAACAAATTTAAAGGAAGATTTATACAGATGCATTTGGTATATTTGATTATTCTATATTTTTTTAGTTCATAATTTGTTCAAGATGTTGGAAAGGAAATAGGGTTTTGCATGAAAACTGAACAACACTGACCACCTGTTACACAATGGTCATTATTCCTTATTTTAAAATCCATATTTCACACACAACATAATTGCATGGACTTTACCTGTCAACAGTAAAATGTAATTGTTCATTTCTTGGCACTTGATTTCTTTGTTATAATAAGTTGAGAGAAATAATTTTTAAATCTATAATATTTCTTAAATATATTCCCCTTTGGAAATGTTTCTGGAGTTTGTTTTTAAATGTTTTGTTTTTGGAGAAGTTAATTGGTGTTTCATTGACGTTAAATTGAATTATGTATACAGTATGCTTAAATAAAGTATTATGAGTCTGGGGAGTCCAACAGGAAGGGTGTGTATTAGGTCAGCTTGTTATTAGATGTAATTTACTGCTCTTGCATCTAAATATGGATAACTTTCAAAGAATGAGCGTTTGGGGAGGGGAATTATAAATGTCTTCCTGCAGAAATGAAATACTATTATGACTTAATATGCTAATCATGCTGAGCTATCACTCATGAGCCATATATTAAAATATATTAGGGAAGTATAACTTCCTTTTCAGTCTGTGTTTATAAAGTTATTACATTTGCTTGACTGAACAAAGAAGATTCTCGTTATCATGTATTATCCATTAATGAAATTTCCAAATGTCATACTAGCTATATACAAGTAATTATGGTCAATGTAAGTGTAAAATTATACAGGCAGTCCCCGAGTTACGCGGATCCGACTTATCTCGGATCCACAATTACGAACGGGGATTTTCTCATCCCGGAGGACTAGAGCGGCGGGATGCCTGGTCCCGCCACCCGCCTCCTCCGGGGCGAGAAAAGCTGCTCCCCGTCTCCCTGGTCTGCTGGGGGAGCCAGCAGACCAGGGTGACGGGGAGCAAAGAAGCGGAGGACCCGGGCCGGACCCGCGGCGCTGATCTGGAAGCGCCGCGGTTCCAGCCCCGGGTCCTCCGCCGCTTTGCTCAGCGTCTCCCTGGTCTGCTGGGGGGGGGGGGGGGACGCAGCTAGTGTCTCCCCCCCCCCCCCCCCCCCCCCCAGCAGACCAGGGAGACGTGGAGCAAAGCCCGGGGCCTGTGGTAGAGCAGGTGGGGCGCTGCCAGTTGGTCCCGCAGCACCGCTCCTTGGCGCTACTGGACCAACCCGGCAGCACCCCAGCTGCTCTGCCCCAGGAGTCCTGATTCAGCCGCTGCTGATCAGTTTCAGCAGCGGCTGACTTGGGGACACCTGGGGCAGAGCAGCTGGGGTGCTGCTGGGTTGGTCCAGTAGCGCGGAGGAGCGGCCGCACTACTGGACCAACCCAGCAGCACCCCAGCTGCTCTGCCCCAGGCATCCCCAAGTCAGCTGCTGCTGAAACTGACCAGCGCTGACTACAGGAAGCCCGAGGCAGAGTTGCTCTGCCCTGGGCTTCCTGGAATCAGCTGCTGATCAGTTTCAGCAGCAGCTGACTTGGGGATGCCTGGGGTTCTTAAGTTGAATCTGTATGTAAGTCGGAACTGGTGTCCAGATTCAGCCGCTGTTGAAACTGATCAGTTTCAGCAGCGGCTGAATCTGGATGCCAGTTCCGACTTACATACAGATTCAACTTAAGAACAAACCTACAGTCCCTATCTTGTACGTAACCCGGGGACTGCCTGTAGTATAGAAAAACAGTGTCTGTGGCCATGAAGGAAATTGCTGACTTTTTCACATTCTAACACTTCACGTTATCTTTTTGTTGACAGTCTATTCAGAAAATGGAAATATGAAACTTTAAGTAAGTTATCCATCAAATTAATGTGATTTCAATGGCTAATACATGCAACAACCAATAGGGAAGCTATCCGTTTTAAAGAACTGGCAATTAATAGTTGATGCTGCTGCAGCATTAATTTATCAAGTAACTGTTATATGGAACTAAAATGGTCTGGTTAAAATGAGTTAAGCTCTAATGTGTCACTTTTCACATATGATCATGATCCCTGGATATCTGAAACAGAGGAAGCATTGCTATGGAGGACAAGGAAAGAATGATAACTGCAGACCACTCGTTTTTCATAGGTTGCTGTTGGATTTAAACTAGGGTTATTGGAAATGAGGAGACAGTTGATTTTAAGTATCTCTGGGAAATGAAACTCCTTCCTCTTTTCTCTTCTTCATCTCCCCTGTTTTTGAGTTACCTGGGTCAAGAGGAGCAGCCAGTTTGACTTTCTTACAAAATGTATAAAGTGTTCTGGTATGGTTCAGAGAGAAATCACATGCCAACTTATTCACAGGACTAGTCTGCAGATGCATTACAATGATTCTTACTCTTGCTTACAGTTTCTTGGGAGCAGTAACCAGTTTTGTCAGTGCAAACTTAGAACAGCCATTCCCCTGAACAACTAGCCAGCTAGCGAGTATAAACAGTCTTCAGCAGCTTGCAGGAGGACTTTACCAGATCTCTTGCTCAGGCCAACAGGAAACCAAAACAACCAAAAAAAGGATTTTGTGTGTTAGCAGGTGGTTGTTTAATCTCCAATAGGCCCTACATCAGGATTTTTTTTAAATCCTTCTGATACAAAGGATGTTGGCTACAGCAGCTTTCATTGTAGGCTCCCTGGCAGATCTTCTCACATATAATCAGTAGCGTAAAGAAGTTGGCAGAAGGTGCAAAAATGACCAGACTCACCAAATCTATTCATGCTGAGGTCAGCCATGCCACAACTGCTGGACTAACCAAAGCCTGCTTGTGCTACAAGTCAGTCATGCTTTACCTCTTGGGCAAATGGGAACCGGCTTGCTGTGGGTCAGCCATTCTTCATGTTGCCTGCCAGCCTTCCCTGGAGGCCAGAGATGGTGAGCAATGCAGACATGGAGGAACAAGCAAGCATTAAAGTGTCCCTTGACCTACCACTTATTTCAGATTAATTTATTCAGCTTACTTTAACAAGGTATGAGTCAGCCTTATACAAACTTGCCTTGCTCATCCTAGGTTTCAGTGAGACAACGTGGGTTTGCCATATGGGTATTGAATAGCTCTGCCTGGCTCACTATAGGTTCCAGTGGGACGGAGGCGCCTGTGCAGCTAATTTTATAATACTGCTCCGTTAACTACAGAGTGAACTAACATTAAAGGTTACTTGAATGGCTGCTTGTGTAACATACAGGACTGATTTTGAGACAAAACGGTTATGCCACATGAAGGTTTCCCTGCCCCTTCCTTAAGTAGGAGCTTTGGGAGCAACAGTTAAGTTTAAAAAAAAAAAAAAAAAAAAAACTTGGGAATAATCTTAAAAGGAGTGAACCTTCCCAGCATTACACTTATCTCTGTGGCACATGGCAGATTTGCGTCTTCCCTTCCACTCCTGCCCCTTAGTACCTAGAGCCCTGCTAATCTGCGGATATCCATTTATATCTGCAGGTATCCATAGATGCAGAGGGGGATATCCACGGATCATTATTGCAGGCGCAAGTACAAATTTTGTATCTGCATAGTACTCTACCCATAATCTCCTCTTTAGTGATATAAAATGTGGTAGGATAATACGTGACATCCTCACTTTGTCCTAGAAATAGAGGCGGGAACCCCATAAATCAAGCTATGTGCAGTGGTTGAATCCTGAGAAGATAATTTATTTACTTGTACAGGCACACACACTCACTTCACCTATAAATCTGAGGAACTGGGAAGGAAAGTGCACTTTTATGCACTATAGTTTCAGACTACAGGAATCACTCTTACGCAGATTTCTCAAGCTTGATTTTTTTTTTTCCCCTGGTAAAAGGAAGTTTAAGAAGTGGCGAGACTTTCTTACTCTTCTATTTTTATCAGAATACAATACCCATGGTAAAGGCTCTAAAATGGCCAAGAAGAGATCCAGGAAGTATAGAGAACCTCCTTGAATTCACTTTCCTGATTTCAAGAGAACCCTTTACAATTTTGTGCCTAGATTCCTCATAAGAGAAACTCACAATCAGTTTGTTGAGTAATTTGAAATCATTCCTGGGAATATTATGTGGACTGTGTATTCTTACAGATAAGCCCTTAAAAAAGGAAATAGGGGAGGAAGTGAGAGAGAAAGGGGGTTAGTCCACATACAGGTAAACATCAATTTTTTTTATACTCTCAAAGTTAATGCAGTCTTCAAGATCAAGAAATGGAAAGTATTTCATTTAAAAGAATACAATCGTAATAATGAGAAGCCACAACAGCCTCTATTCATACTCTTGCTATCTCCATGTCTTGTGCTAACCCATGCACAGATTGTCTATTATCCATTTTGTCCTCATTTCTGTAGATCAGCTGTCTCTTTAAGAAAGCTCCTTATTAAATACATCTGTCTTGGGAGATTGCCCTCCCACCTCAAACAGCATTAGATGTACAGGAAGAACAGTGGAGGCAAACTTCTGTGGTTACAGAAGTCACAATACAAGATCTGAGTTCAGGGCATTTAAGGAATCTTCATAAAAACTTGTCATAATTTTACCACTGCTGATAGCTTTTCACTATTTCTCAATGAAACTTCTTTCTCCATGTTCAGTGCCACATCTTTTCATGTTTTTCCTTAAAGCTTGTAATGCCTTTCATCGTCTTTTCCAAAGCAAATTCAACTACTTGTCAGCTCTTTTCCTTACATTGATCTCACAGCCCCATATGCACACACTACTATTCTCATTTATGGTATCAAATATTTTTGAAGGACAGAATAGATTGTCCTGGTGGAGGAGTGGCATTATACGTGAAAGAAAATGTAGAATCTAATGAAGTAAAAAATCTTAAAGCAAACTGCCATAGAATCTTCTTGAATAGTAATTTCATGTTCTAATAATATGAATATAGCAGTAAGGATACTGATAATGACTATGAAATGCTAGGGGAGATGAGAGAGGCTATAAAAATAAGAAACTCAATAATAATTGGGGATTTTAACTATCCCCATATTGACCGAGTACACATCTCAGGACTGGATGCAGAGATGAAGTTTGACACCTTAAACGCTTTTTGGAGCAGCTGGTTCTGAAACTCAGAAGAGGAGAGGTAAATCTCGATTTAGACCTAAGTGGAGCACAGGATCTGGTCCAAGAAGTGACTATAGCTGGACCAGTTGGAAATAGTGACCAGTAATTAACTTTAACATCCCTGTGGTGGGGGGGGGGGAGGGGAACCACAACTTCCCAACACTGTGGCATTTAACTTCAGAAAGGGGAACTACACAAAAAGGAGGAGGTTAGTTAAACAAACGAAAAAGTACAGTGCCAAAAATGAATTCCCTGGAAGAAGCATGGAAACTTTTCAAAGACGCCATAATAGAGGCTCAACTTAAATGTACCTCAAATTAAAAAAAACACAGTAAGAGAACCAAAAAAAGTGATACCATGGGTTGGCTTAACCAAGTAAAAGAAGCAGCGAGAGATGAAAAAAGTGCTGTTTAAAAAGTGGACTTTAAATCCTAGTGAAGAAAATAAAAAGGAGCATAAACGCTGTCAAATTAAGTGTAAAAATATAATAAGGAAGGCAAAAAAGGAGTTGGAATAACAGCTAGCCAAAAACTCAAAAAGGTAATAGCAAAATGTTTAAGTACCTCAGAATCAGGGAAGCCTGCTAAACAACCAGTGGGACAACTGGACGATCAAAATGCTAAAGATAAGGTCATTTTGGAGGAACTAAATAAATTCTTTGCTCTCGTCTTCATGGCTGAGGATATTAGCGATTCTTTTTAGGTAACAAATCTAAGGAATTGTCACAGCTTTGTGTCACTAGAGGAGGTTTTGGAACAAATTGATAAATTTAACAGTAACAAGTCTCTGGGACCAGATGGCATTCACCCAAGAATTCTGAAAGAATTAAAATGGGAAATTGCAGAACTATTAACTGTGGTTTGTATCCGACCCTTTAAATCATCTTCTGTACCTAATGACCGAAAGATAGCTCATGACATACCAATATTTTAAAGAGGCTCTAGAGGTGATCCTGGCAATTACAGACCGATAAATCTAACATCACTACCGAGCAAATTATTTGAAACTAGAGTAAAGAATAGAATTGTCAGACACATAGATTAACCTAATTTGTTGGGGGAAAGTCAGCATGGTTTCTGTAAAGTGAAATCATGCCTTACTAGTCTACTAGAGTTCTCCGAGGAGGTGAACAAGCATGTGCACCAGGGGGATCCAGTAGATATAGTGTACTGAGACTTCCAGAAAGCCTTAGACAAGGTCCCTCACCTTAAATAAAGTAAGTTGTCATGGGATAAGAGGGAAGGTCCTCTGGATTGATATCAGTCCTATGGATTGATAACTGACTAAAAGACAAGAAACAAAGGGAAGAAACAAATGATCAGTTTTCAGATTGGAGAGAGTTAACTAGTGATGTTTCCCAAGGGTCTGTACTGGGACCAATCCTATTTAACCTACTTATAAATGATCTGAAGAAAGGAGTAAACAGTGAAGTGGCAACATTTACAGGTGATAGTAAACTGCTTAAGATAGGTAGGAACAAAACAGACTGTGAAGAGCTTCAAAAGAACCTCACAAAACTAGGTAATTGGGCAACAAAATGGCAAATTAATGTTAATGTTGATGAATGCAAAATAATGCACATGGGGGGGGGAATAAATCCCAACTATACATACAAAATGAGGGGAACTAATGTAGCTATTACCACTCGAGAGAGAGACATTGTGGATAGTTCTCTGAAAATATCCACTCAGTGCGTAGCAGCAGTAAAAAAAAGCACACAATGTTAGGAATCATTAACAAAGGGATATAGAATAAGACAGAAAATATCGTATTGCCTCTATATAAAACCAGGGTACGCCCGCAATTTGAAGACTGTGTATAGATGTGGTCACCTCATCTCAAAAAAGATATATTGTCATTGGGAATGATTCAGAAAAGGTCAACAAATGATTAGGGGTTTGGAACGGCTCCCATATGAAGAGAGATGAAAAAGATTGGGACTTTTCAGCTTTCAAAAGAGGAGACTACGGGAGGGATATAATATAATTCTATAAAATCATGACTGATGTGAAGAAAGTGAATAAGGAAAAGTTATTTGCTTCTTCCCATAACACAAGAACTAGGGGTCGCCAAATTAAATTAATAGGAAGCAGGTTTAAAATAAACAAAAGGAAGTTTTCCTTCACTCAGCACATAGTAAATCTGTTAGGATTGCTTGCCTAGGATGTTGTGAAGACCAAGACTTTAACAGGATTAAAAAAAGAACTAGATACATTTATGTAGAATAGGCCCATCAATGGCTATTAGCCAGGATGGGTAAGAATGGTGTCCCTAGCCTCTATCAGAGGCTGTAAATGGATGACAAGAAAGGGATCATGTGAGGATTACCTGTTGTGTTCACTCCCTCTGGGGCATCTGGCGTTGGCTGCTGTCAGCAGACAGGATACTGGGCAAAATGGACCTTTGGTCTGACCCAGTATGGCCTTTCTTATGTTCTCATCTAAATCCTACTGAAATATCCATAATAACTTATGTTTCTTCATTTTTCCAGTTTTAGTTGTGTTCATCTTGTCATCTTCCTATGGGCTAAAAGAGTTTTAGCAATAAGTTAGAAGATATTTTTATCTGGCTACAGTTAGTGTATGTTGAATGGAATCTAAAATTCTTTGGAGCTTTCACTGAATAAAACATGACTGATGAGTAAAATTCAAGATATGGAATAGGTTAAAGTTCATGAAAATAATCTTAAGGTTCCATCACTTTAGGGTCTTGGTTAACAACATGACCCACACTATAGAGTAGGGAGGTGTGCCAGCGGAAGAAATGCACAAAGCTGGATAGAGGGCTATAAGTGGTATTCACAAGTATTTCTGTGAATGAAGATATTATTGGCATGCATTCAGGCATCCCATTTCCTGAAGCTTTAGTGTGCATTAGTAGTTAGAGAACAAAATTGATTTACAGAAAAAAATGGCATCCATTACTTTCCTTTGTGACCAATATCAAAAAGTAAAGTCAATTTACTACTCTGTGGGGCAGGGACAATTGTGGTGTATTTGTATGATAGTAACAAAATGGATTAAAACAGGAAAAACATTTTTCTGCCTTTTTTTTAAAGACTTCTTATATACTCTAGAGATCGTTCACACTATCCAAATACAACTTCCTTCCTTCATGTTGAATAAAATATTAATAATGACCACCATGCCAGTCCCCTGAATCCAAACTGTTTTCTAGCCTTTTCACATCATAGCTATTGTTATAAGAATGTCATTAAATTGCCCACCATAATGATCCCTTTGGGTCACATGAATATTCAATAGCTGAAATTCATTCACTACACATAATTTGCAATTCGGAATTCCGTGAGTCAGAAAGTTGTTAAAAGAATCAGAATTTATGATTAGTGTAGTAATTGGATCAATCATTTGTAGCCCAGAAATGTTTATTGAAATGCATACATTAATATTTGATTTCACTTTAGCCGAACAACCTGGCAGACTTAATTTAGCATAGTTTCCAGAAATATCCCCTCATGCATGTATTAACATGAGTTGTAGAAGAAGAAAAATCCTAGCTATTATTTTGTCCCAAACTTCAATTAGTACTAATCCCATTCATCAGTGTCTCTTTGTCACAAACCCTATTTATTTGGGCTGTGAGTCATGTTTGCTAAATACTGTGTTCTGCTTTTTTCACATTAACTTATACCTCTGCAAATCTCTTATGCTTGTACACTTACCTCTTGATAAATTAGTTTCTTAGGGTAAAGTCTTTTGGGCAAATCAAAGATGACCAAAACCTCCTCTCTCTTATTTGAAGTGACATATTTAACTCCTTCTTGATAAATCACTTTTGGACTTTAATTATTTATATACTAGAAGATTTATCCAGAATTGTGCAGGTCTTTAACTCAATTAATTTTTGGTTTTTGGAAATTAAGTGAAAATGTACATACTTCATTTAAATCATTGTTCTAGGGTGGGGTTGGGGATGAGGGGTTCAGTATTCAGGCTGCCCTAGAGAGAAAGAGAGAGAGAATATTACCCCAGGCCTCTCTCAGCACAGCAACAAGGGGCCAGGGAAGAAGCACCTCTCCATGGTTGCTGCAGCTCCAGTGGCCACAGCTGGGGGAGAGGTGCATGTCCCCCAGCTGGGGCAGGTCTAGGTTAGTCCTCCCCCTGTGCTTCCCCAGCTAAAGTGAGAAAAGCAGCAAAATGCACTTTCCCCTCACTCCCTGATGAAGGAAAGCAGCTAGCAATGAATTGGGATGGGGAGGGAAGAGGGGAGCCCTACCCTACCCTACCTGAAGGGCACATGGGAGGTGGAAGGCTCAAGGCTGTGGCGGTCCTGGACCAGGAGGGTGGGGGAGCAGAACATGCCCTTAGCCAGCCCCTTTCACATGCCTGGTGATTCTGTCTCTCTTCTGTATGGCTTTATGAGAAGCAATCCCTTTTTCCTAGCTTAACGAAACCCTTACCTTGCTTTGTTATAATAAGAGAAAACTATACCGAATTTGGTGGTCCTAACTTTTTACCATTTATGAAGAATTCTTGAACAGGCCGACACACAGACAGACAAACCCTTTCAAATATATAGTGGATAAAAAACATTTGATAAAACAAAGAGTTGATCAAAAACAAAATTTGGCAACTAGAGCTTAAAATTCCTTAACCTCAGTCAATAGGTATGTGCTCCATTTTTAAAGAGAAATTCTGGTTTTAGAAATAAACATTTTGCTTTAGAAAATACAGTTGGTGATGGTAAAATATACTTTACCCCAGTCCCTTACCTTTTAGTGTAAATATTTCCCTTGCATATCAAACATCTGTGTATGTTGAAAGTACTAATTGTAGACTTTTAAAGATAAGCTAGATAATTTCATGGAGGTTAGGTCCATAAAAGGCTATTAGCTAGGGGATAAAATGGTGTCCTTGGCCTCTGTCTGTCAGAGGCTGGAGAGAGATGGCAGGAGACAAATCGCTTGATCATTGTCTTCGGTCCACCCTCTTTGGTGCTGGCCACTGTCGGCAGACAGGATACTGGACTAGAAGGACCTTTGGTCTGACCCAGTACGGCCGTTCTTATGTTCTTATGTTATGTACTTCATGATTCATTCTCATACAGCACACAAAAAGATCTGCGCTCTAATGATCAGCTGACTGGGACTATTAGAAAATATTTACCAGTACAATATGCAGGAGGGTAAATCCATAGAAATCAAAACATTCAACCAGTTTTACAAATTGTCTTTTTCAGCTGATAACCTACCTTCCAATCTCAAAGCCTAATTAAAATGGCTGTGCTTTGAATGGCCCTACCAGGTAAATGCAGTCAGATGGTGGAATTTCTTCTTTTGAAGAAGAAATTTTGTATGCAAATTTTTATATGCTAGAAATGTTTGCCATCTTGGATGGCCTTTTTTAATTAAAATGTAATTAATCTACCTTGATTAAATGTTAGTTATATGCCTAGGAATAAGAAACAAATTTCAAATTTAAAAGTCTGAAATAATTCCTGAACTGTTTTTCCTCTCCATGAGCAGATATTAGTATAAAAAAGAAGACTGTGTAAAGTGACCATATGACTGAACAATCACCTGGATCATTCCTTTAAGCACACAACTGTATGGCCCCACAGAGCAGGGTTCGCATGGACTAAACATATTCTAAGAGGGCTATTTAATAGAAAAATAGGCCAGTTCAATGCTGCAGAGAAGTAGCATTCAATCAATGTGAACATGCTCAACTGCAAATTAATTGACAATGTTACATACATGATTCTCTTTTAAGATGTACTATGTCTTTGTAAAAAAAACACCTAAGTATTCAAATCCCTTATTTGGACAAAATTAAAAGGACAACATTTTCATAGAACTTAGCGTGCTACCATTCAGAAAATGAAGAGAAGCAGCTCACGTAAATGTTTAAATTTTAGACATACAGTATTTTAAGTATCAAACAGTTGTACCAAACTGTAGCTTTCAATGAGATTCATCATGTTGGGAGAGTGTATAACAAAATATTAAAATCTTCCTCTTGTACTGAAGTCTAACAAAGACAGTCCTTGCAAAAATGCTTCCATTCACCACTAACTTCTTTGCATTGTGACCAGATTTTAAATGCAGTTTTCTTTGCAATTTCACTCATTAGTTTTTCAGCTTTAGTTAGAAATGATAGCCTTGGCATAGGTGGAAAATAAGAATCCTAATGCACTATGTATGGAAATGTTTCCTTTGGAAATATTTGCAGCTCACCGTTTGTCAGCCCTGTTAATCTGCCTGTAAATTTCCCCTGACAGATAAGATAGCGCCATATTAGAAGGACAGAACACAATCAGACTCCTTCATGTGGTGCTGAATCTGTACAGAAATTACTGCTTAAAAAATAATGTTTGATAGAACCCTAGTTGCTTTTGCTATTCCCAACCCAAAGAGAAGTTCATAGCACTTGATGGATGTAGTGGCTTTCTTCAAACTACAGAAGCTCTGTCTTTATAGTGCAAAAGCTAGACAATATGAATACTAAGAAACACTGAGATTTGTATGATAGAAATATAGACTCAAGGAATGTTTGCTGGACAAAACTGTTGAGATGTAACTGAAATGCATGCACTTACACTATATCTTAATAAATGGTTGTTGGTTCAGGAATCCCCATAAATTACTATTTTATCCTTATATAGCACAAGCTTGACATTCAATTGGACTCTATGGGAACCCTCAACCTGCGTAGTAAGAGTTGTTACACAAGACTTTCCTTAAACTACATTAATATTTTTAATCTTCAGTCTTTGAATCATGTTATATTTGTTAGATTGAAAAGCCCATTATTAAATATTTTCCCCATGTAGGTATTTATAAAATATAATCAAGTAACCCTTTAACCTTCCTTTTGTTAAGCTAAACAGTCTCAAGGAACTCAGTCTATTTCTGTAAAGCATGTGTTCTAGTCTTTTCATAATTCTCATGGCTCATCTCTGAGCCCTCTCCAATTTATCAACATCTTTTTGAATGGGCGTCACCAGAAATGGACATAGTGCTCAACTGCCAAATATAGTGGTAAAATGTCTTGTCTACTCTTACTCAAGATTCCCTTGTTCAGTGATCCTGGCAGAGCATTAATTTTACATGCCCCTTCATATAATAGCAGAACAGGGGATCAACAAATGAAATAAATAGACAACAAAATTAAAAGAAGCAAAAGGAAGTATAGGTTGAAACTCTTAACCAGGATTCTCTGGTCTGGCAATATCCATAGTCCGGCATAGATGTTGCAGGACCTGAGAGTCCTGGTGGAGGATCAGTGGCAGGGCAGTGGGCTGTAGGCAGTGAGCTGAGGGCGGGGCTGTGTAGTGCGTGGTAGCAGGTCTGCCCAGCAGGGCCAGGAGCTGCGATAGCTTGGTGGGGCCGGGATCCATGGCTGCTGGGTGGGTCCCAGGGCCAGCAGGAGGTGAGGTGCTGGCGGGGAAGCTAGCAGGACAGGGTGGGAGGCTGGAAGCAAGGAGTCCAGAAATTACCTCCCCTGGTCCAGCAACATCCCTCATTCAGGACCTATCAGGTCCCAAGAGTGCTGGATCAGGGAGGTCCAACCTGTACTACCTCATACAACACACAGCTGCTCATTGTCAGGGGATATGGTGAAGGCTAAAACTATTATCTGTGTTCAGAAAATAATTAGGTTCATGGAGAATAGGTCCTTTGATGGCTATTAGCCAACAAGGTCAGGGATTCAACCCCACTCTGTGGGCATCCCTAAGTCTCTGACTGCCAGATGCTAAGAATGGTTGAAAGGATGGATCATTTGATAATTGCCTTGTTCTGTTCATTCTCTTTGAAGAATCTGGTGGTTGGCCACTGTCAGAAGGCAGGATAGTGGGCTTCATGGATCTTAGTCTGACATTACATGGCTGTATTTATGTTCATCCATAGCTCCTGCATCTTTTCTCATTTCTGGCTTTGACTCTTTGCTTCCTAGACCCAGACATAGCTAGACTAATGTGACAATTACATAGTCAGCAGTATTGACAGCTCTTATAATTTTCTCATGAAATCTCATAGTGGCAAGATAAACTGCTAGTACTCTAATTTATTTTAACTTGTTCTTTACTATGAAATTAATTCTGGTTATGGTAATTAGATGTTTTAAAGGGCTGATATTTTTATTGCTGGCTTATATTTGCCCAAATAAAATTCCTACAGTCTGCTTTTTAGTAATGAACTTGTTCTTCAGTATGAAATATTTCTTACTTTGATGAAATTCAGCACATTTATTAATGTTGGTAATAATGTTATGTTCTCCACCTATCTAATTCTTGGTTTAAATACTCACATTTACTGATAATTTAAAAGTGTTTCTGTAGTTAGTCTTATAGAAGCTTCTAAAACTTGGGACTATCTCCAAGATGTTTGTGTATCACAGACTTCCTTCCTGGTCATTCTTAGGACATTTGCATAACCCAGCATCTTACAGTAAGCAAACTTTCTGAAATTGGAACCTTATTGTCGGAATGTATCAGCAGACAAATAGAACACTAACCACTGCTTTTTCCCGAAACACACACTTTCAGATGCATATAAGCTACAGCAAAGCCTCATAAATTAATATTTAAAAATGTGTCCTAAAATGTTTAATGGATAGTTGTTTCAAAGACTAGAAATGGATTTGCTGGATAAAGCTTTGTTGGATTTCAGAATATATGCTATCCAAAAACCTTTAAATGAAAGTGCCGGTCACAATTTTTAGTTGTGACAAAAGGTACGCTTTCTGAAAAAATGGCATTAGTTTTATAGTAAAATTGTGCACAGTACTTGACAAAAGGCCAAGGATGAGAGCAGACCTTATAGTGAACTATAAATGGAATCATTAGTGTTCTTGCAAGCGCGCCAATTGAAAATAATTTATAAACCAAAAAAAACAACCTCTTGCTTATTGTCGGCCATTGGGTTTTGAGAAAAATAGCTATCTGTACCACAGTATGGCTATAAAAGATAGTGGTAGGGGAAATGAAATGCCATATCAGAGACTGGGAAAATAGTTTTCAAACATGTGTCCCATTTATGCTACACTCAAACAAAAATTTCACAGCTGTGAAATGAAACAACATAATGACTGTTCCTCTATTAACATTTCACTACTGTTCTCCCCATTACTGCACAGAAAAGATATAGTGGCTTAGCTTTGCTGTCTGGTCTTGTAGTTTGTATATACTGTAATTTTGTTGGAAAAAATAGTTGTTGTTACTATTTTTTTTAAATCAGCTATCCAAAAATGTGTGAAGAATGGAACTGTTAAAAGCTCAGAGGTAATCTCTGTGGAAGACTAAAGTTAAAGAACACTTCAGGATGATAGCACAATTAACTTGCAAGATTGTATTCCATGTTTGCCTCAGTCAAAAGTCTTTTAGTCAGTCCTCCTGAATGAATACTGCAGTTTAACATTTCAGATTATTTACTTACAAAGCTACTCATTATTTACCTGATCATAAGAATTAAGCAAGCAGAGAGGAGTTAAAGTCTGATTCCGAGACTGCACGCTGAACTGGAAGCCAGTCCATAGTACAGGTTGGACCTTGCTGGTCTGGCACCTTTGGGACCTGACTGGTCCCTAATGAGGGAATTTGCAAGACCAGGGAATGTCCCTTCCCTCTTGGCCTATGCTGCCATCTGATTAGGGCTCCAGCCTGCCTCTGCTGCTGTCCCAGGGCAGAGCACCATGGCCAGAGATCCACACCTGGGGCAGAGCTTCCTAGCCAGGCAGTTCTGGAGCTGCACAGCTGGAGCAGAGCAGCTCAGCAGCCACCTGGCTCCGTGACTGGGGCTGGAGCTCTGCTGTCAGGGACAGAATCCTCTGGCTAGTGCTGGGGCTGGCGCTGGGGCTGGAGCTCCCCACTCCAGCTGCGTCTCCCTCTCCTCTCCCTCCCCCCACACACATGCCAGTGCCCCCTAAATGCATTCTTGCCCTGCCGCCAGACCTCCCTGTTCTTGGAGTCTATGATCCAGGAACACCTGTGGTTTATACTGGACCAGGGAGTTCCGGTTAAGGGAGGTACAACCTGTAAGTTTAAGCATAGCAGAATTTATTTCATCAGTTAAAAAATTAAAATGACATTTTATTTTTATGACTGGCCTTTGTTATCTTCAATTGTAACATGAAACTTGTTAAACTTATAACATGAAACTTGTTAAACTTATAAATTACCCATTGACCTAAATCATCACTAATCCAACTGTTTAAACAATGGTGTGTATATGTCTCTCTGTATCTATAGATATAGATAAAGAGAGAGGGATATGTAGATACTGGGGGTGTGTCTAGACTACAGGGTTTTGTCGACAAAAGTGGACTTTTGTCGACAAAACTATACCTGTGTCCACACTGCCTTTGAGTTATGTTGACATAACGTCGACAAAACTCAGCATTTTTGTTGACGTATGTAAACCTCATTCTACGAGGAATAACACCTTTTGTCGACAGAGTTCTGTCGATAGAAGGCATTATTGCATCTACACTGTCCTTTGCGTCCACACTGTTATGTCGACAAAGCGGCTTTGTCAACAGAAGCTTTGTCGACAGTATCTGTCGACAAAACCCTATAGTCTAGACATACCCATAGATATATCTTACACTGATGCTCCTTTGTTAAAGAACTTAAGCAAAAATTGTATTTTCCACTTTTTTCTCCTCAGCTGATTTTGTTGTTTTTAAATCAAGCTTTAGTCCTTATACTTATGGGAGTTATACTGGGCGGGGAGCAGTTGGAACCAGCTGGGGTTTTTTTAAGGAAAAATAATAACCTATGACTTAAAACCTCCAGCAGCCACTAAGTTGTACAATATCTAAATCTGTGTAATCATCTGATATTACTTGTGTTATCCTTATGATCCATTCCTCTGTCATGGTCTTCTTTTTATTTTTTATTTTTTTTATTACATCTGGTGTATGTTGTCCCAAATGATATCAAAAGCTCTTTGGGATGGACTCTATATGTACATGCATGTGTGCAACAAAGACCAAATTCTGCAATACAGGAACTGCCATAATATAAATAATTTTATTCTTTCTTTTAAATACAAATGTGTTCATTTAACAGAAAATATTTCTAGTAGCTTTTTTGCTGTATAGAAGTTTACTTCCTTGGCAAAGGCAGGAGGAAAGAAGGGTAAAGTAATGAAACCAGCTACACTAGTTTGGATTGTGGGCGAGGGGGGAAAACAGTGCTCTACTGAACAGAGTTTAGGTAAACTACTAACCAATCTTATCTGTACTGGACAGGTACACCTTCAGGAGTACCTTCAGAAGAAGTCAAGAAAAATGTACAACATGTAAACGAATGTGCAGTCCCTCCACAAAAAAGAACAAGGCGGAAGCTAATGAATTCTCCAGTGATAGCACAAAGTCCTGAAGCTTTCAAACAGTCTAGCCTTAATCGCCTGGAGGATTCCCTCAGCAAGGATGTCCGTCCTATTGTGTATACACCAGAAGTTGGTAGAAAATCTATTCCAATCTTTTGTACACAGACTGTGGTAAAGCAACCATTACAAGTGGCAAGCCTTCCCGAAGTGAATAGCTGTAATGCAGATATTCATTTCCCTTTGAAAAAAGAGTGTGGCATGGACGTCACATATAACGTGATACCACAGTATGAACAGATAGACATGAATTCAACAGTGACTCTGTACGAAGGTACAAGTAACACAAATGATCCTTGTGCTGACTTGTCTGAAAAGGAGTCACACCTGTGCAGCAGCAGCAGTGTTTTACAAAGGTAGTTATGTACATCCGTGCATTAGATGTCCCCATTCTTTTCTGACATGCTTTGTTTTATACAGTTTCTTTTCATGCGGTTGATCTGTTTTTCTTGTGCTGTTTTCTATTCTTCTAGTAAACTTAAATAACTAATGGTGTAATTTTTTTTTTCTGGAAGTTGGCAACATTCGTCATTGAAGTCAATAGTAAAATTTACATAAGACATTAAAGACAAAATTCAAATTAATTTGCTGATTATCCTGGACATTTTGGATTTATTTTGGTACCTATACTAAGAGATGATATAGCGGGTACTTACTGGAAGTCAGGAAATTGAGTACTATTACCAGTACTGCTTCTGTGAGGCCTTAGACAAACTGAGATTCAGAGAAGTTAATATTCCTATCTGTAAAATGGAGAAGTACTGATCCTCCTTCAGAAGCCTTTTGTACTACCCTGAAAAAAACTGCAATGTAAAGGTTAATTACTAATCTCATAGTACCATGCTGTGGCTTTCAAAATAAAAGTTCTAATGTCCTTACTTTTCAAAAAAGAAATAACTGTTTCTATTTTTATTGGAATGTTTATTTTATGTCCAGTACTGAGTTTTTCAGTTGTAGAACACTTATTTGGCATCAAGTGAAAAGTAACTGTTTTCATCTGGGATATGTTTTTCATAATTTAAATTAGTATCTTAATTGAATTTCAGACTTGGTCTTCCTTCATTGCTGAATAGAAATCCTGGTCCAATACACGAGCAGCCATCATATATGGCAATGACTTCTGCTGCTGAGAGGAAAAGGAAGTTATTAAGGTAATTTTAAAAAAAGTGTCTGTTCCATGAGCTTTCACCTACAGTTTTAATTTTTATTACAATTATGATGTGAAGAAGTGTCAAGTATCCAGAAATTAACTTCTTATGCCCCACAAAGGGTTTGACAATTCATATTTAAGTATATAATCTTCCCAAATTATGTAGAATCTGTTCTTAAAGTTTTTTATATAAACTATTTTTTTAGTTTTAGTCAAACCAATAAAGATTAACATTGCATTTTCATAATTGTCTTACACTGGGGGGAAATTATTTCTGATTTAGAAGAGGCCAGTTGCATCATCTCATCTTATGGACTGTGCACTACTTAGATCCTGAAAGTAGGGATGTAAAAAAAGCTATAAAAACAGTAGCCATCAAAAATCCTAGTAGTTACACAGTTAAACGTTTTGGGGATGTACAGCCACATGGGACTAGGAAGGGATGCCCCTGCCACTCCTGAACAGCTGGTGCCTGCTGCTCCTGGAGAGCCAGCTGATGCTTATCAGTTAACTGATTAAACTTATATCCCTACCTGAAAGAGAATGTTTATTAGTAATAGCAACAGTGAACATAATAGAAGCGCATGTAGGAGAAAGGTGGCCTTATGTTTTGTGGAGTTACCCAATGGCCTGTGAAAAATCACTTCTGAATATTGAGAGTAGAAATCTCCATCTTACACAGACATTCCTACTTCTTGATAAAGTATATCTAATTTTCAAAGAGATGCTATTAAAGTATCCTTTAGCAGAAAATTTTAATTAAAATTATAACCAAAAAAGGTATCTCTTTAAATACATTACTGTTATAAAGTTCCATTATTTGTTACTGACAGTAATACATACTGGTGTTAAGTTATTTTTTATATATGTATCAAACCTCTGTCCATTAAAATGCTTCTGAAGAAGTCATGAATCCTGAGATCAAGTTTCAAGTAGCTTTTTTTTAATATTATTAGCACTTATGAGTGACAAATGCAACCCTAGTTTTATGAGTGTACAGGCAGTCCCCGGGTTACGTACAAGATAGGGACTTTAGGTTTGTTCTTAAGTTGAATCTGTATGTAAGTCGGAACTGGCGTCCAGATTCAGCCACTGCTGAAACTGACCGCCAGTTCTGACTTACATACAGAATCAACTTAAGAACCCCAAGCGTCCCCAAGTCAGCTGCTGCTGAAACTGATCAGCACCTGATTCCAGGAAGCCCGAGGCACAGCAACTCTGCCTCAGGCTTCCTGTAGTCAGTTTCAGCAGCGGCTAAATCAGGACGCCTAGGGCAGAGCCGCTGGGGTGCTGCTGGGTTGGTCCAGTAGCGCCCAGAGCGGCGCTGCGGGACCAACCGGCAGCGCCCCAGCTGCTCTGCCACAGGCGTCCAGAGAAAAGCCTAGTCTGCTGGGGGGGAAGAGACGTACTAGCTGCGCACCCCTTCCCCCCCCCCCCCCCCCCCCATCCCAGCAGACCAGGAAGACGCAGGCGGCGGACCGAGACGCACTGCAGTCCCGCCACCTGGGTCCTCCGCGGCTTTGCTCCCAGTCTCCCTGGTCTGCAGCAGGGAGACGGGGAGCAAAGCCTCTGAGGACGCTGGCAGCGGGACAGCCGCGGGGCGTCTGGGCTGTCCCGCTGCTGGCTTTCCCACGGCTTTGCAAAGCCTCGGGGAAGCCGGCAGCGGAGCGGCCCAGGGGTGCCTGGGTTGCCCCGCTGCCCGAGCCCCCCCGCGGCTTTGTAAAGTCTGAGGAAGCCGGCAGCGGAGCAGCCCAGGCGCGCCTGGGTTGCCCCGCTGCCCGAGCCCCCCCCGCGGCTTTACAAAGCCTGGGGAAGCCGGCAGCGGAGCAGCCCAGGTCCGCCTGGGCTGCCTCGCTGCCCGAGCCCCCCCATGGCTTTGCAAAGCCTCAGGGAAGCCGGCAGCAAAGCCGCGGGGGGAGGGGGGGCGCTCGGGCAGCGGCTTTGCTCCGCGTCTTCCTGGTCTGCAGACCAGGGAGACGGGGAGCAGCTTTTCTCGCCCGGAGTACACGGGCAGCGGGACCGCGAGGTCCCGCAGTCCGTGTACTCCGGGGCAGCCCCGTTCGTAACAGCGGATCCGACATAAGTCGGGGACTGCCTGGATATCATCTTAAAAATAAATCTTTAGTTATTCCTAATTTAGCAAAAGCACAGGCTGCATCACGGTTCGGGTACCTTTTTTAAAATGAAATGATTAAAGGTCTAGAAAACATGAGCTCTGAGGAAAGACTGAAAGAGATGTGTTAGTTCCTGGTGGGTCCCTACCTCTATCTTTGCCTGTGCCACCACAGGTATCAAGTGATCACAGCTCTCACTGGCTGCAAGATCACTGTTTGTGGGCAATGGAAATGGTGTCCCAGTCTGTACTGCTTCCCGCCGCTCCCGTTGGTTGTGAACAGCAATCCATGACAGTCTGTTAAAGAGAAGACTATGAGAGGGCATGATAACAGCTTTCAAGTACCTAAAAGTTTTTTACAAGGAGGATGGAGAATAATTATATTCTGTAAGAAGAAGCAGTGGGCTTAAAATTGCAGTTTGAGAGGGTTGGGTTGGACATTGAAAGTTTTTCCCAAACTATCAGAGAGGTCAACCACAAATATATTGCCTAAGGCGGTTGTAGAATCTCCATCATTGGAGATTTTTAAGAGCAGATTAGACAAGAACCTGTCAGAGATGGTCTAGATGGTGCTTGGTCCTGCTGAGTGTAGGGAACTGGACTTGACCTCTCAAATGTCCCTTCCACCTCTAGTATTCTCTGATTCTATGAATTGCTCTCTCAGTAATACTCCTCTCTTCCTTCCTAAAATTATACTGTCAGACCACAAGCGACACACATATTCCTAAGACCAGATAAGACCTATTTCACCGTCCCTTATCTATATCTGGGTGGAGGAGAGAGAAAGGAACTATATCCTTATTTATGGAGAAGGAAGCATTCCTTCATTTTCTCTTCCCCTTCCCCTGCCCCCTTGCCTTCTCTATACTAAATATCTCTCTCCCAATTCAGCATTGAAATACAGCATCTAAACCTTCACCAAACAGTACACACACTCACACAGAGACCCTTGATAAACATAGTAACAAGTAACTCTAGTTTACAGGTCAGTGACTGAAAGACAGACAGACAGTAACATGAAGGGGGGAGAAGAGTTCCTTGCTAAAGCTGCCTTCACTGAGTTTGGAGCCTCTTCCCAGGAGACAGGCTTAAGGGACATGGGAGTCTCAACGATAGCAGGAAGCTCATCCTATTCTTCATCAGTGTTCAGTTTCCAGTGTATTTGAGTAGAAAACAAGTTTTGTTTTGTTTGTTTGTTTTTAAGAGTCTTTAAACTTGAATTCTATAATATATGAAGGATAATACTTTAAAATCCTGTTAGAGAAATAAGAAAACATGTATAAATGTAGCTGTCCTTTATATTTTAAAACTGACTGTGCCTTGATTTCAAAGTTGTCTTGGCGAATCCCGTCATGGAAGGTGGGGGGAACAAATGTGATAATAGAGTGATATATCACTAACAGCTTCATGTTCATTATAGTTCATTATCATGCTTTAATTCCATTAGTTGAAATACTATACAATAGTAGTTTTCTTCTTTTAGTAAACTCAGCTACCACTACCTTACTTAAAGCTTAGCTGTGAAATGATTGTCTTCCTCCACCCAACTGCTGCAACTGTATGATGGCAGTGGGAGAAGTATTATATTCATTAAAAATTGACTGGAGCAGTGTACACAAGTTGAGCATGCCAATGATTCTTTATGCATGTTGTTTTTTTAGTGTGCTTATTTCCTTAATTGTTACTGTCCAACTATCATGAATTGCTTCCCAAATATTAGTGGAATTTTGGATTATATTGTAACATTAAATGATAAATTTGTGGGGAGGTTTATTTTCACAATTAATACATTCCTACAAGATTGTACTACAAAGTTTTAAAAGAAAACTGTTTGAAATGATGTGTGGACATCAGAAAGAAAACTGAGTTTATTCTATTGCATTTTCTTAGTAAAATACTTAATGGATAATACTGTGTACTATATTTTCATGCTGCATGTTCTGAAATACCAAAGGTACAGTGAGTGGGTGTAATGTAACTTCTTTTGTTTGCCTTTTTTGTTTGCCTTTTTTCAAGTTCTGGGACAAATACTGAATTAAGTTGCCTGCAAAATCCTGTGTCTGCAAAGCGTATTCGACAAGATACCTTGTTAAGTCAGAAAACTTTACGAGTGCCCAAACCAGTAGGTAAGTGTCAAAATTATAACTTGCGTTATTAAACTGGAATTTGTGGTAATGGCTGGTTGTGTAATAGGCCCAAGATTAAATTTTTACATTTACAATTTTTCATTTTCATGGTTTGCTGCTGTGATCAGTCAACTAAGCTACTTGCTGAATGTGGTGCATCCATTCATTTAAAAACACAAACCAAAAATACAACTTGGAATAGATCTAGTCAGTTACTGGGTCTTGATTAGACATGGCCCCAATATTCCAAGTTCATAACAAATGTAAATGATAAGACTCTCTAATTTTAATAGGTAATTTAATGATTGTAATCACCCTAAAAGCATACTTTTCACTGGTAGCAGGTTTGATCTGGCATCAAATTTAAGTGCCTCCTATGTAATTTCCATATCTGCTTTTATTGAGAAATAAAATAATCTCTTAAGTACTTTGCCAAACCTGTTTTGAATGCTTACTTCATCTTTTAACATCTTTTGGATTACTTTTTCCAAATAGAGATTTATTAGATACATTTTTATACCATTTGGGAGAACACAGCAGTGAAGTTGAGAAAATGAAATTTGCAAGCAATCTTGAGAGATTCTTTATCTGCTAGCAAATTGTTTACAATACTATAAGTGGTGTTCCCAGAAAAGTCTGCAAAAGGTGATCGCAATAGTGGCTCACAAGAAACTCCTATCTTAGCTATAGAAAACGTTGTGTTACAACAAATTCTATTACAGATGTAAAACGTATGAAGAGCATTTGTCCCACAATTTTTCAAAATAAGTTCTAATTTAACACTTAGTCTCTGTGCGCTCAGAGTGCCCTTTGCGTACACTAATATATTTTGAATTATTATTAGTCTCTTGGCATTGCTGGCTGTTACATACGGGTTAATCCGAAGTATTCTGCAAGTCTGTCTCAAATTTAATGATCTTTTACTTGTGCTTTTAAGCATTATCTTCCCTAATCTCATTCTCCCCAGCCAATGTTTCACACACATTTCTCTTAATCCATCCTTTTGGCATCTCAGATCACTCTTGATTTTGCACCGTCTTTTAGGGTCCTATTTACTCTCGGTCATAATCTCCAAAAGAATGTTTACTGAGGCTATATCTATACTGGTAACTGAACAACACAACTTTTGTTAGAGGTGTTAAAATGACACTCTTATGGAAGACAAAAGTTTTGCCGATTACAGGAGAGCTCACTTGCTGACAAAGCTAACACCCCTCATTAGGGCTAAAAAATTTTGCTGGGAAAAGAGACTATAAACAGTAACTAGACTGCCCAACTTTTGGGCTTGTCTACACTACAAAGTTTTGTCGAAGAAACTAACGATGACATGAAAAAAATCTACAAAAGCAAAGTTGCTAAAGCATGTTCACTTGTGCTCCCTTTCTGAATGAATTGTGTCCACATTGGTGCACCATGATTGACAGCATGAGTAATGCACTGGGTATGTATCTCGCAGTGTCTGGTGACGTGATCTGTCGCTAGATATGGGAACACAGAACAGAGCATGGCACATATTGGGACTGCGTAAAACATCCCATCAAACATGGCTTTATATCCCAGTGACTTCTGGCTTCCTTCTGTGCCATTATTCCAACCTCCAGTCTTTGCTATGCACTCAGCATTTGCAGTAAGAAAAGATGGATCCCGCACTTCTCTCCTATGTTCTGTTAAATGTCATGAGGACGTCACACATGCCAGCACAGTTTGTGAAATACAGGCAGAGGAAGATTTGCAGGTTCCTGACATGCTACATGATGTGGACAGCAGCAAATTAGCATTGCTTTTGACATTGACAGAGCAGGTACATAGTGTAGATCATCCCTTTTGGAGGAGGGAAAGCAGCACTGATGTATGGGAGTGCATCATCATGCAGTTGTGGGAGGAAGAGAAGTCAGTACAGAACTTTAGAATGCATAAAGGTACCTTCCTGAAGTTGTGTGCTTGAACTGGCCCCTGACCTGCAGCACAAGGATATCAGAATGAGAAATGCCCTATCAATGGAGAAGCTTTTGGCAGTTGCTGTTTAGAAGTTGCACAGAGTAGAGCAGCAGTTTCCAACCCTTGGACCATGGCCTAGGGTGCCAGGGCTAGAGTACACCATTCTCAACACAGCTGTTGGAAGAGTCATGTCCCGCTCCACCTCTCAGCCAGCCAGCACCGGGCTGGGGTGGGGTCTCTTCCCAGACATGGAAAAGCGCTTTGCTGCACAGTGGAAGGGCTGTGCAGATCCTGGGCGGGGGAGCCTTGGAGCAGCCTCGACCCAGGCATAAGCGCTCAGCTGGCAGCTAGGAGGCAGTGCAGGGCTAGTTGAGGGGGCAGGGCTAGTGCTGTGCGCTCTGGAGATGGAAGGACCTAAGGGGCAGGGAGCTGGCACGGGGGGGGGGGGGGCAGGAATAGTGTGGGGTGGGTCTCTAAGAGTCAGGGGCTGACACTAGGGGACACTGGAGAGTCCAGGGTGGGGAGCTGGCACTGGGGGGAGGGAGGGATTGGTGCACAGGGGCTCTGGAAACAGGAGGCTGGCACTGGGGGGATCTGGTGGGGGAGCTCTAAGGGGCAGGGGACTGGCACTGAGGCATTTGGAAGGGGGCTGGCACTGGGGAGGTTGAGTGCAGGGGACTCTAGGGTCAGTGGCTGACGCTGGGGGGTAGTGGAGGGATGCGGGACTCTAGAGGCTAGAACTGGGAAGTGGGGCTTTTGGCGGACCAGTAACATTTTATTTGCATCCTTGCATATTTGTTATTTGCATAATGAATATGTAACTATGCAAATAAAATGTTACCAGTCTGCCAAAAGTTTGTGAATGAGGTTGTTGGTATAAAAAAGATTAGGAACCCTCTGGTGTAGATAAAGCCTTTAAGTAATCTCACTATAATCTTCCCAAAAATTTGTGAAGCCCACTTAGCGAGACCATAACTAACACTAATCAAAACATTTTAACTAAATTGTTCTTTATTAAAATGTATCAGAGGGGTTACTGTGTTAGTCTGAATCTGCAAAAACAACGAGAAGTCCTGTGGCACCTTATAGACTTAACAGATTTATTGGAGCATAAGCTTTCATGAACAAAGGCCCACTTCATCAGATACGTGTCCGAGTGGGTCTTTGCCCACAAAAGCTTATGCTCCAATAAATCTGTTAAGTCTACAAGGTGCCACAGGACTTCTCATTGTTTTTATTAAAATGTGTTGTTTTATCAAAATCAAAATGTATTTATTTCAATTAAGTTTTCTACATAAGGTTACTGAGGTCTAGGGTGGAGACTGGTTAATTCCAGCGTCCTTTTTTCATCCAAACAGACATTTTGACATAATTGTCTTTCAAAAAAATCTTTAAAGGGTTGGGTTTTCCTTCCACAAATTTCAAAAGTTGTCAAGGAATAGAATTTTTGCTCTCTGGACAGCTCTTAACCGTAATCCTACAGGATGTAGTCTATAACAGCGGTTCCCAACCACCAGGCCGAGGACCGCTGCTGGTCCACAACCCAATGGCTGTGAGGCCGCAGCGACTGCTGAAGCTCAAGCCGGCTGTTCATGGTGGCTGAGGTACAGCCAAAGGAGATGGAGCAGGAGGCACCTTCCTCTGCACTTGGGAACGGAGGGGGCACGAAGGAGGAGGGAGTGCACACACCACCAACAGCCGCTCTCCCTGTTTGCATGGCTACTTTTGCCAGCAATGGTGCTAGGGCTGAGGCGGTGGCAGGAGGAGGAGCCTTCCCACCTTCTCGGTAGTGGCAGCCAGCTGGGGCTCCGGCTTCCCCCCTCTACCCATGGGGGTGCAAGACATGCTTGAGGAGGAAGTGCACATGCTGCCAAAAGTCGCTCCCCCTTTCCACATGGCAGTAACAGCCACACTTCTGAGGGAGAGGGGGCAGCCTTGGCCTGGGGAGAGGTGGGGTGGGGGGGCACAAAGGAGTGTTGGGTGAGGGCATGGTAGGGTCACGGGGCAAAAGTGTTGGTATGGGCTATAATGGTCAGAGGCTAAAGGTTCAGAGGACAAAGGGTGATGGGCACTGGGGAGCAAGGGCCTGGGTTGGGGCTAGGTGATTATGCAGTATTTACATATTTGCATGCTCGTTATTTGTGTAATGAACATGCAAATACAATGTTGCCAGTCTGCCAAAGGTTTGTGAATGGGTTTGCTGGTGCCTGGTATAAAAAAGGTTGGGAACCACTTGTCTATAACATCTTGCATAATGGTGTACTTTGTCAGAACTTCAGTTTCGTGTTTATTTGTGGAAAAAACCTCATACCAGCACTACTATCGTCTTTCATTTGGAAAAGGAATTAGAATTTTAGATTTGTTGTCCCTTTCTTTAGCAGAATTTAAAAAGAAACCTGAGTCTTCTCTATCTTTGTTATTTGAGGGAAGAGATTATATAGAAAACTTTGAGCAACATTGTTTACTAGATCAAAACTGAAATCTGCACCACAGAAGAGGATGCAAAAATTATTTTAAGCTACCTATACTTTCTCTCCTCCACCATTCTTAGTCCTTCCCAGGGGCTGACAATCTTCTTGTGCAGTTTAGAGTAGATTGAAGGCTGCTCTCCTTTTTACTATGCTGACTTGAGGTTTAAGGCTTGGTCTCTCACACCCTATCCCACAGACAAAACTAGCAATATATAGGGTTTATTTTTTAAGTTTATCATAGACAGACATGCTTCTGTACTTCCAGTATTGTGCACAGTGCTATCTGAGTGTCACCTGTTTCTACCAAGTATTGGGGAAAAGAGAATACCCATACCAATTTCTGTAACTGTATTGTGAAGGAATCCTGTATTTGACCATCTAGTTAATACAGGCAGTCGCCGAGTTACGTACAAGATAGGGACTGTAGGTTTGTTCTTAAGTTGAATCTGTATGTAAGTCGGAACTGGCATCCAGATTCAGCCGCTGCTGAAATTGATCAGTTTCAACCGTGGCTGAATCTGGATGCCAGTTCTGACTTACATACAGATTCAACTTAAGAAACCCAGGTGTCCCCAAGTCAGCTGCTGCTGAAACTGATCAGCGGCTGATTCCAGGAAGGCTGGGGCAGAGCGACTCTGCCTCGGGCTTCCTGTAGTCAGCCGCTGGTCAGTTTCAGCAGCGGCTGACTTGGGGATGCCTGGGGCAGACCAGCTGGGGTGCTGCTGGGTTGCTCCAGTAGCGCGGCTCCTCGGCGCTACTGGAGCAACCCAGCAGCACCCCAGCTGCTCTGCCACAGGCGTCGTGATTCAGCTGCTGCTGAAACTGACCAGCAGCGGCTGAATCAGGACGCCTGGGGCAGAGCAGCTGGGGTGCTGCCTGGTTGGTCTGGAGCGGCGCTGCGGGACCAGCCCGGCAGCCCTCAGCTGCTCTACCCCAGGGGTAGGCAAGAAAAGCCTGGTCTGCTGGGGGGGGGGGGGGGGCATTAGCTGCACCCCCCCTCCCCCCAGCAGACCAGGGGGACAGGAGCAAAGCCGCAGAGCACGCCCGCAGCGGGACAGCCCGGGCCCGCCTGGGCTCTCCTGCTGCGGGCGTGCTCCAAGGCTTTCCTCCCTGTCTCCCTGCAGACCAGGGAGATGGAGAGCAAAGCCACGGAGCACGCCCGCAGCAGGACAGCCCAAGCGCGCCTGGTCTGTCCCGCTGCGGGCGTGCTCCGCGGCTTTGCTCCTGTCCCCCTGGTCTCCTGGGGCGGTCCAGCAAAGCCGCTGGACCCCCCCAGCAGACCAGGGGGACAGGAGCAAAGCCGCCCAGGCGGCGGGAGTCCCGCTGCCTGGGGGCGGCTTTGCTCCGGGGCAAACGAGCAAAGCCGCCCAGGCAGTGGGACTCCCGCCGCCTGGGTGGCTTTGCTCGGGTGTCCCTGGTCTGCTGGGGGGGTCGAGAAGCTTTTCTCGCCCCGGAGGACACGGGTGGCGACCCGCCGCCCACGAGCTCCGGGGCGAGAAAAGCCCCGTTCGTAAGTGCGGATCCGACATAAGTCGGATCCGCGTAAGTCGGGGACTGCCTGTACTGCAAAATATTAGACATGCCAAAAAGTTTTTTTTTTTTAAAGAAAAGGAATAAACACAAATTAGTTTCCCTGCTTCTCAGACATTATGCTTAGCAATATACTAAATACCATGTCTCTGTGGGTAAGAAGAAAGAGTTCAGTTCTTACCTCAGTAGCAGTATTCCATTTTTTCAAAAAAACATGCTTTCAGGGAAAGAATGTGATGATGCTGAATAGTTAACAGTAAATTCAGGGTTTTTTCCCAAAACTGAGAGAGACAATGGCACATTTTCAATGTTTGAATAGAGTATAAGTCATATTAGAAAATAAAGATGTGATGGATGGGAGGAGTGCTGTCCCGTTCTAAACATCCCAGCATTCAGTACCTAAAGGGTTAAACCCAGGTAGCTAAGAAATATTGGCAGAGAGCCAATAGAACCAATGGGAAGAAAGTGTTGAGATTTGAAAGGAAATCTCTTTGCTGCTTTTCTTTGTGTATTTTTTGAAACAGGAGCTAGGGCAGGGAGGAAGATGAATTGAATTGTCAAGGTTGTTATCCACTTTGACACTTCGAATGCAGAAAATGACGCTCGCAAGACACCTTAAAATACGGTGCCTCTAAATTTAAAAATCCCCCAAATCACAGATTCCCTGTCCTTGGGAGGTATGCTGCCACCACCCAAGTGGGGAAAAAAACACAAAAACCCTTTCTTCTTGAACCCAGGAGGAGTCACTTGGGAATTTCTTCCAGAGGGGTATCCCAAGCTCTTTTACCACAAGATAGCTTGGAAATAAAATAAAGAAAACAAATGGGAATCTCTGATAGCTGACCTGTCTGTTTTAGGCATGCATGCAGACTTCCTATTACCTTCCAAGACTCAAGAATCAGATCTTAAAAAATATTATTTTTATTAACAAAACAAAAAATATACTCTGTAAAGCATACTTGGTGCTAGGTGTTATAGAGCAACTGAGAAAAAAAGATTAAAGTACAGAGAATTACTTCTGTGGGATTCAGCTTTAAGTACAGTATATTGGGGGTGGGGGAGGACATGAACTCAGTACAGAGGAGTGTAACCAAACAACAAAACAAAGAAAATAATTTGATCGCATCTAAATAATTCCCTATCACTTACATATCCATATCTTCAAGGTCCAGTCAATTTCTAGTCATGGGTATTGCTTTTCTGGGCATGAATATCCCTGTGATTCGATTAATCTTTTTCCTACAGCTCCTGTTTTTAAAAACCCACAAAGAAAAGCAGCAAGCAGATTTCCTTTCAATTCAAATCTCAATGATTTCTTCCCATTGGTTCTCCAGGCTCCCTGTCAATATTTCCTAGGTACCTGGGTTTAACCCTTTACTTATTGAATGCTGGGATGTTTAGAGAAAGACGCCATTCCTCCCATTCATCAAAAAAGGGTACATAAAGTATACATAAATATTTGTACATATTTTGTATACAATATACAGTCACTGTCAGTAAAGTACAAAGTTGAGTGGAGTCCTATGCCTCTCTTTCTGGTCATATTTCTGTATTTTTCACTACAATCTTCATCTATTTCTGCATTAGGACTTGGAACAAGGAGCCGGAAACAAGAATCAGATATGCAGAGAAATCTTGCTAGAAGCCTTTCTGAAGGAAATGTAACATTGAGTATGAAATCAAGGACCTCAAAAAACCTTTTAATTTGTGTTTCTAAGAAAAAGTAAGTTGTAGGTTTGAGGATTCATCCTAATTTCAGACAAGATTGAAAGCATGCAAGTAAAAGATGGACTTTGATTTTTCCTGCTGCAGGAAAGTCTGAGGATAAGTCCGAGACTTATCAAACCATGTCCGTCACTGTACTACGCAATTCTAGAATGATCATTCACCTTTCCAGTGAGGATTTCATTAAAATATATTTTTGCATTCTATCTTCCAATAAACACATACAGACTTCTACTACTGTGTTTTAGCAAGAGAATAGAAATGAGTCATTGTGGGGAGACAGTGATGTTTCTCTAACTCTTGCACACATATTAATAAATTAATACTTTGCAGTACTCTAACTCGTCAGGAGCCAATGTTGTCATCTTTTTAAAGAAATCCTTTTTTTATGTCACTTACAAATTCTTATTCTTTATTATGATACACCAAATGTTTAGGTAATTAGAACATTGAGATTATTGCTTTTATGCTTTTCACTGAAATTTTCTACTATTAAACTTACAAGTAAATGAAATAGTCCCTTATGTTAATACATTCATACTTTAAGCATTAGGATGTCAATTTGTTCTAAAATATTAATGTGCTAACACAGGGTGCTAGCACCAACGTGGTACCAGGAAATAGGAAAAATGTATAATAGGTTTTTTTTTTTTTTTTAAATGGTAGCTATAATATTTTGAGCTCAGACTTTTAATCTGACAGTTTTTAATTTGTTGCTTAACCTAATTGCTTGAACAACATAAAGGTAAATGCTCCTTTGTATTTTGATGTTTTATAGTTTTTCAAAGCTCTAATTTTGTTGTAAATGCGTCAATTTCGGTAATTGTTCTGAATAAAGTTTTTATAGCTATAAACAAAAGGAAGAAATGTCATGTGAATTTAAAGTTTAGAAAAAAATGAATTTTGCTGTGGCTACCTCTTCTAAACTAAAGATTATCTTAATGAACATTTGTTTTCCTGGTAGTGTGTTAATAATTTTAGACTATGCTGGCCATTTTGTCATATGCCTTAATCACGTTAGCAAGAATTATTTAATCTAGGATCATGACCTTGTATGTCTCTGCAAACATAACATTAGGCAAGCGGTGACCCAGTCCTTTTGGTATGACCTATTGACATCAATAGTGAAGTTCTGCTTTTGATAGAGGGACTCTGGGATTTATCCTGTGGTCTCTGACACAGAGAGCTTCCATTCCAAGAAACCAAGAAGCATATGTAGGGGGGAAAGGGAGAAGATGACTATCAAACACTTTTATAAATGTCTACATTTTTTTATATATATTTTAAGCAAGTAAACATAATCTTTCCCCAACTGCCCCTCACAATGTCATAGTATGTGGATTGATTTATTATAGTCATGCAGAAATGCATCCTTGGAAGGGATTTTGAAAAAAGGGAACAATGTCAACTTTCATGGTTTAGTTCAGGGAAGTATGTTCGTAAAAGGATGAAACAAAGTTTTAGAGGTCGGTATTGCTGGTGCAAGCAGGATTCATAAAAGATGAGGAAGAGAGTTCGGAAGAAGCTTGAAGTTTAAGGGTTGAAGTTTGAACTGGATGTGATGGACAAAAGTAACATGAAGAAGCAGAAGAATTCAAAATGGGATGTGGGTCGATACATCAGTATCTTCATTCATCATTCTGATTGCTAGTAGCATATTAGAGAAAGGTAATGTGGGTGTCGGGGGACAGAAGCTGATGCAATCTGCAATGTCCCAAGGAGAAGGAAAATCAAAGATTGAAGATGGTATATGACCCTTTACCAATGCTAAGCCAGATGATGCTGGAGACCTATGCAAGAGCTCTTTTGGAAAGATTGGAAGGAAGCAAAAGCCTAGTTGAGAAGCAGGAGGACTATAAGGAGAGGAGTTGCACGCAATATTTGCAAATGACTAATTCTGAAGATTTGAAGTGAAGAGAAGCAGAGAGCTGGAACAGTAGATGGATATGGACCATAAGAGTCCCATGAGTCCATGATGACAGATTTGGCCAACATACCAAGTATGGACAAAATCATTTGTTTTGAAAAAATTCACTTATTTTTTATAGGTGGATCCAACAATGTGCCATTTAATAAAACTATCATTTTCATAATAATCTAAAAGAGAGTCTAATTTATGAACATGTTGGATACTTAAAATTGAATCTGTTGTCTTCTCTCTCATTTTTTCATATAGTATCTGTCATGAGAATTCAAATACCACAAGCAAACCTAACAACACAAATGACTCTTCTAAAATCTTTACTTTTCTCATTTTACAAAGATGCATTCAGATTTTACAATACTATGCTGTTCACTCCAGCTTTAGCATGCCAAAATAGAAAATATGATCTTCATAATTCAGAATAAATATGGAAAGAGGGCTTGGTGTTGACTTTTGGTTAAATAACATTAAATCTCTGTATGAACCCCCACTCATTCAGAATTAAAGTGGTCTTAATACAATTTATCTTAATTTACTTGTCCCAACTTGGTATCATCCTCAAACTTTAAGTGTATTTTTATGCCATTATCTAAATTATTGAAGATGTGGAACAGAATCAAACCTAGGACTGATCCCTGCAGGATTCCACTGCATGTTGTTCCAGCTTGCCTGGAAACGATTTTCCAACCAGTTATGTATCCATTATATAGTAGCTGTATCTTGCTTGTATTTCCCCAATTTGTTTATGAGAAGGTGATGAGAGATAATGACTTTAGCAAGGCTTTTGATAAGTTAAACCACATCTATTATTTTCCCCACATCCACAAAGCTTTGCTACCCTGTCAGAGAAAGCTATTAGATTGGTTTGATACACTTTGTACTTGACAAATCCATTTTGACTATTACTTATCACTTTATTTTCTAGGTGTTTGCAAATTAATTATTTTATTTGCTTCATTATCTTTCCATATTCTGAAAGATAATGGAGCAAATAACTACATTAAGTCCTGGCATTACAAGTCAGACAGGCGGGCGGGAGGGGTAGGTCTCCTACCCGCCAAGTCAGCTGTGACTCCAACAGTGTGAAAATGGGCCACTAACCTTCATGCAGAGCCGGGAGAAGCTCCAAAAGTGAGGAAAACACTGACCACTCTACTGTGGATAAATTTTATGGAACCATGTAGAATAAAGAAGAGAGACCTGTGAGGCCACAAATTTCCCCAAATCTTAAAGCATATTCTGAGTCTCCAGAGAGAGAGAGAGCAACACGGTGTCTAATCAGCCTTAGAATCCCTAGGGAAGGCAAGCTACAAAAGGCCTCACCAAAGCTACAGCAGAGCTACGTACCCAACGATGGCCATGCTCAGTGGAGCTGACAGACACTGGCAAGCCTGAGGAAGGCGTGGGGAGGACCCTGCTCCACTCCTCCAGAAGACGCAGGGCCAGGGGGTGGCCAGCCCTCAGCTCCTCCCAAATCGCTGGGCCCTGCTCAATTGCCCCCTTTGCACTCTCCTGTCGGCAGGTCTGGGCATGCTCTAAATATTAAGATCCAATCTCTAAGGAAAAGGATGGGGACCTAAACGTGGTACTAGACTAAGTGCAGTCATGGGCATTCTTCATCGAGTAGTGTCCCCAATGGGTGCTCCACTCGAGGTGCTGGGATCGTCCTGGCGCCGCAAACCGGAGGATCTTCAGTAGCAGTAGCCCCTCCACTGGACCGCGCATGCGTGACTATCTCGCGCCTCTCAGCTGAGCGCGGTCCGGCTAGTCAGTTTCCTTTCAAGCGGCCGCAGACGGAGTTACCCTAGGCTCCCTCTCCTCTCTGAGGAGTGAGGAAAATTAGTTAGTTTAGCCCTTCCTTCTGTTTTAGTTGTTAATATTAACATAGTGGTAGTTAGTAGTAGTTCTTAGTTTAAAAAAAAAAAAAAGTTTTTGCCTGTACGGTCTGTCAGGCTTCACGTCGTGATAAGGATGCCAGGATCACCTGGTTTTAAAAAGTGCACAGAGTGCCAAGATGCCATGCCGGTATCAGATGGACACTCCCGCTGCATAAAATGCCTCGGGGATGGACATATTCTCCTGAAGTGCACTCACTGTGCCAAATTGACAGCTCGAGCCAGGAGGGATCGAGAGCTCCGACTTAGAGTCCTCCTATTCAACAAAGCCCTCCAGGCTCCGGACACGTCAGCCCCGCACCCGGCTGGGCAGCTTGATGACCGGGTGGCTCACGACAGTCCCCGCGCCATGCCAAGCAGAGTAAGCAGCGGGGACAGACCAGGAACCTCTGGCCATTCGCCGAAGCTTCCTGTGGATAGAGCGGGCAAGGGCCGAAGCTCCTCCGTCCCGGTCAGAGCCCACCGCAAGGAGTTGGTTCCGGCACCGGGGGGTCTCAAGAGTGGACTTGGTACTGGCAACGGATAAAACCGCCGCTCTAGGCTCACTGACGGACGCCCCGGCACCGGCTTTTCCTGCGCATGCGCAGATGGTTGTGGCCGCAGAAGCGGCTATGCCGGTGTCTTCCCCAGCTGTTGCTGCGGCTTCTCCTCCGGCGCCGGAGTCAGCGGCACCGGGATTGAGGCCGTAGGAGGGTGCCTCTGCCTCACATCCGGCGGCACCGACGTTGCCTGCATCGAACCTGCAGCCTACGGCATCGGGTCGGCTAATGAACAGCCAGGCTGCGGGGATCACTTCATCATCCCCTAGTCCTTTATACTCTGCACCACTGCCTGCTTCCGACCCCATGGTGCCGACAAAAGCACAACACAAGTCAGCGCAGCTCCGGACACCGTCTTTAACACCCGACCGTGCAATGTTTTCACCGGGACCGGTGTCTCCTAGATCATCTTACTCTGCGCATCATTATGCCCCTCGGCATCAGCATCATTGTCATTACTCATCGGTCCCAGACTACTACTGCCGGTCATCTCACCACTCACCGGCAAACCGATATCGCCCAGAGCGTTAATCTCGATCTCCTTCTCACTACTCCCGGAGGTCCTTTTCTCCAGGGACCCCAAGAACCCTAGAACGCTCTCGCCGTTATGACACTCGTGGAAGATACTCTTCCAGGCGCTCTCCGAGTCCATACCGCAGACATCATTACAACCGACGTTGTTATGACCACCACTCTCCCTGAGACAGACGACGTCTCCACTCGCGCTCACCGCAATCCAGCCGGACTCTATCTCCACAGCCATTGGTACAATCTTCATCTTCAGCTGCTCCACTGGCTCCGGCGGAGGACTCAGCATCCGTCTATCAGGGGGGTGACCACACACGTCAGGACCATCAAAGCCTGGCTTCGCCGGCTCCCAACTCCCCTGTATCACCTGATGATGCCTTGGGACCTGGGGACTTGTCTGAGGACCATAGACAGTTCCAGGAGCTTTTCAAGAGGGTAGCCCAGTCCCAAGAGATCCAGATGACGGACGTGCAACAAAAGCAGCATCGGCTGTTGAAGAACCTGCAACTGTCCCAGAAGTCAAAGATGGCTTTTCCCTTTGACGAAGCCATTCTAGAGATTGCCAATGACGTCTGGCAGACCCCAGCTACATCCCTGGCAACTAATAAGAAATCAGACAAGAAGTACTTTATAAATCAAAAGGGGATGGACTTTTTATTTACGCACCCTCAACCCAACTCCCTCGTGGTGGACGCGGCACAACAGAGGTGGAAGACTCCTCAGGCCAAAAATGCAGCAGCTGACAAAGAAGCTAAGCGCCTTGATCTCCTAGGCAAGGTGGTTTACTCTTCAGCCACCGCATCCTTAAGAATGTGCAATTATGCAGCGCAACTGGCAAATCACGACTTCGAGAATTATGCTAGACTGGTCCCCCTATTTGAGCAGTTGCCGGATTCTAAACGCCAGATTTTGAAGGCGGTGATACAAGAGGGTTACACCATTGCCAGGACGGCGCTGCAGATAGCGCTTGACACAGCTGATGCAGCTTCTCGAGCTACAGCTACGGCCATAGTCATGCGCCGAGTGTCATGGTTACACCAATCTGTGGTGCCAAAAGACATGCAGTCTAAGGTGGAGGACCTACCATTTGATCGGCAGTCACTTTTTGCTCAATCCACCGATCAGGTCTTTCACTCAGGCAAGGACACGCGCACAACTTTGAGAACGCTGGGCATGTACACGCCTCCTTATAAGCGCAAGAGATACACGCCCTATAGCAAGCAAAGACCATTTTCTTATGCTGCACCTCAGCCCAGACCTTTTGAACAACTACAACAAAGACCTAGGCAGCGCCCTCAAAAGCGTCGACAACGCTTTAGCAAGGCGCCTGTTCAGCAACAAGGTCGGCAGCAAGTTTGATGGGCTGGTCGAGGGACTCTGCACCATCCCCTTGATAGAGACTCCACACAACGTGCAAGGCTTGTTCCATCATCGCCTGAGACCTTATCAACATCGTTGGTCTCATATATCCACCGACCGGTGGGTCCTCGACATAGTTGCCACAGGATACCTCATTCCCTTCAACTCTCTCCCTCCCCCTTCTCCTCCCTCCCCCTCCCTTTTCAGGGACCCTTCTCACGAGAACCTGTTACGACAGGAGGTTTTCCACCTCCTCTCCTTAGGAGCGGTGGAGACAGTACCAGCACAGTTTCGCGGGAGAGGGTTTTACTCCCGTTATTTCCTCACCCAGAAGAAGTCAGGGGGTTGGAGGCCTATCCTGGACCTACGTCAGCTCAACCGCTACTTGCGGAAGCAGAGATTCAAAATGGTCACGTTGTCTGCCATCATTCCGGCCCTCGAAGAGGGGGATTGGTTCGCTTCCCTCGACCTGCAGGATGCCTATTTCCACGTAACAATTCACCCGACTCACAGACGATTCCTTCAGTTTGTGGTAGGAGTCGACCACTACCAATACCGAGTACTACCCTTCGGCCTCTCGGTGGCTCCACGAGTTTTTTCCAAGACCCTTGCAGTGGTGGCGGCTTATCTTCGCCGTCTCAACATCACCATTTTCCCGTACCTGGACGACTGTCTACTAAAGGCCCCCACCTTCGACGAAGCTATGTGGGCTGTCACCACTACTACCAGGATATTCAAAGCTCTCGGTCTCGTAATCAACGCCGAGAAGTCTTTTCTCATTCCGAATCAAGATCTGGAGTTCATTGGGGCGAGACTAGATTCCTCAACTGCAAGAGCATACTTGCCCATGAAAAGGTTTCATCTGATTCGAGATTTGGTACAGACCAGTTCAATTTCCCCCAAATCTCGAATACTTACCTGCCTACAGCTCCTAGGACATATGGCGGCTACCACGTCCGTAATTCCTCATGCAAGGCTTCATCTCCGTGGCCTCCAACATTGGCTATTCACGGTGTACACCCCCGGCATACACAGCATGAACAGGGCAGTCTCTATCCCAAACCAGGTCAGGACCTCCACTGATATGGTGGGGCGACGCCAAAAACATGTTGCTAGGAGTCCCCTTCCAGGCTCGGAGACCATCCCTACAAATCACAACAGACGCGTCTCTGCTCGGCTGGGGTGCTCATCTACAGGACAGCCAAGCACAGGGCCTCTGGACTCCCCAGGAGTCTCTGCTACACATAAACTTCCTCGAGCTTCGAGCGGTCTTCAACGCCTGCAGGAATTTTGTCCACATCATTCGTGGCCAATCAGAACAGATCCTCACCGACAACATCTGCACGGTATATTACATCAATCGGCAAGGGGGTGCGCGTTCCCACTCCCTTTGCGCAGAGGCAGTCCGCCTCTGGAATTGGGCGATCCGTCATGGGGTCACCCTGACGGCAGCTTACCTTCCTGACAAGGACAACATCCGGGCCGACGCTCTCAGCAGGAATTTCTTCTCCCAGCACGAATGGGAGTTACACATGGGAGTCACCCGCCACCTCTTCCAGCGATGGGGCTTCCCAAAGATAGATCTCTTCGCCACTCGCAGCAACAGGAAATGTCATCAGTACTGTTCTCGGGTGGGCACCGGAGCAGGCTCCTTAGGGGATGCCTTCCTACTGGACTGGAGCCATCACCAGTTGTTGTACGCATTTCCCCCTCTACCGCTTATCCCGAGGGTGCTGGAGAAGATAGCGGCAGACCCGGCAACAATAATATTAATAGCACCCTTCTGGCCCCGGCAGACATGGCTAACTCGGCTGTCAAGAATGTCGGTCGTCGAACCGATACGGCTACCGGTACTGTTCAATTTACTATCTCAACAGCACGGCACGATGATCCACCCATGCATCGATCGCATGCACCTGATGGCGTGGCTCCTAGCTGGCTCCAAGGGTTGGAATTCACGTGTTCTCACGAAGTGAGACATGTACTAATTAACAGCAGACGCAGCACCACGCGCAAGACTTACCTGCAGAAATGGTGTCGTTTTCAAGCTTGGTGTGTGGCACGGGATCTCGACCCTCTCTCGCTGCCTATCCAACAGGTTTTGGATTATATTTTGTACCTGAAGACGACAGGGTTGGCATGTTCTTCCCTCAGAGCGCACTTAGCGGCGATCTCCGCTTTCCTCCGGCCTGTTGGCGGTTATTCACTGTGTGCACACCCCTCACCAAGAGGTTTTTTAAGGGCCTGGACAATCTATATCCAGCTCATAGGATTCCTCCGAAGCCATGGGACTTGGCGTTAGTATTGGACACTATCACTCGCCCTCCTTTCGAACTGTTAGCATCGATTGACTTACGGATGCTCACAATGAAAGTGGTGTTCCTCCTCGCTATTACATCTGTGCGGCGATTGAGTGAATTAGCAGCTCTCTCGGCAGACCCGCTGTACACACAGTTCTCCAGTGATGCCGTGGTACTTCGTGTACACCCCGCCTTTCTGCCAAAGATCAATTCTGCTTTTCATATAAATGAGCCCATGTGTTTTACAACGTTCTTCCCAAAGCCTCATTCTTCTCCGGAGGAGTCCCGTCTTCATACTCTAGATGTTAGACGAGCGCTGGCTTTTTATCTCGAAAGGACGCGTAGTTTTCAAAAATCTCAACGACTATTCCTGTCTACAGCTGATTGTTGCAAGGGCAAACAGCTCTCTGCACAGCGCATATCAGGGTTGATTGTCTCTTGCATTAGACGTTGTTACGCTTTACGGAACAAACCCCTACCTGACCGAACTCGAGCTCACTCTACTAGGGGTATGGCGGCATCCACTGCCTATCTTCGCAGAGTACCATTACAGGACATGTGCCGAGCAGCTACCTGGTCCTCTAATCTCACCTTTGCTAGACATTACGCTCTTGTAAACTCCCTGAAGACCGATTCAGCAGTAGCTCACACGGTCTTGTCTGCACCGCAGGACCAATGATTCCGAAGCATGCATTTGTCATCGGACCACTGCTGTGGACTCACCTCGAGTGGAGCACCCATTGGGGACACTACTTGATGAAGAAGAGAGAGTTACTCACCCTGTGCAGTAACGTCTGTTCTTCGAGATGTGTGTCCCCATGGGTGCTCCACGTCCCACCCTCCTCCCTGCTTCGAAGTTACATTTTTCAGATGCTTCCGGTTGGGAGGAAACTGACTAGCCGGACTGCGCTTAGCTGAGAGGCGCGAGATAGCAGTCACGCATGCGCGGTCCGGTGGAGGGGCTACTGCTACTGAAGATCCTCCGGTTTGCGGCGCCGAGACGAGCCCAGCACCTCAAGTGGAGCACCCATGGGGACACATATCTCGAAGAACAGACGTTACTGCACAGGGTGAGTAACTCTCTCTTCTCACCATAGGCCCAATTCCAAGCAACGTCAAACATTAACTAAGACCTCTGGTGACACCCAGCCACCACTGTAACAAGTTATGGTAACAGCACTCATGAGAAATTGAGTAATGATCTTTTTCTAAAATAATGGTTTTCGGTGACCATAGATGAGTACACCAGGGAAATAGTAGTCAGGGATACTCTACTGAGCTGAGGGCTATACTTGATCTTTTCTTCAGTCATCTGTCAGTCAACCAGTTCCAGCCACCCCGAAAACACAATCTGATCCAGAATGAAATATCTTTTCTTTTGGATATGCACACGCATACCTGGCTGCTGCTGAGTGCGGGTTGAGGAAGGGGAGGACCTAGCTGCTGATGCTGGTTCAGAAATGAGTGCTGCCGCCAGCAAAAAATGTGTTCACTGCTCTGCCTTAAAAGACAGCACACCCCTCCCAGCCCCAACGCGTGTGCACACACTCCAATCCAAAATCTGAAATGGTGAGCCGGGCTCAGGCAGAGGGCGGCAGGAGGACTGAGGGCTCTGACAAGATTCAGTCCCTGTGCAACAACATGGAGCCTGCTTTAGCCTGGAGAGTAAGTGCCAATCATTATGTGCCTCAGGAGTAATACAGAAGTAACTTTAAATAAATGGTATTCTGTTGTTGTTCAGCAATGCAATTTAACTGTGGTTAATTGTGACAATTTTTTTAATCTTGAGATTACTTTTAATTGTTTGACAGCCCTAATTTTTACAGATAATTCCTTTTCTGCAAGCAGTCCTCATACAATTTTACCACTTCTAGTCGGTGCATGGGTCAAAGGTCAAATATTAACTAGTATCGATACCATAAAACAATCTTCCTTGGTCTAATGTCCATTGTTATTTCATTAAATACTGCAGTACTTGTTAATAACATTACACAAGTTTTACATCTTGAGAATAATTCATCTGGCAGCAAGCAGAAGCAGAGGGGGCAGGGCCAGGCCATGTACTGCCAAAATGCTGTTCCACTCCATGAGTTGCAAAGGGAGGAGAGCCATTCACACCTCCAGAATTGTGGAAGGTGCTGTTCGCAAAAAAGAGATTGATTAAAACCATCTGTTCTAGGTAAGATTAAGCTGAAAAGAGAGAGAGCTCACCCAACGCCCTGTAGACACTGTCTGCTAGCCATGCGTGTTGATCTATGGCAAGGCTGCTAAACAACCACTATGAAACTATACTGTTTTCAGCAGCTACTACACTAAATTATATTCAACATTTTTGTTTCTGAAATGCCCATTGAAAAATATATGCTTATAAGGCATGATTCTTAATTTTCTTACAAATTACAAACATGTTAGCGATGCGCTCTCAAAGCATATTCCAGATACTTGGTAGTACAGATTCTTTCGGTATATAACAAGGTCTTCATCTGAATGTCCATATTTTCTCAGAGTGAAAAGGCAATATGGAGGTGGGGAAAGATTCTCTTTATTACAGATATTTACATTTTTTTTCACATCCACATACTTGTTACCTGTTAATCTACCTTTCCAGCCTAAATGTTGAATAATATTTTTATTTGCCATATACTTGAAGTACAGGTTTAAATGAATTCACTATTCTATGCCATGTAGTGTCAAATTGTGCCAGATGGTATGTAATATAATATTGCACAATATAATATGACTCAGGCTGAAATCAAGTATGCAAACGACTTGGATCCATAAACTTTACTTAGTTTTAAAATAACACTGGTTTAAAATCCATATTTGAAAAAAGGGTTGTGATGATGTTCAAAAAATTATTTACAGCATGACATCTTAGATACCTGATGGTTCACAGGTAATGAATGAGTCATCTTGCTTACTGTGTAAGATTCATGGCAATATTTTCAGATGCCTGGGTAGTTTGGCATGTAGACCTTCTGATTTTGGCTCATCTTGCTTTCTCATTTAATATGGATGTCTTGCCTATTTAAAACTAAAGATGGTCCTGAACCAAAATTGCAGATCAGAACTTGGACTGAGATCCATCTCTTAATTATCTGTTGGTGACTTGATGTGGTGACTTCTCTAGCACTGCCATGCAGAGCTAAAAGATGTATACATGTGCAAAAGATTGGAATAGTGTTGCATTTGGTTTCATAAAATATTTCACTTGAAATACATGCTATGAAAGTCTTTGAAATATGTGGAATGCTGTGATTTTTTTGAAGAGATAAAAAAGCTTTTTTTTTCCTAAACATAATATGTGTGTTAGTATGTCTGAAGTGTTTTAGGATGCATTTTAATGGATTTGTGTACAATAAATAGTGTTCTGTTCCTCACTAGTAAAGAATGACTAATCTTTTTTTGTAAGAAGAATGTAAGGTTTTGTTTTGGGTTTTTTTCTGTGTGTGGGGAGTGGAGTTTGGATGTGAAGATATTCTGCTTTTGGTCCAGCCTTCATTTTAGCTCTCAATACTCCTATCCTTTCATTGCAATATATGACTGAAATATAAAGAGGTATAAAAATACTGTTTTGTATACAGACATAAATTATATGCTAGAATAATCATAACTACAGGATAGTTTTCTGAAACGCTAAGTGTGTATTCTAAGGTAGTAATGGCTCATAATGGTCTTAGTGGTTTCATATATCATTCTTTTCATAGTATATGTATTATATTTACAATTCTATGATAGCTGTAGGGTATTTAACACACAAATTGGAGTTGTGACTAAGTCAAAGAATAAGAAAGTCCTTAAGTCATATATTCAAAACAGTGATGTAAGTAATTTGTTTACTGGTTAGTTATGATGTTCCTCTACTTTTATGTCTGTCCATTCCTGGCTTTTTTGACTATTTTAATAGTAAATTAAGTAGTTGATACGGTACTGCCAAGAATGATTAGCATATTAGTTATAAGGATGTTAGCGTTTAGCTGTTTAAGTGATTAAATGATGGGCCTAGGCAAATCCAAACCACTACACGCTATCAAGCCAGCTCCTCCCCCACACCCTGATGCCTTTCTATCAGAGGCAGCAGAGGAGCACGTGGGAGCTGATACATGTGGGGAACAGGCTTTTAAGCTGGCGGAGCCTCTTGCCCTTTGTTGCCTCCCACAGAGGTAGTGGGGGTGAGCAGGTGGGATGCTGGTGCAGCCTTTGTTCATGGAGAGCTTGGTCCCTGCACTGATTCAGAGGCAGCAGCGTGGGGCAGCAGGTAAGAGCAGGTCTGCACGGGAAGCTAATTTTTAAATTGACTCTCAGACTGGCTCCACCTGATAGAGAAGCAGTCACGCAGAGGTACAGGTGGCTCCCCAGGAGTGGGGCCAAGAATTGGGGGTGCACTGATTGCCAGCCCCACCTCCAGGTTATTTTAGTAACTCTAACTGCTAAAAATTGTTGCAGCTACACCCTTACTAAAATACACAACATCTAACATCCCTAATTGCTTAGCAAGAACACCACCAGCTGACCTAATGCAGATGTAAAGTCCATACCATAGCTTGAGAATAATGGGCATTTTACAGTCCAACACTAGGAATTAGCCGGTGACATTTTGGAATAAATCTTTCAATGTAAAATGTTGTCTAGTAATGTTAGAAGCAAAGCACATCTTAGAACTTATCCTCCTGATGGCAGAAGCTGGGATTGTTCTGAGTCAGTATTTCAGTTGCCAACAATTTCTTATTTTATCAGATCATTTGTTGTGACAGAACTCAAAATGACACACTCAGGATTAAATCAGATGAAACAATTTACAGCCATCCTGTGCTGTTTTCTTCATTTGTAAATTTTAGGACCAAGAAGCAAAGAGATAGGAAAACTCATAAATGTACATATACATCCATTTATAATTTAATGCCACAGGATATATATGCCAGCTCTTCTTTGAGTGCTTGTTCATGATTCCAATCAGGTGTGCGTATGTGCCACATGCACAAGTGTGAGAAACTTTTTCCCCTAGCAGCTCCTGTTGAGTTGGTTGTGGAGACCCCTAGAGTGGTGCTGCTATATCATCCCTTGTATACCACTACTGACTCTGCCCCTCCATCAGTTCCTTCTTACCAACTGTGGCAGTGTTGGAACATCTAGATATTTTACTTAGGCAATTTCTAGTTTAGCTATAAAATTGCGTTCAGTTGGTTAGATAGTAGTTAAGAGTGGGTAATAATGCCCCCACTTTTTGCCCTACCAGGGCACTGGGGCATGCGTAATGCCCCGGGATTTAAATCTTGCACTGTAAAAGAGTTCTATGCCACCATTATGCATTCTCTATATCTGGGTGACTGGTACGTTGCCTTCAACATAAAGGATGTGTATTTTCATGTTGCAATTCTTCCAATGCATAGGCGCTACCTCAGGTTTGTGGTGTTCAATAATCACTAAAAGTTCACAATGCTCCCCTTCAGTCTGTCCAGCGCACACTTGGGCTACGTCTACACTGGAGGCTTTTTGCAAAAGAACGGCCGTTCTTGTGCAAAAACTTGCGGAGGGTCTACACTGCACGCGTGTTCTTGCTCAAGTAAATTTACAATAGCACGAGCATCTTTCTTCTATTGCTTAAGAGTTCTTTCTTTCCCCACAAGGAATAAGAGCTCTTGCGCAAGAAGGCAGTGTGGAGGGGCAACAGGGGGTTTCTTGTGCGAGAAACCTCTATGGCTAAAATGGCCATCAGAGCTTTTGTGCAAGAGAGCATCCACACAGCCATGGGCGCTCTTGCGAAAAGGACATCCCTTGCGCAAAAGAACATGGCAGTGTGGATGCGCTCCTGCGCAAGACCTTTTGTACAAGAACTTTTGCACAAAACAGTTCTTGCACAAGAAGCTTGTTGACGTAGCCTTGGTGTTCACCAAGTGATTGTCAATAGTGACCACATTCTTTCGCAAGGAGAGGGTTCAGGTCTTTCCATAGCTGGACCATTGGATACTGGAAGGACACTTGAGAAAATAGTTAGTCACACATGCACCTGACTCTCAAACTATTCCGAACATTGGGTCTCCTCAGTGAGGAAAAATCTGTACCAACTCCTGTGCAAAGAATAGAGTGCATGGAGCAACTAGACTTGATTTAGGTGCAAGCCAGTTGCCTAACTTCTAGTTTCAAATGATGACTGGCATTACATCACCACTTACCCAGTACCCCACTATGAAAGTGAGAACCTGCCTGTGTCTGTTGGGCCACATGCTGCTGTGTTTCAGGTATGCAAGACTCTACCTCAGGCCTCTCCGGAAGTGGTTAGCCTCAGTGTACTGACCAATGCAACAGTCTAGTCATGGTGGTCTTGATTCCCTGGAAAATAAGGACTTGGGCAATGCCTGCAAAAGGGGTCAGTTATGCTCTCTTATCTCCCACATTGGCCCTCGTGACACATTTCAGACATCAGGTGGGGAGCCCATCTGGGGTCCCTGAGCCTCCATGGCATGTGGAGTCCCACAGACTCTGCTCTCCTTATCTACATGAAAGAGATTCACACAGTCAGCTTGCCTGCCACGTATTCTACTTGCAAATAGGGGGCCACTGTGTGGCAGTATGCACAGATGTTATGCTTTAACAAAGCACACAAGATCTTTTATAGGGGAAAAGGCAGTACGCTGTATTTATTCAGAATACAACAGTAGCATATGCTTTTCAATCACTCACACACACAAACACCATACACACAGTCCCACCAGACGATGTTATAGTTACTAGTCCAGAGTCTGGATCAATCTAGTGGCCAGCCAGATCGATCACAGAGGGGGAGCCGGTTTTGTCGGTCGCGATCCAATGCTCTCCTGGAGTTGGTGGCGAGATGAACCCAAAGTCCCAGAGCAAGGTGCTCTGCTTTTATAATCCTCTTTCCCTGTTGAAGTCTATGGATTTCACTGTGTCAATCTGTGACCAGTTACTGTTATCTTTTGATGTTTGGAATGTCAACATCTCCGAGAGGTCATCCTATAATCAATTGTCTTTTGGGGGTTCTTACTTCACTTTAGTCGTCGTCAATCTGCCAATCTGATCAGTCCTTGACCGTGGGTACGCACTGATGCTTCCTCGGACGCCAACAAATCTGTCTTCACCCATGCCTCTCCCCCCTTTCTTGGCTATCTGGCTCTGAGGATAACCTTCGCACCTCTGTCTCGATACATACATAACACTTTCACACACAAACAATCTTTACAAGGACCTTCAAAGAAAATCATAAACAGTGTCTCATATTGGGCAAAGCAAAAGACATTGTAAATCAAACAATTAATACTCCAGCCTTCAGCATGCCTCTAATCTCGTTAACATAGATACAATACCAAAACTCTCTCTTTACTTACTAAACTCATTAAACTTTAAAACATAGAAATATATATTTAACTAAAGTGCTTGATTAATAAAATGTTAAATATATTACCTTACATTACTACATTATTGAACCTAAATGCAAATATAAAAATATATAATCCTCTTACTCCAACACAGACAACACTGCGTTCTACATAAATAGGCAGGGAGGAGCGAAGTCATCATGTCTATGCCTCGAAGCCCAGCACCTCTGGGCTTTGTAGCATAGAGCACTCAATTCATTTGAAGTCCCAATACCTCCCTGGACTGCAAAATACTCTAGCAGATGCCATCAGGAGGACATTCGTGGTGCATGCATGGTCTGTCAGAACAGATGTAATCTGTTCAATCTTCCAAGATTAAGTTCACAGAAGCACTCACGAGTGGAATCAGCTTCGCAAAGGAACTCAGTTCGTATTGTGGCACTTACGGCCAGATTTCAGTTCCAATGTTATTTGGACTAGCTTGCCATTTCTTGGCATATTAGGAAAAGCAATCTTCTAGGAAGACTTTGAGCCACAGTGTGATGGACTTGTGAACCAGGCTTGAGAAGTTCAGTGATTTGTGTGTATGTGTCCAGTGTATAGCCTGGAAAAGAACGAACAAAGGATACATAGCTGTATTTGATATTGCATTTATAATTCAACCAATAATGAAACAATAGAACTTTGTTGAACTCATACATCTTAGAAAGGAAGGAATAAGTGTGGACACGTATGCTTTTCTGTCAACAAACCAAGCAGAATATTTTGTCCATCTCCACCCTCTCTCCTGTCGATAACATTTTCCTGATGGTACAGGAAAGAGAGGCTGAAGATGTGGGTTTTACATTTCAATCTGAATGCAATGAGATTTGTGTTTCTTTTGGAAGTTAGTTCCACTTTTACGGACCTATGATCCAGCTGCGAAGAATGCTCTGTCTCTTGTATCTCATTCTTCTGATTTATACTTCCATTGTTTCAGAGAATCACAGATGTTGTGGGAGGTGGTGATCATGCAAAGTGAAAATAAAAACTAGCTATGAGTTTGATCTAGTATTCAACAGCCATTATAATGGACTCCTTTCATGACGGGTTCAAAAGGTTTTAAAAGGAATTAGCAATACATCGTTCCACATTTTCATTTAATTCTTTCAAGTGCCTGTCTAAAAACAAAACCAGAAATTATAGAATTAACAAGTACAGAGTGTGCGCATTCCTGGAAAATTAATTCACTGAAAATGTAAAACATATTTGGTCTTTCCTACGGGAAATAGAAAAGGTTTATTTAATAGGAAATAGATGTTTTGTAAAGGTAAATGACCCATTTTATTTCTTAGCTGTGAGATACTCTGTGCAAAAAATATCTATAATGTTCATTGCTGCCAATTTAATTTCCTTACAGTTACCAGGGCTTAAAATTTTATGTAGCATGAATATTGTACATTTAAGTTCTACTGGGGAGTGATTGAATTTGCCTAATCTTATTACAGAAGTTACAGTAGCATAAATCAAAGCTTTTTTTAAAAAATGGGATAAAGTAATTGCCCTTTTACTGTTCAAACTTCCGCAACTGGTTCCTGCCTTCTTCATATTGGATGTTCTTCTAGGAGTGTCTCTGTGGGTGCTTCATTTTAGGTATCTAAGCACCGCTGCACTTCTATATCAAAGAATTATGATAGCAGTGCCCTTAGTAGGCTGTGCAAATGGGGCAGCTGGCATGCACCGTTGGAAGCGTCTACTCTGCGTGTGCAGCCAACAGTTCCTTCTCTACCACCATTGACTTCGGTCAGAACTCAGCAGTTGCCCTCAAGCATTAGTTAGATTTCTAGTTAGTGAATTTTGTTAGCAGTTAGCATACTTCTATTTTTGCCATTTTACCAAAAAAAAGGTAGAAATATTTTTATTCAGGATTCCTGCTTTCGCTGTAACGGTTCAGTGGAAATGCCTGGTTCCCCACGTTTTAAAAGATGTATAAGCTGCAGGATTTCCATACCTATCTGTACCAACAATGCCAAATGTTCATACTTATTTGTATCAACAGACGTTTGGGTGAGGTGCACTCTACCAGCCAGTGTCCTCACTGGAAGAAAACTCACTTCAGGAACCAGGAAAGCTAGGGAGCTCCAGCTAAAGATCAGAGGGGTAGCCGCGTTAGTCTGAATCTGCAAAAGCAGCAAGGAGTCCTGTGGCACCTTATAGACTAACTGAAGTGTTGGAGCATAAGCTTTCGTGGGCAAAGACCCACTTTGCCAGATTCATGTAGTGGAAATTTCCAGAGGCAGGTATAAATATGCAGGCCAGAATCAGGCTAGAGATGATGAGGTGGATCCAATCAGGGAGGATGAGGCCCACTTCTAGTAGCTGATCTGGAGGTGTGAATTCCAAGAGAGGAGAAGCTGCTTTTGTAGTTAGTGAGCCATTCACAGTCTTTGTTTAATCCTGAGTTGATTGTGTCAAACTTGAAGATGAACTGTAGCTCAGCAGTTTCTCTTTGAAGTCTGGTCCTGAAGTTTTTTTGCTGCAGGATGGCTACCTTTAGATCTGCAATGGTGTGTCCAGGGAGATTGAAGTGTTCCCCTGCAGGTTTTTGTATGTTGCCATTCCTAATATCGGATTTGTGTCCATTGATCCTTTTACGTAAGGACTGTCCAGTTTGGCCGATGTATATAGCAGTGGGGCATTGTTGGCACATGATGGCATATATTACGTTAGTAGATGTGCAGGAGAATGAACCAGTGACAGTATGGCTGATCTGGTTAGGTCCTATGAGGGTGTTGCTGGTGTATATATGTGGGCAGAGTTGGCACCGAGGTTTGTTGCATGGATTGGTTCCTGAATTAGAGTTATTATGGTGCGGTGTGTAGTTGCTGGTGAGAATATGCTTCAGGTTGGCGGGTTGTCTGTGGGCAAGGACTGGCCTGCCTCCCAAGGCCTGTGAAAGTGAGGGATCATTGTCTAGGATGGGTTGTAGATCACTAATGATGCGTTGGAGAGGTTTTAGCTGAGGACTGTAGGTGATGTCCAGTGGTGTTCTGTTGGTTTCTTTCTTGGGCTTGTCCCGTAGCAGGAGGCTTTTGGGTACATGTCTGGCTCTGTCAGTCTGTCTCCTCACTTCCTCGTGTGGGTATTGTAGTTTACAGAATGCTTGTTGAAGATCTTGTAGGCGTAGGTCTCTGTCTGAGGGGTTGGAGCATATGCGGTTGTACTTCAGTGCTTGGCTGTAAACAATGGATTGTGTGGTGTGTCCGGGATGGAAGCTGGAGGCATGCAGGTAAGCATAGCAGTCGGTAGGCTTTCGGTGTAGGGTGGTGTTGATGTGACCGTCACTTATTTGCACCGGGGTGTCCAGGAAATGGACCTCCCATGTAGACTGGTCCAGGCTGAGGTTGATGGTGGGGTGGAAGCTTTTGAAATCATGGTGAAATTCTTCCAGTCTTCTTCCCATGGGTCCAGATGATGAAGATGTCATCGATGTAGCGTAGTAGAGAAGGGGCGTAAGTGGATGAGAGCTGAGGAAGCTTTGTTCCAGGTCAGCCATAAAAATTTTGGCGTATTGTACGATACCCAGCTAAAGATGAGGCTCCTCAAGAAGTCTGTTTGCCCAGCACTGGACCCAGAACACACTACACTGGCAAGGCACCCTTCTCCTGTGGTGGTTGTGTTTGAGAGAGCAGCTCCCTCACGGTAACGCTCAAAGGACTCTACTAAGAGTTCTCCAAGAAACACTCCCATTCCTCTTCTGAAGCGGATTCCTCCATGAGGAAACACGCGCTTATGAAGAAATCGGCCCTGGCACCTAAGGCACTGGAATGAAAGGCACTGGGCAAGTCTGGTGCTGCCAAAGGCCAGGATGTAAAGGACAGGGAATGGACCAGCTCCAAGGCCATCTCAACTTAAGTATAAGTCCACTACTTTGGCACAGTCTAAGGCACTAGCACCGGAGAGACCTCATGCAGCATCTGTACTGAGCACCTTCATGTCACCATCTGCCACACAATCAGTACAGAGCAAGCATTTGGCACTGTTGGTACAGAGTTTGACAACTCAGCTCTCCACAATAAGCATACCGGTACCACAGACCTTCACAACTAGAGCAGACCTGTTAGTAACCATAGTGCTGAGAACACCCCTATTTGGCACCAATGGTACCCTGCACATTTCCTGCTTTAGCCTTTTATCCACACCAGTGGGATAAAGGCCTCCATTTTCTCAAAGAGGAAGAGGAGCCCTGGGTGTACATACCTTGAGACATTCCTCACCAAGATTGACTAACCAGCCTTTGCAGAGGCAAACTCCTCAGTGGTTACTGCCACCAATGTCTCCCAGCTGGCTCTAGTGGAACCCTTCGTCTGTATACTGGGCATAACAACCTCAGTCACTCCCACAGCTGTCCCCGGTACCCAGATACAAAACAGCTACCTAATCAATCTATGGTTGAAGGAAAGGAGGACCCTGACATAATAATGAAAGAATGTCTCCTTTACTGACACACACATCCTTCTCTTCACCTGATGATATCATACCCCCACCTCCTATGGCCAGGGATGATTTCAATCCCTTTTAGGAGTTATACAAAAGACTGCAGACTCCATGGGAATCACACTGGTAAACCTACTGGAGAACCAGCAGAAGTCGATGAACATTCCCCATGCCAAGCTAGCCCTGCCCATGAACTCTGAGTTCATGGATCCGACAAACTATCTGGCATCCCCAGCCACTATACCTCCATCTTGTAAGGTAGGTTTGACAAAAAGTACTATGTAGCACTGCAATGGGCAGACTTTTTGTTTTCACACCCTACTCCAAATTTACTAGTTGTGAACCAGAGGCTTTGAACCAGAGAGGCAGACAAGAAGCAGTGCAAATAATACCTTATGACAGAGACTGGAGGAGGTTAGATCTCTTCAGTAGGCAGGCATATTCCTCAGCTACTCTTCAACTGTGCATTGCTAATTATGCAGCACTTCTGGCAAAGTACACACAATATTTCTGACCAAATGAAATATTTTATTGAAAACTTGCCAGACAATAAATGGGATCAATTTAGGACTAATATCAATGAAGGTGCGCTCATCTCTCTCACAACATTACATGCTGCCCTTGATTCAGCTGATACAGCAAGTTTGGGTCATTTCTACCACAATTGTCATGCGGCACACAGTTTCCCAAAGGAGGTCCAAGCTAGGGTGGAAGACTTGCCCTTTGAGGGGTCAAAGCTGTATCCTGAATTCACTGAGGCTTCCCTCCATATTCTGGAGGACTCCCAGTTCACTCTTAAAACTCTTGGGATCCATGTACCTGTAACAAGAAGGAAACCAGGCAGATTTTTCAGCCAAAAATCTGAAAAATTCCAATTCCATTCACGTAACTGCAGAGACATTACAACAATAAGTGTCGGCATCATCAAACTAGATGCTATTTCCACCTTCTACTTCACATCAAACCTTTTGAAGGGCTAGTCGAGGGTCAGACAGCCCTGTTTTTTCCAATGCAGCAGCTAAACTTCCCTACACCATTTGGGAACAGGATAGCCTCTCTTTATCAAGCATGAAACAAAATCGCCAAGACAGATGGTGCTAGAGAAAGTATCCCTTCCTCAGTTACCTTCCCTTCCCACCTATCCCTCTGCAGGGACCCCTCTCACAAAGCCATTTTCATGAAGAACCAGAACCATTTCCTGCAATTGGGACAATAGAGTACATACCTCAACACCTTTGGGGCAAAGGGTTTTGCTCCCACTATTTTCTTACAACCAAGAAAACAGATGGATGGTGACCCATACTCAATCTGTGCAACCTCAATTGGTTCATTCACACACAACGATTCAAGATTGTGACTCTAGCCACTATAGTATAGTCCCTACCCTGGGGAAGGAAGACTGGATGGCTACCCTCAACCTAAAGGATACATACTTCCATATTTCCATACACCCTGCACATGGACATTATCTTTGATTTGCTATACATCATTAGCACTTCCAGCACAGAATGCTCCCATTCGGTTTCTAGACAGCATCATGAGTCTTCTCCAAAGTCCTAGCAGTGGTGGCTGCTCACCCATCTTCCCATACCTGAATGACCTACATACCACAAGACAGAACAGGCAGTTATCCTCATCAGAGCCCTAGTCAGTGAGCTAGAACTACAGTTAAACCTTCAAAAATGCATTATGACTCCTTCTCAATGCTTAGAGTTCCTAGGGGCTCATCTAAATTTCACAACAGTAACAGCATCACTTCCAATGAGAGATTCACTGAATATTGAGCTACTCAGATTCTGTAATAAAAGGGGCAGGCCATATGTCTCTAAAATAGATGTCCTGTATTGTATTCATGGGCTTCTCCTCCTGACTTTTTGTGTTGATTTAAATGGGACTTTTGAAGCATAGGCTGGACAGAGATGGGTTAAGCACATATTTGTGTAAGGACTAACACCATTGTTCAGCATATCCGTTAGTATTCATGTGAGAATACACTATCCGTGTGCAGAAGCGGCTTGGTTTTACACATAAAAGGGCTGCCTATCTTGCAGCATAAATGCTTTGTTGCTGCTCTGAGGGACAATGAAAAAGTCTCAATGTGATGTGAAATTAAAGCTGTGGCAATTTCTGTCTGCTCAGGTGTTGTTTTCTTATAGGTAAATGTATGCTCTCCACACATGTTGCTGCACATCAAGAGCATATTCTTGAATTTGGTACATAGGTCATTTGTGTGTAAATATGGTCACGTAATATTGTGTAGTATCTTGTTTGTTTTAGTTAAATAGGATCTTAGTTTTATTTCCTGTAGCTGTTATTTATTTTAGGCTGGTCCTTACGTAGGCAAAGTCCCCAGGCAGTCCAAGAAGCATCATCACAGGAGAGCAATGAATTGAAACTGAGCAAGAATCTCAGTATTTCTCACCATATAAAAATCTAGAAGTGGCTTGATAGTGAATATTCCAGAGATCACTTCTGGTACAACTTGGAACTTGAGAATCAAAGATATTCCCGTTGTTGAACATATTGATATTAGTTGAGGGAATAAGAATATATATATATATTTGGGTGGAAAACTTCTTATTCCCAGAATCGATATCATCCAAGCTCCTTCTGTAGACTCCCTTGGTAGCTCACAAGACTAACAGTTGGAGAAAATATAGTCGTCATCCTTTTTACGTGTATGATCAATAATCCATGATTGCATGCTGGTGCCCTGTGGACTTTATTCCTTTCCGGGAAATGGTGGTTCGCTTTGTATTCATCTGAATATGCCATGGGATATTTCCAGGGTAGTACCTGAGTACTCCCTTCACTCTGTTGCCTGCTCTTTCCCCTTCTCCGTTTTCTCACTTTCCAAAGGGATTGTCTATATTGTATCTCATTTATAAACTTAAAACAAATTTAGAAGAAGACATTACTGCTGTATTTTCGAGAGGAAGAGCAGGAATTTATTATTTTGTACTTATTTCCACGAATTCCTTTTGCGACTGCAAATTGTTACTGTTCACGACCACCCTCAATCAACACCCCCCTCCACTAATGCCTTAATATGAAAGCCTTGTTTTGTCATTTCAACCCAGTGCAATGATGTTGCCAATTATGCAATGAGCAAAATGCTCTGCTTTATCAGAACCAGTAAAAGTTTAACAGTCAGGGTGGGTGGATGTCAGAGTAACACATTATTGTGATTTGTTTAAAAGCTTAAAGCTTTCATGTCTGCCTCCTGCCTCAGCCCAACGCAACACCGCCTTTGAGCAGAGCACATTTATTTTGTTTAAAATACAGAATAGTAATTTGTGTTCCTTTAACTCTTCTTCATCCTGTGATAACCCAGCTTGAGATATGTTCGGTACACAGCTCTGCTGTGCAGAGACTCTGACTCACGACTTTTCAATAACACCCTCTCCACAGAGGCCGATAAATCAATGCAACTTCCCCCAAGTCTTCAAAGTGATTAAAAATAATATTTAGGTCATTAGACAAAGTGTTTTTATGTTAAAAAAATATACACTTTTAAAAAAAGATTGTAACGAAGTATATTATTCATGTTAACTATTATGCTTGTTATTACTCACTAAATGGAATGGGACAGCATTTTTCTTTTAAAGCTAGCTACGACGGGCAAAAGATCTTACGGACAGAGGAGATAAATGTCTCCCTCAAAGTTGCACAGCAAATTAGTGACACAATCAGCAGTACAATCCAGATTTCCTGACTCCTGGTCCTATGCTCTGTTAATCAAAACTCTCTAGCTCCTGATGAGTTTGTGAAAAGAATTATCTGGAAACAGAAAGTAGCTGTAATCAGCCACTGGAGTCAGTGAGAGAATCAAATAACCAGATCTGGTTGCTATCCCTGCATGTAGCAAAACTTGTCCATGTTTATTATATTACACTTTGCATGCATTCATGTTGTGTTGCTTAGTGAAAGTTCATATATGCCCCTTGTGCTCACTCAGGAAGTTCCAAGCCAGAATTCAAATTCGCTCTCTGTTTTGCCTAATTGGATTTGTTTTTCTTCTCCAAGAGCTTACCTTCATTTCCTATGTTGCCTCCACTGGCTAACTCACAAAAGATAGTACTCCGTGTCAGAATGTTTGTTTCTTAAATATTGTGGGTCATTAATGTCATCACTTACTCAGATAATGGGAACCCTTCATAGACTGAAATGAGGTGGATTTCATAGTACTTTATAAAGCTGGCTAAGTATTATCATCCCGTGTTACAAATAGAAAAACTGAAAGGAAGTCAGTTGCACAAGGTCAGACAGTGAGTTGGTGGCAGAGGTATGATTAGAACCAAATCTTCTAACTTCCAGCATCATGCCCTATCCACTAAGCATCGCTGCATTGGTATTCCATTGCCTGACAGCCACATAGACTAATAATTAGTCAATTACCAGCTAACTCTGGCCAAATTTAGTTTTAAAAATGAGCTCATTTCAGTTATAGAAAAGCAATGCAAAAAATTGGAAAATGACAGGGTTTTTTAGATTCCTCACAATAGAATTATCAAATAGCCTTAAGATTTTTTTTCCACTTTGCATTTCTAGCCTTGTTCACAGAAGCATTTATAATGGAAAGCCACATAGGCCAACAGGAGCAGTCAACAGTGAGGTTTTGGAGAGAGTTCACAAGAGGAAGTGTGTATTTTGTGCATGGCTTTACACCAAGTAATGGATATGAACAATAAGAGAACAATTGCTGTAACCTGACTTGGAAGAGCTGCGTTTTCCTTTCAGCCAGAAGATGGAAGAGATTTCTGGTGCATGAAGTGGAACCTGGTGGCCTTTGTGGAAGGTGAGATACCTGGCTTGAAAGCATATGTTTAAGCCCTTCATAGCATCTGAGAAAATGAAAATATCTTGGACTACCAGATTCCGAAAAGAGGGAAAAGAGAAGCAGGAGGCATTCAGTCGATCAGATGTTCAGCAAGTCAACTGCTGAGAAATCTATCTCTAAAAGAATGGAATAGAAAGTTAGAAGGGACATAGCTGCAAAATTGGATAGAGTTATGAAGTCACTTAGCAAGTCTCTCTAACAGATCGGTGATATCGTGAAGAAACCTTATGGAATTAAGGTAAACTTTAAAGATTTATGTTAGAACCTTTGGGTCCATGGTATTAAAAATGCAGTTGTGTTTGTTATTGTGGAATTGTATGTATTTCCATGGGAAAGGTAAGTAGGAGAATAGCAAAGGATGATTAGGCAAAATTTATTCAGGTTGTAATATCTCCAGAGAACAGTACGTGTATACTAATTCACACTAGATTCTCCAGGGACCAGCAGACAAAGAAAGGGGTTTTAGATAGAGTCTGGTTTGAAACAGGCTCCAGACCTTCTTTCTAATCTAGTAAATAGTGGTCCACAGAGAGCCCCTTTTCAGAGGGCTGGAAGGACTATGCCTACTGATGGTGTGTCAGATTGGGTATTTGTTCAGACTTGAGGCTGTGATGAACTTGAATGACTGCTTCTGTCAAAATCCATGTTGGGTTGCTGTCTAGTAAGCATATTAACATGTGTGTAGGTTCTTGTTTTTAATATATTTTTCTGGTAAGTGCTTTTTCTTTTAAGAATAAGTTAAACTTGCAGAAGAGGTGCTATACTATATAACTGCAGCAATTTCAGCCATTACTTGCTTTTTTATTAAAGACAGTTAAGTCACACTAGGCAACCGGACTGTGCTGGGAATACCATAGTAAAGGCAGGGAACTGTGAGCTTGGCAATAACACGGTTAGAAAGGAGAGACCGTTCTTCATGCTGAAGGGCCTCAGCTGGGGAGCCTAGGACTAGATGCCCTTGCTTGGCCACAGAGGGTAAAGACAGGTGCAGTTGCACTGAACTGTGACATTATCTACTGGTGATGACGCACATTGGAACAACTGAGACAGCATCACATGGAATTACACAGATTATAGAAAACTTCAGCAATTTTAGGAAGAGAACTGAAGGAAAGGAAGCCCAGCTGAACTTCCTGGACTTCATTCCAGTCCAAGGAGGACCAGAAGGCAGAAAATCATGGAGATCAATCATTGGTTGTATGAGTGGTGGAAGCTGAAGATTTGCAAAGGGAACTCTGTTTATGATAAAATTTGAGTTTTTTACATTTTTTTTTCTGTTTAGATGTGGAATCTCATTCCTGGCAAAAAATAATGGGAGCGCTAATATGGAAATAAATTTAACTGGAAAACTTAAAGAATAGAAATATAGCTGAGATGATGTTCTGACAAAAAAAATAGTACAATACAATATCAACTAAGCTGACTTTTTTTTAAAAAAGATCAAGAACAGGCCACCTGACAAATCTCAAAGTAGTTGTCAATGGGGAGTCATCACTGGTTGGTGGTGTTTCTAGTGAGGTTTTGCAGAGGTCAGTTACAGGTCCGCTGCTATTCAACATTTTTAGCAATGATCTAGCATTAAATAAAATTTGTGAATGACAGACTGGCAGAGCGATAAATAACAATGAGAATAGGACAGTCAGAGAGAACAATCTGGATCACTTGGAAATCTAAGCCTATTCAAGCAAAATATGTTTTAAAACAGTCAAATATAAAGTTATGTATCGAGGATGCATTGACCACAGGTCACATTGGGACTTCCCTTCTAGTCAGGGGGTGCTCAACCCCTCACCCTAAACTCCACCCCTTCCTCTAGTCAAACATATTGCAATACAAGCACACCATCAAAGTTCATAACTTCATATACAAAAATGATTCATGCATGCACCTAGTATAATCATATCCAGTGACTCATACGCTTTTCCTAGACACCTCACTAGGTTCACTTTGCACAAGATTGGTTGCAACTCTGATCTATATGGTCATATTTTATCCAGATCACATCACAGGGCCACTGCTGGGCAAGAGGCACTGAAGGGGGTGGGGAGCTTGGCTGCTAATTTTTCCCAGTGGGTGCTCCAGCCCTAGAGCACTCATGGAGTTGGTGCCTATTGCTGTTCAGTTTGTAGATATGACCTGAGAACACCAGTTGTATCTACTGGAAAGCCATAGCCGTGAAAAGAATGTAGGGACTATAGTGGACAAACAATTCAACATGAGTTCCTTGTAGACTGTTGTGGCAAAAAGGTAACGTGAACTTTGAGTGAATTGACGAAGTAGTGAATAGGAGTAGGACTACTGCTGTTATTTTAAATACAATATGGAAAAGGGGCAGGAAAGAGCCACAAAACTTGAGGGGCTAGACACACATACTTTAGAGTGAGAGACTTAAAAAGCTAAAATCTGTTTATCACAAAAGATTGAGGTGATCAGAGAGAGAAATGACTTGATTGCAGCATCTAAGTACATTTACAGGCAGAAAATACTGGGTACTATCTTCGGGGCTCTTTAATATAGCACAAAGTTCTAAAAAGAACCACCGATTAGAACCTGAACCAGAAAAATTCAAATTAAATAATGCACACATTTTTTACAGTGGCAGTGATAAACTGCAAGTTGGATTCTCCATCTCTTGGTATCTTCATATTTAGTCTGGATTTGTTTTAGTAAGGTATGTGTTAGTTAAGCACAAGTTCCGGAGCTCAATACAGGGTTAGCAGGGTGAAATTTAAGACCCTGTTATACGGGGGAGGGGGTGTGTCAGACTAAATGATCTACTGTTCCCTTCTGACCTTAAACTCAAGGAATCTATGAACCCAATTATTTGTAACAGCAACAGTGGTTGCTATAATTTTCTGGTGAAGTGGGTTTTTATTTAAACCAGCTTTTCTCTAGTTGTCACTGTCATTTAATATATACTTGAGCTGAAATCCTGGCTCTATGGGCAATAGCAAAACTCATATTCACTTCAAGGGGGCCAGGGTTTTCACCCTTACTATTAAAGCCTCTATTTTCTTTGACAGGATGGATTTATTTCCAGGTCATCTAAAACTTTGCTATTACCTGTCATTGATTACTGTGATTGACCGTGGGAAACCTTGCTGGTGAACCCTGCCAAAAGTTTGTTCTCCCTCACATCTTGCAGGTGTGTGTGTGTGTGTGTGTGTGTGTGTGTGTGTGTGTGTGTGTGTGTGTGTTAGATCAATAAGAAATTTATGGTATAGTTTTTTACTTCCTCTTAAAATCATATGCGAGTCTTCTTCATGGAGATTTGGAAAAGCATTGGAAAACAAAATCCAAGAACAAAGTCCTAATTGCAGGAACCAAATCAAAACAAAACCCAAGATATTTGGGAGCAGCCTCATGCTTTTGGTATCCCCAAAACTCCAACTGCATGTAGCTAGGACTGGATGTCAGATTATTTGAAATTGCTGTGTTCTGTTTTTTCACTTTGAAAAATCAGGCATTTGTCACAAAATAGGATACTGGTCCCACTGGCCTGGTCAAATGTCTATTTTTATGTTCTTAACAGGATTGAAATTCGCAGATGGAGTAGCCAATACATTGTTTTATAAATTCCATTGATCCAATTTATGGATCATTTAAAAATTTTGTTTAGCATTGAGCTTCATCTTTCATTCTAATGAACCTTCTTAATTGGGCCTGTGATAATTAAGGCTATGTTTTCAGAGTTATTCCTTAATTATAACCTCTAAATATAGGAATGCGCCTGACTTTCTAATTCAAATTTGAAACACAAATATCTGTTTACACTGCAAAATGGTCTTCTGCAGATGCACTTATTTAAGTGTGTGTGTGTGTGTGTCTCTCTCTCTCTCTGTGGATGGAGCTATTCAAAATGGGTGTCCACATCATTTGTACTTTTGAAGGGAAGGAGAATACTAAGATTTTAGCACGGATACACAATAAGAAATGTATTTATTTTAGACAGCACAGGTAGCAATGCCTGCAATAAAGTGTTGGACAATCTTAACAAGTTATTAGGCCAAGCTTGTGAAGGTGGAAGACTTAACTCTGGCTTTTCTAGCTGTAGCACAAGTATTTTAACAGGGCATCAGATAGATACCAAAATTTCAGGAAACATTTTAGGCAGCAATGACTCAGAATCCTAATGATTTTGGGGAAAATTGGAAAACCAAAAAAGTAGAGAAGGGGACTGCTTTTCATTAGCTTCCCAGCAGACACTGCCGCACCCAGTCTCAGTCAAGGAGCGTTATTGTTTAAACGGAGGTTAACAATGGAAAATAATAGTCCTATGTCAGTTTTCAACCCCAGGCTTCAGGCCCATCCCTCCCAGGAGACTCCAGCTTCTGACAGCCACCAGCTTCCTGCTTCCCTGGAGCAGTAGCTATAAGGCTGCTTCCTTGAGGCCCTTTCTCTAAGGACTCATGTAGTGGGTTGGAGTGGCCACCCACTGACCCTGAACGGGAGGCACCCCTCCCAGAGCTGTGGTGGGCTGCACCTGGCCCTAATGATCCACCTGGCTGGAAGCCAGGTGGCGGGGTCAGAGAGATGCAAGGCCTGTGAGAGGCTGGCCGTTGAAGAAGCCAGAAGCCTCCCCTGTGCACCCAGGGGAAGAGCTAGGCCCGGAGGAGAACTGGCTTGGGCCACTGGAGCCCCTGCTGAACGGTGACTAGGAGGGACTGCTGACCATACCAGGCTTTCCAGAGACCCTGAAAGCTGCTGAGGACTGGCAGCTGGATCTGGACCCCTTTGATTCCCCAAGAGACCTTCCGGACATCCAGGTACGTGCTGAGGGGAAGAAGGGAAGTGGCCCATGGAACAGCACGAACGCTTAAACGCCCGGGTCAGAGTGTTTTGGGCTGGAGCCCCTGCTGACCCAGCAGCAGCCAGTACTGCTGCTTCTAGGGCCCTGGGCCAGGGCGCAGTGGAGTGGATGGGCCTGTGCCCTCCTTCCCCCACCACCCACTGCTCGGGTGGCAGTCTCCCCCTCTTTACCATTGCAGGCAACCTGCCTGCACCCCTCCTGAGCAAGGAGACTCCAATTGTGTAATTGTGCAAACTGTTTGCCTGCCACCCCACCCTCACCAAAGGCTTGCTTGCTGTTGCTTGCTGCCCCACCCTGAACTAGGGCTGGGCCTTCCTAGACTGTTTAACTGTCACCCTGCCCTGAGCCAGGACAGAGGCTTTTGAACTATGGACTTGGCTGCCTCCCCCTGAACTAGGGCCGGGCTTCAAAGTGTTACTTTGCTGACTTGCCCCAAACCTAATTGAACTGAGTATTGTTTATTTTGTCACCCCCTGTGAGTAAGGGCTTGGGACTCCAGACTGGTTGTTGGACCACCGCTAATTCCCCCCTGAGAGACTAAACCGGACATAGTGGGTTGGGGTGGCCACCCACTGCCCCCAAAGGGGAGGCACCCCTCCCAGAGCCAACCAGTTTACAACCCACCTGTCATGGCTTTTCCCCCCACTCTGCCACAATAAATGCAGATGTGGGAAGTATCCCAAAATCTTATCGTTCCAGGCTTTGGTATAAAGCTTCCCTCCAAAATCTTAAAAAAATCTAGATTTTGGGGATAAAAAATCCACTGCCACCACCAAAGTAATAATAAAGAAACCCAGGAGAGACCACTTGGGGAAATCTCAGCCCCAAAAGTAAAACCAGGACACAAAAAATAACTAATACCAGGTTAATAAAAAGAAGAGAGAGAACTTTTATCATCACCACAATATTCCTCTTGCAAGCATAATGACTAGATGAAAAAGTCACCAATTAATATACTCATGGGGGATACCACCATGGACTAAAACTTAGTTACAAATTAGAGGAAAACTCATTTTTAAATGCACAGATATCAGATTCCCATTCCCAAACCATAAAACAATAAAACCCAACAGATTTATCTAAACTTTACCCTACTTACAGATAGTGAAGAGTCTTTTCTTGGAGGGAGACCTATTGTCTGTCCCCCTTAGTAGCTGGAGAGAAACTGCCCAGGGACAAAAGAGGGAAAAACCCAAAAATTCCTTTGTCCCAGTTTGAAACTTCTATCTACATTTCTATTGGCTGCCTGTTACCTGGTTTAGGTAAGGGACATAGTTAATCCCTGTGTCCCCAGGCTGCTGGCTAACCCTCATGATCATGACACCATCATAGGAGCTAGCTCCACTCCAACGCTGGCTTTCCCTCACCAGGGCTCTAACTGCCTCAGTCCTTCCTGCTTTCCAGCTTCTGACTAGCAGCCCTTGTAGGTCAAGGTGTATAGGCTGACCTGCTCCAGACTAGGAAGCTGGGTTTAATCTGTTCAGAAATCATCTACCCTGTGGCAGGGGACAGCCCCCTCTCAGTTCTTTATTGCAGCCACAGCTTCAAACACCTCTGCACGTGTCTATACATCAAAGAATTAGTTTGTGACACCCTTTGCACAGAATGAGCTGGAGAATTGTTGTTAGTGGGTGCTATTAATAAGTTTTATGATCCATAAATAAGTGTAGGGGGGATTTGAAGCCATGGTTGTGTTAAAGAGCTTCCAGTAGGCTGCCTACATTGTTATGGAAGCTAAAAGTTATGTAGTATATGAGGCAGAGACTGCAGGAAGAGAAATGCTGTCTCACGATTAAGTTAGCTGAATGCCATCTTGCAAACTGCATCCTATCCCTGCCTTCGAATTTGTATGTGATGCTGGGCAAAATTCTTATAATATATTTTTCTGAGTTGGCCACTGTTTGCTCTCATCTGGGGTCTAACTTGCAGAAATGCTGAGGACTCAAAGTGGCAATTGAGGTAAATGGCAGCACTGTTCTGAACAGTACTGAACAATACTGAGGAGTATTACAAAAAAACTGCATGCTCTAAAAAATGAGACGCCCAAATTAGTTGGTGCTATTAACAATTTAGTCTCTTTGCTTCAATTCTCAGTGTAAAATGTGAGTGAGAATGCCAACTCACTTCATAAGTGTATTGTGAAAATGAATTAATTAATGTTTGTAAAGAATTAAAATACTAGGATGGCAGTACCATTTTAGGCCAAGAAAAATGTAACACTGAATTTAAAAAGCCTGTGATTATTTAGCTTTTCAGCCATCAGTATATATGGTAACCAGGGGTGTAGTTTGCTACAGACTGTTACTCGGAGAGCTGGGGTAAACAATTGCTGTGCTATGGGCTATGCAATTTAATTAAAGCCTAAGGTGCCCTCCCACAGAAGCCAGATTCGGCCTGGTATCCTGTATCTAATCACCAGGGAAACAGCTTAGAAATCACCAAACAACAAGAATTTAGGGCCAAACCATGTATTTTAAATGTAAGATCAAACATCAGCAAACAACATACAACTAGCAACAGTCCCACCCTAACCCTAGAAAAGAAGGAGATAGAAGAGTCCCACACACACAAGGGTATACATTACAATCAAAGCGGCGATTGATGTTCGATGTCCGCGACCTTCAACCTCGCGGCTAGTGAAAAGCCTTAAGGGAGGACAAACGGAGCGATCCCTCGATGGATGCTTCTCGCCTCCTACGAGCTGACGCTTGGTGGGCACCGGATCCTGTCCGAGTATCCGTAAGCGAGACAGTGTTATAAGTACCAAAGTCTTAGTGGGAGCGGAAAAGGCTTCCCTTATTCCAGTTAATGTCACTAGCAGTGGGTAGTCTTGTCAGACTGTAGGCTGGAACCTTGGCCTCCTCCGGGTAGACGATGACGCAGGGGAACAATGATGATCACAGACGCACACACAGGACATGAAAGAAGCCAAAGAACACGAATGCTCCTTGACAAGGGTATATAAACACCTCATGGCGGGAAAACCATAAAGAGAGCGGGGTGCAGAGAACTAGAGCTGGGAGCATAAGACTTGGGTGCTGTGTGCAAAGAATTGGTGCGCACGCGGACAATTGGGCGGTGTGCACAGCCTTTGGTGCTGAGTGCACAGGTTTAGTGCTGGGTGCACAGCCTTCCTTTACCTGTTTTGGTGGGAAAACTGCTCTGAGGGAAAAAGAACCCCTCAGACTCCATTTTGTATTATGCCCAGGCAACAAGACTTTCTAGTGGGCTATCAGCTTTGCTGTTTTCAGTTGCTGCATCCATTTATAAAGAAATCAAGGGTTTGCACATGAAAAGAGGTACAGTTTTCTAAACTCTCATTAGTCAGTGCTTTGTTGTCAAACGATTAAATATATTCTTCTGGCCGAAACTAAAAAGTGGGTAGCCATCCCTTTCTTTTGAGAAAACAGCATGTAAAAAAGGTTTAGTGTTGGAAATAATGTGGACTTCACCAAATATTAAGATTGTATTTGTTAAACTTCTGTTGTCTATGTATGGATGCTAGTAGTTGAAGCCAGAGGTTGTGGGTAGCTAGAGCTGTGAGGTGTCGTGTTACCTTTCTGCCTCAACAAAAGTCCGGTTTCCTGGCAATTAGACTGTGTGTAAACTCACTGCAATGTTAGTCTTAATAAGCAGTTTATTCAGAACTCTCAGTTAAGACTTCTATCATGTAACAATTCTAACCCCCAAGTTCCTCAGAAATGTTTCTCTGCGATGCAACCCTCCTACCATCATGCAGTGACAGAAAATATCTGGCTGCTTTGTTAGTCTGTAAATCCCATCATACTTAATTTAATTGGACTAAATGCCCTTTCCTGAAAGGATAGTACTGAATAGGTTTGTAGTAAAATTAAAACAAGTTTAGTAACAAACGAGCAAGATATTGACACCAAGTAAAGAGATAAAGGTAGAGATGGACTGCAGGCAAATAAAAGTGGGGGAAAAAAACTTTCTATAGATAAAGAGTTAACCCAACTACATTCTCACAAACTAACTTTCACAATAGACAAGAAGGAGATAAAACACAGGGCCCAGTTCTCTGGCAATGTACCTCTATTGAAGCCATGGGAATTGTGTCAGTAGTGAATTTGTTCCACAGTCTTCATTACACAGATGGAAAAATAGAGAAAGATAAGGGCCTGAGCCAAAGGTCAATGCAAAGGCTCCCATTCACTTCAGACTCAGATCCTATGTAACTTGCTTTTAACCGCAAACAGCAAGTGTCAGAGTTGGGATTACAAATTCGGAATTACTGAACTAATACCCCTAAGTCAGCACTATTTGAGAAGAATCCTTCACTGAGTGTAGTACAAGTTGGAGAGAGGTTGATCTCATAATGCTCATGAGTCTACTGTTCAATGCATCTTAGTCCTAGTTTACATGAAAGATTAAATCAATGTGAGCTGCCCTGCATTGACCCAGCTGTGAAATTGTCTTCACTTATATTTGACTCATTCTGACTTGTGCCTCTCTATACTGATGTAGTAGCACCGCCTCCCTGAGCAGCAGCATATCATGGTCGATGAAATTAGGTTGATGCAGTCCCAATGCAAATAGTGTGTTGCTTATGTCATCTGTTACCAGTTTTCAGGGGCCATCCCACAATGCCCCATTCTGAGAATACCATGGATACCAGCGCTTTTGGTGAGGATGCTCACTGTTGACTTGAAGCCAAGTGTGCGCGCACACAAGTGATTTAATAACTACAACATAACTTTGTAGTGTAGAAATGACCTTAAGTGTCTCAAATAAAATAGCTTCTCCTATTTAAAGCAAAAGGTTGCTGTGAAAATGGCCTCTCAGAACACTTCCCCCATCTTACCACTCTCTTAGTAGTATGGCTGCCCCCAGTGGACACTGCAGGATAGCTCTCCCCTGCAGGTTTGCTGCCCCCATAGCCATTCTCATATTACATCCCTCAAAACAGCAGCCCTGCCCTTTGCATGTTATGGAAAATTGTCCTTTTCCTAAGGCTTTCGGTTGTTTTTATATAGATTACAACAATCTGCAACCTAACTTTTCTTTGTGGTATAACTGAGAACATAAGAATGGCCATACTGTGTCAGACCAAAAGTCCATCTAGCCCAGTGTCCTGTCTTCCAACAGTGACCAATGCCAGATGTCCCAGAGAGAGAGAGAGAGAACAGAACAAGTAATTATCATGTGATCCTTCTCCTGTCATCCATTTCCAGCCTCTGACAAACAGAGACTAGGGATACCATTCCTATCCATCCTGGCTAATAGCCATTGATGGACCTAACCTCTATGAATTTATCTAACTCATTTTTTAACCCTGTTAAATTTCTGATCTTCACAATATCCTCTGGCAAAAGCATTCCACAGGTTGATTGTGTTAGAGATGTTAACTTGAAATGTTAACTCCCATTTTACCTTGAGGAGTCTCTTGCAACATGTGTTATCTCCGCAGACTTAACAATCTGTTACAACTTCTGTTTATCTGTGATTCTCTGAGTGCCTTTCCCAGCGCTGAAGAGCTCTGTGTAAGCTCAGAAACTTCTCATTCACCAGCAGAAATTGATCCAGCAAAAAAAATATGACTCTACCCACCTTGTGTCTCTAATATCCTGTGATTAACATAGGTAAAACACTCCAAGCATCTTCTCAGTTTAGAAATTTTTGTGAAATCTGACTTGTTTTGGTACTTACGGAGTACTTTGTAACCCCAAACATACCACTTCCTCATCTGTTTAAAAGCAATATAATGATTAGTTTGACTTAAAATAGAGTAAAATTATAGCCTTTGTGGCTTGTTCAACTTTCTTGAAGAGTGTGTGTGTTTGCGATAGTTGTTTTTTCTCTTTCACCTATGAAGATGGTTAGCTCTTATTGTTGCACGGAGAGCCTTGCCTATGTCTGTGTAAGACCTGTGAAGGCAGCAGTGTGGAAAACTGCCTCTGAATTCACCATAGAAATAGCAATAGTTATGAATAAGAACTGAGGTGTTAACGTCAGAACCTTGCTGGGACAGGTTTAAACATTAACTTCATTAAGCAAGGTAATTTGATTAAAACCTAGTTGGAGTGAAATAACTTTTTTTTTCACCTCTTTGGATCTATTAAAGGAAAACAAAAGTATAATAGGTTCTTTCTGATCACTACATACAGTTATGTTAGGGAACTAAATCTAATTTATAAATATAGACTTGCATTAGTGCCAACCTACTTCTGACACTTACAGAGAAAGGGTATTATTTACTTAATTTGCATTTTCAATAAGATATTATAGCAGGATGTATTGAAAATTAGATTTTCACACACTATAATGAATAAGCACGTTTGAAACATTTAATTTTTAAAAATTGTTCACTAGGAAAAAAAAAGCATATAGACATAAATGCATAAATGTCCTATAAAGTATTTCAGGGACAATGTATGAGCAAGGAATACCAGTAAACTGCAGTGTAATTTCTGCAGAATTACATTTATGTCCACGTGAGGTAGTCTAAAAGCATGATTGTGACCAATGTTATCACTCCAAGAAGATACTAATGCTTTCTTGTCTTATGATAAATGATTATTCCATGTTTATTACTTTTCTTTCCTCTGTAACAGCTCAAAAGTGAAATATCTATTGACTTATGTAGTAAGGCACCGGAGTCTGCTTCCCGCGCGATACAATTCAGATTGTTTGAAAACAAAACAGTATTATTAAGCTATGTAGAGAAAAATATTATAAATCCCTTTCCTTGATAACAGATTAAAAACAAATTGCTAAATTGTAGTGTCTCTTATTTAAGATAATATTTTATGTTGTCTAGAAACTGCAGCTTGTTTGCTAATGGTTTTTCCATTGCAAATTTGAGTTAACAAAGGTTAGTTAAGGCCACTGTGTGCTTTTCCCGTCTATTGTCATAGCATTTGCAGGACCATCCGTGTGTAATACTGTATACTGATCTCTCTCCTGTCTAGACAGATATTCATAATGAAATAGATGTCTGGATAATGAAGTAGACTTCTACAGTCCTTGGGGATCTGGGCTTACAAAGGCCAGAACAAGAGTGACTTACATTTTACCCTCCAGAGCCACTAAAGTAAAATGAGCACAAGCAGTCAGACTGGTTTTGCCTTATAAAAATTATCTTCTCCCTACGTGCTGCAGCCCCATTTGTTAAGCCACTTGACCTACATACTCACCAGGCATAGCTTTTGGGAGGGACTGCATAAGAATACAACAGTAGAAAAGGACTAAAGCCCAGAATCTGGTCCAAATTTCTCCAAAGACCAGGAATGTTCAGATTGGATGTTCAGAATGTCCCACATTCTGCACATTTGTCATCTTTTAATAAGTGAGGGGATATACCTTTACTGGCACCCCTTCATGTTACCTAGCATGTGGAACTAGATGTTAACAAAAGTCAGTGACTCTGGCACCCGTCTGGTTCACGTTCTTTGATGTTTTGATTTTCCATTTTGTGAGTTTGTTGAAGCAGAACAACAGAGGGAGACACGGGGAGGAATAATTGCTTTTCCTCCTGAACCAAATTAGATAGCATCAAAGTTTTCTATATGTCTTAGGAGCATTTCACCTGCTTAAATGCACATTATCGCATATGATTTTTTGGTCATGACAGCTGATGAATTTTTAAGAAAATTCCACAAAATATAATTCCAGTAATATTTGAGAGTGCACAAGTGTAGTGCCAGCACATTGTGCTTCTTTGGGGATTGTACAGCATATTGAACTCTGCTTTTTATGTTGTACACATATATTATTCACTGTATTTTTAACAAAACCCAGCAGCTTTAGGAGGAGAAAAATGTTGTGAGGAAAATACTGTTTAAAAGCAGTCAGGCCAATGCTGTCATTTCAGGCAAGGAGAATTGGAAGTTCTGGGCTCTATACCCCACTCGGCCACCTGAGTCAGGCCTCTATATTGCAAAATGCTTAACTTTGCATCTGCTGAGTAGCTTGCAGTCAATGGAACTCCCCACAATGCGTAAAGTTAATCATGTGTGAGTCTTTGTGAAGACCCAGGTACATTATTTAATCCTGGACGAGTTGCTTACTCTCTGTATGAGCATAAAATATGTACCTATCAATGGATTCATTGAACATACATTATGCATTTTTACTTGTTACCGATGACCTTTCGTAACTTATCTGTGTGTCTGACATTCGTGAGTTGTAATATCATCTATAACTCATGTAAATAAATTATGAATGCCTGGTATGCTCACTAAATAATAGAGATGGTTAAAAAAAAATAAAAATATTCATTGCTGCAAAATGGCCTTTTCTGAAGAAAAATTCTGGCAAAAACGATATTGTAGAAATTTTCTATTTTTAAAATCATTAATCTTTTAATATCTTTATTGTTTTAAAAAGTCAAAAATAATATTGACATGGGTTTCAATTTTTTAAATTTGACCGAAGCTGGATTTGCATTAAAACAAAATGTTCAAAAAACATTTTTATCACATTGGCAGGATTTTTCTATTAACTGTGAAAAGTTAAAATATCTAAAATATGAACAGATCATTTCAACCCTTTTTAAATGAAATTTTAGAATTTTGAAATGTTCATTAAAAAACCTGGGTCATAATATACATGTATATAAGGTAATAGAAAGTTTTTGTAAAGCAGAGTACGTAACACCAGTCTGAGCACGTATAAAAACACATTACCCAGATCTCTAACTGGTGTAAATATTTCACTAAAGTCACTGTATTTATGTCAATTTACACCAGTTGAGAATCTAGCCTATGGTTTCAAGACTGAATGACCTTTTCAAAGTGATTTCAGTTACATTAATTTTCCTATGCAGAAATATCAATAGATGTTAAGCTGCCAGATCTTCACAATTTTTTAAACAGAGGCAAGGAAATAGTTAAACTGCAAATACTTACTCTTAATGAAGTGTGTAGAAGTAGTAACAATAATGTATGGAGGTGTGTTAATAGTGCTATGATCTTTTACTGTGAATTGCCTTGGTTTTTGGTAGGTTTATCTGATCACCATTATATTTTAATGCAGCTTTTGTCTGAATGTTCCACATAATGATGCTATATTTATTTAATCAGTTTAATTACATGCAATTAGTCAATGTCAATGTGTAATTAAGCAGTTCAAAAATTTAACAAGCCCATAAAATTATACAGTGCTATATGCCCAGCAGACAGCTTTTCATGTTCTTTATCTCTTTCAGTTGAAAATACTACAGCTGAATAGTCCACATTGTGGGTTAACAGCAAAATTTGGTCTTTATAAAGGGAGGGTGAAAAAACTTTAAAAAGCTTACAAATTTGGACTTGAGTTTTATGTGTTGAAAACCACATTTTAAAGTGGGTAGTTGGGGGGGATTGTCAGATGGATGGGAAACGTAATTTATGGGGTCAAGTGCCAACTAGCAGTTCAGCACAAATGGCACAGCTGATGTAGGAAGCTCTGAAAGAGAAGCAGTTGAAGTGGTAATGTAACTTTTATCTGGGCTGGGGTGATCAGCTTCCATTTGCTTCTATACTAGCTGTTTTCTCATATCTACAGTGAGAGTCACTGTCTTAAAGTGTCGCCAATTAACTCTGTATCATAGCATTAGCTTAATTGTGATGGGAGGATGATTTGAGGATGCACCCTGTATCACAATAGCTCATTAGTCCTTAGTCCATAGTACTTTGAACTATAAAAACAAACTGGGGCACATATAATAATTTTTTATTTAAGCAGGTGGGGTAAAAGAGAACTAAGTATAATTATCAAATGTCTAAAATGATAATTGCATGTTAATTCCTCTGCCCTCAACCTCATTTGCCTCCTGGTATTCTAAATTAAAGGATTTGCAATTTGTCATCACCTGAAGGCTATGTGAAATACAGACCAGCAAGTGGGCTCTCTCTATTTTATAAATATCAAATTTAATTCTTCATTATCGGCATTAGGGGAAAATCTTACATTTGAAGCCAGCTGAAATTATTTTAAATAATCAACTGCTTTTTTTACAAGATTACATCAAAGTTAAATGTTAATGTTAAAAAGGCTTAGTTTCTGCTTCAGCTTCTAAGCAGGGATGGGGTGGGAGTAGAGATGGGAGGGGTTGCCTTCAAAGCAAGACCTGTGGTTACCACCTTCAGTTTGGACAGGTAGTGACAGAACCCCTAGTGGTCTGGGTAAACCCCCAAGGCATCACTCATATGGCACTAAGAGAATTCTATCCCTATGGGATTCTGGGATTTTTAGGTGCCCTTTATCGCTCTCTGGTTCTTTTGTCTGTATGAGGCTCCGGCGAGCAGGCGCATCTCCATCTCCAAGTTAAAAAGTATGTAACGGTGAACTTGGCCCTTTGTTATGGCCAGCATATTGACAATGTGATTAGGTTTCCTTGCAACTCTGGGAGAGCACCAACATCTAACTTGTTACCTTCCAGACCACCAGCGGCTGGGAGCTCTGCAGAGGCAATGTGGTGTCATTTGATAAGTCTTTAAAATGCCCTATATGTGTGAAAATCCTCTCCATGGATCATCACCTTGTAGTACTGGAGAGGCTAGCATGCAGTGCCTGGAGTCCAGTACTCCCTTAGGGTCACCCATCGCAGAACGGTCAAGGATGAGGTTCCAAACAAAGTGTGATCCAAGACCTCCTCAATGCCAGAACAAACAGAGGACAACTGCACAATGGAGATGAAACTGTTGAGTAATGTTACAGCGGCTGTGAAGGCGGATGAAGACTGCAGCAGATATGATGATTGGGGATCCTCTGTCAAGTATCAGAGGGGTAGCTGTGTTAGTATGAATTTGCAAAAGCAATGAGGAGTTCTGTGGTGTCTATGCCATAGGTTTCAAGCCCTCTCTCTGTTGTGCACCTGTCTCCCCACTTTAAAGGAAGTCCTGCACAGTCCTGTTTTCAGGGAAACAACATGGGCACAAGTCAAAAGCCTGGTAGCGATCAGCGATTGGTGGCAGGAACAGGACACTGAGATCCAGAAGTTCCAAGTCACAGACCAACACACTAGGGCTGTGTCTACATTGGCATCCCTTTTCCGGAAAGGGATGCTAATGAGACACTTCAGAATTGCAAATCCGCGAGGGATTTAAATATCCCCCACGGCATTTGCATTTACATGGCTGCCGCTTTTTTCCGGCTCAGGGTTTTTGCCAGAGAAAAGCGCCAGTCTTAGAGTCACTTTCAAGTAGGAATAAGGGATCTTCCGGAAAAGGGCTTATTTTCCGGAGAATCGCGTCTAGACTGGCGCTTTTCTCCGAGCTGGAAAAAAGCGGCAGCCATGTAAATGCAAATTCCGCGGGGATTTGCAATTCTGAAGTGTCTCATTAGCATCCCTTTTCCGGAAAGGGATGCCAATGTAGACATAGCCTGGGGGTGGGTGTGTGATTCAGTCATCTTGTTCGAGGACAGAAGTGGGTTGATCATCTTGGCTATTGCACCCATGACTGAGCAGTCCTCTTTAGGACCCAATCTGTTCACGCCACATGGGAAGGGGGCTAGAAAAAAGTGCTCTAAAAATAGTCTTGCCTCTTTTCCTCCTGGCTGGATAGCCGCATCCGGGAGGATCACTACCCCAGAGGTCGAAAATGCAAGAAGCTTTTCAACTTTGGAGCCTGGAATATATGTATTCTGATGAACAACTCAGACAGTGACTGACCAGAGCAACATACAGCTATCATTGCTCATGAATTGAATCAGTTTAACATAAATATTGCTGCCTTGTCCGAAACTAGAAAAGCTGATGAAGGATAGGTATGGGAGGAGAAAAGAGGATATAACTACTTCTGGAAGGGAAAATCTTTAGATGAACTTCGATTGTATGGAGTAGGATTTGCTGTTAAGAACAAGCTTGTAAGATGCCTCTCTGACCTGCCAGTTTGGCATCAATGAGTGGCTCATGATACTCTGATTGAGGCTCACCAAAAACCAACAGGTAACTGGACAGCGATAAGGATGTAAAGGAAGATTTCTACGCTCAGCTGGAAAACCAGCTGAGACCCCGAAATAAGATAAGATCATTCCTCTGGGGGCTTTCAATGCACGTGTTGGACAAGACTCAGACAGTTGGGAAAGAAGAATTTGGCAAAAACAACTCAAATGGAATCCTGCTCCTGACCAAGTGTGCTGAACATGAACTTATCATGAACATCCTTTTTCGACAAAAGGACAAGTTCAGAACATCTTGGAGACACCCACATTTAAAGCACTGGCATCTTCTTGACTGCATCATAGTTCGTGCTCAAGATCACAGGGACGTACTTCTCACAAGAGCAGTGACAAGTGCCTATGACTGCTGGACTGATCATCGCCTCATTCAATCCACAATGAAAATTAAGATTGCTCCCCAAAATGGAGGCTACAAAAGAAACAGATCAGGCACAAGCTGACGGTTCAAGATCTGAAGGACCCCATTAAGACTGACCACATTCAAGCAGTCTTAGAAGAAAAGATTTCATCAGAGTTTCCGGAAGAAATTGAGGAGCATTGAAGCCAGCTGAAAGCAGTAATACCTGTGAGGAACCATTGGCTACCACACCAGACAGCATCAGGACTGGTTTGATAAGAATAATGTTGAAATCGAGCAGCTCGCCAATGAGAAGATAATGGCATTTTGTGTTTGGCTGAATGATGTAACTTGCAAGACAAAGAGTGAAGCCCATCCTAGGGTGAGGGCAGACGTCAAACATAAAACCAGAGAACTCAAGAACAAATGGTAGAGTGAGAGAGCACAAGAACTCCAACATTTTGTGGATACCCATAATACATGTGCTTTCTTTAGAGCTATTAAGACTGTTTATGGGCCAACTTGTCATGGCATGAACCCCCTTTGCTCAAAGGATGAAACCACATTTTTGCAGGACAATGAAGCTATTAATTCTTCTTCAAGCAGTGCCCCGTGGGTGCTCCACTGTAGGTGTTGGGCTTGTCCCAGTGCTGCAGATCGGAGATCTTTTTCAGCCGTAGTTTGCCAGACTGTGCATGCGTGATGTGTGTCTTGTGCCTTTTATGCCGTTTGAGTGCGAGGTCTGGTTCCCGCCAGTTCCTCTTGACAGTCCTCAGCCACGGATGGAGTGAACGCTCTCTCATCGAATCCTGTCAGGGATTGAAAGAGGAAATTGTTCGTTGTACAGTTATTAGTTTTACAGTCATAGTAGTAGTTAGTTTGTTCTAGTGTTAGCTTAAAAAAAAGTAATATTTGTAGCATAATCAGTTGTTATAGTTCTTCCTCAGTTTGAGGATGGAAGACGTACTCTGATTGAGCCATGCCAGGCTCACCCCGTTTTAAAAAGTGTGACAAATGTCGCAAGCCCATGCCCGCCTCAGGCGGGCACTTGCTCTGTATACGGTGCCTTGGTGAGCGACATATCCCACAAAATGTCCCCACTGTTCAAAGCTCACAGCGTGAGCTAGGTGGGTCAGGAAGATGAGGCTGAAATTGCTTCTATTTGATAAAGCATTACAGCTGCCTGAGACTGAGTTCTCCGGACCCCCTGAACTGGCCATAGCAGCGGATGTCGACCTGCCTCGTCCAAGCCTGCCCACGCGAAGAGGAGGCCTTCTCCCTCACACTCTTTGCCCGCGACTCACGTCAGGAAAGGGGCCAAACCGGTCACATCAGGCACAGCTGTTTGCTGCCAGCCCAATAAACACAAGCAGGAGTATCTCGGCACCAAACTGGGTACCGCCCAGAGAATCCGTGCCAAAAACCTTTGCCACAATTCATCCAACACCGAGTCCTGAATCAGCACCGCCACTGGCACCGATGATGACTTCACCACCGAAGTCACCTGCGGCACCGAGAGCGGCATCTAGTCTTCTGGTGCCGACTGCGGCGGCACCAACAATACAGCCGGCACCGCTATGCCACCAAGTGTCAGCACCGGGAACACGCTCGGCACCGCCACACCACTCATTGCCAGCACCTACCTTGCACAAGACTGTGCACTCTGCACAGATGCCAGAGTCAATGCCGACACCATCACATGGACAGTCACCAGCACCGACCAAAGTGCACCAAAAATCATACACGCTGCCAACCCCATTACCCAGTCCGGACCATGCTGAATTTTCTCCAGAACCGCCTTCTCCATCTCCATCTCGATCTTTTCAGTCCGATCATTTGGCAAGACACCAGACCACAAGACGAGGATACTACTCACCACCTTACACTTCATCACGTTACCATCGTCAACACCAAGGCTCCCCAGCATCTTCCATGCATTCAGATCGTGGTTACCCAAGTCTCCCACACTCTCCAGTAACTACAGACAGTGCGATGCTCATAGGAGCAGATACTCCTCCACATATTGTCTGCCTGCTGCACGTCACTATGACTGCTCATGCAGACATGACTACTATTATAACAGATGTCATTCATACTCCCCTCAACAGAACACAGTAAGATCGCCTTCCTGTCACCAGCCTCAAACTTCAGATAACAGAACAAACTCTCCAGCTCCATCGGTAACAAGACCTCCTACTCCAACTGGAGTCACGCCCCCTGTTCCACATCAATCGGAAATAGAGGAGGGTCAACTGTCAGACCATGAGGAGGCACAAAGGCACTCTCCCACAGATATTTCATCTTCGTCATCTGACGACGATGTCTTCCCCAGTGACACATCTCCCACTCATGACATCCAACAGTTCTAAGAGTTGTTCAAGTGAGTTGCTGATAGCCAACAAGTGCAACTCTTGGAGGTCCAACAGAAACAATACCGTTTACTAAAAACCTACAACTGTCCCAGAGGTCGAAAATCGCACTTCCACTTGATGATATGATTTTGGAAATAGTGAATGATATATGGCAGACACCAGCGTCAACTCCTGCTACAGATAAGAAAGTGGACAAGAAATACTCTGTACCTGCTAAGGGCATAGAATTCCTCTTTGTGCACCCACAACCAAATTCTCTTGTTATGGATGCAGCACAACAGAGAGCTAAAGCTCCTCAATTCAAGAGTGCTTAATACTGACAAGGAAAGCAGACGTCTGGATCTTTTCGGAAGAAAAGTTTACTCATTGGCCACATTAACTCTAAAGATGGCAAATTACACTGCACTCCTGCCAATCACAATTTTGACAATTATTCGAAATTGGTCCCATTTCTCAAACATCTGCCAGATAGTAAGCGTGACATTCAAGGCTGTGGTACAGGAAGGATACACAGCTTCCAGAACAGCCCTCCACATAGCCCTAGATACTGCGGATATGGAGGCAAGAACCACCGCCACATCTGTGATCATGCACAGAACATGTTGGCTACAGCAGGTGGCAGTGCCTAAGGACCTCCTGCCAAAGGTCGAAGACATTCCCTTTGGCAGACAGAGCCTCTTCGTGGAAAAAACAGACCAAGTCCTCCATTCTGGCAAGGACTCCAGGACAACACTTAGGACACTGGGGATGTATACGCCGCCATATGGCAGGAAAGGTTACATGCCTTATCAAAAGCAGAGGCCATTTTCACACCCAATGCCTCATTACAGACAACAGGAGCATCAATGGACCAGGCAATGACAGCAGAAAAGACGACCACAAATGAGAGTGCCTAGCCAACAGTATACCAGACAACAGGTTTGATGACTCGGTCGAGGGATTACAGACCATTCTGCTATCCACTCACCATCATGCCACAAACGCACTTTTTCACCTTCGCCTGAGACCATTACACCAACAATGGGCCTCAATTACCACCTACTGATGGGTCCTATAGCTAATTGCGTTAGGCTACCCCATCCCCTTTATGTCACTTCCTTCTCCCACCCCTTCCTCCCCGTCCCTCTTCAGGGACCCATCTCACTAGTCTCTCTTGAAACAGGAGGTGACTCGTCTTCTATCAGGGCAGTGGGAAAAAGTACTGAATGAGTTCAAGGGCAAGGGATTTTATTCCCACTATTTTTTGACCCCAAAAAAATCAGGAGGTTGGAGGCCAATCCTAGACCTTCGACGCTTAAATTGGGACCTTTGCAAACAACGTTTCAAGGTGGTGATCCTGGCGACTATCATTTCAGCATTGCACAGCGGAGATTGGTTTACATCCCTCGACCTCTATTTTCATGTGACCATTCATCCAGCTCTCAGACACTTTCTACGTTTTCAAGTCGGTTCGGAGCACTTCCAGTACAAAGTCCTGCCTTTTGGTCTATCATCAGCCCCCAGCATTTTCTCGAAAACACTGGCGGAAGTGACAGCTTACTTACGGCGCGGGTGAATTATTATATTCCCTTACCTTGATGATTGTCTGATCAGAGCACCTTCATTCAACAAAGCACTTCAGGCTACCAATATAACAAGAACTATCTTCGAAGTGCTTGGTCTTATAATCAGCCTCAGAAAGTCATCCATGACACCTCAGCAAACCATAGAGTTCAATGGTGTACGCCTCGACTCCACCATGGCTTGTGCATACTTGCAAACAAACAGGTTCCAAACTACCCAAGACCTGATACAGGTTCTCTTCATCATCCCCAGAACCCCCATGCTTACCTGTCTACAACTCATGGGGCACATGGCGTCTACGACATACAATGTAGCATATGCAATGTTGCACTTCAGATGCTTCAACATTGGATTTCCTCGATATATGCACCAAATGGTCACAACATCCACAGGAGGGTCACAGTACCTTGTCCTGTAAGAAAATCTGTGTCATGGTAGACCATCCCTGACAACTTGATGGATGGCATACCCTTTCACAGACCTCAACCAACTATGCAGATTACCACCGATGCATCACTGCTGGGATGGGGGTGCACATTTACAAGACCAACAAATCCAAGGACACTGGTCTGCTCAGGAGTCCTTGCAACATATCAACCTGCTTGAGTTGAGAGCAGTCTTCAAAGCCTGCAGACACTTCCTTCCCCTAATATGTGGTCATGTCATTCGTGTTCTTACTGACAACATGACAACTACATAAACAGACAGGGTGGGGCTCAATCCTGATCCCTTTGCATGGAGGCGATGCAATTATGGAACTGGTGCAACCAACACAGAGTTATGATTACTGCAGCGTACCTCCCTGGCAAGCAGAACGTCACAGCTGGTGCCCTCAGCAGGCACTTCTCGACAAATCATGAATGGGAATTGCACCCAGATGTGCTTCACACCCTTTTCCACAGCTGGGGATATCCATCCATAGACCTCTTTGCCACGCACTGCAACACGAAGTGCCCTCAATACTGCTCACAAGGGGGTATTGGACCGAAGTCGATGGGAGATACGCTCCTATGCAATTGGAGCCAATACCTTCTATACGCCTTTCCACCTACTCCTCTCATTCCCAAAGTTCTGGAAAAGATAACTATGGAAAGAGCTAGAGTGATACTAGTAGCTCCCTATTGGCCTTGACAGATATGGTTCCCTTACCTGTTTCGCACATCAGTCCATCCTCCGTACCATCTTCACAGACGCCACGACTTGCTGACACAGAACCACGGATGCTTGATACACCCTCAGCTCAACCACCTCGCTCTGATGGCATGGTACCTTGTTGGTTCCAACAAACAGTTGTTCCCAATCGGTCAAACATGTCAGATTACATAGTAGGAGATCCAATACACTCAATACTTACCTGCATAAATGGCAGTGATTCTGTTCATGGTGTTCTACTGCACAATTGGACCCCTACTCGGTCCTTATTCACTGCATTTTGGACTATCTCCTAGATCTCAAACACTCTGGCCTTGCATGTTCTTCCCTTAAGGTTCACATTGCGGCAATCGCTGCCTTTCACCACTCTGTGGATGGCTATTCTGTATTTTCCCACCCAATGACAAAGAGATTCATGAAAGGGTTGGCTAATCTCTTTCCATGCCACATGCACCCCATGGATCCGTGGAACCTGGCGCTAGTTTTAGATGCCTTAATGCGTTCCCCTTTTGAGCCCTGGGCAACTTGTGACTTATCCACTCTAACCATGAAGGTGGTTTTTCTGTTGGCAATAACCTCAGTGCAGAGGGTCGGAGAATTATCTGCTCTCTTAGCAACACCACCTTACACAGTGTTTAGCCCCCAGGCATTAATACTTTGCCCTCAACCAGCCTTTCTACCAAAAATTAATTCAGAGTTCCAGATAAATGAACCAATAGTTCTCCCCACATTCTACCCTAAGCCACATTCCTTGACACAACATGCACAACTCCACACTTTGGATGTCCGCCCAGCATTGGCTTTGTAAACTGACAGGACACCATGCTTTCGAAAATCTCAGAGCCTTTTCTTGTCCATCATAGAACGTTCCAAAGGCCATCCTTTGTTGGCACAGAGCATAATAACTCATTGTTACATGTATCATACGATGTTACTCACTGCAGAACAAACCTTTTCCGCATACTTGGAGAGCCCATTCAACGAGAGCGATGGCAACATCAACTGCCTTCCTCAAGAGAGTTCCTCTACGAGATATTTGCTGTGCAGCTATTTGGTCTTCTGGCTTTACATTTGCTAAACACTACGCTATCCCTAACATCCTTATGACTGATGCAGCAGTTGCCTCTGCCATCCTCTCCACGGCAGTAGGGCGTTAACTTAGAATCCCACTTCCTTGAAGTAGGCTACTGCTGTGAACTCACCTACAGTGGAGTACCCATGGGACACTGCTCGAAGAAGTTACTCACCTTATGCAGTAACTATGGTTCTTTGAGATGCGTGTCCCGTGGGTGCTCCATGACCCGCCCTCCTCCCCTCTTCAGAGTACCTTGTTTATTATGTCTTTCAGACTCCAGAGGAACTGGCAGGGAGCTGGACTGTGCACTCAGAAACGGCACAAAAGGCACAAGACGCGTATCGCGCATGGCTGAAAAAGATCTCTGATCTGCAGCGCCAGGACAAGCCTGACACCTATAGTGGAGCACCCACAGGACATGCATCTTGAAGAACCATCATTACTGCACAAGGTGAGTAACTTCTTCTTTTTGTTTGAAAGAACATATTGAAGATCTTCTTAATGGTAACTCCATGGTTGCGGATGAAGTTCTTGAGCAAATCCCCTAATGACCTTCAAGGGATGAGTTTGGAGACCCTCCCAATTTGTTTAAGGAATACAATGCCATCAAGCAAATGAAGAACAACAAGGCAGCAGGTCCAGACGGGATCCCTGCTGAAATCTTTAAAGATGCTGGATCAGAGTTAATTCAGCAGCTTAATCTGCTTATCCTTAAAATCTAGATAAAGGTCCTTGCAATCCGTCTTCTGCCCCATCACAAGAAACTTTACAGCTGTGTCTACACTGACCACTTATTCCAGAAAATCAGCCACTTTTCCGGAATAACTTGCCAGCTGTATACACTGGCCCCTTGAATTTCCGGAAAAGCACTGACGATCTACTGTAAAATCATCAGTGCTTTTCCGGAAAAACTATGCTGCTCCCGTTCGGGCAAAAGTCCTTTTCCGGAAAACTGGTCCGGAAAAGGGCCAGTGTAGACAGCACAGATTTCTTTTCTGCAAAAAAGCCCCAATTGCGAAAATGATGATCGGGGCTTTTTCGCGGAAAAGCGCGTCTACATTGGCACGGACGCTTTTCCAGAAAAGCATCCTGCCAATGTAGACGTGCTTTTTCCGGAAATACTTATAATGGAAAACTGTTCCGTTTTAAGCATTTCTGGAAAATCATGCCAGTGTAGATGTAGCCTACCAGTCACAGAGTGGCTTCTGACCACATTGCGGAATGGCAGATATGATCTTCATTGTACGGAAGCTGCAAGAGAAGTCTCAGGAGCAAAATTGACTACTGTACATGGCTTTTATTGATCTAACTAAAGCCTTTGACTCGAGTCGCTGTGCCCTTTGAACTGTACTTTCGAAGATTGAATGTCCTGGTACATACATCAATGTCCTAAGTCGCTTTCATGTTGTCATGAAACAGTTGTTCTGAGCAGCACTGGCTCCCAGGGTGAACCCTTCAAAGTACAAACAGGGCTGTATCATCACCCCAACCATGGTTGCAGTCTTTATTGCCATCATTTTCAGCCTAATTTCTGGGAAGCTCCCAGCTGGTGGTGAAATCATCTACAGAATGGATGGAAAGCTGTTTAGGCTTTGCAGGCTGAAAGCTAGGAGTACGATTTCCACCACAGCTATTGTGGAACTTCAGTATGCTGATTACAATGCAGTTTTTGCCCACTTTGAGGAAGATCTTCAAACTATCTTGAATGTGTTTGCTGATGCTTACGCATGTCTTGGTCTCACCCTCAACATCAAGAAGACCAAAGTGCTCCATCAGCCCTCTCCAAATGAGGTACCATGTGCCCCATCTATTAAAATCAATAGAGAGGCGGTGGAGAATGTAAATCATTTGCTCTACCTTGGAAGCTATCTTTCATCCAGGGCAGACATTGATATGGAAATCCAGCATTGTGTCAGCAGGACCCATCCAGCTTTTTCTCATTTACAGCACAGGGTTTTTGACGATCACAACATTTGAATAGAAACCAAATTTCCTGTCTATCAAGTTGTCATTCTCCCAACACTATTGGACAACCTACAGACATCACTTGAAAGTCTTTTAGAGGTATAACCAACGCTGCCTCCGCCAGATCTTGAAGATCAAGTTAGCAGTTTCACAGGCAATTGATCAGCCCCACCCAGTCAGTGAGCTCCGTGCACAGAGCCCTGAGCCTCTGACTGGATGGGGCTGATAATCACCTGTGTGAAGGTGTGCCGCAGTACAACTTAGAGCACGGATGGGCAAAAGGGCCTCCGTGGGCTGCATCCAGCCCGCAGAGGCTCTGCTGTGCCCGTGCCCCCAGGCCACTTAGGGCCTGGGGGCAGGGGAGTGCCCAAAGCCTTCTTTGCTCTGCCCCCACCCTGCGAGGCCTTAATTGGTCTGGGGGTGGGGGGAGTGCGCAAAGCCTCCTCCCGCCCTGCCAGGAGCATGTGGAACTTTGAAGCTCCATGCGCTGCTTGCAGTGCGGGGAGGGAGAGTGGAGGAGGTTTTGTTTGCTACCCCATACCCAGGCCAATGCGTGAAGCCTCCTTTGCCCTGCTCCAGCCCTGCAAGGAGCCTGTGACACTTCAGAGTGTCATATGCTCCTTACTGGGTGGGAGGAGGCTTCCCGTACTCCCCTACCCCCAGGTCCTGATTGGCCTAGAGGTGGGGGAGCATGCCAAAGCCTCTTCCAAGGCATGGGTGCCTAGTGGGAAAGATGGGGGCAAAGGGGCTCCCCCACCTCCAGACCAACCATGGTCTGGGGATGGAGTAGCCTCGTAGCCCCACTCCTTCCTGTTTAGACCCTGCCCCTTCTGGGTGGCCTGGGTTACTTCAAACATTTTTGAAGTGGCCCCCCGGCAGAAATTATTGCCCACCCCTGGCTTAGAGGGAGCACTGACCACCAATATTGAGAAAATGATCATCCATCAGCAACTTTGCTCAACTGGTCACATTGTTCAGATGCCAGACCATTGCTTCCCAAAACGAGTCCTGTTTTCTCAGCTGAAAGAAGGATATTGTAATATGGGAGGACAATTAGAACTTGCTAAAGTATAACTTAAAGAAATGCAACATTGATGGAGACACTTGTCCAGAATCACTCAAAATGGAGACCAGTCCTATGCAGTGGCTCTCCGCATTTTGAATTTGCCCACCAACCTGAAGAGGAGAAGACGGGCAGGAGGAAGGAAGAGTCTGGCTTCTAGTCATGGTCAACAGCCTCCTGTTATACCTGGAAACATCTGTCTTCACTGTAATAGAACTTGTGGTTCAAGAATCAGCCTGATCAGCCACCTGAAGGTCCATAACTCCTGTGAAAGATTATCATACTTGGCAAAGAGTGATCACCCATCATCATGTATGATGCATACATATAATTACTACTTGGTAATGTCGATATCACTTTGTTCCAAATAACTTTGGATCAGATACAAATCAATATTCATTAGGACTCTTCCCTTTATTCCATTGAATGTATTTTTGCATCATTCTCAGCTATTTCTCCAGTGGGTTTTAAGCTTGTAATTTAACATTAACAAACTGATTGCATGGTAGCTTGTTCCAACAGTATTTTCATAGATGCATTGCAAATCTTTGGACATAATAAGTCTCAACTTCTTCTAACATTTCAACACTTGATATGCCTCATACAATATCTCAATAATGACGGTTTCCCTGACATTTGTCCAAATGATATGGTGCCAATGGAGGCTTTATTTCTATCCAAAAGATAGGTTCCATACACTCTTGCATTGTAATCTAATAACCCTTTGGGAATAAGTATATCACTGATAGTTAAAATAGATATGTTATGTGAAATGGTCCAATGTCCATATGAATGCTCTTGTGATCTCAGGGATTTTTATCTAGGATTTCCCATTTCAAGTAAAAATAGATCCTGAGTCAAGATGATAGGAAAGTATTACTCCTTCAACACTTCCATTTTCTTTTTGGTGCCTAGTAATTGCAGAAATGGTGGCCAACACGATTTTGTTAGTCAATAACAAGCTCCATTGAAAATTAGTCATAAGTCACTAACGGCAAAACTTTCAAAAAATGGATTGTATAGAGAACAGATTGAAAGCCATGTCTCTCCTACTGAGTTGAGTGATTTTTAGGCAATGCTTCACTTTTTGGCCTTTTGTAGTTTTCCCCCACTTGTTGTTTGCTTTGTTTATGTAAACTATAAGCACTAAGAAGCAGAGATTATTAGTACAGTGCCCAGTACAATGGAGCTGCACTCCCTGTTGTGTCCTCTGGGAGCTATGGGATGCTTTAGGGTTTTGTCCAGACCACTTGGGGTTCTGTCACAGCCTAGCCTGTAAATCTGGGTGTTTTTAGGCTATGCACCTTTGGCTCAGAGTCTTAAGACCAGCAGCATGCTCCCAACACAAATGTTTCACCCTCAGCTTCCACCAGAGTATTTACCCTTTGTAGGGAGACCCCAACAATTCCAATTTCAGATCTCTTCAAAACTATTTTCCCCATGATAGCTGGTTGCTCTTATTGAACACTCATGAAATCACAGAACCATAGGGTTGGAAGAGACCTCAGGAGGTCATTAAGTCCAAGCCCTTGCCCAGAGCAGGACCAACCCCAACTAAATCATCCCAGCCAGGGCTTTGTCAAGCTGGGACTTAAAAACCTCTAGAGATGGAGATTCTACCACCTCTCTGGGCAACCTATTCCAGTGCTTCACCACCCTCCTAGTGAAATAGTTTTCCCTAATATCCAATCTAGATCTCCCCCCACTGCAGCTTGAGACCATTGCTCCTCATTCTGTCATTTGTCACCACTGAGAACAGCCTCTCTCCATCCTCTTTGGAATCCCCCTTAAGGTAGTTAAAGGCTGCTATCAAATCCCCCCTCACTCGTCTCTTCTGTAGACTAAATAAGCCCAAATCCTTCTAGCTGGAGCTAAAGTGCTCTAGCCCTCTAATCATTGTTGTTGCTCTGGGCTGGACATTCTCCAATGCGTCTACATCCTTTCTGTAATGGGAGCCCCAGAATTGGATGCAGTACATCATTACCAGTGCCAAACAAAGGGGAATAATCATTTCCCTAGATCTGCTGGCAATGCTCCTCATAATGTACCCTAATATGCCATTAGCCTTCTTGGCTACAAGGGCACTGTAGGCCAGTAGGCCTTCCGGGAGGGGTTCCTCCACCTCCGGCACAGTGGGCAGCCAGTCCGCCCCACTGCACAGCCACTTAAAATAGTCCCCAAATCAATAGTCCCACTAGTCCAGGGTTTCCCAACCTTTTTTGGTCCCCGTACCTCCTTGGCTTCTAGTAAACCTTCCTGTCCCCCATTAAATATGAAAGGAAATAAATTCTAGACTCTAGAATCCACAACTTTTTTCACTAACACTACTACTTTTGAAATATTTCTATTAGGATAATCTAGTTATTTACCAAATATTCCCCATACCCTCTTGACAAGCTTCTCATACCCCCTGGGGGTACACGTACCCCAGGTTGGGAACCCCTGAACCAGTCCAACTCCCGGCCTTACATCAGGTTGGGGCAAAAGACAAATAGTTCAGGCACCTGGCCTTGCTTCAGGTCCAGGCCAAAACAAAGAGTCCAATACTGTTTGTGAGGCCTGGCCCACGTCACAGTGAGGCAAAAAGCAAACAACCCAAGTATCAGTTCAGCAGGCCTGAAGTCTGCCTCAGGCAGGGGCAATAAACCCTTAGTTAAGAGGACCCTGGTTCAGGGTGGGCTGACAAGTAGCATTTTCCTGGCCTGGACTTGATTCAGACAGTGTGGCAAACCTGGGTCAGTTCAGGCTCCTGGTCCTATTTCAGAGCAGGGCCACAGGGAATTCCTCAGTTTACCCAAGAGTTGAGAAGGCCCAGCCTTGGTTCAGACAGGGCAATCAAGCAACTTGACAGGCTAGCAGTTCAGAAAGCCCGGGCCCTAGGGCAGGGCGAGCCAGCAAACAACCACATAACACTGAGCCCTGGCCCCAGGGCAGGGTGGGGCAGCACACAAACAGTTCACCAGTTCAGGAGGCCCTGGCCTGTATCAGGCAGGGCAATAAAGTCCTTACTTAGGAAGGCTTTGGCCCTGGTTCAGGGCGGGGCGGCAAACACAATACAGGTTTGGGGGTCTCCTTGTTCAGTAGGAGGGCAGGTACGTCACCTGCAGTGGTGGTGAGGGGGAGACTGCCACCCGCTAGGTAGGTGCTAGGGTGCGGGGAGGAGGGACACAGACCCACCCATTCCACTGCTCCCTAGCCCAGGATGCAGCAGAGCATCTGCTGCTGGCTCAGCGGGGGCTCCAGCCCACAACAAGCTGGCCTAGGGCCTTTACCAGCCCATGCTATCCCCTGGGTCACTTCCTTTCTCCCCCTTAGCAGATACCTGAGTCTCAGGCAGGTCCCATGGGAAGTCAAGGAAGGTCTGCTCTGGCAGGAGTCTCTGTGGCCCAATCCAGGCTTCAGCTGCTTGCAGGTCTTGGGGGTCCTGCTGGTCCTTAGTGTCCTGGGATCCAGGTTGGTGTCGGGATTCAGGCAGGTTCTCAGGGTCCGGCTAGTCCTCCGGGTCCCAGGTTACAGGCTGGTGTTGGGGTTTGGGCAGGTTCTCCGGGTCCGTCGCCGGCCCGGCCCATGCCCTAGTCTCCCCAACAGGGAGTACTCTGGTTCCTCTAGGTCAGAGGGTAGGCCTGTGGGAGGGCCCAGCCAGGTCTTGGCCTCCCAGGCAGGGAGCTCTGGGCAGGTCTCTGGCTCCTCCAGAGGCTGGGTCCATCCAGACTGAGCCCTCAGCCTGGCTACTTATAGTACTAGCCCCGCCCACTGACTTCCGGTCAGGTGACGAGGAGGGGCTAGGCTGTGCCCAAAGAGGCTCCCGGAGGAGTTCCTCCGCCTCTGGGTCAGTGGGCAGCCAGTCTGCCCCACTATAGGCACACTGTTGACTCATCCTTCTTCTCATCCACTGGAATCCCCAGGTCCTTTTCTGCTGAACTGCTAATTAGCCAGGCGATCCCCAGCCTGTAACAGTGTTTGGGATTCTTCCATCCCAAGTGCAGGACTCTGCACTTGTCCTTATCGAACCTTGTCAGATTTCTTTTGGCCCAATTTGTCTAGGTCACTCTAGACCCTATCCCTATTCTCCAGCATATCCACCTCTCCCCCTAGCTTAGTGTCATCTGTGAACTTGCTGAGGGTGCAATCCATCCCCTCATCCAGATCATTAATAAATATGTTGAACAAAACTGGAGCCAGAACCAATCCTTGAGGCACTCTGCTAGAAACCGACCACCAAACTGACATTGAGCCATTGATCATACACACGCCTACACACGCTTTATTTCAAAATAGCTATTTTGGAATAGGTGTTATTCCTCGTAGAATGAGGTTTATGGTTTTCTGAATAAGCCATCCATTTTTTTGTAATTATTTCAAAATAACAGAATTGCTGTGTAGACGCTCGCATAGTTATTTAGGAATAACGGCCGTTATTCTGAAATAACTTTGCTGTGTAGACACATCTTTATAGTCCTGTCATCCTTTGAAATGTATACTCCTGAGGATTAAATAAAGTTCCTTGCCAATCTGAAGACAGAGACAATGGCATTTTGAAGAGAAAAAGGTTCCATGTTGCTGTTTGTTAAAATGCAAATCAAGATGTTCCTGCCCTGCTCCATTGCCAAAAAATCACCACTTGACTGATGATCTGAGTTGATGACATCTGGCTAGCGTTGTTAACTTGTCCTTTGCGCTTGAGAAACAGATTTGCTCGCTCCCCAAACTTGCTTGGTAAACACATTTCAGTCATAATTTCAACTAACGTTCATAACTTTACATACAATGTTGCTAATAGACAATTCACCATGATACTATTGACCTGCAGCTGGATAATTTACAAATGATACCTCACAAGATGTTTATCGTATAAAGATAATTATAGTCGTATGTAGGGTGTAAATATAGCAGTGCTTTCAGTCAACATCCCTCTTCCCAAGCTTATTCTCCAGTGTGCTGCCTCTGATGCTATCACAGCCCCATTGACCTCGTATGTAAATTACTCTCCACTGTGTTGGTTTACAGTGATTAATTTACATGCCAACAGCGAGACAGGTGAATAAACATCTCTTTTCTAGCAGGATACTTGTTGTTAGCACTGCACTGATACAGACTTTGGGAGCACATTTTCAGCACACGTACATAACTACTTATATTTCGCATCACTTTTCATCATCAGTATGGCCATGTCTTTTCTTGAAGACCTCGCATGATATTGTTTGATGAATCAGGATATTCTTGTAACCTCCTTGCCAGGTAGCCATGAGGGCTTCTCTGGGTCATCTTTGGCCTTGACTGTTGTTTTACTATGTTATTTTTATATTTGATCTAGAAACATGAGTCTAGTTGTAGTTAACAGGTGGTTTTGTCTTCAGATGCATTTTTAACTGAATTTGGACCACCACTGAACTTCTTAGTCAGGGTACTGCTGTGGCACAGTGGGATGCCCCATCAGAATGGATACAGAGTGCTATATGCAAAGTGGATGAGAAACATCTGTGGAAGTAAGTGTCTTGGCGTTTACCTGTAACAAACCTATAAGTGGCCTTAAAATTCCTTAGAATTGTATTTGCCAACTAGCAAACAGGCATGCTTTTATAGAGAATCCTATCTAGTTTATTCCCATAAAGGAAAATAACTGGTGGGGATATGTTTATACATTAGGAGAAATTAGATATTGAGTGGCAGTAACAGAAGTTTGCAGCAGGCCTCACTGTGTTCAAAATGGTGTTATGGATCCCAGTGGAAGAAAGAAAACCAGGGCACCATATCATATTGCAAAAATTCTCTTTCTAAACGAAAACATATTTTCTTTGCTGGGAAGTGGAGAAGAATGAACCATTGGCTTGGGATGGGGCTCCAGGCTAAAAGAAATATAGTGGTACTCTGAGGAAAACTTAGGAATTGGTGGGAAAATAATTCCCATCATTGTTTGGGTTCTCTTCTCCTCCTTCCTAGAATCTCCACATGCCAGTGTATTTTATAGGCATGCTTTCATTTAGAAAGAAAATTTCTGCAATATGAGACACTGTTCCAGTTTCCTTTCTTCCACCGGGATCAATAAAAAAGGCATTTTGAACAACAAGGCCCTCTGCAAATTTTGGTTATTGCCCCCTAAATATCTAGTTTCTCCTAATGTATGAACACATCCCCACTATTTTTTATGAATGGCAGTAAATGAGGGTATGTCTACACTACCCTCCTAGTTCGAACTACACTACCCACCTAGTTCCACAAGGTGTACCGGTAGTTCGGAATAGGAACCTAGTCCGAACTACCTAGTTCGAGCCCCGTGTAGCCGCGCTACACGGGGTTCGAACAAGCGGGGATTTAAAAATGGCGGCTCCCCGCTTATGCAAATGAAGCCCAGGAAATTCAAATCCCGGGCTTCATTTGCAAGTGCGGTATGCCTACATTACCCCGCTAGTTCGAACTAGCGGGGTAGTGTAGACATACCCTGAGAGAGAAACTGGGAACTCACATGGCAAGGTAGATATGCAGTTAGCAAGCTTATATATAAATATGTATTTTTAAAATGATTGGTTGTGCTTTTAATCACCCACAGTTATGTTGTATCCCTTTCCCCCACCTTTTGTCTACTTTACCTTTATAAAATGTTAAGCTTTTTGGAGCAGGGATTGGGCACATTCTATTTAGAGATAGTCCAGAGCCAAACTTTTGGGTTTTAAGTCACAAACTTCCAGACTGGATCTGATCTCTGTTACAAGATGGACTGAAGCCCTGATTCAGACCCAGCCCTTTCCAAATTTACTTTTAGTTCCAAATTTAGTTTTAAATCTTGTAAAGTAGCATTCCAATTTGTTGTGGTGGTTGTTTCCCCTAGAACCTAACTAAACAAACCACAGTATCTGGTCAAGCTGTCTCTCTGAGGTTTGCTTGACTGCAAAACTGGCTGATTGCCCAATTCTGAGACATTTCTAGCTGCAGTGCAAGTGCTGGATACTTCCCCTCTCCTGGCCTATAGCTGTATTTCTACAAGCTGCAGTCCCAACAGATCTCATAAGTGAAGCAGAGTCAGGCCTGGTAAGTACTTTGATGGGAAATGTGTTTAGAAAGCAGAGGTGCTGGAGGAAATGATGTTGGTGATTTAATAGGGGGAACACGTCTCTGAGTCATTGATGAGCCAGAACAGGTTGAAAACGGACTGGAGAGGCACTGTGCTTCTATCGGTGTCATCTTTCAAATGAAGCTGACATGAGCTATTAGGGGTCTCAATAGATCTCTCTCTCTCTCTCTCTCTCTCTCTCTCTCCCTCCCTCCTCTCCTCCCCCCCACATTAAGAGTGTTGATCAAATCCTTCCTCCTGATTACATTCAAACAAACAAACAAAACCTACAACAATAAAATGTTCCAATGGGAGGGAAATCAAAAAACAAAGATTTTTTTTTTTAAATCTACTCCCACCTTCCATGCATCAAATGAATACCTGGGTTTCAATTTCAAACACTATGTATAAACTCAATACAATCTATCTATTCTCTGTACATGCACAAATACGCTCCTGCATCCAAAGTATATTAGGCACCTTACAGACAAATACGAAGACCAGGTTCCTGCCCCCAAAACGTTATACTCTAAATAAACAACGTACAGACGAAGGAAATGTGCAGATGAATCTCATTAATTTATCTGCATTTCTCGCATTCCAATCAGAGTATTGCTTAAATACCAACCCAATGGTATCAGTGTTTGCTGCTACCCGTATGCGTTCCTTGTGTGCATATAGGGCTGAATATTTCTTCGTTCCCAAGCAGACATTTCATCATTCTCAGTTCTTTCCTATTTTTGAAACATAGTGTTCCATATCCCAGAACATTTTTTACCTGTTTGTCTCTAGAACGGCCAAGGAAACTGGAATTTGAAGCATTTGGACTGTTCTTTACATGAGCTAACCTCTTGATTTTCTAATGGAAATGAACATAAACACATATCAGGAGGCTTTTGGGGCAATTCAGCCAATATTTTACTGTGTATGGCTAATATAAAAGTTAAATTCATCCAGACTATTATCAATTAAAATATACTGCATAAACTTCACATTCCAAATGAAAGCATTTATAAATAGTCAGGCTTCTCTATTTTAGAAAAATAAATGAATGGCATAATGCCTAGTGGAATAAAAACCACATTACTTTCAATTACTGTAAAAATCTCTATCAGAATTAAATCTATGTAAACCATTCACTTCCACTTATTTTTCCTTTTAATAAACTGTTTATTTTGATGTGCCATAGCCTCTTTTCTCTCTCTCTCTCTTTGTAATAAGAAAACCTTCCCCTGAAAAGAAGTACTTTGAACTTTTCCTTTCTTTCTGGTCCACTTCCTCTGTTTTGATCTGTTACACATGTTAAAGGTGTATATCTTAGACTCCCCCCAGATCCTAGTAAGCTGCTGACATGCTACTGCAGAGGTAGTTTCTCTTCTTGTTGCTCCGGACTTCTCAAAAGGCCTGTTCCTGAATGATGCTGAGCACTTGCCCGCCCACTGACTTCAGTGGGAGTTGCAGATGCTCAGTACCACTTTGTACATCGACAGTATTTGGCTGGATGATACACGTATCTGCACGTTTCATTATTTCATATTTCTCAAAACTGCTGTTCTATCTTTGCAACCTGCACTTTTCACCTCGACTTTTGCTTCCTGACGTTGGAAGATACTGCAGCTCTCAGGTAACTTGCATTCTGATCATTGTAACAGAATTTGAACAGATATTTATTGTGTTGGCCCAAATGGTGTTGGATGACTTTTATTTTGTGCCCATTTTATACTTTTAAAAAGGGGCCTGAACTTTCTGTAAATTGTCCCTTAACTATTTCCAGCTGAGACACCCAAGTTGAGATGCTCAGATTCACTAGTCACATGTGAAAATTTTGTCCCTGATCTACGTACCACGTATAACTTTCCTTCTCTTCTCAGAGCCAACATACAAATATGGGAAGCAGGAGTTGTTCACCTTGAGGTCACAGGCTCGCCAGCGCATGCTAGAAGTGACTGAACATTAAAACGAACACTGGCTGTACTGCAGGTGAGGTGAAAATGATTGCTAGTCTCGATCCAATATCCCTGGGTGGCCCAGGGGCTACATTTAATTAAAAAAAGAGAGAGCAGGTGGAAGTGTCAACGTAAAGCCTCCGCACTATTACAGTTGAAATGGAAGGTATGTCTACATGGCGTTTGGAAGGGGGATTTCCACTGTGAGTAGGCAGACATGCTAGTTCTGCTCAAGCGAGCAGACAAATAGAGCAGCATCGGGATGACAGGAGGGGTGGTTGACTTGGCCTTGCCACCACAGTACAATCATTACCCAGGCCCGTGGGTGCATATTCAAGTGTGTCTCTGGACTGCTGCCAATGCCATCGCAACCACGCTGCTGTTTCAAGCATGCTGCCTTGAGCAGAGTTAGCATAGCTCCTATCCATGCTAGGAAGCACCCTCCCAGGTGTCATGTAGACGTGCATTTTGGGACCACTGCCCTAGTGTGGGGTTTCTCATAGAGATGCTTCCTGCTGCTCTTGGCATGCCCTAACTGGAATCTTTGTTTCTGACCACCATAGAGGCACTGTGGGCTGGCAGTTTAGGCGAACTTGAAGTGGCGTTGCCTTTGTTGTGGCTGCTTGGTAGACAGAGGTCTGCAGCCTGCAGAAACTGGCACCTCTCCTCCACACTAAATCCTCTCTTATTGCTTAAATGCAGACATGCCAAATGTTTACAAATCTTTCAGGCTTCTTATGAGCATCCTAAACCAGGGGGAACTCTGTTGTGGCTTTATAAACCGTCAAAGAGATTTAACTACTCTGGAAATCATACTTGGCTAGTAGGAATATTTTGTTCCTAGGACCAGGAGTAATGCCTCTAGGACATACTATGTTACTTCCAGGAAGGATTTCACATGCACATCTGTCCCTGGTTAGGAAGGACAGGCACTATTTTTAAGGGTGGGGAGAGGGAAGGGGCTGCAATATCCTCTCCAAGTATATAACCTTTAATTTCCCCCCATATAAAAATACTTTGTATTTCTACAGCAGTGTTTATTGCAGAATCTCAGTGTTTCACCAACAATAATGTATTAAGCCTCAGAGGCAGTTTAAATATTAGCTCTCTCTTATTGATGGGGAAACTGAGGTACAACAAGATTGAATGACTTGGCCAGTGTCACACGCTGAGTCTATGGCAGATGTTAATAGGCTTATCCCTTCACCCTCCCTCTTCCCTGATCCTTCTCGCATAAACAGAGAGCAGTGTAACACCCAAAGTCCAGAGATGCAAATAATTTGATGTTTATTGGGGTTAGCTTCCAGCAAGCATAAATCCAGTTTTCTTTTTCTTTTTTCTTCCCCATTTATTCTCAGCTTACTTCCTATTTGCTCCCATCTATATACTAATATTCTCAGCTGGACCTTAACCAATCATTTTACTGAACTTTAACTAACCAATCCTGTAAAATGATTATTTCACCATCTTAACTGATTTACACTCAGCAAAATTAATTATACAGCAGACAGAAATAATCAAAGAACCATATAGGCTATGTCTAGACTGCAGGCTTCTTTCGAAAGAGGCTCTTTCGAAAGCATCTAGACTGCAGGCGGATCTTTCGAAAGAGAAATCCGCTTTTTCGAAAGAGAGCACCCAGCGAGTCTGGATGCTCTCTTTCGAAGACGGCCTCTTTACATTGAAGAATGCCTTCTTTCGAAAGAGGAACTTTCGAAAGAAGGCGTTCTTCCTCGTAAATTGAGGTTTACCGCCATCGAAAGAAAAGCCGCGTTCTTTCGAAATAATTTCGAAAGAATGCGGCTTGAGTCTGGACGCAGGGGAAGTTTTTTCGGGAAAAGGCTACTTTTCCCAAAAAAAACCCTGAGTCTGGACACGGCCATAGAGACCACACATCAAAAATAGAGAAGTAGGGACCTTAATGACAGAACAATAAAGAAATGAGCATTTTACAACCCCAACTATTGATAAGTTGGTCTTTGCTATCAACCTACGTTTTCTTTAAATCTTCTATGGCTTTCCCTTTATTTGGGGGCGATAGATTGGATCCCCATTTTAGCAGCCCAAAACTGCCTTATTTCAATGCGACTCGTTGGGGGGTGCGTGAGGAAATGACTGTTTCTCAGCTCACATCTGCCCCTGCTGTTTAGTCAAAGGTCTTAACTTAAGAACAAAGCCACAGAAAATCACAGAGAGAGAGCGCCTGTATACAGATAGACTGCAATTTTGATTCTTTGTTTTTATACCCCTATAACTTGCTAAGTGATTTAAAAAAAAAAAAAAGCCTAAATTCTTAACAGCCGGCCTTTCCAGGCAGGCCTGAATATTTGTATCCTAATAGCAGAGCTAAAAATAGGAACCAAATCTCTTGACCCTAAAATGCCCCTTATCATAACTCTCCAACGTGGTAGGATAAACGAGGAACATATCCTCTGTGAAAAGGACAATGAATGTAGAATACTCGCAAAAGCTAGCAGATATTTCTGAAGAAGCTCAGGTCTTGCTAAAACATTCCCAAAGCATTCACTTTATCCTAAAACCACATCTGCTGTGTTGATATTGTGCCATAGCATTATGGTAGATGGCTCACCCATGGCAACTGTTCAGATCTTAAGTTTACTTTTTTAATTTCTTCAGTCAAAAAAAAAAAAAACAATTGATCAGATTCAGGTTAGTGGATAGAGTTACACACTCCTCCAATTACAGGTATTGGTTGCCAGTTACTACACCTTAGCATATGATACTCTCAAGATGGCTAAATAGGCACTATCTCATTTCTTTTGGGGTTAGCATTCCATAGCAAATTTATTTTCTACCTTATTGCAAACAAGACAGAGTATATGCTAACCTCCTGCAACATTTAATAAGCTACTAGAGCCAGGACTCATTCTTTAAAAGGTGATCCACAAATAGTACTTGGAAAATGTGAACATGAAGGCTATATGCATAGAGTGCCCCAAATAAACAGGGGGAGGAAGGAAGGTATTTTAGTTCATATCTTACGCCAACAACACATACACATTTAAGTCTGTGAAGAACAGTTGCATGATAACGACTAGACTGGTTCTGGTGTGACATCCCAGCATGCACTGTGCTGATGATGAACCCCCACTATTTGGTCCACTGCAGGGATGGTAATCTGCTTATTGAGGTAAAGGTAAGTTTTTATCCTCTATTGTATTTTTTCAGGTCAAAAAGAACAACCATACACATTCAGTCTGTTCCTCGTTTTTCCATTGAGGAAAAAAATAACAGTAATGAATGTAAAGAAAGTTTCCCAGAGGCTCTTTGTGTGCACAGCACATCTGTAACAGGCTGCTGCAACTCTGAGAACAAAATGTCACAGTCTCTGCACTTAGGCAGAGTTCTCAGAAATTTAAGAATGCATTGGATAGAAAAGTAAAACAATGTATATGTATATCTCCTCCCAAGTTAGGCTTTAATACATTTTTATACTGGGTTCATTAGTATTTCAATATTAGAACAAAACACCCAGACATGCCTAGCTCCAATAAAACAGGATTTTTCTGCCTTCAGTAATGATCTGTGTTTGTGGACAATCGCTGAGTTGACAGAATAGTCTTTTGAAAGATCTGGAGTAAAAGTATTACTCAGTTGTAGAAACTTGTTTATTCTGCATGTTCAGTTTGTGAAATACTTGCAGGTGACCTGTAATCTACCTCTCTACTTAGCACAGTGAAAAATCTCCTCTTTTTTTGAGATCAGATGTGTTGGTAATCTGAGCAACTGCCGGAACATAAGCATTTCTAGCCCTTAAAGCTATCTGTGTTGACCTTGGCAGTGAGTGGAACCTGCCCATTCTGCTGTGTTAGCTTTGCTTACCCTCTTTTAGATGTCACCAGCCTCCAGTGGTGTGAAAGCAAGATCTACATCACTGGAAAGAGATTCCCATTACCAATACACTAGAAGGTGAGCACGAGTCTGGATTTGTGATTCCCCAGCAAACTTTTGTTTTTGTTCTCTGCAAATACAGATGATCCAAATATGCACAAGGATGTGCTTTCTTAGCATAGCCTTCCAAGATGGTAAGCTCATTGGAGCACAGGTCGGGCTCTTATGCATTTGTACTGCACCGAGAAAATTGTCCTGATTTGGGCCTCTGGGAGCAATAGTAGCATAGACATTAAGGGAAACTTATCCTTCCTGTGTAGCCACAGAGATTCCTGCCCAAGGTGAAATGGGCTGTAGTTATACTTGTTTGTGCCTTTAGATTGTCAGCGTTTTAGGACAGAGGGTTTGTCACAGTTTACTTAATTATAGGACTTAGTATAGCTAAGAATATAAAAGTTTTCCATTTCTGTGCTTTTGTTTCCTTTGTAGGGTCCTACATGCCAAGCACTGGTGCTGTCGTTCAGCCTGTAAGGGGCACAGAAAAGAATGGTGCCAGTGTTCCTTGTAAGCTGTGGGCTTGTGCAGCGGCTCAGGAGAGATTCCAAAGCTGCCCAGCTGATTAGAAGAGCACCAACAGCTAATGTTTCTCCTGGTGGTGCACATTCACACGTCACAGTGCACATGACAAAATTTATTTTGCACATGGATGGAAAAAAATCCACACACAGATGGAAAAGATTAGAGGGAACATTGGTGGTGATGCTTGAGTTTCCTTGAAATCTGGGTGGTGTATTTTTGCATAACCTTTCTTCCCCTTTCCCTTTTAAGATTTGTCCACACTGGGAAATTGGACTATAGTAGAATAGTTATACTTATGTCAAAATATTTCCCCATGTGAACATTCTAGTCTGGAATAAAAGTGCCTTTATGCAGTTTTATTGGAATAAAATAACAGCTGTAGTGATATGATTATGTTGCTATAGTTTTGCTGATCAATTTCCCAGTGTAGACAAGTCCTTAAATACTACAGACCAGAGCTACTCAACATGCGGCCCACAGGCTTCATGCGGCCCATGGCCCATTTGTTCGCAGCCCACAGTGCAGTTTAGGTTTATGCAGGGCTCAACGCATGGCCTACAGGTGGGGTCCTTTGAACATGGCCTCCACTGGTAACACACTCCACAATGGCGAGGCATCTCCCAGGCAGGATGAGCATTGAAAGACGCACGGGCATGAGCTGGCTGGCACAGATGGGTGTGACATTACTAGTCCCCAGGGAGGAGGTGCCAGGACCACTGGAGCATTGTGGGAAGTACTTTGTATTCATGCCCATCAGTGTGAAAGAAGCTATTTGCATATTTTTACATATATATTTGCATGTATGTGCTAGGGTTGCCAGATAGTTTCACAGAAAATACCGAACACGTCAGGAAAAAAATTGGTTGAGCAAAAAAAATTTTTTTAAAAAGAACCAAAAGCTGTTGAGCCAAACTTCCCCTCGCCCCTCCAAAAAAAAAAAAAACCCCAAAATGGCACCAAAAATAAGAGTCATGGCCCCTTTAAATCTCCACACGCTACCACACTCCCATGCAGCCTTCTGGCCGAGAAAAACAGAAAATACCTGACATTTTACATGGCCAGTATTTTTTTGTTTGGTTGGTTTTTTTTACCAATCACATACCGCAAATATGGGGCTGTCCGGTCTAATACCGGACACCTGGCAACCCTAGTATATGCAACCACACTTAAGTTGCGACCCTCGGCATGTACTGTGAGTATCATGGTGGCTGCCAGGTTGAGTAGACCTACTATAGATAGTATAATAGGTTTATTACTATTTAAGTTTGTCCTTCAGTGATCTATTTGTCTTTCTGCAGGCTGAGACTTTTTTTTATGACTAAGGGTGTCTACAAAGCATCCTTAGCTCAAAATAAGCTATGCAATTTACGCAGCTTATTTCAAGTGTATTTTGAAATAACTCGCTATTCCCAAATTCTCCTTACCCCTCATGGAACAAGGATTACTGGGACATCGGAATAAACCTCCCTTTATTTCAAAATCTATTTCAAAATAACAGGCTGCTTCAATAGATGCGGATTAGCTTTTTTGGGATACTTCCACTATCCTGAAATAGCTCCGTGGTGTAGATGTACCCCAAGAGAAGTGAGGGAGGGGGGGCCATTATAATATTATTTTGTAGAATTAGCTGCTTTAATATTTTGGGTAGGTTAACATGCCAGTGTAAAGCTAATAGACCCTGGTTGTCAACAGGAGGGATTGAACCTGAAGCTTTAGGGGCTAAAGTCGTGTGCCTCTACGGTATGAGCTAAAAGCCAGCTGCCTCCCACCTAAGGCTGTATAGCAGACTTCATTCTCCCCTGTCAGTGGTCTCAGTGCCTCTGGGTTACACAAGAAACAGGAGAAGATAGATGTGCAGTGCTCTGTTATTGGATATGCTTTTAGGGCCAAATGCAGTAATGGCATTTGGTCCTTGTTTAATAATCTGTTTTAAGGCAGTTTTGTGTTGTCCAGGGAAGACTAAGCAGCTGGCCTTATGCTCTAGGCATAGACACAGGATGTGTTCTGAGTAGAGAAGGGGCTGCTATTAATCCTCTCTCTCATGTGGGATTGGCACTGATGGCCTGAGGACGGAGCTATTGCTGGGATTTTGCCTGGAGGCAAAATACTCACTGTGCAAAGGGGAAAAGGCTTTGAGGAAGAAACACAAGCAAAAGTTATGGAAGTCCCTGATGTTTTGACAGGCCAAGAGCAACTTATCTAAGGACTTAGATAAGGGCGTTCTTAGTTGCCTTGATTGACTAGTATGACTATTGTCTCCATTAAGAGAGCTGAGGGTACTATAGGCTAGTTTATATAGTGTTTGAGTTTATATGAATAATGTATACATATATGCATGCATGCATATAGGGGATGAAAGGAAGGTAAGTAAAGGAGGAGGAGAAGAATGAAAACTATGACTAAGAACCTGAGTTTTATCTCAGTTTCATGTACAGCTATGTTGCCATTATATTTGATTATCTTCATTAAAGTAATCTATTTCAGACACCAGAACTAAAAAGCCCAGCTGTAACAATACAGGTCTCAAATACAGATATTAAGGATCTTGGTTTGGGTTGTTGTAGTTAGTCTGTAACCTCTGGATTGGGCTGCATCTCAGACTCTACTGTAGTTTATTTCTCGGTGTGGAATTAATTTTTGTTGTTTGGGTCTAGAGGATTGTGGCTATATGCTGATTTCCTGAGTCTGACATGAGTGACAGACTTTTTGTTCGTTATCAGGAGCTGTAGTCTTATCCTGGCTTTCTGCTTAACGTGTGCTTGAAGCTGCTTGTAAGGATTGTGCGGTGCCTGCCAAAGAATAGCCAGACCCAAGAGCATTCTTTCACTAATTAGCGGGGTTTCCCCATCCAGTCGTTGAACTCATTGGAATGTCTGCATCCCGTGTTCGGCACCAGTAGAAAAGTTTCCCTCCCAAGGGACAGACAAATGAGACAGTGCTCAAAGAAATGAGTTAAACCTCTATGCCTGAGCAGTGCTGAGTAGGGGAGGACAGTGGGTTAGACAGGGCAATGAGGAAGAGACAGGATACAGTGGCTTAAGTGCAGGCCTGTGCAATGAGATGCATAGCCCTATATTAATTTTTCATGATACTTCGGCTGTCATTCTAGAATGCTGCCTTACCCCAGCATGCAGAGGGTCTAATCTTTTGGAATTAAAGCTGGGCATCTATGAAGGCCAGCCACAGACACACAGGCCAGCCACAGACACATTCAGCTGCTCGGTGCTCCATTATATGCTCAGGGCATGGTATTCTTCCTGGCTTAGCAGCCTGCTTCTTGCACTCCTCTTGGATAGTGAGTGACAAAGCATCTTGCCTTACTGAAGCTCAGCATGCTTTCCCACAAACCTCATTTCCACCCTTTTATGACCCAAACCTGCCAGTCAGAACTGTATTTTAATGTAAGTTTGTTCCACAGAAAATCATTCTTTGGCTGTCCTCCAGAAACCCCCCCAGATCTGAACACCTCAGAACTTCTGGGAATGCTTGAAACCCAAAACTCCAAATAGCAAGCAAAGTAAGCCCAACCCCAAAGATTCCTGAGCTCTAAGGTGCTTGAAATATGAAGTTCACTGCTTAATCCTATCTCTGCTTCCATTGTGTTGTCTATTTGGTAGGTAATTTGGTGATGCACCAAAAATAATAATAATAACTATTGGAAAACCCCAATGCAAAAGGGCTACTTTAAGTATCAAAGCTGTAAATAACAAGAACAATAAATATCAGTTCCTGGACAATAATTAAGGTCAGTGCTTTGTTATGGATTTATCATCATGCATAAAGGATGTAGCGCTGGTTAATTTAGTAGCATCCTTACTAGAGTCGAAGAAATTAATATATGGTGAACAGATGACAAAAATATACATTATTTTGCTAAATGTGTTTCCCAAGAAGAAGAATGTCCAGTGTTTGTGCTCCAGTAGGTGCACACAGGATATCACCGACCATAAAACAAATAAAATATGAATGTAGTAATTTTCAGCTGCTATCTGTTAATAGATGCCCGACACTATATACTGTGGTAGCATCTTCCAGCCAAGGATCTTAAAACACTTATAATTATTAATGTTTAAAGTTTTTTTCGATGAATGAAGTTGCACATGTGCATGTGTACATGTGATGGCTCCCTCCCTCCCAAACACACACACACTACATTAGGATGCTGTCATTGGGCTGTATGCTGCACAAGTTTGTCTCCTACAGTAAGCTATAGGATGTAGTCTGTCACTGAGTCAATGTACACCTTTAAATACTTAACACATTTCTTTGGTTATTTATTATATTGTTTGTATTAATATAGCTCATATGAATCCTAGTCATGGACAAGTATGCAACTAGAAAGCAAAAGATGGTCTCTGCCCCAAAGAGCTTGCAATCTAAGAGAAAGGCGACAAGATGTAGTCAAATGGGGGAGTACAAGGGAACAAAGAGGCAGTTTGGTTGGCATGGTGGGCTGTGGACTCTGCCCACCCGTATTCGAGCCTTTTTCAAAGCATCCTGAGAGTAGGGTTGAAGGAGGATAATGAGGTGGTTTGCCACTGTTTGCAGGGAGCTCCTCCCAAGCATGAGGGGTGGCAATCGAGAAAGTACAAAGGTGCGAGTTGGAAAATGTAAGGAGTGGGTAATAGAGGATGACATCACAGGCCAATCAGAGGCAGGAGTCAACACTTCAATAGTGAACGAGGTGATCGCTAAGAAGTAGGCCACAAAAAGTCTTGGAAGTGAGAGTTCAGTAGCTTGAGTTTGATGTGACAGAGAAGGGGAAGCAGGGGAAGGATGCCAAGAGAGGGCAAAGACAATGATCTTTGCAGCAGCATTCAGAATGGATGTGATCCAGGCAAGGTTGCATTGATCAACGCCAGACAGAAGGATGGTGCAGTAATCCAAACACAGCATAAGACCCCGACTGCGAGTATTAGCTGTGTATATGGGTAGGAAAGACTGTACATTAGGCTTTGTCTGTACTGCACAGTTTTTAGTGACACAGTCATGCCCTGCCACTAAAATTTGGGAGTCGTAAACATTGTTTGTCAGCACTTTTGCTCACTAGGACATACCTACACCCTCTAAGACAGTGTTTCTCAAAGTGGGCCACAAAACCACTTTGAGAAACCTGTTAACTGGCCACTCCGCTGTGTTAACTTACCAGTGCTGTTGCCACAAAGCCTCGCGGTGCCCATTGGCTCCAGTTTGCCGTTTGCAGCCAAGAGAAGCTGTGGGAAGCAATGGCCCAGCCCACACTGCTTACTGCGACTCCCCTTGGCTACAAATGGCAAACCGGAGCCAAAGGGTGCCACGAGGCTCTGTGGCTGCAGCGCCGGTAAGTAAACACAGCGAAGCAGTCGGTTAACAGGTTTCGAAACACTGCACGATGCGTAAGGTTCGCGTTCTTGATAGGAGAGCATTCCTGCAGGTGCGCTGTTTACATAGCCACTTGCCATCGCAACACTTTTGTCTTTCAGGGCTGGGGTGGTTTTAAGCCCCTGTGAATGACAAAAGTTTTGTTGCTCTGTTGGCAGTGTGGAGAAAGCCTTAACGCATTATGCAGAAAGAACTGACAAAGTTTAGACATAGCCTGGGTGTGAGGATCTAGGGCAGGGGTCTCCAACTGTTTTAAGCACGAGATCACTTTTTGAATTTAAGTGCAATCCAAGATCTACCTCAAACCCAAATACCCTTGCCCTGCCTCCTTGGTGCGCCCTCTCCAAGGACCTGCCCCTGCTCACTCCATCCTCCCTTCCTTCCATCAGGCAGGGTTGGGGCGCAGGCTCTGGTCTTGGGTTAAGGGATTGGGAGTGAGAGAGGGGCTCTGAGCTGAGTTTGGGGCAGGCAGTTGAGGCGCCAGAGGGGGTTCTAGGTGCAGGCTCTGGGAGGGCGTATGGCTGCAGGGGTGCTCAGGGCTAGGGGCAGGGACTTGAGGTGCAGGAGGGGGTTCATGACTGGGGTAGGGGTTTGGGATGTGGGCTCTGAATGGGATGGGCACTACATACCTCAGGTGACTCCTGAGTGGTGATGCAGTGGGATTAAGGCAGGCTCAGCCCTGCGCTCACCCTGGCCCTTCACCACTCCCAAAAGCAGCCAGCACACTCTATCCCAAGTCCTGCTGTGCCCCCTCTCTGCTCTGTAGAAATAAGATACAGGGTGGGAGTGGGGGCACCTTGACATCAGTGCCCCTCTTCTGCCCTGCCCTGCCTTGCATTGGGGGCAGGCAGCTGCAAGGCAAAGGGCAGGAGATGTGCAGCATTGGGGGGAGGGGCAGCTGAAGTGCTGGCTCTTGAGCATTTTGGCCAAACCAGTTAGGATCACCTGTCAGAGGCTCCAAGAACTACAAGTAGGTGACCACTGCTCTAGAGAGAGAGATATTTTCCCTTCCTCCACAGAACTTTTCTGCTCCTTTCCTGCTTTGAGTCTTGACTTTCTGGTTCCACACGCAGGCAGCCTGAGCCTGTGATATTAACACCCTGTTAACAGTGTTGCCAACACTCATATTAAGAAGTAAGTCCCAGATGCTGGAACTAAGAGGTTGTATGAGAATTTCAGTTTTCATTTAAAAAAAATGATTTTCAACCTTCCTGGCTGCAGAGTGAAATATACAAATGGGATCCACTGAGAGCTCAAGAACAAAGGAAATGGAATGTAACATTTATTATTTTACACACACACTCATTATTTGTACAGCAATGACATGATTTTTCAGTGCCTGACTAATTTTTGAACACTTGAGATTGTCACTCTCTTGTCAGATTTACTTTAGCCCTTGTAGCTGCTGCCACGTTTCCTCTGCCTCCCTCCGCCCCCCACTCTTGTGCCTTGCTACAGTTTCATAAACATCTCTGATAGCCTGATGCTACAATATCAGTGCACTGGATCTGGTTACTTGCCACCAACTGATATTGCATTTCTGTAGTTAAGAACTTCTCTCCAAGACCATGTCTGGCTTCCTTATAAGTGTACCAAATATTTTAGAGGTAATCATAAGAATACCTTGAACGTATATCCCTCTTAATCCGCAGCTTGTTCTTCCTATTTTATAGCTGATTGGAAACTGCAGGTACTCATCTGTAAAAAATGTAAGTAACTTGCTCAGTCACATACTGAACCAGTGACAGAATTGGGACAAAAATCTATGGTGTTTATACTACATTCATAATTTATTTGTGTAGGTCCAGAATTGTGATAGGCACTTGTGCTGATAGATAAGAAAGTGAGGTCCCTGTCATGGACAACATAGAACTGATGACAAGCAGTATCCATTCAGATCTTTGCAGCTGCTATAGATCACTAAGACCTTGTTTTCACTGCAGGAAACGTGGGTTCTTAACTTGAGTTAATAAGTTCAATGAGAAATCCTAGTGGTCACAAGGTAATTAACAGGTTAGGTAAATATTAGGCTCCCCATAAGTTTTAATTCAACCTACCAAATTATATGAAAACTACAGACTTCCTTGTCTTCCCTGGGATTTTATCTTGTGTTAGCGAACTCCAGTTCTGAACATCTTTTTGCGTTGAAGACTAGGCCTATGCTTTATAGATCAATCTCTTGACCTCTGGAGGTAGCTAGCTGTGATTGCTTCATGCCTTCAAAGTTGCAGACTGACTTTATTAAACATTAAACACTGCAGAACACTACAGGTCCCCTGCTCTAACCTCTTCTTAAGTGAATTTGATACAATCATGCTTTGGTATCATTTCCTTGTCTGTATTCTATATTGTGTTTCTTTCTGCCTGCTGCCTTGGCATTTGCTCTCTAAAAGCTAACACCTCCCGCTTTCCATTGTTGTACCTGAGCTACGATCACAACCTGCTTGAGTAACACTGAGTTTATTTCTGCACTGTTTCATATTGGCAAATTCATCATTGTGCTCAGAATGTATAAGTAGCACATTGGATCCAACCTCGTCACAATAGTTGGACAAATAAAATTTAAAAACTGCATCAATAAAACCCTCCAACTCAGACAACTATATCCTTTAGGTCAAGCAAGCAGGCCTCTTGTGACACCTGGAGAACCCTGTTGCCTATATATCTTACATAAACCTGCATTATGCTGATTACTGAAGAGAGAGCAAGAAACTTCTGACTTTCCTGCTGGAGTCAAGGGGAACCTTGCAGGCTTCCTGCTCCTCTCCCTTGGGCTTACTTCAGTTTTCATCAGCCAACTTTGTACTTAGTTATTTGTAGACCTATCAATTCAACAGCAAGTAAGAAAATTGGCTATATGTAAGCAAAAGTCTGTGGCAGCAGTCTGAGTTGAGTTGTCTGAATGGAATTTCTCTTGTGTTGGTAGTGATGATTTATTTTGCAAAGTAATGGAAATGAATTTAACTTTTGACCCCACTGCCAATTGAAAATGCCTATGTGTTGAGCCATATTCGGCACATAGGCAGTAAAGCTGTTGTTCTCATCTAGCACGGTTGAAAGGTGGAGACTGCAAGTTCTGTAACTGCTCATTAAAATAAAAGGTTAACTAGTTTCTTCATTCATAGAGCAGAACTAAGCTTTATCCCCTACCTCAGTTTCACATGACCCACCAGGAGACAGCTGCGTAGAGAGTCACAACCAGTAATATAATGGGCTAAAGTTCTGTACTTGAGAATGCGGGGTGACCCTTCAGTGCCCTATTGCTGTGGTAGGAGGGGCATTTTGCTTATTTAAACCATACGGCCTCCAGGGAGTGAAGGGAGAATGGCCAGCAGTTCTTGCTACACCATTTTAAAAGGTACCCCCCACATACTCTCCCAGAGTAATCCTGTTGGTGCTTCTCAGGCAGATGTCCTCAAGGTAGGACAGCTCCACATTATTTCCCCACTCAGATATGTTCATGCTTGAGCATGGAGCACTGCAGTCTATGATGATCCATCTGGGAGGTATTTTTTTAAAGAAAATGGACTGGAAGAATCTATCTCCCAGTGTTGTGCAGTTCTGTTGGGTCAGATGCTCACTCCTTTATGCAGGTGCTGTCCTGCTGGAGTTAACAGGGCTTTTCCCAAGAAAGAAATTCAGAACTGGGTTCTTGTAAATGATGAAGTTGGAATGTAGCCCCACATTCACCTTGGAGGCTAAGTCTTTAACATCAGGCCCAATCCTACTTCCCATTCAAAGTCAATTGTACTGACTTCTGTGGGAGAAGGATTGGACCTTTTGCAATGCAAGTCACCGTATTGTTTCAGGCATGTGATCTATTGAAAAATTCAAGTTCCATGCATATGTATATACAGACATACTGAATGTCTGAGAACTGGTCTGAGTGTGGTATTTATTCACTTCTGTAAGGAGAGGGCACTCTCATTTCCACAATTCCTGTTCTAGTCAATGGTGACCGCACTCCTCCAATGCTAATCTGTTGCTATCTATAACTGCCACGCTGAAATGCATTACTACTAAATTTGTCTCTACAAGAAATTAAGGTTTTTGTCAAGGCAAACTGGACAATGGGGTCTTTTGACAATACATCATACCACGATGGTACATGGAAAGATTTAGGAAGAAGGGGCATGTGTTTTGTAAGTGAATGTTGTTACAGTGGGAGCAAGAAGTGCATTAGAAGTTGCATGTTAACGGTAGAAGGGAGTGTATATGCCCTATATGGTGTCTTTATCTTCATAAACAAATCAATACAGCATTTCAATCCTTTCCCCCACCTTGCTTTTAAACATGTAGCTTACAGGAAATATCATCTTCCACCGAGAATCGCAGCATGCCAGTATTTTTGTTAAAGAAGCCAAAGGTCTGTGCTGAAGGAAGTGGTAATCGTTGCACCAATTAGAAACCACTTTATGAACTAGGGGGAGGGGGAGGAGGTTGGGTTTTTTTGCATCAGCCAAATGAGTCAGTCAGAAATTCAGGCAGACTGCAGAAGGCTTCTTTCTATTCTATGGAACAGGTCTGAACTGTGGGGAGCTGAAATGGGAGTTAGAGAACTTTATTGTGTGCATGAGTCTGCAATTCATGTACAGAAGGGTCTCCACCTGGGTTCAGCAAATTAAATTTAAAAATAGTTACTGCATCTCTGAACTGGATTTGCTGACCAGACCTATGATCGGCTTCCTGCCAGGTTCCAAGGCCTGCCTGACAAATGTCAATTCATTTTTTTAAATAACTCTACCTGGTCTCTTTCCATCACTGGCAAGGCTTTTCAGATTTCAATTAACTTCATTATATTTTTATGTATTTCTTCATTCCTACGATAACATTTGACCAAAAAAGAAATTGTTACGGTCAGAATGGAAAACTTGCCCTCACCTACTAGTGAGCCCTGGACTGGGCTTATTTGGCAAGGAGATCCTCACTTGCATGGAGAGCAGCGTTGTGATGGGGGAGCAAATAATATTGCTTGGCAGGAACACAGAGCATTTCTTCTTTAGAGCTGAAAGCACATTAGGGGTGAGGAAGTGTCATTATCCTAACTATTTATAAACGGGGAAACTGAGATACCCAGAGAGCTTAACAGACTTGATCAAGGCCAAATAGTGATTTAGGGGTAAGAAACTTGTGATCTATTGTTCCTGCATCTAACTCCCAGTTCTCTGCCTTTGGACTAAGCTGCTTCTAAAGTCGCAGGCTCAGATTCTTCTCGGCTTCTCATAGTAGCTGTATTGTGCTGTAGACAGGTACATGAATTACACTTGGGTTTTGGGGGTATTGGAAGCTATGATCTTTCTGGGGCTATTACCAGTACAGCTAGTGCTTTACAAAACTGAATTTGCTGCACTCCACAGTACCTGTTGGCATTAGGTGCCATACATATTACTTTTCACCTTTTCATAGTGTAAACTGAAGTATTGGAAGGTGTCATTATTGTCTAAAGCCACAAAACTAGTTGGGGGGAAGGGAGGCGCAACCAGAAGTAGAGCCCTCATTTCCAGTCCCAGCTTTAACCACACTGCTATGCCTTCCTAATAGACTGTCTCTAGAGAGTATTTTAAATTTATTAAATTGTATGACGTCCAATAGATGTAAATGCTGTATCCTATCCGACATTTTGACAACATGAAATAGTTATGGCTGCTTTACATTACCTCTTTTCATTTTCAAAACAATCTAAAGAAGAACGAGCGAGGAGCAGGGGGACTAAAAAATAAAGTAATCATACTCTGTGTTAACAGACCGTCAGCTGAATGGAAATGATTTCACCCTCTTTTAAGGACAAACTTCGATCTGATCTATTACTCCTGCAGTGAGGTGAACAACAATGAAGTTTACCTTTGGATTTACAACCATTTAAAAAAAAATCATTACTGAACTCCAAAAGGAGCAAGTCAAGGCCAGTTCAAACGACAATCTCTTTAATTAGTATGAAGACTACAACACCTCTGGGGTGTTAAAACAAAAATAAGGAGGCGGGTCTTAGAATTTAGAACCTGAAAAGATCAATTATGACAACCATTTCATTTAACTGTAAATGAAGGATGACACCCTTAAAAATGTATTTCTAACAATTTCCAAGGTACAAGATGAATAGAACATGGAACAAGTGTTAAAAACAAGGATAATGAATACTATCAAACAGAAAATTGTTTGCTGGCCAGGAGTCTGAGAAGAGAGCAGTAATTTTTGCAAATAAAGGAAAATTAAGAAAAAATTTGTCTAATTTTTATCCAAAACTTGCATCCCGTTCAATTTGCCCTTGTTAGTCTAAATTGAAAAAATATTTTTTCAATAAGTTATTTTTAGTAGATACAAGGCCAGATCCTGTATCTGTGAATTTACATTACATTCTGATTAGTTTACAGCAGTTGAAGATGTTAAAAAAAGCTATTGAAATGTTTATTTTTAAAATATAGGTCCACTGTAGACTTAAAATTACAAATAAATACTGTACATTTTTAGAGTGTTACAGAATGCAGCTAATTCTAATCAATTTTAAGAGGAAGATTGTCAGATACTACAGTATCAGAGGGGTAGCCGTGTTAGTCTGAATCTGCAAAAGCGACGAGGAGTCCTGTGGCACCTTATAGACTAACTGAAGTGTAGGAGCATAAGCTTTCGTGGGCAAAGACCCACTTCGTCAGATGCATGTAGTGGAAATTTCCAGAGGCAGGGATAAATATGCAGGCCAGGATCAGGCTGGTCATCTCCAGCCTGATCCTGGCCTGCATATTTATTCCTGCCTCTGGAAATTTCCACTACATGCATCTGACGAAGTGGGTCTTTGCCCACGAAAGCTTATGCTCCTACACTTCAGTTAGTCTATAAGGTGCCACAGGACTCCTCGTCGCTTTTGCAGATACTACAGTGATACACAGATATCCTTCGATACACAGATACTCTTTTGGCTAATTTTCCAATTACCCTGATTTACAGAGTCTTTAAAACACAATTACTGCCAGTGCCAAGGCACAGGTATATCACCAGTGGCCAGATTTCTTTTATTAATCCTGTGTTTGGTACTTTTCACACTACCCTGGTCACTTAATTTTCTTACTGTTATCTGTGATGACATAATGCTGCTAATTCTTCTGTGGGTCATCTTCTTCCAGCAAAAGAATGGAGGCAAGAGCTAGATTTCTAATGTAAAATCCACGACCAAAAAAAAAAAAAAAATCCCACTTGCAGACAATACAACCTCCTCAAACCCTTTCTTCTTACATCATCTTACTACATATTTTGGAAATGCGTCTGTCTGTCTGTCCATCTTTGAGTCTGTTTGCTCAAGAACTCCTCCCAAATGGTAAGAGCTAGGGCCACCTAATGTGGTAGGCAGCTTCCCCTTATCATAACTTAAGGTGAGGTTAGGGTTTGGTGGCACTGAGACAATGGGATGTGCCTGGAATGCAATTGTTTCTCATCAAATGGAAAGAGGGGGTTCTGGTTGGAAAGTTATAGTGTAGAACAGTGGTCACCAACCAGTAGATTGAGATCTACTGGTAGATCTTCAAGCCTCTGACAGGTGATCCTGACTGGTTTGGCCAAGAGGCTATCAAGTGCCAGCACTTCAGCTGTCCGTCACCCCACTGCTGCTCATCTCCTGCCCTTCCCCCTGGCAGTCTCCTGCTTTCCATGCAGGGCAGGGGAGGGAAAAGAGGAGTGCTGATGTCAGGGTGCCCCCTCTCCCATTCTGTATTCTTTCTCCACAGAGCAGAGAGGAGGCACAACAGGACCAGGGATGGAGTTTGCTGGCTGCTTTAAGGAGTGGTTCAGGGCCAGGGCAGGGGTGAGCCTGCGTTAGCCCCACTGCACCACCACCTAGGAATCACCAGCAGTGCCCAGATGGAGCCCACATCCCAAACTCCTACCCCAGTCATGAACCCCCTCATGCACTCCAAGCCCTTATCCTAGCTCTGAGCACCCCTGCATCCAAACACCCTCACAGAGCCTGCACCGAGAACCCCTGCCTGCATCCAACTGCCTACTCCAAGAGCAGCTCAGAGCCCCTCTCACACTCCAAATCCCTTAATCCAAGACCAGAGCCTGTGCCCCCAACCCACTGCCCCAGCCTGATGAAAGTGAGTGAGGATGGGCAAGAGAGGGAGGATGTAGTGAGCAGGGGCGGGGCTTTGGAGAAGGGATAGGAAGGAAGCGGGCCAAGGGTATTTTTATATGAGGTAGATCTTGGATTGCACTTACATTCAAAAAGTGATCTTGTGCTTAAAAAGGTTGGAGACCACTGGTGTAGAATGACCACAATGGGGCAGCAAGGAGCCAGAGATGGGGACCAGGACAGCTATAACACCATTGGGCCAGCAGAGGGTGTGTGTAGAAAAAGGGACATCTATCTACTATATATTTCAGAGAGTTTGTCTGTCTGTGTGGTTGTCTGTCCCCTAACCAGGGGACATGCACTCCACTCCCCCCCACCCCCTGGCTGTGCCCGCTGCAGCACCGTGGACAGGCACTTCTCACCTGACCCCAAGCTGCTGTGGTGAGAGAGGGCTGGGGTTGTCTTCTCTCCACAGGGCAGCTTGCAAACCGAATCCCTTATCCCCAGCCCCAGCCCAGAACAATGATTTAAATGAAGAAAACCTCACACAAATCTTCTAGTAAAAACTAAAACAGAAAAACCAGCCTGGCATAAACTCAGTGGCTGTGTCTAGACTGGCAAGTTTTTCCACAAACTTGCCAGCTGTCTACACTGGTCGCTTGAATTTCCGCAAGAACACTGACGATCTCATGTAAGAAATCAGTGCTTTTTGCGGAAATACTATGCTGCTCCCGTTTGAGCAAAAGTCCTTTTGTGCAAAGCTTTTGCGCAAAAGGGCCAGTGTAGACAGCTCAGATTTGTTTTGCGCAAAAAAGCCCCGATCGCAATCCTTGCCAATCTAGACGCTCTTTTCCGCAAATGCTTTTAACGGAAAACTTTTCTGTTAAAAGCATTTGCAGAAAATCATGCCAGTCTAGACGTAGCCAGTGTTCTTGTGTGTGCAGGCCTCCATTCGCTCCAGAGGGATAATAATATTCATCTACCTACTTCATAGTATAGTGGAATATGCCACATAGGTGCTAAGTAACATTTTATTCTCTAAGTTGCAGTAACTTCACAGAGGTTTGCCATATTTTTGAGGCTCTTTTTTTTTTCCTTTCCAAGTTTCCCTGTTCTGCGAGTGATTGACTGTGACTGTGCTTAGAGGGTTGAGTCAGACTGTTCTATGGAGCAAAAGAGTTGGATTGAAATAAGCTGCCATGCCTCTCCCATCTCTAGGGCTCTCAGATGCTGGTTCTACTACACTAACAGGCTATGGCTATGCTGTGGCTTTTGCCACAAGAGCCTATGCAAATGAAGCATGAATTAGCATATTGCCACGCTTCATTTGCATAATGTATTCAAGCCGTTTTTGCGTAAAAACAATGCAGCTATGTCTACATTGGCAGCTGCTTGCGCAAGAACTCTTTTGCAAAAGAGTTCTTGTGCAAAAACTCTTCCAGAAGAGAGCGTCTATATTGGCATGTGCTTTTGCACAAGAGATGTGCTTTTGCGCAAAAGCATCCATGCCAGTGTAGACGCTCCCTTGCGCAAGAAAGCTTTGATGGCCATTTTAACCATAGGGCTTTCTTGTGCAAGAAATTCATGTTGCCTGTCTACACTGGCCTCTTGCGCAAGAACTGTTGTGCAAAAGGGCTTATTCCTGAGTGGGACCATCAGAGTTCTGGTGCAAGAAGCCCTGATTTTATACATTAGAACATCAGTTTACTTGCGCAAGAACACGCAGCCAGTGTAGACAGGCAGCAAGTTTTTGCACAAAAGCGGCCGCTTTTGCACAAGATCGCTCCAGCGCAGACACAGCCGCAGTGTGGATGGGGTTTTTTTGCGCAAAAACACTGTTTTGTACAAAACAGAAGTGGCTACACCGATTCTTTTTGTGCCAAAACCTCTTGCACAAAAAGAAAGAGCAGAAAATATGCTAGTGATGTCGCAACTTATGCTAATGAGTCCCTCATTAGCATATTTTCTGCCACAAAAACTCAGTGAAGACAAAGCCACAGTGAAATTCACACAAAGTTGCACGTGACAGAGATTTTTTTTTTAATCCCCAGCCTTCTTGTTAAAGGGAAAAATTAGCCCATATTTTCTTTCAGTGACAACATAGTTCATAGATTCTAAATTCAACCCTATTACTGATCTGGGCAGATGTCAGGAAAGGGGGTAAGAATTCTAGGTGACCTCACCACCTATTTCAACATTCTCCTTTAGAGGACAAGTACAGGTTGCACCTCCCTAAACTGGGCCTCTCTCATCTGACAACCATGCTCCAGCAGGACCATGGATGTTGCTGAACAAGAGAGCCCTGGGGCAGGAGGTCCAGCTGCTGAGAGCCCCGTGCATGGTGAGGCTAGGGAGGAGGGGGACAGGGCCTCAACCACCCGGTGGTGGTAGCTGGGCAGAGGCAGCCTGGCATCGGGGTTGTGCTGTGGTAGCCCGAGAGGGGCTATGCGCCAGCCTGGCAGCAGGGACAGAGCTGTGGCAGCCTGGATGGCAGCAAGGCTGGGCTGTGGCAGCCCCTCAGGGCAAGCCCAGCTGGGACCATGGCAGTGGAGCTGGGACCATGGCAACCATGCTGGGGCCATGGCAGGTCAGAAGCCCGAAGAGGGCTGCTTGCCAGCTGGCAGTGGGGCTGGAGCAGCAGCTGTGGCAGTGGGGCTGGCGCAGCGCTGTCCCCTGACTGGCAGCAGGGCCGAAGGAGCCAGGAGGCTGAGGGGGCTGGTGGCAGGGGACTTTCCCTGGTCCGGCAAATTCCCTCATCCAGAACCGCTCAGGTCCCAAGGGTGCTGAACCAGTGAGATCCAACCTGTACATAACAGGAATGAATAGAAATAATGTGGTTTTGAAAAGCAGGTACTTTTAAGACAGAGAGAGTTGGAATTAAGTCCAATAGCTTTTGATGGAAATCCTTACTAATTCACCTTGTCCTTCTCCTTGCCACTGTATTGTATAGATTTTTTTCAAGTGGTTTTCCAGGGCATCTATGACAGAGGGTCTAGTCTCATGTTCCAAATTTATTGTTCATATTCCTTTTCCATAGTTACAGGATACTGCGGAGGAAAAGGCCAGTCTGCCTCTTTGAAAGGGCAATATAGGACAATATAGGAATTGGATGTGGCCAGTGTTCCCTCTAATTTTTTCCATCTCTGTGTGAAATAAACTTTATCTGCACAGAAGCATTTAGGATGTGCACCACCAGTAGAAACACAGGCTGAAGATTGTGAGCACTGTGGGTGCTCTGCTAATCAGCTGGGTGGCTTTTGAATCTCACCTGCGTGGCCGTCCAAGAGCTCAACTTGCAGGGAACACTGGATGTGGCCTAGATGGGCAGAGACTGGTCTATAATGAAAATAAAATTGCCTCCTGTAGCTTATGAGACATGTGAAATAAGTTAGGTTAATCCAACTGGTTTTGTGGATGCCCTTGTTCAATTAGATGAGCTGCAAAAAGCTGTGGCAAAGAGCACATGAGTGAAGAAGTTGAAAGATCACTTGAGTTGAGAGTTGACAGGTGTATTGGTCACGCCAACTTTAAAAGACTCCCACACCTCCATTTCCTACAGAATATGGTTGCACGGTCAACTAGATCTCACTATTAAGAAATATTATCTGACATCCAGCCTGACTTTTCCTTTGTTCAGTTTAATCCTGTTGGCCTTCATGTTGAAAAGCAACCAGTGATTTGGGTTGTCACTTCAAAGGACGATGGACTATTCTGCACGATAACCGTTAAGTTTACAAAACATTGTGCAGCGTGCTTATCTGTATGGCTCCTTAAAGTCAAAGGGAGTCATACGGCTCAAAACCCCACAGTGTTTTGAAAACAAACTCCTAAATCGTCTCAAGTTTCAAGCTTCTATCTGGGATAAGAAAGATCTATAAATAGCAAAGTTGCAGGAGTGGCATTTTTCAAAGTAAATGCCAAAGGACAAAAAATTATTTCCAGCAATGATCATCTGATCCAGTGTACATTGTTCACTCTGACTGCAGATGCAGAAGTAGTGAATGCAGTGGCGTACACTAAAGACCAAATTATCCCTGAAACTTGTGTGTGTACACCGGTGAGTAGTGCAAGGAGCTTTCCCCAGCTTGATGTCCCCCATATTAGAGACCAGACACAATTTCTCATAGGTTTAGGGTTTGTTTCCTGCTAGCACCATCTGGACAAAATCCATGTTAGGGGATTTAAAGGTGATCAGATATTGCCTCATTCCCTTCTACATCAGTCAGAAGAGCTGGCATGTGTAAAGGGGAAACACCTGTGCTCTTGTGCATAGTGCGCGCTGTCGTTCCCAGGGGTAGTACAGTTCTGCCTTGCACCATATTTGCTCATATAATGCAGCCTTTATCTTCCTGTGTTGATATCACCTCGCTAAGATATTGCTCTGTAAGCACAAGAAAAGATCCCATCTCCATATCATGGGGTTTAATTAAGATTAAAGCTTTTATTTAAAGTAAACCATTCTCTTTCTCAACAGGACAGAGACTCTCTTTTACAAATCAAGGGTTCCTGAAATACATAATTTAAACACGTGTTTATGAGAAATAGCTGGTCTCTTTGCTCTGTGATTCAGCCAGAGGATGTTCCACTGAGGATACCTCTGAGGAAGAGGGAATGCCAGTTAGGAGGAGGCAGGTGTTAGTAGTGGGTGATTCGATTGTTAGAAACATAGATAGTTGGGTTTGTGATGACCGGGAGAACCATATGGTCACTTGCGTGCCTGGTGCGAAGGTTGCCGATCTCTCGAGGCATCTAGATAGACTTTTATGTGTAGTGCTGGGGAGGACCTGGTGGTCGTGGTACATGTTGGTACCAATTACATAGGGAAGGGTAGGAGAGATGTCCTGAAGGCCAAATTTAGGCTGCTAGGAAAGATACTGAAATCCAGGACCTCTATGGTGGCATTCTTGGAAATGCTTCCAGTTCCACGCGCAGGGCCAGGTAGGCAGGTAGAGCTTCAGAGTCTCAATGCGTGGATGAGACGATGGTGTAGGGAAGAGGGGTTTAGATTTACTAGGAACTGGAGACACTTCTGGGAGAGGGGGAGCCTATACAGGAAGGATGGGCACCATCTAAACCAGGGTGGAACCAGGCTGCTGGCACTAAACATTAAAAAGGCCGTAGAGCAGTTTTTAAACCAAGAGATGGGGGAAAGCCGATTGGTGCGGAGATGTACGTAAATCGGAGGGAGACTTCTCTTAGAGGAGAATCCATTGATAGAGACTCTCTAAGATGTAGTCAGAAAGAGAGGAGGGAAGAGGGCAAACCATGGGCCAGAGCAGACAAACAACCGCATTCAAAGGAATCCAATGCATCAGGGAAGGGCAGACAAATAAGCAGTGGCAAATTTTTAAAGTACTTCTACACAAATGTTAGGAGTCTGACTAACAAGATGGGTGAACTGGAGTACCTCGTATTAAATGAGGAGATTGACATAATAGGCATCACTGAAACCTGGCGGAATGAGGAAAATCTGTGGGACACAATCATACCGGGATATAAAATATATCGAAAGGATAGAGCAGGCCGGGTGGGTGGCAGAGTGGTACTGTGTGTGAAAGATAATGTAGAATCAAATGAAATAAAAATATTAAATGAATCAACATGTTCCATAGAATCGCTATAGATAGTAATTCCATGCTCCAATAATAAGACATTAGCAGTAGGGATATATTACCGACCACCTGACCAGGACAGCAATACTGACATTGAAATGCTGAGGGAGATTAGAGAGGCTACCAAAATAGAGAACTCTATAATAATGGGGGATTTTAATCACCCCCATATTGACTGGATACATGTCACCTCAGGAAGAGAAGCGGAGATAAAATTTCTCAATGGTTTAAATGACTGCTTCTTGGAGCAGCTAGTGCAGGAACCCACAAGGGGAGAGGCAATTCTCGATTTAGTCCTGAGTGGAGTGCAGGATCAGGTCCAGGAGATAACCGTTACAGGACCGCTTGGGAATAGTGACCATAATATAATAACATTCAACATTCCTGTGGTGGGAAGAACACCTCAGCAGCCCAGCACCCTGACATTTAATTTCAAAAAGGGGAATTACACAAAAATGAGGAGGTTAGTTAAACAGAAATTAAAAGGCACAGTGACTAGAGCCAAATCCCTGAAAGCTGCATGGAAACTTTTTAAAGACACTATAATAGAGGCCCAACTTAAATGTATACCCCAAATTAAAAAACATAGCAAGAGACCTAAAACAGTGTCACCGTGTCATTAGAGGAGGTTTTGGAACAAATAGAAAAACTTAATGTTAACAAATCTCCGGGACCGGATGGCATTCATCCAAGGGTTCTAAAAGAACTCAAATGGGAAACTGCTGAGCTATTATCTGTAGTTTGTAACCTATCCTTTAAATCGGCTTCCGTACCTAATGACTGGAAGGTAGCCAACGTGACACCAATATTTAAAAAGGGCTCTAGAGGCGATCCTGGTAATTACAGACCGGTAAGTCTAACTTCAGTACCGGGCAAATTAGTCGAAACAATAGTAAAGAATAAAATTGTGAAGCATGAAGAAGAACATAATTTGTTGGACAAAAGTCAACATGGTTTCTGTAAACGGAAATCCTGTCTTACTAATCTATTAGAGTTCTTTGAAGGGGTTAACAAGCATGCGGATAAGGGGGATCCAGTAGATATAGTATACTTGGATTTTCAGAAAGCCTTTGACAAGGTCCCTCACCAAAGGCTCTTGTGTAAATTACATGGCCATGGGATAAGAGGAAAGGTCCTTTCTTGGATTGAGAACTGGTTAAAAGACAGGAAACAAAGGGTAGGAATAAATGGTAAATTTTCAGATTGGAGAGGGGTAACTAATGGTGTCCCCCAAGGGTCAGTCCTGGGACCAATCCTTTTCAACTTATTCATAAATGATCTGAAGAAAGGGGTAAGCAGTGAGGTAGTAAAGTTTGCAGATGATACAAAACTGTTTAGGATAGTCAAGACAGAAGCAGACTGTGAGGGACTCCAAGATGATCTCACCAAACTCAGTGATTGGGCAGCAAAATGGCAAATGAAATTTAATGTGGATAAGTGTAAAGTAATGCACATTGGGAAAAATAACCCCAGCTATACATACAGTATGATGGGGGCTAATTTGGCTATGACAAATCATGAAAGAGATCTTGGAGTTATCGTGAACAGTTCTCTGAAAACTTCCACGCAGTGTGCAGTGGCAGTTAAAAAGGCAAATAGGATGCTAGGAATTATTAGGAAAGGGATAGAAAATAAGACACACAATATCTTACTGCCCCTGTATAAAACTATGGTACGCCCACATCTGGAATACTGTGTACAGATGTGGTCTCCTCACCTCAAAAAAGATATTTTGGCCTTGGAAAGGGTTCAGAAAAGGACAACTAAAATGATTAGGGGTTTGGAACGGGTCCCATATGAGGAGAGGTTAAAGTGACTGGGACTTTTCAGATTAGAAAAAAGGAGACTGAGGGGGGATAAGATAGAGGTCTATAAAATCATGAGTGGTGTGGAGAGGGCCGATAAAGAAAAGTTATTTATTAGTTCCCTAAATAGAAGAACTAGAGGTCACCAAATGAAATTAATGGGTAGCAGGTTTAAAACGAATAAAAGAAAGTTCTTCTTCACACAGCGTGTAGTCAACCTGTGGAACTCCTTGCCAGAGGAGGCTGTGAAGGCTAGGACTATAATAGAGTTTAAAGAGAAGCTAGATAATTTCATGGAGGTTAGGTCCATATAAGGCTATCAGCCAGGGGATAAAATGGTGTCCTTGGCCTCTGTTTGTCAGAGGCTGGAAAGAGATGGCAGGAGACAAATCGCTTGATCATTGTCTTCGGTCCACCCTCTCTGGGGCACCTTGTGCTGGCCACTGTCGGTAGACAGGATACTGGGCTAGAAGGACCTTTGGTCTGACCCAGTACAGCTGTTCTTATGTTCATACACTGGAAGGGAGAGGTGGTTAACTATGTGTTATTTTGGTTCTAAATTATTTATAGAATATGTTTTTATAAAATTTTTATACAATTATTTTATACAATTCTATTTCTGGGCTTCCTGTGAGATCTACGTACTGGGGAGCTGGTAGAATCTGTCCCAAAGAAGGAGGAGAGGACAGGTAACAAAGTGACCCTCTGGAATTTGCTGTAGCATTAATTGTCACAGATGAATAACCAATGGTGTTTTTTCTCTTGTGTCAGAGAAGTGGTGAAATAATCTCTGATCGTTCCTTTAGAACAAGGTTTCTCAAGCGCCATTGTCCAGGGACCCTCTTCTCTGTTTATTACTACAGGATCTTGGAAAGAGGAACCAAAGCCCGAGCCTTGCTGTCCCAGGTGGGTGGGCCAAAGCTGAAGCCTTACCCCGTGCTGCCCATCATCATCATCATCATCATCATCATGGGCTCAATGCCTGTTGGTGTCCGATGCCTCCCTCACTATTTCCTTCCATCTTTCCCTGTCCAGTGCGGCGTGGCTTAGTTTCTGTAGACTAGCTCCACACTACTTTGCTATATCATCTACCCTGGCAGGTTCCTAAATTGAAGCTTAAGTGCTTCAGCTCTGGGCAGGAGAAACCTGAGTCCTACTTTCCTGGGAGGCTTCAGACTTTGGCTTCAGCCCCAGCAAGTCAAACACCCACCGTGGCGACTCCATTAAAATGGGGTCACGACTCACTTGAGGGTCATGACTCATAGTTTGAGAACTGCTGCTTAAGAACGATTCTTTAATCAACATTTTTCTCTCCTCGTCATCACTATAGGTGAACGCTGCACTTCCTCCTGTAAATGCGTGCACCTTAGAGATTGGAAAAAAGCCTTTTATCCAGTTGATCTCCCTGCCACTGGAAGATTTTCCTGGGTGGCTTGTCCAATTATATTTTAAATATGTGGTGAGGTTTCTCCCCTTTCCCAGGGGAGATTATGCTAGAGCCTGCTGGATCTTGCTGTCAGGGACATGTCCCCCTCTGACTACTGCTAGTTGCATCCCCTTGTGTTGCTCAAATAATTCCCCTCCCTCCATGGTGTTTTCACCTTTGATCATTTGTAAACTATGTTGTCACGCTGTACCCAGGACTAGATTGTGCAACACAGATACTCCTAGCGGTGAGCATGTACTCATATGATCAGTTTCATTGTCCAGCTGGATTGCAGCGATTAAGTACTTGTCTACAGGAGTAAGGGACTCATAATCTATCACTGGATAATTCCTCATAAGTGCAGGCCCTCTTGTTTCCTAACCATTTTACTTGCTTTTCTTTGAACGCTTTCCAGCTTGCTCAAGATATATTGAATACTAACATGCTCTGAATGAAATGGTATATTCCAGGTACTCTGTAAACTCCTTGCAGCATCAAGTCTGGTGGGTTTTTGCTCCTTGATGTGATGCCTCTAGTGATGCCTCTTATGTGCAGCTGAGAATGGCTCGGAGAGGCATAAGGATCTTGTGGAAAATGGGGTTTTTGCACCACAGAAACCGTTCATATTGCTTCTTTTTGTGCAAAAAACCCCTTGCGCAAAAAGAAACGGCAGAAAATATGCTAATGATGTAGTGACTTCTCCTAACGAGTTCCTTATTAGCATATTTTTACTATTTTTGTCCACTTGTTATTGTTTCAGGCTGGTTATTTTTAAATTCTTCACAGGTCTGAGGAAAGTAGAATTTCCATTTTACAATTGGGATAACTGAGGGACATAAGAGGAGTTACCTGATTTGGCCAAGGGGATATAACTGGATCTCTTTTCCTAATGTCAGAAGAGAGATTAATGCAGCTGTGTGAAAAAAAGCCTGATAGTGTCTTTCCATCTATTAAGTGGAAATTTCTTTCTTAGCCCTTGTCTGCACAAGGACTGTATTTCAAAATAACCCCTTCCCCCTCCAGGTCAAATTTATAAGTGGAGCATCCACACTACCAAGCCTGTTATTTTGACATAATGGGCCATGGAATTCGAAATCTGTACTTCTGCTTTTTGTAACACTAATTCCGAAATAGTTATTTAGAAATAACGGCAGTGTGGACATTCTGGTGCTGCTATTTTGAAATAACTACTCCCAGAGTAATTCAAACTAATTATTCTCCAGTGCTTCCTGGGGCTCTATGTTTGAGATAGCGTGTCCACATGAATGGAGCCTGCCTCGGATTAATTTCGAGGTTTCTGTGCAGTGTGGACACACTGGATTTAATTTGTTAAATTGGGAGCTATGAAGTCCAATTTACTAATTTTGAAATAGTTTCCTAGTATATTCATGGCTTTACTTCCCTAGAACTCTCCTCAAGTTCATAATACCTTGCAGCTCTGTGCAGAATTTGTCCGAAGGAGAGTTTTTCATGAGTTTAGTCCAAAACCGTGGTCTTCTGTGTTTGCTCACCTATAAACAGAGTTTAGTGGCTGGGACTTTGCTAAGTTCCAGCAAAGTCTAAAAGAAAATTAAGCTGATTGTGGGGATTATTAAGAATATTTACAGATTTTTTTCATTAAAACCAGTCATCTTAATTCATGGATGAGAGACTGAGTTCAGTGTAACATGTCTAAAAGAAGTGGACAGATTAGAAATCAGCGCCATCATAATCCATTGTCTGGGTAGCACAAATATTATAAAAATGGAAAATCTTTTTCAGGGACACGCTCTGCGAGTTGGTCCATAAATTGAAGATCAAACATTTTTTTTTAACTGGGAAATTTACTTGTTTATTCAAGTGTTCTCATGCTGTCTCTGTACCCTGAAATGTTTCTTTCTTGGCACAGTGGTATCACGTCAGCCATCAACAAGCTCAGTTGGAATCCTCTTTTCTTGCTTTCTTATCCCAGAGTCTTGTGCAGTATCAGCTAAGTGCCTAGCTCATGACAGCTTGGAGGGATAAGACTGTATTACTTTTTGGTTGTGGTTAATGGAAAAAAACCCAAAACAATAAATGGTGAACATGATCCTGCTGCCTGTGAGAACTATCTTTGAAGATTTCTAAGCCATCAGAAACTTTAGTCTGTTTTCAACATATGCTGAAGGTCATCTGATTCATATCCATCAAATGTTGAAGAGATGACTCATAGTCAAACAAATCACACTTTTAAAACTTGACTTTATACACACACACACACACACACACACACACACACAAAGAAATAATCTCTCAATTTAAAAGGGGTTTTCATTCCTTTTTTGTTTTTTAGTAGAGAACATTCAATAATCCACCTCCACACATTACCTGTTTTTCTTAAATTATGAATGTTTATACCATTCCATACCCATAAATAATACATAGTCCATAGCTGTCTCATTTTCCCTTTTCTTTTATACATGCTTTGTACTTTAAATCAAACTGACGTCTCATAATAACAAGAAACACTTAATTTCTAGCTGGACAAATAGTCAACTGCAGGGCCAGTACCAGGCTTAAAGTAGTGGCTTAATATTGTGCATAAAGAAGGGATGTTCTAACCCAGCAGTGACCAGTTCAAATCCTACAGCTTGAGATTTCCTTGAGGCTATGACCGGATTCACTAATAGCATAGGTTACAACTTTAGGTGACCGTTGTGCACAGTACACAAAATACTCCGATGAAGATGATGGGGTATATGCAGGTAGGCTTTCTGTCTGCATGGAGTATTTTGAGGGATGGGAGCTAAGTCTGCATTTTTCTTATTTCTTTATAAGCAAGTTTTTAAAAAAATGCTAACTGCATCAAATTGTATCATGCTTTTTCATCAGGTTGAAGTTTAGACACAGATATAATCTCAAATTCTAATGGTAGAAGATGGTTTGTGAATTGGTGCAGATTGAAAAGGATGCTCAGGAAACAATGAATCTCTCCCAGTTCGTGAGTAAGTGGGAAAAATTGTATTCCTTTGCTAAACATAACGTATGGCAAGGATATCCGCAGGAGGCTATTGTTTCAGTTTAATTCATCCTCTATATGAATTTGTAATGATTTTACTTTAGATTTGTTAAAATGCATCCAACTAATGCTCTGGGAAAATATACTTTGTCAGTGCAACTACACAGCAAGGAATAGTCCAAAAACTAAAACTCTGTGAGTGAAGAAGTTAGTTTACTTACCAAGGAAGAAACTGAGATAGGTAAAATTAGGTACTTTACCTATAGCAATGCACCAAACAAGTGTCATATGGCATTACAAACTAGGTCTCCTGATTCTCCATTCCCAGTTTTCAACCAAGCTGCTTCTTAATAACTGTGTAGTAGAGCTGGTCCAAAAATTTCCAGCTAAACCTCTTTTCATTGAAAAATGCAATTTCATCAAAATTCAAAAAGAATTGTGGGAGCATGCCTATTTTGACTAACTCTGCACCAGAAAAAAGATGAAATAAATGTAATTTCATTTCATTTTGACTTTAATATTTGTTGTAACATTCCATATATTACATTGTGTTTTATTGTTTCAACATGATCAGAACAGAAATGCTGAAATTTCCACTATTGGTTCTGTGATGGGTAGGAGGAGTGCTGGCCAGCATTCAGTGACTAAAGAATTCAACTCAGGTAGCTAGGAGGTGTTGGCAGGGAGCCAGGAGAGCCAATGGAAGAAGGTGTTGAGACTAGAATTGAAAGATATACCTGCCTGCTATTTTCTTTGTGTGAGTTTCTAAGACAGGGGTTGGGGAAAGATGAATTGATCCAGGCAGAACTACCATGCCTACAAAGAATACTGGGCATGGAAATGGACTGAACCTTGAAGCACACATCGTAAGTAGATAGGGAAATGTCTATTTCATTATAAGATTATTTTCTTTGTTTTGTTGTTTGGTTACATTGATCTGTGCTAAGGCCATGTGCCCCTCACCCTCCCCCCCCCCCCCCCCCCAGCCTCCATACACAGTATTTTAAACTGGATACCATTTCTCTGTGTTTTAATCTGTTCCTTTCTCAGTTGCTCTGTAATACCCAGCAACTAAGTATACATTATCAAGTATATCTTTTTGTTTTGTTAATAAAGTCATCTTTAAGGTGATAATTTGATTCTTATGTCCCGGAAAGTAATAGGAGGTCTGTGTATGCCTGCCTAAGACTGAGATATCAGCTATTCGAGATTGAAGTTTGTTTTCTCTTTTTATTCCATGCTTTCTTGTGGTAAAAGAGCTTGGAGTACCCCTCTGGAAGAAGTCCAAGTGCTTTCTTCTTGGGTTCAAGAAGAAAGGGGTTTTTTTTCACTTAGCAGTGGCAGCTACTTCCCAAGGCCAGGGAATCTGTGATCTTGGGGAACTTTTAAGCAGAAGCCAATAGAGGCAAGTCTTTTGTGGGCCCCCACCTTCTGCAGTAGGAGTGCCAGAGTGGGGAACAGTCTTGACATGGTAGCACACTGGTGGGATCATTTTGAACCGGGAACACATACCTCAGGATTTTAAAAGGGCACTTTTTTCTCCTCTTTTGCTGTTTGGAAGCTTTGAGGTTTTTTCCCCCTTCTCATGTGCCTGAGGGGGAAAAGGCCCACAGAAGATTAAACCTGCACAGTCAGAGAGTCCAAACCAAATAGTTGTTTTGGGAGGAGGTGTTTCCTAGCTTTCGGGGCAACTGGATAGCTAGACTAGAGTAGTGCAGGGAGCCCAGAGCAACCAACCTTTCCCAAGTGACACACTGAGGGGAAAACAGTCTCAGATTAGGTGAGACATCCACCTCCAGGGAAGACATGTACAATGAGGGGGAGGGACAAGTCAGTAACCTTGTGGGGGCAGGAGCAGAGGGTGTCAGCCATGCCCCTCCCATACCACCATTCTTAGAGTGGGAGAGTGTCCTTAAGGCAGGTGAACCTCTAACTAAGGGCAAGATGGAGTTCCTCCTACAGATGAAGCATGAGGTAGTCGAAATGAGGCAGTTTGAAGTTGAACTGTAGAAAGGTAAGAAGCTGGGCACTGCAACTACACTGCCTAACCGCCCTGCTCCAATTAATGCTCCCCAATTTAAGAAGTACCTGGTGTTCAAGGTAGGTGATTATGCAGAGGCCTTCCCAGTGAATTTTGAAAGGGCCTGTTTGGGGTACAACAACCCCAAAGACCAGACCACAACTCAGAGAACCCTTAGCAGAAGTGGCAGCTGAAATGCCTGGGGAAAACAGGAATGATTATGAACTTTTTAAACAAGAGGCCACATTTAGGATGGGGCTCACCGCCAAATTTGCCCGTCGCTATTTCAGAGCCCTAAGGTGGGAACCAGACTTGGCATTTCAACAACATGCCTACCATAATAATAATAAAAAAAATGGGACACATGGATATCAGGAGCAAATGTTGAGACCATGGAAGAGCTCTCTCCCCTGAGGAAATTGAATAGTTCCTAGAAGGCATTCCTCTCCATAGATCATCACCTTGTAGTTTGAATTAGGAGGCAGGTGAACCTCTAACTAAGGGCAAAATGTTAGAGGTTTACCTGCAAGGAGGTTTAACGGTAGTTCGAATTAGGAGCTTTAATTTGAACTACCTAGTCCGTACTGCATGTAGCCGTGGGGAGGTAGTTCGAACTACGGGCATTTAAAAATGGTGCCCGCCTGGGAACATGCAAATGAAGCCCGGGATATTTAAATCCCGGGCTTCATTTGCAAGTTCGAATGCCTACATTAGCCACCTAGTTCGAACTAGGGTGGCAGTATAGATATACCCTTAGAGTCAACCATGGCATAATGGTCAAGGGTGAGGTTCTAGACAAAGTGTGATCCAAGAAGTTCTCAATGCCAGAGCAGATGGAGGATGACTGCACAATAGTTATACCTGTTGAGTAAAGTTACAGTGGCTGTGAAGCCAGATGAAGGCCGCAGCAGATAGAGGAGCTCCAATCATTGTGATGTCCATGCCACTGGTTTCAAGCCCTCTATCTGACCAGGACAGTGTGGTGACTGTTATGCACCAGTCTACCCACTTTAAAAGAAGCCCCGCACAGGCATCCCCTCTGCTCACCCCACATGGGCAGAGGGGTGGAAAAAGTGACCCAAAAATAGTCTTGTCTTTTTTCCTCCTGAGTGCATAGTCGCATTCAATAGGATCACCACCCCAGTGGTTGAAAATGTAAGAAACTTTTTAATTTTAGAACCTGGAACATATGTACCATGATGAACAACTCAGTGACAACCAGAGAGACGTACAGCTATCATTGTTCATGAATTTAATTGGTTTAACTTGATAATGCTGTCTTGTTGGAAACTAGAAGAACTGATGAAGGACAGGTGAGGGAGGAAGGGACGATATACCTACTTCTGGAAGGAAAAATCTTTAGATGAACCTTGATTGTATGGAATAGGCTTTGCTATTAAGAACAAGCTTGTAAGGTGCCTCTCTGAGCTGCTAGTTGGCATCAATGAGTGGCTTATGACACTCCGATTGAGGCTCACCAAAAACCAACAAGTAACTATTGTGAGTGCCTATGCGCCAACAATGGATGCCGATGAGGATGTGAAGGAAGATTTCTACTCTCAGCTGGAAACCATTTTATCGTAGATCCCTAAAGAAGACAAGATGGATGAGACTCAGACCCATGGAAAGGAATAATTGGGAAAAAAGGAGTTGTCAAAAGCAACTCAAATGGAATCCTGCTCCTGACCAAGTATGCTGAACATGAACTTATCATCACGAACATCCTTTTTCAACAAAAGGACAAGTACAAGCTTGACCACTTCTAAGAGATCTTAGAAGAAGAGTTTTCATCAGAGTTTCTGAAAGAAATTGAGGAACACTGGAGCCAGCTGAAAGCAGTAATCATCAATACCTGTGAGAAGACCATTGTCTACTACACCAGATAGCATCAGAACTGGTTTGATGAGTATGATGTTGAAATTGAGAAGCTCATCAATAAGAAGAGAATGGCATTTTGTGCTTGGGAGAATTATATACATTGCAAGACAAAGAGTGAAGCCCATGGTACGGTGAGGGTGGAAGTCCAACATAAAACTAGATAACTCAAGAACAAATGGTGGACTGATAAAGAACAAGAACTCCAATATTTTGTGGATACCAATAATACATGTGCTTTCTTTAGTGCTATTAAAACTGTTTATGGGCCAGCTTGTCATGGCATGAACCCCTTCGCTCAAAGGTTCGGACCACACTTTTGAAGGACAATGAAGCTATTAATTTTTGCTTGAAAGAACGTTTTGGAGATCTTCTTAATTGTAACACCATTGTTGCAGATGAAGTTCTTGAGCAAATCACCCAACAACCTTTTAGGGATGAGCTTGGAGACCTTCCCAGTTTGTATGAGGAATACAATACCATCAAGCAAATGAAGAACAACAAGACAACAGGTCCAGATGGGATCCTTGCTGAAATCTTTAAAGATGCTGGATCAGAGTGAATTCAACAGCTTAGCTTGCTTAAAATCTGGATAAAGGAGGACATACCCAGTGAAGTGAGGGATGCCTTGATTGTTACCCTCTTTAAAAATGGGAATAAAGCAGACTGTGGAAACTATTGTGGTATCTCTCTCCTTGCTGTTGCCAGCAAAGTTCTGGCATGGGTCCTTGCAACCCGTTTTCTGCCCCTGGCACAAGAAATTTTACCAGTCACAGAACTGCAGATATGATCTTTGTTGCATGACATCTGCAAGAGAAGTGTCAGGAGCAAAATTGACCACTATACATGGATTTTATTGATCTAACTAAAGCCTTTCACTCAGTGAATCGCCATGCCCTTTGGACTGTACTTTTGAGGATTGGATGTCTTGCTACATGCATCAATGTCCTAAAGTTGCTTCATGACAACATGAAGGTGACTGTTCTGAGCAGCACTGGTTCTGAGTGAACCCTTCAAAGTACAAACAGGAGTCACACAAGGCTGGATCATTACACCAACCACATTTGCAGTCTTTATTGCTATCATTTTTGACCTAGTTGCTTGTTTCAACCAAATGCAGTTAAGTGGACTGGGAAGTATCAAGACGCTTTTAAGCGGCATAAGGCTGCTGTTATGTCTGACCTTCTACTAAAAGCCCCAGACTACGACATACCATTCTTTGTTGCCATGGACACGTCCGAGCATGGTGTGGGGGCAGTTTTGATGCAAACAGGGCCAGATCAACAATTCCACTCTAAGAGGGAAAGCCACTGGGCTATCTCCAAGAAGGAATGCTATGTTATTGTATATGTTCTAAAGAAGCTACAGCCATATATTTCATCTGCAGGCTGACCATTCTGCTCTGAAGTGGTTTCACACAGTCAAAGAGACTAAGAAGAAACTCCTTAGATGGAGTTTGGCTCTCCAAGTCTTTCACATACAACATATCTCAGGAGCTTCTAACAAAGTGTCTGATGCACTCTCCTGTGAAAGTTTCCCAGACTAAGCCAATTAAAACTCTCCCTGTATCTAAGTTGTTATATTCCATGCATGAAAGGGAGCTTGTTTAGTTCTTTGTATATTCAGTAGTGAATTTCATGTGAGCAGGTATATTATTAACTATGTATTCTCCTGAACCTTCAGGAAGAAATCACAGCCAGTGTGGACCAGCCTGTCCAGCACTGGCAGTGATCTGGGGGAGTGTGATGGATAGGAGGAGTGCTGGCCAGCATTCAGTGACTAAAGGATTAAACTCAGGTAGCTAGAAGGTGTTGGAAGGGAGCCAGGAGAGCCAATAGGAGAAGGTGTTGTGATTTGAACTGGAAGATATACCTGCCTGCTGTTTTCTTTATGTGAGTTTTTAAGCCAGGAGATGAGGGTAGAAGATGAATTGAACCAGGCAGAACTACCATGGCTACAAAGAATACTGGGCATGGAAATGGACTGAACCTTGAAGCATGGATCATAAGTAGATAGGGAAATGTCTATTTAGTCGTGATCAGGTTATTTTCTTTGTTTTGTTGTTTGGTTAAACTTCTCTTGTCCACTGGCAAACTTGACCTCCCACGCCCAAGTGCTCTCCCATACACTGTATTTTAAACGGTATCACAAACATACAATTTCTCTGTGTTTTTAATCTGTTCTTTTCTCAGTTGCTCTGTAACACCTAGCAACCAAGTATACATTATCAAGTTTATCTTTTTTGTTGTTAATAAAATCATTTTTAAGGCAATGATTTGATTCTTATACCCTGGAAGGTAATAGGAGGTCTCTCTGTGTGCCTGCCTAAGACTGAGAGGTCATCTATCAGAGATTGCATTTTGCTTTCTCTTTTTATTCCATGCTCCCTTGTGGAAAAAGAGGTTGGAGGAACCCCTATGGAAGAAGTCCAAGTGCTTTCTTTCTAGGTTCAAGAAAGGGTTGTTGGGGTTTTTTTTTTCCACTTGGTGGTGACAGCTACCTCTCAAGGCTTTGGGAAGTTTTTAAGCAGAAGCTGATAGAGGCAAGGTATTTTTAAGATCTCTTGCGGGCCCCCACCTTCAGTACTCAGAGTGCAGAATGGGAAACAGCCCTGACAGATTCTAATTCAGAATGTCCCCACCTCCACCCCCAACATGTCAGTATTTCACTAAAAATGGAAATTCTCGTTTCAGACTAGCTCTAGTGAATTAGTTACTTCAGGCAATGTCAGTTTTCAAGTAAACGGTGATTGAAAAGAGGTTTGTATATTTGGTATACTGTGTATCTGGTATACTGTGTGGTAGAAAATAAGCTAAAGAGTAGGATCTGACCACAAAGTTCATCTGCCAGTATGGGTGAAGCTGATTTGCTACAATTCTTTGTCTTGTGTCACAAATAAGCAAACATTCTGCTTTAGACCTAACCAAGGAGCTTTTAGGGTCCCATAATATGATCTCTGTTCAGATATTCTAATAGCTTCAGTAGAAATCAAAATGATACTACTAAAGTTGTCTTCCACTCCAACCACACAAGCCATCAGTGACTATTACTCATCCTTACCTATATAAAATTTGACTCTGATTATATCTTTTACATAATTTCCTTTTCCTTTCTACACTTTCCTCCCTCTCTTATCCAACCCACACTTAGTTTGGTGTTTTTCTTATCATGCAGCTTCCTATATCACTATCTCACACACTTCCTATTGCCCTCTCTGCCTTTCAAAAGGGGAGTCAAAGCTGTTGTCTCCATTGTATTTTCTCTTATTACCCAACCCTGAAAATATTTGCTATTGGGCATAGTGCTTACAGCCACAAGTAGCTTCAGTGTCTACACGAAACTCAATTACTTAAGGCCAAATTTTCAAGAGTTAGGTGCTCCTCAGAAAATTTTATGTGCAAGTGTCACAGTAGGAGAGGCTGCACTACAAGCAGTTTTTTTAATCTCATCTTTTATTTAGGTGTGTAAATGGAACCTGAGCTCTTGAAAATCTGGCCCTGACTATAGACTGTGAGCCCTAAGTCTCTTTTGTAAAACAGATCCTTTAAGTTTGCCAGTTTGAGCTCTTCTGTTAGCAACTTAATCTTAGCTCTGTGTAAATGAACAGCTCTTTTAAATTATTTTATATGCATTTTAATATATTTGATGCAAAATAAGATACTGAAAAGCATCCCAGAACTCCTCCTGAGAAGGATCACATTATGCTGTATAAATAAATAAGATACCAGATTTCACCAATATCCTGCTAACCTGCTGTGACCTCCTTTAATCCAAATTCACATACGGGCGGCCAACAAAAAGTGTCCTGCTCCTGTTTTTCTCTTGACAACATGAAGTGATTCCAGAGCAGCAGGGTCGCCAATTCAGATTTTGGTTGCTGGGAGGGAAGGAGGAGGAGATCTGTGCATTCCGTGATGAGGGGGAGGGAGAGAGGGAAGACTGAGGACAGCGGCTTCAGCAGTGTTGCTGAGTATGCTCAGTACAAGCCAAGCAGCAAACTGGAGGGGGGGAGGGAATCCCATTTGCCCTCTCCCCCATACACATATCACTTCTTTCTGAGGCTACTAAGGTACTGGAAACCTCAAAGGTGGTTTTCATTTGTTTTTTGTTTGGTTTGGGTTTTTTTGGGCAGATAACTTGGTAATTAGCTGGAAAGAGCATTGTATATAATTCCTGTATAAAAAAAATAAAATGAAATAAATATCAGACCCACTCATCTCTAATATTAACATGTCCTGACATCTTCTGGCAAGTCACTTAAGGGACATTGGTTATCCTTAAAATTTTAATATATATTCTTACTTTGTTACTAACTTTGCAGGGGGAGAGACACTGTCAGGACTCCTGCTCTGGAAGTGAGAGTGGTCTGGTGAGTTACAGCAGGGGGCAGATACATTTGGGCTCTATAAGAGAACATCAGAACAGCCATACTGGGTCAAACCAATGGTCCATCTAGCTCAGTATCCTGTCTTCCAACAGTGGCCAATGCCAGATGCTTCAGAAGGCATGAACAGAAGAAGCAATCATCATGATCCATCCCCTGTCTCCCATTCCTAGCTTCTGGCTAACAGAAGCTAAAGACACCATCCCCGCCCATTCTGGCTGGTAGCCGTTGATGGACCCATCCTCCTTGAACTTATTTTGTTCTTATTGAAAGCCTGTTATAGTTTGGGCCTTTCCACCATCTCCTGGCAAAGAGTTCCACAGGTTGACTGTGAAGAAATAATTTGTTTTGTTTGTTTTTAATCTGCCGCCTATAAATTTAATTGGGGCAGCTTCTTGTGTTATGTTAGTGAAGGAATAAATAACTATTCCTTATTCTATTTTTTACACCATTCATGATTTTCTAGACATCTCACATATCCCCCCACCCTTTAGTCATTTCTTTTCCAAGTTGAAAAGTCCCAGTCTTGTAAATCTCTTTTCATATGGATACTGTTCCTTACCCCTAATTATTTCTGTTGCCGCTTCTGTACCTTTTCCTAATCCAGTATTTTTATTAGATGGGTTGACCAGATCTGCATGCAGTGTAGAAGATGTGGGTATACAATGACTTTATATAGAGGCAGTATGATATTTTCTGTTTTATTAGCTATTTCTTTCCTAAAGATTCCCAATATTCTGTTAGCTTTTCAGTTTTTAACTGCCACTGCACATTGAGTCAATTTTCAGGCAACTATCCATGATGATTCCAAGTTCTCTTTCTTGAGTAGTAACAGCTATTTTACATTTTTGTATGTACGGATGGGATTATATTTTTCCACGTGCATTACTTTGCATTTATCAACAGTGAATTCCATCTGCCCTTGTGTTGCCCAATCACCAGTTTTGTGAGATCCCTTTGTAACTCTTTGCAGTCAGCTTTGGACTTAACTGTTTTGAGTAATTTTGTAGTATCTGCAAATTTAGCCACTTCACTATTTACCCCCTTTTCAAGAACATTAATAAGTTTAACAGTACTGGTTCAAATGCAAATCCCAGCAGCACAACACTCATTCCTGCTCTTTTTTTTCTCCTATCTTTTAAGTGGAGTACCTGACAATGTTTTCATGATGATCTAATAATATGATTCTTCAATTACTTGAAATACCAGTCTTTTTTTATTCTTAATCAAGCTCTTTTGCATTTTTGAACTGTCTCTGGAGTCAAGGCATGCAGCTGTAAGCAGACCTCAGGTCTGAAATCTTGGGCTACAAACTTTAGGGGGAGCTATTGCCCCCTATTCCCCTCGAAATGGTGCCCTTGCAGAGCAGTGAACCACTGCCTTGTAACACCGGGAATTTCACTAAGGCCTTGTTTACGCTACTGTGGTAAGTCAACCTACGTCACGCTATTCCAGCATCGTAACTAGCAAAACTGAGGCACCATAATTTAGGTTGATTTACTGCAGGTTCTATACCACATTGTGTTGACAGGAGATGCCTCCCATTGACTTACTTGACTCTTCTTATTCTGGTGGACTACTGGAGATAAGGTCCTTCATCATCCACTAAATTGCCCGCCGCTGCATTGATCACGGGAGTGTTGCTCTTCTGTAAGTGTACACATGGCTTAAGATAAATTCTGAAGCATGAAGAAGTTCCTGTTCAATATAACACGGCTTCTTTAAAAGTAAAGTTTGAATGTAGTGGCATATGTTGAAATAATATTTTGAGTGGTGTAATGGTTTTAAAAATACATATGCTTTTTTTTAATGCCTTGTTGCTAAATCTGCAGGCTACACCTCCAGAGACCCACTCAAGAGTCACCTTAATATCAAATTAATTCATGTTAATTGCTGCTGCCTATTAGTCACCACTTCAAAAAAGGACTGACAATTAGTGGACTTTTGAAAGGAAACATCACAATAAATTTGTGTGTTAGAAAATGTGGATGTTGGCTGCCTGTTGGGATCCAACTGAGGATTTGAATATTTGAAAACTTTTCTCCAAACGTTTGGATCAAGAGTCTCCTGCAGATGTGATAGAGATTCTGGATCTTTGCACTGGTGGCTCTGGCTTTTTCTAAATGTTATGAGATGCTTGGATAGGGAAATGTGATGGGATTTTGTAGATGTTTAGATTTGATGAGGCAGGGTGACCTAGTGGGTTAAGGTGTTAGTCTGGAACTCAGAGTCCCAGATTATATTCTCTGTTCCACTGCGGCCTCCTTGTCTGACCATGGGGAAGTCACTCAAGCTATGTCTAGACTGCAGGCTTCTTTCGGAAGAAGCTTTTCCGGAAGAGATCTTCCCAAAAAACTTCTTTAGAAAGAGAGCATCTACACAGCAAAAGTGCAATGAAAAAGCGATGTGCTTTTTCGAAAGAGAGCGTCCACATTGATTGTATGTTATCTTCAGTTTCAGTTGTGAATTACTATGGATGAAGTGGCCACCAGGGCACCTGTGCTTTTTCCTAGAGGCCTCTTCTTTTGAAAAAACTCTCTCTTCTGCATCCACATGTGCTTTTTTTGAAAAAAAAAGTCTTCTTCCTCATAGAATGAGGTTTACTGGCATTGGAAAAAACCCCTCCATTATTTTGACTTTCTGTTGAAAGAATGCAATAGCAGTGTGGACTTAAGTATTGTAACTCTGCAGTGTAGACATACCCTCAGTCGCTTGCTGCCTCAGTTTCTCATCCCAGGGATGCTGTGAGATTACATACCATAAAGATATTAAGTTGCTCTGGTATTTTAGGATTGGGGCCCAAATTAGCACCTCTATAGAGTCATACTTTGCAACTCAGGCCTCCTATAGACCGAAGGGATCTGATCTGATTGAGACTGTCATAATCAGGAGTGCTGACCAGTAAAACACACTTCTACTTATTTGATGAAGAGGTTTTACCCACAAAAGCTTATGTTCCTATATATTCATTAGTCTCTAAGGTGCCACAGGACTGCTCATTTTTATAGGTGGATAATGTTCATGAAAGTCATTGGGGGTTAGGTTCCTAAAGGATCTTTTGAGAATTGGACATAAGTTGCTGAATCAGGAAGGCACTTTTGAAAAGTTTACCTTCTCACCACGTGTAGGAAATTGTGCATTGTGGTTTAGGGTGTTTTTATGGGAATAAATACTGTATGGAAGTTTAATGAAAAGTGTAGAATGACAGTCCATCTAGTGGTCAGAGTGCAAGTGAGTCTAAATTACTGAAGACATTTAAAATTGTAAACATTGAGTGCAGAGTTTATTATTAATATACAAATTAATTTCCTTAACACTTTGACCTCAAATAATTCAAAGACTTTGCTTTAATTAATTTAAAGGTTTCCACAGACTATGTCATAACGTTTTGAAAGAACCTTTTTTCTATATATGAAAATTCTTTATTTTTAGAATGACCATTGCGGAAGACAGAAACAGCTAAAATTGAGTCTCTTACATGCAGTGTTCCTGAGAGAGTGTACTGTTTCACTAGGCCAGGATACCTCCTTAAAGGGGTTAGAGTTCCAGTTTGAAATGAAAGCTGTAAGGGTTAATTTAGGGAGGCCCACTGAAAGCTGGAGGGAAAAGATTTATGTGACTGAAAATCTGGAAAGTTGTCCTTAGAGACTGAATGTTTGTTAAATTTGAAATAGGTAGATTTTAAGCTATGATATTCATGTTATGACTTCACTAAAATCTGGAACAATCAATAAAGGATAAAATTATCTTTGAGGGTATGTCTACACTTGTACTCTCTTTCGAGAGAGGGATGCAAATGCAGCTGAGCGAAATCGCAAATGAAGCGTGGATTTGAATTTCCCACACTTCATTTGCATAATCGTGGACCGCCGCTATTTTGAAATAACAAATGCTGCATAGACACAGTGATTTTGAAAGAAACCCCTTCTTTTGAAATAACCCTTACTCCTCAAAAAATGAGGTTTATTGGTTATTTTGAAAGAAGGGTTTTCTTTCAAAATAACCGCGTCTACACAGCATTTGTTATTTTGAAATAGGGTATTTTGAAGTAGTGGCAGTCTGTGATTATGCAAATGAAGCCTGGGAAATTCAAATCCACACTTCATTTGCAATTTTGCTCAGCTGCATTTGCATCCCTCTTTCGAAAGAGGGAGCAAGTGTAGACATATCCTGAGAGACCAGTGATCAGGGGCACAATTTCAGATATTTTGCGGAGGGGGGCAGGGAACGACAATCTGTGCATGTTGTGCTAGGGTGTGTGTGAAAGCATTGGAGGGCAGACTGAGGACAGAGGCTTCAGCAGTGTTCCTGAGCTATGCTCAGCACAAGCCAAGCACCAAATGGTGAAGAGGGAACTAACCCCATCCACCCTCCCTGCACATGCCTCATCTCTATCCAGAGGCTACTAAGGCATTGGGAAAACTCTATTTTTTTGGCAGAAAACTTAGCAGCTAGCGGACAGGAGCACTGTATCTAATTCCTATATGAAAGAAATAAAATAAAATAAATATTAGACCCACTCAGCTCTAACACTAAGGAATAAACAGAAGAGGCAATCATCATGATCCATCCCCTGTCTCCCATTCCCAGCTTCTGGAAAACAGAAGCTAGGGACACCATCCTTGCCCATTCTGGCTAGTAGTTGATGGACCTATCCTCCTTGAACTTATTTTATATCTGTTGGAACCCTGTTACGGTTTGGATCTTTACACCATCTCCTTGCAAAGAGTTCTACAAGCTGATTGTGGAAAAAAATATTTATTTTGTTTGTTTTAAATCTACTGCCTATAAATTTAATGGAATCAGCTTCTTGTGTTATGTTAGTGAAGGAATAAATAACATTTCCTTATTGTATTTTTATACAACATTCATGATTTTATAGACATCCCCCCCACCCTTTAGTCATTTCTTTTCCAAGTTGAAAAGTCCCAGTCTTGTAAATCACTCCTTATATGGAATCTGTTCCTTATCCCTAATCATTTCTGTTACCCTTTCTGTACCTTTTCCAAATACAATATATCTTTTTTTTTTTTTTTACCAGATCTGCATACAGTATTCAAGATGTGGGCATACAATGACTTTATGGAGGCAATATGGTGTTTTGTTTTATTATTTATTCCTTTCTTAATGATTCCCTATATTTTGTAAGCTTTTTAGTTTTTAGACTGCCACTGCATGCTGAACAGATGTTTTCAGGGAACTATCCACAATGATTCTAAGATCTCTTCCTGGAGATGTTACAGTTATTTTGTATCTGTAGTTAGGAGTATATTTTCCTATGTGCATTACTTTGCACTTATCAGCACTGAATTCCATCTGCCTTTGTGTTGCCCAGTCCTCCAATTTTGTGGAATCCCTTTGTAGATCTTTGAAGTCAGTTTTGGATTAGTCCTTGTTCACCCCTTTTCCAAGAACATTTGTAGGTTTAATGCAGTAATCCAAATGCACATCCCTGCAGCACAACACTCATTCCTACTCTTTCCCAAGCCCCCCATCTTTTAAATGGAGTACCTGGCAAAGTTTTCATGATGACCTAATAATCCATTAATTACAGGAATGACCAACCTTTTGTTATTCTTAATCACTCTGCCTTCCTCTTTTTATAACAAACTTCCCGCCCCAAGGCAAAGCTAGAAGCAGCTCAAACTCTATTTCATTTAAGAACTGCCTCTGGAGTCAGGGCATGCAGCTTTAAGCAGACATCAAATATGAAATTCGAGAGGGGGGCTTACTGCCTCCATAGCCCCCATAAATGACACGCTTGCAAGTGATCCATAGCCCCCATAAATGACACCCTTGCCAGTGATCTTTCATGAGATTTGGGGCACCAAAAGGTATTGTACTATTCAAAGACATCCATTTTAAATATGTTATAGAAGAAAAAGAGTAATCCTAAGGTTTCAACAGAGTTGTGCTTTAGACTGACAAAGTGGGAGGGGTCAAAAGGACAAATAGGAGAATTCACAGAGTAGGTGGTTAGGAGATGTAAAATGGCAGTGAATAGTAATGAACAAATGTCTGTTCCTATCTCCCTCTCAGTCCATCACTAGCAATGGTGACAGCTTTGGAAATGCTGTTTTCATAAACTATAATTGATTTTGACTAACTTCCCTGTTGCAAGCCTCATTTTAATATCGCTGTTGAAAAATTGCATCCAATCCATTTAATATGGAACTTGAGGACAAACCATAGGAACCAGAGTATGAAGTGCTGCTTATGAGGTGCTGATCAGGCTTTGTTTGTGCTGAAATCTAAAATTCATATGCCTGTCTTGTGCTTTGAGCAATGGGACCCCAAGTTGGTTGGGGTGTCTGGATGCTACTGTATACAATAATAGCAGGATCAGTCTCTGTCATTTCCTCTTTAGTTTTTCATGCTGGTGATGAGATGTTGTTACGCATATGCCTCTATTGTATGCTCTGCATTTTCTCATATGCCTACTTAGAACTCCATTGGAGAAGTGCTTTTTCTTCTCCCCTCTTCTCATCAGTTGACAAACATCAAGGACACCAGCTGATGCAGCTAAGCTTTTTGTAGTCAGAAATTCATTTTTGAACAATGCTTTCCAATTCCTAGCTAATCTGTAATGTGTTGTTCAAACTGCAAATGTACATGATTCCACTAGGGTTAACACACACAAGCATGCTGAGGCCTTGAGCAAGGCATCAAACAACTGTTGTCAGGATGTTATGGTGTTTGAATAAGTGCCTCCTTAAATGTGACTCGCTGAACTTATTTACACAGAGCAACTTATTTATAAAACCTTATTTAATATATAAGATCCCCACCCAGTCTAAAATAATGGCATTTATCTACAAAGGAAGACTCTGAATTAAAGTAACCTTCAATAGGCCTGGGATTTCACTCCAGTTCCACAGGATGTGCATGCCATTGTTTACCATAATAAATTAAGGCCTTGATCCTGCAGTGAACCCTGCATGTACACAGGGGCCCTCCTCCATAGAACTCATTACAGAACCAGTGCCCAGGCCTATAAAGCAGAATCAGCCAAATGCTACTTTCTTTTAACAATAGTAGTGTCTAATGTTCTTTTAGGGAAATTCCTAATATGAGTCCATTTCTTGGAGTTTACAATGCAAGGATTAGATTTGGACTATCTGAAATGATCTTTCCAACTCTGATCACCCTTGAATCTCTGCAATTATAATAAATATAGTAGACTTCCAATAATCCGGATCCTTTGGGATTTAGGTGGTGCTGGATTATCAAATATGCTAGACTATGAGGAGGTACTATAAGATGGTTTTATATATGTATATAAAGTGTTTTAAACCCTTTTTATTGTAGCACAAGCACTGTCCAGCTCGGTCCCGTCTGGTTTCACTCGGTTCAGCTGATGCCGCTGCTGTCTTGTGACTCGTTTTTTGCCGAAGCTCACTCACTAGGCTCTTGCCATTTTGATGCCAGACTATCAGGAATGCCATACAATTGGGTGCTGGACTATTGGAGTTTTACTGTACTTGCTAAACATTTTGATTCATCCAATAGGTCTTTGAGGCTTCTGCAATAAATTGATGACATCATCTAGTGTTTTACTAGAAAAAAGTCTATATATCAAGCTAAAATAATTCAGATATTAGAACACAAGCTGTTCCCGGTTATAACACGTTTGGATCTGGATCTTGCAATAAGCACAGCATAGGCAGAGTCTTGACCCATTGACTCCATGTGGTCTAATCATGGAAGAGCAGGGCCTTCATTCCTACCTGGACACAATGCATGCAGAATACATTGCTTAATGACTTTTTATGTTTTCTACCACTATTGCTGTTGTTGTTTATTTTTATTTGTACAGCTTGAACCTCTAAATTCCGTGACTCACTGGTCTAGCAACAGCTGTGGTCTGACAGGACCACAGATGTTCCTGGGCCCAAGGCCCCGGCAGACCTGAGCAGCAAGAGGGCCTGCAGCTGTGAATCCTACTGGTCACCAGCAGTGGAACCAGTGGCCAGGATCCCAGGTGGGATGGGCAGCCTGAGGCCTATGGGTCCCAACCTGGGCTGCGGTAGAATCCCAGCCAGGGCTGGTGGTAGCAGCAGGGTCAGCAGCCCAGCTAGGGCTGGCAGTGGCATCCTGGCCAGGGCCAGTGGCAGCAGCTGGACCGGGAGCCCTGTTGGGGTGGGTAGTCCAGGGCCAATGGCCAAGGTGGCAGGGGAGCAACTGAGGCTAGGAGTGGAACCAGGCTGTGGGGGAAGGTACAATTCTCCTCTAGTCTGTCAAACTCCCTCATTAGCAACCAATCAGGGAGGTCCAACCAGTATTAGAATTGTACTTTGAGGAATCTAGTGTACTGGGGCTCCGTTGTGCTATGTTCCTTTGTGCTTATGACAGGTAAGCTGTAAAGCAACTCAATCTCTTGCGTATGAAAAACCATTTTTAATTAACTTGTTAGATATTTCACTATTTAAAGATCGTTCAGCTCCTTCTAATCCTTATTTGATTGTAGCCTTATTTCACTAATGTACATCTTGCTGCTAGTTGTTATCTTTTTCTTTTGAATTGTCTCAGAAATCCATTTACTCTGGGTAATTGTTCCTTCATAAGGCACTTTTCTGTAACATTGAGCACACTGACCTCGTATCAACAGATGATGTTAAAATAAAGTGACTGTCATGATAAAGACATTAGAAAAATAAAATCTGCTGTTGGTTCCTGTTTCCAGTTACCCACCACTACAAGAAATGAAATAAAGTGGATAAAAGTCATAGCTGTGAGCTAATAGGGAAGACAGACACTCTTCAATAATATAAGAAATGACACTTAACATTATTTATGTACATTTATTGCTGGTCTTTGAGCCTAGTAATCTTGATAGCAAGAGGTGGGGTAATATCAATAATGCTACTGAAGTATGAATCATATAGTGTTGTAGGTCATCTCATTCCCATGGTAACAATATTGCTAATGTATCTGCATGTACTGGATTTATACTATCCTAATGAGAATAATACTATGGGAATAATGCTGTAAATAAAAGGAGTTTTATGCTAATGGTGCACTGTGTCAGTTTTTGTATATGAATTCATCATACATACTAACAAAGCACTGCCATATGATTCATGGTTCCACACCAGCTCTCATTTGGACTGAACACCGGGAGGATTGCTTTGCAAGCTTCTGTACTTGGAGCTGGTAGAAGCAACAAAATATCACACAGCAAGATACTGATTCAGGGAGTGTTCAAACAGATCAAAATGCCAACAGCAGGCAGCAAGAACTAATTCTGAATGGTCTGAACTCTGTTGAATGATCACACTTCAGACTGATCAATGTCGTGACCCCATGGGAAGACTGACGTGTTCAACTGGGGACAGATACGGGAAAGGGCTTCGATCTGGTCGTTGGGGTTACACCCTTTTACAAGATTCATAGACTTACAGACTTTAAGATCAGAAGGGTCTGATGGGGATGATCATGTGCTGTGTCCTCTACAAACCCAGCCGTGTGAGTGAAAAGTGGGAATGTGGCCTCCCCCAGATCTCCCACTTTAGGAGACCAGCTCTGCTCCCTAGTCCTTATTGAAGATTCATGAGTGACTGACTCCCAAAGCCTTTCAGCTTTGTTTTTCACTTAGCACTGTATCATTTACAAATCATTTCAATGGCTGAACATACTACAGAAGGGACAGCAACTCTGCTACATAAACTAAATCACACCAGGGCCGGCTCGAGCCATTCCTGCACCCCAGGCAGCAGGCGCATGACACATGTGCAGCTTTGCCCCCAGGCACATGGCACGTGTGCGTCCCCACCCCCCGGTGAGCTGCCCCCTTAGAGCTGCCATCAGATGCCCCCCCCCATAGGTGGGCGCCCCGGGCAGCTGCCTGGCTAGCCCCCTCTTAATCCAGCCCTGATCACATCCCAGTGGATAGCGAGGTATGAAAGACAAGAAGGGTCTGACCATAAACCTTTGAATTTCTGAAATTTTTCTTTTGAAAAATTATCTGTGTGTTGTGGTGGGGAGGGCTTGCTTTTACAGAATAGCTGATCCACTACTATCATCCACATCAAGTGAGCTTGTCTCTATACATCTGTCTCTATATATTATATCTGTATGTCTATATCTATAGCTATTAGAGATTTGTGCATCTGTCTGTCAGTCCATTTGTTTTAAGAACTCCGCCTAAACACTAACATCTAGGACAACCAAATTTGATATGCAGCTTTCCCTTAGCCTAAGTTAAAGCAAGGTCAGGGTTTGGTGGTGCCAGGAACACTGGATGTGCCTGGAATTTGATTGTTTTCAATAACATGGAAAGGGAGGGAACAGAAAGGAGGGACACTTTACGGCAGAGTGACCCCGGGGGGCAGCAAGTGTGGGGTACAGCTACACTGCAGAGCGACCATTGGGGCCAGCTGTAGCATCTGGGGATGGGGCGCCACATGGCCAACCACCAGCATGGAAAGTGGGTCCCCTGTCCAAAATTCCTCCCCCACAGCCCTTGGCTGCAGTGCTGTGCCCCTGCAAGGTACTCCCCCCCCCCCCCCCCACCCTCAAAATCTTCTAGTATGTTTATAAACATGTAAGATTCATTACAAATATAGACCAGTATCAGAGTTTGTGAACATTTTCATTATAATCTTGTTTTATGTGTAGTTTTGATAAACGAATAATATGTTAGTGCAAGTCATCTAGCTATGTTAATAGAGAACAGACCTGTGTGGACTTTTTTTTGTGCTCTCACAACTTTTGTATATTGATTGGTATTTGTTTCCAGCTGTATTTCCATAGAGATAGGGGACATAGTGAAAAACTATTGTTTTAAAATTGGTATTTGAAGCGGTAAGCTTTGTGAGCAAATACATTTTGTTGCCCTGGTGAACCAATGTACCTTTAGTTCTAACTTCAAAAAATAATCTCTGCTGTCCCAAAACTATAGCTCTCTTGAGCAGAGGTTGCAATTTTTTGTGGTAGAAGTGGGGAAAAAAATTATATCAGTCAAATTAATTATAGCCAGTATCTGACAATGATCTTGGCAGATGCTTCCCATCTATGACTTTCCCATCTGGAGAAAATGTTTTGAGGTTATTATGGTTCAGTCTTGACATCATCTGAGTCATATGTCCTTATTAGTGTGGCTTCAGGACAGTTTGAAATACAGCCCAGTAGATATTAACATGTTTGGTCAACACTGTCCGTCTAAAGAGTTTTATTAGTACTTGTGACGGGGCCCCGCAACCCCGCACTAAAACCCCCGCGGCAAAAGCCCTACTTGGGTGGCAGGGGAGTGCGCACCGGCATTGTGCATAGCCCCAGACAGGAGCTGGTCCGTGTCCTTTGGGGCCCTGGGCTGGGGCCCGGGAGTGAGGGTGGGCCCGGGTCCCCTTCTCTCCCCCCTACCTGGCACCCCTCCCCCGGCCTCCGTGGCATAACTGAGAAGGAACGAATGCCCCCCCCCCCCCGGAAGGGGTAAAGCCCAGGCTGTGTGGGCACTGTCGGAGGACAGTGGCCTGAATTGGGTAGTATCGCCGTCAGAAGAGCCAATTCCCTGCAGTTGACGACGGGCAACGCTGTGGGTGCGGACGGAAACCCTACAGTACTATTGGTGGTCTTTGATGTTGTTGCTCATGAGCTGTTGCCAGTCCGTCCATGGACCCTGATGCGTGTATTGGAATCGTTCTTCAATGCTTTCATTCCTTCTTTTCTGACAGATCTTAGCAACTGGTCTTTGGTAACTGCTCAACCGCACTGATTGCCCTTTCCTGGAGAATCCTGCAGTATCCCATTCCACCACCAATGAGTATGTAAGGCTACTAGAGGAGCTAGTAAAGCATTTGGTCTGCAGTGCCATATGGTGATGTTTTATCCCTGTTTCATTTTCATTTCAATTCAGTTGATGTCATTTCTTTGCATTCCAAATACCCAGCCACAGAAAGGAAATGGATGAGAACCAATTGGCTGATTCTTAATTTGAGTAAGATGGAGGTGAAGATTGCTGTCAGAGCTAAGAAACTAGGGAGATAAGAAATGTCCTTATCTGTTGGTGAAATATGTCCAGTCCTTGCCAAAGAGTTTTAGAAGTTTATGGGTACTTTTTTACTCCCGTGATTTCATGGATACAAAGGATTTTAAGGCCAGAAAGAATGATGTGATCACCTAGTCTGAGCTGCACAAGTCAGATCATAGGACTTTCTTGAAATTTCTGCTCCAGGTCCAATAGCTCTGGTTAAACCAATGTCTACTTTTTAAGGGGAAAAAATCCAATCTTGATTTTATAATTTCCTGTGCTGGAGAACACACCACAACCATTAGTAAGTTGCTCCAGTAGTTAATTTACTCTTATGGTTAAAAAGGAGAAGCATATTTCTTATCTGAATTTTTCTAGTTTCAATCTCAATTAGAACTTGTTTGACTTGGCTGTTAGTTTGCAGTTCACATATTATTGATTTTTTTCCCCTTATGTGGATACTCAGACTGTGATCAAGTCATATCTTAATCTTTTCTTCGATTAAATTATTTAGATTGAGCTCCTTTGTCAAGTCTTCAATCATTCCCATGACTCTTTTCTGATCCATTTCCAACTTTTCAACATCCTTCTTAAATTGTGGACACCAGAAATGAGCAAGAATTCCAAGTGTGGAAAACACATTGCCAACACACAGAAGTAATGTAAACTTTCTACCCCTACTCGGTATTCCCTTGGTTATACATCCAAGTATTTTCTTAACCCTCTTGGCCAAGTGCTATACTAAGGCCTTGTCTATACTAAAAGGAAGATCACCACTGCCACGATCAATCTTCCGGAGTTTGATTTACAAAGTTTAGTTAAGACTTGCTAAATTGGACTCACAGAGTACCCCGACAACATCCGGTACTCTTCTTTTTGCAAGGAGTAAAGGAAGCCGATGGGGGCACTTGCTCCCATTGCCTCCTGCTTTGGGGACACTGCCAAGCATGGTTTAAGCCAGCTCCAGCTACATACTCTTCATAACTGGATTTGCACCCTGTAAGCTGAGCTGCCTGGGCTATGTACACCTGGCCTTTGAGTTCATATTCAACTGATGATCCACCAACTCTCCCAAGTTTTTTTTCATGGTAATTGCTTCCAAAGAGTCCTCCCATCCTATAATAAGGCATAATTTTGTTGTTCTTATACAGCATGACCTTATACTAGGAATGTTACATTACAATTAATCAGCTAATTGAGTAGTTGATTTCCATTGACTACTCTATTAGTCGATAAGGGGGGGGGGCCCTTTGCTACCCCCGCTTTGGCTCTGCAATTGAAATGTAGTAGGAGCCGGACTCACAGCAGCCTGGCTTCTACTACATTTAAACTACAGAGCCGCCGCAGGGTTAGCTCCTGGGAGCAGTGTGAGCCACAACTAAGTAGTCCCAGCTCATGCTGGCCCCGGGAGCTAACTCCATTGCATCTCTGCCTTTTACATGTAGTATGAGCCTGGCCCCCCTAGCTAACCCCTCCATGCCTCTGCCTTTTTAATGTTGGAAGAGCCTAAGGGTTCATACTACATTTAAGAGGCAGAGGCACAGTGCAGGCGAGCTGGGTCCTGCCCTGTGTCTCTGATTTAAAATGTAATAAGAGCCAGACAGCTCCTACTGCATTTAAAAGGCAGAGTCACAGTGTCTCTGCCTCCCCTGCCTGTCCTACACCATGGAGATGGTGCTGGGGGAGCTGGCTTTTAAGCCAGCACCCCCCAGCACCAGTTCCTGCTTCCCTGCCTTGCTGCCTCTGATATAGAGGCAGAAAGGGGGGGATGCAAGTAGCTGACTCGACTACCTGATAGGCCAAGGCCTGTTGCCTGCCCCCGTGTGTGCATAGGGAAAATTATAGAACTCACCTGACGTGCCTTCCTCGGGTTGGTCCGATGCCTGGGAGACATCCTGGGGAGGGGTGGGTTGGGCACTGGCTCCAGGGTGAGGAGCAGCTACCGTAACTCTTCCATCATTGGAGGCTGGCGTGTTTTGGCCAGACTCAATGATGATATAGGAGAGGTGACCAGCCCCCCTCCCAGGATGGCATCGAGCTGCACATAATAGCAGCATGTCTGAGGTACCGCCCCAGAGTGTCCACTCTGCTCTCTGGCCTCATTGTAGGCCTGCTGGAACTTGTATTTTCATCCAGACCTGGTCTGGGTGTGTCCCTTGTCAGCAGGCTGGCAGCCATCCAGCTGTAGACATCAGTGTTATGATTTCTGGTACAGAGATCCTGGAGGATGGTCTCCTTGACCCGGACCTCGATGAGGTCCAGGATCTCCGCATGAGTCCAAGCCAGAGCTCTCCTGCATCCCTGTCCAATGGCATCTAAGGGTGCTATGAAAATGCTGACAGCTGTGGGAGGTTTAGGGAAGTGCTGAGGTCACTCATTGCTCTGTCAGCTCCTATTGTATGGCTTGCCAAGCTGGCCACGAACCACAAGCCCTTCTCCAGCAGCCTGCTGCTTTAAGCTCTGCAGGAGAAGGGGAGCATAGGGGTTGGCAGGTGTGGCCAGAGCAGCTACAAGTGCAGCTGTGAGAGGCCTCTGGAGGCCAATTATGTCAGATTAGCAGCACCGGATCGTCCACACTAACCATTCCAAAATGTGTTATTCCCCAAAGAAAGCAGGAATTTTGAAATAACCAGCTCATTATTTCGAAATAATGGGCTTGGTAATGTGGACGCTCCACTTTTATTTCAAAATAAGGAGGGATTATTCTGAAATAACTCCCTAGTGTAGACTAGGGATTAGAAAACATCTGTCATATAATTTTGTCAATGGCTGAGACCAGCAAGATGCTTCAGCTTGACTGTTTCCTGTTGTGCACTTTTATGGACTGAGTGCAGGGTGTATGCAGTGAAGGATCTCTGGTCCTAGATGATCTGCAAGAGCCCTTATTTACTGACTTTCAGAGAATGCTCTTATGCCAGGCAAATGTGAATTGTTAATCTATGGATCAGTGCTAGGAAGAGCAGGATATAGGCTACATGAGGGCTCTTTATGGTGCCCAAGGCAGACATATATTTTTAATCTCTTCCTTTTAAAAAATGTGTCAAGCCAATATCAGCTCCCAACAGCAAAATAACTTGACAAAAAAAGTCAAAACTGTTTCCATTTCATGGAGTTTGAAATGGAAACTTTTTCATTTTCAGCAGTTTTTCATTTAATTTTACCAAAATTCTTACCAAAATCATTATCAAAATTTTTTGTTTACTGAAAAATAAAAGTAAAAAATGTGATAAAATAATGACAAAATAATTTGCAAAACATTTTGATGAAAATATCAGTAAAAATTTTGCAGAAAACTTTACAAAACCCAGAATGTTTTGAGGCCATCAACTTCTTTTCATGAAAACTCCTGTTCCTTGATAAAGATACTTTTAAGGGAAAAAAATTCAACTCTGTGTTTTCATATGAGTTTCCAAATGTGGTGCATGGACAAGGAGAAAGAGTTATATTTCCAAAGGGGCCAAGCAGTGATCTCTCCAACTAGATATGTAATTTTTTTTATAGAGCTGGTTGGAGTGGGAGAAATAGGTCACTATGGGTGCATCTAGACAGAACCCTTCTGTTGAAATAAGCTACACAATTTGTACTACGCTGTTTGTTCCAGCATTTCCAAAACATTGACTGGTTCCAAATCATTCAGATTTTAATACAAGCTATAGGGGAATGATAGTGAATTAAAGATTTCCATGGCTAATTATCATCCTCTACAATAATTAACATAATTACTACTTTACCTTGCAATCGATTCTGCCTATGATAGACTTGTGGGAAACTGTGTAAATGTTTGCCCCAAATGTTCTTTATCATTTTAGAAATCTCATAGGTTTCAATCTTGCAATTTCTGTACTTTCTGAATTCTTGTTTCTCTGAAAACATCCACTCAATGTGAAGCTGCTGTCAAAAAAGCAAACAAAATGTTAGGAATAATTAAAAACACGTTGAAAGTTCTGGCTTTCAACAATTGGCGAATCTTGCACCCTTTCTTTCTTGACTTTGTTTTAACCCTTATTTTGTACCCGTTAACTTTGTTTATTTGTTTTTTATCTTAAAATTTAATATTTAACTCGACTATTTGATATTTAATGTTCTGTAGTTTGTATTTCAGTGTCTCCTTTCTGGAAGAGTTCAGGTTGTGTGAACTGTCTCACACCCTTTGTTACAGTAAAATTGAGAGGTAACTTAGTTCTGTTTTTATCCATTTCTCTTAATTAAAACATTCTCAAGCACTGCGTCTTCGTATGTGATGAACAAACCCTATGTTCCAAACCTATATAAGGGACCTATACTGTGATAGCTACTTATGAAAAGTCAAAATGTAACTTGTTTAAATGGTTACCTTGGTATGATTGTTAAAGAAATGCATAAATGTGAAAAAATAAGAATTGGCTATGAGGAGCACAAAGATACAGACATCTAGACTGAGCTCAGTCATTGTGGGGACAAGAACTCATAGAATCCCAGTGATTTGCACTAATCATTAGACAGCATTAACAGTTTTGTAATTATAAGTAATTAAAGAACAATCTGATGTTTCTAATTCTGCATGCACCATTGCATACATACAAATTCTTAAAATCCATGAAAGTCCTGCATGTCCTGTGCAAATCATACTTCTGCCCATGAGAACAGGCAGTTAAATGCTCAGTGCTGGCCATTTATATGTGCAGATGCTCACTTTACAGTCATAGTCATGGTAATTGCATGTGCACAATTTTAGGCGCCTACATTTCAAATGACATTTCTGAAATGGTAAAATTATTCCTAATTCATGGAGCATGGCTCAAAGGGATCTAGTGAAGCTCTTTTAGATCCTCAAGTGAAAGGTTTTAGCTATTAAAATGTCCAGATAGTCATACAGTGGATTTGCTGTGTAAGGAAAAATTTAGGCTGAAGTAAAGTCCCTTGATATGCTGATTCTCTCCTTGATGTCTCTGATGCACAACAGCAGGGCTTTCCTCAGTGATATTTTCTCCTCTTCTCATTCTCTTCAGTTTTTCTTTCCCTTTCTCGTCCATTTCTTTTCTTTTCCTCTTTCCTTGCATGCTATCACTCTGAAAACAGCTTTTACAGTGAGAAGGGGGGGAATTCCTTGAGCATATTTCAGGGAGCCTAAAATTCGACTTGGGATTTTGCTGTGAAGGCGAGAGATGAAAAGTGCTAACTAACAAAATCTGCTCCAGGGTAGAGGATTTTCTCAGTTTCACTATGAATAATTCATAAGGTAACACTTTCCCCCTATGACAGTCACAGGTGAATCCCAGATTGAATTTTTGTGTTCTCTGGAAACAGGACCTTAGTGATACCCTTTGTGTCAGACACATTAATCTCACAGCACATAACATGAGAGAAACTGAGCCTGCCAGATAGTCCTACGCCTCCTACATGTATATGGTTTGGATGCGGTGAGGTACTTTTCTAATCTATACATGTTCTTATCCCATGTTTCTCACTGTGGTTTCTGAGTGTCTTCCAAAAATATATTAAGCAATGTGACTGACATCTGTCATGTGTTTGCTCTCTCAGCCTTGCCCTGGAGCAGAGAAACACGTGCAACAGAACTCCTTATTTTGGTAGGGCTTTTTTGGTGGTGGGGGAGGCAGCCTTTTTGCGTGCCTTAACACATGTTGTTGTGTCCTTCTGTTAGAACAGTGGTTCTCAACTCGTTTCAGTCCACGGACCACCAGGCCAATCAAAAAATTTTCGTGGACTACCTCTAGCACACGTAGCACAGGACGAATGACACAACAAACGCTCAGCATGATGGCAGCAGCTACACTGATGCTCAGAGACTCAGATGGAAGTTACTGGCAACACAACACGGTTGCATCCTTGGTGACGCTATGGATGATGCGCCATATGCTTGTGAACACGGTGTAAAACAGCCTAACAGCAGCGCTTGATCACGCCGTGTAACTTTGGAGAAAGTCACCATGGATAACCAGTGGTCCGTTGACCACCAGTTGAGAACGACAGTATTAGAAGAAACAAGGTCAAAGGAACGTGTCTTGCACTTACAGCAGAAGATGGTGAGATTTGTGATTGTCCTGAGATCCTGGGGGAGTTCATTGCACAAGGTTAAACTAGCCCCAAGAAAGTTTTTGCTGTGGAATCAATCTTCTTTGTAGAATCTCCTAGAGCAGAGGGTAGTCAATAGGGGTATGTCTACACTAGAGTGGTAATGTAGGCAACCGGAGTTGCAAATGAAGCCCGGGATTTGAATTTCCCAGGCTTCATTTGCATCTCGCCGAGCGCCGCCATTTTTAAATGTCCGCTAGTGCGGACTCCATGCCTCGCGGCTACACGCGGCACAGACTAGGTAGTTCGGACTAGGCTTCCTATTCCGAACTACCGTTACTCCTCGAGGAAGGTGGATGCCATTCTGGGGGGCAGAAGGAGTGGGCACGAGCAGCTCCCCCAGTGTGGTGGTGGAGTCTGGCCAAGACATACCTGGAATGAACATGTGGGACACGGTGGTAGTGAAAGGGAAGGATAGGGAGGAGGAGGAGAGAAGCCAGCCACTGATCCCCAAGAGCCAGGATCTAGTCAGGATGATGGATCCAGTCTCCCCTCCCCCCATCCCAGGATGTCTCCCACTACAGCACAGACCCCGGGGTGGGCATTTCCAGTGAGCCCACAAACTCCACCCACTGCACAGTTTTGGTCCAAGTGGGCACCAGAAGCATAGCCCAGACTGCAATGCTACCCGGGGTGCATTGCTCTCTGAGTCAATAGCAGGCTCCCTAATGGGACATGCTATTTTATACAACAATTTATTCTTCCCCTCACTGAGGACACGGACCTTTGACTTCTCAAAATTTGGTGGTTAAAAATTCACCTTATTAGATTTGACCTTACCTCATAGCATAGACGTGCTCTGACAGTCTTTCCATTGACCTCAGTGATCAGCAACTCTGTTTTGGCACAGACAGGATTTTCCTATCTGACATAGGGAAGACAAATCAAATGGTTTTTTTCTGCCTTCATTTCCCTGTGTAAAAGCCTGACTCTCTTGAAGCCAATGGCAAAAGTCATACTGACTTCAGCTGGATCAGGATTTTACCTCCCATCTGTAAAATGTGAGTGATACGTCTTTATTTCAGGGCATGTCTTCACTACAGGCTGGATCTACAGGCAGTGATCCATACAACTAAGGTCGATTTATCATGTCTACACTAGACATGATAAACGGACCACTGAGCTCACTCCCATCAACTCCAATACTGCACCAAAATGAGAAGAACAAGTGGAGTTGATGGGAGAGCATCAGCTGTCAACTTGGGTGATGATGCTGCAGTAAGCAGACCTAAGTATTTCAAATTCAGCTACTTTATTCTTGTAGCTGAAGTTGCATAACTTAGGTCAATGGCCAACAGTAGTGTAGGGTCTATGAGTGTCTGGGAATGTAATTTTCTATGTCTGTACAGTGCCTACCATAATGAGGCTCTGACCTTGCTGGTTGCTTGCTTAAATGTCATCCTAAGTTCTGCAACTTTAGTTACATGGTAATTCCTTTGTCACATCTGGCTAGACCATAGTCAAGGACAAAAGTCCAATGTATTTAATTTTAGACACTGTATCATACAAACCATGTAATCATGGCTGAAGACTTACATTTAAATAATTGTATATAATCAACAGCAAATCAGATGGAATTGAAGATTGTCATGAAAAGTGGCACAAAATCATAATACAGTACAACAATTATCTTTTGGAATTCAATAAGTTAAAATGGAAACAGAACCCTCTTAAAGAATAGTCTGAAATGGGTTAGTTACAAAATGCAGTTACATGGGGTTTGAAGTAGTGCTTGCATGCAGTAGTGTATAAAACTTAGTTTATTTTAAGCAAACTAAAATCAAAATGCTGTGGAGAAAATTTACAAAAGAGAGTATACGAAAAGCTTGCAGAAGCTGAGTCTGGCAGGTCGTCTGCATGTATCAACCTGAATTTTTGCTAGCAGATAAAATACCCCTTTCCATTCACAGTGTTTGGCTTCCCATCTTTGTTATTCTATTGGGTAACATATTTTTAAAACATGACTAAATATTCCCATGAGATTCATTGTAATTATATCAATAAAGACAAATTCATCTTTTGTTAAAGTGGCTGTAATGTGTAATTTATTATGAACTAGCAGGAGTTACCCAGCGTTGCTCAGGAAACCGGAAGAACAAAATGTAGAAAAACAGTAGTCCATTATCTTTTTTTGAGTGGTAGAAAAGTTGCACTGATTTCTATAGGGATTAAAATATAGGTCCGCATCATCCCCGGACGGCTGGAGGGTACGAACCCGGGTGGAGGGGCGGCTACACACGGGAGGGGCGCCTCAGCTCACGCCCAGGGTTGCAGGTGTTGCGGGGGGCAGGGCGGGTGCCGGAGCTGTTGTGCACAGGGGCGAGGTGGAGCACTGCGTGCTGGTGCGGGGGGGAAGAGGGTCGCTTATGTAACCTCATGGGCGGGAGGGGGCAAGTCCTGGATGGCACTGGGGGCTGCAGGCGGCGGGCACGAGACCTAGGGTGGGCAGGGTGGCCCCTGCAGCGCAGTGCAACGGGTTAATTTTTTATTTTTACAGCTTGAACTCAGGCCTGATTGGGTCCAAAAGTACCTTAAAACCTTCTCCTGGATGAAAGGTTATCCCATGCAAAGTTTGGTTGCAGTAGCTCTTGTAGTGTCCAAGTTATTAGCGCACAAACTTACAAACATTCTCCTTTATATATTAGATTACATGGTGCTAGTGAAGTCATCATTATCTGGAAACATTCATTTTTATGTGCATATTATAAGGGCTTTTATCAACAGCATTGTCACATCTCATTTAAAAAAAAAATCTCAGGAGTTCACATCAGACCTGTGCCAAAGACCAATTAAATTAAGGGGGTTGTTTTTTTTATTGACCTCAACTATACTGTGATTATCCATGATTTTTCCTTTTATTTTTAACATGGTAGGGTGACCGTTTTTAATTACAGGTTTCAAGTGTGGCAGTGTTGCACTCTGTCTCACACATTAAAAATCTTAAGACATGACATCATGGGACAACTGGAGAAATTTAGGATTTTTTAGAGAAGAGGTTCCATGGAATATTTACCGACTGTTCAGAAAGATCTAGTTGATCACTTGAAACTAGCTCTCTTCCTTGTTTTTAGCTACTGAATTATATTAAAATGAGTTGAGGAATTTACAGAATCTGTGCCAGCTCTCACTGTTTCGTTGCAAATCTCTTGATATTTGGTGGTTTTCTTGAAGCCCCAGTTCTGGAACTCAAATGATTAAGAGAGAACGTCAGCTTTCATTTAAAAAGAAAAGAAACTTTTTCGCCCTTGGGATTGCAGAGAAAAACTTAAACATGTGATTTACGTGCACCCTAGAGATTACAAAGCCAGAAGGCTAGTAACCAGCCTCTCCCCCATAAAAAAATATTTTTAAAAAGTCTCATGACTTTTGAGATCTACCTTTTGAACATGAGGGCTGGCAAATACTGTCTAATATCACTTTTCCAACTGAGCTTTGCTATAGTTGTCACTGGAATGTTTATAATCGTAAATGAGAATTGAGGCTGAGGGCAGACGTCCATGAGAAATCTTTCTATTAACATGTGCTCCACCCAAAGAAAAACATTGAAAAATCTTCTTATAAACATTGCGGCTACGTCTAGACTGGCACGATTTTCTGAAAATGCTTTTAACGGAAAAGTTTTCCGTTAAAAGCATTTTCGGAAAAGCGCGTCTAGATTGGCAGGACGCTTTTCCGCAAAAAAGCCCCGATAGCCATTTCGCGATCGGGGCTTTTTTGCGGAAAACAAATCTCTGCTGTCTACACTGGCCCTTTTGCACAAAAGTTTTTCAGAAAAAGACTTTTGCACGAACGGGAGCAGCATATCATTTCCATGAAAACACTGACAATCTTACATGAGATCGTCAGTGCTTTTGCGGAAATTCAAGGGGCCAGTGTAGACAGCTAGCAAGTTTTTCCGGAAAAGCAACTGCTTTTCTGGAAAGAGTGGCCAGTCTAGACACAGCCTGCTTGTATTTAAACTGCCAGCCCTCATGTTCAAAAAACAAAAGTCAGATCTCAAATAGTAATGAGATTCTAAAAATTAGTCACTTTGTTGGGGAGGAAAGCAATTATTAGCTTTTTGGTTTTTGCATCTCTTAGGTGCAGTTGAATCTCTTTTAACGTTTTTTTTCTGTGTCCTTAAGGACAAAACGTTATTTTTACAATAAATATGACACCAAATATCAAGAGATTTGCATTGAAAGAGTGAGTTCTGGAATTGATTTAATGTATTCTTACGCTGATTTTCACTTAGTTCAGCAGTTTGTCATGCTCTTCACTGATAAATGACACTTTTTTTGTCAAGGTTTAGGAGGATTTAGGATCCTTCATGGGGTGACAAGCCATTCACCTTGTAAAACTGAGATAGTAACATTACCTTTGCCATAACTTTGTCAGTTTTGTCTGTTTGGACTGCAGACTCTTACTATGTGTTTGCACACGTGGGTACATCTACGCAGCAGGGCTCAAGCTGAAATAAGCTACACAACTTGAGCTACGTCAGTTGCGTAGCTTAAGTAAAAATAGCTTATTTTGGCTTTTGGCGCTGTCTGTATAGTAGGAAGTCCAAGAAAGAGCACTCTTCCTCTGACTTCACTTACTCTTTATAAAATGAGGGGTACAGGAGTTGGAGTAAGAAGTCCTCCAGCTTGACATTATTTTGACATTATGTTGAAATAATTGCTTGTAATGTAGATGCAGACTATGTTATTTCAGAATAACACTGCTGACGTTAATCTGAAATAACACTGCTGTGTAGATGTACCCCAAGAGTAGTACACTTCAGCCTTGATCTTAGGTGGCATGATTATATAAATAGTGAGGAAGCAACGGCCACATTTCCTTTCTTTGTGCCTCTTACCTATGCTTGGTAATCTGATTCTAATCTCATATATGGCTACGCCTACACTAAAGGCTTTTTGCGCAAGAACAACTGTTCTTGCACAAAAACTTGCGGAGCATCTACACCGCACACATGTTCTTATGCAAGTAAATTTACAGTAAAGCTTTGGAAAAGAGGGCTTCTTGTACAAGAGTTATTCTTCTCTCCACAAGGAATAAGTCCTCTTGCGCAAGACAGCACTGTGGATGGGCAACAGGGATTTCTTGCGCAAGAAACCCCTATGGCTAAAATGGCCATCAGAGCTTTCTTGCGCAAGAGAGCGTCCACACTGCAATGGATGCTTTTGCGCAAAAGAACATCTCTTGTGCGCAAGACCTTTTGTGCAAGAACTCTTGAGCAAAACAGTTCTTGTGCAAAAAGCCTACAGTATAGATGTAGCCATACAGTTTTCTGCCCTGGTGTAATTCTCACTGATTTCAGTGCAAGTACTCCTGATTCTCTTTCTAGGGTGTGGGAGATCTTAATCTAAGCCAGTGAGGGCAACTTAGGCTAGTGAGTGGGCCACATGAATGGGTCACAAGACTGTCATAACCAACATAGCCTCCTGGCATAAAGTAATTTTGCTAACTGCGACTTAGAAATTGTGGGGTGTGCTGATTGAATTATAGCAGTGCTTTGATTGGATTGGATACAGAGGGAGCACATGGCTTTTACAGTCAATGTTGAGTACAAGGAGCACTCCACTCTACTTGCCCTTGCTTTACATGCATGTCACGTTAGTAACACCAGCATGAAAAACACAACACGGATGAAAAGCAATAGAATCTGGCAACCCTGCACTTGTGAGCAACAGTAAACAAAATGTCTTGCAGGCTACACATAGAACCCTGAAGGGCCGCATGTGGCCCACCACTGATCTAAGCACTTCTGTTCTGTATAGTGATGAAGGTAGCGACCCAGGTCAGCACTTGCAAGTTGGGTATTCTGATTGGCTCTCAAGCTAGTATTTTGGCTTTTTCAGCTCTGTTGTATAAAAATGAGAAGGATCTCTTTACCCTCCTTCTTGAAGTGAGGCAATTTCTTAGCCTGTCATAGTTATATCCGAAAAACATAAGAAAGGAGAGGAAATGTTATCGCTGATGAAGTACTGGAGTGTTACTCAGTGTGTTGCTTGGATAGGCCAAGTGCACTGTCTGCACCAAGGGCTCCTTACATCTGCTTATCTCCCTCTCTCCACTCCAAGCTTCTGGTTTGCCTTCCCACCAACTCTTCCTGATTCAGGAACCCCCCACAAACACCCTGCTTCTTACTTATGCACTAGTGAGAGCAAGGAGAACATTTTAAGTGCTGAGTGCTTTTAGCCAAGTCAGGAGTTCTCTGTGTCCCCCATTCATCCTTTTCTGGCATGCCAAGTGCTCTGTGTGCCCCGCTTCTCCCTCTCAACTCTTATTTCTTTTCTTTCTGTCTTGGAAATAAGTCGTTTGGGGTGTCAACATTTTAAACCCTTCCAAAGTCAGTGATGGGGTATGTGCCCCATTCTGGCAAATAGACTTTAAAGAACAGTGAGAGCCTAATTAGCTCACCACAGGTTGCGCCTGTGAGGGGGTAGGGGCAAGGCTATTTTAGTGTGAGATTCTGGCCATATCTGCACTACATACCAGCAACACAGTTATTAAATTGCTCGTTGCTGGTCTCACCAGGAGCGCTGGTCTCCATTGTGCTGTCAGGACATTGTGGGATGATTCCTAAAAGCCAGTACTAGTTAAAATAAGCAACCGAGTGTCTCTATTCCACTCAGAGAGGTGGTGTTACTAAATCAGTACAAAGAAAAATGTCAATCAGCGGGAACCAAATTTGAGGGAAGACACTTTCACAGCTAAGTTGACAGAGGACAGCTTATGTCAGCCTAACTCTGTAGCATAGACCCTCCGTTAGGTCTAGAAGGTTTAGGACTTCAAAGTAGGCAAAGTCTCCTCAATCAGGAGGCTGTCAGAAAGGGCATAGGGCAAAGTGATAAGAAGTCCTATAAGAACACAAGAGCTCCAGAACAAATATTAGAGTCTGCAGATCTGTGAGAGACACTGCCTAGCTGGGACAAAGTAGGAACAGCCCAGGATGTGGTGAAAAATGGTAAGGAAAAGTTTTAACTGCCTGATACAGGACAGAAATACAGAAGAGAAGGTTGCCTGGGACATCTGTCCTGTCCCCAGCCAGCAAGAGTACACATCTCAGGTTTAAAAGAGACACTGGCACACCCAAACAGGGCTGATGGCTGGCGATAAGAGCCGTTGGACTTTGGGTTTTATGTTTTGGACTTTTGTAATCCTAAAAGGGGACTATACTTTGAGGGTTACCTGGCAGGAGGGTAGACACCTGCCAAAACAGAACAGTAGGGGGTACTACAGTGGAAGAACCCTGGATATGGACTGTTCTGGCCAGTGGGTGCATTCCAATGAGGAGTGAGCACTATTACAAGTACAATGGGCAGAGTAGAGATGGGGCGTGATGGTGAAAAGTGTCAATAGCTGCTATCCATTAGCTGTTTGATCTATATGGATGATTGCAGGCCTAGATGATACTAAAGGGTATCCTAACTAGATGCCACAAGCTCCATGTGATTTCCCTTCCTGATTCTCCTGTTTTCACCAAAATCACATCCCCCTGGTCTTAGAAGTGGAACATGTGAGATGTTGTACCAGACCCTCTGCTCTTTGCCTTATGGTAGGACTGGTGCAGCTCCTTGATTTTTCACTCTGCACTGCGGGGCTCCCTTGGCATAGCCCTTAGCCCTCAGGCACCGTGAGATCTCCCATAAATCTCAGCATTCTTCTTACTGGTTCAGAGCTCAGTGAAGATGACTTCATCTCCCCACACTTCGATGAGATGCAAGATCTCCTGGACACTCCACTCTGGCGCTCTTCTGCGCCCCTAGGAACTGGAGGCTGTGGGAGCAGAAGTTTTTGAAGTTGTTGCAGTGTTCGAAGGATTGTTGGAAATCATCTCCACATGTGCTGCTTGCTTGCAATGAGCTGGCAACACTGGCCACATGGGACAGGCCCTTCTACTGTCCCCAGGGCTTTTTGAGCTCAGTAGGAGAGCAGTAGAAGGGCAAGTTCTGGCCAAAGCGGTCAGAGTGGGCAGCTATGGGAGGCCTCCTGAAGGCCAATACCATCGACTTTCTGGCAACGCTGCATCTACACTAGCATAACTTCAATCATGCAAGGTTGGGTTACTCCTTGTGAAAAGCAGGAGTACTGAAATCGACTTCAGCAGCCCGTAAGGTCAATGCAACTGGCTTGGCAGTGTGGACGTAACACTTAGAAAATTGACCATATGCCTCTGAAGTTGGTGTGAAGGCCTAGTGTAGCCCAGGCCTTAGGGGCTAAGGAGAAGTGCTGTGCTTCCTAGGTTCCCCCCTTTCTGTTCACTGGCCACTTTTGGATGCTGCTTGCAATCAAGTTTATCCCCTCCACTCCTGTGAGATGATTTAGCCCTAACTGCCTGACATTTACTGGCTTTGAGTCTCTGAATGAACACAAAGCCAGGCAGGGAAAATCTCCTGGTGTTATTTTTTCACACTCTTAGTGATGTTATATATCCCGTCATTTTCTTTTTCATATGTGCAATAGCACTCTCAGAGTTTGGAAAAAATCCCGTGGCAAGAAAATTCTCTTTATATTACATGTTTTTAAAAGCTGTAGGAGGAGGAATGGAAGCAGAATTCATTTAACTGCTGCAGTGTCCACTAGGCCAGCAAAGGGGTTACAGGAGAAAGGGCCTCTCCTTAGGATGAAAGTTGGTAACACTTGAATGGGGCTCTGCTTTTTTTTAAGAACCAAACTGAATCACTTCTATAATGTTCCAATAATTTTTTTCTTCACTTCTGCCTGGCTGGCTGCCATGTTGCCTCTTTAGTGGCTGTTCCTCATGGAGCATGAGTCATCTACTGTTTGACAGTGATTGCTTGTAGGGTCTGTATTTTGGTGCTTAAAACCGTGGGGTTAAAACCTGCTGACAAGCTGTGGCCGTGGTGGTGAGCTTTACTCTGGCATCACTTAGTATTTGCTAGTAAAAATTACACTGGACTAGTCTTACCTTGCTGTAGGTCTAAGCTAGAGATCTCACTCAGTCTTTTTCTGCAAGGCCCTTGGCCCAGTTTTAAGATAGCTGGGATAGCCGAGTGTTTGAGACAGGGCATCTATGTTTTGCATCTGATCTTCTAAAGGCCTAGCTGAGCTGAGGCCGATCTCTATACATTCTGACCATTCCAGTGCATTGCAAATAACTCTGCCAAATTTTTTCACTCTTAAAATATCATGATCAATTTAACCTGAAAAAGCCCTCTAATTGGCAATGCTGCTTTAATTACTTTTGCACAGTCCCAATACATTATTTAGGTAGATGAGAACTTTAATCCTGCAGTTGTGACATTATCACAAGGAAAAGAAGAATGTGGTGCCTGCTGCCTCTTCCATCAAGGTCTTTTTCACCAGCTGAATTAGCATCACCATATAATTACTATCTTTTTGGAAACAAATTGTAAATCTAGGACCTCCTGTTAGGTTATCCAGGAAGTATCCCTCTTAACAAATTTGCCTAGAACTCATTGCTAATGTAAGTGGGGAGAAGTCTGTGAAGAATGTAGACTGATATTTTGGTTGATACACATGTATACCTTTTGCTCAGTTTTATCTTCTTGTGATCGTAGCTGTTGCTTAGGAGGTATTGCCATTAATGCAATTTATTATTTCTAAGTTGTCTTTGTAATTTGAAAGACAACACAGGACAAAGCCTAATTCTTTTTTCAAAAAATCTCTTTAGTTGTCTATCTTTAGGAAATCTAGAAACTCTCTGTTCAGCAAGTCTACTGATAATTTGAAGCCAGTTCTCCTCAGCTAATTGCTCAAAATGGTCAGGTTTTAGACTCATAGACTTTAAGGTCAGAAGGGACCATTATGATCATCTAGTCTGACCCCCTGCACAGTGCAGGCCACAAAATCTCACCTACCCCTCCTAGAATAATCCTCTCACCTATATCTCAGATATTGAAGCCTTCAAATACTTTGAAGACCCCAAGATGCAGAGAATCCTCCAGCTGTGATCTGTGCCCCATGCTACAGAGGAAGGCGAAAAACCTCCAGGGCCTCTGCCAATCTGCCCTGGAGGAAAATTCCTTCCCAACCCCAAATATGGCGATCAGCTAAACTCTGAGCATGTGGGCAAGACTCATCAGCCAGACACCCAGAAAGTTCTCTATAGTAACTCCTATCATCCCTCCATTGACCTATTTCCCACTGGCATTCACATTCTGAAGATATGAAATAGTGTCAGTATATTCGGCAATGTTGTTTGTGAACAGACAATAAAAGAATTGGATCCTAGAACATGTAGCAGAGTAAATGCCTCAATAGGTTACAGGCATTTATGGCTTATTGTAAAAACAATAGCAAGGATCAAATCATTTGCACTGTGGGCTTTTCACGCACTCTAGGGAAATTGCTGAAATTATTAAAAAATAAGGTAAATCCTAGCAAGTAATCCTTTACCTTCACAAATATTTTCTTCCCTACTTCTAATTCCATGCAGATGTGTGAAGAAAAAGGAGGTGATGCTTGTATTTAAATCATTATTAAGAGGTGGAACTTTAATTTTATTTATTTTCTGCCACCTATTGGTAACTTTAGGTGCGGAGGCTGAATAGTGCAATAACACATGTAATATCCAGTGTAATTCACATTCCAGTCTATTTTAATTAACACCTTCATTAAGTGTTCTGCTCATGCAACCTACTGAGTTAAAAATCAGTATGGATCAAATTTTGTCAGGGAAAACCATCAAAGCATTTAAACAACAACACTAGTTTTTCTGACTAGCCTGATTACAGCACAGACTTTTAGACTTTGAATTGTCTTTCCTAATAGCAATGAGTCTTAAACTCTTGGGTCTCTGTTACTCAATTTAATATAAGCTTGATAGAAAAATACATGAATTCTATATTATATAATCTTATTAGGTCAGACTACTTCTGAAACAAAGAACATTTCTAACTAAATGTAACTTTAGACTATAATTATTTTTGTTCGTGAACTGTGCTGCATGGATCTGGAGATTCATTATGATTGTGTCTGGAATACATTTTAGGAACTCTTCCCTAATCCTTTGGCTATAGTATTGGTTTTGGATGGTAGTTTATGCTTAGAAGCAGTATGAATTTTTTTTTAACTTGAAGCCAAAGTGATTGATGTTTGTAGTTATTTGTCTTTTTTGGAGATGGATGGGAAGACCTTAGTGATGTTTGATTTAACGAGACAAGTTCCTTACATTAACTCAATCCCTCCCTATTGAAAACATGATCTCTTTTGCAACTCCTGATGTATGCTTAGCATTGCTTCAAAGAGTTCATTGCCATAGAGGGGAGGGAGACTTGGAATGTCTTGTTCCATAGAGTTTATTACTTTGGGTTAATCTCTTTGAAGACTGTTATCAGTGGGAATTAAATTCAAATCCTAAAACCAGCAGATGAGATGAGGTTTAGAAATGTTGGGCTGCCATTGAGTATCATTTAAAAATAGGTAAATATCATTGTGAAGCTGAGTGAAGAATATTGTGTTGGGGAAGAGCAAAAGTGTTCAAACTGGAATTTTCTGGACTTACGTTAAGAAGTAGAGACCAACTGGAAATGCTGAGGAAGCAGGAGAAAAAAGCACAAAGGAAGGTCAAGGAAAAGATGAGTGGAAAACATCCAGAACAGTTTGGGTAACAAAGTACAGTGAAGTATACAAGCATATGTGCGGTAATACAATCACAGAAGGAATGCAGATAGAAATGTAGCTGTGTTAGTATAGTGTAGCTGAAACAAAATACAGGACTATGTAGCACTTTAAAGACTAACAAGATGGTTTATTAGATGATGAGCTTTCGTGAGCCAGACCCACTTCCTCAGATCAAATAGTGGAAGAAAATAGTCACAACCATATATACCAAAGGATACAATTAAAAAAATGAACACACATGAAAAGGACAAATCACATTTCAGAACAGAAGGTGGAAGCGGGGGGGGGGGGAGAAATAAATGTCTGTGAGCTAATGGTATTAGAGGTGATAATTGGAGAAGCTATCTTTGTAATGGGTAAGATAGCGTCCTTGTTGAGACCGACACGTAGAGTGTCAAATTTTAGAATGAATGACAGTTCAGAGGATTCCCTTTCAAGTGCAGATTTAAAAGGCTTCTGAAGCAGTATGCAGGTAATTAAGTCGTTGAGACAGTGTCCTTTCTGGTTGAAATGGCAAGAAACTGTTTTCTCTTTGTGATCCTGTCTAATATCTGTTTTGTGGGCATTGATCCTTTGGCGAAGTGTCTGAGACTTTTGTCCAATATACAAAGCAGACGGACACTTTCGGCACATGATAGCATAAATTATATTTCTGGATGGGCAGGAATATGTATTCTTGATCTTATAACTCACTTGGTTAGGTCCAATAATGGTATCAGCAGAGTGAATATGTGGACAAAGCTGGCAATGGGGTTTGTTGCAAGGGAAGGTACCAGGGTTGGTATTAGTGTGGTATGTCCTGTGGTTGTTGGTAAGAATCATCTTGAGGTTAGGTGGTTGTCTATAAGAGACTATGGGTCTGTCTCCCAGAGCCTCTTGGAGTTTAGTATCCTGTTCCAGTATAGGTTGTAGTTTATTGATAATGTGTTGGACAGGTTTAAGTTGGGGGCTGTATGTGATGACAAGTGGTGTTCTATTGTTGGTTTTCTTGGGTCTGTCTTGAAGTAGATGGTTTCTAGGTATTCATCTGGCTCTTTCAATTTGCTTTTTTATTTCTCTGGGTGGGTAGTTGAGGTTTATAAATGCTTGGTAGAGATCCTGAAGTTTCTGGTCTCTGTCAGTGGGATTAGAGCAGATGCGGTTGTATCGAAGGGCTTGGCTATAGATAACGGATCGTATGGTGTGTGCTGGATGGGAGCTGGAAGCATGTAGGTAACTGTATGAGTCAGTGGGTTTTCGGTAGAGAGTGGTATCTGATTTCCCATTGTTGATTTGTACTGTGGTGTCCAGGAAATGGATCTCTCATGTAGAATGGTCCAGGTTGATGTTGATGGTGGGGTGTAGGTTGTTGAACTCTCTGTGGAATGTCTCCAGTGTTTCTTGGCCATGCGTCCAGATCATAAAGATGTCATCGATGTAGCATAAGTAGAGAAGGGGTAAATGGGGATGGGAGTTAAGGAAACGTTGTTCTAGGTCAGCCATAAAGATATTAGCATACTGTGGAATACATGCACCTAAATAAAAAGGGGAGTAGGAAGACCAGTATGGGCTAAATGACAAATTGAAAGAGGTTATTTGAGCCAAATAGTGAAGCCAAATGAAAAAGTCTAAACTATGCCAGGTGAAAACATGAGGTGGGAAATTGGAAGGGTGAGTAGCAAATAGTCAAACACGTGCACTAAATTTCTTATTTCTCTATATCAGGGGAAAAAAAGGTGTATCAGATGGACTACAAAGAAGTAAAGGGAGTAATTAAGGAAGACTGCAGAACTAAACAATATTCTTGTATCAACTCTATCACAGAAGCTACGTCTACACTACAGAGTTTTTGCACAAAAACAGCCATTTTTGCATAAAAACTCGTGGAGCGTCCACACATAAAGCACGTTTTTGTGCAAGAAAATTTACTAAATTGACAGAACAGAGGGGTTTTTGAGGTATAGGTATGCCTCTTTCTATGAGGAATAAGCCTTATTGCATAAAAGCTCTTGCGCAAAAAGGTGTGTGTGGACAGAAAATGGCGAGTTTTGTGCAAAAACAGCTTATCGAAAGGAGCATTCACCAGGTGCACTGGTGGCCATTCTGTTAATGGCAATCAGAGCTTTCTTGTGAGAGAGCATCCATGCAGTGTGGACGCACTCTTGTGCAAGAAGTTTTTGCAGAAGATCTCTTGTGCAAAGCTTCTTATGCAAGAACCCTGCAGTTTAGACGTTATCCAGAAAGTGCTGGTGAAGCACTCTGGTTACTGTCAGGGACAGAGATGTTGAGTGTGGACATGTTGGAACAAATAAATACATTAAAAAAAAAGCAAGACAGAAGAAGTAGATGGTATATTTTCAAGCATTTTGAGAGAGTATAGTATAAAGTGACTGAATGGCTAACAATGTCTTTTCTTATAATCATTGGCTATAATATTTAAACAGTGAATACATATGTTTATTTGGGAAAGTACCAAATGTTGTATCTACTGGTCTCTTTTTATAAAAGATAGAGGTGACTTTTGCAAATTACTTCAATTAGTGGAAAATTGACCAAAGCAATAATTAAATAGATTTACAAAATGCCTAAATAAACATATGACAGAAATGAACCAGCATAGTTTTTGTGAAGGAAAAGTGCACCTCTTCATTATAATTTTTTCATTATGTGAATAATGTTGTAGATAAAGGAAAATCCGTTTATGCTTTATTTGGATTTTCAGAAATCCCTTAACAGCTTACATTAGGCTATTAACAAACCTAAGCAACCACTGGATGAGAAGTAGAGTAATTCCATTTTCAAACAGGATAATAGACAAACCAGAAAGTAGCAATAAAGAGTAACATTTCAACATGCCAAAACGCAGATGATAGGGAGACCCATAGTTTCCTACTAGGACTGTTGTTTAAAATGCTTCTTAGTGTTCTGGCAAAGGAAGTATGCGAGGAGACAGAAGAGGTGGCTTAAAAAAAAGCTGTAAGGAAATTCAGAGGGACCTAAGAAAACTAGGTGAATGGGTAGCACAATAGCAGCTACATTCATTGTTAAGAATTACAAGGCAATGCATATTGAAAGAAAATAATTTTGAATTGGGTTTCAAATTAATTAGTTGTAACCACTACAGAAAAAGACTTGTGTTGTTGGGGGCAATTCAGGGAAAACCTCTATTCAATGTTCAGCAGTGGCCAAAAACGCAAGCAAAGCAAGAATGTGTGTAAGGCATGGCATAAAAAGTAATACTTAGAAACATAATGCCACTTATAAAACAATGGTTCCCTTTACCTGGAATACCATTTTCATTTATGGGAACACTACCCAAATATAGATAACTGAAATAAAAGGGGTTTGGAGGAGGGTGACAAAATTATAGTGGCATGGAGAGATTTCAATATGAAGACAGATTGAATCTAGAACTGGTTAGCCACCACTTGGAATATACTGAAATGCACAATATTCCATTGGTTGCCGGTCTAAGAAAGTTAGCACAATAATGCCGGACAATACAGTGGGAAGTCATTCTGACACTGAAGATCTAGTTAACAAAAACTAGTATGGCAGAATTCCCAATAGCTGATTGATAATGCCAACATGGTTTTCATTTATTATCAAACTGAGGGAGCAAGGAGATCCCGGTGTGTGTTTGTTGTTGTTGTTGTTTTGGTAAACAATAACAAATCAAATGTATTTCCCTTATGAAAAAATCTGGAAAGTTTAACAGGGATGAAATCAATAAGGTTCTACAAAAAGATTCCAAAGTCCTATAGAATGTAACAGAATGAGATATTTGACTAAATTCTGTATTATTTACTGACCTTTTTGTGACACTCAGGCAGTGCAAAGGGGCTAGATTTTGGCTGCAGTTCACCAGCAGAGGATTTGTCTGGCAGAGGAAAACTCATTGCTGGCCTAAAGCCACTATATGTGGCTCCTGCTCCAGCTGGCCATGACCATGATGGCATAGATAGCATCCTGGGGAAAAAAGAGAGCATGCTGGAAGTGCAGCGAAAATCGGTAAGGGATTATACTGAGATGATGTAAGTTACACTGGGACCAGACAGGATGAGAACGATGAAATGAATAGGAACCAGTTCCTTTTCACTGAGGGCAGGGCTGGATTAAGACATGCTAAAGCCCTAAACTATGTCAAGTTTAAGAGGCCCCATAGCATTACCAAAAAAATGTGTCTTATTCTAACAGAAATGACAATGACAATAGAAATAATAAAGTATTTTATATATATATATATATATATATATATATATATATATATATATATATATATATATATATATATATAAAATACACACACACAGAGGAAGTTCATACACAAGGATGCAACTAACAACTAGTCATTTTTTAATTTAGAAGCCCCTCATAATCTGAGGCCTTAAACTGTATTTTACTTAGCTTGTGAATAAATCCAGCATTGGCTGAGGGGAGCAAAGATAGGGGTGACTCAACCCTCCCTTCTACAGAATGTTTAACCCAGCCTACGGAATGTAGTTGAGCGCATTATATCCCTGCTACAGAATTAAATAGACTGCTTTACAAAGAAATCTATAGCAAGGCCCTCATTGTTGATTGGTTCTGTAGCACTAGTTGATGAAGGCTGGCATGCTTGCAAGTGATATTGGAATGTTAGTGGGTGTGTCTAGACTACAGAGTTTTGTCAACAAAAGTGGACTTTTGTCGTCAAAACTATACCTGTGTTTACACTACTGCCGAGTTCTGTCGACAGAACTCGGCAGTTTTGTTGACAGTGGTAAACCTCATTCTACGAGGAATAACGCCTTTTGTCAACAGAGTTCTGTTGATAGAAGGTGTTATTGCATCTACACTGTCCTTTGCATCTACACTCTCATGTCAACAAAGCAGCTTGCATTGTCGACAGAACTGGCTGTAGTCTAGACGCTCTTTGTCGACAGAAGCTTTGTCGACAGTATCTGTCGACAAAGCCTCTGTCAACAAAAGCCTGTAGTCTAGACATACCCTAAATATGATATATATTACTGCTGTGTTTGTGGGTTAAATGAATGATCATGCAGACTTACTGACTTTTGGTTAATGGGGAGGTTTACACACAGTTTTTTGTGATATTTTAGGAAAATTTTACAGTGCTGGATTTTTTATTAAATTTATGAATGAATTTCTTGTTGTGTTAGATACGTGGAAACGGATCAGACACAGAAAGCTAGAGTTTTATGCAAATGCTTGACTTCCCTAAGCAGGAATTTATAGAACAGAAATACAACTTCTGAGATTTTATTTCCCACATTCAGTAGTCTTATTGGAAGTTCATTCTATCAAATGATATTTAAAATTACTGTGAACTTCACTTCAACCAGTTTTAACTAAACAGTGCATGGTGGTCTCCCATTTTCAGCATGGCCCCACTGGTGTTCTTGAGCAGCAATTACACAGTGACTAATTACAAATTCGGCTATCTGCGTTATAGATTGCAACCCAAGTGTTGCAACCAGCATGCTAGTTCCTGAGAAGTGAACTCACAAGAAGGAGTTGTGGATTAAAACAATGAGAGTCTCACCCATACTTAACTCCCCTGATTCAAAGCACTTTGCAATCCTTCTAGCTTTCAAATTCCCCCTCAAGTCTTATTTTGGTTGGTTAGCTGACCTTCCATGGCTTACTTTCTACGTACCAGTCCTGCTCTACTCTCTGAAATTGTAATAAAGATAGAGATATTTTAGGTGGAGCTAATAGCAACACCGATAGCCTGTCACTTCCAATTATAAATCCATTTTCAGTTGCTTACAGCTTTGCCAAAATGTAATCACTCAGGTTGAAATTTTCCATGCCGGGTGTCTGCCTTAGGCTCAAATTATTTGGAATGTTTCAAGAAATACAGTTCAGCTAGTTCCTGGAATGAAGGCAGGAAAAATACACTGTTTCACACATTAAAAATTCATACAACTGTTTAATTGAGAAGCTCTAGTACCTCCCTGCTTTAGAGCAGAGATTTGAAATTTGGCAGCAGAGTGACATTGGTGAGAGGGATCTACCTTTGGCTGTCCCCATAAAAATCTGTTCAAATTTATCCAATTGATGAGTGTCAAAAAAAATCTGTTTGCACATGTTCAAGAGAGACATGCTAGAGTTTTGCAGCTAAATTCTCTGGAGATTTTTGTCATCCTTGATCGTGCTCAAAGTCCAGGGAAGCATGGACAGAACAGGACTGACCTTGCATTTGCTTTTCCCAGCAGAGGGGGAACACAATGGCTCTGGCACAGGAACAGAACAGGTGCTTTCAGTGCTCCTGCTACTCTGAGGGTATGTCTACCCTGTGGCGCTATTTCAGGATACTTCCAGTATCCTGAAATAGCTTTTCCATGTCTTTGAAACAAGCCAGTTATTTCTTGCAACCCTGTAAATATAAGAAACCTTTGTAGGCTTATTTGGTGTTTTTTCCTGAAAAATGGAAGTGGTGCTTTAGAGATTGGCATTCAGTTGGGCTTTTCGTTACCAATCATTTTGATTATGCTGATGATGAAAGTGTATGTGGGGGGGGGCGGGGGATCACTTATCTTCAGCCGTCTCCGTTGGCAAGAAACAGGTTTGTTTTTGTTCCTTAGCTCCTTACTGACAACCCTTCAAAAGGAAACATTGTCCGTTAGACATGAAATAAATGTTCTGTAATGGGTAGATCAGCTGGCTTAAATAAACAAATAAATAAATAAATAACCACACAGTACCTAGAAGTGTGAGAATTCCAGTGCCCCATATTATTGCTCTTAAGCTATTCCTGATAGGAGGCTACATCCTGGCTTTCTCATTAATTGAACCCAACTACTAAAACATCCTTTACAATAAGCACTTCTTCATACAAGACATATTTCCTGGATCTATAAAACAGCTTTTAGAAAGGGTGAACTGTATTTAAGGAAGACATTAATATAGTTCCTCAAAATGATGCTTGCTGACATATGGAGCACTTTTTGAATAATTCACTTTGAAATTAACACTATCATACCATTTGCCTTTTAAGTCCAATTTACTGGAGCTGCAAAGAACGGTTCTCTAGAGATGAGAATGATGGCAAATATCAGTCTTCCAGGCTTGCATCATTTTATTTAAAATGATCAGATAATTGCATATAATGAAAAATAAAGCAAACATGTAAACACCGAAAACCTCAGTAAAACTTAGTGCAGTAGAAACTGGTGTATCAGGTGATAGTTCCTGAGAATAGTATGCCAAACAGAGGGGTGCTGATCCTAAATCCTGAGCTGATATGTATGACTATCATGTCTGAGGGAGACTGAGTGCAATCACAAATTTTTAGAGGCTGAACTTTTTTTGGTGGGGTTGTGCTCTGTAGGGTCTGATTTATAAGAAGTTGTATGCAGGATTAGAAGGATGGAACCTCTTAGTCCCTTAAAGTAAACTCATGATTTTTCTTTTCTTAGATAAGGCACACTAAGCCAGATAGAGACAGCATATTATATTAATACAGGTACTTCCATCATATAATAGTTGCAGGTTTGCCATGATGCAGTTAATTGTGCTTTCTGGGGCAAATGATGTGGCTTAAAATTACCTAAAAAGAAAAAATTGGAATCCCATCATTGAACTGTTTTTGTTTATTCATAGATTCCAAGGTAAGAAAGGATCAGTGGGAGCGTCCTGTAAAACACTGGCCATAAAACTTCCCCAAAATAATTCCTAGTGCAGATCTGTTAGCAAAACACCCACGCTATGTCTAGACTGCAGGCTTCTTTCGAAAGAGGCTCTTTCAAAAGATCGCGTCTAGACTGCAGGCGGATCTTTCGAAAGAGAAATCCGCTTTTTCGAAAGAGAGCACCCAGCGAGTCTGGATGCTCTCTTTCGAAGACGGCCTCTTTACATTGAAGAACGCCTTCTTTCAAAAGAGGAACTTTCGAAAGAAGGCGTTCTTCCTCGTAAATTGAGGTTTACCGCCATCGAAAGAAAAGCCGCGTTCTTTCGAAATAATTTCAAAAGAACGCGGCTTGAATCTGGACGCAGGGGAAGTTTTTTCGGGAAAAGGCTACTTTTCCTGAAAAAACCCCTGAGTCTGGACACGGCCCCAGCCTTGACTTAAAAATAGTCTGTGATGGAGTGCTCACCACAAAGATGGAGCAAGTTAAAATGTTATGCCTTATTTCTGGTCAGTTTGTCTACCTTCAGCTCTAGCCATTAGAATGTGGTCGCAGGGCCCAACGACCACTGGTTGCTCTGGGATTAACTCTTCACAGATCTGATGGCCACTTCTATCATTTCCTCTTCCCATGCCCTTTCTTTTTCTTGGGGCCTCGGGCAGTGTTCCCTGTAAGCTGGGCACTTGGATGGCCACCCAAGAGAGATTCAGGTGCGACTCAGATGATTAGCAGAGCTCTCATGGTCGGCAGCATGTGTTTCTGCTGGTGGTACACATCTGCACTTGCCTTGGTGCACAGAACAAATTTGTTTTCCACCCATGGATGTAAAAAATTAGAAGGAACCTGGGCTTTGGGGTGCTACTTTGCCATTCTGCCCTCTGACCAGGTCACTGTAGTCCTCCCATTCCAGTATATCAAAATCCCTCTATACAAAATGGCATTCTTCCCGTCACTGCCCTGACTGTACCACTCCTCCAGTGGCTGGTGGGGGAAATCATGCCTGCCTTCTACTCCAGGTTCCAGTCCAGGGACCTTATCTCCAGTAGCTGTGGCCTGCTCTCTTCCAGACCATGTGCTCTTCCCCTGGACTCCTACCTACTTCTCAGATCTACCTTCTGTCTCCCCTCTTCTCTGGACATACCAGTTCAAACTCCTCCTCCTGGGAAGTAACTACAGGCTATCTGGCATTATAGCCTCAAATATGCCTCCTATTTCCCATGGAGTGATGGCAGACTACTTTACCAGTCAGCAGCATGTTTGTCTTTATATTTATAAAAATGTTTAATAACATAGAGCCAAACCCTGAAAGGCCCCACTGGAAACACATCCATTCTATGATGATTTTCCATTAATAGTTACATTTTTAGACCTATTATATAGCCAGGTTTAATTAATTTCAGGTGAGTCAGGTTAATTTTCTAGTTTTTTTAATCAAAATATTGTGTTGTCAAATGCCTTACAGAAATTTATGTATATTACATCAACACTGCCATTTGTCAGTCAAATTTATAAGAAAGTCTGATGGCATCCATTTTCCATCAATCCATGTTAACTGTCATTAATTATATTACCTTTCTTTAATTCTTTATTAATCAAGTCCCATATCAGCTGGTCCATTATCTTACCCAGGATCAATGTCAGACTGACAGGCCTCTAACGACCTAGGGCATTCCATTTACCCTTTTAAAAATATCGGCACAACATGAGCTATCTTCCAATCTACTGGAACTTCCACAATGTTCCAAGACTTATTGGAAATCAATATTAATGGTCCAGCAAACTCCTCAGCCACCTTTTTTAAAACTCTTGAAAGAATGAAAATTATCCATACCTGCCGTTTCTGCACTATTGTTGATAATTCCTCCATTTCCATCGAAGAATGGTCCAATACCACTATTATGATTCTTTTTGTTCCCAATATACCTAATTGCCTTCTTATTGTCCACAATGCTGCTGGTCATAGATTGCTCTTTCTGCCTTTTGCTTCCCTTATTAATTTTCTAGCTTCTTATTTATAATTGCTGCTGTTATCTTCTCCTTTCTTTTATTTGTTATGTTTTCATTTTATTTTTATAGTTGCCTTGCTTTACGGCCACAACAGTTCAGTTTTTAAAATATGCCTTCCTTTCTTGATTGTGGAATTGTGGATTTGTTTAGCTAAACCCATCCCAATGATCTTTCAGATTTTTCTGACTAAATTCTTCCTTCCAGCTGATCTGGTTCAGAAATGGTTTCCGCTTTGTGAAGCGGATCCTTTTTAAAGCATCGGGTATATTTAACACAAGTCTGGACTCCAGTCCATTTCCATGTTACAAATGAGATTGAGACATGATCACTTGCACCTATGTTGCCATTCATTTTTAGTTCTGGTAACAGTTCCTCTTAATCGGTCAAGACAAGGTCTCATATAGAAATTCCTCCTATTGAATGCAACACTGAATTGTGTATCAGAGGGGTAGTTGTGTTAGTCTGATTCTGCAAAAGTGGTGAGGAGTCCTGTGTCACCTTATAGACTAACCGAAGTGTTGGAGATAGAACTAACTGTTCTATCTATTACCCAAGATCCACAAACCTGGAAATCCCGGATGCCCCATCATCTCAGGCATTGGCACTCTCACTGAAGGACTGTCTGGATATGTGGACTCTCTACTCAGACCCTACACCACCAGCACTTCCAGTTACCTCCGTGACACTACTGATTTTCTGAGAAAACTACAATGCATTGGTGATCTTCCAGAAAACACCATCCTAGCCACCATGGATGTAGAGGCTCTCTACAGAAACATCCCACATGTAGATGGAATACAAGCTGTCAGGAACAGTATCCCTGATGATGCCACAGCACAACTGGTGGCTGAGCTCTGCGACTTTATCCTCACACACAACTATTTCAGATTTGGTGACAATATATACCTCCTCCAGACCAGTGGTACTGCTATGGGCACCCACGTGGCCCCACAATACGCCAACATTTTTATGGCTGACCTGAAACAATGCTTCCTCTCGTCCACTTACGCCCCTTCTCTACCTACGCTACATCGATGACATCTTCATCATTGGGACCTATGGGAAGGAGACTCTGAAAGAATGTCACTATGATTTCAACAGTTTCCACCCCACCATCAACCTCAGCATGGACCAGTCTACACGGGAGGTCCATTTCCTGGAACCACCATGCGAATAAATGACGGTCACATAAACACCACCCTATATGGAAAGCCTACCAACCAGTACGCTTACCTGCATGCCTCCAGCTTCTATCCCGGACACACCACACGATCCATTGTTTACAGCCAAGCACTGAGGTACAACCGCATATGCTCCAACCCCTCAGACAGAGACCTATGCCTACAAGATCTTCAACAAGCATTCTGTAAACTACGATACCCACACGAGGAAGTGAGGAGACAGATTAACTGAGCCAGACGTGTACCCAGAAGCCTCCTGCTATGGGACAAGCCCAAGAAAGAAACCAACAGAACACCACTGGACATCACCTACAGTCCTCAGCTAAAACCTCTTCAACACATCATTAGTGATCTACAACCCATCCTGGACAATGATCCCTCGCTTTCACAGGCCTTGGGAGGCAGGCCAGTCCTCGCCCACAGACAACCTGCCAACCTGAAGCATATTCTCACCAGCAACAACACACTGCACCATAATAACTTTAACTCAGGAACCAATCCATACAACAAACCTTGGTGCCAACTCTGCCCACATATATACACCAGCAACACCACCACAGGACCTAACCAGATCAGCCATAGCGTCACTGGTTCATTCTCCTGCACATCTACTAATGTAATACATGCCATCATGTGCCAACAATGCCCCTCTGCTATATACATCGGCCAAACTGGACAGTCCCTATGTAAAAGAATAAATGGACACAAATCAGATATTAGGAATGGCAACATACAAAAACCTGCAGGGGAACACTTCAATCTCCCTGAACAAACAATTGCAGATCTAACGGTAGCCATCCTGCAGCAAAAAAACTTCAAGACTAGACTTCAAAGAGAAACCGATGAGCTACAGTTCATCTTCATGTTTGACACCATCAACTCAGAATTAAACAAAGACTGTGAATGGCTCCCTAACTACAAAAGCAGCTTCTCCTCTCTTGGTATTCACACCTCCAGATCAGCTACTAGAAGTGGGCCTCATCCTCCCTGATTAGATCCACCTCGTCATCTCTAACCTGATTCTGGCCTGCATATTTATACCTGCCTCTGGAAATTTCCACTACATGAATCTGACGTAGCGGGTCTTTGCCCATGAAAGCTTATGCTCCAATACTTCAGTTAGTCTATAAGGTGCCACAGGACTCCACACTGAATTGCAACATTGAATGTTTTGAGTTAGGAGGTTGTCATCTATGATATTTGGAAAATCCGAGGACATTTTAGTACCGGCAGCACGAGACCTTCAGCATATGTCTCTCAAACCAAAGTCTACTAGGATTAGGAGGGCCAACAGCATCTCTGGGCCCCTGGGCAAGGTGAGGGGTTCCAGCTCTATGCTCCCAGAAGAGGCAATGTCTCTTGTGGAAAGGGCAGCGCCAGAGGCAGTAACCCCTCCATGCCATCCAGGGTATATCCCCCTCCTCCCCAGATCTTTGAACTGTCCAGAGCATGCAGTCAGTGCTCCAGTGGCTATTGGGGCTGCGGCTCCAGCTGCCACTGTTTCCACAATAGCAGCAGTGGCAGTCATGAACCATGAGCCCCTTTGAATGGTCAAGCCCCGGTGTAACTGCCCACTTTGCCCCCCACATCCCTGTCAGTGGGCCTGACCAGAATTAAGCAGCTTTTATTCCTACACATTATAGATAAATGGGTAAGTAGCCAGTCATTCTAGTGTGATTTGGGGGTTTGAAGCAGATACCAACTTATACCTTGTCTTGTGCTTTGTATATCACTAATCCATAAGCATCCAAAATCATTTTCTTCTGAGTTATCAGTGGCTCGCAAACAAGTAATACTACTTTTGGCATTCAGGGTCTCCCATTTTGCCCACTCAATATTTCCTAAAATCAATGGTTATGACCTTTTTAACATTCTAGTCATGAGAGTTATCCTCACCAGGTTTCAAGAATACCAGCTCTATCAAATTTGTGCTCAGAACTGATTCCTCTTGTTGCTTGCTGTCATGGGACAAGAGGGAAAATCTTCTCATGCCCAGGTAACTGGTTAAAAGATAGGAAACAAAGGGAAAGAACAGATGGTCCATTTTCAGAAAGGAGAGCGGTAAACAGTGGTGTCCCCAATAGATCTGTAGTGGGATCAGTCTATTCAACATATTCATAAATGATCTGGAAAAAGGGGTAAACAAGTGGCAAAATGTGTAGGTGATACAAAACAACTCAAGATAGTTAAGTCTAAAGAAGTCTGCAAAGAGCTTCTAAAGGATCTCACAAAACCGGGTGCCAATGCAACAAAATGGCAGATGAAATTCAGTATTGATTAGTGCCAAGTAATGCACATTGGGAAACATAATCCCAACCATACATAAAAAATGATGGAGTCTAAATTAGCTGTTACCACTCAAGCCTATCCATGGATCATCACCGTGTAGTGGTGGAGAGGCTAGCGTGCAGTGCCTGGAATCACGTACTCCCTTAGGGACACCCATGGCAGAACGGTCAAGGGCAAGGTTCCAGACAAAAGTGTGATCCAAGAAGTCCTCAATAGCAGAGCAGATGGAGGATAACTGCACAATGGAGGTGGAACTGTTGTGTAATGTTACAACGGTTGTGAAGGTGGATGAAGGCTATGGCAGATAAGGAATCTCCAGTTGTTGTGGTGTCCATGCCATTGGCTTCAAGTCCTCCATCTGTCAAGGACAATGTGGTGACTGTTGTGTACCAGTTTTCCCACTTTAAAAGAAGTCCAGCACAGGCATCTTCTAATTGTTTTGTAATACAAGTTGTGATTCAAGGATCAGCTTTATCAGCCACCTGAGGGTCCACCGCTCCCTTGAAAGATGATCATACTTGGAAATGAGTGATTGTTCACCCTCATACCACTCAAGAAAGAGATCTTGGAGTCATTGCAGATAGTTCTCTGAATACATCCACTCAATGTACAGCTGTAGTCAAAAAAGTGAACAGAACATTGGGAATCATTAAGAAAGCGATTGATAATGAGATATAAAATATAATATTGACTCTATATAAATCTATGATACACCCACATTTTGAATAGTGTGTGTAGATCTGGCCACCCCATCTCAAAAAAAGTTATACTGAAATTAGAAAACATTCAGAAAAGGACTACAAAAATGATTAGGGGCAAGGAACGTCTTTTTGTTAAAACAAAGAAAAGAAAGTATTTTTTTTCACGCAATGTTCAGTCAACCTCTGAAACTTCTTGCCAGAGGATGTTGTGAAGGCCAGGACTATGACAGAGTTTAAAAAGAACTAGGTAAGTTATTTTTGGAGGATAGATCCTTCAATGACTATTAGCAAGAATGGTCTTCCTCACCTCTGTTTGCCAGAGGCTAGAAATGGGAGACTGGGAATGGATCACGTGAGGATTACCTGTTCTATTCATTCCCTCTTGGGCACCTGGCATTGGCCACTGTCAGAAGACAGGACACTGGACTAGATGTACCTTTGGTCTGACACAGTGTGGCCGTTCTTATGTTGTTCTGGTTCTTATCATGGTATAAACAGTTAAATAATTTCCTTCATGTCCTTTTGATTTCTTGATTGATTTTGTTTTCAACATCTCAGGATTTGAGTGAGGTAGGGTTTGGTGTGTGCTCTGAGTGTTCATATATTTCCCTTTTTTACGCTTCCCTTTTGTTATTAGCTTAATGTTCTCTTGGCTATGCTTGCCAGGCTGTCCCCAAGAATGTTGGTTCCATATTTACTGATGTGGAGGTTATCCAACCTATACAGCCCCTACTCCCCATAGAAGTTGGACCAGTTTTCCTCCAAGCTAAAACTCTACTCCATTTGCCCAGCTGGTGACTCAGGTCAGGAATCTTCAGTCTAGTGCCGTCTGTCATCTTTTTTCTCATGGGACAGGAACAATCTCAGAGATGTTCATGTGGACATTTTTCTTCAGAACTCTTCAAAGCTCTCTGAAGTCATCTATTATTGGTGAGATATCCCATGATGTAGAATTATTAGTGTCAATATGAATCATTACCAGTGATCCTTTCCCATCAACTTCTAAAGCCTATTCAGCCTTAGAGTGATATCTCACTTCTTGGTTCTGGGAGGGCAGCATGCCATCCTGTTATCTGCCAGTCCCTTGCAAAACATTCTTTTGATTCTCCAAAGTATTGAATCTGAAACAAGGATAGTCAGCCTTCATTGGACAGTTGGAGAATTCTTTGTCAGCATTTTTTTTTAGTTTACAGATTGTGTCAGGCTGCCATTCACAGGTGTGTCCTGTGGATCTCTCCATGCTCTCGGACAAGCTGGATCTTCCACTATATCTTCCAGTTTCCATGCTGGGGAACTGGTATCATTAGGGAACTTGTAGCTGTGTGATCTTCTTTCCAGCCCTCTTCTCTCTGGTGGTCACATCCTTCCCATCCTCCTCTATCTCCAGCTGTGTAGACTGCTTATCTCTTGTGATTGCAAACACAAGAGATAACTCTAACTTTCTAACTCTTTGGGGGCCAGCTCCTTTCTTCCTTGAACCTGGGCTATTGATATTTCCTGAAGTTGGCCGACTAGGAACTCTTCAGCTTCTCTGATTCTCTCTATTATCTCTATTTCCCCCTCCAATCCAAGAGTCTTCTCCTACAGTACAGCCATTAACTTATACTTCATTCCCAGGATGAAGGATTCAGGCAGGAAAGAAAAAATGGTGCATGTATTGCAAGTCTTCACCTCTGTTCCATTGCTGGCTATCTTGCAATTGCATATAGTGTTGCCTCTGGAAGGAAAGCTGTTCATTTTGCCTCCAAAACTCTCTTGGCAGCTGCCTCTCTTTGCCAAGGCACCAACAAACAACCCCTGTGTTGGCTATTTACCCAGGGGCCCATGGCCCAGCTATGCAGCCTGTATGAAAAGAACAAGCAAACAGTCAAACAAGCAACCTAACTAACCTCTGATATGAAATTCCTTCGTTGACATTTAATGGAACATATAATGTGGGGGTCACAGTGCTAGTCTTCTGTACATTCTACAACTTTGGTGCACTACCAGCACAAATGTTTAGGACTTGGTAATTATAAGCCCTTTTTTGACTGAGAAAGTTCTGTTTTATGAGGACAGTCCAAGTGTGCTCTTAAGTTTTTTTTTTAAATCAGAAAGCCACATGTTCTAGCTATGGTGGTCTCTTCCTCACTCACAATTTTATTTAGCACTTTAAAGCAGCGGTTCCCAACCACGAGTCCACGGACCAGCAGTGGGCCATGAACCACTGGCTGCCAGGCCGGCAGCTCTTGGGGCACCCAGTGCCTCCCTGCCTTCTGTGGTTGTTGGAAGAGGCTTGTCCTGCCCCACCTTTCAGCCAGTCTGTGCAGGGAACCATTCTTCTGCAGCTGGGAAGAGACCCTGCTTCTGCCTGGCACTGGTTGGCTGAGAGGCAGGACAAACCTCTCCCAACAGTTGCGATGGGAGAGGAGATGCTGGATGGTGATCTTCAGCCCTGACTCTTAGACCAGCCATGACCTGGGTAGCCTCACTCAGCTGGGGGCTGGGAGGCAGCACAAGGCTAGGTGAAGGGGACTGGCACTGGGGGCTCCAAGTGAGGCTAGTGCTGGGGGCCTCTGGAGGTGGGGAGCTCTGGGGGTAGGGGACTCTAAGGGGCAGGGCTCTGGGCACAGGGCCGCCGGGAATGGGGCTAATATTGGGGGCTGGCACTAGGGGGTTTGGGTGCAGTGGGGCTCTGGAAACAGGAGTCTGGAACTGGGAGGTCTGGTGGTAAGGGGCTCTAAGGGGCGACAGGCTGACACTGAGGTTTTTGGGCTGGGGCTGGCCCTAGGGGGTTCTGGGAGTGGGAGGCTGGCATTGGGGGGGTTGGGAGCAGGGGACTCTGGGGTCAGTGTCTGGCACTGGGTGGTAGTGGAGGTGTGAAGGGCTCTAGAGGTTAGGGCTGACACTGGCGGGATCTGGGAGCCAGGGCTTTTGGCGGACCGGAAACATTTTTTGCATATTTGTTGTTTGCATAATTATATAATTATATATATATATTTGTGTAATCACATGATGAATAAGGAAATATGCAAATAAAATGTTGCTGGTGTGCCAAAAGTTTGTGAATGGGTTTGCTGGTCCCAGGTATCAGAAAGGTTGAGAACCACTGCAAAAGGATCTGTCTTTATCATGTAACTGCAGTACTAAGTAGTTTTCCGAAGTACATCTAGTTCTCGTGACATTTTTCAAGGTGTTTCCTATGTTGATTAGCAGCAATATTGCCAACCTCACACATTTAAAAATCATAAGTGAGTCTCCCCAGAATCATGAGATTTTAAAAATAAGAAGTTTTGAGTTCATTTTATTTGTCTTCTGTTTTTGAGCCTTTAGGATTCATGTTTTTAAGTTATACTTCCAATCACAAAGGCTAGGTGCTTACATTTAAAAAAATGTAAGATGCAATTTTCTCCTAATCATATGACTCCAAGAGCTGTGGCTTTATGCAAAACATCAAATAGCATGAGATTGGTGATAAATTACAACACTGTCATAGTCACTGAGAGAAAATGTAAACCGTAATTCATGTTTAATTCAGCGGAAATTTTAAAAAATTATGTTTCCTTTAAGATTTAAGGAAAGTAAACTTTGGCTGGGGTAATAAATTATATGATTCACATCACTCAAAGACTTTCCTTTGAAAAGTCTACTTTAAGAAGGGTTTATATAATCTAAAACTGGATGGGACGACAAATGGGTAATATCTTCTAGATCCATTTAAATCCATATATACTAACTAAAGTGATCTACTTTGATTCCCTTCCTTATTTACACTGATACAAGGAAAGCTTTTCAATTCTCCAAATGCTCCCTCATGTGTCTTTTTAGTACTAATACTGAAACATTTATGTGTTCTCAGAGATTATAGCTCTATACCGGTAAATAGGCTGAGACAGCATAAAGAGGTCTTTCATGTGACTTTTGATTGAAAATTATGGTGCCGGATCCTACATGGGTTTAAACTTTACCTTGATAAATTATCTGGAATGCAAATTTGTAGTGGGAGAAGATATAGCGGATAATGGGTTATATATGCTTGTGATCACATGTTGAAAAATAAAATTGGTGCTTTCCTCAGATACCCATAGGGTTCTCTTAGCAGAAGCCATGGTAATGGGAGAAGTGTAAAAATCTGAATAGAAAAGACTTACATAATCACATCTTCCTAAAGTTCCAGAGAGAGTGGGCTTAGTGCACACAGTAGTACCCAAGAAATCAGTATTTGTTTAACATTAGCATCACTTCCATAGAACGCAGGAGAAAATGAATGCAGAGAAAGGAGAGGAGGAGATAGAACATCAGTTGCAAGGAAAACGTGGCTTTTTAAATTGAGCTGAAGGAAAAGGGTGGCATTTTCTGCACTCTAGTTTGTACGAATAACCTTGGAACTTTAACATACCTCATTCTGGTTACAGCGTGGGAAGCCACTGCTGAGCAAATTTAAACAATTGGTAACGTAGGGTGTGTGGGAGAAAGAGAGAGAGAAAGCCTTCTCTTCTATTTTCATTGTACCTCAAGTACCTCATCTCAATGAACATCAATCTGACCTACCAGATCCCCCCTATCAACACCAAAGGAAAAATAATTCTATATGGACTCCCCCTGACGGTCGGAATTACAATCTGGATTTCTATATACAGAGCTTCCGCAACAACGCACAGACTGACATTATTCGCAAACGACAACAAGCAACACACAATCTTAGCCGCGCTGAACGCCATGCCATCCAGAGTCTCAAAAACAACCTGGACATTATAATCAAACCAGCTGACAAAGGGGGTGCTGTGGTCATTATGAATAAGGCTGACTATAACCAGGAGGCAACCAGACAACTCTCGAATACCACATTTTACAAACCTCTCCCCTCTGATCCAACCTTGGAATACCAAAAGAAACTACACTGTCTCCTTAAAAGCCTCCCCACAGCTACTCGGGAACAAATCCACACAGAAACACCTTCTGACCCCCGACCAGGATTGTTCTATCTGCTTCCCAAGATCCATAAACCTGGGCACCCCGGATGTCCCATCATCTCTGGTATTGGCACGCTCACTACTGGTCTATCCAGCTATGTAGACTCTCTTCTCAAACCCTTCACAACCAACACCCCCAGCTATCTCCGAGACACTACTGACTTCCTAAGAAAACTACAAAACATCGATAATCTCCCCAATAACACCATCCTTGCCACCATGGATGTAGAAGCTCTATATACCAACATCCCACATGAAGACGGATTACAAGCAATTAGAAACACTATCCCAGAGGACACTACTGCCAACCTGATAGCAGACCTATGTAACTTTGTTCTCACCCACAATTATTTCCAGTTTGAGAACAACTTATACCTCCAGATCAGCGGCACAGCCATGGGTACACGCATGTTAGCCCCACAGTATGCTAACATCTTTATGGCTGACCTAGAACAACGTTTCCTCAACTCCCGTCCCCTTTCATCCCTTCTTTACCTACGGTACATCGATGACATCTTTAAAATCTGGACGCATGGCCAAGAAACACTGGAGACATTCCACAGAGATTTCAACAACCTACACCCCACCATCAACCTCAGCCTGGACCATTCTATACGAAAGATCCACTTCCTGGACACCACAATACAAATCAACAATGGAAAATTAGACACCACTCTCTACAGAAAACCCACCGACTCATACAGTTACCTACATGCTTCCAGCTCCCATCCAGAACACACCACACGATCCATCGTCTATAGCCAAGCCCTTCGATACAACCACATCTGCTCTAATCCCACTGACAGAGACCAGAAGCTTCAGGATCTCTACCAAGCATTTATAAACCTCAACTACCCACCCGGAGAAATAAAAAAACAAATTGAAAGAGCCAGACGAATACCTAGAAACCAACTACTTCAAGACAGACCCAAGAAAACCAACAATAGAACACCACTTGTCATCACCTACAACCCCCAACTTAAACCTGTCCAACACATTATCAATAAACTACAGCCTATACTGGAACCGGATACCATATTCCAAGAGGCTCTGGGAGACATACCCATAGTCTCCCATAGACAACCACCTAACCTCAAGATGATTCTTACCAACAACCACAGGACATACCACACTAATACCAACCCTGGTACCTGCCCTTGCAACAAACCCCGTTGCCAGCTTTGTCCACATATTCATTCTGCTGATACCATTATTGGACCTAACCAAGTGAGTTATAAGATCAAGAACACATATTCCTGCGCATCTAGAAATATAATTTATGCTATCATGTGCCGAAAGTGTCCGTCTGCTATGTACGTTGGACAAACATCTCAGACATTTCGCCAAAGGATTAATGCCCACAAAACAGATATCAGACAAGATCACAAAGAAAAAACAGTTTCTTGCCATTTTAACCAGAAAGGACACTCTCTCAATGACTTAACCACCTGCATTCTGCTACAAAGTCCTTTTAAATCTGCACTTGAAAGGGAATCCTCTGAACTGTCATTCATGTTAAAATTCGACTCTCTCCGAGAAGGAATGAACAAACACTCAAACTATCTTACCCATTACCAAGATAGCTTCCCCAATTATCACCTCTAATACCATTAGCTCACAAACATCCCACTCTCCCCACCTCTAATATCATCAATTCACAGACACTTACCTTCCTTCCTCCCCCCCCCCCCCCCCGCATCCCCCTCCTGTTCTGAAATGTGATTTGTCCTTTTCATATGTGTTCATTTTTTTAAATTGTATCCTTTGGTATATATGGTTGTGACTATTTTCTTCCACTATTTGATCTAAGGAAGTGGGTCTGGCCCACGAAAGCTCATCATCTAATAAACCATCTTGTTAGTCTTTAAAGTGCTACATTGTGCTGTATTTTGCTTCAGCTACCCCAGACTAACACGGCTACATTTCTATCACTATAAGGGTGTGTCTAGACTACATGCCTCCTTCGACGGAGGCATGTAGATTAGCCAGATCGGAAGAGGGAAATGAAGCCGCGATTAAAATAATCGCGGCTTCATTTAAATTTAAATGGCTGCCCCGATCTGCCGATCAGCTGTTTGTCGGCAGATCGGGGGAGTCTGGACGCGATGCCCCGACAAAGAAGCCTTTCTTCATCGACACAGGTAAGCCTCGTGAAACCAGGTTTACCTGTGTCGATGAAGAAAGGCTTCTTTGTCGGGGCATCGCGTCCAGACTCCCCCGATCTGCCGACAAACAGCTGATCGGCAGATCGGGGCAGCCATTTAAATTTAAATGAAGCCGCGATTATTTTAATCGCGGCTTCATTTCCCTCTTCCGATCTGGCTAATCTACATGCCTCCGTCGAAGGAGGCATGTAGTCTAGACACACCCTAAGACACCATGGTCATTCTTCTTTTTTTAGTGCTTGTTCTGCACGAGCACCCTGTCTGCTCATCCTGTGATTGACATCCACTGAAATAAAAGATCTAACACATGACAATCTATCAGATAGATAACAAACACTGTCCAGACAGACTTCTGGCACAGGAGTGGGCAATCATTTTTGAAGGAGGGAAGCTTCACAAATTTCAGAAGTGGTCGCAGGCTCCCCAGAAGGGGTGAGGTCTCAGGCAGAAGGGGAAGAGCCATGTATTGTAAAAAGACACCACTTTGTTTTTACGCAAAGTAATTACATTTTAATAATAATGAACAGTATCCAAAGATTATCATGAATTGTTCTTATGTTGTAAATGTGATATGACAGTTTCCTTATGCATGTATGACTTTTTTTGCTTTACTCTGTCAATTGTGTCTGATGAAGTTGTACTTGTGCAGTAAATCCTTGTGGCTTCTTGCATTCTTATTTTTGCTAGAGCTCCTATAGCTAGGGATCTGGATCTAACTGAAGGTGTGCTGATAAATTGGTATCTCTTATGCCAACAACTTTCTTGCTTATAAGTTATTTTAATGTTTCACATTGGCAATCATCAGCAAGACAATGATCTGTTATAACAAAAGTCTCAGCCTCTTCCTTTTGTTCCTGGCACCTTCTATAAAAATGTCTCCATTTCAAACATAGTATTCTGTCCGCCTGTGAAATGAGCATCAAAAACTTCTTTCACTCTGGTGTATTCTTTCTTTTCCTCATCAGTGAGAGATAGGGCTCAACTGAATGTCACCAGCAGTCCCAGCCATGGGAAACTAACAGGACATTTATTTCATTTTCTTCTGCTTTCTTTGTGCAACAAGAAGCAATTTGGAACTGCCTCAGCTACCTTTTCTTGCAGAACCACTGGCACTATGGCAGTGGACTAGCAGGCCTAAGCCCTTTAAATAGAAGCAGTTGAAAGGGCTCGCTGCTCCCGGCCCACCACTAACATGTTGCTCACACCTTCTCCACAGCTGTAATTCATTGCCTGGCAGCTGCGGGAAAGGAGCCCTTTAAATAGAGGCAGTTGAGAGGGCACGTAGACAATGCATTAAGGCATGGGGCTGGGAGCTGCCGCATGGGCTGGATAAAAGAATTAGATGGGCCCAATGACAGGCTCTTGCCCAGCCATGCCCTAGCAAGCAGTAATCAGATTTTACAGCCATCTTGCCTTCCAACAGTTGTCAGAAAGAGGGAGCAAGAGAGAGATTGAATTATTCACATCTACTGGAATTACTATTATAATAATAGAACAAATCCTGTGAGGAGCTGAGCCATTGACATCAAGTTTAGTTTCTTAGCACCATTCAGGATTTGGGCCAGTAATAATTAATAGACCTGCTTAAATTAAATCAACTTCTCCCTGACTTCCCAATAATAATTTGCTGCTCAATCTGTAATTTTTTGTAATGTTGAAATATTTACACCTTGGACTTTTAAATAACTGTTTGCTTGCTGCAGAAAAGAAACACCATCAAATTCTGCTGATGTAAGTGAATGAAACTCATTTTGAGACAATGAAGCTACACCTACTTGCACCAGCAGAAAATTTGGCAATATCACTTTTTGCTTTTAGATTGGCCAGGTTTTCCAACTTCAAGTTGAGCAGAACTGATAGAAATATTTTTGATTAAAGGACTTTTAGTTGAAAAATAGATCATCATAAACTAAACGTCTAATGATCATTTTCAACATAAACAGAGATTTGTGATTAATACAAACAAAAATATTTAAAAAAAATTCAACAATGTAACTTTTGTTTTTATCTAAACTTTTTATAAGTAAAAATATATTTCCTGACTAGCTCTTATTGCTTATCATTGTCTTCTCATATTTGGAATCTCAGACAAGAACAATATCTTGAGGGTCGAAGAACCAAGGTAAGAGGACAATAGATTTTTGCTAATACATACATCTATCCCAGTCAAATGGGAACCATTGACTTATGATGCTTTAGGGTAAAGTTAGTGACAAGTTTTCAAGAAAGCCTTGGCTCATGGTAAAACAAAGACAGCAGATCTAGTCTGAAGTCTATCTGTTCAAAGGTGGAAAAGGTTCCATGCCATCGCTACTTCTTTCATATGTGACACTTTCAAAAATTTGAGTTATTAAAATTAGAGCCGCTTATTGATAAGTAACCCAGGCAAATTCCCATCTCTAGCTCTGTTCAGGCAGTTAATGGCATTTCTTAATGCAGAATAAGGAGTCCGGGAAGAGTTTGGGAAGATAGTGAAGGTGGGGCAGTGATTTTGGAGAGCTACTAAATAAAATTGTGAGTGGGAAGAGAAGGAGATAAAAGCACTCTAAAATTAGTGGAATTCTTCTAATATTCATTTAAGCAGCCTCTAATTTGGGCTGTGGGAAAGGAATCCCAGCATCTGCTGAACTGTCATTAATTGGCCTTCCTCAAGTGCCCCCTCCCCCCCAGAAAAGAAAGGGAAAATCACTCAACAATCACTCCAGAGACATGCAGAAGGGCACTATTACTACTATTGTCTGCACTGTCGGTTGGAGAACATAAATTGCCTTCCTATCTCTCCCCCTCCCCACTTCCACCCCACTTACTACAGAAATTATTCAGCTCCCAGGGCTCTTATTGGCATAACAAGCAATGCAAGTATTGCCAAAGTGCAAATGACAAAAGTTGTAGGCCTCGGTCAGATGTTGAAGCACATTATCAAACAGATATCCAGGATAGTTTATGAACTCAGAAGCTGTGACCTTCTCCAGCATTCAGGAGTTGCATTGCCTACCTGTCTACAGTTAAGCCTCCTTAGTAAAACAGATGACAAAGCCAGCTTACCAAGTCTTCCCCTCTCCCTTTCATTAGGCACTTGAGCATTTCAAAATAAACACCACCTTCTTTTTTTTCATAGCTCTAGTCACATGACAGTGGTAAATGCAAATTGAATGGACTAGTTCATGAGAACATGTATCTGATTCAAAGCAGCCTACAAGTCCTGGTAAACAGAATGCAAATGAAATATTCAAATTCAAAGTGCTCTCGTAAAATATCTAAGAAAACCATTTTGGTTTTGTGTAATTAGGTTCAGAAGGCAGCACAGCATCCCCACAACCAGACTGGGCACAAGAACTGTATTTGGTACAATTTATGTATCAGTTACTCTGAAATTATACAGTTTGATATCTTGCATTTAGAGTATAAAGCACCATTCACCCAAAGCCCTTCTTGTGATTTATAAATGTGTTAACATTTTCCAAAAATTAGAAGTAGGCAGTAGAGATGCTAACAATAGGGGTAAAAGGTACTCTCATGACTACTGGTAAGAATTCAGAAACAAAGACATCAAGTACAATGAAGACATTAATAATAACAGTTTCTACATTTCTCCAGTCCCATAGTAGTATTTAGTCCTGTGGTAGCTGTATATAGTTTGGATAATAGGCACCCACCCTAAGAGTCAAATGCTGCCAAATTTAACATTATTCATTGACCTATAGTGTTTTGCTACCTGTGTTACTTACATTCCCATAACCAGTGCTTTTTTTATGATGGCACTGCCCGGTATGCAGTACTGGCACCTCCAGCTCAACAACTTTTCCCCTGAAGTACCGGCACCTTTTTTTTTAACGAAAAAAGCACTGCTCATAACAGCAGTATGATTTTTTAAAATTCATGCTTGTGAGTGCTGTGCTAGCATTGATGACTAGCTATAGAAGTGAATCTAAAGGTTGTGATTTTTTTGGAAAGGCTTAGGCTTGAATGCTTATTTACACTAAGGTCTATTTACATTTCTCTATGGGCATGTCTACACTAGGAAATTATTTTGAAATAACTTATTTTGAAATAATAACTCCCGAAATAACTATTTGAAAATAGCCTGACCACACTATAAGGAAGCCTTGAATTAGTCCGGGGCAGGCTCTCTTAGGGTATGTCTACACTACAACGTTATTTCGAAATATCTAATTTCAAAATAGTAATTTCGAAATATCTTATTTCAAAATAATGCATCTACACACAAAATGCATTTTGAAATAGCTTTTTGCTATTTTGAAATAGCACGTCCACACTGATTGGATGCTGAATTGCATTTAAGGCCAGCCGGAACTGGTTGTGTAATTAGGTTCAATTACTGGTTCCGGCAGGGCATCAGGTCAGAAGTTACCGTGTGGCCAGGGTGGCCAGCAGGGCACCATGGGGAAGGGCTAGAGGCTCCCTATTTTGAAATAAGCATCTATACAGTGCTTATTTTGAAATAGCAATTTCGAAATTGGCACTATTCCTCATGGAATGAGGTTTACCAATTTCGAAATAACCCCTCCGCTATTTTGAATTAATTTCGAAATAATGGAATAGCTGTGTGTATGCTAGGATAGTTATTTCGAAATAATGGCTGTTATTTCAAAATAGCATTGCTGTGTAGACATACCCTTAATGTGGACGCGCTACCTTGACTTAGAGCCCCAGGAAGCACAGGGGAGTGATTACTTCGAATGACTCTAGGAAGTAGTTATTTTGAAATAGTAGCAGTGGAGCAGCCACACTACCGCTATTTTGAAATAAGTGTTATTCCTCATGGAAAGCAAAAGTTGTTATTTTGAAATAGCTAGCCTGTTATTTTAAAATAACAGGCTTGATAGCATGGACGCTCTGCTTGTTATTTTGAAATAATTCTCCAGTGTAAATCAGGGCTAGCAGGCACAATTGTTAAATCAATGGATAGAGTATATGGGATCATAATTCTACTTGTGTAAAGAATGTAGGATGAAGCTACTAGTATTAAAACAATGTATCACACAATTTCAAAAGGTTACATTATTCCCAACTAGCACTGAGTGGTTGTCTGACAGGCCTGGTTCAAATGATCAAAAACATTTTCCCTCCCCCAGTTCCCTGTTTTAGGGAGCTGTATAGATCTAAAAGCTGAGAAGATACAATACAATCTCGAGGTGTTTAATGAGGAATGTGCATATGAGCAAGGAATACAGAATCAGCCCCCACTTTCAGAAAAGAATATTCTTCACTGCTCTACACAGAAATACTATCTTAATAGAACTTAACTTATATTTCATCACCTTTATAATATTTGCCTGTGTACGGTGTTCCTCACTTTAAAGCATTATGCAGACATATGCCATGGGTAATTGTAACAGCAAACAGTTTGGAGTGAACAGATCTATAATAATAGAGATGCAACCGTGTTAGTCTGGTCTAGCTGAAACAAAAGATAGGACTATGTAGCACTTTAAAGACTAACAAGATGGTTTATTAGGTGATGAGCTTGCATGGGCCAGACCCACTTCCTCAGATCAAATTGTGGAAGAAAATTGGCATGACTATATATACCAAAGGGGTACAATAAAAAAAAAAGTGAACACATATAAAAAGGACAAATCAAATTTCAGAACAGAGGGAGGATGGGGAGAGAGAGGTTAATGTCTGCGAGTTAATGATATTAGAGGTGATAATTGGGGAAGCTATCTTTGTAATGGGTAAGGTAATTAGCATCTTTGTTGAGACCAAGTCGTAAAGTGTAAAATTTAAGTATGACTGACAGTTCAGAGGTTTCTCTGTGAAGTCTTGTGTTAAAATGCCTTTGAAGCAGGATGCAGGTAGTCAAGTCATTGAGACAATGCCCTTTCTGGTTGAAATGGCAAGAAACTGTTTTTTCTTTGTCACACTGTCTGATATCTGTTTTGTGTACATTGATTCTTTGGCGAAGTGTCTGAGACATGTGTCCAGACGGACACTGTCGGCACATGATGGCATAAATTATATTTCTGGATGAGCAGGAATATGTGTTCTTGATCTTATACCTGAACTGGTTAGGTCCAATAATGGTATCAGTAGAGTAAATATGTGGACAAAGCTGGCAACGGGGTTTGTTGCAAGGGAAAGTTCCAGGGTTGGTATTAGTGTGGCATGCTCTGTGGTTGTTGGTAAGAATCATCCTGAGGTTAGGTGGTTGTCTATAGGAGACTACGGGTCTGTCTCCCAGAGCCTCTCGGACCGTAGTATCCAGTTGCAGTATAGTGATAGAGATTCAGCCGTGTTAGTCTGGTCTAGCTAAAAATTAATAACTAATAAGCCATCTTGTTAGTCTTTAAAGTGCTACATAGTTCTGTCTTTTGTTTTAGCTGTTCCAGTATAGGTTGTAGTTTATTGATAAAGTGTTGGACGGGTTTAAGTTGGGGGCTATAGGTGATGACAAGTGATGTTCTATTGTTGGTTTTCTTGGGTCTGTCTTAAAGTAGATGGTTTCTGGGTATTCATCTGGCTCTTTCAATTTGTTTTTTTATTTCTCTGGGGGGTAATTGAGGTTTATAAATGCTTAGTAGAGATCCTGAAGTTTCTGGTCTCTGTCAGTGGGATTAGAGCAGATGCGGTTGTATCGAAGGGCCTGGCTATAGACGATGGATCATATGGTGTGTTCTGGATGGGAGCTGGAGGCCTGTAGGTAACTGTATGAGTCAGTGGGTTTTCTGTAGAGAGTGGTATCTAATTTACCATTGGTGATTTGTACTGTGGTGTCCAGGAAATGGATCTCTCATGTAGAATGGTCCAGGCTGAGGTTGATGGTGGGGTGTAGGTTGTTGAAATCTCTGTGGAATGTCTCCAGTGTTTCTTGGCCATTGGTCCAGATTATAAAGATGTCATCGATGTAGCATAAGTAGAGAAGGGATAGAAGGGGACGGGATCTGAGGAAACGTTGTTCTAAGTCATCCATAAAGATGTTAGCATACTGTGGGGCCATACGGATACCCATGGCTGTGCCGCTGATCTGGAGGTATAAATTGTCCTCAAATTGGAAATAATTGTGGGTGAGAACAAAGTTACATAGGTCTGCTGCCAGATTGGCAGTGGTGTCTTCTGGGATACTGTTTCTAATTTCTTGTAATCCATCTTCATGTGGGATGTTGGTGTATAGAGCTTCTACATCCATGGTAGCAAGGATGGTGTTATTGGGGAGGTTATCGATGTTTTGTAGTTTTCTCAGGAAGTCAGTAGTATCTTGGAGATAGCTGGGGGTGTTGGTTGTGTAGGGTTTGAGAAGAGAGTCTACATAGCTGGATAATCCAGTAGTGAGCATGCCGATACCATCTCAACAAAGATGCTAATTACCTTACCCATTACAAAGATAGCTTCCCCAATTATCACCTCTAATATCATTAACTCACAGACATTAACCTCCCCCCTCCCCCGTTCTATTCTGAAATTTGATTTGTCCTTTTTATATGTGTTCACTTTTTTTTATTGTACCCCTTTGGTATATATGGTCATGCCAATTTTCTTCCACAATTTGATCTTAGGAAGTGAGTCTGACCCACGAAAGCTCATCACCTAATAACCATCTTGTTAGTCTTTATAGTGCTACCTAGTCTTATCTTTTGTTTCAGATCTATAATATGATACTTGCAATGAAATGGCCAACTGCTATGCCTGTTTCTTCTCAAATTACAAAGCACACAACCGAGGTGCTCTGTGCTAATTAAAATGGCAGATAAATAAAAAAACATTTTAGAAACAGTAAAAGTGGAGTAAATTATCTAGATACTCAGCTGATATAAACCGTGGTGACTCCGCTGAAGTCAGTGGAGTGATGACAATTTACTCAACGGAGGTTCTAGACCAATATATTTTTAATGGTTAGGAAGTTTGAACAGGCATAAACTGGTGAACTGTCTGTAATTTTTCTGACTAGATAACAGAGGGTATGTCTACACTACAGCGCTAATTCGAACTAACTTAGTTAATTCAAACTAAGCTAATTCGAACTAACGCGTCTAGAACTAAAAACTAGTTCGAATTAGCGTTTTGCTCATTCGAACTAGCGCGTCCACACTGATTGGACGCAGGGGGGCATTTAAGGGCGGCTGAAACTGGTTCTGGCAGGGCATCAGGTCAGTAGTTGCTTTGTGTGGCTGCTGTCTGAGGCTATCTGAGGCTCGTGCTTAAAGGGACCCCCCCGGACAGCCAGTTCTCAGCTTTTCCTGCTTCCTCGCCAACCTCGCTGAGGGACAGCAAAGCGTTGGTCTCTGTGCCCGTCTGTGTCGGTGCTTCCCTTCAGGGGGGCCGCCGCAGGTGGCAACATGGAGCCAGAGCTCGCCCTGCACCTTCTGGTGCACTTTCTGGACTTGCTGCTGCAAGCCTTCCACCAATGGCTCGAGGCTGCTTGGCACCTCCTGGTGCACATCAGCCCCCTGCCTCTCCGCCTGGCCACCCTGGGGGCTGTGGAGGAGCCGCGGCGGCGTCCTGGCATCGGCATGCCCCGCCGCATCTGGCATCTGGACACCAGCACCGACTGGCGGGACCGCATCGTCCTGGAGCGCTGGGAGGACCGACAGTGGAGCCAGAACTTCAGGATGAGGAGGGACACCTTCCTGGAGCTCTGCGAGTGGCTCGCCCCTGCCCTGCGCAGAAGGGACACTCGCATGAGGCCCGCCATCCCCCTCCAGAAGCGGGTGGCCATCGCCCTCTGGAAGCTCTCCACGCCGGACAGCTACCGATCCGTCGGGAACCAGTTCGGCGTGGGGAGATCCACCGTTGGAGCGGTGCTCATGCAGGTATGGCACTCATCAGCCACTGAGCCGGGAGGGAGGGGGCCTTCAAGGAGGGGATGGGCCGCCCCAGGGACAAAGGGGGGGCGGGAGGAGGCAAAAGCGCCCCGCACCGGAGGGGTCGGTCTGTCCCGGCTGTACTACACGCCGCCAGGGGGGTTGCTTCCGGGAGTGGGGCGTGGGGCACTGCCAGGGCACGAACGCTCCCAGCCACCCGGGCGCCCCACTGATTGGCGCTTTGCTGTGTCTCTCTCCGCAGGTGGTCAAGGCCATCAACCGGGTGCTGCTTCGCAGGGTGGTCCGCCTCGCTGACCCGGACGCCGTCATCCGGGGCTTCGGTGCCCTTGGCTTCCCCAACTGCGGGGGGGCCATCGACGGGATGCACATCCCCATCCATGCCCCGGAACACCAGGCGTCCCGGTATGTCAACCGCAAGGGGTACTTCTCCATCCTCCTGCAGGCCGTGTGTGACCACCGGGAACAGTTCAGGGACATTAATGTGGGCTGGTCCGGCAAAGCACACGACGCCCGGGTGTACCGCAACTCCTCCGTGTGCCAGCAGCTGCAGGACGGGACCTTCTTCCCCGACCGCCACATCAGGGTCGGGGACGTGGACATGCCCATGTGCCTGGTGGGGGATACCGCCTACCCACTGCAGCCGTGGCTGATGAAGCCCTATACAGGGCACCTCAATCCCTCCCGCCAGGCCTTCAATGCCAGGCTGACCAGGGCCCGCATCGTGGTGGAGGGGGCCTTTGGGCGACTGAAAGCCCGCTTTCAATGCCTCCTCACCCGTCTGGACCTTGCCGAGCACAACATCCCTCCCGTGGTGGCAGCATGTAGTGTGCTCCACAATTTGTGTGAGTGAAAGGGGGAGGCTTTCCTGCCAGCCTGGATGGCTGAGGCTGACTGCATGGCTGGACACTACGGTCAGCCCCGCACCACCGCCATCTGGGAAGCCCAGGGGGGGCCGTCCGGATCCGGGAAGCGCTGTGGGAGAGCTTCCAGGTGGAGGAGGAGGACTGACCTCTCCCTTGCATGCCCCACTGGGGCCTTCTTCCACCCTACCCCCCTTCCCCTTTCCCCTCCCTACCTACTGTAAAATAAAGACACCTGTTTTTCAAACAAAAACGTATGTTTATTTCACATAACTGGGGTGGGGGAAGGGAGGAATGAGGGTGGGAGAGGGTAGGGGGAAACCTGGGACGAGGGAGCTGGAAGGGGAGGGAAGGGAGGAAGGGAAAGGAAAGCTCAGGGGTGGGAGTCCGGCTGCCTCTCCCGTCTCGCCACACTGCGGGTCCGGGGGCGTTGGTGGGGAATGGTTGTGGAGAGGGGGGCAGGAGGGACAGGGGGTGTGGAGGAAGCAGGAGCGGGAGCAGGAGGGGGAGCAGGGGGAGCGGGAGCAGCAGGGGGAGCAGGAGCAGGAGCAGGAGGAATTGGGAAGCGGTCGAGCAGGCTCTGGAGGTGGCCTCGCAGGGCACGGCCCTGCTCCTCCAGGGCCTCCAAACTCCTCCGGCGCAGCCTCAGGTCCTCCTGGACCCAGTGGTCCTGGGTGCGGAGCTGGTGATCCAGGAACCGGAGGTGCCGCCTCTGGTAGTCTTCCTCATTCCTGGCTCTCCTGCTTGCCCGGGCACGGGCAGCTGCTGCAGGCGGTGTGGTGCGCCCTGCAGGCCTAGGTGCTGTGGCTGTGGTGCAACAAGACCAGCGGTCAATTACCCCAGGGGCCCAGGTGTGTGAAACCCAGCTCCCCTCTGCAAGGCCAGGGCCCCTGCAGGATCCCCAGCTGCTGCTCCGTGGTGGGCAAGGCCCAGGCGCACAGTCCCGGGGCTCCCTCTCACCCCAGCCCCCCGTACACATAAGGGGAGCATGATGGTACTCACAGGTGGACGCCTCCCCGGCCTCGGACGACACAGGCGAGCGGCTCTGTGGGGTGCCTCGGGGGTCCCGGGTCCTGGGCAGGCTGCCGGCAGGCTCCTGGCTCTCGGAGCCCCCCTCCTCCTCCTCCGTCTCCTGGAGCGGTCCCTCTGCCCCGGGGTCTATAATGTTCCGGGGGGCACGGACGGCATGAGCCCCCAGGAGGCGGTCCAGGGCGTGGAAGTGAGGGCACGCCCTCCGGGTCGGCCCCTGGCAGGCAGGCCCAGGAATAGGACTGCCGCAGGTCTTTGATCTTGCAGCGCACCTGCTCCCGGCTGCGCTGGTGGCCCCTGGTGGCCAGGCTGGCAGCCATGCGGCCGTAGACGGCCGCGTTCCTGTGGCTAGTGCGGAGATCGTGGACATTGGAGGCTTCCCCCCAAACCTCGATGAGGTCTACGATCTCCGCACTTGACCAAGCGGGTGCCCGCCTCTTGCGTTCCCCAGGCAGGCTCCTGGGAGCAGCCAGGCTGGTCCTGGGGAGCAGTGGAGGGCTGGGTGTCCTCGGGTGGCTGGCTCATGTTGTGACAGGTGCAGGGTCTGCTGGCTGGGTGCTGGCAGCCTTGCAACTGGCACAAACTATGTAGCCAGCCCGTGGCCCTTTAAGGGCTCCGGGGCCGGGAGGGGGGCAATAGAGTTTGCCTGGTGTTGGCCAGAGTGGCCACCAGGGCAAGCTGGGAAGGGCTAGTCTCCCACTAGTTCAAATTAAGGGTCTATACAGCCCTTAATTCGAACTAGCTAGTTCGAACTAGGCTTAATCCTCGTGGAATGAGGATTACCTAGTTCGAACTAAGCGCTCCGTTAGTTTGAATTAAGTTCGAACTAACAGAGCGCTAGTGTAGCGCCTATGAAAGTTAGTTCGAACTAATGTCTGTTAGTTCGAACTAACTTTGTAGTGTAGACATACCCTGAGACATAAGAGTGTACTGTATAAGGGTATGTCTACACTACAGCATTATTTTGAAATATCTTATTTTGAACTAGTTAAGTCAGAATAAGTTATTTCGAAATAACATGCCTACACACAAAATGCATTTCAAAATTGCGTTTTGCTATTTCAAAATAGCGCATCCACACTGAGTGGACACTGAATCGCATTTAAGGCCATCCGGAACCAGGTCCGGCAGGGCATCAGGTCAGGAGTTACTTTGTGTGGCTGCTGCTTGAGGCTATCTGAGGCCTGTGCTTAAAGGGACCCCATCTGGACGGCCGGTCCTCAGCTTTCCCTGCTTGCTTGTCTACCTCGATGAGGGACAGCAAAGCATTTTGTCTCTGTGTGCTCTCACTTCGGACAGCACAGCACTCTGCAACATGGAGGCAGAGCTGCCCCTGAGCACTCTGGTGCTTCTCGTGGCTGTGTTGCTGTGAGCCTGGCTGCACTTTCTGCAGGCTGCCATCTGGGAGGTCCATCGGGGGGCTGTCAGTATCCAGGAGGCCCTGCGGGAGAGCTTCCACCCTGAGGAGCACTAAGAGCCTCCCTAGTCTACCCCACTGGGGGCTTGTGGCTCATTCCTCCCTCATGTCCTTCCACTTACCCCTCCATAACCACACTTCCTGATTTCAAAATAGAGGTTTGGCTGTGTAGACGCTAGTAAAATTATTTCGAAATAACGGCTGTTATTTTGAAATAACTTTTCTGTATAGACATACCCTAAGTGAATTTCCTAGGCCCTTGTAGTCAATCAATGCCAGAGACAGCAATAGAGCCCATGCTCTGTTAGACATGGTCCCCCTTTCACTTGCGCTCCCTCTCTCTCATACACTCATTGTTTTACTGAAGTGGAAAAAATCCTGGTGCTGAGAACTCATTATAATAATTCTGTGTGCAGTGTAATATAGAGAAATACATTCATCTGGAGTCTAACGTGATTGAATACCATTTAGTGTTGGTTTTGTAGGTGCTTTGCTTTCGATTTCAAAATATAAACTCCCCAAATTGTTTTCATGATTATTTTTAATATTTCTAAAATGTCTTTTGAATTTCTTCTTTTGCATTCTGTCTGTCTTCTTTGAGCTTATGTGACCTTTAAGTGGTGTTTCCTATTATTTCACTACTTGTAGCCCGCTAAAGTGAGCACATCAGTAACTGCTGAGTTCAAACAATGATCTCTCCTGTTGTGTTCATTTTTATGCCACACTTGGCCTGTTTCTTTCTTCTAAAGTGCTATTTTTATTTATGTGCCTCTGTTGGAAAAAGAGTCATTTCTACTTTTAGATGCCACTTTGCAAATAAGAGAGATTTGTTCTTTAAAAGGCATGCTGGGGTAGATGAGAGTAACAACAAAATTCATGCCAGACACTTTACAACTGCATCAAGCCATTCATCAGGGCTTTGGGACCAGATTCTTATCTGTCACAACAATGTAAATCTGGAGCCAATAGGAGCTGTTCCACATCACTCGGTATTTGACTCTACATTAACGTGTGGAGAAGAAAAAGTAATTGGAGAAAAATCAGACCCCAAAATATGTAGAAGGTGACAGCCTGGGTATAATGGCAGCTTAAAGAGTAAGCCACAGAATTAGAAGGTAAGAGACCTTGATTTTGCACCCAGTTGTGATTTTGAGAAAATTACTTAACAACAGAGGTATTCTGCCCATTATTGGCAGGAGGGAGTAGAAAAGAAGGTAATAACTTTCTCTGAAAAGTGTTGTAAACTAATAATTAATGTTTGTTATGTGTGTAGAGGTCTTTGAAATGAATATTCTATGGAAGAGCAAAGTGGTGTTCTTATGTGTACAAAAAGATAAAATGGGATGAAGTGAAGAAGTAAAAGATACCGTAATTCCATCAGCAGTTGCAAGAACAAAGGGTCAATAACTGTCGATAGTGCAAGGGTGGATTTGAACAGAGAAGGGAGATTAATGTTCTGTTTGAAAAGGAAACGGGAAGAACGCTAATGAAGTAAAGTGATGTACAATTGTTATGAATGCCCCTTTTAAGGGGAGGATGAACCAGTTTTGCAAAATTCCATATCTAGCATGGAGCCACAAGAAATACTGAAGACTAAAATACTGTCTGATAGTGATAATTTCTGGTCATTACCAACCTGGGGTTGATTTGGAGTGATGACGTAGAGATGAAAGGGAGAGTATTCCATTACTAATCCCTTGGGTCTACCAGTACCATATAATTCCAGCATTTCCTACTTGTAATAGTTTGTCAACGTAGCCAGTCTGGGAACCATTTTTCCCTTCATTTCCTTCAACATTGCTTCTACAGGCCATAATAGATTAAAGGAGACGTTCCATTACAAGTTATATGAGTGTGTATATAGGATGATGATTATTACTTATTTGTATTAGCTAGGAGCCCAAGACCTGGACCAGCATCCCATTGTGCTAGTTGCCATACAACCACAAGACCAAAAACAAGTTTCTGCACTAAAGAACTTAGTCTAAATAAAAAAGTAAGTAAGTGTCTATGTGTGTATAATTTAGCATAAATAAACTTTCCTGTTGACATACTAATTGGGAGTGACAAGGGTTTTTGCTGCCCTCGAGTTCCCATATATAAGATAGTCTTTAAAATATCTCTTTGATATTTCTACTTTTTATGGAAAATAGTCTTTTGATTATTCACAATGCTAGCCACAAAGATCAGTTTTTCTAGTCCATCATCTTTCTGTTTAAAATATATGTAATGAATGCTGAGTGCATGTAGCTCATGCACAGGAAGCAACATTTCAAAGCTTCCTACACCATGAATCTAGCATTTCCTGTTGTTCCATTATATATTGCACTTTATAGATCCCTGTTAATTGGGAAAGCATATGAAAGTGATCTTTCATGCTTCTGTCTTTATCATCTCTTTGTTTATTATTTTTGCTTTTTAAATAGGATCTAATGGAAACAAATTGGGATGTTAGGATGGATCTGACTTTTTTTTAAGCTCTGATTTGATGAGAAAAGTCAGCCAGCAAAGCTATTCATGAGTGAAGTTCCCAGTGTTGTTTAAAATTTCCCCAAATTAGCTGATATCAATTGCTTTAGCATCATCATGGGGTAATCTTAAAAACAAACAAAATGCTCCTAAATCTTTCATAAATGTAACAGACATCAGCAAATACAACACATTCATAAAATAGCATTACATAGAGCAAGATATGAGGGAGCTTTTAGTTTTATTTTTCATTAACTAATATATTAAGGTACTGTACTTTCTGACTCATTCAAGAAAACTATTAGTAAGAAGGAAAATAAAATAAATAGGAACTGAACCCCAAAAAAGGCAAATCTACATTTATTCCAGATGAATATAGGTAATCTACAATCTTTAGATAAGAATTTGCATTACTAACATCATTTACTAACTTATCTGCAGCCACAGAGAGACTGAATCCCCAGGAGGCCTCCCTGACTGGAAGAACAAAGGCAGTCCCTTTGGGAACATAAGGGTATGTCTATGCAGCAGCATTATTTCGAAATAACGAAGTGGGAGTCTAGACAGCAAGCCTTTATTCTTAAATAATTTCGAGATGGCAGACCTCTTACTCTGACTTCAGTAACCCTCATTTCACAAGTAGTAAGGAAAGTCGAAGGAAGTGTGTTCTTTCTTTGACTTCCTGATGTGTAGACAGCGCCAAAAGCCGAATTAAGCTATTTTGACTTCATCTATGCAATTGACGTAGCTGAAGTTGCATATCTTAATTTAACTTTTTCCCTGCAGCATAGGTGTGCCCTAAGGTACAGAGACTCCATTTTGAAATCAAGAGTTTTGATCTCTGTGACCAGGCTGGCCAGTAAAGAACTGAAAAGGAGACTGTAGGTAAAAGAAATCATCTTGAACAAAGACTGCCATCTTATCAGATTGTTTTAGACTTTTAGATACATATTTTCACTTTTATTTGCTTGTTGCCATCTATACTTTTGCCTTTTTTTAGTTGGTATCACTAAATCCCTGCTGTTTTGTTAATAAACTTGTTTTACTTTTATTATAAATCTATTCAGTGCTGTGTTGGAAGGAAATGGGGATTTCCCCCAGTTAAATGAATAAGTTGTGATGCTCTTTTTAACAAAGCTGCATATTTAATATATTCTGTGAATACATAAAGGGAGGGGCCATGGATTTCAAAGAAACATCTGAAGAGCTCAGGGGCTGGGTAATACTGTTAGATGAGGTTTGGGCCAGGAGAGCCGTGAGGAGTTTGCTGGTGAAGAAGACAAACTGGTGTGACAGGGAGCTGGCATACAGTCTAATTGCCAACAAAATTCACTCTTACTGAGGCAGATAGGTAACAGAGTGGCTCACAGGTTGGATTGCCCATGCATAGGGTTTAGGATCTTTTTAGAAATAATCTAAAATTGTAAGGATCAATATGCTCACTTCAGTTAGTGAATCAGTCCTTAATTACAGATAACAAGTGCAGTAGATCACATTGAAATGATTAAGGTGTTTTTCTAAATCATTCTCCCTTCATGATACACCACTAGCTAATTCCTGAGAGTACGTCGAGGAGAATGGAATGTGTGATGAATGTGTGCCCCAAATCCAGCAGAGGATGACATAATCACCATTTGGGTAACATGCCACATTTTAGAAAGTTCTGAATTGGCCTATATACTTTGAACCTCTGAAATTCAATTTTAAACATTTTCTGCATATTGCTACTATTTAAGAGGAAGTTGAATATTCAGCTATTAAATTAAATATTCCATTAAAGTTAATAGAACCTTGGTCATTCTCTTCACTGGAAACATGACCAGCAGCCTTTACTTGTATCTTCCAAAAAACAAACTTAATCTACCAGGTCTGGTATCTGATTTTTCAATATATCTCACGGTAATACATTTCTCCAATAATAGTTTTCCATAAGAAATTGTATAAAAAATGTCAATCGTTCCCATGGGCATACCAAAATGCATCAAGTTTATCTCATGTATCTATCCTTGGTCCAAAAAGCACTAATTGGATAAGCAAGACCGCATACACTGAAGATCTGATCGTGTTTCTTTTATATAAAACTGGATAGGGATGAGATCCTATGGTTTTCCTGCAAAGGGAATTTTGCCTAGGTAAGAACTGCAAGACCAGGCCTTAAAGGTATTGGTTAGCAAGGAAATTTCAGTAAAAGCAAGTAATACCAGTTCTGTCTTCATTTTGACAGGCTTTTTGTGTGCCAATAACACCCTGTAGTGTGGCTGTTGTTATCCATCCGCACCGTGATCAATTAGGAAACCCTTGGAAAAAACATGAGAAGAAAAGCAAAAATAGTGTAGTAGGAATGCTTTCCTAGCAAAGATGCGTGCTGCTGAATATCACAATCTATTTCAGTTTTTATAAAAAATATGTTTCTTGAGCTTTTGCATCTGTAGTGTGAGTAAAGTGTTTCATGGTTATTTGTATAATAGCAGTTCTTATACATTCCTTTCCAGTTTAATAATACACTTACAATGCTTTACATTTTCCAAGAGCTTTGCAAACATTGCAGGTGAGATTGGAAGAGGGGGGGAATCGTGCTTCCCCCCCACTGATTAATGATCTAGGAAGAAGGCCTGAACCTTTCCAGAAAGAATACTTATTTCTCAGGTTGTGTTTTACATTAGACAGGCTATCTGACCATTTTTTCCTGGAAGACACTAGGGCTCACTGGAGACTTAATAAGTTTACATAATCAGAGGTACCATGGAAACAAATCTGATTGATTAAGAAGGGTTTTTATTGAGACGGTTTAAAACTCTGTTAATATTAAAACTTATAAATTCCAATGCTTGAGTATCTGGAACAAAAGCTCTTTTGTTAAAAAATTGAATCCCTTCATTACCGCAGATAAAGACTGAGAGAACTCCAAGTATACACTCTTGGGTCTTGCAAGGAAAGCCTCCAGAAATCAAGGAAGATCTGACTTAATACTCAACATTTCTTATGTTAAAAAAAATTCAATCATGTCTTTCCCACTACAAAACAGAACAGCAGCAGCAACTAAGTTCAGACTTTTTTATACTTAGCAGCAATGACTAAAGAAACGTGTATACCCAATTCTCTCTCCACAACCCAGGAGCAAAAAGGGTTGAGTTAATAATAGCACAGCCACTGAGACGTAATTAAATACCATGGAAAATGTTCCCAATTTGAATGTGAGTTTATAGACAAACACAAAGTAGGACCAGAACCCGATCTCTTTGAGATAAATGGGATTTTTTTGTTTGCAATTGCAATTTAAAGAGGGTAACAGTGCTTCAGATTATTGTCATCCCCATCTCTCTCTCTCTCTCTCTCTCTCTCTCTCTCTCTGTTCTTCAATTCCTTTTTGTTCTCTACAGATTTGTTTTTCATGTTTCCATGTCCCATATTTTTGAACATGTGACATAAAGCTACCACATGTACTTACCTGCAGAACTTGGGGATAAAAAATAGTTCTAACATAAAACAATTACATTTTGAACGGCATATTTTGGCTGTGATTCCATAGTCTGGTGGCAGCCAGGTTCCCCTTTTTAAGACTTATTTTCGATCACCCTCCAATTTTGTTCAGGCCTTCCTTTTGAACTAAATACAGACATATTTATTCTCAGTCCCAAGATCTATTTCTTACACTTTTGATGTGGATTTGTCTGAGCTCCAAACACTTCATAAACCCCTTGTTCCATTGTGAATGTCCTTGTTTATTTTTTCTCTCTCCTTTCATTTGGTTTTGTCTGTTACCCTGATGCCAACATTACCTATCTCTCATTTCCTTCCTTTGAATAAAATACTGAGCTAAACAAATTCTAGTTTGTAGTTCAAATATTTGCTTTAAGCTTATGCTTTACAAATAGAATGCACTGACCCTATAGGCTTCTCTGCTGCCTTCATTATCCTCTCAATGATTCTTTTTTATGTTGTTTAAATGGATGGTGGAGTATTTGTACTTTGAACTAAACTTGTACAGTATAGTGAGCATATTACTGCATCAAGATTACTTTTGTTACATGCCCAGAGCTTGTTAAAAAAATCACAGGATTACTTGTGGTCCTTGATCCCATTCACCTATATGCCAGATTCTAATCTTACGTGGGGTGCAAAATGCCACTGAAGTTTGTAGAGTTACTCCAGTGTGAAATCAGTATAAGAGAGATCAGAATCACGCTGCATCTGTCTAACAGAGCTGAACAACATTTTTCATTTAAAAAATTATTTCATTGAAAAAATGTCCCCTCTCTTTTGAAAATTAAACTGTTTTGTGAAAAAATTATCATTATCAAAATGTTCCATTTCTCCCCTCCAAAAAAAAAAAAAAAACCCTGGCACATTTAATTTCAGTATTTCAATACATTTTTTATTAAAATCATTATTGGAATCTTTCATTTACCTAGCAACCAGTATTCAGCAGGTGTTTGTACAAGGTTCAGTTTAGGTTACTTCATTCACTAATACATGAGAAAACTTTTGTTCGTCAGAGCTGTAGATATGCCTGTGTTTTGTAACAAAAGCTTTGTGCCTATTTACCAGTGCATGTGTCATAGAATCCAGTTACCGGCAGATAGGTTTATTCACAATTAGAATTATGTATGTGATTTTCTTTTCTTTTCTATCCTGGGCAAAATCAACTTTACTCTTATTTAAGAACACTGGAGTTGATTGCATGGTTGCATACTGCAAACATCTACTATTGGCAATTTGGAGAGATGGAAACTGGCCTTGAAGAGGCAAAAGTAGTAATGAGGCAAGAGCTTTTACTTGGAGCTGCAATTGCTATTGTACTCCCCAAATGATACTGCAAGGAAAGTGTCTGAATAGTTTGAGGGGTGCCCGGGTGGCTTATCAAAGGATGCAGGGAATAGACCTGCACATAGTTCACAACAGGCCTGTTGATCCATATTCCAGACAAGAGTATCAAAGAAGTATGATCATTGTGAATATGACTACAAAAAAGGGATGTCAGATCTTATAGTGGAATAGCTGAAGGTTCTTCTGTTGGCAGTTAGGGTTGAAGGTGGGAAAGTGACTTATACTAGAGTATAACAAACGTTACCTCTGGTGCACACACACAGAAGGTATGTGCTGCTTATGAGCCAAGTAAGGTATGCAGAATCAGAAATAAACAATCAAAAATATTCTTTATGCAAGAGATGAATTTGTATAACTTGGTGATCTTTAGCTGTGTGCATATTCTTCCCATACTCTTTTCTCAATGCAGCGTCACAGTAGTTAAGGGTCTGTTATCTTTTAATTTTTTAAGAAATGAACCCAAATCATAAGCCTTTGAACTTTGGATCTGAAATTTTGTGGCTCGGGCCCATTCTAATTTTATTGTGTTTTATAGGATTTTAGTTCACTCTACATTTATGTAGTCAGCCGTTGCTTCTATGTGTCTCCTTCTGCTTAGCACTACGAAGTGCTCTGGCTCTGAATCTGCCAATTCTGAAATGACAGCAGAGAATAGAACTAGAAGTAAAACCCACTGGTGAATGTGTTCCAGGTTGCCCTCTGTATCAATCCATAGAGGAGATGAGTTGTTACAACTCTTCACTACAGTGGCTTTGCTCTTTGGCTCAAACTGTAGCAGCTCAAGCTTTTAGCTTTGCAGATTCAAAGGCTGATTCCCAATGTGTTTTACAAGATGGTGTCTGCGTAGATGCCATCAGCTATAATCCCTGCACCACATTTCTAGTTCCCTCCTAACTTTCATTAATTTATCTATCCGTATTTGCCACTCCAACAAACACTAACCGTTTTCTCCAGCCTTTTTTTTTAAACTGTTAATATTGTTTGTCAGACTCTAGTGCTCAAACTGGAAACAAAAAATCTTGAACTTTTTCTGTCCTCTTTCCCTTTCATTTCCTATTTGCAGTGAGAAATAGAGTGTAACAAACGTTACCTCTGGTGCACACACAGAAAAGGTATGTGCTGCTTATGAACCAAGTAATAGCCAGGCTCCATGTACATGATAAGTAAGGTGATAAGTAACAATGGGCATGGATTTGTAAAGAACAAATCATGTCAAACCAACTAGATAGCTTTCTTGTGGATAAAGGGGAAGCTTTGTGGATAAGGGGGAAGCAGTAGATGTGATGTATCTAGACTTTAATAAGGCTTTTGATGTAGTCTCACGTGACCTCATTAATAAACTAGGGAAATACAGCCTCAACAAAGTTACCATAAGGTAGGTGCATAACAGGTTGGATAACCATTACCAGAGAGTAATTATGAATGGTTCATTGTCATACTAGAAGAGCATAAGTGGGATTCTGCAGGGATCAATTCTGGTTCCAATTCTGTTCAATATCTTCGTCAATTACTTAGATAATGACATAGATAGTATAGTTATAAAGTTAGCAGAGATACCAAGCAAGGAGAGGTTGCAAGTGCTAAAGAGAATATGATTATAATTCAAAATGATCTGGATACCCTCGAGAAATAGTGTGAAGTAAATAGGGTGAAATTCAATGAGGACAAATGCAAAGTACAGTGAAACCTTTGTTATCTGTCATTCTGTTAACCAGAAAACTTTGTTAACTGGCATTGCCCCCAGCCACAATACTGTCACATCTTCAGGTGCACAAGCCTAGCTTGGTTTACCATGATTGGCTTAACAATTTTTTATTTAAGAAGTACTAATCATCTTTGACTCAAAATAGAAATGTGAGACCAACTGCCTCACACTACAAAACTACCAATATTAAAAACTTGAGTTTTACTATTATTGTCCATTGGTTTTTCCTAGGTTGATGGGCCCCTCAGATAACTGGAATTCTTAGATAACCGGAATGCCCTAATCCCGAGCATGACAGATAGCACAAGTTTTACTGTACTCAACTTAGGAGTTATACACATACAAAAAGGGAAAAGAATACCTGGAAAGGAGTACTGTGGAAAGGGATCTGGAGGCTATAGTGGACTACAAGCTAAATATGAGTCAACAGTATACCATTGTTGCAAAAAAGCAAACATCATTCTGGCATATATTAGTAGGAGTATTGTAAGCAAGACATGAGAAGTAATTATTCTGCTTTACTATGCACTGACTGGGCCTTAGCTGGAGTATTGTGTCTAATTCTAGGTGCCACAACTCAGTAAAGATGTGGACAAATTGGGAAAAGTCCAGAGAAGAGCAACAAAAATGATTAAAGGTCTAGAAAACATGACCTATGATGGAAGATCAAAAGAATTGGGTTTATTTACTGTGAAAAAGAGAAGACCAAGAGAGCCATAATAACTGTTTTCAAGTACTTAAAAGGTTGTTACAAGAAGAAGGGAGATATATTGTTCTGCTTACTCTCTGATGATAGGACAAGAAGCAATGGGGTTAAATTGTAGCAAGGGAGGTTTAGGCTGGACATTAGGAAAACCTTCCTAACTGACAGAGTAATTAACCACTATAGTAAATTGCCTAGAAAAATTTTGGAATCTCCATCATTGGAAATTTTTATCTTATCAGGTAAGTACCAGTTAGACAAACACCTGTCAGAGATGTCTAGATGGTACTTGGTCCTTCCATGAGTTCAGGGGACTGTACTTGATGACCTCTTGAAGGTCTTTCTAGTTTTATGGTTCAATTATTCTATGATTGCCATGAGGTTGAGACAAATGGAAAGGTCAAATTGGGGAGGTTTCCCCACCAGTGTTCACTCTAAGCTGCATGGCAGCACATCTTCACAGGTGATTAATCAGCTCCACACCGTCAGTCAGCTCCTTTCTTGCAGGGAACCATGAGCCTCTACTGGATGGGACTGATTAATCGCCTGCGAAACTGTGCTGCCCCACAGCTTAGAGGGTACACTGATCCCCAACAAATTTCTTCTCTAGTTACTGGGCTTCAGGAAAGTACTGAAGTTGTTTTTCCTTTTTACAGGAAATGTCCTGTAAGATTAGGCAGCACGTACACCAGTCACGGCTGAAATCTGTATGTCTCTCGGGCTGTTGCAAAGCTTAGATAGCTGTCATAAATGTCCATTATACCATTTTCTGATTGATTAGGTGTAGTTGAGTAATGAAACATCCTCCATTGTTCCATCCAATGTATGTACTTTTATCTGAGGATCTGAGTGTAAAACTAGAATTCATGGGAAACAATGGAGACCAGCTCCTATGTATTTTAAAAGAATCACTCCTGTGTCTGAGAGGGAAACCAAAAGATTATCTCACCTGACTTTAGAAAAATAGAGGCATTACAGAATAGTCAGGGATTAATTTGCTGTCATCTCCCCTCCCCCTCCCCTCAAATTAGCATAGACTTTTTGAAGTCCATGATTGGCAGCAATTTCAAGGCTATATGGGCTATTTTGCCCTCTCAGACATTATTTTCTTTGACTCCTTTGATTCTGTGTTCACCGTGAAGGCTTCAATCTGTGTTACATATTTGTGATTAATATCTTATATAAATCCCTTATATAATCCATGAGCAAAGCTCATGTAAGGATTCCTTAGGTAAAGAGGGGTTATTTTAAATGGCACTTCAACCCATCTGCTTTCTTTTAAGGATCAACGATGGGGCATAGGATGCCAGTGAATTAGTCATAAGTATGTCTATTGTCTCTATTTTCTTTAATGTAAATCATTTCCCTCCACACTTCTCTAAAAGAAAACCTTATTCAGAAAAAGACCTATGTTCTGAGATACTCATAGGGTATGTCTACACTGCCACCCTAATTCGAAATAGGGTGTCTAATGTAGGCATTCAAACTTGCAAATGAAGCCCAGGATTTAAATATCCTGGGCTTCATTTGCATTTTCCCGTGTGCCGCCATTTTTAAATTTAGTTCGAACTACTTGCTTGCGGCTACACACGGCACGGACTAGGTAGTTCAAATTAAAGCTCCTAATTCAAACTACCATTATTCCTCCTGCAAGGAGGTTTAATGGTAGTTCGAATTAGGAGCTTTAATTCAAACTACCGAGTCTATGCTGCATGTAGCCGCAGGCAGATAGTTCGAACTACAGGGCATTTAAAAATGGCGGCGCCTGGGAACATGCAAATGAAGCCTGGGATATTTAAATCCCGGGCTTCATTTGCAAGTTCGAATGCCTATATTAGCCACCCTAATTTGAACTGGGGTGGCAGTGTAGACATACCCTATAGGTGCCTGTTTCTTCTCCCCACCACCAACCATGGGCTTCATGCCTGAGCCAGGTAGGTGGATGAAAATCAAAAGCAATCAAACATGCTGTAAATGTTGTGCATGGTTTGGCTGTCTGCATGCAGTGGGCCTGATTCTTCTGTCAACAACACTTGTAAAATTAGCTACCATTATAGCAGACAGCAGATTTGTGAATTTCAAATGCAAACATGTGGATTCTCCTTAATTTTGACCCACTCAGGAATGGTCTTTATGCCAACAAAACTCTTTGCCCCCTGTCCAGTGTCAGCGGAGGAGCCTCTGTGAATATGAAGTGTGTATAAGATATTTGGCTTTGTTATTTATGGTGGGAGAAAAACCTCAGCAGTCGCCTACTCATTCTGATGCTCTAAAAACTGCCAGTTCTGATGCCCAGAGAGCTGCTGCCCCCACACCCTCTGCTTTTGGAGTGACTATACCCTCTTTCTCTCTCTATTTTTCAGAGGGACAAACCACCCACTCGGGAATCATGTGCAAGATGAAGAATACCACTTTCAGAGGGTATCAAAGGGAAATAGTGGTGCAGGAGCAAGGAGGAGGAGGAAGATGGTCTTGGGAGTGAAGGCATTTGCGCAGGATTCAGAAGACTTGGCTTTCATTCCTTGATCCACTACAGTCTTCTCATGCGATCTGAGCAAACTGTCAACTTTCTGTGTGCAAAATGAGGATAACAGTGCTACTTCCTTTGCCTGTCCAGAATGTCACTATATGTTTGTACAGTGCCTGGCATAATAGGGCCGTGATCTCAGCAAGTGCTTACCATAATACCAATAATAATAAAGGCAGTAAGCACATCTCTACAGCAATGGTGCTTTGAAAGAAACTCATGAAAATATGATAAATGGCAAACATGACAAAGTTCTTGAGAAGACTCAGGTAGGAAAAAAGTTAATCTGCCCTAATAGTGGCTATGTTACATCTGCTGTCGTGCTCTGTGTTGCCTGGATGCACTGTGCTAGAAAGATAGTTGCCTAATGTGTCCTGCCAATGCTCCATAGCCCCACATGCTCCATTTTAAAGGGGTTGTAAGAAGTACTGATGAACATACCACCTTCCTTCCACTGAACCTCAGCTGTCCACACGGTTAGGGTATTTAATTGGATTTATCTGGCTCATGTCCTAGTCATCAGCAGCCCTCTTTGACTTAACCCCCTTCTTTGCTATGTACCAGGGAAAAGAGATTTTCAAAGATGTCCAAAATCTGAACATAATGCTTTTCTGTGAGATAACGGAACCCAGCAACTTTTCTATATGAATTGGTCTTGGAACAGTGTTCCCGCATTTTTTCCCACCCTGTGTGGAATACATTTTGTTATATGCACTGAGGCATGCTGCCGGCTGTGGGTGATCTGCTAATCAGTTTGACGGCATTTGATTCTCTCTTAGGTAACTACCCAAGCACTCAGCTTACAGAGAACACTGGTGTTGGGTAACTTTCATGTTTTGGAAGCTTTCCTCATAGGTAGTGCTACCCTGGAGCAGTGCACAGCACCCAGATAATGGGGCTTAAATGGCTCTATCAAGCCCCAACAGAATTGATAACCCCTGATGACTGGCACTACAGAAGTGCCACATGAAAGAAGTTGGCTTGAGAATTAACTGTAGTAGCTGCATTATGTCCTTGGTTAATACCCAGCTCTCTTTAACTGCCTCTACCCTTCAAATTCATGAAGGTGACTTTGCATGAATCCTCATAGGTTCCCCTGGACCTGTTTCTTATAGCATTGAAGACAGGAGTAGGGAAGGGGGGGGGATTAAAACTAACATATATTTTTGATTCATTTCACAGTAATCATTTATTTTCTGAATAAAAACTGCTGCATAGTGACATTTATGGTATCAGCATTATATGTCTGAACATACTATAGACTAGTGTTTTTTCCAGAAAAGACTTCTGGGTCTGGAAAGCATTTCCTGCCCTTAAACATTTAATAGACAGTGTTTGTTTGACACTTCATGCATGCACATTGAATCCTTTATATTGTTGTTCACAGGGGAAATTTTAGAGCCACCAATGACTTCTAAATATCGAGCAGGTCAGGTCTCATGTGCTTTGCTATTCAATGTAAAGATGGACAAAGCCCAGTTGTGGTTTTAGTTTTTCAAAGCCAAAAAATGTGGTTTGTATTGGAAACCCTGATTTTTCTGAATCATTGACCTTCGGGGTTTCAAATAAAAACTTGTGGCTTTGGCCCATCTCTGCTTCTAATAGAAAAGAGGGGAAATGGAAATGGTTTTGGTTTTGCAACACCTTATCCATTGGGTTTTATTGCACAAAGTTAATACAAAGAATGATTTAGATGTAACTCGCATTCATCAGAACTTTCCTTCCCCTCATGCGAGCGTAATGATAAATGGGGACCCATTTCTAAAAAAGAGGGGATTTCTCCCCTATTTCAAGATAAACTGTAGGGAAAGTCCAGCATTTTCAGGGATTCATGATGGAATCTTCAGAGCTTTTCTACATGGGGACACTTAGCCCTGGTCTACACTAGGGAGTTATTTCAAAATAACTCCCCTTATTTCGAAATAACATGCAGGATACCCACACGTCCACGCCTGCTATTTTGACATATTCCTGCTTTCCACGAGGAATAACGCTTATTTCAAAATTGTTATTTCGAAATAATGTTTGTGTGGATGTTCAGCTGCTGCTATTTCATAATAATTGGCCTCCAGAGGCTTCTCACAGCTGCATTTGTGATCACTCTGGCCACACCCCTGAAAACTTGAATGCTCCCCTTCTCCTGCAGAGTTTAAACATGCAGGCTGCAGGAGAAGGGCTTGTGGCACAAGGAGAGTGTTGCCAGCCCTGTGACACTCAGCTCCCTCTTGTAGGGAGCCATGGCCAACCCTAGAGCTCCCTCTGTGCTCCCCATGGCTGCAAGTACTCCCGCAACACCTACTGACACCCCTGGCCAGGGACAAAAGAGGGCACCGGCCTAGACTGGTGCAGAGATCCTGGACCTCATTGAGGTGTGCGGGGAGGAGTCAAATCTCCAGGATCTCTGCACCGGAAGGAGGAATGCCAATATCTATGGCCATATGGCTGCCAGCCTTTATGAGAAGAGACACATGTGGACCTTTGCCCTGATGAAATTAAAAGAACTCCGGAAGTCCTACAATAAGGCGAGGGTGGAAAGTGGATGCTCTGGGGCAGCTCCTCACACTTGCCACTACTATGAGCAGCTGGATGCCATCCTAGGAGGAGGGCCAGTCACCTCCCCCTCCGTCATCACCAACTCTGGCCAGGACACACCCAGTGTCAGCCTTCACGAGGATGGGGTTGTGGAGGAAGATGAGGAGGAGGAAGGGGAAGACCATGCCTGCTAGCCAGGAGCTGCTCCTCACCCTGGAGTCAGTTCTTCTTCCCAGGATGTCTCCCAGGGCTCCGACAATCCTGGCAAAGGCACTTTAGGTGAATTCCATACCTTTCTCTATATACACATGTGGGCAGGTGAGAGGCTGTGCGCTCCTTGTTCAGCCTTCTTGGTCTGCGGATTGCACAACAGTGGTGCACATAGAGCACCAGTCCGAAACAGTCAGCCCCATGACGCTCTCACATAGGAACTCCTTGGTTCTTCTCACAAGGTTCCCGGAGAGGCCTGCCTTACTCCAGCTTCCGTGGTGGGGTTCACTCCAGTCCCTCATCTGAGGATTTGATAAGGAGTGCTGGGAGCAGGCTGCCAACAGCGAGGAGTGCTGGGCTGACTGGGAGCAGTGGAAGGCTATGTGGGTCCAGCTGGGACACCAGTACGAGGCCATGTGCTCCTCCATAATGTCTGCCATGGAGAACATGGCCGTGTGTGTGGAGCGGGCCACCAGCCACCTCTCCACCCTTGCTCCCACCCCACCCCCAATTTCCCACACCCACACCCTGGCTTGTCCTCTTAGCTCCTCCCTCCCGCCCCGGAGATGTTGGGGCCCCCAAACACATGGTGGTTGGACTTCTTGAGCAGCCAAAGCCTCCTGAGCTACCCAAGTCCCAGCCCCATCCCTGAGCCCTCCTCCTTCCTCCTCCTCCCCCAGTCCAGGTTCTTTCCCCAGTCCCTCCCCTATTGTATATCCCCCAAATAAAAAATCAGAGTTGTATTTCCCAAACAAAAAAAGCTTTTTATTTGGTCTGAAAGGGAGGGGAGAAGATGTGGAGGAAAGGGTGGAGGAGAAAAGGCACATGGGGCAATGCAAGGACCCTGTGTGGAGAAGCCCAGGGTAGTCTCACAGGTGACCTTCGCTAAAACTCTCCTGTAAGGTCTTCCAGATGAGCACAGCCCCCTGATGTGCTCTCCTGATGGTACTGGTGCCTGGCTGCTCATATGTCCTGGACAGTTGATCAGCCTTTGCCCCCACCTGGCAGGAAAGTCTCCCCCTTGTGCTTACAGGAGGAGCACACAACAGGCCGCACCACACAGGGCATGTTTCACTTTCTGAGGTCCAGGCAGATGAGGAGATTCCTGAATCTCCCCGTTAGGTAGCTGAAGGCACACTCGACCACCATGAGCCACCTGCTGAGCCTGGCATTGAAGTTCTCCTTGGTGGGGCCCTCATGGTGCAGCCGGGAAAAAAGTGCTAGTGTGCATCCTTTGGAACAGGCTTGAGTTCTGGAAGATGTGGGTGTCGTGCACCTTTCCTGACCAGCCAATATTAATATCCGTGAACCTACTGGTCCACCTAGGCCTGTCGCACCATCAAGAAGTACCTCTCCCTGTTTATACAGTCTGAGGCACAATGGTCGGGGCCAGGATGAGGATGTGTGTGCTGTCTATGCCTCACCCCCACAGTTGGGGAAGCTCATGGAGGCAAAGCCCTTCACAATGGGGTTGACATTCCTGAGTGACAACCCTCTGCAGCAATATGGTGTAGATGGCCTTGACTACCTGCAGGAGCATGGCCCCCAGCTGTGGACCATTTGCAGAGCTCCAGGGAGGTGGTCTTCTGCATGTGGAAGTTCTGGCACAACTACGGGTCATCCCATCGTTGCAGGATGATGTGGTCCCACCAGTCAGAACTGGTCACCCTCCCCAGAAGTGGCATTTGATGGTGTTCAAGGGATTGAGGGGCATTTGCAGCAGCAGGAGCACCAGGACCTGGGTAAAGGGGTCCTCCAGTTAGGGCTGGTTGTGATCCTGCTGGACCAGCATGTGGGCAGTCTTGACAAACTGCACCATGAGGTGCAGCATGAGGCCCAAGAGCCTGACACTGCTTGGCAGCATCTCTGGCTCCATGTTGTAAGTGCTGTGGCATCAGAGCACGCGGCGTGAGTTTGGTGTCCCGCAAGGAGCTAGGCAGTGGAGGAGCGGCATGTGAGATGTGACTGTAGAGAAGAGCCCCTGTAAGCATGTGTTTCAGGTAGCTTCAGCAAACAGCTACAGGAAATGTCTGCCCTTCTGGTGCCCTCCCCAGAGTGCCTCCAGGGGCTTTAAATCCAATTGGTGTGCATGCACTATTTCAAAATAACTTTGTGCTATTTTGATGCTGTTTTGTTGCGTGGACGTGCTATTTTGAAATAGTTATTTTGGGAATTGTTTCAAAATAAATTATTTTGAAATAATTTGGTAGTTTAAGCATACCTTTAGGGAACTTAATCTGAATTAACTAAAGGTGTGAATTTAATATGGATTATTTATACTATTGCATTCCTCTGTGGACACTCTCATTCAGAATTAAAGAAAACTTAACTTGAGTTAGCTTTAAGGGTCCTTCAGTTCTGAACAAGTGTGTCCATACAGAGTTTTAATGCAGTTTAACTAATCCACTTTTAAATTCACACCTTCAGTTAATTTAGATTAACCTTCCTGAGTGTCCTCTTACAGACAGGTCCACAGAAGCTTGCTCAGGCACAAATGGCCAGAGGCTTGGCATAGGTTTGGAGGCTGTAGGGATTTTGAGAACAGCTTGTTAGTTGTGTCCTTATTTTGTGTGTTGTGGGGTCTGTGATAAGTGGACGTAGAACAACACAAAGCTGCTAACCAAAAGAATTTGTAAGTCAGATTTTGAAAATCATGTACCTATTTAAGTGCTCTATCAGCTGCTCAGCCCCTTGCTGAGTTGACTGTGCAGGACATACGACTGCTAAGCTATGAGCAATAATGCTAGTGCCCGAGTCACCTGACCTGCAGTCAATGTCTGAGCTACCTGGTTGTTAGAGAAAGGTCTTCAGGAGAGTAATATGACCTCCTGCCTGAGTTGAGAGACAGTTGTGACTTTCTCTGGATTTCTGACAAAGCAGCTGTGTGAAATTCAGCAGAGAACACTCTGACTATTACTGTGCTGCCAGTAAAGCATACTTGCTATGAGGGGGTGGTGAGAGGGCAGAGAAATACGTAAGTACTGGGTATAAGAATGTAAGTGCCTTGTGGGCTGTTGGGATATTTTGAGGTAAGTCCAAACCTCTATACATGTAAACACCAACGTGTTAGCTTTGCTGCCTAATTACTAGAGTGGGTCCAAAAAATTCAGCAAAACATTTTTTGAAGGGAAATGGCTTTTCAGCAAAAATATAGTCCTCCCCAAAAAAAGTCTTCTTTTTTTTTTAACTAAAAACATTAAGGAAAAATAAAATGTTTTGGGTTTTCAGAGGGGTTTTTTTTATGGAAATCTTAATAAAACCTTCAAAGTATAATATCAATGCGCTTTCTTTGTCAAAAATGTTCATGCAGGAGAAAAATCCATTTCCCAACCAGCTTGACTAATTATCAAGATCATTATTCCCCAAAATATTAGGGTTTTGTTGTGGATGATTTGCTGGTACCCAGCGTGAGTTATGTTTTTCTTTCCCTCGCCCATTTCACATCTAGACATGCTACCTCTCCTTCAGTGTCCCTGACCACTTTGTTAATTCACCTTCAGAGATATTTAACATACAAAGAGAAAACAGATTTGTAAAGTAAGCAAACTTCATTTATCTCTCCATATTTTCACATTAGAGAATTACACAATTTCTCCCTAGCCCTCTCTCTGGTACTGCTCCGTGGGATGGATGTATGGGAGCATTGCACTGAAAGTAATGGGTCTGCAAAAGTATACATTTCCAACACTGATTTAGTTCCCTTTTCTTCTTGTTTTTTTTATTTCACTCAGCACACAATCAATCTGTGGACCTCCTTGCTGGAGGATGTGGTGAGGCCTAGGACTTTGACGGGGTTCAAAGGGGAGCTAGATAGATTCATGGAGGTTAGGTCCATCAATGACTATTAGTCAGGATGGGTAGGAATGGTGTCCCCAGCTTCTGTTTCTCCAGAGGTGGGTAATGGTGGGGAGGATCACGTGTTGTATCCCCTCCCTCGGGGCATCTGGTATTGGCCACTGTTGGATGACTGACCACTTCTCCCTCTTTGTATTCTCCACAGCCAGACCAGCCAGGACTGAGTGGTGAGCCACACTACCAAAGCCAGCCGCCCGACCCTGGAGCACCCAAAAGCACTCCATGGTCCAGGAGGAGCTGATGTGACTGTATGAGGGCATCCTGCATGACGTGCAGGAGACCCTGGCACAGAAGGTCCAGGAGAATGCAGAGTGGCAGAACCACGAATGGGAACAGCTCATGTGCCTGTTTGCAATAGCATGTGTGACATCATATGCAAAATGATGGCACACCCGCCTGCTGTTGCTGGTCCTGCCTACCACCCTCCTGCCCTCCCTGCTAGCCCTCCTCCTACTTTCCCAAGCAATGACTATGCCCCTTCCCCCTGCCCCTCTGCCATCTCTGACCCTGCTCCAGTCCCCTCTCCTGCACACCCTCCTGTGGTCCCCAGACCCACCCAACTGCAAGATCAAAATTCCCCACACCCAAGGTGGCACATCCAGCTGCCCCCACATCACTTCCAGTCCTAAGTCCCCCTCCTCCTTCAGGTTAGGCATCCCCCTCCCCATCCAGGTTAAGAGCACCCTCCCCCTCCCCAGTTATATTTTTTGAAAGATAAATTCAAATTTTGTTGCGTTGAAATCCAAACAGGTCAGGGAGAGAGGAAGGGAGGGGTTGTGGTGGGAAAGGGATAGTGGAGCAAGGCACAGGCCCCTAACGGTGAGGCCCTGGGGAGAGTTACTGGGGTCCTTGAGAGAAACTCTTCCTCAGGGCATCCCAGATGCGCACCCTGGCCTGATGGGCCTAGCAGATGGCAGCTGTCCACAGCTGCTCAAAAGATCTCCCCTTGCGGCCAGCATCTGCCCCCCATCCCAACTGGAAAGCCTCCCCCTTCCTTTCCACAATGTTGTGGAGGACACAACACACCACAACCACCTCTTTCCCGAGGGTCCCCCTTTCCCAAGACTCCCCCCTCTCCCCCACAGGGACTGCAGCCTGAGAGTGCCTTGTTGCCATGAGGAGGGCCCCGACTGTGGACTTCCCCATGCCAAACTGGTTGCCCACTGACCCGTAGCTTTCTGGGGTGGTGAGCTTCCAGACGGCAATTGTGACCCACTTCTACAAGGGGATGGTGGGCCTCAGGTGGGTGTCGCATCTCTGGAGGGAAGAGGCAAACCAAGCACACAGCTCCAAAAAGGTGGCCTTCCGCATGTGGAAGTTTTGGAGCCACCACTGGTCGTCCCACTGCTCCATGACCAGGTGGTGCCACCAGTCGGAACTGGTGTCCCACCTCTAAAAACACCTCTCCACTGTGGTGTGTGGTTGCACGGATCTTGCTCCCGCACACAGGGAGAGGGTCTCCAGAATGAGCTCATGTAGGATCATGAAGGCAACCTGCACAAACTGCTGCAGAAACTGCAGTCTGTCCATGTGGGGCCATTGCATGCCCAGGGGCAGCTCCAGCTCCGTGGCACAAAGACAGAAGCTGTGGTGTCCAAAAAGCTGGGCAACCAAAGCAGACACTGCAAGAGCTTTGCTGTCCCTCAAAAAGGTAGCAAGCACGCAGCAGAAGTAGAGAAAGGGGTCCCTTTAAGTTCATGTCTCAATTAGGCTTCGGCACCAGCACTCGGAAGCAACTGGTGACCTAAAGCCCTGCCTGAAGTGGTTCCGGGTGGCCTTATATACGAGATAGCATCCAATCAGTGTGGACGCTTTCTTTCGCAAAAGCAGATCGCTCTTTTGATGCGCTTTGGCAGCGTGGACACTCTCTTTCAGAAGAAGGTTTTTCAGAAGATCTCTTCCAGAAAAGCTTGTTCCAAAAGAAGCTTGCAGTCTAGATGTAGCCTCTGTTTGACCCCCACCATGATGTGGTAAGGTCTCCTCCTTTTAAGTCAATCCAGAGAAAATGCGGCTACTAATTCATTGCACATGGTTACTCTGCACTGTAGGGTTGGTTTCTTGTGGATGGGGGAAATGTTGAACAGAGTTCTCTGCGGGTGGTATCTGTGAGTATATAACGAGACACGCGTCCTTGATATCTGTCCATATCACAAAGGGCAGCCGCCCCTTTGTCTCCCCTGTCTTCCCCACCCCCTGCTGCCTTTTCTCCATGTATAGATCAGAATATGACAGTGACTTTGTCCCCTGGCTTCCTGGCTTGCTATGATGCCCAGTGGAGGAGATAAAGACAAGGATATTTCTTGACATAACCTTGCATTTTTATTTGAAAAGGAAGTCCGTTAGGGTTGCCCGAGGGCATAGTTTGACTAAGGAGTGAAATGCTGATGCTCTTCAGGATGGTATCTGCCTTTCTAATATCTTACATCTTTTCTGGGTCTATGTCATTCTTTGCTTTGCTGACCAATCACTGCTTGAACACTGTCTGGCTTTTCACTGAATCTGAGGGTCCAGAGGTGGTGCAGAACAATCTTGTATTTATCAGCTGGTTAGCAAAGTGGTAACTGTCGGATGTGATGGCCATCATTTGCAAATCTCTGAGGCTCTGTTCTCAGCAAATATTCTCAGCAGCCAGGCAGTGTGGGAGCCTAGACTATGAGTCAAATTGCCAAAATTTCTGAGCCATCCTCTAATTTTGAAAATGTCTCTGACTTCAAAAGCATCTACAATCAAAGGGTTCAATTTCCTCTTGCACACCCATTTGAAAATTATCCTGCACAAGACACTTCTTGCATGCTTAATGCCCCTTTGTTCATACATGTTAAACAGCTTGTGTAAGAAAAGAAACCTTGTCTGAAACACTCTCCATTTGGATGAGATGAAAAGTAACATTTTATTTTTAACAAAGAAATTCCAGCACAAGAGATCCAACTGTGCACCCACCTAGCCCCCAAGAAGAAAAGTGTTCAGTTCAGCTTCACCAGTGCAAATGGAACTTGACACATTCCCAAATACTGAGAATCTGACAGGTACAGGTACTCAACACCTGAGTTTCTTTACAACACTTTGGAAAATAACCAAATCAGAAAATACTGGTTAAAAAAGTGAAAGCATAATATCTAAAGATAAAAATTCAGAAGTCATAAACATAGAATCACTATTAATTGTTTTAGCATGTTCCTTAATTAATTTTTTCTTTGCAGATATGAATAAATTACGCGCTATTCTATTTTTTGCTTTTACTACAGAAACATATGCCAGCATGTTTGTAAATTGCATCCCTTTCTAGTTTGTTTTAAAATTGTTCCTATCATCTTTATGCAGATAACCTTTATTTACATTTGAGCCAGAAGTATTGTTCTTGTAACATTTCCTTCCTGTTATGTTCTCTTTCCTGCACACAGAAATCAAAGCTTTAAGACTACAGTATATTTCAGAAATAGGGGTCTTTTCTGTGACGGGTTTTGATTGGTTGGTTGGTTTTGGTTAGTTGGTTGGGCTTGGAAGATATTTAATGAAAACAAGGTTTTTGTCTAAGTAAAATATTAGGGCTTATGAGGTAGGATAATTTTGTATGAAGGGTGTAAATTTACCAAGATTTTCTGATTAGTTAAAATCTATTCTAAAAAGCTTTTTAGAGGCTATGCATCTGACCTGAAAATCCCATTACGCGAAAGCCTCGGCTGGTGTATTATGGCATATATACATTGAGTTCAACATTGATTTACATCAGCTAATGATCTGGCCCATTTACTTTAAAAGGGCTCCATGCAAGTGTAAAGGTGTGTCCATGTGGTTCCTATTGCAGGATCAGGGCCCTGTTTGTCAAAAATTGTCCAAGGAGCTCCCAAGACAGCTGCAGCCACAAATAAGATCCTTTTATCTTTTAATGATGGTGAGTGTTCTTGATGTGCAACTGGAACTCACTCTATAAAGTTATTCAAAAGTAACTTTGCAAATCTGCATTGTCATGGAGACAGTATAGATCGGCTTAAGAAGTATATAGTTCTTTACTTCTTTGAGCCATCACCACAAGGAGATTGAAGAATATATTTAGTGTGCTCTTTTCTCAATAGATGCCTAAAGATAAAGAAATACAACTAATTTGAGGGGGAAAAACCTACTCCTTTTCAATAACAAGTTGTAATTCTGCTGAACTCCACTCCTGAAGTGGATAAATGTTACTGAGGCCACTTGTTTTATAATTGGTCACTGACAGTCATATATGGAAAGGTAAAATCTGAGAGTCTATCATTCACAATTATTATACAAAAACTCTGTTTTAAAAATTGGAAGTGAATTTACTGTAATCTGTATTGTAATTTTCAAAAACCGAAGGACCAGACCACTGTGGTAATAATTATATTTACATTCACTTTAAGACCCCTTTGGCTACGTCTGCACTGCAGCGCTATTTCGGGATACCTCCGGTATTCCATGTCTTTTGAGTATACCCATTATTTTGAAATATAACAGACTTGCTATTCCAACATCCCTGTAAACCTCATTTCACAAGGAGTAAGGGACATTTCAGAATAGTGATTTATTTCAAAATAAGAGCTGTGTAGACAGTGCCAAAACAAGTTATTTCGAAATAACATCAAAATAAGATACACAATTTTCATAGCTCAAATTGTGTATCTTATTTCAACCTATGGTGCAGTGTAGATGCTCCCTTTGTGTTTCCATAGTGGTAGAGTCGAGGGCTACGTCTACACTGCAGGCATCTTGCGCAAGAACTTTTGTGGAAGAATTCTTCCACAAAAAGTTCTTGCACAAGAGCACGTCCACACTGCCACGTGCTTTTGCGCAAGAGAGTGTCACACTGCCATGGATACTCTTGCGCAAGAAAGGTCTGATTGCCATTCACAGAATGGCCATCAGAGGACCTGTGCTTTTTCCAATAGGGGTTTCTTGCACAAGAAACCCCTGTTATCCGTCCACACATGCCTTTTGTGCAAGAGCTCTCGTGCAAAAAGGCTTATTCCTCATGGAATGAGGGATAACTCTTGTGCAAAAAGCCGTCTTCTGACAATCTACTATATTTTTTCTCACGCAAAAACACACTTGTAATGTGGATGCTCCGTGAATTTTTGCACAAAAACAGCCATTTTTGTGCAAAAACTCTGCAGTGTAGATGTAGCCGTGGTGTACATCAGAATCTGGCTCTGAAGTCTTTGTTCATGAACAGAATAGGTATGAGATGGGTATTGGTACAAACTTCTTCATGCTGCCCTTCCAGGGTGTCTCTACCTTGACTCAGAAGACCAATCACTAGTGACAAGGAAGACCTTTATTCTCTTTGCCCATTCAGACCTTGGCTTTCTTAAGAGACTGTCAAGGGTCGTAATGGTGGTGTTTGTAGTGTGACACCTGCTAGTAGACCTGGTCAAGAAAATAGGGGGGAAATTGTGTAATACAATTCTGAAAGTTAAATTTCTCTCAATTTTCCAAGGTTTGAAACAGACCCATTTTCTACTTCTCATGACATTTTCAAAAAAACTGAAAAGGTTGATAATGTCCAATAATTCTTCATGAAAATATTTTGTTTTAGAATGAAGGGCCTTTTTTTTCAACAGCAAACATGGGAAAAATTTTGACCACCTCTAACCACTAGCAATTGAATTAATTCCACCTGTGCATTTCATACAGGGAACCCAAAGGCCAGAATTCTGGTAGCTGCAAGAACAACCAGGGCACAGGTATTTTCCTTTTAAATAGGAGCTGCATAAATGTAGTAATCATGTTCTATGACCCTGGTGATTCATAATGGACTATGTAGTGCCTTTATGGCCCTTTTGCTATGGGGGCTTAATGGAGTAGCTCTGTCTCAGTGACTGTTCCCAGAGACATTGTGCACACTATGCCAAGGCTCTACAATACAGGTAAAGGCTCTACAAAACTCCTTGCTTCTTGTTGTGCATTTGCACAGGGGCAGCTACAGTCTTGCCCGTAAAACATTGGTTGTGATGGTGGTTTTTGTGATGTGCGCACTGGTCCATAGCAACTGTACTGTTTAAAATCTGATACGAATCAGACCAGTATGGGAATATGAAAATGTTATTAATACTACTGTACTCTCTTTCAAAGGCAGGAAAAGCCTGGGCCGGCTGAACACCCTAATGACAATGGGAAATTTAGGTCCCTAGCTTGTGCCTTGATCATTTGTTGTCAGATTTAGAAAGCCCTGTGAGCCCTTGAGTGAACGGATTCCTTTTGTCCATCCCATGCGATCCCTGCTTGGAGAAAGAGCAGCGTCATGATCTTTAGTCTGACCTTGGGCTTCAGTGTGACAGTCTTACAGGCTACTGGAGGGACAGAGAAGAGATGGGATTAAAGGATCCAGGATGCCTAACCCCTTCCCTCAAAAAAAAGATCCATGTTTTTTATACTATATTCTCCCATTTAGGAAGCCCCCATTTATTCATACATTGAACTACTCTATTGTATATTTAATCTCCCTTTTAAAGTTAAATGAATAAAAATAATGGGACTAATGACTACACCGAACACAAAAAGCCACATCAGGTCCTTGATCTATATACACGACTCCCTTTGACATCCCTGCTAGTTCCCTATGTAAAATGGCTCCTAGTTGCATTGCATACAATCAAAAGAGAAATGGTTTTAAATTAAAGGGTTTGATCCTGAAAGGTATTGTGTGTGCTTAACTTCAGTGACAATTGTCTCAGGACCAATTATCCAGTCCATAGTTCAGTAACTTTAGTCCAGTAAACCACATAACCTGCTTGAGGATTTATCTAGCAGCTGTGATAAGCAGTGGGAATGCAGGGTGTCCTTTGTATACAAATAGGAAAACAGCTCTTTCTGTGACTTCTCAACAAATAATTATTTCATTCTTTCCTATTTCTGCTCTTACTTTTCACTGGCAGCTAAGTGACACAGCATGCTTAAAGAATAAGAAGAATATCTAGGGAATCAAACCTGTCTTCTGCTCTACCGGCATGCGTGCCCACTGCAGGTGGGCAAAGGTGAAACTACTTTAAATGTGAGGTTGATTCTGATATTAACTTGAACATGGGTCTATTTCATTAAAACAACTTCTCAGATTTTGGCCCCAGTTCAGAAAAGCACTTAATAACATGCTAAATTTGACTTCAGTAGGCTATATTGTGCACTTTTTGGCTCAAGGCTGTTGTCCAAAAAAGAAGAGGTCATTTTTGAACAAAGATATGCCCATTCCAAGCAAAAATAGTTGTTGTTTTTTTCCAGGTTTGAAAGCTATATGACTGTATTTGCTATAAACAAGCCATATGCTGGTTCATGGAAAAACAAAAATTTGAGAATAAAAATATCACATGAAACACTTTTGTAGGAAGTTTTGCTGGAAAGTTTGCCATCCATTTCATGCTGCTCTACACACTTTTTACTTTGCAGAATTAAGCAGTGTGTGGACTATATGCAGACTAGTTGATTTCCCAAGCTCTACAGGTTGATGACCTTCGTACACTGAAGAACAAGCTATAAACTAAACCCTATAATATTATGCATAAATAAATTACTTTACAATAACATTGAGGCTGCAAAAGCCAAGCACACAACTTAGAAAATGGGAGAAATAAGGTTCCCCAACAATTATATTTTGGCCAAGTTATAAGGAACTGAAAGCAGGCCTTGTAACAGGACTTGTTGGGCAACTTTAATAATAGTCCCACCTGTATCTATATAATATATGATATAATTTGATATTTTTATCTAGATATCTAATTAATTATATGAACTTAAATGATAAAGTCGAAAATTATTTTTTGCTGTTGCTTCATTACACCACGTTGAATCTTTCCCAATGAGGAAAATCTAGGAGGCACTAGTCACTGACTCACTATCAGCTGCTTCTTTGCTAAACCCTGAATGTATTCCATAGTAAGTTGTTTGTCTTAGTGACTCAGCATTGTAGGCTCCTTTTTAATTTCTCTCTCTCACCACAGAGCCAAGAAAATCTCCCACCTCGCCTTACCGTATGCTACTGAGATTGCAGTTTGTATCATCAGCCAAAGGATAACAGATTTACATTTGTGCTGGGATCCTTATAAGGGCATTAACACTTTTATTCAGGTTGAGCGTCATAATAGCAAACCAAGACAAAGTGCCGATAATAGATTCCTTGTGTTTGTACATTTTGTGCTGTTCATGGGCAACACACTGATATGCCAGACAGTGAAGTGCTTTATTTATTTAGGATTATAGGGCTTGATCTTGCAGCCATTACTCAGGGAAGAGGCCTTTATTCAGATGCCGAACTCCTGTAAATGCCAATGGGCTGTTTCTATAAGTAAAGACTGTTTGCCTAAGACCGTATCAGGCCTCTAGAAGAAGACTGTATACAAACAATGGAAACACAAACTATTCCCATTCCCCTTAATTAGACAAAGCTTCTCTTCTTCATGATTCACTTACCTGCAGTTATCCCCCCAAACAAAATCACAGAATCCTAGAATTGTAAGGAATCTTGAGAGGTGATCAAGTCCAGTCCCTTCCACTCATGGCAGGATCAAGCATGATTTAGACCAGTGCTACTCAACATGCAGTCCATGGGTGGGATCCTTTGAACATTGCCTCCATTGAACAGTAAGGCATCTCCCTGGCTGGAGAGACACCGAAAGATGCAAGCATTGAAAGACACAAGCGGACAGGCTGGCTGGAACAGATGGGTACAGGATGTCGGCATTTCTAGCCCCCAGGGAGGAGGCGCTGGAAGCACCAGGGCATTGTGGGAAGTGCTGTCTGCTTAGCCTTGTGGACAGAGCCTAAGAAGTGCTGACTGGCTTTTACACTGACCACATTTGGGTCTGGGAGGCTGCTTAAGGCTTAATCTTTGTATTCATGCCCATCAGTGTGAGAGAAGCTATTTGCATATATATTTGCATGTATATGCAACCAAACTTAAGTTGCGGCCCTCAACATGTGCTGTGAGTACCACTGTGGCCCCCGGGGCTTCCAAAGTTGAGTAGTCCAGCATTAGAGCATCCTTGACAGGTGTTTGTCTAACCTGCTCTTAAAAATCTGCAGTGATCGAGATTTTACCTCCCTAGCACTTTGAGCTGCTGCTCTGTATGCTGAACACTACCTCAGTTTTGCCTTTGTAAAATGTGGCTGATGATATGCATCTTCTTTTGTATCACCGTAGAAATCTCTGGATAAAAAATGATGTGTCAGAGGTAAGGATTAATTATTTGTTTCAGGAGTTCTGCCTCCAGAAGGTGGTGTTTCCTCAGACAGATATTGTCCTGCTGATCAGCATACCTTTCTGGTATGTCATTCTAAGAAATATCAGTTTGGTAAAAGGGAAGAGACAGGTTGCTATGGGGTGTGAAAAATGGCTAGTGCTGTCCACTTTCACAAGCAAGTGCAGATAGCAAACCCTCTCTTCTGCCCCACCCTTAAAAACAACAACAAAACCCTTACTTCTTGGCAACCAAAAATGCTTTGTTTTGGAGGCAAATACTTTCAAATGGAATCACTATATTTACTAGAAACAAGGGTAAATTTTCATAGCAACTTATCCTGAGGCCACTATTGACTCTAGCAATATAAACTGTATCCACGGGTAATGATTTTATAATGTGGACTAGTGTACTGAGTACAAAATATTCATTTCACTGGAAATTGTGCTGAGTTTTAACTAGTGTGTGCAGTAGGAAAGCCACACTAAGCTATTAAGCTCTCTGACAAAGAAGTATAGATATGCAAAGATTCATCTAGCTCTAGGCTACAATATTTCACAAACATTCTAAGTGGACAATGAATCTGGTATAAATCCTAAAAACTAACAAGAAAACACTTCCAAACCTATGCAAAATCTGGAACCACTCAAAGCTCAGTCCAAAATATTTCTGTTTGAAGTCTGAACCTAAATCTATCTGACATTTAGGATTTGAAGGTTAGAATTAGGTTTTTGATCTTAAAGCATGAGACAAGATTTTATGTTTTGTTTTTAAATTAAATATTAACTCTCTGTTAAAGTTCAAGCAAAGAATTACTAAAACCTTTAGGGGTTAAAGAACAAAACAAAATTAAGAGTAAGAACAAAAAAAAGTTTATTACAAAGATGTTTTAATGTTTACAAATGCAATCCTGGGTGACACCGGTCATTTGAAAGGTATCAGATGAAACTGTAAGTAAATATTTACTGAACTCCAGAAACCCAGCAACAAGAGGCAAGAGGCTGCTCAACATAAAGGGTTGAAAAGTCCTCTATACAACCCCTGTTTCGAGGTTCATTTTGTAATAAAGATGCACCTTGTGCAATATTTTGGTTCAAAATAAACTGTGAACATTGGAGCCAGTGTGCGCACAGAAAGGTACTTGCAAATACAAATACAAGTGCACACACAGTACGCAAAGCGTTGGCTGACACTTCACCATCTCCACAGTTTTGCACAAACAAAATGATTGTGACTTATTCTTATCATTTCAACTTCAGCACTGGCCAAGTGGGTGGGTGGCTGTGTGCCACTGACTGGCAGGCTTTCAACTGCTGGAATTTAAAAATCGTTTTTTCTGTGCTGGCAAGAGCAGCCTCAGAGCTATTGCTAATGATCTGTAATCCATCACAAAATCTCCCAAATCACTTTCATACCTCCTTGAACTGATTGTAGTGAGTGGATACCTCAAATGGATTGTAGGCATCTCAAGACCTTCTTCCCCTCCTTCCAGATCCTCTTTCTTTCTCTTTCAGGCTCATCATTTTTAGTATTTTAATATTTATTTAGAGTGCTAACATAGTAGATTCCAAGATCCACAAATATTGTTCCTAAACATTCAGGGTTTCAGCAGGCCACTTATGAGGGTCAGGAAAGGATTCAACCATACATACAATGTATTTTAGGAGCCTTTGTTTATTTTTTTTCTTCTGAAGTATCACCCTGGCTGGAGATGAGACAGGGAGGACCAGAGGTCTAAAATGGTACCAACCACTCTTTCTCAGAATGGCTGGTTCTTGCTCATGTGATCAGGGTCTAACAGATTGCTCTATGTGGTGTCAGGAAGAAATGTTCCCCCTGGTTTGATTGGCAGTAACCATGGGGGGGGGGGAAGTTGCATTCCTCTGTAGTATGTGGGTACAGATTCACTTTCCAGGATTATCTGGGTATACTCCATTTAATCATTTTCCACCATTGCAGGGACCTCCAGCATTGGTGCACCTCAGACCTTCCTGTTCTGTAGCACATAATAGTCTAGTCTCCTGCGGGCTGTAATATTTTGGTCTATCTTCATTTCTTGGGTTTCACATGTGGCTGTTGTGTAGTGCTGGTGTCCTGCGAGATACATATCAGAATAGATTAACTGAGGTTCTTTCTGGACTTAAACTCAATGACTCTCTAGTCTGGCACTAAGGTACTACCCTTGGATTACAAAATATTATTTATTGGTAGGTGGGTAGGTAGGTAGGAAGGACCAAGATTTTCCAAAGGGATCAGTTATTTGAGGTATCTCTATTTTTGAGCACCTAGCTGAGAGCTCTGATTTTCTGAGGGCAAATACTCAGTATTCTCCGAAGAAAACATATCTTTTTAAGGTGTGCCAGGGTAGAATCCCCAAAAATGAGGCACCTAAAATCATGAATCATTCTTGAACATTTTGGATATAAATAATCTCCTGGCAGTATATCTTCATTGGTGTACAATTGCATATTCTTTGGTCCCGAGATGTATCTTAAGTGTCTGTCTACCCTCAGTTAGGTTGAGAGTCAGAAACATAACTACTCAGTCATGTCAACAAACATTGAACAAATACAGCAAATTACATAGCTATCATAGTCTTACTTTCAAATGGAAAGTAGTCTTAGAAACAAGACTCTTACTTGTGTTCGTTTTCAAAAAATGTTGTTTCATTTCATTCCCTGCTTAACCCAGAGGAACTGCATTCTAAGTGTCACCAGAAATGTATCTATTAACTCTATAATATGCTGAGAGCTGTCCAGGGCACTGAGCTGTTAGCTTCATTGTTTTATTTCAAAGTTTTTCTCAATTCCACCAGTTCTCATCTGAGAATATTAACATTGTTGTTTCCTTCAAATGTTCAGTTGCTCTGGCTATTGCTAAAATTCTCTCTGTTACTGCAGTCTGAAATTGCAGCAATAATTATATTTTCTAGTTCGTTCATGATATCTGATCTTTTAACAGGAAGTCTATAGTAATTAACAACAGACTGTATAAATGGTCACCATGCATTCTATTTCTAGTATGGAGGGAATGATTTGCTTCAGGAAGGCTAAGATGGAGATTTTTCACTGAAGTTTCTGTACCAGGATATTTTAAGTTGGGATTTGCTATTCCATAACTTCTGTTCTCTTGTCTGATAAGGGAATATTAAATATCTTGTTCTGATGAGAGATAATGGTGAGTTAGGAGATCATAGATCATAAAGCTCTCTGAGGTTGAGAATAAATGCATGCTTCCAACATTACTACTAGGTGGGGACTTCTGAATAATTCATTCTAAAACAAAAGATGATTTTGAACCTGCCCAGGAGTTTTGACTGAGTAGTCAGTGGGGTTTTGTGGATATTGTTATTGGTGGTGGGATGCAGAGATCTAAAAAAGTAGAGGTAAAAAACCAAGAAAGCCAAACAGCAATGTGTGTGACACTGGTATAAACTAGTGAAAGAACTTTGAGGTTTGGTGGCTAAAAAGGTTTGGGGTTGTAAAGCAAGCCCTGCAGATACCTGATTTTTATGTCTGCAGATCGTAGATTGGGGAGGGCAATAATTTTTGACCAGGGACCACTTCCAACATTTTTGAAGTGGCCCCGGGCTGCCCCGGAATGGGCAGAGTCTCAGGAGGAAGCGGTGGGGCCAGGACACTTCCCCACCCACAGACCCTGATCAGTCTGTGGGTGGGGGAACACAAAGTCTTTGCTTCTCCCTTTCCTCTCCCAAGAGATAACCGTCAGATGTTCTGAACAGCTGGCTGGTTCCCTGTAGGCATCCATGCCCCAGCAGTGGGAGGAGACTTCACATGCTTCCCCCTGTTGCCCCCAGGTCAATCAGGGCCTGGGGAAGGGGAGCACGTAGGCAGCAGCTGGCAGTTGACTTTAAGTGCTGAGCCACTGGCAGGGTTAGAAGCGCCACGCCCCTTGCAGGGTGGAAGGAGACTTCGCATACTTCCTCCCACCCCCAAGCCCTGATTGGCAGGGCCTCCGTGGGCCGGATCATCTTGTTTGGCCCGCAGAGGCCCGTTTGACCACCCCTGTCATAGATGGATGCAGATCCAATTTTATATCTAGAGCCTTGCAGATCTGCTGATATCCACCGATTATGTTTGCAGAGCACAGATTGGATAAGGATGCAAATATTGTATTCATGCAGGGCTCTAGTTGTAAACTAAGAAACTGCTCCTTTTTTGTTTATTTCTGTATGCTCTTTGTAAATAGACAAAACTGTCAAAAATGGACTATAACCATATTTTTACTCCCAACTAGAACATCCCCAGGGCCTCAAATTTTGACTAGCTGCATAGTCTGAAAAAAGGGAACAATACTGTATATATGCCAATTTAATTTTTTCCTTAGTCATTGGCTATTTAGCTTTTCTGGCAACAGTTTTCTGTCATTGCTAACACCAGTGCAGTTCCATGGGAGAGAGCAATGGTGGGATATCTAGGGCTCAGTCTTTGGCTCCACACAATCTGCTTTGCTTGAGTACTAAGCTTCAGGGTCTCTTTGTATGAATACAAATAATGAGAGGAAAAATATTATTTATACTCTTCAAACCTCAATAGCTTTTTTATACAGATTGGTACTTTATCTCTAAGGCTATGTCTAGACTGCAAGCCTCTTTCGAAAGAGGCTCTTTTGAAAGATACTTTCGAAAGAGGCTCTTTTGAAAGAGAGTGTCTAGACTGCACGCAGAACTTTCGAAAGAGCAAGCCGCTTTTTCGAAAGAAAGCACCCAGTGAGTCTGGATGCTCTCTTTCGAAGAAGCCCTATTTACATTCAAGAACGCCTTCTTTCGAAAGAATCACTTTCGAAAGAAGGCGTTCTTCCTCGTGAAATGAGGTTTACCGCCGTCGAAAGAAAAGCCGCGTTCTTTCGATTTAATTTCGAAAGAACGCGGCTGCAGTCTAGATGCAGGTGAAGTTTTTTCGGAAAAAGGCTACTTTTCCCGAAAAAACCCCTGAGTCTGGACACAGCCTAAGGGTGATTCCAGATGGGTTTATTACGGAGAGGGTGGGCAAGGTCAGACTAGGTGATCATGATGGTCCTTTCTGGCCTTAAAGTCTATGAGATGAAAAATTCCAACCATTTCTGATTGACATCTGGGTAATTAGAACAGAGCAGTGGCTCTACTAATTATTTGGAGGACTGTTTCTGGGGTTGTTAGTTTTTCAGAAGAAATTACAGCTGGCCAAAAAAATAGTAAAAATGTTCTATAAGCCAATAAAAACAGCTAATAAATTAATATTTTTTTCAAATGTTGAAAATATGAAATGTTTGGATAGTTTCTAGTAAAAATAGAGAATGATGCAGGATTCTAATGAAATCTACTGGAAAATGTCCTAGGCTTTGAGCTAGTTTATTCTCCCCTATTGGGATTTCTGTTAGATCCTTAACTGCTCTGTGAACAGCTGTCACTCCATTTTTCAAGCATTCATCACAATAAAAGGATTAAATCAACACAGATATAATGGTATTGTAAAAGGACATTGTCACAAGATCTTAACTCTTCTGCTCTGGAAACAAATGTCTTGACTTTGCCTTTAGCAGCATCAGGAGACCATTAACATTCAACTTCATCGATGTTATCTGTAAATTAAATGTGCTGTCAGTATGATTGTGATGACAAAATGGGTACAAGTCATGAACCAATCATGCTTTTAACTTTCCACAAATTACAGATGGCAATACAGTCAGAAAAGACCCTGTTTTATGCTCTCTACATTTATTTATGCTCAATGTTTGTGGGGATTTAGCTCCTAAAGTGATTATCTGCATGTAAGAATGTGTTTGTCTTGAAGATCCACCTGAATAAAGAAGAAAGACAGCTGAAATGGGTAGTTAATGCTTTTGCCTGCTCTTACACCATAGGATTAAATCAGATATGAAAATCAAAACCAGGACTTCTCTTTTTAAATAGCAAAAATACAGTACTGGTTACCCTGATCTGCTTATTCTGGGGTAGAGGGAAGTGAGTATGCAAAACTGATACATACAGTATTGTTGTAGCCACGTTGGTCTCAAAAAAATATTAGCGAGACAAGGTGAGTGATATATTTTATTGGACCAACTTCTGCTGGTGAGAGAGACAAGCTTCCCAGCTTACACAAAGCTCTTCTTCGGGTTATATAAAAGGATGGCTTATAGCTAGTACACAGAACTAGCTAAAGGTTAAATTGTACGTGACCACAAACAGCAGAAAATGCCTGTGTCTCCCTAAAAAATGTCCACTGGGACTATACTTCTTCTCTATCCATGTTCAGGAACCCATAGGAAGTTCAAAGCCAAAAGAATGGCTCATCAAGATGCACATGCGCACACACATCTCTTTCAAGTTTGGTCCCGGAAACTGTTGAATTTGTTCACTATGGTGCCCAACATCCATTCTGTTAGATTGTTTTTTTTAATGTTTGAATATTTAAAAAAAAAAATCTTAATATTTTTTCTTTGCAGAATATAAAAGACATACAAAAACATAATATATTGGGGAACAGTCAACACAGCTTTTGTAAAGTATTAACTTTAGCAGAAGCTGCAGCCTATTGATGTGTGTGCCTAGTGATAAAAACAGAAGAATGGCCATACCGGGTCAAACTAATAATCTATCTAGCTCAGGATGTCTTCTTACAGCGTTCAATGCCAGATACTTCAGAGGAAGTGAACACAACAGGACAATTCACCCTTTGTCACTAGTTCCCCAGCTGCTACCAGACAGAGATTTAGGACACTAAGGCTACGTCCAGACTGCACAAAAGCGCATCAAAAAAGCAATCTGCTTTTTTGAAAAATAGCGTCCATTTAGGCTGTGTCTGGACTGAATCCCTCTGCCGACAGAGGGATGCAAATCAAGCACTTCAGAAGTGCAAATGAGCCCAGGATTTAAATATCCCAGGCTCCATTTGCATACTCACTTTCCGATGCTGTGCAGATCAGGCTCAGTGTCGAAAGTGAAAGTAAAGTGTAGCCGTGGCTCTGCGGACAGCGGGGAGCTTTTTCGGCAGCTCCTGTACTCCTCAAAAAATATTGAAGCACTTCAGAACAACAGCTGCCTCTGATACTCTAAACAAAATCTACGATCTAATCCTTTTTTAGAAAATAAATCCAAAGTGTTGATTTGCATCCCTCTGTCCGCAAAGGGATGCAGTCCAGACATAATCTCAGTGTGGATGCTATCTCACATGTAAGCTGTGATTACTATGGACGGAGTGGCCACCAGGGCACCTGTGCTTTTTCCTCTTTCCTCTTCTTCTGAAAGAACTTCCTCTTCCCCGTTCACATACACCTTTTTCTGAAAGAGCTCTTTTGGAAAAAGACTTCTTCCTTGTAGACAGAGGATTACCAATGCGGGAAAAACCCTCTGTTCTTTTGATTTACTTTCGGAAGAACGTGATTGCACTGTGTAACTCAGGTTTTGTCAGGAAAATGGCCGTTTTTACATACCCACAGTCTATACATACCCACAGAGCATAGGATAGCATCACTGATCATCTTGGCTCATAGTCATTGATGGGTTTGTCCCCCATGAACCGACCACATTCTTTTTTGAACCCAGTCATAATTTTGATCTTCACACCAATCTCTGGCAATAATTTTCCCTGGCTGACTGTGCATTGGGTGAAAAAGTACTTCTTTATGTTTCTTTGAATGTAGTCACAGGAAATTCTGAAATACCAGACCAGTTTAAGCAGGAGATGAACAAAAAGCTGATCTTACAAAGGAATTCCTTCAGTGACTGAATAGCTTTCATTTCAAATTGACTTTCCTGTTTGTGAGACATGTTTGTGGTGAATATGTTATTTCTTTCTCGCCCCTTTGGTGACTGTCATACATTAACACCATCATTTTCTAATAAAGGATTAGATCGTAGATTTTGTTTAGTGTATCAGAGGCAGCTGTTGCTGTGCTTCAATATGATAAATCAACACTTTTAACTTTCAGTCCTCCTTGATTAAAGCAGGAGGTCCTTTTGTGCAATGATTCACCAGCGCTCAGTTATTCACTCTACATGTAGCCCACTCTAGCATTTTGCCATCCTCCTAGTCCCATGACACAATCAACAGAAAAGATGTAGCACATTAAGTATACTGTAAGATCCTTCTAGGGAATGTAACTGGATAGGTAGCATCAATTATTTGCCAGAATTTAGGATGTAACATTTATTTAAAATTTGAAAATCAAACATGGCTTCCCAGGGTATGTCTACACTACCCTCCTAGTTCGAACTAGGAGGGTAATGTAGGCATACCGCACTTGCAAATGAAGCCCGGGATTTGAATTTCCCGGGCTTCATTTGCATAAGTGGGGAGCCGCCATTTTTAAAACCCCACTGGTTCGAACTCCATGCAGCGCGGCTACACGGGGCTCGAACTAGGTAGTTCGAACTAGGCTTCCTAGTTCGAACTATCGCTACTCGTGAAATGAGGAGTAACAGTAGTTCAAACTAGGAAGCCTAGTTCGAACTACCTAGTTCGTGCCCCGTGTAGCCGCGCTGCATGGGGTTCGAACCAGCGGGATTTTAAAAATGGCGGCTCCCCGCTTATGCAAATGAAGCCCGGGAAATTCAAATCCCGGGCTTCATTTGCAAGTGCGGTATGCCTACATTACCCCGCTAGTTCGAACTAGTGGGGTAGTGTAGACATACCCCCAGAGACTGACTCTGCAAAGATGTGATATGTTGTTTAGTTTCCTTGTTGAATAACTAAATGCATACACAAAACATAGCCCGCCCAGCATATCCCTGAGAACTGTATTTTTAGCATCTAATACCAGGCATGCAAATTGCTATTGGCATGTTATATGAACAATTTAGAATCTCTGTTCTTTATCATAGTATTCTATCAGCTTCTTCCCTGTATGTCTCTATTTGCCTGCATCTTCACTCATTTTACACAGTCCTTACATAGCCATTCAAAAACCAATTTCCTCCCTGAACCAGGTTCTGTATCAGCTCAAAGTTTTACTTATATGCAAGGGGAATTAAAAATTGTGTGCTATTTAGAGCGGATGGGAGGGGAGATATACAGATTAAGACTAAACAGAGGCCAAACTTCAGAATTTCACAGTTCAACTCTTCTTTCTCCGGCAAACCATTTTCCTAGTTCAACATCCTACCAACAGAAAAGCAAATCTTCTTCATAAGCAGATGTATTGACTACAATGGGACTGTCTGCTTGGATAAAGACAAGATGTAACCTTTTCTCCCACTCCTTTCCAATCATGCAGTGAAATCATTCCAAGTCCACCCTTCTAGCATCTTGCTAGTAGATATCATCTCTGGGCCATACTGCCGCCTGCTGTTCCGCCTCTGAATAACTGCTGTCTCTTGAACCAAGGATCACGTGTATGTATGCACATGCATGTGTGTGTGTGTGTGTGTGTGTGTTTGCGCACATGTGCACCTGTGATTGTTCCTTTCATTACTACCTGCCTTCTCCTAATCAACCTGAATGGACTCATCTAAAGCCTGGAAGATCCAAATGGAAAGTAAAGAGATCATGAAGTTGGCCAAAGGGTGAGTATGTACAGGATAAATCTTGGGAACTTGAAATTTGCTTGGTAAAACCTTGCAGTTTAGTAAACTTCTTAATAGACTTTTCTTATCTTCTTGTGTCTATATTTCACTGACATTACAATTTAGATAATGTCCTATACATTTGCAATGAGAGTAGCTAAGTGAGAGCACTTTTGCAAATCTGACCATTACAATTATGTGTGTGGGGGAAAACCACTATCTATTACAATTATTTCCAAAACCTAATTTGAACATTTTCATATATCTCTGCTTTTAGTAACACAAACTAAATACTGCTCCTCTATTTCACATTTTATTCTGAGAGGCATGTCATATACACAGAACAACCCCTGTAAACCAGTAGGTGTTTTGCATGTGAAAGAATTATGCTCTTAGCAGACAATGACAACACAAGGATAAAGCCCTTTTTTGCTTTTCTTACCCTGTCCTATGCAAATACTCTGTTCTGCAATGCACTAAAACTGGGATCTTTGTTAACACTGCCTCTCCCTACTTGCAGATTTCAGATTGTTGCTCTCACACTTTATGAGGTGTAAGCATCTGAAAATGAGCATTTCTGATACTGCTGGTGAGTCAATATTATAAGATGATGATTTCAGTCATTATATAATATTATAACTCTTGTTGCGTTACTTTTTCACAGTGAGAAGGTTTTCAAAGTTACTGATGTTATTTTTTAGTTATTTAAGACAGGAGAATATCTCTGTTCATGAAGTCAAGTCCTCAAATTGTTGCGTGTTGAGTTGGTACAGGTAGGACCATCTCTTCATCCTAATCTTTTGCCTTAATAGGCCTTCATCACAGGACTACAGCAATTCAAAGGGGCCTGGATCTCCAGGCTTTCACCATTGCTACTGCAGCAGCAGTGAGGGCTGGAGCCCTGGGCCCCTTCAAATTGCTGCTCCTTACGTCTCTGAGAGCTGGGAGTAGAGGTGCACTGTGGTATGTATGGTGCCAAAGGCTAACTGCCCTTTGCCCTGCCCTATCTGCCTGAGGCCTTGCCCCTTCCAGCAGGCATGGAGCCAGCCCCTCCCCCCAAAACTTTGCCCTGTTTTCCCCGCTGCCTCCAGTCACAGCGGCAAATCAAGTCTTGTTAGACTCTGGTAACATCACTTCCATCTGTCAGAGTCTCCTCTCTTAATGAAGCAGATATTAGACTGCCCTCTCCACTGACTCCATCAACCACAGAGCATCCCATCCCCACTCCTTGTCCAAGGCTTCCTGACCAGAAAACACGGGAGCCAAAGCGAAGCCGCTCACTGTGATAGAAAACTGGAGTGTGGGAAGCACTAGAGGCTAGTGACAGCTGAAAATAAACCTGACACATATGAATGATTCACTTCTACAGACAGGACAGAACTGAAATGTCTTATCTGGACCACACCCTGACATCCTGGAGCAGTGTGGGAATTGGGGGGGGGGGGGGTAGAACCAAACTGGAACCCCAGATTTGAATCTGTTCCTGGGAATTGGGGCTGGAAACAAAACCCTAGAGACATGATTCTTCTTGTAGTTCAGTGGGGATTCTAGGTATCATGAGAACTGTTGTTCTCAAAATATTTACATAGCATTAGGAAGTGAGGCACCTGCCTGGTTTGTCACCTGCTACTAGTGGAGCTCAGGAAGTAGCTTGCCCCTATTTACAGGGAAGGAGGTGTTACCTCAAATATAACTGCTTTTTAACCTATAAAATTGTAGAGGAAATAAAAATACAAAAGCCCCTTTTCTCAGAAGGTGCAGATCCACCTATTTTTCAGAATCTATCACCTGTGGAATAACAACACTAACATAAAAATATAAATAAAGAGGAGATGGTAGATAAACTATAAACAAGAGAATTGTATTAAGGGTACTCATACTACATTGGGTCAAAGGGGGAAATAAACACACACTGTAGTGAACGGCGACTGATGCCCAGAGCATGAAGCTCAGTTCCCAACCATATAAAACTTTCCAGTGGCTCTGTAAAAGAACAACCAATGCCCCCAAATGGAAACCTATATGCTACTTAAAATGCACATGCTGATGAGAATGTGGCAACGAGGCCTGGGACCTATAACTCTCAGGCGACTCTCAAGCCTTTGAGGAGGAAACTCTGGAGAGTCCAGTGAATGATGGTCGTTTTGCCAGTGGAGCAGCCCTCGAGGAAGATGGTCATTCAGGTGCAGGATTCATTACAAGTAGGTTGTGCTCTCTGTAGGAAGACATTGATGTTCTCCACAGGCTTTTCCTTCCTGAACCTCATCTCGGGAATGCCGGTTTCTTCGAGGATCTGTCTGGTCAGCTCAGAAGTCTATACCACAAACACTTTCTCTCAGATGGACAGCAGCACGCAGGCACTGACCAATGCCTTATACAATCACTTTGATGGGAAAAGTTCTGAGGTGATGGAATGTTGGGTACTAGTTTTGGTGGGAAAAACCAGTTCCGGCCAGCCAGAGCTAGTGCATATGCGGTGCCCTTGTTGTTTACAGGCAAGGTGACAAAATGGCATCTGGGGAGGTCAGAATTCATGAGCTATATATTGGCTCCATAGAAAACAGTGGCTTACCTCAGAACTATTTGCATGCGATTCACCCCAACATAACACTAACCAAGTATTGAACCTTTAGTTTACCCCTAGCATAAAATACAAACGAAAAGCCCCTTTCCACAAGTGCCAGACTGAGCCCCATGGACGAATGATGCCTCTTTGTGTTTGGTGAATGGGTGTGTTCATTTCACAGACTACTCCTTTGAACACTACATAAGTATTTGCACCGAGAAAAAGAAATGTGAACCCTTATATTTCTGCATTTCTTTATACACTGTTATGGTACATCAGATTAGAGAGAAATGAGAAATAAAACATGACAAATCATATTTATTTGCTGTGTATTACAAAAAGTGTGTACCTCTCAGCAACCCCTAGATTTCAGGGCTGGGTGATTTTTTTTTTTCAATCAAAATTCTTATGTGTTACATATTTTGTATCACAGTTGAATGTATTACAGTTGTATTACAGATTTGTATTAAAGTTGAAACTCTAATCCAGCACTTGCTGGTCCGGCAACATCTGTGTTCCAATATGATTTTAGTTAGCCAGATGTGTACTTATCATGGATATGGCCAAGTTTCCTGTAGTCCCATAAAGTTTGTTTGCCAGTCCTGGCTATCAGTGTTGTTCTTTAGTTCTAAGTGTCTTCTCAGAGCCCAGTAAGCAGTAGAAGTGTTGGTAATTCTGATAGACAATATAGACTTCCTGTGGTCTGGCAAATTCTCTAGTTCGGCACTGGTCAGGTCCTGAGGGTGCCAGACTAGAGAGGTCCAACCTGTAGAGTAAATATATAACATGGAATAATCTTTAATAACTGCCTTGCTCAGTATACGTCCAATACAAATTATTTAGAGACATAAATACTTCCTTACCTTCCTGAAGTTGTAGATATTCTTAATCAATAGAGATAAGTAACTATTAGGGTAATCGCACTGAGGTGTGAGTAGTTAGGTGTTTTTTTTGTTTTGGGGGGGGGTTTTTTTGGTTAACAGAACCAAACCACAAGACAGGATATGCAAACTGGGGCAAATCAACATAGTTGTACTATAGTCAATGGACTGAGGACAGTTCACACCAACTAAGGATCTGGCCTGCACATTTTCAACCTGCATTAAAATTGTTTTATGCTGTTAATTAATTAACCCATTTTCTCTGTATCATTTCATCCTACCACTATTTTCCCTGGTATTACTCTTGTAGGAAATTTTCAAAATCAATACATAAACATGTTTTAAAACTTATCTGAGCAATAAATGTTTTGGAGTAAATTATGGCACTAATAAACTGCTGTTTTGTTTTAGGTCACTGTAAAGTTCCAATGTATTCTACTGATCCAATATTTTACTGTTTTCTTCTTTCTAGTTCTACCCTAGTCCACTTTTCTTCCACACTGGGCCTTCCATTTTAGACTTTTTCCCCAGAAATTTACATCAGAGGCTCAATCTTGCAATCTGAGTTCAATGGGTACAAGATGCAGAATTGGTCCTTGGAGAGGTGAGAGAAAGGTGAGAGTAAGTGAAATTTGAGACAACATCTTCACTGCAACTGTATCTTTAATGGCAACAATCAAATAAATTGAAAGCCAGGGAAAACATAGACCTAGTTACATTTTAGTCTCACTTAATTGCACAGCACCACAGAGATTATTATTAATAACCACCTTGATAATCTGTTGAATTTTCCTGTCAAACATCCCTGAAAGATGTTATCTAACTCTTTATACCACACCCATCATGATAGCACCTGGGTTACCTTTACATTACATGTAAAACAGCTTATACAAAGAAGAGTAATAAATAAACTATAAAAAACTATTGGCCCATTATCTGCTCACCAGGCTCAGATATTGTCACAGTTGCCAATTAATTAGAAGCGTTATTAAAAAGGCAAGCCCTGTAGCATGCCCTGTTATGCTGGTGGTCTGGCAAAACATCAGAGGGAGCAAGTTCCACATTGCTCCTTGGCACTAGTCCTAAATACTTCAGTTCAAGGAACCAACAGCAACACAGTCTCAGCAGATCTTAACATGACAAAATGTTAGGAGATAAGTCAGTCTGTCAGTTAGCTACCTAACTACTGAAGATCTCAGGCCAGGTAGGGCTTAGCTATGGTAATCAACACCTTGAAATGTGCTCAGAGGTAAACAGAGAACAGGCACAGAGCATGGAGCTCATTGTAATATGCTTGTAGCAACCCCACATCTCACTAGATCTTCTGCTGGCACCAGAACTGACTTGTCTGTATGAACTAACTTTGGAATGATATAAAAATAACATGACATACATTAAATGGATTAACAAATGCTAAATATAACTGTAAACAGGGGAATCATCATTGAGTGGATCTATTTTTAGTTCTTGGCCCTATGCTATATAACACTTTTATCAAGGAGAGGGCAGAAAATATAAAATTATCACTGACAAAGTTTGCAGATGACACAAAACCTGGGGGGAGTGGTACATAACAAAGAGGACTGGTCACTGATTATGTGTTTTCATATGGCTAAATGTAAATGTATACATCTAGAAACAAAGAATGTCAGGCATGATTACGTGATGGGGGACTCAGTCTGAGAAGCAGTGACTTTGAGAGAGAGTTGCAGTTTGTGATGGATAATCTGGTGAACATGAACTCCCAGTGTGGCACCTTAGCCAAAAGAGTTAATGCGATCTTAGGATACATAAACAGAGGACTCTTGAATAGGAACAAAGAGGGTTTTGTACCTCTGTATTTGACTCTGAGAGACCACTGCTGGAGTACTGTGTCCCGTTTGGGTGCCTACAATTCAATAAGAAGGGTAATAAAATGAAGAGGATTCAAAGAAGAGCCACAAGTCTCACTGAAGGATTAAAAATCATGCCTTATAGAGATAGACTCAAGAAACCCAATTACTCTAACTCAGAGATGCGCAAGAATTTTTTGATGGGGAGCCACTCCAAGATTTTGGTAAGTGGTCAAGGACCACACTTTTCTATGGAGGAGCTGTGGGGTCTGGGTCAAAGGTTGAGTGCAGAAAGGAGCTTGGGATAAAGGACTGAGGTTCATGCTCCGAGAGGAGATATGGGTGTAGGATAGGATTCCGGCCTGGGAGAGGGGTGTAGGATGGGGTACAGGGACTGGGAGGGAGTTGTGACCTGGGGCAGGAGAGAGGGGGAGAGAGGAGGGTTTAAGTGGTGACCTGGGGAGGGGACTGAGGTGCAGCAGGGGATGTAGGGAGGGTAGGGGATATGGGCACAGGAGAGGAGTCTGGCCTGGGACAGGGGTATAGAAGGGTGTGCAGAGTTTGGGAGGGAGTTGTGACCTGGGGTGAGGAGGGGACAGAGGGTTTGTATGGTGACCTGGGGCAGGGAGTTGGGGTGCAGGAAGGGGTGGGGGTGCCAGAGGCAGGCTCTGTCTGGAAGGTGCTTAATTAGGTGGTTCCCAGCCAGCTGCTCAGCAGGACCCTGAGGCAGGCTCCCTGCCTGCCATAGCCCCACACCACTCAAAGCGGCTGGCTGCTCCATGTGCTTTCTGTGCCATGCATTGTGGGGGAGGCTTTACATGCTGCCCCCACCTCTTGCACAGTCTCTCTGCTACCATTGACTGGTTCCAGCCAATGGGACCTGAGAAATTGTGCTGAGTGCAAGGGCAGTGTGCAAAGCCTCTCCCTCCCCCCTGGCATGCATCACACAGAGGCACATGGAGCAGCCAGCTGCTTTAAGCAATATGGGTCTGCTTCCTACATAAGAGTCTTGGTGGGGCGGGCCACAGCCTTGGTGGGTTGGATGCAGCCAGGGGGCCAGATCTTGCCCACCTCTAACCTTACAAAGAGGGGGTTATGTAGTGAGTTGATTTCAGTCTATAAGTAACTACACAGGGAATCAATATTTAATAATGGGCTCTTCAGACTAGCAGAGAAAAGTATAACATACGCCAGTGGCTGGAAGTTGAATCATTGTGATGATTTAACAGGTGTTGTGGTGGATTCTCTTCTCAATGATATTTTTAAAATCTAGTTTAGATGATTTTCTAAAAGAGATGTTCTAGGAATTATTTTGGGGAAGTTCTATGGCAAGGGTCTCAAGCTCCCAGCCAATAGGTCATTCCCAGCTGACGCAATTGCACAATTTGGCCCAGGATTATGGGGGTTAGGAGGCAGCCTGTCTGTTACTAGCCCTAGTGTCCCCAACCTCCCCCCCCCCCCCCGGCCCTTATGGCAATCTGTCCCCAAGGGCGTGGCTTTGGGGATCACCAGATGGGAAGGACCTGGCACTGCATGGAGGCAGTGGTCCTGCCTCTCACCCCCCCTTCCCTGCATTCCCTATGGCAGCAGGAACCACAGTGGAAGTGGAGCCTTGCTTGCTTCCTTCCCCCAGGTCAGTGTTTCTCAAAATGGATCATGGAATCACTCTGAGAAACCTGCTAACTGGCCACTCCCGTGTGTTTATTTACCAGCTCCGCAGCCACAGAGCCTTGGAGCTCCCATTGGTTCCAGTTCACCATTTGCAGCCAAGGGGAGCCACAGGAAGTTTGGACTGTCAAAGGCTGGCCTAGGTATTGTGGAATTGTATGAGTTGCTGAGGGATGCATCACACTTCCTGAAACACTGACTTCATTATCATTTTGTCATTGGTTTTAGTGGGAGTAAGAGCAGACCCTTATTCTCCCTCTGCTTCAATTTCTTTTCCTGTAAAATGGGCACAATAATAGAAATACAAATTTAATGGAGTCCTAGACCTGATTAACATGGGTAAAGGGTTTGAGATCTTAGAATGACACATACTATTCATATGAAAAGTGTTATTACTGTATCAATGAGGGATATATGCAATGTATAGTTAAGGATGTGCATTTTAAAGTCTTATGGAATTAGGTTGACCAGCATAGTTATCTGTCAATGATCAGAACAGAAAACTCTGATCCAAGGCACAATCTAACATGTTTTAGGAGTGGCTGGCATGTCATACTTAAATCAGGTTGGCTTGTTTGATGCCTTTGCCATATCTCGGATACATATTTTAACAAAATTATATCAAGAGAGTTTCTCAACTGTAGTTAAAAGTGCTTAACTATGTCATTTCTGCTGGTTTGTGTTTTACCCTAGCTATTCCAAAAGCATTAGTGTATGATTTTTTTACATTTTAAGCACTCATGCCATATCTAAAAATCCTCAAAATTCAACAGTTGTTTAAAACCAAAAGCCATGTCCCTGAGATATACAGAATTACAAGTAAACTGAAATAATGACTGTGTTAGGAAATATTATTTTAATCATAAAAGGTAAAACTTCCCAACTGTGAATTAAAGTGCTCTGAGATACTGAGAAAAAATATTGGAATTCAGTCTTGGATACTGATGTAAAAATATTTAAATATACCATAAAATGTATAGATCCAGCTCTATTCACTGAAGAGTCCTTTATCTTGTAAACATTCTTTCAATTCAATAAAAGGCATAAACTGAAGCTGTACAGTACATACTGTTCAATGTTAATAGTACTTCTTGCTATAGCCCTTCAAATGTTATACTGAAGTATGCTTTGGTCATAAACAAAAGTTATTATGAGACGTTAATTAAAGTGTGTCATAAAAGCAGAATAAAAGGAAAAAGTAGATGATGTTTCACTCAGATAGCTGGGAACATGCACAACGACATGTCTTCACATTTAAAAGATTCATACTTACTTTGCAGGTGTAGATGATACTGAGTCATAGAGCCCATGGTGAAGAACACAGCAGTATTCGATATAGGCAAGCTTAGTTGAGGCGGAAATAAAATAAAAATAATCACGTTCCTTTGACATACTAGCATTTAACCTTGGAAAAACAAAACCCAGTTTTATAACCTCTTTTGGAATGAAGGAATCACTAATTGCTACTTAGCGGTGGATCTGGTAAAAATGTATCTTTCTGACCTAATACTGAACAGTCTGATAGCACAAAGGCAGAGATGCTGAGTGTGGGATGGAAATGAAACAAATGAAACCTTAAATGTGTGATGAAAATGGAAGGTATGATTAGCAATAATGTTTTTAAACTTCTATTTAGCATTCACCTATAATAGGCTGCAACTACAGGTGCAGAAGGTGCTACAGAACCCTCTGGCTTGAAGCAGTTTCCACTATATACAGGGTTCCAGTGGCTTTCAGCACCCCCACTATACAAATTGTTCCAGCGCTCCTGATAGGCCTGCACAAAACTCCTGGATATTAATACTTCGGTTCTTTGGGTTCTTTGCCGTCTTGATCTAGATCTGAATTTTGTAGCTAGAGTCTCCTGTAATTAATAAAAAATACAGTAGATCTAGAACATGGTACAGATCCCAGTTAGGAAAGCATTTAAATACATGTGACTAAGATTGTGAGTAGTCCCATGAAATTAAATGAGTTAACTCCATGAAAATGAGGAGTAGGAGTGGAAACCCATTATGCAGACAGGAAAAAGAAGACAAAAAGTTTCATAGCACTTCAAAGGGACTAAGTACATGCTCAAAGTTATGCCCATGGTTTACTGAATAAGGGCAATGACCACTACAAAATAATGACATTCTATACATGGCAAATAGCTGATGCTCTGTCAGAAAGGGCTAATGCTGGGGATCTGGAACTTCTGACATCTCATCTCTGGCCCTCATTAGTTGTGTGTTCTTAAGCAACCCATTTATAAAGCACATTTTCTCGGTTTCCCCATCTGTATAATGGGGTTTTAGTATTTTGGTAATCATTTAGTGAGTTGCTTGGATCATGAGAGTTCTGAGGGTTTCTTAATGAATATTTATAAAGTGTTCTGGTACTGATGGACCTGATACCAAAATTCTTATCCATTCTGCACTGGACCTGAAAAGTGCTAGATTATAATTACCTGAATGCGTGTCCACCTTTTTAGAGAGAATTTGTTGGGAAATATGTTTAATTGGAAAAAGAGTGACAGTAGGCAGAAACAGCAGTCAAGTGTTAGTAAAAAAATGGTGAGTTAACCCCTAAACATGGGTGGGTTATTTGCGCTGAAGGATTTATTGTTACTGGTTTTTTTATCGTTAGTTCAGTGTTCTCATCAGAACAACTTTTCCTGATATCCATTTTACATTATTTAAGTATTTCTTCTTAAATTTTCCTTTTCTTTTTTCTGTCCTCCTCTGTTTTCCATCTTCCTATTTAGCATAGGAGAGTCAAACAGAAAGTGGGTATTTCTGGAACATTATATCACTTTAATACAAAGGAAAAGTAAAGGACTGAGTTTATCTTTTCTAGTTTTCTTTAATATTTCTTTAAATTTCTTTAATATGTTTCCTAACAGGCCCCAAACCAGCACAGGTAGAGCGCAGTATATTATAACATGTTACTGTGGTTCAATGTTAAAGTTCTCTTTCAAAGTCTCCCTGAGCTGTCTAACACCACACTGAGCTCTTCTAATTGCTCTTGTCTGGCTGCTCCAACTGAGCATACATCTACTACACTCTCCACCATAATGGCAATGTTTCCTGCTTTGTTTCATGGATATTATGCAGGACACAGCAGGCAGCTATAACCCTAGTGATGGCTTTTTTTCCCACATAAATCCAGTCTTGTGAGTATACAATGCTAGTGTCCCTTCAGTCTACCAAAACATGTTCCACTTTCATTCTGCACCTGCTAAGGTAATAGCTGAATCTTTCCTTGGTGCTACTGAGGTGGCCAGCGAATGGCTTCATGAGCCAGGGAATAAGGGAGAGACTGGATCCCTTAGGATCACTATGACATTTCAGCATCACCAATGGGTAATACACTTGTCAGGAAATAAAGTCCCTGCTTGAAGCTTTCTGAACAGGCCTATGGTCTTAAAGCTAAGAGTGGCATGTACCTTCCCTGGCTAGCCAACACTGATGTTGGTGAAGCATCAGTGATGACTCACCAGTGCAAGCATAACCACAGAAAAGTAGCCTTTTCTGTTGCTGTACTCTGTGTCAACATAGTCTAATGCCAAAATAGGGATGTGCATGATGTCTGATGCATCAGTGCTGTGCAGGAATCTCAGTGCCAAAAATCTATCCACTATATTATGCACATTGCTGAGAGTCACTGTCCTGTATAGCATCAGACTATTAATGGCTCTGCACACAAGTGATACTAACTATAGTAGCTTTATGCTGATGTAGCTTGCATCAATCAAAGTTTGTAGTGCAAACATGACCTCAGTAAAGGATATGAAAAAAAATGTGTGCCCCTGTCTGACATAGCTATGCCAACAAAATTCCCAGCGTAGATACAGCCATGCCAATAGAAGAGTCCTTCTGTCAGCATGTTAAGTCACTCAGGAAGATGATATTCTTACAGCAGCAGAAAAACTCCTGTCAGTTTATGCTGTGTATATGGTAGGAGGCTACACCATTATAGCTATGCTGACATAGACTCTGTAATGTAGACATAGTTTCAGTGTATGCTTTCTTCAATGGATGTATTTATTCCCAGGTACCACATGCTTCTTTTCTCCATAATTAAAGGGCCAAGCCTACATGTGTTACTCAGAATGCCCATTGAAGTCAGAGGGTTATTTGACTGTAGGTTGGTGGTAGTATCAGGCTTGTGTATATCTTGTCTTTTAAACAATTTAGCAAAAACTAAATAATGTGCATAACTTTTAAGAGCAAGCACAGTTCCACTGACTTCAATAATACTAATTATGTGCATAAAGTTGGCAAGTACTAAAGTTCTTTACTGAACCAGGACCTTACTGAACATCCCCAAAGAAGCCTGCATGGCAGATCAGTTGTTAATTTAATTTCCTATTAAGATATCCCATTGTTTCTACATACAGACTATTTTACCTTTAAAAGAAGCAAATTGAATCCTGCACCAGCTGAAAATGGTTGTCTCATCTTTCTATGTCTTTGTATGATTGGCACTCTGGTTACAAGAAGAAAAATATTTTATCTTAATGCCAAATGAAAGAGTCCACTATTGTTTCAAAGAATGCAGTAATCAAGTTGCAATAGTAACAGATTACTGCTGTCATGTTTCTTTTTTCCCCAGGTTCTGATTTCTCTGCCTGTCTCTGGTTTTATTCTAGTAAGAGATACCTAGTGGCTCATTTTGCTCAGGTCATCTAAGAGAACTTACATGGGCCAATAGTTTCCATTACATTTACCTCTTCTCTTGTCTTTTGCAGCCAAATGAAATGATATGGTCTGAACTCCACTGGAGTAAGTGAAGTTACACAAGGACTAATTTATGGCCTGTTATTTAAACTGCATCGTAGAAGCCTGCCACTTTGTTTGCTATCTGAATAAGACACACACAAAAAGTTTAAACAACAGCTTTATAAGAGCTGGCAGCAAATTAAATATTAGATGTAAAAATACCTGGCCAGCTCCTAAACCCTCTCTTGGGTCCCTTTGTGCTTCAGGAGCAATGCAAAGGAGCCCAAAGATAGTCATAAGTGGGCAGTTGAGGAGTCCCACCCATATGAGCAAATTCTCAGCTAACACAAAGTCAGCAAAGCCTCTTTACACCAACTGTCCTCACTCTAGTATGTAGAGCTAGATCTAGACTGCAGCAAGCCTACACAAATAAGGGAAAATCCCTATGAGACTGTTCCAACCAGTCTAGGTTAGAGTAGCCCTGAGGCTACTATGACATGTGCCCGGAGCTATTTTGGCCCCTGGGCAAGTCTCAGCATTGAGAAAATTGGAAAGGTAGCCTAAAGTGAACCATCTTTGTATGTCCCGTGCCCAGATGTGCCAAGTGTCAGCATGAGCTTGGCAGCAGAGAGGAATCAGACCATACAACATGAAATTTTAAATGAATCATACTTCACTTGCTTTCTGACACTGAACTCCTTAATACACCCAGTTCCAGCTGAGAGTGACACAAACTAGTATCCTGGTTCTGTATTGCTTATTGTAAGTTTTATCTGGAGTAGAATGATAGAAATAAACACAAAATATAGCTAGTATGAAGTCTTTTTGAAATACCTAAAGATCTATTTTGTTATTAAATAATACAACCTAACTTCTCTTCACATTTTGAGTTAATTGTTAGTCTGTTAAAAAATGTTCTCTCTGTATCCCAAGGTGTCAATGTAACAAGTGAAGTGCCTGAGGCTTCTTAATACATCATATTTTCTGATATTCGGGGCAACTATAAGAAAACAAAACCATACTGGTGCTTTGAAGGAACATTATGTGTTGGTGAGAGAGGTAGCTAGAGTCTGAGTTAGATGAGGAATCTTGTTGATTTTCTTATGCATGGTACAGATAGGAATGAATATACATAACTGAGACTGGTTTTAAGGCTGGTGGGGAAAAAGAGAAATTACATCAGGGATAAAAGGAGCTGGAGAATAGAGATTGCTAACTCTGCCTTCATGCTGAGCATAGTAAAGTTAAACACAACAGGACAGTATAGACTATGGGGAAAGGCGTCATTGAATAAAATCCTTTATGTTGTTGGGCAACTACCTTTGCAATGGAAAAGGATACAGAGAGCTTATTCATTCCTCACACTAGGGCAAGATTCTAAATCCATTATTGAAAAGAAACGAGGTTACCATCTAAACTGGGGCACTGTGACTCCAAGAGGTCATGGTTTAATACCTTAGATACCTCGTGGGCTCTGATTGTCTTGCACACATTGAAGAAGACACACACACGATGTTTTACAAAATGTTAAAGTTGGTTTTAGTCTTCCAAAATACACTTGTCAGAAGGGCCCCCATGCCTTATGAAAACGGGCTTGTGATTATGCATATGCATAACTCAAAGATGTTTCAGACAAAATACCTCATGTAACATATCAATCTGCAGAATGTGTATATCCTGTTTTTGTGCTTGTATCATTGTCGTAGGAAGTTAGAAATATGAAGTGTGGATCTGTTTATAATTCTAAATGTTTTAATTAGGGCCATTATTGATACCCCAGAATGTAATGACTCAGTGATCAAATCAACAACCTATGAATAATCTTGTTTTATAAGCCCAAACTGTGGTTGGTCCTAAAAAGACAGGTGACAATGCCACCTCTTATTGAAATCCATCTTGAACCTGGTATTTTTCTGGGGGAAGAGAGGTGCCAAACAAAAGGTTCCTGCCCTGAGGAAAGACTGTTTAAGCAATGGGAAGAAATCAGCCTTTTCTCTTCGTCTGGCCTGTTAAACTTCTGGACCCACCCTAAGAGGATTCTTGACAACACAGAACTCTGAAAAGTTGTAGACCCAAGCTAGAGTAAAGAACAACTCTCACTTAAAGTTCATTACCTGAGATTAAAAAAAAAAGCTATTTAGGGTAAAAATTTGCATGTAACAAGTTTCTTAGTGAATTAGAACTAGCTAAGAGTATTTGTTCATTTTAATTTAGTAACTTGCTTTGATCTGTTTTCACTTGCAGCCACTTAAATTTTTCTTTTTGTACTTAATAAAAATGCTTATGTTTATTATCAAACCCAGTGTAAGTAATTCTTACCTCAGAGGGAGCAACCACTGTGCTTATCTCTTATTGATAAAGGAGGTGGATCTTAGGAGCTTTCACTGCGTAAAATTGTTACATAGAGTAGGATGGATTTATGTGGGGTTTTTGTCCCTTTTGGGGATTTGTTTCTGGATGCTGAGCCCTTATAGATGAATTAGTTCAGTGTCAGTGTTGCTCTGAAGGGGTACAGTTACCCCAACTCTGTGCCTTGGTTGGGGGAGACCAGAGGATCTGGCCCAGCATGATAGGGTGGTGGGGAACCCCAGAGAGCAGGACGGCAGGTTTCAGTGGCATGATCAGCACACCAAGGAACAACTCCAAGGGGACGTGTGTAATTCAGCCCATTACAACTTGTTCTGTCTAATCCAAATGCTTGGAAATGATCTAATTGTGAGATTGTAAAGCTAACAATATGAAAAAAATGAAGCTTCTGCATACATTTGGAGTTACAGGTGGAATCAAATCAGCCGTCAAATAAGACTGAAATTGTAACCTTGACTGTGAAAATCTACCTCTCCATGCCAAATCCTCCATGTCTTCATCTCCAAGACTGGAATCCTAGTCTTTCAGCTCTGAAATTACTACAAAGGAAGATCTCTGTTAATTATCAGCTCTAGAATGACACCTTATGTTCTTTCTAAGCTGCAACCAGCCAACAGAGGCTAGCTCTCAGACAGAGATATGTGTCAAAGGCTGCTCCCAAAAAAGTCAATGGCAAAAACAAACTCCCGTTGACAAAAACAAGAGCAAAATTGGGCCTATAACTACAGCTGAAATCAGCAGGTGCATGGGATTTTGTCCCAAATTATCCACAACAACAAAAAAATGAGTGCCTTCATAGTCTAGTATCCCATGATAGCTGCACAAGAGTTTTAAAGGAGAAGTAACTGTATGGAAAGTTGAAGAACTAGTAACAAGCCACCTTTGAGCCAGAGGGAGATAAAGAAGAGTTGAACAACTTCAGATTCTTAATTCAGAGAAATTTCTAGGGACATAAAATTCAGAAACAATTGGAAGTTTCCTCAATCTCTGCAGAAACCTTTTCTTTTGCCTTCAAAGAAAATTTGACAGTTTTCAGATGACACTAATTCTCTAAAACAAAGATAGCACTAAAATAGGGCTTTCTATTAAGGGCAGTGTTGTCCTCTTTAACTATGCATATGTTGATGCATATATGAAGGCTACAAATAAAGAAGGAACACAGTTATATAGATGGGTACAAGGAGATATAAATAAGAGCAATTGGATGAAATAAAGAGAAATTTTAAGCTGAATAACGGGATATTTGTGAGATATTAAATCATGGGGAATAGAGGGAATCCTCACTGCATGGAATGTTTAAATCTAGGCTAGAGAAAGTACTGCATAGAACAACATTTCATCAGCATGGGAGGAGGCATAAATGTTAGGTGATACTTGTTTTATGTTTAGTTTGTGTTGTTCTTTAATGAATCAAGCAATGTCATTGTTAAGTTCTCTTTCATATCAAATATGTTATTAGTCTGCTTTATGAGGCTGTTCCAACCAGATAGAAGGTTCTCAGATAAAATCTTTGTTGCGGGAAACTTTCTTAACTTTTTATCAGTGATTCACCTATATCATTTTAACCTTTTGTGATAAAGCTGATCCGATCCATATGCCTTGTTGATTTCTATTCACTTGTTCTAACATGGCCTGAAATTTCTTCACTGGCTTTCCTGACATAGAAAATGTGTATGTCTAATCAATTTTGACCAATATATTCCCAGCGAACACTAATGTGAGGAATTTTATTGCAATGTTCTATATTTTCTCTCCTTCCTCTCCTCTTCCTCCATCACTAAGCCCTGGTCTACAGTAGGGCTTTATTTCAAAATAACACACACCCCTATTCAAATTTATAAGCAGAGCATCCACACTAGCAAACTCGTAATTTCTAATTAAGGGGCCACTTATGTTGAAGTCTGTACTCCTGCTTTCTCAGGGAATAATGCTAATTTTTTTGAAATAGTTATATCAAAATAGTAGTAGTGTGAACGCTCCAGTGCTGCTATTTCAAAATAATTATTCCCCAGAGTAATTCGAACTAATTACTCCCCAGTGCTTCCTGGGGCTCTAAGTCGAGGTAGAGCATCCACATTAACAGATCCTACCTCAGACTAATGTCAAGGCTTCCCCATAGTGGGGACACACTATTTCAATTTTGTAAAATCAGGATTTAAGTTGAATTTAGTTATTTTGAAATAGTTTCCTAGTGTAGACATGGCCTAAATAATTCCTGTTGCCTCTTACGAGACCTATTGATTCCATGAATGTCGTTTTGCTCTTTTATATACTTTAACAACATTCTCATTATTTCCTTGATTGCTCTGTGTGATCTGCCCTGAATTCTTGGAGGTTAATAGGATCCAAATGGTAGACCAAATTCTGCCTATAATTACTCTATGCCTAATATGACCCACTTTTTTTAAAATTAACGGATCTATCTTGATTTACCATAAATAAGGGCCTGGCTCAAAAACTTTTCCAGATAGTTTTCTAAATGAATATGTATTTGTGTGTGTGGCAGTATACCTTATTAATTTGCCTCAAGAAATAATAAAGTCAATGGCGTGAAAAAAAAACCAAGAATATCCAAATACATTCACTCTATGGAGTCTTACTGAAAGGCTACGTCTACACTGGCATGATTTTCCGGAAATGCTTAAAACGGAACAGTTTTCCATTATAAGTATTTCCGGAAAAAGCGCGTCTACATTGGCAGGATGCTTTTCCGGAAAAGCACTTTTTCCGGAAAAGCGTCCATGCCAATGTAGACGCGCTTTTCCGCAATTAAGCCCCGATCGTCATTTTTGTGATCGGGGCTTTTTTGCAGAAACCACTACTGTGCTGTCTACACTGGCCCTTTTCCGGAACAGTTTTCCGGAAAAAGGACTTTTGCCCGAACGGGAGCAGCATAGTATTTCCGGAAAAGTGGCCGATTTCTTACAGTAGATCGTCTGTGCTTTTCCGGAAATTCAAGGGGCTAGTGTAGACAGCTGGCAAGTTATTCCAGAAAAGCGGCTGATTTTCCGGAATAAGTGGCCAGTGTAGACACAGCCAAAGAGTTGACACTTGGGGTTTAATTTATGTTCTAAGGCAGTATTAGTTTCATATTGCCTACTCATTGAACAGGTTTTCTTACCTTCTCTGGTAATTAGGAATTTTCTCACTTTTAACGTTACTACATGGATGGAATCACCTGCTCCTGACATTCAAAATAATTTGCAACCTTAAAGAGGAAATGAGGCTACCTATATATTGATGAAATGAGAACTAAGGACCAAATAGATAATCAGAAGAGTACCCTGCATTGTAGGTACCCTGCTTTGTATTTGTCCCTTACCTGTGGTATGCTACACCTTGCTGAAATGAGAGACTGGATTTCTAGAGCTGGGAAGTGAGTGGAAAATGGAAAGAACTGCTAAAACTAATGTTGCACTAATAAAATTATCCAACTAAGATCACTGAGGAATTTATCATGTATCTATAGTTGGACTAGAACTTTTAGGACTATACATAGTTTCATGACATCAAAACTAAGATTTCTTGTGTTTTTATCTAAAATGTAGCAACTATTGAATTAAGATTCCATATGTCTAAAGATATTCCTTCTGTAAACTGAAAATCAAAACATTCAGTAGAATACATAAGTTTTTGAAAATTGAACCTCCCTGCCAAATAGTCAACATGGTTAATCTTTGAAATATGACTTGCATTTTTTTTAAAAAGAAATGTTTGGCACATCAGAATATTTTTCTTGGTGAGAATTTACAAGGCAAATGAGAGAAGTAGGTATAATCAGAAACTGACCACAGTCTAATGCCAACACAAGATTTTATGCATAGTTGCTTCTTGTAGCCTGCTGAGGGAGAAAAAAATACATGATTGGATCCTAAGGAAGAGTCTCAGCAATACTCTTCCGGGCAGCATTGCTAGAGACTTCATTCATTTTTCTACAACGTCTTGCACCCAGGACAAGGTAGAGGGGAAGATGCCAGCTGTACCAGTCTTAGGGCAGCATCTGCTGGTTATTCCATGGATCAACATATATGGTTGTCATGGAAGATGCTGTTTGCTTTGTCTTCCAGAAAAAAAGTAACTGTTGAATCCATGACTTTTTAAGAGCTGGGTTGGGAGTGGGGAAGAGGCACCGGAACCACCATACAGAATTAAAATAACATATTATCATGATAAACATGGGGAAGGCCCAATGAGCGTTAGATCAAATTAACACCTCTGCATCTTTCAGTTGAATATTATTAGAGAACAACAGCCATAAACTGAGAGACACCGTCTCTGGATTCTCAACTTCAGCCTGATCAGTCAGTAGTTTGATTCCAAATACAGAGAAATATTCACTCAGATTGTGTTTTTAGGGAGACTTGCCTATATTTAAAAGGGATTGGTTTTCTCATGCTTTTTGAGCTCTAGGGTTGGAAAATACCAAACGAGCGAACAGCTATGGCAAGAAAAATAATAAAACTTTAACACATGCAAGGCTTTATAGAAATGATAATTGGGATTTATTTTCTAGTGGGGAGAAATTGCAGTTATATCAAGCTGCTTTAGAGAATAATTCATAGTCTTATATTTTATGTGATCATATAACCTAACAAGGTTTCTTTCCTTAAAGAAAGGACAACAAGTTTTCTGCTCTGTGTATCCTGATGTGAATCAAGATGAATATAACACTGACTAATCAGGTTAGTTTTGATTAAAGGGATGTAACAATTTATAGGCACTGGTTGACATGGCAGGCACTGGCTGTTTATTAACACAGTCTGCAGCTGGGTTCCTGTTGCAGCACCAGAGTGACCAATGGGAACAAGTGGTAGATTATATATTAGGAGACAACAAGTGGCAAATGAGAGTGGGCAACCCACCTGCATTTCTGCTGAATTAATAGACTTCCCTAGATACATGCTACTCCATATGTTGTTCTTAGTACGTAAACTATAGGGGGGTTCTTTGGCAGACCTTCATGATGACTTTTTAAGTGAATTTGGGGTAACACAGAGCAATGTCAATTGAAGTAGGTTGGCATGTAGCCATCACATCAGGTGCAACATACATCTCTGGAAGTGTAGTAAGGGTTGTTTCTTAAGAGTCTATCCATCAAGGAATCCATCTTAGCATTTGGAGAAGGGTGTACTCATTTCAATAATCACTTCACTCTTCATCTATATCAGAGTTAACCATTAGCTTGGATGCTTTTATACCTTCTGACTAAAGCTTTTGCAATCTTGTGCCCATTCTGCTCTGAAAGCCCCTTGACTGATTGCCACCAGTCATCCCTGTTCAGCTTCCCCAGGCTCAGTAGCCCTGACTTCAAACAATACCCATAATTGGATTAACTAAATTGCAGCTAATCAATTTACTGGAAGAGGAGACACTGAATGATGCGAAGATGTTTCTCTGGGTAATTCCACGGAGCTAGCTCCGAGCGCCAATTGGGTTATTTCACAGCACAAGACGCCAAGTTGGCTATCCGAGTGTCGTTACTCACATTTAAAGCCATTACAGTCTCCTAGATGCAGCGATAACTTCATTCAAGCTCCGTCACTAGACGGGGGCTGAATTCCCCATACTTCTGGCTGCAACTTTTTTTTTTTGTTTTTTAATTAAGAAAGCTAAAACACTCGCGATCAAGGGAGAATGTTTCTTGTTGCGTTGAAAAAACACAAATCAGACCCTTCATTCTAAAGTCCTGTAGTCAAGCGTTGCTTACCCCCAGACTTTTCCCAGGACCATCTTATTTCATAAGGCTTTCTCAAAAGGGGAGTGGGACGGAGAAGTTTATTCGGAAGTTCTGCTTTTGTAAATTACAAGGGTTTCCAAGTGATCTAGTCTTGACAACTGCATATTTCTCTTTTGGCTACGCTCTGCAGAAGCTAGTATGCAACAAGTCTCTGGAGTGCTTTCCGTGTTAGCTAGAGTAAACGTGACATTAAAAAGCCAAATGTTTCCTTACCTGCCACCAATGCAAATCTCCAGAGTCAGCTCATCTTGCACAGCCCCAGGTGCGAGCCAGGAGGTTGTAAGAAAGTGAGCTGGAAGCTGAGTTTATTATATAGAGTGCGTCCAGAAAAGACTTTCCTCGGGAACTTTCGATCAAACTCCCAATATACTGGGAGGCGGTTAGAGTCACGTTTTATACCATGTTCGTTTGTAATCATTGGTAACCCCTCTCATTCATTAAAATCACGTAAGAACTCAAATGGAAACGTGTCTCTGAGCTAAGGCGTTTGCGTAAATCTTTAGGTTTTAAAAAATCCCTGCCAGTTGCATTCTGTCTTCTGTAGTCACCAAGGTGGTGGAGAGTTTAAGCTTGCGGATATTGCAAAGGGTTATTAGATTCATAAGTCACACCAAGTGGTGGGCGATCCACTGAGCAAAGCAGAAGTTCTCACATGATGACTTCAAACAAGACACATTACCTTCCAGCATCTGTTGGAGAGACTGGATTTTAAGGCACTTCTGTCTCCAGGACAGCAAAGAAACAATGGTGAGTACCAATAAAAATCCTCTCTTTATAACTGCAAAAATGTTTGATATGTTGCTTAACAACAGTATTCCCCTATCATGGCTCAGCTTTCTAGCATCTAATATGCCCAAGAATACAACCCATTGAGGCCGGATGAATTGTGTTTTAGACCGTATAACTTTAATTGAAATGCTCTTTGATTTAAGACTGCGATGCAAAGACTGCGTAGAACAAACTTGGAGCGGGGGACTTGGAATATCTGAGTGCTGATGGCTCTGTCAAGTTCTCTTCTCGCTCATCTTTTCTATGTGGGCATAGAGACTGATTTATGTGTGGCACCTGTGGGCATTTCCTTGGCATCTGTATGCACTATTGATAGAGAGTTAAGACAAGGAAATGTAATGGCTACAAGGAGCAGGACCTCAATGTTAGGAACCCTGGGTCTCTCTACAGATGATAGGGGGCGGGGGGAAGGGAAAGAAGTCCGCAAACCAATGTAGCCGGTAACGAAATGGGTGAGCCTCTTGCAAAGCAAAAGGTCCAGTCAACATGTGATCATCTATTAACAGGACGGTTTTGGCACGGCAATATTCACGTGACAAGGCGTGGGAAATGCAAGGAACTGTCTAAAGCGGTATCAAGTGTCACTTAATTAAAGTATAGATTGTAGCTCTTTTCCTACTGGAGCACGCTGTGCAGTTTTGGGAGCGCTGGGGAAAGCGGGGGGGCTCCTTCAGTACCTTGGACAGGGGCATTGGGTTAGGCAGAGGTGGAAGCACCCCAGGTATCTGCCTCGACTCCGGAGTGAATCCTGTAGCCCTTAAAAGGCGGCTATCCCTGAACATCAGCTCACACTAAAAGATCAGGCTGAAGAAGAGACTCTCGTTTAGGAAGCTGATCGCACTTGTAAGCGAGCCCCAGTTCTGTCGTCTCTTTGGAGCCGGCTGAAGTTGAATTCCTAATAACGGTGCAGGCTGGAAGAGGGGGCAAGGAGAGTCTTGCAAGCTCCGGGGTTTGGTAGAGCGGTGTCAACTTTGGGAAATGCAAGTGTTTATCTCCAAGATCTAGCCACTGCTTGTGGTGTTAGCTGTGACTAAGGTAAGCGAAGGGGTGCTAACCCCTAGCAACAACACCTCTAGCTGCTAACTCCGTCTATTATGTGGGGATCGTTTCCTGCTCTTTGCCTAGTTTTGTTCCCTATGTTGCTGACCTGTGTGTGGAAAGGAATAGAAAAGGTAGGGCAGTCTTTATGAGATTTCTCTGAGAGTTAAGTTTACTTATGTCTGATTTAATCTAAGAATCGCTTCTCTCTCTCTCCCTCTCTCTCTCTCTCTCTCTCTCTGCATGTTTTAAATAAAGATCAAACTGATCTTCAGATCATGAGATACAGCTGATCTTTAGGGCTGCAACGGATAAAGCCAGAGATGTAACTGATCTTTAGCTACATAGAGATTAACTGATTTCTAGACAGATCACTGATGCATCTATGTATGTTACATAGGATAGTATGGAAGAACTGTGCATGTCGCTTAGAGTGTTGCTAAATCAAGATCTGTATCTACTTTGCTATAATTAAAACGGGAAGCTTCTGAAATTAACACCACCGAAGCCTTAACGCAAATAACAATCGAAGACCATTCTGGTGAGCCTTCTGCTCATCTCTCTCTCTCTCTCTTTCCCCCCTTCGATTCTTCCTACGTAGAAATGTAGCTAATAATATTTAGTCTCCGGGCTAAAAATAAGCTCTGGGAAGTCAGCAGTTTGGAAAAGCAGCAGCAGTAGCAGAAGCTTCTCGCAGGTAGCGAGGCTCGGAGGGTCTCCGGCTCTTTAAGGGGACTGTTCTCTCTCTCTCTCTCACACACACACACACACGCAGAGTTTATTTGTCTGACCCCCTCCCCCAGCACTTGGCGGAGCGGAGCGGGTGGCATTACCCCGGTGCACGGGGAGCGGAGCGGACTCGCCTTCTCGCCCCCAGGCGGTTTCCAGGCGCGGGGAGCAAAGGGAGCCCTGCTGACTGGGGCTGAGAAGGGAGCGTGGGGAGGGAGCGAGGCAGTGCTGGCGAAGGGGAGGGGGCTGCCAGGCCTCTGCCCTCCGGGGGCCCAGCCAGGGCGCGCAATGGCTTTCGGCGGGGAGACAGAGCCTTGCTCGGTGGCGGCCGCTCGCCTCGGCTTCCCCCGCGCGGTTGCAGGGCAGCTCGGGGCGGCCGCTGCGGCTCAAGGTGCGGGGCCGGGGGCGGAAGGGGGGGGTCTCCGGGAGTCACGAATCCGCGGGCGCTACACGCGCAGCCCCCGGCTCCCTCCCCAGCCGGAGCCTGGGCGGCTTCCCGGGCCGATGCGCCCGCCCCCGCAGCGCGGAGATTCCCCTCGCCGGAGCCCTTTGTTCTCGCTTCACCTGCTGGCTCCGGCTCGCCCCCGGGGGCGCGCCCAGCCGCTCTGCCCGCAGCCCCTCCCCGGGGCCCGGCCGCCTTCCCCTCCACCCCCGGCGCTGCCGCGCTCACGTAGCTCGGGGAAGCAGGGAGCAGCCCGCGCAGGCTGGGCGATTTCACAACAGGGTGTGGTTACAACACACACACACACCCCGGGGCAGGGAGGGCTCCGCACGCAAGCCGGGAACAAAAGGCGGGCGGCAGGGATGCGCTGGGATCCCCCCTCCCCGCGCGCGCACACAGTCCTGCGGGGAAGGAGCCAGCCAGCCCCTCGGAAGCTGCCGCCTCGCCTCTCCCAGCTGGGGCGGAGGGGGGATTTCTGCTTCAGCTGATGCAATTCCAAGCGTGCGGCAAAGGAACTCCGCGGCGCCAGCATCACCGCCACCTCCCACCTGCCCAGATGGTGCTGCTTTAAATACGGATCTGCAGGGCTCGCAGGCTTCAACAGGAGATTGATGACGGAGGGGGCGCCGTTAAAGGCGCAGCGCTCCCTTTCCGCTCCCCCCCCCCCCCCCCCGCCTCGGATTGCCTCCCCAAAGCCGATTCACGCTCGGGGAAGAGGAGTAAATATTGTGACACTTTCGCGCAGCCTTGATTGATCTGAAAAAAATCAGCTGTCAGCCTCGATTGCAGAGGTCGCTGTCGTGTGTGGCAAATCCCTGCCTCAGACTAATACAGTTGCTAAGGTTTCCAATGAACGCCTCGTAAAGGGAGGCATTATCCAGTTAGTGCAGATGCCAATTTAGCTGACAGTTGAAGCGAGAAAATTGCAGGGCTGCGGTGTTCTGGGAGGAAGGAATTTGGTTTACTCCACGAGAGACATCGTTCGCCGTGCTTGGCGCGATACACCTCGGGCTAATTCAACGCAGTGTCATCTAACTCTTTACTCAACTTGTCCCTTGTCGCTTGTGAGATACAGGGACTTGGTAAACAGCCTCCCTGGAAAGGTACTCTGTAAATATTAGACCAAGTGTTCCGTGCTGACACCGAAATCCGCAAATAACGCTAAAATGGAAGTACATTGTTCTAATGTGCATAGGAAAACACACCTCTTCCTTCTCAGAAAACAAGAGAGCAGTCTCCTGAGATGTCCCGCATATTATTGTTTATTGCATTTTCAATCATTAAACTCTAATAATCTTTAATCTAGCTCCCCTACTGGAGAAACCCTTATGGGAATCCTGGACTTGACTGTAGACAAGTCAGCCAAAATCTCCATGTTCTTCCATAGCATAATGGCACAGGGAAAGCTGCCCGGATTACTATGCAAGTTGCGAGTTGAGGATTAGCAAGTGGGGGGGGGGGATTTGTTGTGATCTGAATGTTTTCCCCCCATTTCCCTGCACTGCTGGAACTTAACTTTACGCGGCATGCCAGTCAACCCCAAATAAGAATCATTTATTAAGCAAACACAAAATGGTGGGAGACCTGATAAGGAAAGGTCAACATCAAAAGTGTTCTCTCTTAATCAGTTATGTTTAACACTCTCACCTAATTTGCAATTTCATTTCATTTAAAACAATCATTAACCCCCTTCCCCAACTAGTGTTTTTTCTTTGTATTCATCTACTGTATGAATGCCTCTATTATTAATTAGTTGCTGTGCTCCTTGCTAAAACTCATCTGCTTCCAAAAATAACAGATTCCATCATGTTATGTTGCCAGGGAGTTTATATTTATATAATTATTCTACTCCGTGGATAATTGTATATATCTCCATCTAGTTTAACTGTACAACTGTTACTTCTAGTTCTTGGATTTTTTTATTTATTTATTTATTTATTTATTTATTTTATTTGCCATGTTTTACCTATTCCTGGTAAAGATCAGTGGGCACGGGATGTCTCTAACAAACAGGACTGGCCCAGATACAGATCTCTTGCTCCCATTGGGCAACATATTACTCTGTAAGTAGGTTTCTCATTTCCCATTGGTTTCCAAATGCCCTTTCTAGAGTTGTAAAATATGTAGATAGCATCAGCCAAAGAGATGTATGTTCTTTCTGCATATGGCTAGACATGTGGCTACATACGGCTCCTTCCTTTTAGGCTGAGATCACAGAATGCAGAATTTTCCATGTTATGCTCTTTGTGAAATTAATATACCCCATATGCACAATTTAGGGTAACAGATTGGGGGCTGGGGGCAGCAAAGATGATATCATTGTCTTTAATATAGAAATATGCTATTCAGAAAAGGAAAGCTTGAGATGTAATTTGGATTGAATTTGTAGTTCTCATTACCATTCATGTTCAGTGAGTCAACCTAGCCATGCAAGGGGTGAACACACAAGAAATTAAAAGTCATTGTAGTCTTTTAATATCACTTCTCAGAATAACAATTTATAGAAGTGCAAGGCTATCCGAGAGGACACATCTATTTTCAAACCTGGCTTCTCCTTCTCCCCCATCTTCCCCCCACTTACCAGGTTTGTATTTCCATGAGGTTCCAGTCAATGAAGCTGTCACCACTTTTGCCCCTTCCATCTTGTGGTAGCCCCATCATCATAAATAATGAGAGGGCACCATTGGCAAGTGGACACCATGCCACCTATGAATGGACATGCCACATGTTCTGAAAGAGGCTCTAACTAATGAACACCAGTGCAGTGCAAAAAACATGAGTGTCTGTGACGTCCTACACCCACGTGCCAGAGAGACACCATGGAGCGACTGCTCTGCTTAACTGAAAATATCTCTGAGAATTCTCTTGCAAGCTTATCACCAGAAAAACATACTAGCCGGCATGGAGTATGCATAACAACTGCCCACCCATTTGCATTATTTATTTCTCAAATGTGTGATGCAATGCTTGTGAGTGTCAGCATTAACATTTCCATCTGTTCCTGTATTGTTTCTATTCTTAGTTGATGTATGTTGGGCGTAGGTGTCTGTAAAGGACTTTTCCCCTTTCTGGGTTTCATAAAAGAATAAATGAGAGCCAAGTACTAAAATAACATGATTTGTGAATTTGACTAGGGCAATGTGAAATACAGAACACTCTGGACCAAACCTGTGAATTAATGGGAGTCTGCCTGAATAAAGACTGCAGGGTTTGGGCCTTTGTGTGCTGCTAGGAAGTCCTCTCCTGGCACAAAGAGTAACTAGTTTAGAAATACCACTCCCACTCCTGTCACAAAGGAACAATACTAGTGTCTGGCTTTTTTACACTTGCAGAACATGCAGTATCCATTGGTAATATTTTGGCCTCCTTTCGAGCTTGCTGTTTTCAGGCCCGGTTTTGTAAATCATGTATGCACATGACTAATTTTGCTTAGTCCCATTCAGCTCCTTATTAGGGCAATCTTCATGGGACTACTTGTGTGAATAAAGTTATTCACATGCTTGAGTGTTTTCAGGGTTAAGATCTTAGTTGCATAAACATTTTCAAATTTTCATCTGTCCGTGTACTCATGGCTTTGGCAAGCAGTTATATATACCTACTATATATAACTTAAACGCTGTATGAGCTTTATCCTGTGGCAAAACTGGACATGACTCTCTTGCTATTAAGGTTAATAGAAGTTTTGCAATTGACTGCAATGGGAGTACTGCCTGATCCCATTGGCTGTATATTGCATTTTTTTATTTCTATTTGAGTGTAACAACAAAGGACGAAATCTTCTGACTGCTGAGGAAAAACTCCTTCTATTGACATCAGTGATGGACATGGGTCTGACTCTCACTTTTGAGCTATCACTGGGCTCTCCTGCTTCCCAGAAAATCTGGGGCCACTTCTGTCCTTGGCAAACCTTAAAGCAACATCTTCTCTGAATGGGGCTGGTTTCTAATGGTCCCACGCTGGCTGACAATCTCCATGACCATTCCAACTTCTTGTGTGTCAAGGGCTAAAAGAAATTTCTCTAGAACCAGCTCTATGGCAACTATAGGGATCCACACATTTTTATAGCACCTTTGTGTCACTAGAGCATTAGTGTAAAATATTAGCCAATGGGCATTATTGAGCTAGGATGTGTCCCTATGAGTTTAAATTTATAATTCTTCGCTAAGCCCCTTCCATTCTTTCTCCCCTCCCCTGCCCTTTTTGTGATGGTGGTGGTTGGAGAACACCAGTCTATCAGTCTTTCTTCAGACATAGCACACACAGAGAAACATAATTTAATAAGCTGGAGAGTTAAGCCATATAATATGCCATATATTGTACACTTCAATTTATTTTGACATTCAATAAGAATGATTAAGTAACATGTTCATTAGGTTTATAACTTTCTCACTATACCATTTATAACTTTTTCACTTTCCATTTAAAACCTTTATTGAATCTAACACATGTGGAAAGAATGAATTCCCTCTTGAAACAGGAAGTAGACTCCAAACATCTGAAGTGGATGCATTGGTTAGTGATGCAGGAAATATAGACACTTTTAAAGAAACAGAGCTATACATGGTTCTAATAATGGCTCCTTTTTGGTAGGGGTAAGAAATCTGTACCATTAACTGAAATCTTTATATGCTTTGTGTAACAAAAGAGATCTAACTATGCAAGTTGTTTCCTTTTTAAAATAGAAGGCATTATATCTTGAAATTCACTCTGTGTCGTGAATAATGCATTAAACAGCCATTCAGTAAATAATTAGATGGACCAACTGAGAAGGATATGAAAGGGTGCTGGTAGCCCAGGGATTACAGAAGGTGTGTGAGTATTCTGACATCCAGGAAACACTAAAGATCAGGCCTAAGTACCTCAGCCTCATGAAGATCATTATGAGGAAATGTGGGTGTAAACATCTAGATTATTGCAGCAGTTCAAAACACAATTGACAGACACCCACATTGGACACGATTGCCCTTTGATGAGGCAGTTATTGACTTTTTATAGATGCCATAGTTAAAATGATGTCTTAAGTTTATTGGATGACAGGCATCTGTCTAGAATTCAGTCATTACAATAAATGTCAAAATACGTGCTGAAGTATTCAAGAAACCTTTAAACCTTTAAAACATTCACGCATCAAGAGTTGAATAGCAAATGATCCTTTAAGTCAGCATAAACACAAAGAGGTCTGAGAATGTGCCTTTCTGTAAGAAGCCCCTAGGCAATGTGAATCTGAGGAAATTTACACTACAGGTTGAATCTCTCTAATTGGTCACTCTCTGGTCCAGCAACATCCAGGGTCCGGCAACATCTGGAATCCGGCATAATTTTAGTTGCTGGATGTCCACTTATGATGGGTGTGGCCAAGTTTCCCGTCATCCCATGAAGTTTGTTTACAGCCACCACTCTGTTCTGTGCTGTTATTTAGCTCTGATTGACCCCCAAATGTCTAAGAGCCCAGGAAGCAGAGGAAGTGTTGGTCATGCTGCTAGACAATACTGACCACCTGATTCAACACTGCTCAGGTCCTGAGGGTGCCAGACTAGAGAGGTTCAATCAATATGTAAGAAATTTGTTTGGGCTGCTTCAAAGGAAGAATGGAAGAAAAGGCACACACATGGCCAGTGGACAAAGTGTGATGAGATCTCAGTATAGTTGTGGCTGTGCCATGGAACTGTGCTGTGGAACCTTGGGCAAGTCAAAGCATCATTTCATGTCTCAGTTTCCCCATGAACAATTGTTCCCATAACAGTACTGCCCCTCCAAGGTATTTTGAGATACAAGTTGATAAGTAATATATGAACCATGTATCTCTATTTATACGCAAGATTTATTTGTAGATGAAGATTTATTAAGAAATACTCAAGAATGTTGAGACTGATGACTCTGGAAACTTATAGCACCTATTCATAGAACAAATAGGATGTAACAATATAAACTTACCTATAACCTTCTCTAAAGTGTTGCCATAAAATTATAAAGCTATGGAAACTTCAGCATATCCACATCAGACCCAATCATACACACAGATGGCTATGGGGAGTTATTCCTTGTACATACTGTTAACAATGTTCAGTGTACACACAAGTGGAACAGTGGCTATTCACTGCACATTCTTCATTGTGCTGTTCAGGGCTCCCTCTACTCCTACCCAACACTTGTCCAGCCCATCCTTAAGGAGCAAGAAAAGTGAGTGTATGGGAGGGATTAGCTCAACCCCACTTACGCCACATATAGTGGGCATGTAAAACTAAACTGTTACTTCACTTCCATACCAGGCGTAAACTGTCCCTCTAGATAGTTACTTCTGTTGAGGATCTGATATCAGGGTATAATGTACTTCAAGATCCATATAAATATATTATAGCTACAGAACTTGCAACCTGTATCAACCAGTCCTGTGGGTTAGAACTTTGTGTCTAACATTTATAAAGTTTGTTATGCTTAGCTTGTCTTCCCGTCTTCTCCCACAGTCAATTATGGTGTTTCAATTTTAGAATCATTTTTTAAAGTAGGCCAAAGTCTACCTGCAAACATTCAATTATAATTTATAGCCTATATCTGTGTGTATGTGCAAATAACTCACTAGACATCTGAATAGGCATGGAAGTGGCAAGATATTGACAGATATTTGGCTGTGTGTGTGTCTCCTCTGTGTGCCACCTCAGACCTGCACAGACAGCTAGCAAAGCAGACCTAAAGCAAACAACCCAATGACCACAAGATCAGTTAAGGGACAAAGGCACCAGACCAGATTTATTGTTGACAAAAGACGGTAATAGCACCGGGCAAACTTTACAACAATACGAAGACACATAAGCCTGTGACAATGGATTCTATTCAATTAGTGGTGAGACTTTCCACTGCGCCCTAAGCTGACCAAAGCTACTTCCGCTGAGACACATTTTTATACCCTAATACAAACAAGTTAGTACTGCCCCCAACGTCAACTTGTACATGTTGGGTTTACGAAAACATTTGTATTGCTTACTGTTATCCTAACCTTATCTTTTAGAAAAAAAACTCAGCATGTTCCTATTATCCTTAATATTGAATGCATTTGCATAAGTGCTTTCTGATTTGTACTTCATAGTCAGATTTTGTAAACAGCTCCTGCCTCATAGCAGGCCTCCAATACAAGGGCTTATATTTCAGGCTCTCTTCTTACTACACCTGATTTATGTGTATAATTAATTACAGTTTTCAACTGCACCTGATTTGTGCATGCAGACCTTGGACTTAAAGACTTCTTTGCAAATTTGGTCCTTGAAGTTGAGGACTAGAGCTGGTCTGGAAATTGTTGGTTTTTGCCAAAAAGAGGTTACATTTCAAAGTTATTTTGTTTCAAAGTGCTCAAAACAGATCCATTTTCAATTTTTTTCAATATTTTAATATATTTTATTGGAAATATTATAAAAAATATTATCAAAATGTTGCCAGTCAAATTTTCAGAATAAAATATTACAAAGCTATTACATGAGGAATGCCATTTTTTAAATAAAAAACAGTTTTTTATAATTAACTCCCCCTCATCTATTTGTTTGAAAAAATCTGACCAGCTCTATTGAGAAGGTGATGCTAAGCTGAGCTAAATTCTAGCATTGGTATTTTCCAGTGAATGTAAGTCTGGTTAGATCTCGCAAATATCCTTCATTGCAAGGGATATCACACACTGTAGTCCATAGGGTGCCTGAATTACATACGTATTATCCCCTCGTTTTTATGGTAGAAAATTAATTATATCCAACATAATGAAACCAAGAGTACAGAAAGAGTCATTCATACCAAAAGAATGCATCTCGTAGCATTTTTAAATTTCTTCATAACAATTTTGTGCCCTTCATTTTGGGTCTTTGTCACAATATGTGTACATTTGGGCCATGGGACGATGAGAGAGATGAATCCAACCATGAATCTCTCTCTTTCTTTCTCTCCTCCCACTCCATATCAAATCCATTTGTTTCTCATCACTCAGTAGTTGCCTTGCACACAATAGTACTTTCCAATCCCCAGTTATGTATGATATCCATTGACAATAGTAGTTTCAACCCATCGTCTGCTGTTCTGTTCTCCGTCCTCATGCTTACTTAGTCTCAGTCATCAATCTCCCACCCAGAGACATTTTCCAGAATCCTCCTGGCTTACCTTGGCTGTGGCAAAGCTCTCTCCTAGATCATCTGGTTTCTTAAAATTGCAGAGGTTTTCCCCAATCTGCTGTTTTTGGCACAAAATAATAATTCTACACCAGTGTTTTTCAAAGTGGTCTGCAAAACCGCTTTGAGAAACCTGCTAACTGGCCACTCCGGTGTGTTTATTTACCGGCTCTGCAGCCACAGAGCCTTGTGACTCCTATTGGCTCTGGTTCGCCGTTTGCAGCCAATGGGAACTGCAGGAAGGGGTATGGGCTGAGCTGCCACTTCCTGCAACTCCCCATGGCTGCAAATGGCGAACCAGAGCCAATGGGAGCCACAAGGTTCTGTGGCCGTGGAGCCAGTAAATAAAGAAATCGGAGCAGCCTGTTAGCAGGTTTCTCAAAATGGTTTCATGGACCACTTAGAACAGTGTTTCTCAATCTCCATGCCAATCACTAACAACATAAAATGGGCAAGCCAGCCTGACAGCAAGCAATCGGGCAAGACCAAAGAAATGTGATGACATCCCTCTCTGCCCGCAAGTGGCTATTTCACCAAATGCTATTTCTGCATGATAGCTGCCTGGCTCATTGATTAACAGAATAACTTCCTGGCTTTCTTCTGCCAGTACTGATTGGATGGAGATTGAGTGCAATGCCTATTCCTCTTTGGAAACTAGCAGTCAGCTAGAGTTCAGTACATGATCCCCTAGGAAGCTATTGGGGAAACTGCAACCAAAGAGTTGAAACTATTTTGGCTAAGTTTGCCTATGACTCGTGATCCTTCAATGTCACTGTCTCCAATTAAGATTCCTAAATGGCATTTGCAGGCCAAAATGGTAACAATGTTAGCAACAAAGAATGGTCCTACAGTCACCTTGATGATAACATGAGAACTTTTGAATGCTGCAACTCTGCCCATTGTCTCAGATAGGGTTTAAAATGTTGTCCCAGACAGAAAGAAAAAGAAAAACACAGAGGGAGTAGAACGGAATGGGGTGCTAGTAGTGGGGGAAGGCGAAACACTGATATGTTGATGAGGGGACAAACAGAACCCCTGACAAGTAGTGGAGCACAACAAAAAATGCCCTCTGTGCACCTATCAGTATTCCTTAGTTCATAGTCCCAGAGCATAGATACCAGCACTGGTGTGACACAATCCAGCTGTGAGGTAGAAGCCCCATGCAAATGACCACACCTCACTCTTCAGAATGTCTACATCTAATGCAGTAACAAGGTGCAGTTATAAACTGGAGCCACTGTTGAACTTGTTTCACGCCATTAATTTTCATAAGTGCCATTTGAAACGTGGCACGACAGAGACTGAATGAGAGCGTGGTACAACCCAAGCATAACAGAGCTATGGCTAAAAGAAGGGACATCATTTCAAATTCTGACCTGTGCACATGGTAAAAAGAACTCCATGTGCTCATAAGCATTTCCAACCTTCTCGCTATTTCCACACACCAGTGTTACTACAAACAAGCTTTGAACAGAAAGAGCATTTTGACTATTGGCAAGTTATTTAATACAAATGCCATTGCAAGTGGGAGGTGGGGGCAACAGAAGGGTGGTCAAAGAGGGTTTTTATGGATGGGAGCACTGAGATGTGACAGTATTTAAAATAAGACTTTACCCACATTGGGCCACATCATGCATTCAATGAATGAGGCATCCACTGATGTAAAAAAAGACAAATTTGGCTGATGCTGTGACTACTTACACCAAGTCTAACTTTTAACCAGTGAGTATATTTTTCTCATAAATAAGTCACATTTATTACATCTTTATTGGAGCTTGATATTTAAATTATACCTTCTTTTCACAATGCTCTTTCTTTAATTAATAAAATCATTAACACTTAATTAACAAAGTGTTAATAGAATTAAAATTAGGAATCCTTCCACTAAGAAGAGTAGTTCCAGATTACTCAAGTAATCTTTATTAACAGTTAAACTTCCTTAAAAAAAGTTCAATTTTATTTTTAATTGTATAAAATTAATAGGTTTCTAGTTAGAAATCTGACTGAAAATATACCTTTAAAGTCTATTAGTTCTCATTTACTTTTTTTTTTTTTTACACTGACACAACTACTTATAAGGTGCTTATTTAAAATAGCTATTAAAGATTAATAACAAGAAGCCATAAACAAAATGTCATAATTTACATATGAAGGGATTTCCCTCAATGCAACTCCTATTTAAAGATGACATGATCTGAGAGTCTAAGTAATATGTTCTGTTGCAATGAGTTTTGCATCAAAACTGTTTTTACTATATTTAAAATCCAAGGAAAAACGTTGAATATTTAACATTCTATATCCTTTTTGATCTTAATTCCCATCACAGAAGAGCTCTTTAGGCCTCATCAATTTGCTCTAGGTACAATATCATAGCATATTATTCATATTATGAGATATAACCCAAATTATTAAACCAAAGGGGAAAAATCTATACATGCCCAGAAGGTAAAGGCTCATACTTAGAAAATACAGCATGGCAGAGCAATGAACAGAAAGAAAATATGTATAACGTCTACATTCTCTGTAGGAGAAAAAAGAGTTTAAAGTAAAACCACTCATTGCTGCCCCAATTTACACTCTATGTATCCCTGTTGACTTCAATGGTGGCTACATTCATGCAACTAAGGACACAATGAGGTCAGTGTATTGCATATAGCAAAAATAAGTTACAGCTAAAGAGAAAGCAGAAGCTAATAAGAATCACAAATGCAACGTGAGGAAAAAGTATAAAACCAAAACTTGATACTTAAAAGCATTCTCAGTACAGCAGAATAATATGGGAACAGGAAATAAACCATATGATAGAGGCAGCAAGGGGGGGAAGCAACTAGTCTAGTCGACTTTCTGATAAGCATATGCTTATTGGATAGTCGACTAGTCACTTCCATCCTTGCTAGGACCCACTGTCTCTGGTTTTAATCTTTTAAAGGCAATTTAGTTAAGAATGGCTGGGATGTCCAGAAGAGTAGTACCCCTCCCATTCATCACAACCTTCAAACCAGCAAAGAAAATGCCTGGTACAATGTCACCCTCAAGTCAACAGGTGCATTTCTGATCACTTCTGTAAGCTTTAGATCACACTTCAAACTCAGACTAAGAGTATGGCCAACTAAAATTTCACTAAAACACACATCAGGGCCAAAGAAGGGAATCCTCCATTCCTTCATATGTGCCAGGTCAAGGTAACTATTGCAACTTTCAGATGTGCTTGGGGTAATGCAGAGAAGTACTGTGCTATTGAGCTTAGTGGGAACATAGTAGATGTGCCTTAATGCCTTGTTTCTATGAGTATGTCTACACTACAGAGTTTTTTCAGAAGAACAGCTGTTTTTCTGAAAAAAACCTCCAGTTATCAACACTGAAAACGTGTTCTTCAGACAGAAAATCAAAAGAACAGAGGGGGTTTTCCGACACTGGTAATCCTCCTTCTATGAGGAAGAAGCCTTTTTCCGAAAGAGCTCTTTCGGAAAAAGGCATGCGTGGACAGGGAAGAGGGAGTTCTTTCGATAGAAGAAGAAAGAGGAAAAAGCACAGGTGCCCTGGTGGCCACTCCGTCCATAGTGATCACAGCTTACATGCGAGATAGAGTCCATTTAGTGTGGACATTATCTTTCGAAAGAGCAAATCGCTTTTCCGATGTGCTTGGGTAGTATGGACACTCTCTTTCAGAAGATCTCTTCCAGAAAAACTTCTTCCAAAAGAAGCCTGCAGTCTAGACATAGCCATTATGTGTGGAGTTGTGGTCAAGTGGGTCCATACTACATGTGAGCACATTAGCCACATGACAAATGGCAGACCACATGCATAATGTAGGCCTTGATCATCCAAGCAGGGCATGTCGGGATTTGGTGCACAGAAGTGAACTGGTTTCATCCAGGAAATGTTGTACAGCACACAGAAAGCTATTTTTAAAAATGTCATAAAAAGCAAACATTGATTTTAAAATATAAATCATATTGTAGTTACTTACATCTGACCACAGCTGACTGGGGTCTACAACTTGCTTTTGTAAGGTGTGTGTGTGGGGGGGACCTACATCTAACACATCTTTTAATTTCTATTAATCTATTCTAGCACAAGGAACATAGTCATCATGTAGGGCCTTGTCCAGAGATTCAGTTGGTGGCTCATACACATATTCTATGCACTAAAGTTTGAAAGTTTAGAAGCATGAAATATACAAGTTAGTGGAAGGAAAAAACTCACAAGAGCTTCACAATTACAGTTAATAAAACAATGGACTATACAAATTGCTCTGCCAGTGCAAAGCTGCCCATACATCAATTTACCCAGAGCATCTTCTGGGTATTCTCATTGGGCATAGTTCTGCCATAGTGGCTTCTACACCAACTTCTGCTCCCTGTGGCTGGCACTGGAGATATAGCTGGAGGAAAGAAGGTATAGCTAGGCTATCCCCAACATCCCAACTAACAGCAGCTGCTGTAAGGTCCCCATGAAACTAACTTCACACGGATATCGGTATTCATTGCAGAGGCATTGGCATCCTTCTGGCTGAGGTAAAATGCACGAGGGAATAAACTGACCCAAAGTATATCAAGGATCAAGAGAATATACAACCTCCACCAGGCGCATTTGAACTTGGGGCCTCCGAAGCTTAGTGTAGAAGCATCTACCCTTTGAGCTAAAAGCCAGCAGGCTCTCAGCCCCTGCTGTTGAAGTCTCTTGTTCTTAACTGTTGCTGTGGTCTAGGTGCCACTGATTGGACAGTGAACCACACTAGGTGTGTGGGTTACATGTACACACAGCATCCCTTCAGCTGTACCAAGTATTCTTTAGCCACAATAAAGAGCTTGTCTAATTTTATCTGAAGAAAAAGTTATATTTCTGTAAGACTGATACCTGTCCGCTGTAGAGCTCGGTTGAAGAATGCTTTGATGTCTACATCCACAATGATACCATTTACTGAATAAATGGCAGATTTACAATCCCAAGTATGTGATAAAATGAAATCCAGAAAACAAAAGCGTATTAAGACCAATCTTGGTCCTATCCACAAGTCATCTAAAAAAGGTCTCTCTCTCACCGCAAGCTATCAACATGGAATGAGAAGAATGAGGTGTGGGCCTGGGGTTAGTTTCTAGTATGGTATTTAATTTGTCTTAAAGCACTGGCATTTATACTCTGAAACTAAATTGTCTTCCATATTGTGTCAGATTTTTCATTTTCTGACACTTGAACATGGACAGTGCAATGCACAGAAGTACCTCTTGATGAGCTATTTGAATATGCTATTTTAAAAAAATCCTGAATCCATCTTTAAAAATGCCCACTGAGTAGTTAAAAACTGAAAGGATTATGCATCTTTACATGTACTTTTGCTTGAAAGGGATGATCCAAAGCCCACTAAATTCAGTAGAAAGATCAAGACTCTTTCAAGACTCAAAATCAAGACTCATTGCAGTGCATGGTATAGGATGCCCCAGTCTGGAAGTGACAAAAGGATGGGTTACTGGAAATAATTATAATAGGTGACACACCGAATGCTCAAGAGTCTCAAGGAGCTTTATAAACATTTACCTGAACAGGAATCCCCTTAACTCGTTTCTGAGCTCGGAATGTGGCAGCTGTTTAAAAGTATACAGCAACAGTGCAAAACTATTGGCATGACATCTGTGATGGGGTGTCTACCCCGTACTGGCCCTTTATGGGGTTAAAACCCAGCCCTGAGTGAGGGCTGGAGAGCTGGAGCCATGGAGCAAGCAGCTGCAGCAGAGAGCTGCCAATTAGGGCCCAGCTGTGGA